>NC_139384.1:63372500-65772500 GCF_054392235.1 Sus scrofa | reverse complement strand
ATTACTGGGCAGAACGGGAGAAAAGAGGAGAGTGAGAGAAGGTGAATCCGAGCGGGATGGGCACTCCCGAAAGGGAACTGCAGAGGAGAAAGTGTTCCCGCACCCTGGAAAGTCACCTACCAGGGGAAAGATCAAACAAACCGGAGAAATCTCCAGATGCAGAGAAGAGTGTAGCAGTAAGTTGGAGTACGGAAAAGCCGATCAAGAACCCAACGGACCATCTGAACTACGGGCACAGTCACCAAAAATTGAGACACCTGGGTGAGGGCTGGGCACCGAATCCTCAGCTCCAGAGGTTAGTCCCCGGGAAAGGGCCGGGGGACGCCTGGGTGGGGGCTGGCACCGAGACCTCGGCCCAGGAGGTTAGTCCCCGGGCTGGGGGGGTGGGGCGGAGCGGAAACTGCTTGGGAGGTCTAGAAACCATTTGACGGGGCAGAGACTGCCTGGGAGACTAGGAAACAAAGCTGTTGCAGAGGAAGGGAACAATACTCTAGGGGCGGGAAAGTGGAAAGCTGCATCAGAGGGAACCTGGGAGAAGAGCCTGGTCTGCACCCATGCTGGGGAGGGGAGAGAAGGGGTGGGTCCCCATAGAATACCCCCCATGCCACCATGCCACAGTAAGCTTACAGGCCAGCTAGCTAGCAGAAAGATGTGCTTCCCCGTGCATTCCCTCCCCCCACCCCCGCCACCCCCTACGCTCTCGCCGAACCTGGGGCTGCCTGCCATCCAGGAGGGCTGGCCTCAACAATTGCCTGAAGCCTACCACCACAGGGGCTGTCCCTGCACAGGCCTGCTTGCCCTTTGGAGGGGCTACACTTCCCCAAAGCAGCACCAAACACCACCAGCACCCGAGAAAAGGCCTGCAGCCCAGAAAAGCTAGAACAAACCTAGCCAGGCCGTGAATAGATCGGCCTAATTCTCGGACGGTTTTTGTGAGTCGGGGTGCCCCGGGGAGGAGCCTCTTGGGTCTCCAATGGCCCTGCTACACGCCCAAGCCCCCAGGGGGTGCTGAGACCTAGTGGACCAGCTTCATAGGACTGCCAGCTCCAGGCAGGACCCCCTGCAGCCCAGAAAAGCTACAACAAGCCTGGCCGAGTCGGGAAAAGATCTCAGATGGTCTTTCTGAGTCGGGTGGCCCTGGGGAGGAGCCTCTTGGGTTTCCAGTGGCCCTGCTACCCGCCCAAGACCCGAGGGGGTGCCCCACTCCCGTGGAATAGCTGCTCAGCACCACCATCCCCCTGGAAGAGCCCCTGAAGCCCAGAAAAGCTGCAACAAGCTCGGCCAGATTGTGAAAAGATCTGCCTACATTCTCAGGCTGTCCTTCTGAGTTGGGCTGCCCCAGGGAAGAGCCTCTTAGGTTCTCAGTGACCCAGATAGCTGCTCCAGCCCCCAGGGGGTGCTGCACTACTGAGAAACAGCTGCCCAACACTGCCAACCCCCTGCAGGAACCCCACAGCCTAAAAACACCAGAGCAAGCTCTGCATGACCAAGTGAAATCTGCTACCATCGTGGTGTGGACCTCCCAGACCTGTCTGCCCTCAGGAAGTCCTCCTTTGCTTCAGTGAAACACTGTTAGCCCCAGCAACACTCCAGAAAAGCCACACTGCCTCAAAAAAGATTGATCAACAACGCCAGCCCTCAGGAAACATTCCACAGCAGTGACAAGGCAAACACTGCCTGATAATGGAGAGTACAACTCCCTCAGGAGACAGAAAACAACAAGCAAGATGAAGAAGCTGAGAAACCACCTCCAGTCAAACCAACAGGAGAACTCACCTAAAACAGTCAACAATGAAACAGATCTCTGCAGTCAGACAGACCTGGAGTTCAAAAGAGAAATAGTGAAAATACTGAAGGAATTAAGAGAAGATATGAACAGTAATGCAGATAATCTCAGAAAGGAACTAGAAAATATAAGGAGGAGCCAAGAAAAACTAGAAAATTTATTGGCAGAGATACAAACAGAACTAGGGGCAGTAAAAACGAGAATGAATAATGCAGAAGAAAGAATCAGTGATATGGAAGATAGAATAATGGAAATCACTCAATCCGGTCAACAGACAGAAAACCGAATCAAAAAACTGGAAAGCAATATAAGAGACCTATGGGATAATATAAAGCAGGCCAATCTACACATAATAGGAATTCCAGAAGGAGTAGAAAAAGATAAGGGGATGGAAAATATATTTGAAGAAATTATCGCTGGAAACTTCCCAAATTTAAAGGATACTGGATTCAACATACAAGAAGGACAGAGGGCCCCAAACAAACTGAACCCAAACAGACCCACACCAAGACACATCATAATAAAAATGGCAAAAGTTAGTGATAAAGAGAGGATCCTAAAGGCAGCAAGAGAAAAACAGAATGTTACCTACAAGGGAATCCCGATAAGAATATCAGCTGATTTCTCTACAGAAACACTACAGGCCAGGAGGGAATGGCAAGAGATATTTAAAGTGCTAAAAGGAAAAAATATGCAACCTAGAATACTCTATCCAGCAAGAATATCATTTAAAATAGAAGGGGAAATAAAAATTTTTCCCAACAAACAAAAACTTAAAGAATACAGCAACACAAAACCCAGGTTAAAGGAAATATTGAAAGGGCTTCTCTAAACCAAAAAGAAAGGAAGGAAAGGGAAGAAAAAAGAAAAAAAAAAAAAAAAAAGAAGAAGAAGAAGAGGAAGAACTAGGACTGAGGAAACTGCAATCAGAGAGCAGTCACTCAAATAAGCCAGCATACAGATTTAATCATGAACATGCTTCAAACAAAATAAAATTAAAAAGAAAAAAATAAAAAAGAGTCATCAAAACCATAAAATGTGGGCAAGGGATGTTAGGAAGTAAATAACCCTTTTTGTTTGTTTGTATGTTTCTCTTCTTAATTTTAATATAGTAATGAAATGTTTGAACTTACAGGACCATCAGGCTAAAACACACAATTATGGGAAGGGGTTAGCATACTTAAAAAACAGGGCAAACACAAGCCAAAACCAAATATTGCATTTGCAAAAAAGGAAAAAAAATACACTCAAGCAGATGACAACAGGAGACCATCCAAACAAAAAAAAAAAAAAAAAAAAGAAAGGAAGAATGGAGAACCATAGAATCACCTGGAACACGAGGTTCAAATGGCAATAAATAATCATCTATCAATTATCACCTTAAATGTCAATGGACTGAATGCCCCAATCAAAAGACACAGAGTGGCTGAGTGGATAAAAAGGCAAAAACCTTCAATATGCTGCCTACAAAAAACTCATCTTAGGATAAAAGATACATATAGATTGAAAGTGAAAGGGTGGGGAAAAATATTTCACGCCAATAGACATGACAGAAAAGCAGGAGTCTCAATGCTCATATCAGACAAAATAGACTTTAAAACAAAAGACACAAAGAAAGACAAAGAAGGACACTACTTAATGATTAAGAGATCCATCCAAGGAGAGGATGATACTATCGTCAACATATATGCCCCAAATATAGGAGCACATAGATACATACAACAAATATTAACAGACATTAAGGGAGAAATCAATGGGAATACAGTCATAGTAGGAGACCTTAATACCCCCCTCACATCAATGGACAGATCCTCTAGAGAGAAAACCAATAAAGCAACAGAGATCCTAAAGGAAACAATAGAAAAGTTAGACTTAGTTGACATCTTCAGGACCCTACATCCAAAAAAATCAGAATACACATCCTTCTCAAATGCTCATGGAACATTCTCAAGAATCGACCACATATTGGGACACAAAGATAACCTCAATAAATTTAGGAGCATAGAAATTATCTCAAGTATCTTCTCTGACCACAATGCCATGAAATTAGAAATCAACCATGGGAAAAGGAAAGAGAAATAACCTACTCCATGGAGACTAAACAACATGCTACTAAAAAACCAATGGGTCAATGAGGAAATCAAGAAGGAAATTAAAAACTACCTTGAAACAAATGATGATGAAGACACAACCTCTCAAAATCTATGGGATGCTGTGAAAGCAGTGCTCAGAGGGAAATTTAGAGCGATACAGGCCTTTCTCAAAAAAGAAGAAAGATCCCAAATTGACCACTTAACCCTCCACCTAAACGAACTAGAAAAAGAAGAACAAAAAAGTCCTAAAGTCAGCAGAAGGAAGGAAATTATAAAGATCAAAGAAGAACTCAATAAAATAGAGACTCAAAAAACAATAGAGAAAATGAATAAAACCAAGAGCTGGATCTTTGAAAAGGTAAACAAAATTGACAACCCCCTGGCCAGACTCACTACAAAGAGGAGAGAAAGAACCCAAATAACCAAAAGTATAAATGAAAAAGGAGAAATCACAACGGATACAGCAGAAATACAAAAAACCCATAAGAGAATACTATGAACAACTATACAGCAACAAGTTTGACAATCTGGAAGAAATGGACAATTTTCTAGAATCTTACAGCCTGCCAAAACTGAATCAAGCAGAAACAGACCAACTGAACAGACCGATCACTAGAAATGAAATTGAAGAGGTCATAAAATCACTCCCTACAAATAAAAGTCCAGGACCAGATGGCTTCACAGGTGAACTCTCCCAAACATATAAAGAGGATCTGGTACCCATCCTCCTTAAACTCTTTCAAAAGGTTGAAGAAGAAGGAATACTCCCAAAGACATTCTATGATGCCACCATCACCCTCATTCCAAAACCAGAGAGAGATACCACCAAAAAAGAAAAGTATCGGCCAATATCATTGATGAATATAGATGCAAAAATTCTCAACAAAATCTTAGCCAACCGAATCCAACAACATATCAAGAAAATTATACACCATGACCAGGTTGGGTTCATCCCAGGTTCACAAGGATGGTTCAACATACGCAAATCAATCAGCATCATACAACACATTAACAAAAAAAAGTCAAAAATCATATGATCATCTCAATAGACGCAGAAAAAGCATTTGACAAAGTTCAACATCCATTCATGATCAAGACCCTCGCCAAAGTGGGTATAGAGGGAACATTCCTGAATATAATCAAAGCCATTTATGACAAACCCACAGCAAATATAATCCTTAATGGGGAAAAACTGAAAGCCTTCTCACTCAAATCTGGAACAAGACAGGGATGCCCACTCTCACCACTACTCTTCAACATGGTTTGGAAGTCCTAGCCACAGCAATTAGACAAACAAAAGAAATAAAAGGCATCCATATAGGATGAGAAGAGATAAAACTGTCACTGTATGCAGATGACATGATTCTATACATAGAAAACCCTAAGGACTCAACCCCAAAACTCCTTGAACTGCTTTATAAATTCAGCAAAGTGGCAGGATATAAGATTAACATTCAGAAGTCAGTGGCATTTCTGTATACCAGCAATGAAACATTAGAAAAGGAATACAAAAATATGATACCTTTTAAAATTGTACCTCACAAAATCAAATACCTTGGAATACACCTGACCAAGGAGGTAAAGGACCTATATGCCGAGAACTATAAAACTTTAATCAAAGAAATCAAAGAAGATGTAAAGAAATGGAAAGATATTCCATGTTCCTGGTTTGGGAAAATCAATATTGTAAAAATGGCCATACTACCCAAAGCAATCTACAGATTCAATGCAATCCCTATCAAATTACCCATGACATTGTTCACAGAACTAGAACAAACAATCCAAATATTTATATGGAACCACAAAAGACCCAGAATTGCCAAAGCAATCCTGAGGAACAAAAACCAAGCAGGAGGCATAACTCTCCCAGACTTCAAGAAATATTACAAAGCCACAGTCATAAAAACAGTGTGGTACTGGTATCAAAACAGACAGACAGGCCCATGGAACAGAATAGAGAATCCGGAAATAAACCCTGACACCTATGGTCAATTAATCTTTGACAAGGGAGGCAAGAACTTAAAATGGGAAAAAGAAAGTCTATTCAGCAAGCATTGCTGGGAAACCTGGACAGCAACATGCAAAGCAATGAAACTAGAACACACCCTCACACCATGCACAAAAATAAACTCAAAATGGAAAGACTTAAATATACGACAGGACACCATCAAACTCCTAGATGAAAACATAGGCAAAACACTTTCTGACATCAACATCATGAATATTTTCTCAGGTCAGTCTCCAAAAGCAACAGAAATGAAAGCAAAAATAAACCCATGGGACCTCATCAAACTGAAAAGCTTTTGCACAGCAAAGGAAACCCAAAAGAAAACAAAAAGACAACTTTCAGAATGGGAGAAAACAGTTTCAAATGATGCAACTGACAAGGCCCTAATCTCTAGACTATACAAGCAACATATACAGCTCAACAGCAAAAAAACCAATCAATCAATGGAAAAATGGGCAAAAGACCTGAATAGACATTTCTCCAAAGAAGATATACAGATTGCCAACAAACATATGAAAAAATGCTCAACATTGCTGATCATAAGAGAAATGCAAATCCCAACTACCATGAGATACCACCTCACACCAGTCAGAATGGCCATCATTAATAAATCGACAAGTAACAAGTGCTGGAAGGGCTGTGGAGAAAAGGGAACCCTCCTGCACTGTTGGTGGGAATGTAAACTGGTACAGCCACTATGGAGAACAGTTTGGAGATACCTTAGAAATCTATACATAGAACTTCCATATGACCCCGCAATCCCACTCTTGGACATCCATCCGGACAAAACTCTACTTAGAAGAGACACATGCACCCGCATGTTCATTGCAGCACTATTCACAATAGCCAGGACATGGAAACAACCCAAATTTCCATCGACAGATGATTGGATTCGGAAGAGGTGGTATATATACACAATGGAATACTACTCAGCCATAAAAAAGAATGACATAATGCCATTTGCAGCAACATGGATGGAACTAGAGAATCTCATACTGAGTGAAATGAGCCAGAAAGACAAAGACAAATACCATATGATATCACTTATAACTGGAATCTAATATCCAGCACAAATGAACATCTCCTCAGAAAAGAAAATCATGGACTTGGAGAAGAGACTTGTGGCTGCCTGATGGGAGGGGGAGGGAGTGGGAGGGATTGGGAGCTTGCTTGGGCTTATCAGACACAACTTAGAATAGATTTATAAGGAGATCCTGCTGAATAGCATTGAGAACTATGTCTAGATACTCATGTTGCAACAGAACAAAGGGTGGGGGAAAAATGTAATTGTAATGTATACATGTAATGATAACCTGACCCCCTTGCTGTACAGTGGGAAAATAAAAAAAAAGAAGGAAAAAATAGACCTTAAATAAAAGAATGTAGGAAGAGACCATGAAGGACATTACATAATGATCAATGGAACAATCCAAGAAGACATAGCATTTATAAGGATATACGAACCCAACATAGGAACAACTAAATACATAGAGCAAATATTAAACATAAAGGGAGAAGTTCGCAATAACAATTAATAGTAGGGACTTTAAAACCTCACTTAAAAAACACAGAGAGGCAAATGTCAGAACAGAAGGACTTAAGCTTACCTTCCTTCACAAAAACACCAAAATTACAAATAATTGCTCAACAAAAATCAACAAAATAGGATGGAAACAACCCAAAAGGACAACCTACAACCATAGACAAAGAAGAAGCCATATAGAGACAGTAGAAGAGGAAATTTTGGAGTTCCCATTTTGGCACAGTTGAAGTGAATCTGACTAGTATCCATAAGAATGCAGGTTTGACCCCAGGCCTCACTTGAAGGGGAGGAGAGCTTGCACTTATGTGAGGTGTAGTATAGGTCACAGACACAGCTCAGATCCTGCATTGCTGTGGCTGTGGTGTAGGCTGGCAGCTGTAGCTCTGATTCAACCCCTGGCCTGGGAACTTCTACAAGCTGCAGGTGTGGCCCTAAAAAAGCAAAAAAAGGGAAAAAAAGAGGGAGCACTTTTGCAATATAAGGAATCTATACCCACTGTGTGAGTGACCCAAAGACTGGAAAATTACTGTATCAGAGAGGTTTTCCCACAGGGGTGAGCATTCTGAACCTCACATCATGTTCCCCAGCCTGGGGCGTTAGCACTGGGAAGAGGAGCCCCTGGAGCATTTAGAGTTGAAGGCCAGCAGGGCTTGTGTGCAGGAGTTCTACAGAAATTCCACTCTTGGAGGGCACACACACGATTTCATGTGTTCTGGGACCCAATGCAAAGCAAGGACTTCATAAGGATCTGAGTCAGACCTACCTGTGGGTCTTGGAGGATCTCCTGGAAAAGCAAGGGGCAGCTGTGACTCATTGTGGGGAAAAGACACTAGAGCATTAGAGGCAGAAGTTCCAGGAATAGTCATTGGAATGAGATCACCTGGAAGCTTCCTTTTTTGAAAAATATAGCCCCACTCATTAGGCTGAGAGGCCCTAGACCAGGTGGGAACACAGCCCCACCCATCAGCAAACAGGCTGCCTAAAGCCCTATCTAATCACACCCAGAGACAAAGCCTCACCAGCAGAGGGACAAGACTCAGCTCCACCTACCTGTGGTCAGGCACCAGTCCCTTCCATCAGGAAGCCCACCACAAGCTCCTATAAGATCTTCACCAACAAGTGGACAGACACTAGAAACAAGAGAGGCTACAACACTGTAGCATGCAAAAAGGAGACCACAGAAAAATCTATACAAAATGATAAGGCAGAGAAATATGATCCAGATGAAGGAACAAGACAAAAAACCAAACCAAACAAAACAGAAAACCAGCTAAGTGAACTGGAAATAAACAACCTCCATGAAAAGACTTTAGAGTGATGATGATAAACATGATCCAAGATCTCAGAAAAAAATGGAGGCAAAGATTCACAAATTATAAGAAATGTTGAACAATGAAATAGAAGATTTAAAGATTAAGAAAGCAGAGATGAAAAATACAGTAACTGAAATTAAAAAAAATCATTAGCAGGAAACAATAAAATAATGCAAAAGGGAGAAGAATTAATAAGTGAGGTGGAAGATGGTGGAAATCATTGACACAGAATGGGTAAGAAAACAGAATGAAAAAAATTGAGGACAGTCTAAGAGAAATCAGAGACAACTTTAAATGCACCATTCACATTATAAGGGTGCCAGAAGGCCAAAAGAGAGAGAAAGGACTGGAGAAAATATCTGAAGATATAATAGCCAAAAACTTCCCTAACATGGGAAAGGAGTTACTCACTCAAGTTGAGGAAGCTCAATGAATACCATGTTGAATGAATGCAAGGGGGAATACCCCAATACATATAATAATCAAACTGTCCAAATTAAAGACAAAGAGGAAATTTTGAAACAGCCAGGGGAAAGCAACAGATAACATACAAGGAAACCCTGATAAGGTTATCAGCTAATTTTTCAGCAGAAACTCTGCAGGCCAGAAGGGAGTGGCATAATATAGTTAAAATGATGCAAGGAAAAAACCCACAACGAAGAGCAGCCTCCATTCAGATTTGAAGAAATCTTACAGACAAACAAAAGCTAGGAGAATTTAGAACCAATAAACCAGCTTTACAGCAAATAATAAAGGAAATTCTCAAGGTATAAAAGTAAAGGCCACAATTAGAAACAAGAAAATGAGAAGGCTTACTGGTAAAGGCATACATATAGTACAGGTAGGAAATCATTCACACACAAGTATTATATCAAAACAAGCTATCATGAGAACAGGAGGGTACAAATGTAGGATACTGCAGATGCATTTGCAATTAAGAGACCAGCAACTTAAAAGAGACTTGTGTATATTGACTGCTATATAAAAGCCTTATGGTAATCACAAGACAAAAATCTACAGTACATACACATGCAAATAAGAAAAAGAAATCCAAACACAACGCTAAATATAGTCATCAAACCACAAGAGAAGGGCACAAGAGAAAAAGAGAAAAAAGACCATCAAAAATAAATACAAAACAGCAGTAAGAACATACGTATCAACAATTACCTTAAATGTAAATGGACTAAATGCTCCAACAAAAAGACATAGATGGTTGAAAGGATAAACAAAATCAAAACCCATACATATTTTGTCTACAAAAGGCCCACTTCAGTTTTAGGGACACATACAAACTGAAAGTGGGAGGGTGGAAGAAGATATTCCATGAAAATGAAAATCAAAAGAAAACTGGTGTATCAACAATCACATCAGGAAAAAATAGACTTTAAAATGAATATAGTTACAAGAGACAAAGGACATCACATACTGATCCAAGGATAAATACAAGAAGAAGATATAATATTTGTTAATATATATGCACCCAACATAGGGGCACTTCAATATATAAGGTAATTGCTAACAGTCATAAGAAGAGACATCAACAATAATACAATAATAATGGGGGACTTTAACACCCTACTTACACTACCAAGGATGGATAATCCAGACAGAAAATCAGCAAGGAAAAACAGGTCTTAAATGATGCATTAGATCAGATGGACTTAATAAATATTTATAGACTATTCAATCCAAGAGCAGCAGAATACATATTCTTCTCAAGTACACTCAGAACATTCTCTAGGATAGATCATGATCTGGTCCAGAAGTCAAACTGCAGTAAATTTAAGAAAATTGGAATCATATCAAGCATCTTTTCTGACCACTACACTATAAGACTAGAAATCAATGATAACAAAAATCTGCAAAAAACACAAACATGTTGAGACTGAACCATAGGATGGTAAACAACCAACAGATCACTGAAGAAATCAAAGAGGAAATAAAAAAATAACTAATGGCAAATAAAAATGAAGACACAATGATCCAAAATCTATGGGATGCAGCAAGAGCAGCGCTAAGAGGGAAGTTTATATCAATAAAAACCTACCTCAGGAAACACGAAAAATCTCAAATAAACAACCTAAACTTACACTTAAAACAACTAAAGTAAAAACAAACATAACCCAAGTTAGTATAAGGGAAGAAATCAAGAAGATCCAAAAAGAAATAAATGAAACGAAGATGAAGAAAACAATAGAGGAGTTCCCGTCATGGCGCAGTGGTTAACGAATCTGACTAGGAACCATGAGGTTGCGGGTTCGGTCCCTGCCCTTGCTCAGTAGGTTAATGACCTGGCGTTGCCATGAGCTGTGGTGTAGGTTGCAGACGCGGCTCGAATCCCACATTGCTGTGGCTCTGGCGTAGGCCGGTGGCCACAGCTCCGATTCGACCCCTAGCCTGGGAACCTCCATATGCCACGGGAGCGGCCCAAAGAAATAGCAAAAAGACAAAAAAAAAAAAAAAAAAGAAAAGAAAACAATAGAAAAGATCAATCAACTAAAAGTCTGTTCTTTGAAAAGACCAACAAAATTGATACACCTTTACTCAGACTCATCCGGAAAAAAAGAGAGAGGACTGAAATTGATATAATTAGAAATGAAAAAGAAATGACAATGGACACAAAGAAATACAAAGGATCTAAGCCACTACTATAAGAAACTATATGCCAATACAATGGAAAGCCTAGAAGAAATGGACAAATTCTTACAAAGTTACAATTTTCCAAGACTAAACCATGAAGAAATAGAAAAGATGAATGGATCACTCACAAGTACGGAAACTGAAACTGTGACTAAAATACTTCCAACAAACAAAATTCCAGGAGTTGACAGCTTCACAGGCAAATTCTATTAAACTTCTAGAGAAGAATTAACACTTACCTTTCTGAAAATCTTTCAAAAAATTGCAGAGGAAAGAACACTCCCAAACTCATTTTATGAAGCCACCACCACCCTGATACCAAAACCAGACAAAGATACCACAAAAAGAGAAAATTACAGGGCAATGTCATTGATGAATATTGATGTAAAAACTCCTCAAAAATATTATCAGGACAAGTACAAGGATAAGTAAAAGGATTGTATATCATCATCAAGTAGGAATTATCCTAGGGAAGCAGGGTTTTTCAATATCTGCAAATCGATGTTTTTCACCACACCAGAAAACTTAAGAATAAAAAAATATGGTCTTCTCAATAGATGCAGAAAAAGCTTTTGATGAAATACTAGCAAATTTATTCCCATCATACATTGAAAACTCATACACCATGATAAAGTGAGAGTTATCTCAAGGATTCAAGGATTTTCCAATATTTACAATTCAATGTGATACACTGCATCAGCAGACTAAAGAATAAAAACCTTATGGTCCTCTCAATAGATGCAGAAAAAGCTTTTGACAGAATACAACACACATTTCTGATAAAATCCCTCCAGAAAGTGGGCACATAGGAAACCTACCTCAACTTAATAAAGGCCATATATGACAAAACTATAGCTAACATCATTCTCAATGGCGAAAGATGAAATCATCCCACCTAAGATCATGAACAAAGCAAGAAAGTCCATTCTCACCTTCTTTATTAACATAGTTTTGTAAGTCTTAGCCAAAAAAAGGAAAAGAAAAAAGAAATAAAAGGAATCCAAATTGTGAAGGAAGAAATAAAACTATTACTATTTTCAGATACCATGATGCTGTATCTATAAAATTCTGAAGCTACCATAAAACAGTTAAAGCTCATCAATAAATTTACTAAAGTTGCAGTAATCACAATTAATACACAGAAGTCAAATGAATTTCTACATGCTAACAATGAAATATCAGAAAGAGAAATCAGGGGAAAAAAATCCCATTTACCACCACATAAAAAGAACAAAATACCTAGAAATAAATCTACCTAAAGCGACAAAAGACAAGTTCTCTGAAAAGTATCAGATACTGTTGAAAGAAATCAAAGATGATGCAAACAGAGATATACACCATGCTCTTGGATTGGAAAAATCAATATTTTTAGGAGTTACCATCATGGCACAGTGGAAATGAGTCAGACTAGGAACCATGAGGTTATGGGTTCGATCCCTGGCCTCACTCAGTGGATTCAGGATCTGGCATTGCTGTGAGCTGTGGTATAGGTTGCAAATGTGGCTTGGATCTGGCATTGCTGTGGCTGAGGCTTAGGCTGGTGGCTACAGCTTCCATTAGACCCCTAGCCTGGGAACCTCCATATGCTGCAGGTGTGGCCCTAAAAGGACAAAAAGACGAAAAAAATATTTTCAAAATGACTATACAAACCAGGCAACATACAGATTAGTGCAATGCTTATTAAATTACCCATGGAATTTTTCACAAAACTAGAACAAAAATTTTAAATTTGTATGGTAACACAAAAGATCCCAAATAGCCAAAAATCTTGAAAAAGAAAACCAGAGCTGGAGGAATCAGGCTCCATGACTTAAGGTTATATTACCAAGATACAGTTATCAAAACATTATGGCACTGACACCAAACAGAAATACAGACCAGTGGAACAGGATAGAAATTCCAGAAATAAATTCTCACACCTATGGGGAATTCATCCATGACAAAGGGGGCAAGAATACATAATGAAGAAAAAGACAGTCTCCTCAATAAGTAGCTCTGGGAAACCTGGACAGCTATGCATAAAATAATGAAATTAGAAAAATCTCCAACACCATACACAAAAATAAACTCAACATGGATTAATGACCTATATGTAAGACTATAGAACTGTGTATATTCAGTATATAGTATATATGTGTGTGCATGTGTGTGTGTGTATATATATATATATATATATATATATATATATATATATATATATATATAACTCTATAGTATATATAGTATACTATATACTAAAGAGGAAAATATAGGCCCCGAACTTTTGACACAAATCACAGTAATATCTTTTTTGATCCACTTTCTAGAGTAATAAAATAAAAACAGAAATAAATCAATGGGACCTAATTAAACTTAAAATTTTTACATATCAAAGTAAACCATATAAAAACAAAACAAAAAAACCCAAAAAGACAATCCACGGAATGGGAGAAAATCTTTGCAAGCAAAGCAATCCACAAGCGATTAATCTTCTAAGTATACAAACATCTCATTTGGCTTTATTTAAAAAAAGTAGAAACCTCAATTGAAAAATTGTCAGAAGTTCTGAAAAGACATTTCTCCAAAGAAGACAAACAGATGGCCAAAAAGCACATGAAAAGATGCTCAAATGCACTGATTATTAGAGAAATGCAAATCAAAACTACAATGAGGTGTCACCTCACATCAATCAAAATGGGCATCATCAGAAAGTCTAAAAACAATAAATACTGGAGAGAATGCTGGGAAAAAGAAGCTCTGTTACATTGTTGGTGGGAATATAAATTGGCACAATAACTATGGAGAATAGTATGAACTTTCCTTCAAAAACTAAATATAGAACTACTATATCATCCACAATCCCACTCCTGGACATCTATCCAGAAAAAAATGTGATTCAAAAAGATATACATACCCCAGTGGTCATTGCAGCACTATTTACAATAGTCAAGATTTGGAAGCTACCTAAATGTCCATCAACAGAGGATTGGATTATGAAGACAAAGTGCATAAATACAATGGAATATTACTCAACCATAAAAAGAATGAAATAATGCCTTTTCTAGCAACATGGATGGACCTAGAAATTATCATACGAAGTGAAAGAAGTCAAAGACAAATATATAAGATCATTAATATGTGGAATCTAATAGAAATGATACAAACAAACCTACAAAACAGAAGCAGATTCAAAAGATTTAGAAACCAAAGTAATGACTACAAAAAGGGAAATGTAGAAGAGAGTGATAAATTAGGAGATTAAGATTAATGTATATAATTATATATAATATAAATAAGTAACAAGGACATATGGCTAGCACAGGGAAATCTACTCAATATTTAATAACCTATATTGTAAAGAATCTGAAAAAGAATGGGTATATGTATACATATAACTGATTTACTTTGCTATACACCTGAAAATAACACAACATTGTAAGTCAACTTTATTCCAATAAAATTTAAAAAATCTGATGGAAACATGAGACATATACAAAGATGTAAGAGGAATGGCCTGGGAAAGTAGTTTAGAATCAAAATAGGAAAGGTTTGAATGCCAAGCTGATATAGCAGTTAATGAAAACAATTTTAAAAATAAATATTTTAATTTAAATATAATATAGACAAAAATGCACATATCACAAATGCATGGCCTGAAGGAGTTATGCTAATTAAACACACCCATATAAAGACCACTCAGACTAAGAAATATGAGTTACATCATCCACATAAGCTCTCTCGTGCCTCTTCCCAGTCATAACCTTGCTCATCGATAAAAACCATTACCTTAACTTCTCAGCATATTTTAATATTACCTGTTTTGCTATGCCACTATGTTGGATTCACACATGTTGTGGTGTGTAGCGGTATTTTTTTTAATCTATTACTGTCGCATAGAATTCCATTATAGAATATTCCAAAATTACCTAACGATTATCCTCAAGATAAACATTTGCATTGTTTTCAGTTTTCAGCTCTTAAAAATAATACTCCTAAAAAAAGAAAGGGTGTCTAATTAATTAAGTATAAAGAATAGATTAATCATGTTAATAACATTTCTTTATTAGGGAAGAACTGTTTAAAATGCCTCAATACAGGGAATAAAGTGAAATGTGAGGAACATATGATAGAACAGAACAAATTAATAGTAAGACTAAAGTAAATAAATAAATAATAATAAATAAATAAAGTAAATAAGTAAATAATAAATAATAAATAAATAATAAAGTAAATAAATAAATAAGTAAATAATAAATAAATAAATAAATTAAATAAATAAATAAGTAAATAATAAATAAATAAATAATAAATTAAATAAATAAATAAGTAAATAATAAATAAATAAATAATAAATAAATAGTAAACAATAGTAAAATAAAATAATAAAATAAATAAAAAATAATAATAGTGAATAATAAATAAAAAGTAAATAATAGCAAAATAAAATAAGATAGTAAATAATAAATAATAAATAGTAAATAATAGTAAAATAAAATAAATAATAAATAGTAAATAATAATAAATAATAAATAGTGAATAATAAATAATAAATGATAAATAAATACTAATAAGTAAATAAATAAATAAGTAAATAAATAGAGCTGAGAGAGAAACCTGGGACAAATCATGCTGGCCCCTGTAATTAGAATTTTGAGCTTAGTTAGAATTGAATGAGAAACTATTAAGAGAATTTAAAAGAAGGGCTGAATTTAAAAGGAAGGATAACTAGATGACTGGCTGGCTGTGTACATGGAAGATTGTTCACATGTGTTTAAAAAAATCTTGAGAGCTTCTAGAAATATTACTTAATTTCCTAGGCTATTAAAAAATGCTTCAAATAATAAAAAACTGTGACTTTAAGGATTGCAATACATTGCTCTCCCTGGCCATCTTGTGTTTAACAAGTATTTCCTGGTGGGGTATCATATCCCAGAGGACCAACCCATGACCTCTCTCTGGAGTATGCAAGAATCCACACTTCAGGAAAATTGACAGCTTTATAATAAATTGTGTCTATTTTTTTGAACATCAAGGGATATAGAACACTTTTACACTTTAAAAGATTGTGTTACTCCAAATATTCATTGTTCTTAGGACAGCATGCTTTATAAACTGCTAATACTGCCTCAAAATTTAGTGTTACGTCATCTGAAAGGATAGCATCCAATGTTTCTTAGAATTCTTCTGGTTGAACTATCATGCTGGCCAAAGAAAAATGTTCATGTTATAAGACTTGGATAAAGTAAGGGAGTTCATTTAATTGCTACCAAATTATAATCATAACTTTATGACTTCAAAGAGAGCTTTCTAAAACATTTGTAGTAGCTTTTTTTATGAACCATAAATTTGATTATAATGTAGAGTTTGTTGATTTAAAAATCACTTTATTAAACTTAAAAATGGTTTTAGTTTTTCTTTAGAGTGTATCCAGAGGTATTTTAATTTTATTTCCTTTTCCAGGGGTGCAAACAGAAATACATAGAGATGAAGCAATAAGTTTAAGGATTTTTAACGAATTTGCAGCAGCTCTTTTTGGGCTAATGTCGCCACTGAAATGAGAAAAGGTAACTGGGTAATGGATTTCTCAAGAATAAATGCCAGTGGATTTGTGAGAGATTGGCTATTGAATGGCTTCAAAAATTTTACTGCCTTGGTGAATTTATGAAATACAGGGTTCTCTCCTTATTTGGGGGGCTTAAACATTTTATTTAAAATTGAACTTCCTTTTAAAAATTGCTGAAGTATAAGTGATTTACAATGTTGTGTTAGTTTCAGGTATTTCTTAATATTTGATACACAGCATCAGATTAGATAATAGCAAGACACTTCCCTCTCTTGCACCATACTTAAATTTGGGTTATAATAAGATTTAAACTTTTGTGACCGTGCTCTTTCACAGTTTATTTTTCTCCATTCTTTTATCTCACCTCAGGAAAAAAAGGGAGAATTAGTAAAAAAGGGAAAAAGAAGTTTACTTAGATCAAATCTAATGTTTAAGGCAGGAATGATGTGAATCTTCTATCATAGAAAGGTTAGCTATGGGCTTCACACTAGGCAGATTAGAAGAAAATTATACAAAAAAAACTTTTATATCAACAGATTTTAAGTGTACATAAGATTTTTACAATATCCTTTTCTCGCATAAGTAACATTAGATGTTTCACAATGTCTAACCAGACAATCCCATTATACATTGATTGGAATAAATTGTGCTTAGATCTAGTGGCTTAGGGTTTATCCTTCTGAGAAACAGAAACATTTTTCTGAACTGACACCACTTTCCCCATATTGTTCTATGTGTACTTCTGTTCTGTTCTCTCCCCCCTCCCCCCCCTTTTTTTCATTTCTTAAAGTTTTATTGAAGTACAGTTGATTTACAACACTGTGATAATTTCTGCTCCACAACAAAGTGATTCAGTTACCATCCATTCTTTTTCAGATTCTTTCCCCATATAGATTATCACAGAATACTAGGTAGAGTTCCCTGTGCTATGCAGTAGGTCCACATTGGCTAACCACTCCACACATGTTGTATGTACATCTGAACTAGAAGTTATCCCCCTAAGATTAAACTCTAAACATTGGCCTCATCCATGCCAGGTTTTACCCAACTAAGTGAATGTCTCTAGCTACAGAAGCTGCCAAGATGTATCATACCTGCCAGTTGCCTCACAACTGTATTTCTTTTACCCCTCATCCTCTTTCCCAGTTTTACTCTCAGTCTGTAATATTTGTCAGGACCCTACCTGTCACTAGCTCTGTCTATATATTCTTATTCAATTTTCCCTTCTCTCTTTACCTCAAAGCAGAGCATTTAGATATGTATATATGAAATTGGAAATGATTAAGCATCAAGGAGATCTGTTTACTATCTGTGGTCTTGGTAGTATGAACATCAAGTGTATGAATTATAAACATCTGAGAACTCTCCAGGGGACTAGCACAACCTGGAAGGGTTAAAGCTCTAACTCAAATCAGAGCAATTGCTACCAAAACAAATAGCTTAGGGGAAAGCAAGGTAATATGAATGACACACTAGAAAGAAAGTAGTGACGAGCGCATAGCAGTTACATGTGTGTCCATTTCTTCCATCTTAGTAAGAACTTGGGAGGCCAGCATAGTGTGAGGAGCTTGAGAATGCAAAAACCTGGGCTCAGATTCTGGCTTTGCTGCTAAAGTCATTTTGAGTATGTTACTTCTCACCCCCAGCCTCGGTTTCCTCATATTTGTCAATAAGCATAGTAAAACCACCAGTCTCTTGGAGAAAATTAAACAGATTCACAGAATGCCCATACTCAGAACAGAGTTTGGTATATGATGAGTTGCCTGTGATTATTATTACATAGTGATCATCATGTACTCATGGCTGGATTATTGACTCAGTGATATTTACAAATTATTTAATTCCTCATAGAAACATGTCTTAGATGCATGGAAAAACCTGATGTTAATATCCTCAATTTACATATGGAGATACTTAGTTCCAGGATCATAAAATCATTTCCCAAATAGTCAGGTAGTCAGTGATCACCCTGAGAATGAATTCCAAATCTCATCTTTTACCTAGTGAATCACTGTGCAAAGAAACAGATTGCAGTCCTAAAACTCTCTCAGGATAATTGCAGTGTAAACAAGGCAAGACACCTTTCTCTGTTCCAAAAAAGGTAAAAGCAGGCAGGAGTGAAATATTGAGACAGGTCATACATTTTGTTGTGTAAGAGAGAGAGAGGAGTTACTGAACTCAACTGTGAGAGATGTACCTTGAGTTTATTTTCTAAGTGTCTTGGAGGGTCTCAGCACGTCAGTCTTCAGAGGAACTTTGTGATGTTCACTTCCCTACAGATATAGACCAGGCAGTCCCTTCACTTCGAAGTCACTTTTTAAGTGGATGTTCATGATACTCAATTGGTAGCATTCCCCTGGAAGAATTTTCTCAAGCTTAAAGCAAGCAGGAAAACATACCAGGGTATTTGAGTTAAGGGGCACAAGATATCCATACAGTTGTTGCAACTGACAATATTGGCTTTATTTACATAAACTCCTAAAGGATTTTAAAAACCATTTCTCTGAAATTAAGGACTTTTTTTTTTTCAACAGGCATGTAATTTATGCTTTATATCTCTCTTAAATGCATCATGTGCTCCCTTACTCAAACTTCTATCAATTGGTATTTATTAAATCTTTGTTACATTTTTATAGCTTGCCTTGCATCTATCACTTTTTACTCTACTTCTCCTTTCTGCATACATCTTTACATACCTTTGCATGGCTACTGTGAAGAGAGTTCAAACAAATGACCTGAGGTTGTTTCACATCCATTGACACTACTACTAGAAATCCTGCAGAGTTATGTCCTGTGTTAATATTTTATATAAGTGTGGGTGGGAAAGATGAAATTCTAGTTCTCTGTATAATATTTAATAGACAATTGTAGATAAATGGAAAATATATTTGGAATTCTCTTATCAGAGTGGCCTGTTCAAGAGTACCAATAAGATGAATTTATTTTTATGTTTAAAGATATAAATTGGATCAGAGATGGTGGAAGGTAAATTAGAGGTCAGTGGACACTTTTATCCTTTCATTCTTGCTGTTTCAGATCCTGTTCCTCTTACCTAGCCACTACTGAAGTCTTCAAAATAATTTCTTTGATATTTATTTTCATAAAATTGTCCACATAGTTGTCATAGTTTGTAAAAGTGCTGTACGGTTTTACCAGCACCTAAATAATATGGCCTAAGATCAATCAGTCAATCAAGAGGCTGCAGCATCTATATCCCTATTTTCTTTCCAACTCTTGCAGTTTAAGCTCCAGACAACAACTTTCAGCAGTTACTGATGATGCCAGGTTACTTCAAGTCTTTTTTAAATTTTTTTTTTATTATCAGACTTCCTCTTTGTGAAATAAACATGTTCAACTTGAGAGTACTTTATAATCTTAAAAACTCAACTCAAATATGCTTTCTGAAATTTTTATTTCATCTCCTCTTTTCTCCCCTCTATTAGTTGTTGTAGAATGGAAAAAAATTTGCTATGTATTTGCACCTAAAAATTCTTATTGCACTTACTTTTTGAACTTGCTTGTGCATTTGCTAGTTAGCAAAGTTCTTGATAGCAAAATTCAAGCTTCTTAAAATTTTATATTCCCCTTATATCTGGCATAGCCCTGGACCATAGTATATGTACAATAAATACTGACGGATTCATTTCCTGATACAATGTCCAATAAGAAATAGTTAAGTTGTAGTTATTTACCTAACGTGCATAAAAATTCCTGAATACATGCTGCTAAAATGATGAAAAACATGTCCTCAGTGTGTTTATGATGGAATGGAGCCTTGTGTAAAAAGGAAATATATATAAATTTGATATTGATGAAAAATGATGAAAACCTCAGCATTGATTCATTCTAACTTGTTTAGATATCAAGGTAGTTGGAAAATCTCTGATCAACAGATTGGTTATCATGGGATAATTAATATCATATACTGGTATTCTCTACATTGGCCCTTTCTCTTCAACTGTTTACAGAGTCTTATTTCTCAACATTTAGGACATTTTATATAATGTATCTTTATCATTAATTGTATTATAAATATAAATGCACTATAATGTAATATAATGTATAAATATATATTATAGACCTTTAATCTTTTATTTCATTATATATAGTGAGATATATAATACATATTATATGAAATGAATGATAAAGGTAAAAATAATATATAAATATATACATTGGTATATACATCAAATTGTAAAGGATAAAATATAAATATGTAATGAAATAGAGAAAAAGTTCTTCATTTTAATTTTTATTTATCTAATATACTTCTGTATGCACATTGATTTAGTATCTTTTTTTTGGAGACAATGCTAGATATTAAGCATATCAAGATAAATGAGACACTGCATTCAATATTTTTTAATACTAACAGCGTTTAAATATAGAAATACAGAGTGTTGTAGAAATGAATTGGAAAACGTGACTTTTAGGTAAAGATTCCCATAAAATGTTATTTGAATTGAGTCTTAAAGAATGTGTAAAAATGTTTAGGCAGATGCACTGTGAGTGAATACTACGAAAGTTACAGTATGTGATGAAACTTAGAAAACCATATTCTAAATTTGGAGAACTGAAAGTGGTTCCTTCTGAGGCTTAGAAGGAGGTGTCAAAAGCTGGCAAGTTTAGGGAGGGAGTGGGATGGACTGGGAGTTGGGGTTAGTAGATGCAAAGTATTACATTTAGAATGGATAAGGAATGAATCCTCCTCTATCATCACAGGGAACTATATCCAGTCTCTTGGATAGACCATGATAGAAGATAACATAAGATAGGGACTGTGTAATATATATATGTATGACTGGGTCATTTTATTGTACAGAAATTGGCACAACATTGTAAATCAATTGTAATTTTAAAAAAGCTGGAAAGCTTGGCTTAGGCATGATTTTTTTAAAATTTTTTTAAAGTTTTACTGTTATTTTCCCAATACAATTTTTTTTCTAGACATGATTATTGATGGGCTTATAAACCACACAAAGGTATTTTGACCTTACCTTTAACATTCCCAAATACAATGTTTATTCACACACTTTCATCCCCAGATACAGCACTAGTATTCTAGATCCACTATCTCATCATATAGTAGCTGATATTATCCCCGTAAATGAGATCTATCCATCATCTCCATGTTACAGACAAACAAACAAAAGCCCGGTAGTATCTAGTGATTTATCCAAGGTACACAAGTAAAATGTGAACGATCAGGACTTAAGCCTAAGCTTTTTCTGTCACCAAAGTCCTCAGCTTTTTATCATACTCTATAGACTTCCATCAACACGAGGAGTGGAAATGATTGCACATGTGTATAAGCACAGCAAATATGGCTTCACTGGTATCTTGGTGGCAAGATACTAGTTCTAAGGTCATTCTAATGACATAAAAGATATATTTTGAAAACTTGTGCAAAGACAAAAAATTTGGTGGTGAAAGAGGCTTAGTTAAACAAAAGTTAGAAAACGCAAAAAGATTGTTTTTGAATAAAAACATCGGGATAAAAAATACTTAAGTTCTTAAAGTGTTACCCATTTCAGATACATTTTCTTCTTAAAAGAGACTGGGGAATGGTAGTGATTAACTTGCCATATCTTCTTCAAACATCCAGGGTTTTGACACTTGGCTGGGGATAATTCTTATATCCATTTAACTTCCCTAATCATGTTAATATGTAATTGCCATAATAATATGTGTTATATACATGATTTATATGTTTATATAGGATCTTAATTATGGATAGTTTCAAATGAGTATTTAGTATTCATGTGTCACAGGTTGGGTGGAACTTTGGGTCAAAGTCTTTATGACAAAAAAGATGATCAAAACAATGGTTCTTCATTTTGTTCTTGGCCTCTGTAGAAATGATAGTCTGATTCTTCCAGGCATCAAACGACTTGGGATTGAATTGATGCACACTTTCTTAAGTACTCAATATTCTTATTTCATCATATGTAAAACTTAATAATTTTAACTTCTTTCTAGTCATTAGCTCATTATCCCACTGATAGTTAAATCTTACTGATTTTCACTTAATATTCTGCAGAATTTCTCACATTCTATTGATAGTACTTTCACTCTAATTGTGATTGTTGACTGTTGCTTTAGCTGCTTTCATAGTTTCTGGACTAGACTGTCTTCTGTTTAAAATTATTCTCTACTGTGAAGGCATATTTACTTTGAAAAGGAAAAAAATGAATCAAACCAAAGCCCTCCCACAAGGCTTAGCACATAATGTATAATGATGTTTGTAATCCTTGAAAAAGTGATTCAGATTTACCTTGTATCATATTCTGTTATGTGGCATAGTCAATAATCAACACATGCTTCAAATTTGGTTCCTTTTTTTCTATAACATCCTATAATGCACTCTCCATTTCTATAGTCATTTCTTACCATAAAGAGATTATTTTGGTCTTAGATTGCTCTCCTCAACATCTTATTTCTCAACATCTCAAAAAATTGCCAGGGAATTGACATAAAATCCCTGTAATTTCTGTTTAAGGTGACTTCATCACTCTGAAGTGAATAATCAAAGCAAGAGTAATGGAGTGGACCAATGACAGCACATTTCCTGGGTTCATTCTTTTAGGTTTTTCTGACCAACCTCAGTTAGAGCTGGTTCTTTTTGGGGTAATCCTGTTCCTTTACCTCATGACACTCCTCGGCAATGCTACCATCATCTTAGTATCCCTCTTGGACTCTAAACTCCATAATCCCATGTACTTTTTTCTCTCCCATCTCTCCTTCCTGGATCTCTGCTTCACCAGCAGTATTATTCCTCAGCTTCTAGTCAACCTGGGGAGTTCAGATAAGTCCATCACATATGGAGGCTGTGTCATTCAGCTTTATGTCTCCCTTGCCCTGGGTTCCACAGAATGTGTCCTCTTGGCTGTGATGTCCTATGATCGCTATGTTGCAGTCTGCCGTCCTCTGCACTATGCCTTTGTTATGCACCCTCAGCTGTGTCACATACTGGCATTTATGGCATGGCTCAGTGGTGTGGCCACCACCCTGATACAGTCTACTCTCACCCTGCAGCTGCCCTTCTGTGACCATCACCAAGTGGATCATTTCTTCTGTGAGGTTCCTGTGCTCATCAAGTTGGCTTGTGTGGACACTACTTTCAACCAGGCAGAGCTCTTTGTGGCTAGTGTCTTATTCCTGCTGGTACCCTTGTCACTCATCCTGATTTCTTATGGGCACATTGCCCAAGCAGTTCTAAAGATAAAGTCAGCCATTGGACGACGTAAAGCATTTGGGACATGCTCCTCCCACCTGATGGTTGTCATCATCTTCTATGGAACCATCATCTTCATGTATCTCCAGCCTGCCAAGAGTAGATCAAAGGACCAGGGAAAGTTTGTGTCCCTCTTCTACACCATTGTGACCCCCATGCTTAACCCCCTTATCTACACCCTGAGAAATAAGGAAGTGAAAACAGCACTGAAAAAAATTCTGAGGAAAGCTCTCTGATTTAGTGAGACATGACTGTCAAAAGACATTTAGAAGAGAATTATTAAGACAATAATTTAATGAATGAGGGCTCAGCTCAACAAATAATTTGGTTAGGTTCATAATCCTCTAAGTGAATTTCAGTAGAAAAAAATTAAATAGACCTTGGATTTTCAAATTGGATACAGCTGAGTTTGAATGCCTGTTTTACCACATAACAGCTGAGTGACCTGAACAATTTGTATAACCTGTGCATCAGCTATAAACTGGTATGAATAATATTGAGTAACCAAAATTAAAGTTATATTATTCTAGGTATGTTATTGTTTACAAGGTTTATTCAAAAAATTTTTTTATTTGATAACCATAACCATATACCATATGGCTATTATTATAATTTTTCTTTTGCAAAGATTGAGATATTTTGACCACTCATAATAGAAAGAGCAAATCCTAAACTCCCATGGCATTGTTCTTTCAACTCACTATGGATCCTGAAGCCCTCAGGAACCCCCTGTGTGAGTCCCATTATACAGAGAGTTTATCTTTATTGGTGTACTTTCCCTCCTGTTTGACATATTTCTGATTTTTTTTTTGTCTTTCTCTCCTCAGTGGGTTTCTGAGATTGGCAACTATGTTATAACTTCATGACAGTAAAATCTGTGCATAAAGTGACTCCCAGATTTGTGTTTCAACACAGATATTTTCTACCTATATCCTAGTGTTCAACTATGTTTCACTTCTCCATCTGAGTGTATTAAAACAACTTCCATTGCAAATCAACTACACTTTAAAAAAACCCTCAAAATTAGCATATCAGAAATAAATCAAAGGCGCCCTGTTTTTTTCTTTCTCTTTCTAATATCAGAAAATGAAACATACACCATCCCAACTCATGTATGCTATTTAAGCTACAGTATGTAACCTGGAAATAATCCTGTGGATTTCACCTTTTAATTATCTCTTTTGTCTATCAACTTCTTTCCATTTTAATTTTCTACCACCTATGTACTTCTAAGATGGCCTCCTTACTAGACAGAAAATATTTATTTAATGAATTAATCATCTCTTTCCCTTCCTATATTACTAGGTACATGCAATTTTTAATGCATCATGAAACTTATGTTTGTCTTATCTCCTTTATGAAACACATTTGTTTATTAACAATTATTGAGGCACAGAAAACACTGATGTGAACAAAAGAGCACTCACATTTTATAGAGTGTTCAGGCTGATGGTCCAACTCAGTCAACTGATAGATTTTCATCATGTGATGGTATCTTTTGTCAAACAATAGAAATTGATATTAGGGGGAGAAAAAACTCACTTTTAGCAAAATGATTGTAAAATCGATCTATCTCAATGAAGTGATAATATTAATTGATATGACTGTTTTATTTGGATTTTTGATATTAAATAAATGTGGTTGCAAAGCAATATTAAATAGATAGCACCTCACCTTGATGAAGGAGGAAATAATTTATATTGTTATTTACTAAATTACAAACGTGTTAATATGTGTATAAAAAAAGAAAGGATCCATGTTTTACAGCAGGCAGATTATGAACAAAGAAGGGGGGGGCAGATGGCAGAAAACCACTCATCATGTAAACAGCAGGGTCCATGGGTAGACAAAGGGAAGCAGGACCCTCCAGAGTGAAAGGAAACCACATACTTAGGGGTGATAAGTACCCTGGAGACAGACAAAGAAATGTAGGAAAAGGCACAAATTTCTAGCATCCGAATGTAACCTGATGCTCACTATGCACTCATTACAAAAAAACTAGGCTTGGAGATAAGAAGAACACGTCATGCAGATGCCATGACACTTCTGATCAAAGCTAAATAAGGACAAAAATCCATCCTCCCTTAGGGAATGGGAGCTGGAATGAAAATCAGGGAGTAAGACCCTACAGCCCCTTCTTCCCTATGAATATTCTGCCCATTCTTTTATATGTCCCTCATAAACAGGTGAGGCAAAGAAACACAGGGCAATTCCTTGCTCACTGCCAGCATCTCTTTAAGATATATATTTCTCACTTAAATAAATTCTCACTTTACTTTCTCAGTTTCTGTTTTTACCTGAATTCCTTCTGTGGTAAGACAAATGCCTCTCTGTGGGAACACAAAGGTAAGTTTTAATAAGATTGGCAGCCTACACCAGAAGCTAAAGGGCCTTTAAGTGGTACAATTTAAGTGACAGATATGACATTTTCCTTAAAATTTTTGGAAGATTTACATAATATATACATAAATATAGTAGGATGTGGTTGAAAACAAAATGTTCTCCCTAATGCTGAGGAGAGCACAAGAATTTCCTTAAATAAAATCTGGGGATTAATAATTTAGAGAAACTTAAGGGAAAGAAAAATAAGCTTATGAAATATAAGCACATTTTTTTTTCTTTTTTGTAATGTGGGTGCCTGACTTAATATTTGATGGTTGAGGCATCCATTTCAACTGGGATTCTACTTCAAAGATGGCCAGCTCCAACAAGCACATTGTCAACCATATGAGTAGGCCCCCCCCAAACTAAATCTCTTTTATTTTAGAGATCTTGGTTCATTTCAATAACTGATTTTTGGGGCTGCTGTACTTTTCTCCTCTGGCCTTTATTTAATTTTAATTTTATTTTTATTAAAGTAAGATTGACTTACAGTGTTGTGTCAATTTCTTTTGCACAGCATAGTGACCCAGTCATACATGCATACATACATCTTCCGTCATGTCTTATCCTAGGAGATTGGGTGTAGTTTCCTGTTCCATACAGTAGGACCTCAATACTTATCCATTCTAAATATAATAGTTTGAATCTACCAACCCCAAAGTCCCTGTCCATCTTACTCCCTCTCTTCCCCCTTGTAGACTACAAGTCTCTTCTCTATGTCTGTGAGTCTATTTCTGGCTCTTTTAATTCCCGCTCTTCTGTTTTAAATTTACCAACAAAGAATGAACCCAAGAAACACTAGGTCCCCACTCTTGATCCCAAGAAAAGCAGAACCTGAATCCCATTGCTCTCTCCTCTCCCTGCTCCCCACTAACCCAGTATGGCCCCAGGTATGCTGTGTAATTTTCAGATCTTGCAAGTAATAAAACTTTATTTTTCAAAGTTTCCTCATGGTTATTGCTGAAGGGTGTTTTTGCAAGTATAATAAGAACCATGATGGCTGGTCCAGCCACAATATTGATTGCTGATAATCAGAGAATAGCACAAAATGACTTAATAAACAAAAAGTAGAATTTGGAAATTGTTAGTAAGCATGATCAGACTTAGTCAAGGAAAAATGAGGATTCTTCTATTTTGAATAACAGTAACACAGCAATTCATTTTTTCTTCTTTAGAATAAATGAAGGGCTCTAAGAGTAGAAAAGAGAAGTATAATAGAATTATTACTTTGTCTACTCAAAAAAATAAAGTGGCATTTAACTGTAGTGAGAACAGAGCAGTGAAATAATTCCTGACTTTTGCTGTCCAATTCAAATGCAGCCCATAGCCACTTTGATATTGTGGGCCAATTACCTAAGAGATTTGCCCATGAGATTATTTTTCTGAGTTACTGTAATTTCTCTGAATTCTCTTTAATTACCAAATGATAGCATTTTTCTATTCCTTCATTTAAGCATTATAAGTGGGGTAATCAGGATGATTTAACTGGCATATGTTTGGGAAAATGCCAAGGTAAGTTCCTGATTTCTTACTCCATAAATCCTTAAGTGATAAAAACAAATTATGACCATAGGTCATCTTTTTTTCATGATCATCTCCCAGGATTTTCTGTTATGGACATTTTAATGAGTAATACATTTTCCATAGAGGAAATATGGTAATTCTCTTACCCTTCTGGGGACAGGTTGAGACCTCATTAACAAAGCCTTTTATTTTTTATAAACCATCTCCTTGAGGAGGAGGTAATCACAGGGGTTCTCCCTTTCAAGTTCTTTTTTTTTTTTTTTTTTTTGCAAGTGGGGTCACTTGGGATAGCTCACTCTTATTCAAAAACATTTCCATGCAAACATTAGCACCTAATTTAGAAAATATTCATTTTTTTCATTATTCAGAATGGGCATTTCTGTTTTTTACTACAGATGGCATGGACCAGGAACAGCTCTTTTTGAGCTTTTGCAGAGAGATTCAATTTCCAGAGACATAGCTTTGTAGCCACTGCATTACTTCTCACTAATAACTGAGGGTCAAATTTCATTTGCACACAAAACTGCCTAGGTGGTTTCAGTATTCTTGCAAATGCTTCCAGGTAGGGAAGAAAGATTAAATATCATCTTTCTGGGCATAATGACACTGGTTTAAGTGTTGGCCAGTGACAAGACTACAAAAATCTAAACAATTCCTTTTTTCAGAACCTCAGGTTTAGTTTCTAGCTTGCTTTTTCTTGAACAGCTCCTGTGACTCTGGGACCTTAGCCTGCAACTTCTGTTTTATTTTCTCTCAAGACACAGGCAACTGGAGATACTCTGGACAAAGAAATAACTCCTGAGACCAGAATGCATGTTCTTGGCCTGAAACAGGTACATTAACAGGAGGAACCAGCTGTAGTCATTACCATCAGGTTGCATGTTTTACTGCACATAGAACAAATTATGAAATCAAACAAAAAACCCTCAGAATTGTGAGGTCTGTGGATTTCAAATTAGTCTTTTCATGTTATCTTTGTTACAGAGACTTGTTTCCTCATAAAATTTCCTTGTCTTTCTTTCTTTCTTTCTTTCTTTCTTTCTTTCTTTCTTTCTTTCTTTCTTTCTTTCTTCCTTCCTTCCTTCCTTCCTTCCTTCCTTCCTTCCTTCCTTTCTTTCTTTCTTCCTTCCTTTCTTTCTTTCTTTCTTTCTCTTTCTATCTTTCTTTCTCTTTCTTTCTTTTAGATGCTTGGTGTCACCTCTGATCAAAGGCAGCAAAGAATATGTTTAAATAGATAATTCCTAGGATTTCCCTTCATAGCTCAGTGGTTAATAAACCCGACTAGGTTTGTTAGGATGAGGGTTTGATTCCTGGCCTCACTCAGTGGGTTACGGATCCGGCATTGCCATGAGCTGTGGTATAGGTTGCAGATGTGGCTTGGATCCCATGTTGCTGTGGCTGTGGTGTAGGCTGGCAGCTACAGCTGTGATTTGACCCCTAGCCTGGGAACTTCCATATGCTGTGGGTGCAGCCCTAAAAAGCAAAAGCAAAAAAAATATAATAAATAAATAAATAAATAAATAAACATATAACTGATTCCTCTTGCTATACAGCAGAAATTGGCACAAATTGTAAATCAACTATGCTTAAATTTAAAAAGGTAACTAAGTAAAAAATATATTATCTGCTCAATCAGTTGATCTTGTGATTACAAATAAATTCCAAGAAATTAACTTCTAAAAGATTAGAATACGCCTCACTTCTTCGATTTGCCTCCCTACTGCCTCTTTATTTAATTGCAGTCTCATCTCCCAATCTGCTCTTGAGCTATGACTGACTGCATGGACTGTTAAAATGCTTGTTTTTCATATCAGGATGCTGCTCCCTCTCATGGTACATCCCATAATTTTCTCTTTCTATTGAAAGGACATTTGAATTCAATTAAAAATAGTTTTTGAGTGTAACTTTTATTGTTTTTAAAAGGTACGACTTGTTAGTGGACAATATTTGTGGCCTTTAGCCTACAGTTACTTATATTGCATATGGATGAGAACGTTGTATTTAGCATATTTAAAAGTTAACTCTTATTTTTTTGTGATTTGTTGTTGAATTTTAAAGAGTCTACCAAAATAGAGTAGAAGTAAGTATGATTCAGAGCAACATTTGTATACTGGAAAGTATTTTAAGGAGACTAATAATTCATGGGATCAATGCTCTGATGACATTTTGAACTCATGCTCTATGATCACACAGTGAAATAATGGATGTCAGACTCTTTTTCAAAGAGGAACAAAAATTCAGTGTTAGAGAAGAAAACACAATATGAGAGTTTATAGTATTTGTTGATAGACATGGTATTCCTGATGGAGTCAACTGAAGAAACAAACAAGGGATATGACACTAGAATTGGAGTCTCATGAGCAGGCTGGAAATGAACAGGTTCTTGAGGGACAAACGAGCTCCAGGTTCATGTGAGGTGCTGTGGGGAATGTCCAGTATAAGCAGGGGGAGGGGCTTTACCACTGCTTATGTTACAATCTGGCCAGACACTGTGTGAAGAAAAAGTCCAGAAGCTCTCTATACTTTAAGGTAGATGAACTAATGTGGCATACCCACAGCATTAATTATGAATTTCTCATTTCCTGAAGGTGGCATGAATAATCAGTGTAGTAGGAAAACACTCCAAAGATGGTTGTGCAGGTAGATGGTTGAATTGACAACACCGATTGTGTGACAACACATAATCAAATGTTGATTATTAGTAGCTCATTTTCTGAGGGTACCATAGATAATCAGTCTATCTTTAAAGGTGGTAGTTGGCTTTTGGGACAAAGAGAGCATTATCTGCAAACATTTAGAGAACCCTATCCCAGGGGATGTCCCATGTCATGATGGATTTTTTCAAAACAAAGAAATGCAATGTGCCCATGTTTGGAGGTCTTTTCAGCTGCCAATTCCAACAGTCAGCTTCATATAGGGATTTAAGGCCCATTCTATAGTGTAGGGGGGTGGCAAGGAAGAGTAGGTTGCACAGAAAGAAGAAATATAATTGCATGGGTACAGTCATCATTTGTGGGGGAGCTGGAAGGGAAGTTTGCTTGAAACTTGAAAGATACTCTCTAGCTTTCAGTGGAAGGAAAAATTATTAGCATAATTCATTCAGTCCCAATTAGACAACCTGATTCTTTCTGCGATATCTATGTATATTTAAGGAAATGCGTCTTTGTTTACAAATATTTTTCCACTTTAGTTAAAAATTCTAATGATGGTATTTTGCATGTTTTACAGTTTTATAATAAGGAATACATTTTTTTACATTACAATATAAATTTACTATTTAGTACGAAAATCTCTTTGTGAGGTAAACACTATTAAGATGTTTCTAAAATATTTCCCAAAATTATCCTCTTTGTTAATTTTGTATTATTATCTGCAGTACACTATTAGATTCTTTTCTATACTTTTTAAGGATATTTTAGTAATATTCAGGATGAATTTTGTTTATTTAAAATGTTATTTTTGTTTTTATAAAATTTTATTTTATGGCATTTTTCTAACTTATTACCTTTTTTTCTTATTTTATATTGTTTATAAAGTGTTTTAAACTATGAATATTCTTATATTTTGATATTTAGGGTTTAAAAATGATACATTTAAAAATCTTCATTTGAAATTTTGGCCTATTTCAACACCTTTCTACTAACTGATTTTGGTTTTACAATTAGATAATACAGTGATTAAAATTTCTGTTCTATATATGATCAAAGTTTTCATTAAAGCTTAATACTTGCAGTGACATAAACTTTATATTACCAGCATGTTTGGTTTTCATGTATTTATTTTATGTTACTTGGAGGCTGAAGATCTAAAAGTAATATCTATTCATTGTGGGTTATGTTATATATAATCAAAAAGTAGCTCTACGAATTATTACTTTAGTTTGAATATTAGCTGTCATAGTGTTAAACTCTGAGCTTTTAATGTTAAAATTTACTGTGAGAACTTAAGGATATTATAGTTTTGACTTTTTCATGTAATCTTTTTATTTTTCTTAGTAACTCTACTTTCTTTTCCCTTTCCATTGCATTCTATGCAAGTTACCCAAACACATCCTTTATTTGAATTTTTTATAATTCCTATATATAACTTAGGAAGTAACCATTATAAAATTCCTTAATGTTTTTCACAAACCTGCAGTTGAAGAGTTCCCATCATGGCATAGCAGAAACAAATCTGACTAGGAACCATGAGGTTGTGGGTTTGATCCCTGGAACTCGCTCAGTGAGTTAAGGATCTGTTATTGCCATGAGCTGTGGTGTAGGTCACAGATGCGGCTCAGATCTGGCATAGACTGGCGGCAACAGCTCTGATTAGACCACTAGCATGGGAACCTCCATATGCCACAGGTCTGATTAGACCCCTAGCCTGGGAACCTTCATATGCCACAGGTATGGCCCTCAAAAGACAAAAGACAAAAAAAAAATAAAATAAAACCTTTATTGTATTTATAGTTATACAACAATCTTCACAGTTTGTTTTCATAGATATAGGTTGTCTAAAATTCTTTGAGCATAAAGAGGAATACTTTTTACTTCCCAAATATTTACAGATTTCCTAGAGAAATTCTCCTTCAAGTATATGTTCTTTATCTAACTTTTGTTTCTTAGAGAACTTTCCTTTTCTTGTTTTCCTGTCTGTGGTCTTTCTGTGTTATTTCAAAAAGTATGAACTTTACATTTAGTGCTTTATATTTATTCCGTATCAGTCATTTTTCGATGCAGAATGATCTAGGCTTGTCTTTTCCCAAATATAACAGGATCATTTGTCCTTTATTTGCAGTTTTTCCTCCTTTCCCTGGGTGCTGTTTTATTTGGAATTTTAGAATGTAAGATGGAGAATTAAATTTTCATAATTTAAAATTTGTGTTCTGTCCTTCAATCATTTGGTGAAAAACTATAGAGGACATCTATAATGTTCACTCAGATATAGTTTTTATAATCATTTCTTCCCCTAATGAAAGATATATCTCCTCTGGAACATACCCAGCTCAACTTGGCATTTAGCACAGTCACTCATTTACGAAGTTAGCTAGCTTATCTTACCAGCTATGGACCATCTTCTTTATGGACTACATCTCCAGTAGAATATTTTAGTTTTTATGGTCTGCTACATTTTAACTTTGTTTCTCTAAAATAGAATAGTGCTTAGAGAAGAGGTTTCACTCTTTGTTCATGAGATTTTATTAAATTTCAATTACATGATATGTGGAATATATTCAGACTTATAGGCATTCTACAGTTTTAGAACTGTTCCTGTTTAGAATAGTGTTCACCTTCTGTTTTCTATTATTTGTGTTTAAGCTATTGGATTTAAAGAGAAAGGTAGAAAAGGCATTCACTGTCAATATTTATGTCTTAAAATGTTTTTTTACAACTTATTTTAAACCATTTGTGCTTATTAGTGTATGGTGTTCTTAATGATCAATAAAGGTATTTTGCTTGCACTGAAAAATTGCCATTATTAAAAGGTCCCAAGCTCAATATTACTGGCATTAATCACTTTTCATGAACTTTGCAGTGCACCTTTGGAAGGTACTTGGACACTGCTGCTGTTCTCTGTAAGTCCATTCATGCATGTTTACTGTGAAGTTTTTAAAGGCTCAGATTGAAAAGGAAGGTGAACTGAAGTAGTGATTGCTTACCATGCAAATAAAAAGGCAGGGATCTAAGAGATCACCAAAGTAGGGGCAGGGGGAAATTTTAAAGCACTGACCGACAGTGACAAAGAGAGAACTAACAATAGTTAATACTGCATCATATTTATTCAAAACTTTTGAAAAGGAAACATTTGCTTTCATAAAAGACATACATTTGCTTCAGTATGATGCTTTTTACTGGGAAAGAATGGGGGAAAAGTACAAAATGATAATTAGAGTATTTCAAAGTGTTTACATTTTATAACTACAAGATAAGTGGAGTTAAAATCAAGAAGAGGACCATGTGTGGCTGTGAATACGAGTTATCACATTATAATTTCCCCTCTGCATGTCCATTCCTGAATAGATGGCACAATCATACATTCTTGAGACATCTCCAATTTGGAGGAAGATTGGTAAGGTCTGATCATTTATTTATTTATCTACTAGTTGACTAGAGATGTGCTAGTTTCTTTAGGGAAATGAAAGCGGTATAACATTATGGATATAATATGAGTGAACTGCTTAATAATTTTTGAGAGGCTACTTTGTCCTGAACACCCTAAGGGATAGGCTGAAAAATCATATCTTATGTGACTCTTGGCCTCAAGAATTTCCCAAACTTTTTTGAATAGGTACATTTACAACTCAGTCAAATGCAAAAATACCTTAATCTCTTAGCAAGTTTCCTATATAATTAAGAACAAAGTTTGTTTGTTTGTTTGTTTGTTTTTGGCAGGAGTAGAAAATTATTTTTTTCAGGGAAATTTCTTTGGTAAGCATGGGGTTAAGGGAATAACTGCCTTTTAAAATACTGAAGCCATAATTACTAGATTCCTGAGTAGTGCTGTTTTATAAATCAGATATAATGCCATCATTGGGAATAAAACCTCTCCTTAATGGCTTGTTTTCAAAACAGGATTCACATTTTGCACCCACATTTTGAACTGGTGATGAAAATACATATGATTACAGTGAAAAGAAATCTAAAATTGTATGAATAACATCTGATTTCCTAAAGACTGTTTTTGGGGCCTAGAAGAACCTGGGTCACTGAAAAAAAAAAAAAGGGAACAAGAGATTAAAAAAGCACACACACATAAAAAAAAAAAAAGAAACCACTGAGGGAAGGAAAAGAAAGATAGGTAAGAGTATAGAAGTAACTGATTGGTCATAAGAAGTAGATTCAAGTGTTTCCTTCACCATTTACAAAATTTGTATATGCCTTTGTGTCATATAAATTTTAAGGAATGGATTTTTAGTTAACACTAGTCTCATTTGGTATGTTTCAAAAAATAGGTAAACTTAAAACTAATTTCCAATCTTTGGGGTGATGGAAAATGATTTTATTCTCCCTTTATTGGAAATTGCTTAAGTAAACCCCAGTTTTTTTCCTCTGGTTGTAATTAACTGAGAATCTTCCCTTCCTGTGACTAGAAAGACATTAATATAAAGGAGTACATTTGGTTAGTTGGAAACGATAATTTATTAATAGGTATAATTTATTCCCTCTTTCCAGGTGATGGTGCTTATTTTTTTGAACAGCTTTATTGAGGTAGAACCGATATATAAAAATGCCCAGTTTATTTAATGTATACAATTTCATGAGTCTGGACACATGCATGCACCCTTAATACCATCTCCATAATCTAAGCAACAAACTGTTTCATCATCTCTATAAGTTTCCTTGTGTTCTGCTTTTTGTGTATGTGGTAAGAACAGTTAATCCGGTTTACCCTTTTAACAAATAAGTGTACAATACGATATTGTTAAATATAAGCAATAGCTTGTATTTCTAGAGAGCAGTAGCTCTCTAGAATTTATTAATCTAGTATAGCTGTAAGTTTGTAACCACTGAACAACTCCTATTCCCCCCTCTTCCCATCACCAATTTATTTTCTATTTCTGTAAGTTTGACTATTTTACATACCACATATAGGAAGACTATTTGTTCTTTGGCGTCTGGCCTACTTCACTTAGTATAATGTCCTCAAGGTACATCCATGTTGTTGCACATTGCAGGATGTGTTTTCCAATACTATTACTTCAAAGAATGTTAAATAATATACTATATATTCTTTATTCATCTATAGATGGACACAGGTTGGCAATTGTGAATAATGCTGAAATGAACACAGATTCTGATTTCAATTCTTTTGGATAAATATCCAGAAGTGGGATTGTAGGATCATCTGATCATTCTATTTTTAATTTTTTGAAGAACATTGATTCTGTTTTTCATAGTGTTGCACCATTTTACATTCCTACCAAAACTGTACAAACATTTTAATTTCTCCACAACTCCTCCAACATTTTTCTTTTGTTTTTTGATAATAGACATCATAAGAAGTATGAGATAATATCTCATTGTGGGTTTTGTTTATATTACACTGATGATTATTAATGTTGAGCACTTTTTCATAAGCCTATTGGATATTTGCATTTGTTGTTTGCATGAAGCTTTTCCTACATGTTTCTTCCAGGTGTTTTAATTTCAGATTCTTCATTTAAGTCTTTAATCCATTCTTAGTTGATTTATGTGTATGGTACAAGCTAGGGCTTCAATTTTATTCTTTAGCATGTGGATATTCAGTTTTCCCAAAACCATTTATTGAAGAGACTGTCCTTTCCCCATTATGTATCCTTGGTGCTTTGTTGAAGATCAATTGGCTGTATGACAGCATTTATCTCTGGACTCTCTCTTCTTCTCCATTGATGTATATATATATCTGTATATCTATCTTTATGCCAGTACCATACTTTTTAAACTATTATAACTTGATGATTTGTTAAAATATCTGCTCCATCTTGCAAAGCATCAGAAGACAGCTAAGACATTAAGAGAGTATGTACTGCATTCATTTAGACTGTGTACAATAGAAAAATATATCTAAGTCACTAGATCTATACATTTAACAGATTATTTTGAAGGGAGATGACATTATCACTCATTTGACCTTGTGTAATATGTAATATGTTATCTTATGTAATATGTCATCTTTCTCAGCTCTGACTCAGGTTTCTGGAACACACTTTACACATGGGGATGGTGAGAAGTACCTATGAGGGTAATATAACAGGTTTTATCCTGTTAGGGTTTTCTGATTATCCTCAGTTACAGAAGGTTCTATTTGTGGTCATCTTGATCTCATATTTACTAACCATTCTGGGGAACACCACTATCATTCTGATATCTCATCTGGAACCCAAGCTTCATACACCAATGTATTTCTTCCTTTCTCATCTCTCCTTCCTGGACCTCTGCTTTACCAGCAGTGTTATTCCACAGCTCTTGGTAAACTTGTGGGATCCCATGAAAACCATCACCTATGGTGGCTGTGTAGTTCAGCTATATGTCTCTCATGCCCTTGGAGCTACTGAGTGTGTTCTCCTGGCTGTGATGTCCTATGATCGCTATGTGGCCATCTGCCGTCCCCTCCAATACACTCTTTTAATGCATCCCCATCTCTGCATGGCCCTGACATTTTTGGCGTGGCTTAGTGGGGTGGCCACCACCCTGGTACAGTCCACTCTCACCCTACAGCTACCTTTCTGTGGGCATAACCAAGTGGATCATTTTATCTGTGAGGTCCCTGTACTCATCAAGTTGGCTTGTGTGGATACCACTTTCAATGAAGCTGAGCTCTTTGTGGCTAGTATCCTCTTCCTTATAGTGCCTGTCTCCTTCATCTTGGTCTCCTATGGCTACATTGTCCAAGCAGTTTTGAAGATCAAGTCAGCTACTGGAAGAAAGAAAGTGTTTGGGACTTGCTCTTCCCATGTTACAGTTGTCATCATTTTCTATGGAACCATTATGTTCATGTATCTACAGTCAGCCAAGAGTACATACAAGGACCAGGGGAAGTTTGTCTCTCTCTTTTATACTGTGGTGACCCCCATGCTGAATCCTCTTATCTATACTTTGAGGAACAAAGAGGTTAAAGGGGCACTGTGGAAAGTTCTAAGGAAGATTCTAGTAGTAAGTATTACATGATTGTCAAAAAATTTTAAAAGCACCAGTGTGATAAATATTTCTTTTTCATGGTAAAATAAACTCACATAACATCTTTTAAGAGGAACCTATTTGGTCATTTAATCATATTTCCTTTTGGTTAATTTCTTATACAACATTCTTTAATATTCTATGGAATATATGTCTCTCGTCTCCACTTTACAATTACCCAAGAGTAACATAAGATAAATCCTTTAATCAATGTATTTTCTCCAAAATATATTATATATGCAACATATGAGGCACATTTGAATTAAATGTTTTATGATATTAGAAAAATATGAAAATACTCAAGGAATGTTTTAAATCAATCACTTTTTTTTTCATTTTTCTTTTGTGAATAACATGTTCAGTTTTCAGCCTTCCTATATCTCTAGATGGATTTATGACTGCCTTTTTTGCAAGGATGCGCCTGAGGTAAATGAATTATAGATAAGCTGTCATTAAGTATATTATTTTATTTCACCCTAATACTCCATTCACTTAAAATTGTGGCAGAATGATGTAGAGTTACATAAACAACATGAGAACAATAGCCACATGTTAAAGAGAGAGGATAAAGCAGGAAGAAAGAAGTTGATTCTTTTATTTTGTAGTTGAACCCATGAACCAGTGTGAACTATCTAATATTGGAGTCTGATTCCTAAGGAAAAAACACCCTATTATATAATATTCTATGGTTAGCAAAAACATATAAATAAACATACTTTTTAAAGTATAAACCTACATTCCTTATTTTGATATTGATTACCTAACTCTTAAAAATAAGCAGAAATACATTATCATTATTATTATTTTTATATTTTGCCCTCTACATTGCTATATATAAAAATATATCTTCATATTTTGGAGATATTTTCCAGATGAAAGCTTAATCAAAACTCTTATATTATTTATCCTATAACAATGGTTTGTTTCCCATGGCATGACTTCACTCTAAATAACCTTCATCTATGATTTTTTTTTCTGGAAATGAGAACTTTTTCATCTTGATTCTGAGAAATTTTGTTCAAAAACATAGTATTATAGTTTTTATTTCACTCCATTATATAAAACATTAGGTTGTATAATCTATAGCTGGCAAAAATCCCTTAGATTTTTGGAAAGTTTGTTTCCATTTTCGTTTGCCTCAATATATTTTAAGAATTTCCTCTTTGATTTCTTGATGACCCATTTATTGTTTAGTAGAACATTGTTTTGTCTTCATATGTTTGTTTTTTTTCCCCCAGTTTTCTTTTTATAATGGATTTCTAGTTTCATAATATGGTCAGGAAATGTGCTTGATGTGATTTTATCCTTTCAAGTTTATTGAGACTTGTGACCTAACATATAATATATTATGTAGTTTTTGGATGAAATATTCTGTATATATTTAATTAGTCAGTCTGGTTAGTGTGTCACTTAAAGCCACCATTTCCTTATTGATTTTCTCTCTGGATAATTAATCTATTGATGTAAATGAAATATTAAGATCCCCTACTATTATTGTATTACCATCAGTTTATCTCTTTATGTCCATTAATATTTGCTTTATGCATTTAGGTGCTTCAATGTTGGGAGAATTAATATTCATGAAGGTTGTATCCTTTTTCTCAGATGATTTCTTCATCATTATGTAATGTCCTTCTTTGTCTTTTGCTATAGTCTGTTTTAAAGTCTATTTTGTCTGATACGGATATTGTTACACCAGGTTTCTTTTTACTTCTACTTGCATGGATTAACTTTTTCCATTCTTTCACTTTCAGTCTGTGTGTATCTTTAGATTTGAACTGAGTCCCTTTTGGGTTGTGGACATTTTTTTAAAGAAAAATTCATTCAGCCATGCTGTATCTTTTTATCAGAGCATGTAGTTCATTTACATTTAAAGTGATTATTGATAGGTAAGGACTTATTGCCGTTTTGCTACTTATTCTGTGTGTGTGTTTGTTTTTTGTTTGTGGTTACCATGAGGTCCACATATATCAACATATACATACAGCAGTTTATTTGAAGTTGCTTAAGATTAAACGCATTCTAAAAGTCCTACAGTTTTACTCTTCCCCCATGTTTTTAAAATCTTATTTTACATAATTTTATTTGTGTATTCCTTATCTATTTATTATAGTTATAGTTGGTTTTACTACTTTCTTATTTTCTTTCTTTCTCCCTTTATTTCATCCCTTCCTTTCTTTCTTTTGGTGGTTACACCTGTAACATATGGAAGTTCTTGGGCTAGGAGTCAAATCGTAGCTGCAGTTGCAGGCCTATGCCACAGCCAGTTCCTTAACCCTCTGATCAAGGATAGAGATTGAACTTGCATCCTCATGGACACTATGTCAGATTTTTACCTGCTGAGCCAGAAAGGGAACTCTTACTTTTACTAGCTTTATAAGTAGCTGATCCACTGTCTTTATGTTTGTCTTTACCAATGAGATTTTTCCTTTCATATATTTTCTTATTTCTAATTATGGCTTTTTCTTTTCTGCTTAAAGAAATGCTTCAGTATTTGTAAGACCAGTTAGTGATTATGAAATCCTTATTTTTTTGCTTGTCTGGAAAACACTTGATACTCTCCTTCAATTCTGTGTGATAATCTTGCCACATAGAATATTCTTCGTTATAAACTTCCCCCCTCCTTTAATCACTTTAAATATGTCCTGTGCTTCTTTCTGGCCTACGGAGTTTCTGTTGAAAAAACAGCTGATGGCCATATGAGATTTAACTTGTATGTGACTAGGTGTTTTTCTCTGGATCCCTTTAAAATGTTCCCTTTAGCTTTAATTTTTTCACTTTAATTGTGATGTATCTTGGTGTGTATCTCTTTGGGTTCATCTTATTTTAGACTTTCTTTTTTCCTGGACCTGGATGCTTGTTTCCTTTCCCAGGATAAGGACGTTTCCGGTCATTGTTTCTTCAAATAAGTTTTATGCTCCTTTCTCTCACACTTCGTGGACTCCTATAATGTACATATGAGTATGCTTGACATCATCTCAGAAGTCCCTTAAACTATTTTTAAAATTCTTTTTTTCTCTTTGATTTTCTGATTGTGTGATTTCCACTAATCTGTATTCCTGGTCACTTATCCATTCTTCTGTATTGTCTACTATGCTATTAATTCACTCTAGGGACATTTTTTTCCCATTTCATTTATTGTATTATACAGCTCTGATGATTCTCTCTTATATTTTAACTCTTTCATTGGGTTGGAGAAAGTGATGGTCCATTTTATTTCTCAAAGCCAATTATGATGTTTATTAGAGATTTGCTGTTCTTTACTTAAGTGTCTGAGGAAAGGTAAAAGGGTTGCATTTATTTAGAATTTAATCAGTAGGAAGACATACTTAAAAACTATATGTAAACATATCTTTTAAGTGTTTAAAATAAAACATTTTTGGGGAGAGTGATATTGTCATTCATTTAACCAAATGAAATTTTTATCAGATATAAATCAACTTTCTGGAACATAATTTGCACATAGGGATTCTTAGGATTAACAATGAGAATAGCCTAAAGGTTTTTACCTTGTTGGGATTTTCTAATTATCTTCAGTTATAAAAGTTTCTAACTGTGGTTATCTTGATCTTGTATTTACCAACCACTTTGAGAAACATCATCATTCTAGTATCTCATCTAGTTTCCAATATATTTCTTACTTTTTAATTTTTTCTTCCTGGACCTCTACTTCACTCCATTAGTATTATTCATCATATTTGAGTTAATCTGAGGGATACAGTTAAGCCTATCACCTATCATAGAGTAATTGTTTAGTTCTGCATATTTTATACCCTGGGATCCATGAAGTGTGTCTTCACGGTGATGATAGCCTATGAATGCTATGTCACTGCTTGCTGTACTCTATATTATGCCTTTGTCATGCACACTGAATTTTGTAACATCCCAGTGTCTTTGTCGTGGTTCAGTGGAGTGGACACCTTGCTTTTACAGTCAGCTCTCACGATGCAGTTTCCCTTGTATATTCATCACGAAGTGGATTGTCTCCTGTTTATCAGGTTGGCTTGTGTGGACAAAACTTTCACTATTTTTTTTTGTGAAATTAGCTCTTTGTGGCTCTTGTCCTCTTTTTTATAGTGCCTGAATCCTTCATCCTGGACATATGGCTATATTGACCAAGTAGTTTTGGAGATCGAGTTAGCTACTGGAAGAAAGAAAGCATTTAAGACCTGCTTTTCACATATGATGGTTATGCCATTTTCTATGGAACCATTAACTTCTTGTTAATGCCAAGAGCAGGACCAATGAAATTTTGTCTCCCTCTTCTACAGTGTAGCGACCTCCATGTGCAACTCTCTTATCTATATTTTAAGGAACAAAGACGTTAAAGGAGCATCAAAAATATTCTAGAGAAGACTCCCAAGGATAAGTACATGTTTATTTTTTAAAATTAAAGTCATATTTGATGAATATTTTGTCAGTATTATATTTTGTCCTACTAAAGCTTCAAAAACATTGCATCAAGTCCTTATAAATTTTATGCAAATTTTTACATTTATAAATAAATATACTTAGCATATAGTATATTTCTAGTATTCTAAACAGTAACTATAAATAGTTCTCAACTCTCAAAAATCCAAAGTTTTCAATAAAAGTTGTCCCCATGTCATACTTTTAATTTTAAAGATCTAACTCACACATTGACATGTTATGCTTTGAATTACAAAAAATAATATATAAGAATATTCCCCTTTGTACATATGCACTATAGCAGAAAGCATTTACTTTTTATTTTTGTAAAATAATTATAGTTGGAGTACTGTTATTGAATTTTTTAAAAATGATTTTTATTTTTTCCATCATAGCTGGTTTACAGTATTCTATCAGTTTTCTACTGTAAAGCAATATGACCCAGTCACAATACATATATACATTCTTTTTCTCACATTACCATGCTCCATAAGTGACTAGATATACTTCTCAGTTCTATACAGCAGGATCTCATTGCTTATCCATTCCAAAGGCAATAGTTTGCATCTATTAACCCCACATTCCCAGTCCATCCCACTACCTCTTTAGAGCCTATTTTTTTTATCATCTTTTAGTTTTTCTGAATAATTACTTATACAACATCTAATATTCTGCCAAACAGTACAGAATATATATTTGTGATTTTGTCAGTGTTCAGTATTAGCATAGGTAAATCATTTTCTCAATCTATGCTTCAATATCTTTTCTGCAGATTATATAAGTAGCACATGAGAATCTCTTTAGAAGATTAAGAGATACATAAAAACATTAAAATCTTATGTTCATCTAGACATCTTATCATTTCAATACTTACCAAGAAAGCATTTAGCCTCTTGGGCTTCTGTAGCTCCAGATGGACAGAAAATTTATTTATTTTTATAAATACTCTAGTATGGATATGTCTTAGGCAAGCTGTCATAAAGTAAGAGCCTTTTCTTTCACTCTACATGGCACCCTCTTAGAACTAGGAAGAAATCTGTGGCAGGGCAAAAATAACCTGAATCCAAAAGCCACATATCGGGAGTTCCTGCCATGGCTCAGCAGGTTATAAACACAACTAGTATCCATGAGGATGCAGGTTCAATCCCTGACCTCACTCAGTGGGTTCAGGGTATGACATTTCTGTGAGCTGTGGTGTAGGTCACAGATGTGGCTCAAATCATGCATTGCTATGGTTGTGCTTAGTTGCAACTCCAGTTCAACCCATAGCCTTGGAAATTCCATATGCCACAGATGCATAAATAAAAAGCAAATAAATACATACATCATACATACATACATAAATGTAAGGCACATGGAAGGAGCCTGGTTCTCTAAATATGTGTTGAAATGGTGAAACAGTTTGAAATGAAACACAGCTGTAGAATTTTCTGTGGCTTGAAAACACAGTTAATGCTTTATTTTTTATTAAAATCCTATGTATTTTACATTTAAATCTATGTTTCAAATATAAAAGCACATTTTTATAATTTTGAGTTTTACCCACCAGATAAAGTCTTATTCAATTTGTATTATATATGCTAAATAATAATCTTTTAGATTTTATTTATTAGTAATATTTACTAACAATCTTTTAGATTATTACTATTTAGAGTGTTATATCACTCTTGTACCATTTCCTTTATGAGAATGAGGAACTCTTCCTTTTTCACTCTGGAAATTTTTTTGTGAGTGTATTGTGGTCTACTTTTTGATGTATTTTGCAAGCATTAAATTGTATAATATATTGTAGGAGGGTCTTATATATCCAAATATGGTAATGATTTAAAAAAATAAGAAGTCAGTGAAAGAATTGTGATTTACAATTGTTCAGAGGTAGAGGCACAATTTTGAAGTATGCCAACTCTCCATTTAATGTTTAGAGTACTGTTTTCTCACTTGTATATTTATTGGTTCATCAACTATTTGGTGAAGAATGCCACCCACTCTGCTAATTGCTAAGTATATGAAAAAAACTAGATTAAAAAAATCACATTCCTATTATGAAAGTCATGTCATTAAGAAACATCAACCTCAAATAACTACATGGTAATGAGGAATACTTTAAATAGGAATAAGGCTTATGAAGGAAAAATGGGGGGAGTTAAGGAGTAAAATGTCAAAGGATGCAGCAGAATGAGCTATAAGAGAAAGCTTATAGCAATAGAGGTCTTCCTTAGAAACAAAAGAAATGTCAACTAAAGCTAAACAACCACCTAAAACAATTAGAAAAAAACCCACACAAATCCAAAAGTCAGCAGAATAAAGAACAATATTCAGAGAGGTAATAAATAAGACATTTAAAAAATAGAAAGCTAAGTGATGTAAGCAATCTATCCAAGAAAGTGTCCAGAGTAATGATTGTAAAGATGATCCAAAAACTCGAGAAAAAATATGGAAGCACAGATCATGAAGTTACAAGAAGTTTTTTTTTTTTTAAAGTTAGAACATATAAAGAATGACAAAAGTTGAAGAAGACAACAACAAAATGAAAAATACATTAGAGGGAGGCAATAGGAGAATGAATGAGTCAGAAGAATGGATCAATAAGCTGGAAGGCAGAGTGGTGTAAATAACTGTCATGGAAAACAAGAAAAAAAATGAAAAGAAATGAGGATTAGGTTAGTGTAATAAATCTCTGGAACAACATCAAATTCACAAACATTTACATTATGGGGGTCTCATAAAAAGAAGAGAGAAAGAAAATATTTGAAGAGATAATAGATAAGAACTTTCCTAACATGGGAAAGGAAACACTCACTCAAGACCAGAAAGCACAGAGTCTGATACATGATTAACCAAAGTAAAATCAAGCCATGACACATAGTAATCAAATTGACAAAAATGAAAAACAAAATGAAAATATCAAAAACAACGAGAGAAAACAACAGATAAAAAATAATGGAATCCCCATAAGGCTATCAGCTGATTTTTCAGCAAAAACTCTCTAGATCAGAAGGAAGTACAATGATACATGTATCATTGCTTTAAATATAGTGATGAGAGGGATAAACCTACAACCAAGAGTACTCCACTCAGTAAGACTCTCATTCAGATTTGATAGAGAAATCAAAAGCTTTACAGAAAAGCAAAATCTAAAGAAATTCCTTACCATCAAACCAGCTTTAAAACAAATGGTAAAGGATCTTCTCTAGTTTGAAAATAAAAGGCCACACAAGAAACAAGAAAGTTACAAAAAGAGAAAACTGACTGGTAAAGGCAAACATGAAGTGAAGTTAGGAAATCCTTCACATACAAATTTGTAAGGTTGTTAAAAGACAAAATAAAATAATTGTATTCACAGCAGTTAAGAGATACAAAAACTAATCAGATATAATATAGAATATCAAAGCCAGTAGTCAGGAGAGGGGAAAGCACAAATTCATAATATGTAAAATGCATTTAAAATTAAGAGGTCAGCCACTTAAAACATGTCTTTGGTATAAACTGCTATACCAAGACCTCATGGTAACCACAAACCAAAAATCTATGAGGGATATATATGTGCAAAATAAAAAGGTATACAAACACAACACTAAAGATAGTCACCAAATACACAACAGAAGAGAACAAAAGAGAAAAGGGGAAAAAAGACTCACAAAAACAAATCCAATACCTTTAGCAAAATGGCAGTAAGAACATACATATTAATAATTATCTAAAATGTAAATGGATTAAATGCCCCCCCAAAAGACAGCCTGGCTGAATGGATACAAAACAAGACTCATATATATGCTTTTGTATAATGACACATATCATATATAGAGTCACACACAAACTGAAAGTGAGAGGAAGGAAAAAAGGTATTCTGTGCAAATGGAAATCAAAAGAAATCTGGAGTAGCAATGCTTATATCAGACAAAATAGACTAAGTAAAGAATATTACAAGACACAGAGAAGGACAGATCATTCAGACAGAAAGTTAGTAAGGAAACAAAGGCTTTAAATGACACATGGACCAGATGGACTTAATTGATAGTTATAGAGGATTACATCTGAAAGCAGAAGAATACACATTTTTCTCCAGTGCACATGGAAAATTTTCCAGGGTAGAACACTTGTGGATCCAAAATTCAAGAATATTGAAATTATATTAAGCATCTTTTCTGAGCACATTGCTGTAAGACTAAAAATCAACTAATAAAAACTGCAGAAAAAACATATGGATATTAAACAATATGCTACTAAACAACCAATGGATCACTGAAGATATCTAAAATATAAAACAACAACAACAAAAAGAACACAACAAAACAGAAACAGAATCAGGTATAGGGAACCAAGTATTTGTTACCATTGGGGAGACAGAAGGAGAAGGGGCATGGTGGAGTTATGGGTATGATGTACAAACTACTATGCATAAAATGAATAAGCTGCTAGTATGTTTTGGACAACACAAGAAATATAACCAATATTTTATCATTATTGTATTTACTTTTTATAGCTGCACCCATGGCATATGGATGTTCCCAGGCCAGGGATTAAATCTGAGTCACAGCTGCAGCTTGAGCAATGCCAAATCCTTTAAAACTCTGGCCCAGGCTAGGGATTGAATCTTCACCTCTGCAGAAATCCCAGCTGCTGCAGTTAGATTTTTAACCCACTGTCCCATAATGGGAACACCTATAATAACTTTAAATGGGGTATAAGCAATGAAAATTTTGAATCACTATGTTGTATATATGAAACTAATAGGATAATGCAATTACCAAGCTTCCATTAACAATAAATTTTAAGATAAAAAATGAGATTGAAAAAATATCATAAATCCAGACATTTCTTCAGATCATTAATTTTTTTAAATTTTAAAGTTATTTTGCAGTAACAGGGAACGATGGTCATATTAGAACAATTTATTTATTGCAGGGAATCCAATACATAGGGAGGAAGGATTTGCCTTAAAGAGAGTAAGGTTGATCTTTTCCCACATAATTGCAGTGAAGGAGAAAGAATCCAACAGAATTAGATTGTTTATATTTATTTATTTGTGTTGGGTGAATCTGATGGCTTCTATGTACAATGAGAAATTATAAGATTGCAAACCAATATTCAAGGAAGAAATGAAATTGTCTCACTTGGGAAATATGTGTATCCATTTTCCCTGGATGATCCTCACAAGTTAGTCAGTCCCTTGTCTAATTGCCTGCTGGGGACACAGATTTTCCCCAGAAGACTTTTAACCATAAACACACCATGGCCTTTTCATAACACTTCCAAACTCCTCATTTCAGGATTCCCTTCTGTCATAATTCTCATTGACAATTAACAATTTCTTCAGAATTGACTTCTGTTGGAAATGTGACTCTTCAACAGTCATTGTTTTAAAAACAGTCATCTTGTAGGTTGGGATTTGCTTAGACATGGAAACACAAAATTAAAAAAAAATTCTACATAATGTGCTTTCTGAAGATGTTAAAAATTTGAACAGAAAGAAATAGCCCTGATAGTAAGCAAGAATAATTTCTTCAGACTTTATTGAGTACACTTGGATATTGAAAGGATTTATAAAAGGTAATGTAGTAGCAAGCTTATAGTTTCTATCACCACTAGGTTTTTTTTTCTATCATTAAAATAATAATGATATTTGGTGAGACAGGTAAACTATCTGAACTTCAGGTTTTGCCTATCAAAAAAGGGAGCAGAGAAATTTCTTACTATTCTTAATATGTACAAATTAGTGCCACAGACTTTTTAGAATAGCTGACTAAAATTTTTAAGTTAAAATTTCTTTTATAAGAACACCGTAGATGGTAAAGATGATAATGATAGATAGCATGTAAATAATTACACAAACATTTGATTCCACATCAATACATCTCCACAGTTCCGTTATGGCACTTCAATCCAAGGTGGTTCAACTTTCTGTTAAAATTTACTCATGAAAAATATCATAAAGAAACCTCAGTATCTAGCACACAATTTCAAGCCTTTGAACTTTGGAGCTTTCTAAAGGCTCAGAAAAATAATGTAAATACAATTTAACCAAAATAACTGAATATTTGCATTATTGGTTGGATTTCATTGAGGAGGAATGAAATATTTTCTCGAGAGCCATTGTTTCTTTCTTTTCTTTTTTTTTTTATGTTTGTATCCATGGCATATGGAAATTCCCATGGATATGGAATTTCCTCAAGCTGCAAACTATGCTACATCTGTGGCAACTCAGGATCCTTTAACTCACCACATAGGGTAGGGGATCAAATCCACACCTCCTCAGCAACCTGACCCACAGCAGTTGGATTCTTAATCCACTGTACCACAGCAGGAATTCTGAGAACCATTATTTCTTGACTATTGACATTATGGTCTCATTTTTGTGTTTCCCTATAGAATGTAATTTTATTTTTACTGAAAATTGAGGTCAGTAAGAACCTGACTCTTCATTGATAAAAGACATTGTACATTAGACCAGGAGCTTTACTGTTCAAGAGGGCAACTTCTAATCTGGTTTTAAATCATTTGAACAGATACTGAGAAATCTATAATCACTAATCTTGTACTTTCATCAATAGAGTAGCCATGGAAGAACATAGCATATGGAAAATATTCCTGATTAGAAACAACAACAAAAAAAATCTGTTTTACTTTGGTTCTTTTCCAAATTGAGAGAGGACAGAATTGTGAGTTTTTTTGGGCTGTTTTTAGTTTTTCTACAAGCAGGTGGTTGAGGTAATGAACAAAGCCTGAGTAGCACAATAGCACAGAAAACAGAGGAGTTGTAATATATAGGTTAAAAACCTGTAGGTGGAAGAAAACAGGGCCATAAGCCTCAAGCTTGAAAGCATGTAGCTAGAATAAGGAAAGAGAATAGATTGTAGAGCTCATGGAAAACCATGACCTCCTCTTGGAATGCCAAGAAGGTTATGCTAGGGAAAAACTTTGGATAGTTAAGGCTTGTGGTCCCTGTGAGGGGAACAAACAGGCCTGCTGTAAATGTTAATGTATTCCTTCCTGAGATAAGATCTGATGATTATTAGAACAGACTGTTAATCATAATCCCCCCCCCCAGCTTATGTGGTCCCTCTAAGTTTTATCTATAGTCTCTGCCCCCATGCTTTTTGTTCAAAATCCTAATAAAAGAAAGAACCTGAGTTTGCTTGGGGCTCTTGCTTGTCGCAGAATTAGCCTCCCTGTGTCTCCTCAAGCTGATCTCCAGGCATAGCCTAAGTTGTGACTGTCACATATGATGGTAAAAACCTATATGTTATTTGTTATATTTAGTTTTTAAAGAAACCTTCACACTGTTCTCCATAATAGTTGTACCAATTTATGTTCCAACAAACAGTGTAGAAATGTTCCCTTTTTTCCCTCACACCCTCTTTAGCATTTATTTTTTGTAGACTTTGTTGATGGCCATTTTGACAGCTGTGAAGTCATACCTCTGCCATTTTGATTTGCCTTTCTGTAATAATTATTGATGTTCACCATCTTTTCATATATATATATTTTTTCCACCTGTATATCTTCTTTGGAGAAATGTACATTATTCAAGCCTGACTGTAGGTAATTACAAAGGTTTGCCTGACAACTTCATGGGGGAAATCTTCCATCCCCACCTCAGACTTGGAGCCAATGCATGAATGGTACTGAATGGTTTCAGTACCTGATTCAGGCCCCTGTGGCTGATCATGTTCTTATACACATTGGTAATTCTATCCTAGGTATTTTCATTCCTAGCTCTCTTTAAAATTTTGGAAAGAGGTCTTTTTCAGGTACTTTTGCTGAAGCTTTCTTGTTGGAGGAAGGGTAAAAATTTTATGACAGATTTTTCCAGTTTTATTCAGTACTCTACTTTTCCATATCTATCCCTTTCTCTTCTTCCACAGCTTTGTTCCAAGATGATTAACTGGGGGATGTATTTGTTCAGAGTACCCTCAACAGTGATAGGATCTCTGTAATTGTTCTGATTGACCTCACCTTACACTGGTGCACCATGCCATAATGGGACAAGAAATAGGGAGAAGTATGTGCTTTCTCCAGTTGTAGACTCTTGCTTATGCCATAAAGGTAAGTGGTTAAAAGCTTCATGGAAACTTTTGGTTTGGGCCATTGTTGCCTTAATAGGCTACTCCTGTATACGCATTTCAGCTCTTTCTTTCAGCTTAGTTTTTCTGACCATTTTTTTTTAATATATTTACTATAGAGATTTTTTTTTAAAGAATTTGACTGTGGGAAATAGGACACCTGAAAATGCATTCTTTTTTTTCATCAAGCTGTTATTGATCAATTATTATGCATCAGACATCATACAGATTACATAGAATATCAGCAAAATATGGCCCTTACATTTAAGAAGTAGCTTGTATTTTGGTATAAATATACAGAGAAAAATACACTAGGTCAGTAGTGCCTTTTAGTTTCTATGACAGAAGTAAGCTTAGAGTATAGCAATGACACAAAGTAAATCTTGCCATCATGGAGACTGGAGGTTATATCAGAGTTAAGGAGGAATTTGCATGGACGAGATTCATACTGATTTTTGAAAATTATATAGATGATTTCCAAGTGACAGGTGTTAGAAAGTGTATTCTTGCATAGGGATCAACCTAAGAAAAGATATACTAAATTAAAAGGCAATTAGGAAATTGCAAATTTCTCAGCATGGTGGGATAATAAATTAGTCTTAAGGGTAAAGACAGAGGTTAGCAGGAGGACTTTAATTGCTTTGTGTATGGTGTCCATCTCTCTGGCTGGTGGTTCATACTTAATTTGAATGAGAATTAAAGGCAGGGATCTTGATACTACCTCATTCTTACATATGTTTATCATCTTCCTTATCTTTTTTTAAACCTAATCAATTCTACATACCTAGATAGATATTTTAAAACAGCCTATTCTAAAATAACAATATTTCTGATCTCTTAGCCTAGATTTTAAAGTCCTTCACAGTCTAAATTATAGAGTACTTTGCAATAATTATTATTCCCCTTTTATTTTAAGAAAATATGAAGAGAATCCCCATTTTAAGATTTCTCACATAATTTGGCCCTACTTCAAGCCAATATTGTAATTTCAAGCCAGTATTTCCAAAGTAGAAATTGATAATATCATTCTCTTCTGTGTTCATAATCCTTCAATGACATTTCATTGTCTGCCTGTCAAAGTTAATAACTTTATCTTGCTCAATGATTTCTATAGTTTGGCTTCAAATACTTTTTCTAGGCAAACTTTTAACACTCACCTTTTTATTATAAAGGAAGGTGAATTATCCACATATGCTCTACTAGTGTTTACCAACTGATCTTGAATTTTATTCACCTTCCTGACATAAGCTTTTTTATTTTTGTTTGTAATCTGGTTTATGATTTTATAATAAACATAAAAATTAAGGAGTTTTATAAGGTTTATCTAAGAGCTCTTTCAAATATTTTATATTTATAAAGGTAATATAATACATATTTAGCTCTTTATTATTAATATATATTCTTTTGTGTATTTTTTTTTCTGTCAAACATTAAACTTTAGCAAGCTTGTGTAAATTATGTTGGATTTAAAACACAGTTTTAAAAATAATTGTTATTTTTTGGCAGTTCAATCACTGAACAAACTTATATTAGTTGCTTTGTATTATATAGTTTTGTCCTCAAACATAACTTTTCATTTCCTCCTAGTAATTTCTAATATTTTCCCACGTCAAATGATCTTCCATCTCCTCCCATCTTGATATTACCCATAAAAATATTGTCTTTCTTAGTTTCATATATAAAGCCTTTCCTAGTCTTCATATTATGAAATAATACTTTCTCATCTATTATTTTTCAAAATCTATTTGAAAATCATTTAGATCATACTTTTAACATTTATTTTAAAATTTAAATTATTTATCACCTAACTACTCAATTTTGTTGTCTGTCTAGATAGACTATTAAACCCCTGGCCACCTTACCTTTCCCTGTTGAGGCAGTGCATAGAGATGAATGTTTAAGAATGTGTGCGTATAAGCGGAAGATGTGAAGAAATTTTTCATTCTCATATGTGCCTATGATAAAACTTGAATAATGTATTCTGTATGCAGATATTTGTCAACAGTTAAAAACCATGGACATGTTATTCACTTTATTTTTAGAGGCATTTAATTTCAGTAATTATTAAGTCATCACATATTTCCTGGTATGCATGCAAATATCCACTTTGCGTGACTGATATTTTTTCTTTCTATTTCTCTTTCTTTATTTCTTTCTCTCTCTCTCTCTTATTTATTTTTTGTCTCTCTTTCTTTCTTTCTTTCTTTCTTTTCTTTTCCTTTTTTTTTTTTTGGTCTCTGCCTTTTTATTTCTAAGACTGCATCTGTGGCGTTTGGATGTTCCTAGGCTAGGGGTCAAATTCAAGCTGCAGCTGCTGGCCTATGGCACAGCCATAGCAGTGCCAGATTTGAGTCGCATCTGTCACCCATGTTACACCTTTGGAAATGCCAGATCCTTAACTCATTGAGCCAAGGCTAGAGAAGGAACCCACATCCTCATGGATATGATGTCAGGTTCTTAACCTGTTGAACCACAACAAAAGCTCTTTGAGTGATTTTAATGATCAGTTTACAGATAACTCTAAAGGAAAGAATTTGTGATTTTTAAAGAGTCATTGGAATGGAATGAAGTCATGTGGATTAATGTTCTGAGCCAGTAACACATTAGGGCTGAAAAATTAATAGGTTGACCAAGTCACTCTTCATGATCCTTTATAGAACTTTTTATTATTAAAGTATTATTTTTATAGTTGATTTACAGTGTTCTGTCAATTTTCTACTGTATAGCAAGTTGACCCAGTCACACATACATATATACATTATTTTTCTCACATTATCATGCTCCATCCTAAGTGACTAGATATAGTTCCCAGTGCTATACAGCAGGATTTCATTGCTTATCCATTCCAAAGGCAATAGTTTGCAACTATTAACCCCAAATTCTCAGTCACCCCCTCCCTCCCCCTTGGCTGTGGTTGCTAAAGTATTATTTTTAAATTAAAGTACATTTCTTTTTATTAAAATGCTCAAGCATTTTTTTTAATTAAAGTTAGTTGATTTATAATGTCTTTAACATAAGTCACAGCAGTATCTTATTTGGTCCACCTCCTAGAATAATGACAATAAAAACAAAAATAAACCAAGGGGATCTAGTTAAACTCAAAAGCTTTTGCACAGTGAAGGAAATCAGCTCATACATTCTGTGATTCTAGGATTGGCTGTATCAAATGCATCTCTTATTCTTTTAGCAGATATAGTTCCCTCTGGAGGGATGGAAAAAAACAATGAGAGTTCTCTGGTGGGTTTTGTACTTTTAGGCTTCTCAGACCACCCTCGCCTGGAGGCTGTGCTCTTTGTATTTGTCCTTTTCTTTTACCTCTTGACCCTTGTGGGAAATTTCACCATCATCATCATCTCATATCTGGATGCTTCTCTTCATACCCCTATGTATTTCTTTCTCAGCAACCTCTCTCTACTGGACCTTTGCTTCACTACTAGCCTTGTACCTCAGACCCTAGTTAACTTTCGAGGACCAGAGAAAACTATCACTTTTGGTGGTTGTGTGGTACAACTCTATATTTCCCTAGCTTTAGGCTCCACTGAGTGTATCCTTCTGGCTGTAATGGCCTTGGATCGCTATGTTGCTGTCTGCAAACCCCTCCACTATGTGGTCATCATGAATCCACGGCTATGCCAGCAGCTGGCATCCATTTCCTGGCTCAGTGGATTGGCCAATTCCCTGATTCATGCTACATTTACTTTGCAATTGCCTTTTTGTAACAACCACAGGCTGGATCATTTTATTTGTGAAGTACCAGCTCTCCTCAAGCTGGCTTGTGTAGACACTACCATCAATGAGTTAGTGCTTTTTGTTGTTAGTGTTCTGTTTCTGCTAATCCCCCCAGCACTAATCCTTATCTCTTACGGCTTTATAACTCAAGCAGTGCTGAGAATCAAGTCAGTGGAGGCAAGGAACAAAGCCTTCAGCACCTGCTCCTCCCATCTTACAGTGGTGACCATTTTCTATGGCACCATAATTTACATGTACCTGCAACCAAGTAACAGTTATGCTCAGGATCAAGGCAAGTTCATCTCACTTTTCTACACTATGGTGACCCCCACTTTGAATCCTATTATATATACTTTAAGAAACAAGGATGTTAAAGATGCTCTGAAGAAACTACTTTCAGGAAAACTGTTCTTTTTACAGATGTGATGTGCAAGAAATTGATCACAAGTCATATAGTTACTGAGTTTCTATTTAGCCAAACTCCAATTCTCAATTTTATACAAATTCAACTATGGTTTAATTTTTAAACATCTATATAAGGGATCTCCCTCTTTTATGTGTAACTAAATAAAATGTGTTTATTTAAGTTGAGAACTTGATCCATGAAAAGAGAGCTATGCATTTGTATAAGTTGTGATGCTCACCACAAAGTCTATATTTTACTTCTCATATTTATTCCCAAGGATTTAAAAAAAATTAAAACTGTTAAATATTTACCAACTAGTCACTGAAAGTTAAGAAGTTTGAATAGATTCTCTAAGAGCTCTTTCAAACAAAATTTATGTTTATAAAAATAATATATCCTTAGCTCATTATTAATAAGGTATACTATTTTGAGTATATTTTTCTTTCTTGAATATTAAGGGCTAATATTCAAGGTGGATTAGCCCACCATGTCTAAATAATTTTTTTTTTCAATTTTAGTGACTTGTCCAACTTTATGCCAGATACATCATATTCACTTTATAATGCCCCACTCATTAAAATTTCATGTTAGAAAATATGAAAAAAACAATCTCATAGTGTCAATTTATTGACCAGGAAAATCTCATATTAACTATCTTTTCCATAACCCACTTCTCATATATGGCACAAATGAAAGTTTTCACAGAAAAGAAAATCATGGACTTGGATAATATACTTGTGTCACCAAGGGGGAGGGAGAAGGATTGGGACGGATTGGGAATACATGTATGTGTAACTGGGTCACCATGTTGTACAGTAGAAAAAATTGTATTGGGTAAATAAAAATAAAATAAATTAAAAATAAAATAAAATAAAAAATATATTTAAAGGAGTAAGTGAAGCAGGATATACTAAATACATTACATTTCACAACTTAGTGACTGAATCCCCTTTTGCATTTTGTATGTCAAGGCATGCATGGTAGATATAAGACTTAAAATGAAGGTTTTGTTTAAACCATTTTATAAATTAGATCAATAAAATAATTGCACTTCACAGATACCATTAGATCAAAAGAATAATTTCACTTCAAAAGATACCACTGTCTTATTTCTTTTTTTCTTTTTTCTTTTTTTTAGGGCCCTACCCATGGCATATGGAATTTCCCAGGCTAGAGTCTAATCCAGGCTTCAGCTTCTGGCCCACACCACAGCCACAGAAACACCAGATCCAAGCCATGTCTGTGACCTACACCATAGCTCACAGCAATGTCAGATCCTTAACCCACTGGGCAGGGCCACTGACCCACAACTGGAACTCCCCATATATTTTCTTAATAATTATTATTAATTAAGAGTAATAAAGAAGCCTGTCTCAGTCAAAGATTATCCAATGAGTCTTAGTAAATCAAGAAAACATGACAATTTAGAGAAGCTGGGTCATTGTTGGATTGTATTTTTACATCATAAACACACGGACCTCACTCTCTCACTCTGTATATAGCATATGAATCTGTGTGAGCTGCGTAAGTAATTCTGTAGGTGAATGTGTGTTTACATATGTGTATGTGTTCTACTAGCTGGAAAAGAACAGAGTGAATATGGAAGTATAATAATAAATAGCAGAAAACATTGTATTAGACTGATAATTCAGTGTTTATTCCTTGTATGTTGCCTAATAAACAGTGCAATGTGTTACCAAAGCTTTTCTGATGTGTCATTCCCAACAAAAGAGTAAACTTTCTGATAAATTAATGATTTTTCTTTGTAAAATGTCTTACAATGATGTCCATAAATTATTCCAAATTGAAATGTATTAATCTTATTATTATATGAAAAAATCCCTTGGGATAAGAGGTGAAAGATCAAAAGTTTCACACATTTGGTTCATTTTAAGAAAATGAAATATAATATGCATAAAATAATTTGAAATCAATGCATTTTTTCACTGATTAATGAGCAAATGTTTGTAAAGACAAAATTTTCAAAACTATGATAATCAAACTACTTACAAAATATTGAAAATAATGAAACTTTTAGATTTGGCTAAGTCAGAGTCATAGAATATCTGTCTTTAGAGAATTAATAATGAAAAAAGAAAGCTATGTATCAGCAGTACTTTTTAAAATCAGCATTCCATACAGGATAAACGGACCAAAAAACATTGCTATGATCTCAGGTGTCCTAGCTTATTGATAAATAACTATTTAATTCAGCTTTGGCTAGAGAGTATGACCCCAAAGATGAAAATTTTCAAGTTTCAAGGTTGATAATTTATGTTTTTTAGTTCAGATGATCAATGTATAATACAAATGACTTGTTTCCTGTGTTAAAAATACTATATTTTGACAATATTTTTACTAATTGGGTTTAAAAACATAAAATCTTATTTGACCATTTATAAACAGTAGCCAAATAGATTTAACATATTATAGAACATAAACAAGCACAAGCAAATTAGTTTGGCATAAACTCTGTACAGAATGTTTCCAACTTTAGGCTTATGATTTTATTGACTAACAAAATGGAAACAAGAGCCTTTATTGAAAAAATCCTCCCTATTTCTAGATTTTTTTGATCAAGTGATTAATAGCTCTTTAAAAACAATTAATATTTGTTTCCATGTTCAACAACCTGTAAATTTAAGTGTTTTTTTTAAATTTAATGAAAAAAAATACAGGATGTTTAGCTTAAGGTATTTTTTTTTTATTTTTTAGGGCCATGCCTGTGGCATATGGAAGTTTCCAGGCTAGAAGTTGAATCAGAGCTATAGCAACAACAATGCAAGATTTGAGCCATGTCTGTGACCTACACCATAGCTCGTGGCAATGCCAGGTCCTTAACCTACTGAGCAAGGCCAGGGATTGATCCCACGTACTCATGGATACTTGTTGAGTTCACTAACACTGGACCACAACAAGTAGCTTAAGCTATTTTTGTTAAGTAAATTTTAGGTACTATGATAAGGAAATAATAACACACTTCTCATTGACATAATTCTATTATCATTTCATTTTTACTATTAAGTTACTGAAGATTTCATGCCATATCTTGATAAAGGAGTGAGAAAAGCAGTGTGAAACTGGTTCCCTGGGAGAGAAGTGTAAAAGAAAGTTCAAATTCAGAATTTCAAGTTCCAGATGAGATGGGGAGCAAGAACATATAATCTTGTGTTTTCCATTGAATGCATCTATAAAACCTTGACAGAAAAAAATATAGCAATAACCCAAAGACTCTAGAAAATGAAGAGTAGCAGGCAGATTGAGGAAGACCAAAAATCAAAATGTCATCAACCTGTGGTGATTTTTTCCCTCTGTTCTGTAGGCTCTGTCATGGAAGAGAAAAATTTGGTCTAAACTCAAAGTTATTCTAAAGTTAAAAAAATATTTAGGGTATTTTTTATTTCAGAAAAATGGAGTAGATGTACTTTTCCTTATTCTTCCTGCTAAGTTAAACTAAAATCCTCAGACATTATACGTAAAACAAAAACAAGAAAGCCCTGAATGGTGGAGAGGATAAAGCAGACCAAATAGGGATCTTGGGATCTTACAAACAACATAATGATGAGTTCCCTGATTTCTTGTAGCTGATATTGATTGCTTCCTCAATTATACTAAGCTAGATCCTGGAAATCTGGCAATGAAAAATGCCAAAAGGTATAGATTAAAAAGAAAATCACAAAAAAATGAACTCTCTCTAGTTAAAGAAAAGGCAACAAAAGTAAGACAGAACACTTTAGACAATAACGCCTTAATTCCACCCAAAAATCAAAGAAAAAAATTATGGTTCCTCCACCATGGTGCACACCTGCCAGTACCACTTGCCCTCAGGAAGTGTCCCACAGATATGGAGTACCCAGGCAAACCCTGCCCAGCTTTGGGTAGTGCAAGTCCAATAGGGCACAGGCTGGCCAGCTTCCTTCACCCTCAAGAAGCACCCCACTGCCATGGAGCTACTGGCCAGCCCGGCCCACATATGGGAAGACCCCTGCTGCTGAAGGGCACCCCAGCAAGTTCTACCCAGTGGCAGGAAGTATACCACCAGTGCAGCATGCACTGGTGATCCTCACCAGGCCTGGGGAAGAACTCCACCACAACAGTGAACCCAGCCAAGCCTGACTGCCCGTGGGAAGTGCCTAGCCAGGGCAGCATGACCAGGCCAACCCTGAAGGCCCTCGGGAAGCACTGCACTGCTGACACATGCCCCAGACTGTGCCAAAATACAATTTGTCTTCCCCCAAATACACAGAAAAAGAAAAACACAAGCAAGAAGAAGAACCTCAGAAACCATTCCCAGGAAAAGCAACAGAAAAATTCAACTAAAGCAGTCAACAATGAAACAGACCTCTGCAGTTGGACAGACTTTGAATTCAAAAGGGAGATAGTGACAGGCAGGACACCCTGCAGCCCAGAAAAGCTACAACAAGCCTGACCGGCCCGGGAAAAGATCTGCCTAATTCTCAGACAGTCTTTATGAGTTGGGCTGCACTGGGGAAGAACCTCTTGGGGTTTCATCAGTCCAGCTAGCTGCTCCAGCCCTTGGGTGGAGCTGCACTCTTGTGGAACAGCTGCATAGGACTGTCAGCTCTCTGCAGGACCCCCTGCAGACCAGAAAAGCTACAACAAGACTGGCCAGGCCGTGAAAAGATCTGCCTACCTTTTCAGACAGTCCTTCTGAGTTGGGCTGATCTAGGGAAGAGCCTCGTGGGTTCTCAGTGACCAAGATAGCTGCTCCAGCCCTCAGGGGATGCTGCACTCCTGAGGAACAGCTGCCCAACACCGCCAACCCCCTGCAAGAACCCCACAGCCTAAAAACACCAGAGAAAGCTCTGCCTGACTGAGTGAAATCTGCTATCATCGTGGTGTGGCCCTCCCAGTCCTGTCTGCCTTCAGGAAGTCCTCCTTTGCTTCAGAGAGACACTGTTAGCTCTGCCAACACTCCAGAAAAGCCACACTGCCTCAAAAAAGACTGACCAACAATGCCAGCCCTCAGGAAATATTCCACAGCAGTGACAAGGCAAACACTGCCTGGTCACGGAGAGTACAACTCCACCAGGAAAAAGAAAACTACAAGCAAGATGAAGAAGCTGAGAAATGACCCCCAGTCAAACCAACAGGAGAACTCACCTAAAACAGTCAACAATGAAACAGACCTCTGCAGTCTGACAGACCTGGAGTTCAAAAGAGAAATAGTGAAAATCCTGAAGGAATTAAGAGAAGATATGAACAGTAATGCAGACACCCTCAGAAAGGAACTAGAAAATATAAGGAGGAGCCAAGAAAAACTAGAAAATTCATTGGCAGAGATACAAACAGAACTAAGGACAGTAAAAACCAGAATGAATAATGCAGAGGAACGAATCAATAATGTGGAAAACAGAATAATGGAAATCACCCAATCAGGTCAGCAGACAGAAAACCAAACCAAAAAACAGGAAAGCAATATAGGAGACCTGTGGGATGACATAAAGTGGGCCAATCTACACATAATGGGAATTCCAAAAGGAGTAGAAAAAGATAAGGGGATGGAAAATATATTTGAAAAAATTATCACTGGAAACTTCCTAAATCTAAAGGATACTGGGTTCAAGATACAGGAAGCACAGAGGGCTCCAAACAAATTGAACCCAAACAGACCCACACCAAGACACATCATAATAAAAATGGCAAAAGTTAGTGATAAAGAGAGGATCCTAAAGGCAGCAAGAGAAAAGCAGAATGTTACCTACAAGGGAACCCCCATGAGATTATCAGCTGATTTCTCTACAGAAACTCTACAGTCCAGGAGGGAATGGCAAGAGATATTTAAAGTGCTAAAAGGAAAAAATATGCAACCTAGAATACTCTATTCAGCAAGAATATCATTTAAAATAGAAGAGGAAATAAAATTTTTTTCCAACAAACAAAAACTAAAAAAATACAGCAACACAAAACCCAGGCTAAAAGAAATACTGAAAGGGCTTCTCTAAACAAAAAGAAAGGAAAGAAAAGGGAAGCAAAAAGAAAAAAAAAAGAAAGAGAAGAAGAGGAAGAACTAGGACTGAGGAAACCGCAATCAGAAAGCAGTCACTCAAATAAGCCAGCATACAGATTTATTCATGAACATGCTTCAAACAAAATAAAATTAAAAAGAAAAAAAAAGAATCATGAAAATCATAAAATGTGGGCAAGGGATGTTCGGAAATACATAGACCCTTTTTGTTTGTACGTTTCTCTACTTAATTTTAATGTGGTAATGAAGTGTTTGAACCTACTGAACCATCAGGCTAAAACACACAATTATGGGAAGGGGTTAGCATACTTAAAAAACAGGGCAACCACAAGCCAAAACCAAATATTGCATTCGCAAAAAATGAAAAAAAAAAACACTCAAGCATATAATAACTGGAGATCATCCAACCAAAAAAAAAAAAAAAAAAAAGGAAGAATGGAGAACCATAGAATCAACTGGAACACGAGATTCAAAATGGCAATAAATAATCATCTATCAATTATCACCTTAAATGTCAATGGACTGAATGCCCCAATCAAAAGACACAGAGTGACTGAGTGGATAAAAAGGCAAAAACCTTCAATATGCTGCCTACAGGAAACTCACCTTAGGACAAAGGATACATATAGATTGAAAGTGAAAGGGTGGGGAAAAATATTTCATGCCAATAGACATGACAGAAAAGCAGGAGTCGCAACACTCATGTCAGACAAAATAGACTTTAAAACAAAAGACACAAAGAAAGACAAAGAAGGACACTACTTAATGATTAAGGGATCCATCCAAGGAGAGGATGCTACTATCGTCAACATATATGCCCCAAATATAGGAGCACCCAGATACATACAACAAACATTAACAGACATTAAGGGAGAAATCAGTGGGAATACAATCATAGTAGGAGACCTTAATACCCCCCTCACATCAATGGACAGAAACTCTAGACAGAAAACCAATAAAGCAACAGAGATCCTAAAGGAAACAATAGAAAAGTTAGACTTAGTTGACATCTTCAGGACCCTACATCCAAAAAAATCAGAATACACATCCTTCTCAAATGCTCATGGAACATTCTCAAGAATCGACCACATGTTGGGACACAAAGCTAACCTCAACAAATTTAGGAGCATAGAAATTATCTCAAGTACATTCTCTGGCCACAATGCCATGAAATTAGAAATCAACCACGGGAAAAGGAAAGAGAAATAACCTACTACATGGACACTAAACAACATGCTACTAAAAAACCAATGGGTCAATGAGGAAATCAAGAAGGAAATTAAAAACTACCTTGAAACAAATGATGATGAAGACACAACCTCTCAAAATCTATGGGATGCTGTGAAAGCAGTGCTCAGAGGGAAATTTAGAGCGATACAGGCCTTTCTCAAAAAAGAAGAAAGATCCCAAATTGACCACTTAACCCTCCACCTACACGAACTAGACAAAGAAGAACAAAAAAGACCTAAAGTCAGCAGAAGGAAGGAAATTAAAAGGATCAAAGAAGACATCAATAAAATAGAGATTCAAAACACAATAGAGAAAATTAATAAAACCAAGAGCTGGTTCTTTGAAAAGGTAAACAAAATTGACAAACCCCTGGCCAGACTCACTAAAAAGAGGAGAGAAAGAACCCAAATCACCAAAAGTATAAATGAAAAAGGAGAAATCACAACGGATACAGCAGAAATAAAAAAAACCATAAGAGAATACTATGAACAACTATATGGCAACAAGTTTGACAATCTGGAAGAAATGGACAATTTTCTAGAATCTTTCAGCCTGCCAAAACTGAAACAAGAAGAAACAGACCAACTGAACAGACCCATCGCTAGAAATGAAATTGAAGAGATCATAAAATCACTCCCTACAAATAAAACTCCAGGACCAGATGTCTTCACAGGCGAACTCTACCAAACCTATAAAGAGGATCTGGTGCCCATCCTCCTTAAACTCTTTCAAAAGGTTGAAGAAGAAGAAGGAAGACACCCAAAGACATTCTATGATGCCACCATCACCCTCATTCCAAAACCAGGCAGAGATACCACCAAAAAAGGAAATTATCGCCCAAAATCACTGATGAATATAGATGCAAAAATTCTCAACAAAATCTTAGCCAACCGAATCCAACAACATATCAAAAAAATTATACACCATGACCAGGTTGGGTTCATCCCAGGTTCACAAGGATGGTTCAACATACGCAAATCAATCAGCATCATACACCACATTAACAAAAGAAAAGTCGAAAATCATATGATCATCTCAATAGACGCAGAAAAAGCATTGGACAAAGTTCAACATCCATTCATGATCAAGACCCTCGCCAAAGTGGGTATAGAGGGAACATTCCTGAACATCATCAAAGCCATTTATGAGAAACCCACAGCAAATATAATCCTCAATGGGGAAAAACTGAAAGCCTTCTCACTCAAATCTGGAACAAGACAGGGATGCCCATTCTCACCACTGATCTTCAACATGGTTTTGGAAGTCCTAGCCACAGCAATTAGACAAACCAAAGCAATAAAAGGCAGCCATGGCAATTAGACAAACCAAAGCAATAAAAGGCGTCCAAATAGGAAGAGCAGAGGTAAAACTGTCACTGTATGCAGATGACATGATACTATACATAGAAAACCCTAAGGACTCAACCCAAAAGCTCCTTGAACTGATTAATAAATTCACCAAAGCAGCAGGGTAGAAGATTAACATTCAGAAGTCAGTCACATTTCTGTATACCAGCAATGAAATATTAGAAAAGGAACACAAAAATACAATACCTTTCAAAATTGCACCTCACAAAATCAAATACCTCGGAATACACCTGACCAAAGAGGTCAAGGACCTCTATGCCGAGAACTATAAAACTTTAATCAAAGAAATCAAAGAAGATGTAAAGAAATGGAAAGATATTCCATGTTCCTGGATTGGAAAAATCAACAACATTGTAAAAATGGCCATCCTACCCAAAGCAATCTACAGATTCAATGCAATCCCTATCAAATTACCCAGGACATTTTTCACAGAACTAGAACAGACAATCCAAACATTTCTATGGAACAGCAAAAGACCCAGAATTGCCAAAGCAATCCTGAGAAAGAAAAACTCTCCCAGACTTCAAGAAATACTACAAATACTACAAAGCCACAGTCATCAAAACAGTGTGGTACTGGTATCAAAACAGACAGACAGACCAATGGAACAGAATAGAGAACCCGGAAATAAACCCTGACACTTATGGTCAATTAATCTTTGACAAGGGAGGCAAGAACATAAAATCAGAAAAAGACAGTCTATTCAGCAAGCATTGCTGGGAAACCTGGGCAGCTGCATGCAAAGCAATGAAACTAGAACACACCCTCACACCATGCACAAAAATAAACTCCAAAGGGCTGAAAGACTTCAATATACAACAGGACACCATCAAACTCCTAGAAGAGAACATAGGCAAAACACTCTCTGGCAACAACCTCATGAATATTTTCTCAGATCAGTCTCCCAAAGCAATAGAAATTAGAGCAAAAATAAACCCATGGGGCCTAATCAAACTGAAAAGCTTTTGCACAGCAAAGGAAACCCAAAAGAAAACAAAAAGACAACTTACAGAATGGGAGAAAACAGTTTCAAATGATGCAACTGACAAGGCCCTAATCTCTAGACTATACAAGCAACTTATACAGCTCAACAGCAAAAAAGCCACTCAACCAATGGAAAAATGGGCAAAAGACCTGAATAGACTGTTCTCCAAGGAAGATATACAGATGGCCAGCAAACACATGAAAAAATGCTCAACATCACTGATCATAAGAGAAATACAAATCAAAACAACCATGAGATACCACCTCACACCAGTCAGAATGGCCATCATTAATAAGTCCACAAATAACAAGTGCTGGAGGGGCTGTGGAGAAAAGGGAACCCTCCTGCACTGCTGGTGGGAATGTAAACTGGTACAGCCACTATGGAGAACAGTTTGGAGATACCTTAGAAATCTATACATAGAACTTCCATATGACCCCACAATCCCACTCTTGGGCAACTATCCAGACAAAACTCTACTTAGAAGAGACACATGCACCCGCATGTTCATTGCAGCACTATTCACGATAGCCAGGACATGGAAACAACCCAAATGTCGATCAACAGATGACTGGATTCAGAAGAAGCGGTATATATATACACAATGGAATACTCCTCAGCCATAAAAAAGAATGACCTAATGCCATTTGCAGCAACATGGATGGAACTAGAGAATCTCATCCTGAGTGAAATGAGCCAGAAAGACAAAGACAAATACCATATGATATCACTTATAACTGGAATCTAATATCCAGCACAAATGAACATCTCCTCAGAAAAGAAATTCATGGACTTGGAGAAAAGACTTGTGGCTGCCTGATGGGAAGGGGAGGGAGTGGGAGGGATCGGGAGCTTGGGCTTATCAGACACAACTTAGAATAGATTTACAAGGAGATCCTGCTGAGTAGCATTGAGAACTTTGTCTAGATACTCATGTTGCAACAGAAGAAAGGGTGGGGAAAAATATAATTGTAATGTATACATGTAAGTATAACTTGACCCCTTGCTGTACAGTGGGAAAAAAATAAAATAAAGTTCAAAAATTAAAATAATAATAATAATAATTAATATCGGAGAGGATGTTGGAAAAGGCAAACTTGATACACTGTTGATGGCAATGTGAATTGTTACAACCACTACAGAGAACAATATGTAGGTTACAGAAAAAATTAAAAATAGAACTACCATATGATCCAGTAATCCCACTCCTGGGCAAATATCAGGAGAAAACATAATTCAAAAATTACAACCACCACAATGTTCATTGCAGCGCTATTTCCAAATGCTGAGACATGGAAACAACGTAAATCTCCATTAACCAAGGATTGAATAAATAGGATATGATTTATTTATTTATTTATTTTTTTATTTATCTATTTATCTATTTTTAGGGCCACACCCATGGCATATGGGAGTTCCCGGATAAGGGTTGAATTAGAGCTACAGCTGCCAGCATATGCCACAGCCACAGCAATGACAGATCTGAGCTGCATCTGAGATCTATTCCACAGCTCATAGCAGTGTTGGATCCTTAACCCACTGAGCAGTGCCAGGGATTGAACCCACATCCTCATGGATACTATTCAGATTTGTTACCTCTGAGCCCCATTGGAAACTCTGGGATGTAGTATATTTACACCATGGAATATTACTCAGCCATAAGAATGAAACCATTCCATGTGCAGCAACATGAATGGTCCTAGATATTTTTATACTGAGTGAAGTAAGAGATACAGACAAAGACAAACATCATATAATATCACTTACATGTGGAATCTTAAAAACGATAAAAATGAATTTGTTTATTTATTTGCAGAAATACAAACTGAAAAAAAAGGCAATAAAGACCAGAATGAATAATGCAGAACTAGTGAGTGATGTGGAAGATAGAAAAATCGAAATCGCCCAATCAGGACAGCAGACATAAAGCCAAATGAAAAAACATGAAAGCAATATAAGAGACTTATGTGTTCACATAAAGCATGCCAATCTACACATAATAGAAATTCCAGAGGGACAAGAAAATAAAAGTGTATTAAAACCATATTTGAAGAAATTATGTCAGAAAACTTTGCAAATCTAAAGGATACTGATTTCAAGATACAGGAAGCACAGAGGGCCCCAAAAAATTTGAACAGAAATAGACCCACACCAAGATATATTACAATAAATATGGCAAAAGACAGTAAGAGAAAAGCAGGGTGTTAATTATAAGGGAAACCCAATAACAGTATCAGCTGATTTCTCAATAGAAACTCAACAGGAGGGAATGGCAAGAGATATTTAATGTGTTGAAAAGAAAAATCTGCAAACTAGATCACTCTATCCAGCAGGAATATAATTTAAAATAGAAAGGGAGGTATAGAATTTCTCCAACAAACAAAAACTAAAAGAGTACAGCAATACAAAATCCATTCTAAAAGAAAGAATAGAAGGTCTTCTCTAAATTAAAAAAAAGGAAGAACTAGGATGGAGGAACCACAGTCAGAGAGCAGTCACTTAAACAAGCCAGCGTACAGATCTAAATATGAAGATGTTTAAAATTTAAAAAAGACATCAAAATCATACAATGTGGGCAAGGGAAGTAAGAAAAAATAGATTATTTTTTATTTTAATGATGTATTTGAGCCTATATGACTATCAGGCTAAAGCAAGCAGATATAGGAATATTTTAATATACTTAAAAAACAGGGCAACCACAAATGAAAACTGAGCATTACATTCACAAAAACTGAAAACACTTAAGCATAAAATAAATGGAAACCATCCAAACAAAAAAAAAAAGAAAGAAAAAAAGAGAAACATAGAATCAACTGAAAAACAGGTTTAAAATGGCAATAAATACATGTCAATACAATAATCACCATAAATGGCAATGGACTGAATGCTGCAATCAAAAGACACAGAGTGGCAGATTGGATAAAAAAGCAAAAACCTTCAATCTACTGCCTACAAAAAACTCACCTTAGGGCAAGTGAGGGGGGGTATATTTCATGCCAATGAACAACATAGGAAAGCAGGAGTTGCAATCCTCATACCAGACAAAACAGACTTTAAAACGAAGGCCATAAAGAAAGACAAAGAAGGACGGTATTGAATGGTTAAAGGATCCATTCAAGAAGAGGATATTACAATCATAAATATATATGCCCCTAATATTAGAGTACCCTGATACTTCCAACAAATACTAACAGATATAAAAGGAGAAATTGATGGGAATACAATCATAGTAGGAGATTTTAACATACCACTCACATCAATAGACAGATCCTCTAGACCGAAAATCAATCAGGTAACAGAGATCCTAAAGGAAACAATAGCAACATTAGACTTAACATTTTCAGGACACTACATCAAAAAAAATCAGAATATACATTCTTCTCAAGTGCACATGGAACATTCTCAAGAATTGATCACATACGAGGGCACAAAGCTAACCTCAACAAATTTAAGAGTATAGAAGTTATTTCAAGTATCTTCTCTGACCACAATGGCATGAACCTAGAAATCAACAATAGGAAAAGAAATGAGAAAAAACACACTAAATGGAAACTAAACAACATACTTCTAAAAATCCAATGGTTCAATGAGGAAATCAAGAAGGAAATTAAAAAATACCTCGAGACAAATGATAGTGAAGACACAACCACTCAAATCTATGGAATGCCACAGAAACAGTGCTTAGAGGGAAATTCATAGCAACACAGGCCTTCCTCAAAAATGAAGAAAAATCTCATATTGACAACCCACCATTTAAATGAATTAGAAAAAGAACAAGAAAAACCTAAAATCAGCAGAGGGAAGGAAATCATAAAGATCAAAGAGGAAATCAATAAAATAGGGATTCAAAAAACAATAGAAGATATCAATAAAACCAGGAGCTGGTTCTTTGAAAAGGTAAACAAAGTTGATAAACTTCTGGGTAGACTTACTAAGAAGAGGAGGGAAAAAAACCAAATAATAAAAATAAGAAATTAAAAAGGAGCAGTTAAAAAGAATAATACAGAAGTACAAAAAACTATGAGAGAATACTATGAACAGTTGTATGCCAACAAATTTTGACAACCTAGAAGAAATATACAACTTTACAGAGACCTACAGCCTGCCAAAATTGAATCAAGAGGAAGTAGATCAACTGAATAGACTGATGACTAGAAATGAAATTGAATGTCATAAAACACTCCCTATAAGTAAAAGTCCAAGACCAGATGGCCTCACAGGAGAATTCTACAAAATATAAAATTTATACCCAACCTCCTAAATTTGTTCAAAAGTTTCAAGAAGGATCATTCCCAAAGACATTCCATGATGCCACCATCACCCTAATTCCTAAACCAGACAAAGATACCACGAAAAAATAAAATTATCAGCCTATATCTTTGATGCATATAGACACAAAAAAACTCAACATAATTTTAGCCATCTGAATCCAGCAACATATCAAAAAGATTGTATACCTCGACCAGGTGGGGTTCATCTGAAGTTCACAAGGATGGTTCAACATATGTAAATCAATCAATGTCATACACCACATTGACAAAGGAAACATCAAAAACCATAGATGCAGAAAAAGCATTTGACAAAGTCCAACATCCAGTCATTATAAAAACTCTTACCAAAGTGGGCATAGAGGGAACATTCTGTAACATAATTAAAGACATTTATGACAAACCTACAGGAAATATAATGCTCATTGGAGAAAATCTTAAAGCCTTCCCACTAAAATCTGGAACAAGACAGGGATGCCCACTCTCAACATTGTTATTCAACATAGTACTGGAATTCCTAGCCATAGCAATCAATCAAAAGAAATAAAAGGCATCCAAATAGGAAGAGAAGAGGTAAAACTGTCACTCTATGCAGATGACATGATACTATACATAGAAAACCCTAAGGACTCAACTCAAAAACTACCGGAACTGATCAACAAATTCAGCAAAGTAGCAGATATAAGATTAACATTCAGAAATCAGGCATATTTCTGTATACTAACAATGAAATATTAGAAAAGGAATACAAAAATAAAATACCTTTTAAATTTGCACCCCAAAAAATCAAATACATGGGAATACACCTGACCAAGGAGGTTAAAGACTTATATGCCAACCACTATAAAACATTAGTCAAGGAAATTAAAGAAGATATAAAGAAATGAAAAGATATCCCATGCTCCAGGGTTGAAAAAAATTGATATTGTAAAAGTGCCCATACTACCCAAAGAAATCAATGCAATCCCTATCAAATTACACATGACATTTTTCACAGAACTAGAGGAAACTATCCAAAAATTCATATGGAACCACAAAATACCCAGAATTGCCAAAGCAATTCTGAGGAACAAAACTAAGCAGGATAACATCACTATCCCAGACTTTAGGCAGTATTACAAAGCCACAGTGATCAAGAGAGTGTGGTACTGGTATCAAAACAGACAAACAAATGGAACAGAATAGAGAACCCAGAAATAAACCCAAACACCTATGTTCACAAAGGAGGCAAGAATATAAAATGGAGAAAAGAGTCTTTTTCAGTAAGTATTGCTGGGAAACCTGGACAGCTGCATGCAAATCAATGAAACTAGAAGAGTATTTTGTGCATGAGGGCACACCATGTTCAAAAATGAACTCAAAATGGCTGAAAGACTTAAATATAAGACATGACACCATCAAACTCCTGGAAGAGAACACAGGCAAAGCATTCTCTGACATCAACCTTATGAATATTTTCTCAGGTCAGACTCCAAAAGCAACAGAAAGCAAAGCAAAAATAAACCAATGAGACCATTGGAACTTTGCACAGCAAAGGAAACCAAAAAGAAACAAAAAGACAACTTATAGAATGGGAGAAAGTGGTTTCAAATGATGCAACTGACAAGGGCCTAATCTCTAAAATATAGAAGCAACTTATGCAACTCAACAGCAAAAAAGTCAACAACCCACTGGATAAATGGGCAAAAACCTGAATAGACATTTCTCCAAAGAAGATATACAGATGGCCAACAAGCACATGAAAAAATGCTCAACATCCCTGATTATTAGAGAAATGCAAATCAAAACTACCATGAGATGCCACCTCACACCAGTCAGAATGCCCATCATTAATAAGTTCACAAATAGCAAGTGCTGGAGGGGCTGTGGAGAAAAGGGAACCCCCCCTGCACTGTTGGTGGGAATGTAAGCTGGTACAACCGCTATGGAGAACAGTATGGAGGTACCTTAGAAATCTATACATAGAACTACCATATGACCCAGCAATCCCACTCTTGGGCATATATCTGGACAAAACTTTCCTTAAAAAAGACACATGCACCCACATGTTTATTGCAGCACTATTCACAATAGACAGGATATAGAATCAACCCAAATATCCACTGAAAGATGATTGGATTAGAAAGACATGGTGTATATAAACAATGGAATACTACTCAGCCATAAAAAATAATGTCATTTGTGACAACATTGGAACTAGAAACTCTCATCCTGAGTGAAGTAAGTCAGAAAGAGAAAGACAAATACCATATGATATCACTTATACCTGGGATATAATATATGACACAAATGAACCTTTCCACAGAAAAGAAAATCATGGACTTGGAGAATAGACTTGTGGTTACTAAGGGGGAGGGGGTGGGTTGGGAGCTTTGAGTTAATAGATGCAGTCTATTGCCTTTGGAATGAATTAGCAATGAGATCCTCCTGTATTGTACTGGGAACTCTGTCTAGTCACTTATGATGGAACTGATAATATAAGAACATAGAATGTGTACATGTATGGGTAACTAGGTCACCATGCTGTACAGTAGAAAAAAAATTATATTGGGAAAATAACAATTACAAAAATAAAAAATAAAAAAGAAAGGAATTTATTGTTATTATGTTTATGTCAATACAAGAGATTTACTTTGCAATAATTGATGATTACAGGAATTCCCATCATGGTGCAAGCAAAAACGAATCCAACTACGAACCATAATGTTGGGGGTTTGATTCCTGGCTTTGCTCTGTTTGTTAAGGATCTGGAGTTACTGTGAGCTGTGGTGTAGGTCGCAGGCATGGCTTGGTCTGGCATTTCTGTGGCTGTGGTATAGGCTGGCAGCTGTATCTTGGCTTGTGAACTTCCATATGCTGTGGGTGAAGCTCTGAAAAGGAAAAAAATGGTAATTACAGAACAATGGAGGAAAAATTATCGAGGCTATGTCATAAACATTAATATATACTATGTTCAAAGTGTTCTCTAAGTGTGAAAAAATTATGAGCTACATGAATTCATTACTTAGGTACACACACATCAGACTAGCCATCAGGTTTTAAATGTGCCTTCTTGAAACATTGCATCACAAAATGCATTTGACTTGTCAAATAAGTCCAAACAATTCAAAAGATTGTATAGAAAGTCTAATTTTAACTTTTCTATTAGTAAGTTTGACTAATTTTCTAAAAGTAAATGGGCACTTAAGATGAATTTTTATACATACAGGCTAAATAACTAATTACTGGATAGTCTGATTTGCCCAATTTTATGAGTTGTTGGAATTGTTGTCAGAAATTTAGCCCCAGGGAAATCTAACCTATCCATGCTGACTGGTCTAATGTCTGGGAATAAAAAATAGCCCACATTCTGGGATTGCAAATGTTTGGTCCTCAAGTGAGTTTGATACCAGAGTTTAAATAATAAAAGGTACTAATATAAAAAACTGGTGGATAGTTTAATTATTCACATTGTTATTATGTACAAAAGAAATTCTCACAGTAAATCCTATAGCATTCAGATAATTGGGAAGAATCCTTGTGCAATCATCCAAGATGATAGTCTACCAGCATCAGAAGTTTATGAGTGAGTTAGTATTGGAACTGCTTTCATATAGAATGTCTTTGCTCATAGCTCTGGCTCATGCCTTTTACTTCTGTTTATAATTAATGTTTATCTTTGGAAATTCTTACATGATCCATATAACCATCTTTTTTCAGTTCAAATTTCTATTTTTGTCCCATCTTTATTTTATTCTCATCATTCCTTTATCTGGCTTTATCTACATGATAAATAATTGTAATGATTAACCATCAAAATAAACTACCCAGGTAGTACACTCTTATTCATTTTAATGTATGAATTTTTATATTTAAGTCTTGGTCAATCATCTCTGGAGTGATTGTTGATATGTTATGAGGAAGACCATTTAAACCGTTGTTTCTACAGATACTTATATAGTGGAAACATGAAATTATGTAATCAAAAGATCATTTATGCAATTTTAACAAATCATGGCAATTTAAATCGTTTCTTAATTCTTTATCCACCACAGATTATACAAATGCTAATTTCATTAATGTGTGTCATTTACAATTCCATCTCCATAACCCTGAATCTTTCCTCCACCTGGAAACTGGAAATTTTCATTTACTCAAACTCCTTCCCATTCTTCATATTGTAATTTAAAATTTTACTTAACCAACAACTCAGAAAGTTTTCCCTGGTGCCTAGATTTCTTTAATACCTATACCACACAATGATATCTGCTACATAGATAAATAAAGAGATAGATGTATCTTAGTCATTTCTGAATTTCAAACTTCACATATATTTCAAAAGTGTATATATAATAATTGATACATACTATAAATTGTAATTGTAAATAATTATATATGTATCTTCAAATTTCATTTTACGTAGTGTCCTTACTATATATAACATTTGGTATTAATAATCGGATACATTTTATGTAATACTTTATACATCTTTAAAATACATTATGGACACTTGAAAGGCAGAAATTATAATGTATTTATTTTTATAGTCCAATGATTTTTTTTTTTTTTTGCTTTTTTTAGGGCCAAACCCATAACATATGAGAATTCCCAGGCTAGGAGTAGAATCAGAGCTGCATCTACTGGCTGCAGCCACAGCCACAGCAACTTATGGTCCAAGCCACATATGTAACCTACACCACAGTTGACAGCAACACTGGATCCTTAACCCATTTAACGAGACCAGGTATTGAATCCCCATCCTCATGGATACTAGTCTGGTTTGTTGCCACTGAGCCACAACAGAAACTCCACCAATGATATTTTAAACATTCAATTTTTGTTAAATGAGGTAAAAAGAAAAAAGGTGCTATGTTCTTGCAGACATTTTTGTTGTTCATATTTGACCTCATGGATAACACTTTCTTCATAAAAAGACAGCATAAAAACAGATACTATAGATAAAATAAATAGGGAGGAATGGATTAGAAGTGAGAAGGATTATAAAAAAATCCAAAAATAATTCCTGGCAAAAAGAAAGTGCAAAGTAAGTAGCTGTGTAGAAAAGAGTCAATGAAAAATTCTATTCTTCATTCATAATTATAAATTTCTCTTTGTGGTGGAATACGTGTCTCTGTGTTTTTACTATCTTTTATATGTTGTCTTACCTGTTTATTGTATGTTCGTTAAAGAGAAATGGTAATATTATAGATTTATTTGTTAGATGTATTTATTACTTTATGTCCATTATCTAATTGAGCTTCTCATAATAAACAATGGGGGCAAGGAATATACTTATTTTTGCCTCATAGGTGAAGGAATTAACAGAAAGGTAATAAGGCCTGCTAAAAAAGAAAACTGCTGTAAGTATAGAACAACTGCTATCTCTATTACCAGTGTGTGCATTGGATTGTTTGCTGATTCTAATATGGTTTGCAAAGCTCACCAGCTTATTTCTTTGAATTCAACAAGCACTAAGATCAAAGTAGACATGATAAAATTCTACATTTAATATTTTGAGAAATAATGTATTTAAACATGATTTAATACATGTGTATGAAAGCCATGTGCTCTCTGCTAACATGCATGTAATGAAAAAGCCACCATTTTAGTTTTATGCAACCACAAGGACTCATCAAATTAACAAAGAACCTCCTTGTCAGGAATAAATTCATCTTATCCTTAAACCATAATTTACACCCATGCATTAATGCTCAATGACTAGAATAAAGGTAAACATATTTCACTGATAAGAAAACATTCAGTTTTAAATCCACACATCACTAGCAGAAATAATATTCTATTGTATTGAGATCTGAGTGATTGGCATCAGGTATCTATCAACTTATGGAAAGATGATGTGAAGGAGGGAGTGAGCCAGGCAGAGATCCATGGAGGAAGGAGTCAGCTCCAGCAGAGAGCACAATGGAGGCAACTGAAAGTGCAGAAGTGAAGTTTTCTGTTTTCTTGTGGCCACTCTTGGACATTCTGCTTGACTCTGAGGCTGTTATGTCAGAATGGGATCCCAAAGTCATTGTGTCCAAACTCCTTCTTTAGGCCAGTGAGGAAACAGTGAGCTTGATCCACAGAGTTTCACTAACTCTCAAGACAAACTTAAGACATAAATATACTTTCCTTAATTTAAATTTTTAAGACATTATGCTTAGAATTTAAGTAATTTAACTATTATTAGCTAAGCTTGAAATCAGGTCACCCTGAGGCCACCATTCTATGACATTCAAAACATATTCTTTCAATCCCTCTCGTTGACTGGATATTAGAGTAAATCAGGAAAAGATTACTCTTACTCTGGGCAAATGTTATAGAAAAGGTGACTCAATTCATGCTTGATGGCAGATAAAAGTTAATCTGAATTTAGCAGTCTTCTCTGTCTCTGAGAAACAGTGTTATTGCCAGGCAGATCAGATTGTCCTCCCTCCAGATCTTGTCTTTCTAGATGAGTAGTTTTTGGACATGACAGTCTTCCACAAAGATAACTTGTAATGTGCTTTTTTTCTTACTGACCATTATAGGTTGAGTTTTATCTTCTCTAAAATTCACATCTTGAAATCCAAGCCCAGTACCTCAAAATGTGACTTAGTTTAAAGATAAGGCTTTCAATGAGGTTTTTAAGTTAAAATGAGGTTTTTGTGCTGAGCTTCAATCTCATATGACTTCTGTTCTCATAAGAAGAGGAAATTTTAATGTAAAAACACCCAGAAGAAAGTCCATGGGAAGATATATATAGAGAGAAAACATTCATCTACAGAACAAGGAGAGAGACATCAAGGAAATTAACCCTGCCAATACTTTCATGTAGGACTTATGGCTTCCAGAACTGTGAAACACTACATTTCTCATGTTTAAGTTATCCATATATATTACTTTGTTATAACAGCCCCTCCAAAATTCACATATTTCTCCTTTATAGCTTTATCAAAATATTAGAACTATAAAACTCAAGTTAGTTCTTGCAATAATTTTGATAATATTTTATTTTTTTAAAAATACCAGTAGGTACTCATTCTAACTTTTGGAAACTATTGTTATCCCATTTCCATTCCCAAAGATAAACACAATGATATTTCATATATGAATTTCAGAGTTTCTAGACCATAAAAATCCTTTATAATAAGTGATAAATTAATTTTCATGTTTTAAAAATCTATTTATTTAGAATAACACAAAAGGTATAATATGAACAGTAAAAGTTGTAGAGGTAACAAATTCATCCAAAACAAATTTTAAGTCAGTATTTTACAAAATCAAATTTAAATAGGTCCCAAGTTGTTTTTATTGCACTATTGTTGGTTAAGACTGATTTCAGAATAACACCTTCCTTTCATTTGAATTATGTAGGTCAGCTGACTTGCTCATCCTGAAATCAGAGCCTTTTGCTCTACACTCACATTCCTGTTCTCAAAATGTTAGGTCCTGTGAGGGTTCTTTTTTTTTTTTTTTTTTTTTTTTTTTAAATTTTATTTTCCCACTGTACAGCAAGGGGGTCAGGTTATCCTTACATGTATACATTACAATTACAGTTTTTCCCCCACCCTTTCTTCTGTTGCAACATGAGTATCTAGACATAGTTCTCAATGCTATTCAGCGGGATCTCCTTGTAAATCTATTCTAGGTTGTGACTGATAACCCCAAGCTCCCAATCCCTCCCACTCCCTCCCCCTCCCATCAGGCAACCACAAGTCTCTTCTCCAAGTCCATGATTTTCTTTTCTGAGGAGATGTTCATTTGTGCTGGATATTAGATTCCAGTTATAAGTGATATCATATGGTATTTGTCTTTGTCTTTCTGGCTCATTTCACTCAGGATGAGATTCTCTAGTTCCATCCATGTTGCTGCAAATGGCATGATGTCATCCTTTTTTATGGCTGAGTAGTATTCCATTGTGTATATATACCACATCTTCCGAATCCAATCCTCTGTCGATGGACATTTGGATTGTTTCCATGTCCTGGCTATTGTGAATAGTGCTGCAATGAACATGCGGGTGCATGTGTCTCTTTTAAGTAGAGCTTTGTCCGGATAGATGCCCAAGAGTGGGATTGCAGGGTCATATGGAAGGTCTATGTATAGATTTCTAAGGTATCTCCAAACTGTTCTCCATAGTGGCTGTACCAGTTTACATTCCCACCAGCAGTGCAGGAGGGTTCCCTTTTCTCCACAGCCCCTCCAGCACTTGTTATTTGTGGACTTATTAATGATGGCCATTCTGACTGGTGTGAGGTGGTATCTCATGGTAGTTTTGATTTGCATTTCTCTTATAATCAGTGATGTGGAGCATTTTTTCATGTGTTTGTTGGCCATCTGTATATCTTCTTTGGAGAAATGTCTATTCAGGTCTTTTGCCCATTTTTCCATTGGTTGAGTGGCTTTTTTGCTGTTGAGTTGTATAAGTTGCTTATATATTCTAGAGATTAAGCCCTTGTCAGTTGCATCATTTGAAACTATTTTCTCCCATTCTGTAAGTTGTCTTTTTGTTTTCTTTTGGGTTTCCTTTGCTGTGCAAAAGCTTTTCAGTTTGATGAGGTCCCATGGGTTTATTTTTGCTCTAATTTCTATTGCTTTGGGAGACTGACCTGAGAAAATATTCATGATGTTGATGTCAGAGAGTGTTTTGCCTATGTTTTCTTCTAGGCGTTTGATGGTGTCCTGTCGTATATTTAAGTCTTTCAGCCATTTGGAGTTTATTTTTGTGCATGGTGTGAGGGTGTGTTAGACTTAATTGATATCTTCAGGACACTACATCCAAAAAAAGCAGAATACACATTCTTCTCAAATGCTCATGGAACATTCTCAAGAATCGACCACATATTGGGACACAAAGCGAATCTCAATAAATTTAGGAGCATAGAAATTATCTCAAGTATCTTCTCTGACCACAATGCCATGAAATTAGAAATCAACCATGGGAAAAGCAAAGAGAAAAAACCTACTCCATGGAGACTAAACAACATGCTACTAAAAAACCAATGGGTCAATGAGGAAATCAAGAAGGAAATTAAAAACTACCTTGAAACAAATGATAATGAAGACACAACCTCTCAAAATCTATGGGATGCTGCGAAAACAGTGCTCAGAGGGAAATTTATAGCAATCCAGGCCTTTCTCAAAAAAGAAGAAAGATCCCAAATTGACAACTTAACCCTCCACCTAAATGAATTAGAAAAAGAAGAACAAAAAAGTCCTAAAGTCAGCAGAAGGAAGGAAATTATAAAGATCAAAGAAGAAATCAATAAAATAGAGACTCAAAAAACAATAGAGAAAATTAATAAAACCAAGAGCTGGTTCTTTGAAAAGGTGAACAAAATTGATAAACCCCTGGCCAGACTCACTAAAAAGAGGAGAGAAAGAACCCAAATCACCAAAATTATAAATGAAAAAGGAGAAATCACAACGGATACAGCAGAAATACAAAAAACCATAAGAGAATACTATGAACAACTATATGGCAATAAGTTTGACAATCTGGAAGAAATGGACAATTTTCTAGAATCTTACAGCCTGCCAAAACTGAATCAAGCAGAAACAGACCAACTGAACAGACCGATCACTAGAAATGAAATTGAAGAGGTCATAAAATCACTCCCTACAAATAAAAGTCCAGGACCAGATGGCTTCACAGGTGAATTCTATCAAACATATAAAGAGGAATTGGTGCCCATCCTCCTTAAACTCTTTCAAAAGGTTGAAGAAGAAGGAATACATAAGACATTCTATGATGCCACCATCACCCTCATTCCAAAACCAGGCAGAGATACCACCAAAAAAGAAAACTATCGCCCAATATCATTGATGAATATAGATGCAAAAATTCTCAACAAAATCTTAGCCAACCGAATCCAACAACATATCAAAAAAATTATACACCATGACCAGGTTGGGTTCATCCCAGGTTCACAAGGATGGTTCAACATACGCAAATCAATCAACATCATACACCACATTAACAAAAAAAAAGTCAAAAATCATATGATCATCTCAATAGATGCAGAAAAAGCATTTGACAAAGTTCAACATCCATTCATGATCAAGACCCTCGCCAAAGTGGGTATAGAGGGAACATTCCTGAATATAATCAAAGCCATTTATGAGAAACCCACAGCAAATATAATCCTCAATGGGGAAAAACTGAAAGCCTTCTCACTCAAATCTGGAACAAGACAGGGATGCCCACTCTCACCACTGCTCTTCAACATCGTTTTGGAAGTCTTAGCCACAGCAATTAGACAAACAAAAGAAATCAAAGGCATCCATATAGGAAGAGAAGAGATCAAACTGTCACTGTATGCAGATGACATGATTCTATACCTAGAAAACCCTAAGGACTCAACCCCAAAACTCCTTGAACTGATTAATAAATTCATCAAAGTGGCAGGATATAAGATTAACATTCAGAAGTCAGTTGCATTTCTGTATACCAGCAATGAAACATTAGAAAAGGAATACAAAAATAAGATACCTTTTAAAATTGTACCACACAAAATCAAATACCTCGGAATACACCTGACCAAAGAGGTAAAGGACCTATATGCCGAGAACTATAAAACCTTAATCAAAGAAATCAAAGAAGATGTAAAGAAATGGAAAGATATTCCATGTTCCTGGATTGGAAAAATCAATATTGTGAAAATGGCCATCCTACCCAAAGCAATCTACAGATTCAATGCAATCCCTATCAAATTACCCATGACATTGTTCACAGAACTAGAACAAACAATCCAAACATTTATATGGAACAACAAAAGACCCAGAATCGCCAAAGCAATCCTGAGAAACAAAAACCAAGCAGGAGGCATAACTCTCCCAGACTTGAAGAAATACTACAAAGCCACAGTCATCAAAACAGTGTGGTACTGGTATCAAAACAGACAGACAGACCAATGGAACAGAATAGAGAATCCGGAAATTAACCCTGACACCTATGGTCAATTAATCTTTGACAAGGGAGGCAAGAACATCAAATGGGAAAAGGAAAGTCTATTCAGCAAGCATTGCTGGGAAACCTGGACAGCTGCATGCAAAGCAATGAAACCTGTGAGGGTTCTTATGGCTCTTTCAAGGTGCAGTGAGAGTGATGAACCAGCCACCACTCAAGTGCCACAGGTGGAGGCAATCTTTACTACTGGTGGTTGCTGAAACAGGACAGTCATGTGCCAGTATTTCAGGTCACTATCCACATGCTGTTCATGGAAAAAGACCCATAACTGTGGTTTTCAAGATCATAGTCTAGCAAGATTTCTACTGTAAGAGAAAACCCATGGACTGTGTATAGTCATGCATGAAGCAGGCATGACTAGGTCAAATTCAGTCTGCAGTTGTTATGTTTGGAAATTAGGAAAAGTTATGCTAAAATCACATATATTTTTACTAAAAAACATGTGATGATTTGACTTTAGAGTAACTGAAAACTCATAGAGAAACCCTTAGTAATCCCATTACTACCAGCTCTTGTAAGCATTTGTGTTATAGCCATTTCAGCTCCCCCCACCACATCTGACAATCTCTACCTAACGTAGTAAATGTAACACTTTTTAAGTGGATATTTAGTGAATGAATAAGTTGATTTTTTTATAGTTTTGAAAAAATAAACATTTTATTGAGGTATAATTGATTTATAATTTTGTGATAATTTCTGCTGTACAACAGTGTAACACACATCCATTCTTTTTCAGATTCTTTTCCCATATAGACCATCACAGACTATTGGGTTGAGTTCCCTATGCTATACGACAAGTCCCTGTTAGCCAATCATTATAATGATTTCATCTTTTGCATAATTAACGTCATTTCAAAGCTTGTTTTTTATCATGCATACATATAACCATAGTATCTTAAGAAATACATATCTGTTTCATTTATTTTTAATTTCTTATTGCTCAGACTTAGCAATGAAAGAGCAAGAGAGAAAAAATAAGAGTAAATGGAACTCATGAACCATGCTGAGAACAATTTATTTTTGACCACCTCCATGGACTAATTTGTGAGTGTGTGTTTTGTACTAAATATGACAAAGACCACATCCATCTTGAATATTATTTGATTCTTTCTTGCCATGACTTGGAAAGGAAATGACAAATGAGACCACTGTGACTGAATTTATTCTGAAGGGCTTCTCAGACATGCCTGAACTGAAGCTTATTAGCACCATATTTTTCCTTTTCATCTATCTCTTTGCCTTCCTGGGGAACATCTCCGTTATAGCAGCTGTGACCAGAGACAGCCACCTCCACATTCCCATGTACTTCTTCCTGAAGAATTTGTCCTTCTTGGATGTGTGCTACACCACAGTCATCATCCCTAAGGCAATGATCAATTCACTCAAGGGTTCCGAAGTCATTTCCTTTTGGGAATGTGTAGTTCAGCTCTTCTTATTTGTAATGATGTGTGCTGCTGAGTGCTTCTTGCTTACATCCATGGCATATGACCGCTGCTTAGCTATCCACAAGCCTCTCCTCTATGGGGTCATTATGAGCAGAAAGATGTGTATGGAGCTTGTTATTGTGGCCTGGTTTAGCGGGGCTCTCTATGCTATCTTTCACACCATCAACACTTTCTCCCTCTGGTACTGTGGGCCCAATGTGATTGACCACTTTTTCTGTGACAGCTCCCCAATCATGAGACTCTCCTGCAGTGATTCCCACACCAATGAGGAAGTTGGATTTGCAGTGGGTGGGTGTATTATTCTTGGTGCCTTTGCCCTCACCATAATCTCCTATGTTCTTATCATCTCTACCATCGCTCAGATCCACTGTGCTGGTGGCCGCTGGAATGCCTTCTCGACTTGCTCCTCTCATCTTACTGCTGTCATTCTGTTTTATGTCACTGGGAGCATAGCTTATCTAAGACCTACTTCTCATTACTCTCCCCTTCAAGGACGGCTAGTGTCTGTGTTTTACTCCATTCTAACACCCAGTCTTAATCCTGTTGTTTACTGTCTGAGAAACAAAGACATGCAGGTGGCTCTGAAAAAACTATTTGTCTCATCCAAATAGATTATCTCTCTTTTATTAAGCATATGTCTCTGAATATTAAGCTAGATGACATGGATATATTTCTAGAAACACATAACCTAGTAAAACTGATTAATTAAGAAATAGAAAATGTGAACATGTTACTAACAAGTAAGGAGATTAAAGTGGTAAAAAAATAAAAACACCACTTCCAACAAAGACAAGCCTTGTACCAGATGGAGTCACTGGTGAATTGTACCAAACATTTAAAGAAGAATGAATGCCAACACTTCTAAAACACTTCCAGAAAATTGACCAGGGGATACCTCCAAAATCATTTTATGAGGCCAGAATTATCCTGATACCAGAGCCAAAGACACTATGGGAAAATAAAACTACAGTAATAATTGTATGAACATAGTTGAAAAAATCCTCAACAAAATACTAGCAAACCTAACTCAGCAACACATTAAAAAGATCATACACTGTGACCAAGTGAGATTTTTCTTGGGATATCATTCAGCATATATGCAAATTAATAAATATATCACACTGCATTAACAGAAGTAAGGGTAAAAACTATATGATCACACAAACAGATATAGGAAAAGCATTTGACAAAATTCAACATGCTTTCATGATAAAAACTATCAATAAATTGGGTATAGAGGGAAAATACCTCAACATAGTAAAGAACATATAAGGCAAGCCCAAAGCTAATATAATATTCAATAATGAATACCTGAAACCTTTGTTTCTATGGTAAGGAGCTATGGTTAAATGTGCCCATCCATTTTCAACACTCTCAGTCTTATGAAAATTAGTGCTAGAATTATAGCCAGAGTAATTAGGAGAGAAAAATAAATATTTAGTGTATATTTCACTATAATAAAAAAAGTTCCATGGAGAAAAAAAGAATTACATCTTTGAATGGAATGGTAATAATGTTGGAATAATTATGATATCAGAATAATCAATAGTTTCTGCTTCTCAATAAATAATTTAAGCCATATAAGAATATGAAATGTTAATTATACATCCCCTTCTCCTCATCTGAAACTCTGTAAAAGAAGGAACTAAGCAAATGGGTGAATCAGGTTTAGATGAGAAATAGTTTTGAGAATTGTGGTATAACTTTGATTTATTTCACTGTAATGAAATAAACATTTGCAATCACTTCTTTCCATTTGGCTCTATGATGTGGCATTATAAAAAACTTTTATTTCTAACACTGGCACATGGTTGTAGATGTTGCTCCAACTTCTGAATGTAGGTATATGTCAAAAATACTTATTACCAATAATGAGATGGAAAGTTTATGTATTAACTAAAATAACAAAAGCAGTTCAGGAACATATAATAAACTTTAAAAATGTGAAATATTTGATCAAGAAAACTAATTCTGTAAAGCTAATGACTCGAATATGCACTTAACCATAATCAAATAATTTTTTGAAATAATGAGAATTAGAAACAACTTATATGCTCATCCATACAAGTTTAAACACATTATAGTTCATCTATATTGTGTAATACATCTGTATGAACTTAGGAGATTTTGAGACATTTTAAATTAAAAATGCAACCTGAAATGCATGCCCATCACACACTAAAAACGCCACATGCATGGACACATAGAGATATATATCATTGAATAAAAGGCCTTTCAAATGTTTAATCATTTATTTATGAAGAAGACAGGATAGTAATCAATAAGCAGATGGAAATTCTTTTGCATACTCCACATTATTTTTGCTGTACTTATTTTTTTTCAGTTTAATGTATTTATATGATTTCGGTGGAATTAACAAAAGTAGATTTCTGGATCATATGGTAGTTCTATATTTAGCTTTTTAAGGAACTCTCCAGAATGGTTGCACATACTCCTGGGCATATCTCCAGAGAAAACTTTAAGTGGAAAGATACATGCACTCCAATATTCATTGCAATAGTATTTACAATAGGCAAGACTTGGATATAACCTAAATATCTGTCAACAGATGAATCAATAAGGAATATGTGGTATGGAATATTACTCAGGCACAAAATATAACAAAATAATGCCTCTTGCAGCAATATGGATGGGTCCAGAGATTATCATATTGGGTGCAGTAAGTCAGAGAGAGAAAGCCAAATGTCATATGGATCACTAATATGTCAATCTAGTACAATACTATACAAAAGAACATACAAAACAGAGATAGACTCATGAAATAGAAACCAAACTAATGGCTACCAGAGGGGAAACAATGAGAGGAGGGATAAATTAGGGGTTTGTGATTAACATATATACACTGCTATATGCAAAATAAATAAGTAACAAGGACCTACTGTATAACACGGAAGTTAACTCAATACTGTGTGATAACTTATGCGGGAAAAGAATATGAAATGGAATGGATATAAGTATGTGTGTAACTGATTCACTTTTCTGTATACCTGAAACTAACACAACATTGTAAGTCAATTATACTGCAATAATTCTTTTAAAAAAGCATAGAGACTTCTAGGTCGTCAGAACTATGGTAATGTACATTTGGAAAGAAGAAAGGCTTATATAAATTGATATGAAATGAGGTTTTTCTCTTGTGGATAAGGTGTCTTCATATTATGTGTGGAAGTTGGCTATCTCTCTTTAGTATTTGCACTGATCAATTCAGGTTGAAGTGAACACTGAACATTTCCTTGAAGAAGACTTTGAGTTAAAAAGCCTGTATACTTTCTAAGAGTTGCCTATGGAAATTTGACTTTGCAGTGTCATATTCAAATATGTAATGATCAAATAAATTTCCCCACTTAAAGCAATACAGTTTAAATCTTCACAGCCTACTAGATACCTTATTTAACTGTTGCCAGGAAGAGTATCTAAACTTTTCCTCCCAACAGGTGCTTCATCTTATTTGAAAAATCCCATAGAAAGCACAGTGAGTAACATTATGGTAAGAATTCAGATGAGATTGCCATTTGCCTGGTGAAAAAAAGACTAGTAATAAACATGGGGAAGTTTTCTCCTATTGTAGGTGACAAAAGAAATAGAAAAAAATAGGTAAAACTTGGTTTTGTACAAATAAGGGGACCCAATTTTGAATACTCTAGATACTCAAATATAAAAAAAATTAATATGAGTTATAACTGTATATAAAACCAATCAGTTTACATCATGTTTTAGAATTCTGGCAAATCCATGTTTCATGATATTTTGTAATTATAAGTGTTTTATACAGTAATATTTATATGCTCAGAGAACATTTTTTAAATTGGTGATGAATACAACAGTAGATGTTTTAAATTTGGAATGATACATGGACCACGGTTTCCTTTGGTGCCTTGTATATTGTTATAATAATATGTAAATCTTTAGTAAGTATATTCCATAAAGGCTGATGCTCTGAAAGTATAATTTAGGTTTTCTAAAAGTTCTTGCCTTTTTGCCAAGGTGTAATTGCATGCTAAGTAATCTCATTACTGTTGATTCAATTCTTTTGAAAATATATTTATGAAGGAAATAAGAATAACATATATATATTTCATAAATGGATAAATGAGGATGATATACTTTTAATAAAATAAGAAATACAAAATTTAAGTTGTAGTATTATCATAAAATAAGGCCACATGAATGGTCTTATCCAGTTCATTCCGTACGAACAAAAGTGATGCAAATACTATTATTCCAGGGCCAGTGTTTCTAGTTATGATGGAAAAGAGATTTTTTTTTCATTTTTTTATTACTCAAATGAATTTATCACATCTGTAGTGGTATAATGATCATAACAATCTGATTTCACAGGAGTTCCAACCCACAGCCCAGGCACATCCCCCCACCCCACAAACTGTCTCCTCCAGACACCGTAAGTTTTTCAAAGTCTGTGAGTCAGCATTTATTCTGCAAAGAAGTTCCGTCTGTCCTTTTTTCAGATTCCACATGTCAGTGAAAGCATTTGATGTTGGTGTCTCGTTGTATGGCTGACTTCACTTAGCATGATAGTTTCTAGGTCCATCCATGTTGCAAGAAATGCTGGTATTTAGTTCTTTTTAATGGCTGAGTAATATTCCATTGTGTATATGTACCACATCTTCTTTAGTCACTCCTCTATTGATGGACATTTAGGTTGTTTCCATGTCTTGGCTATTGCAAATAGTGCTCCAATGAACATTGGAGTATATGTGACTTTGCAAGTCGTGGTTTTCTCTGGGTAGATGCACAGGAGTGGGATTGCTGGATCAAATGGTAGTTCTATGTTTAGTTTTCTGAGGAATCTCTATACTGCTTTCCACAGTGGTTTTACCAATTTACAATCCCACCGACACTGTACTAGGGTTCCTTTTTCTCCACACCCTCTCCAACACTTTTTGTTTGTAGACTTTTGGATGCTGGCCATTCTAGCTGGTGTAAGGTGGTACCTCATAGTGGTTTTGATTTGCATGTCTCTAATAATGAGTGATGTTGAACATCTTTTCATGTGTTTCTTGGCCATCTGTATGTCTTCTTTGGAGAACTGTCTGTTTAGATCTTCTGCTCATGTTTTGATGGGGTTGTTTGGTTTTTTGGTATGGAGCTGCAGAAGGTGTTTGTAAATTTGGAGATGAATCCCTTGTCAGTCGATTCACTTGCAAAGATTTTCCTCCCATTCTGTGGGTTGTCTTTTTGTGTTGTTTAGGGTTTCCTTTGCTGTGCAGAAACTTTTCAGTTTGATTAGGTCCGATTTGTTTATTTTTGTTTTTATTGTCAATACTCTGATAGGTGGATCTGAGAAGATGTTGCTGTCGTTTATGTCAGAGAGTGTTTGGCCTCTGTTTTCCTCTAGGAGTTTGATAGTGTCTGGTCTTCTATCTAGGTCTTTAATCCATTTTGAGCTTATTTTTATGTATGGTAGTAGGGAGTGTTCTAATTTCATTCTTTTCCATGGGGCTGTCCAGTTTTCCCAGAACCACTTATTGAACAAGCTGTTCTTTCTCCACTGTACATCCTTGCCTCCTTTGTCATAGATGAGTTGGCTGTAGTTGCATGGGTTTAATTCTGGGCTTCTATCCTGTTCCACGAATCTGTATTTCTGTCTTTGTGCCAGTACCGTATGGTTTTGACGATTGTTGCTTTGTAGTATAGTCTGACATCTGGGAGCCTGATTCCTCCAGCTCCATTTTTTTTTTCAGGATGTCTTTGGCTATTCTGGGTGTTTTGTGCTTCCAAACAAACTTTAAAATATTTTGTTTGAGTTCTGTGAAAAATGTCCTTGGTAATTTGATACGGATTGCATTGAATCTGTAGATTGCCTTGGGTAGTATAGTCATTTTGATAATATTAACTCTTCCAATCCATGAGCATGGTATATCTTTCCATCTATTTGTGTCATCTTTGATTTCTTTCATCAGTGTCTTGTAGTTTCCAGAGTACATGTCTTTTGTTTCTTAAGGTAGGTTTACTCCTAGGTATTTTATTCTTTTCGATGCAATAGTAAACGGGATAGCTTCCCTAATTTCCTTTTCTGCTTTTTTCATGGTTAGTATATAGAAATGCAGTCAATTTCTGTGTATTGATTTTGTATCCTGCAACTTTGCCGAATTCGTGGATAAGCTCTAACAGTTTTCTGGTAGAGTCTTTAGGATTCTCTAGGTATAGTATCATGTCATCTGCAAATAGAGATAGTTTTACTTCTTCCTTTCCAATTTGGATTCCTTTTATTTCTTTTACTTCTCTGATTGCTGTGGCTGGGACTTCCAGAACTATGTTGAAGAGTAGTGGTGAGAGTGGACATCCTTGTCTTGTTCCTGATCTCAGTGGTAATTCCTTCAGCTTTTCACCATTGAGAATGATGTTTGCTGTGGGTTTGTCATATATGGCCTTTATAATGTTGAGGTAGATTCCCGTTATGCCCACTTTCTGAAGGGTTTTGATCAGAAATGGGTGTTGGATTTTGTCAAAGTCTTTTTCCACGTCTATTGAGAGGATCATATGGTTTTTATTCTTCAGTTTGTTAATGTGGTGTATCACACTGACAGATTTGTGGATATTGAAGAACCCTTGCATCCATGGGATAAATCCCAGTTGATCATGATGCACAATCCTTTTAATGTATTGGTGGATGCGGTTTGCTAGTATTTTGCTGAGGATTTTTGCATTGATGTTCATCAGTGAAATTGGCCTGTAGTTTTCTTTTTTTGTGGAGTCTTTGTCTGGTTTTGGTACAAGGGTGATGGTGGCCTCATAGAATGAGTTTGGGAGTATCCCTTCCTCTGCAATTTTTTGAAATAGTTTCAGAAGAAGAGGTGTTAGCTCTCCTCTAAATGTTTGATAGAATTCCCCTGTGAAGCCATCTGGTCCTGGACTTTTGTTGGTTGGAAGTTTTTTAATCACAGTTTCAATTTCAGTTCTTGTGATGGGTCCATTCACCTTTTCTATTTCATCTTGGTTTAGTCTTGGAAGATTGTACTTTTCTAAGAATTTTTCCATTTCTTTTAGGTTTTCCATTTTATGGGCATATAGTTGCATATAGTAGTCCCTTATGATCCTTTGTATTTCTGTGATGTCTGTTGTTTCTTCTTTTTCATTTCTAATTTTATTGATTTGAGTCCCCTCTCTTTTTTGCTTGATATGTCTGGCTAGGGGTTTATCAATTTTGTTGATCTTTTCAAGGAACCAGCTTTTCGTTTCATTGATCTTTTCTATGGTTTTCTTTGTTTCTATTTCATTGATTTCTGCTCTGATCTTTATGATTTCTTTCCTTCTATGAACTTTAGGTCCTGTCTGTTCTTCTCTCTCCAGCTGCTTGAGATATAAAGTTAGCTTGTTCATTTGAGCTTTTCCTTGTTTCCTGAGGTGGGCTTGTATTGCTATAAACTTTCCTCTTAGAATGGCTTTTGCTGCATCCCATAGGTTTTGGAGTGTTGTATCTTCATTGTCATTTGCTGCTAGGCGTTTTTTAATTTCCTCTTTGATTTCTTCAGTGATCCCTTGGTTGTTTAGTAGCATATTTTTGAGTCTCCACGTGTTTGTGTTTTTTGCAGTTTTTTTCTTGGTGTTGATTTCCAGTTGTATAGCATTGTGGTCGCAAAAGATGCTTGATATGACCTCAATTTTCTTAAAGTTACTGAGGTTGGATTTGTAGCCCAGGATATGACCTATCTTAGAGAATGTTCCATGTGCACTTGTGACGAATGTTTATTCTGTTGCTTTTGGATGGAATGTCCTAAAAATATCTATTAACTCCATCTGGTTTAATGCTTTATTCAGGGCCTGTGTTTCCTTATTGATTTTCTGTTTGGTTGATCTGTCCATTGCTGTAAGTGGGGTGTTAACGTCCCCCACTATGATTTTGTCACTGTTGATTTGTCCTTTTAAGGTTGTTAGCAGTTGCCTTATATATTGTGTTGAAACTGTGTTGGTTGAGTAGATATTTAAAATTGTTATATCATCTTCTTGGATTGATCCTTTGATCATTAGGTAATGTCCTTCTTTGTCCCTGAAAATATTCTTCATTTTAAAGTCTATTGTGTCTGATATGAGTACTGCTACTCCAGCTTTCTTTTGATCCCCGTTTGCATGAAATATTTTTTTCCATCCTCTCACTTCAAATTTGTATGTGTCCCTAGAAGTGAAGTGGGTCTCTTGAAGACAGCATATATATGGGTCTTGTTTTTGTATCCATTCAGCCAGTCTATGTCTTTTGGTTTGGGCGTTTAGTCCATTCACCTTTAAGGTAATTATTGATATGTATGTTCTTATTGCCAAGTATTAATTTGGTTTTGTTTTTGCTGTTCTTTTTCCTTTCCTTCTTCTTTTGTTCTTTTAGCATTTGTTGTAAGGCTGGTTTAGTGTTGCTGAATTCTCTCAGCTCTTGTTTATCTGTGAAGGTTTTGATTTCTCCTTCAAATCTGAATGAGAGTCTTGCTGGGTAGAGTAATTTTGGTTGGAGGTTTTTTTCCTTTCATCATGTTGAGTATATCTTGCCACTCCCTTCTGGCCTGCAGAGTTTCTGTTGAAAAATCTGCTGATAATCTTATTGGGGTTCCCTTGTATGTTACTTGTTTCTTTTCCCTAGCTGCTTTCAAGGTTTTCTCTTTGTCTTTAATTTTGGTCAGTTTGATTAGTATGTGTCTTGGGGTGTTCCTCCTTGGGTTTATTTTGTATGGTACTCGTTGTGCTTCCTGTATTCGAGTGAGTGATTCCTTCTCCATATTAGGGAAATTTTTGGCTATTATCTCTTGGAATATTTTCTGTCTCCTCTCTCTCTTCTCCTTCTGGCACCCCTATAATATGGATGTTGGTGCATTTCACGTTGTCCCAGAGTTCTCTGAGGCCCTCTTCATTTGTTTTCAATCTTTTTTCTCTTTTCTGTTCTGCATCCGTAATTTCCACTAATCTGTCCTCTACCTCGCTTATTCGTTCTTCTGCCTCTTGTATTCTGCTGTTAGCTGCTTCCAGTGAATGTTTTATTTCCGTTATTGTATTTTGCATCTCTTCTTGTTTAAGTTTTATATCCTGTATCTCTTTGGTCAGTGTTTCCTGTAAGTTATCCATCTTTGCCTCCAGTGTATTCCCAATGTCTTGCATCATCTTCAGCATCCACAGTCCAAAGTCTTTTTCCTGGAGTCTGAGACTCTCCTCATGGCTTAGCTGTTTTTCTGGGGTTTTTCCTTTCTCCCTCATCTGAATTATAGTTCTCTCTCTTTTCATTTTGATAGGTTTTTGGTGGTGACCTTCTTACAGATAATAGAGTTGTAGCCTCTCTTACTTCTGATGTCTGCCCCACTGTGGCTGAAGTCAGTATGGGGCTTGGTGTAGGCTTCCTGATGGGAGGGGCTGATGCCTGCCCCCTGGTAGGAGGAGCCGATTTTAATCCCTCTGGTGGGTGGGGCTTAGTCTCTGGATGGGATTAGAGGCAGCTGTGTGCCTGAGGGGTCTTTAGGTAGCCTGTTTACTGAGGGGTGGGGCTGTGATCCCACCTGTGTTGTTGTTTTCTCTGGGGCTTCTCAGCAGCTGGCTGATGGTTGGGGTCAGATTTTCCCAAAATGGCCCCCTCCAGAGAAAGGCAGGCTGCTGAATATTCCCGAGAGCTTTGCCTTCAATGTCCTTCCCTCACAGCAAGCCACTTTCACCCCTGTTTTCCAAGAACTGCAGTCAGGTTTGACCCAGATTCCCTTGGAGACTTTGCTTTGCCCTGGGACCCAGTGCACGTGAAAGTCTGTGTGAGCCTTTTAAGAATGGGGTCTCCATTTCCCCCAGTCCCATGGAGCTCTTGTGCACAAGCCCCACTGGCCTTCAATGCCAGATGCTCCAGGGGCTCTTTCTCCCTATGCCAGATCCCCACACGTGAGAGTTTGATGTGTGGCTCAGAACTCTCACTCCTATAGGTGAGTCTATGTGAACAAGTTAGTTTCCAGTCTGTGGAGCTTCCCACCCAGGAGGTATGAGGTTGTTTATATCGCGAGATCACCCCTCCTACCTCTTGATGTGGCCTCCTCTTTTTCTTTTGGAGTAGCATATCTTTTTTAAGGTTTCCAGTCCATTTTGATGAAGCATGCTCAGTCTTTAGTTGTGAATTTTGTTGTTTTTAGGAGAGAAGTTGAGCTCCAGTCCTTCTATTCCACCATCTTAATCCTGTGGAAAAGAGATGTTTGGACAAAAAACTCACATATTCATAATTTTTAGCACCTGTTGTGTGTGTATCATTTAAGTAGCTCCCCCTGGAGTATTCCTAAATGGCTTCCTATTTTCTATACTATCTGTGGTATCTTTCAAAATTAATCAAATATAATGTAGTTCAATTTATCATTTTTAGCTTAAGAAATCTTTTCTAAACACAAGGACATGAAGATATTTTCCTATGTTATCTTCTAGATGGTATTGGTTTTTACAGTTCAGTATTCTTTCATTATTGGCTTCCTTTTGAGCATGGTAAAGGATAAAGCTAATAATTGCTCTTTATTAACATCAGATTGGTCTGTCATCCTTTCTCAGAAGCATGATATTTTGACCTTGTCTCTGTAGTACATTTGTCATACATTACTTGTCTTTCTTTGAGCATGTCAATTTTTGAACTCTGTTCAGTTGATCATATCTATCTATCCTTTATTCAACACTGTAATTGTCTATGTATATATAATTCTTGACACCTTGATTTATATAAATATCCCAGCTTTTTCTTTGATTGCAACATCAGTTTTTTTCTTGCATTCAGAACAATACCAAGTATTAATTCATATTTATGTATGAAGTTTTATGTTTGTTTTTATAGTTACACTGTACCACAATAAAGATGGTCCAAGCATTCCTATTTTGCTGGTTTTTTTTTAATAATTAGGAATAATTGTTGAATTTTATCAAATTATTTTTTGATTCTGTAAAGATTTTTATGCTCTTAAATGTTTGGTAGAATTAAAGCAATATAATATTTAGTTTTTTCTTAGTTGGAAAGCTCTCTTAAAAATAAATTATAGTAGATTTACGTTATTATATTAGATTCAGGTGTACTGCAAAGTGGTTCAGTCTTTTTATATATTATATTCCATTTAAAGTTATTATAAAATATTAGCTATTATGCCTTGTGCTGTGCAAAATATCTTTGCAACTTATCGTTTTCATATAGAGTACAGAGTAATTTGTATCTCTTAATTCCCAACCCCTATCTTGACCCTCTATCCACTGGTGACCACAGGTAACCCACAGGTAACCAGTTTATTCTCTATGTCTGTGAGTCAGCTTCTGTTTTCTATATACATTTATTTGTTTTATTTTTTAGATTCCACATATAAGTGAAAAAAAAAGTTATTTGTCATCCTCTGTCTGACTTGAACTAAGAATAATAACCTCCACGTCCACCCAGGTTGTTAAAAATGGCAAAATTGTATTCTTTTTTATGGCTGAATAAAATTTCCTTATATTTATATAGACATGTATATTATATGTATACATACATATATAGTATTCTGTGGGAGTTCCCATTGTGGTGCAGTGGAAGCAAATCCAACTAGGAACTGTGAGGTTGCAGGTTCAATTCCTGGCCTTGCTCAGTGAGTTAAGGATCTGGGATTGCAGTGAGCTGTAGTTTTGGTTGCAGACACAACTCGGATCTTGCATTGCTATGGCTGTGGTGAAGGCCAGCAGCTGTAGCTCTGACTCAACCCCTAGCCTGGGAACCTCCATATGCCATGGGTGAAGCCCTAAAATAAATGAATACATAAATAAATAAATAAATAAATATATATATATATGTATATATATATATATTCTGCATAAAATGTTGCTGACATGTGCAGTGCTCCAGAGACCCCTGACTCTTATGCTGATGTATAAAACCACAGCACCTGTCCACAGGTTTCTTTGTTCATGATCTCATAGTGCAGTGGATGACAGATAGCCACATAATGGTCATAGGATATTACCTGAGAATGGCCAGTCAGCAGAACAAAACACACACACACACAGAAACACTCACATGTGCACACAAAACACATGGAAAACACACTCAGGAAATGATATAGTGTTCCTTTTAATATTTTATATAGGATATTGTGTTCCTTTTTATAAGGGAATTGAGAACAAATTTAGCAACAATCACAGAAACATAGCAGAGATCTATGAATGACAAATTCTTCAGAAAGAAACACATGGGTATGTGAAATTGAGAATCACAAGTAATGAGGTGATGATGAGCCATTTCCTAACACTTTTTTTAAGTAAGCCATGGGGAACAGGAGACCATGTATGGTTTGTGTACTTGAGTCAGCATAAAATCCCAGAAGAAAGAACTTGTTCCTCTACAGTAAACTGTGTTCTGTATCAAATACATAGGAATAAAGAGAATTTGTTCCCACATGTGCTAATGGATATGTTTATTAGCTTATCTGTGGTTATTATTTCCAAGAGTGTGTGTTTATGTATATATGTATATGTATAACTATCAAGTTGTACTTTAAAAGAAATATTTATTGGAGTATTGTCGACTTATAATATTGTACTAGTTTCAGGAACACAGTGAAATGATTCAGTTATACATATACATATACATACACATATATTCATTCTTTTTCAGATTATTTTCCCATTTAGCTTGTTCCAGAATATTGAGTAGATTTCCCTGTGCTATATAGTAGGCCCTTATTGGTTATCTATTTAATATACAGAAGTATGTATATGTTAATCCCAAACTCCTAATTTATCCCTCCCCCAATGTTCTCCCTTCAGTTCTACCTTAACAAATCCTAAATTTGTTTTTGAAATTTCTGAGTCTATTTCTGTTTTACAGATAAGTTCATTTGTATCATTTTTATTAGATTGAACACATAAGCAATATGATGTGATATTTGTCTTTGAATTACTTCACTTGGTATGATAATACCTATGTCAATCCATTTTGCTGCAAATAGTATTTCATTCATTTTAATGGCTGAATAATACTCCATTGTATACATGTAGCACATAATTTTATCTTTTAAAAATTTTTATTATGATTGATTTACAATGTTCTGTAAATTTCTGCTGTACAGCAAAATGACCCAGTGATACATATATATATATATATATATATATATATATATATATATATACATTCTTTTTCTCACATAATCCTCCATCATGTTCCACTGCAAGTGATTAGATATATAGTTCCCTGTGCTATACAGCAGGATCTCATTGCCCATCCACTCCAAATGCAAAAGTTTTCAACTACTAACCCCAGATTTGCAATCCATCCCACTCCCTCACACTCCTCCCTGGAAAACATGAATCTGTTCTACATGTACATGATCTTTTCTATTTTGTATATAGATCATTTGTGCCATATTTTAGGCTATACAAATAAGTGATATCATATGGTGCCTATCTTTCTCTTTCTGACATACTTCACTCAGTGCCAGAGTAGTTCCAACTGTGTTGCTGCAAAAAGCATTATCTTGTCCTTTTTTATGGCTGAGTATTATTCCACTGTATACATGTACCACTTCTTCCTAACCCATTTATCCGTGGATGGGCATATGTGGTTTCCACGTCTTGCCTATTGTGAACAGTGCTGCTGTATACTTCCTCTTAGGTATTGAGGGATTTTTTTTTTGTATATTCTTAACACAAGCCCATTGTAAAAAGGTGCCATGCAAATCCTTTCTTCCAAAGTATCATGTACTTTGTCTTATTGTTTTTTCACAAACATCTATTTATCACTTATTTGTATTTGATTTACAGCAGTCAGTAATAAGTTCACAGAAAAATAGAGGGAGAATTATAAAGACTCCTCTTATACACCCTATCCCTATTATCAACATGCCTAAACTACCCCATTATCAACATCCTCAACCAGAGTAGTATATTCATTACTATGGATAAACCTATATTATAATAATCATAAGTATGTATTTTACTTCTGGTTCACTGCTGCTGTTGTATTGATCATCTCTGTATCATATAGAATAATTTCACCACCCTAAAAATCTGTTTATTCAGTCCTACCTATGTACCCTGCTCTGACAGCCCTGACATCCACTGATTTTTTGCTGTCTCTGCAGTTCTGCCTTTGGCAGAATCTCATATAATTGGAATCACATAGTTTGTAGCCTTTATAAATTGGCTTCTCTTGCCTACTGACTTGCCCTTAGGGCACTTCTTGATTTTCAAGTCTTGATAGTTCATTTCTTTTAGCACCAAGTAATAGTCCATTGTCTAGATATACCACAGTTCACCAACTAAAAGTTTAGAAAGGGTTAGTTGCTTCCAAGTCTTGGCATTTATGAATAAAGCCTCTGTGAACATTTGCTTGTAGGTATTGTGCAAATCCAATTTCAAATCCTCTTGGCAAAGACAAAAAAAAAAAATCATGGCTGCTGGATTGTATGTTTAGAGTGAATTTAGTGTTGTGTAAGAAGTCACAAGACTGTCTACCAAAGAGACTGTACCATTTTAAATTCTTAAGAGTAATGAATGAGCTCCACATCCTTGCCAACATTTGGTGTTAACAGCATTCTAACTTTTGTCATTCTACTAGGTTGGTATTAGTATCTCATTATTGTTAATTTATATTTCCATAACAATATATGATGTGGAATATCTTTTCATATGCTTATTTGTCATCTTTATACCTTATTTGGTATATTTTGTTAGATCTTTTGGATTTTTTAAGTGAATAGTTTGTTTGCTTATTGTTGAGTTTTAATATTAAAAAATATTTTTGGATAACATTCCCTTATCAGACATATCTTTTGTAAACATTTTCTCCAAGACCATGGCTTGTTTCTCCCCTTTTGACATTGTATTTTGCAGAGGAGAGGTTTTACATTTTAAAGTCCTGCTTGTTGGTTAATTATATGAATAATCATCACAGATTTTGTCATTAGTCTTTTTTTTTAATTTATTTCAAAAGTAGACATTTATTTTCCAAAATTTCTTCCATCTCCCCTCATTAGTGTTTTTAGGCAACAGATTTTTATTTTGATAAAGTCCAATTATCTCTTCCTTTTATAGAGTGTGCTTTTGGTGTCATGCCTAAGACCTCTAACCAGATTTTCTTTGTGCTTCTTTCTCCAAGTATTATAAATTTATGATTTCTTTTCACAGGTCATATTTTATAGAGTATGAGGATTAAGTCAAATTTCCTACCACATATAGATGTCTGAATGTACTAACACCAATTTCAAAATATCATCTTTCTTCACTTAATTGCTTTTATATGTATATTTGTTAAAAATCAATGGCCACATTAGTATGGGTCAATTTTTTTGACTTTTCTACTTTTGTTTATTGATCTATTTGTCTGTCCCTTAATTAACACCACAAAGTCTTAATGATTCTACTCTCACAGTCTGTCTTGAGATTGAATAAACTGATTCATCCAAATAGTTATTTTCAAAGTTGTTTGGTCTAATAGTTTCTTAGCATAGTCTACATAAATTTTACAATCAGCTTGTGTAGATCTATAAAAACCCAGTGGTATTTTGACTGGAATCTTGCTAAAGTTATAAATAAATATAGTAATGTTTGATAATTTTATTATGCTGTTTCTTATAATCTACAAACATGGAATACCATTTCACTTAACTTGTAATTTGATATCTTTCATCAATATTTTAAAGTTTGCATTGTACATATTGTGTACATACGCTATTTAGATATTTACATAATATTTAATTTATTTATGGTGTTAATTGTATTTGTTCTTTTCTGTGTTGTATTCCAAATTTTCAACACTATATGTGAGATATACAGTGCATTTTTACTTTCCTCATGCACCCTATGATCTTGCTTCACTGACTTATTAAATAAACAGAGAATGTTTTGTTTTAGCACATTTTTATACTGGACATTTGATATTTTAATTTTAGTATATACACTTGATTAAATTCTGATCATATTGATGTCAATATTTTTATATTAAAAATTATGTCTTCTGGAAATAGAAACATGTTAAGGACTATTTTTCATCTCTATGACTTTTATTACATTTCCTGTCTTATTGCAATGGTGAAATCTTTAGGATAATGTTGAATAGGACTGTGGGGATTGAGATAACTGCCTTTTTCCCTAAGATTATTTTAGCAAGAAATCATGCTTATCATGTATGACATTAACTCTAAGTTTTATATAGATGATATTTCTTAGCCGATAGAATCGATTGGCTAATATTTTGTTGAGCATATTCATCCCCAAGTTTATGAAAGTTTTGTTTGTTTATTTAATTTATGGTACACATTGGTGTTGGTTTGGGATTCAAAGTCAGGAACAGAGTGTCAAATAAATGTCACATTTTACATCTTTCTGACTTACTCTTCTGCCATCAGTACGAGAAAGCGCTCTGTTTTTAAGACTTCAAGTGATTCCATAGGACCCACATGGATAATCCAGGATAATCTTCTGCTTTTAAGGTCAACCTTGCCACATGAGATTACAAAATAATGAGAATGATTTCTTATCATATTCACAGGTTCCAAGGAGTAGGACATGTAAACCTGGAGCAGTGTTAGACATTTTCCAAACACAATTAGACATATTAATTTTTCAGAGAATACTTTGGGTCAATATTTTTCCATTTTAAGTAGAGTGTAGAATTTTATCACCATATAGATCCTTTTAACTCTCCCTCTTGATGTGTTTTTGTCTGTTATGTTTTGACATCTCCAAACATTATACAGCTCATGACACAAATTACACCTATCATAGTCTATCAACCAACATTTTTAAGGAATTCAAGCAAGAATAATTGATTAGCATTGTTTGACCCTTCATTCCTGCTGATTCCAAATTTCTATCTGGTCCCATTTCTCATCTGTCTAAAGAATATTTATTTAAATAAATTTTAACAAATTTGAAGGCAACAAATATTCTTAGTTTTCATTTAGCTGAGATTTTTTAATCGCATTTTTATCCTGAAGTATATTTTCATTAGGCAGAGAATTCTGGATTAGCTATTATTTTTTAGTACTAGAAACATTGTTCTAATTCCTTCTGTTCTCCATGGTTACAGATTAGAATGTGTACTCATTTGGCTTATTACTTACCTTATATAATATATCATTTTTCTGATTTCTATCAAGGTTTATCTTTGAGTTTAATTTTTATCAGGTTTGATTATATTGTGAGTATGCAAATACATGTCTGAATTTATTCTAATTAAGACTTCTTTAACTTCTGGAATCTATAAATTTGTGTTCTTTTCCAAATTTGGAATATTTTCATCTATAATTTCTCACAGTGTTTTTTTTAGCATGAACTCTTTATCATTTCCTTTTGGGACCCCAGTAAGAAGAATGACATATTTTTGTATTTTGTAAAGTTACCTGACGCTTTATCCTTTCAATCTGCAAACTTTGATGTCAATATTACTCAGCTTGAAAAATTTCTAACAAAGTATCACAATATTTTCTGATTCTTTCCTCTATGATCTTCACTCTGAGTTCATCTACTAGCATGGTGTCTGTTTTTTCCTCTAAAATTTCTGTTTTTGTTTTGTTTTGTTTATTATTTTTACAAACATTTGTATTTTTAAGTACACTTTGTATAATTTAAACATTTTTGTAGATAATTTTTAATCAAAATATTAGTTGATTAAATCAGAGATGTGTTAATTTCAAGAGTAGAGTAGTAATTAAGTTACACACACAAAAAATATTGAATATAGTTTCTTGTGCTATAGAGTAAGCCCTTGTTGAAGTAATGTATATCAATATATAAGTACACTACTATATAGATATCTATGTGTATGTGTTAATACCTAACTCCTAAATTATCCCTCCTTCCCCCACTGTTAACCTTGGTAGCCATAAGTTTATTTTCTATGTCTGTGTGTCTATTTCTGTTTTGAAAACAAATTCATTTTTATCGTTTTTAAGATTCCACATGTAAGTGATATTATATGATGTTTGTCTTTGTCTGTATCTCTTACTTCACTCAGTATAAAAATATCTAGGACCATTCATGTTGCTGCACATGGAATGGTTTCATTCTTATGGCTGAGTAATATTCCATGGTGTAAATATACTACATCCCAGAGTTTCCAATGGGGCTCAGAGGTAACAAATCTGAATAGTATCCATGAGGATGTGGGTTCAATCCCTGGCACTGCTCAGTGGGTTAAGGATCCAACACTGCTATGAGCTGTGGAATAGATCTCAGATGCAGCTCAGATCTGTCATTGCTGTGGCTGTGGCATATGCTGGCAGCTGTAGCTCTAATTCAACCCTTATCCGGGAACTCCCATATGCCATGGGTGTGGCCCTAAAAATAGATAAATAGATAAATAAAAAAATAAATAAATAAATAAATCATATCCTATTTATTCAATCCTTGGTTAATGGAGATTTACGTTGTTTCCATGTCTCAGCATTTGGAAATAGCGCTGCAATGAACATTGTGGTGGTTGTAATTTTTGAATTATGTTTTCTCCTGATATTTGCCCAGGAGTGGGATTACTGGATCATATGGTAGTTCTATTTTTAATTTTTTCTGTAACCTACATATTGTTCTCTGTAGTGGTTGTAACAATTCACATTGCCATCAACAGTGTATCAAGTTTGCCTTTTCCAACATCCTCTCCGATATTAATTATTATTATTATTATTTTAATTTTTGAACTTTATTTTATTTTTTTCCCACTGTACAGCAAGGGGTCAAGTTATACTTACATGTATACATTACAATTATATTTTTCCCCACCCTTTCTTCTGTTGCAACATGAGTATCTAGACAAAGTTCTCAATGCTACTCAGCAGGATCTCCTTGTAAATCTATTCTAAGTTGTGTCTGATAAGCCCAAGCTCCCGATCCCTCCCACTCCCTCCCCTTCCCATCAGGCAGCCACAAGTCTTTTCTCCAAGTCCATGAATTTCTTTTCTGAGGAGATGTTCATTTGTGCTGGATATTAGATTCCAGTTATAAGTGATATCATATGGTATTTGTCTTTGTCTTTCTGGCTCATTTCACTCAGGATGAGATTCTCTAGTTCCATCCATGTTGCTGCAAATGGCATTAGGTCATTCTTTTTTATGGCTGAGGAGTATTCCATTGTGTATATATATACCGCTTCTTCTGAATCCAGTCATCTGTTGATCGACATTTGGGTTGTTTCCATGTCCTGGCTATCGTGAATAGTGCTGCAATGAACATGCGGGTGCATGTGTCTCTTCTAAGTAGAGTTTTGTCTGGATAGTTGCCCAAGAGTGGGATTGTGGGGTCATATGGAAGTTCTATGTATAGATTTCTAAGGTATCTCCAAACTGTTCTCCATAGTGGCTGTACCAGTTTACATTCCCACCAGCAGTGCAGGAGGGTTCCCTTTTCTCCACAGCCCCTCCAGCACTTGTTATTTGTGGACTTATTAATGATGGCCATTCTGACTGGTGTGAGGTGGTATCTCATGGTTGTTTTGATTTGTATTTCTCTTATGATCAGTGATGTTGAGCATTTTTTCATGTGTTTGCTGGCCATCTGTATATCTTCCTTGGAGAACAGTCTATTCAGGTCTTTTGCCCATTTTTCCATTGGTTGAGTGGCTTTTTTGCTGTTGAGCTGTATAAATTGCTTGTATAGTCTAGAGATTAGGGCCTTGTCAGTTGCATCATTTGAAACTGTTTTCTCCCATTCTGTAAGTTGTCTTTTTGTTTTCTTTTGGGTTTCCTTTGCTGTGCAAAAGCTTTTCAGTTTGATTAGGCCCCATGGGTTTATTTTTGCTCTAATTTCTATTGCTTTGGGAGACTGATCTGAGAAAATATTCATGAGGTTGTTGCCAGAGAGTGTTTTGCCTATGTTCTCTTCTAGGAGTTTGATGGTGTCCTGTTGTATATTGAAGTCTTTCAGCCCTTTGGAGTTTATTTTTGTGCATGGTGTGAGGGTGTGTTCTAGTTTCATTGCTTTGCATGCAGCTGCCCAGGTTTCCCAGCAATGCTTGCTGAATAGACTGTCTTTTTCTGATTTTATGTTCTTGCCTCCCTTGTCAAAGATTAATTGACCATAAGTGTCAGGGTTTATTTCCGGGTTCTCTATTCTGTTCCATTGGTCTGTCTGTCTGTTTTGATACCAGTACCACACTGTTTTGATGACTGTGGCTTTGTAGTATTTGTAGTATTTCTTGAAGTCTGGGAGAGTTTTTCTTTCTCAGGATTGCTTTGGCAATTCTGGGTCTTTTGCTGTTCCATAGAAATGTTTGGATTGTCTGTTCTAGTTCTGTGAAAAATGTCCTGGGTAATTTGATAGGGATTGCATTGAATCTGTAGATTGCTTTGGGTAGGATGGCCATTTTTACAATGTTGTTGATTTTTCCAATCCAGGAACATGGAATATCTTTCCATTTCTTTACATCTTCTTTGATTTCTTTGATTAAAGTTTTATAGTTCTCGGCATAGAGGTCCTTGACCTCTTTGGTCAGGTGTATTCCGAGGTATTTGATTTTGTGAGGTGCAATTTTGAAAGGTATTGTATTTTTGTGTTCCTTTTCTAATATTTCATTGCTGGTATACAGAAATGTGACTGACTTCTGAATGTTAATCTTCTACCCTGCTGCTTTGGTGAATTTATTAATCAGTTCAAGGAGCTTTTGGGTTGAGTCCTTAGGGTTTTCTATGTATAGTATCATGTCATCTGCATACAGTGACATTTTTACCTCTGCTCTTCCTATTTGGACGCCTTTTATTGCTTTGGTTTGTCTAATTGCTGTGGCTGCCTTTTATTGCTTTGGTTTGTCTAATTGCTGTGGCTAGGACTTCCAAAACCATGTTGAAGATCAGTGGTGAGAATGGGCATCCCTGTCTTGTTCCAGATTTGAGTGAGAAGGCTTTCAGTTTTTCCCCATTGAGGATTATATTTGCTGTGGGTTTCTCATAAATGGCTTTGATGATGTTCAGGAATGTTCCCTCTATACCCACTTTGGCGAGGGTCTTGATCATGAATGGATGTTGAACTTTGTCCAATGCTTTTTCTGCGTCTATTGAGATGATCATATGATTTTCGACTTTTCTTTTGTTAATGTGGTGTATGATGCTGATTGATTTGCGTATGTTGAACCATCCTTGTGAACCTGGGATGAACCCAACCTGGTCATGGTGTATAATTTTTTTGATATGTTGTTGGATTCGGTTGGCTAAGATTTTGTTGAGAATTTTTGCATCTATATTCATCAGTGATTTTGGGCGATAATTTCCTTTTTTGGTGGTATCTCTGCCTGGTTTTGGAATGAGGGTGATGGTGGCATCATAGAATGTCTTTAGGTGTCTTCCTTCTTCTTCTTCAACCTTTTGAAAGAGTTTAAGGAGGATGGGCACCAGATCCTCTTTATAGGTTTGGTAGAGTTCGCCTGTGAAGCCATCTGGTCCTGGACTTTTATTTGTAGGGAGTGATTTTATGACCTCTTCAATTTCATTTCTAGCGATGGGTCTGTTCAGTTGGTCTGTTTCTTCTTGTTTCAGTTTTGGCAGGCTGAAAGATTCTAGAAAATTGTCCATTTCTTCCAGATTGTCAAACTTGTTGCCATATAGTTGTTCATAGTATTCTCTTATGGTTTTTTTTTATTTCTGCTGTATCCGTTGTGATTTCTCCTTTTTCATTTATACTTTTGGTGATTTGGGTTCTTTCTCGCCTCTTTTTAGTGAGTCTGGCCAGGGGTTTGTCAATTTTGTTTACCTTTTCAAAGAACCAGCTCTTGGTTTTATTCATTTTCTCTATTGTGTTCTGAATCTCTATTTTATTGATGTCTTCTTTGATCCTTTTAATTTCCTTCCTTCTGCTGACTTTAGGTCTTTTTTGTTCTTCTTTGTCTAGTTCATTTAGGTGGAGGGTTAAGTGGTCAATTTGGGATCTTTCTTCTTTTTTGAGAAAGGCCTGTGTCTCTATAAATTTCCCTCTGAGCACTGCTTTTGCAGCATCCCAGAGATTTTGAGAGGTTGTGTCTTAATTATCATTTGTTTCAAGGTAGTTTTTAATTTCCTTCTTGATTTCCTCATTGACCCATTGTTTTTTTTAGTAGCATGTTGTTTAGTGTCCATGTAGTAGGTTATTTCTCTTTCCTTTTCCCGTGGTTGATTTCTAATTTCATGGCATTGTGGCCAGAGAATGTACTTGAGATAATTTCTATGCTCCTAAATTTATTGAGGTTAGCTTTGTGTCCCAACATGTGGTCGATTCTTGAGAATGTTCCATGAGCATTTGAGAAGGATGTGTATTCTGATTTTTTTGGATGTAGGGTCCTGAAGATGTCAACTAAGTCTAACTTTTCTATTGTTTCCTTTAGGATCTCTGTTGCTTTATTGGTTTTCTGTCTGGAGGATCTGTCCATTGATGTGAGGGGGGTATTAAAGTCTCATACTATGTATTCCCATTGATTTCTCTCTTAATGTCTGTTAATATTTGTTGTATGTATCTAGGTGCTCCTATATTTGGGGCATATATGTTGACGATAATAACATCCTCTCCTTGGATGGATCCCTTAATCATTAAGTAGTGTCCTTCTTTGTCTTTCTTTGTGTCTTTTGTTTTAAAGTCTATTTTGTCTGACATGAGTGTTGCGACTCCTGCTTTTCTGTCATGTCTATTGGCGTGAAATATTTTTCCCCACCCTTTCACTTTCAATCTATATGTATCCTTTGTCCTAAGGTGAGTTTCTTGTAGGCAGCATATTGAAGGTTTTTGCCTTTTTATCCACTCAGCCACTCTGTGTCTTTTGATTGGGGCATTCAGTCCATTGACATTTAAGGTGATAATTGACAGATGATTATTTATTGCCATTTTGAATCTCGTGTTCCAGTTGATTTTATGGTTCTCCATTCTTCCTTTCTTTCTTTCTTTTTTTTTCTTTTGGTTGGATGGTCTCTCGTTATTATCTGTTTGAATGGTTTTTTTTGTTTGTTTTTTTTTTTCATTTTTTTGCAAATGCAATGTTTGGTTTTGGCTTGTGGTTGCCCTGTTTTTTAAGTATGCTAACCCCTTCCCATAATTGTGTGTTTTAGCCTGATGTTACTGTAGGTTCAAACACTTCATTACCATATTAAAATTAAGTAGAGAAACGTACAAACAAACAAAAAGGGTCTATGTATTTCCGAACATCCCTTGCCCACATTTTATGATTTTCATGATTCTTTTTTTTAATTTTATTTTGTTTGAAGCATGTTCATGAGTAAATCTGTATGCTGGCTTATTTGAGTGACTGCTCTCTGATTGCGGTTTCCTAAGTCCTAGTTCTTCCTCTTCTTCTTCTTCTTCTTCTGTTTCTTTTTTTTTTCTTTTTTCTTCCCTTTTCTTTCCTTTCTTTTTGGTTTAGAGAAGCCCTTTCAGTATTTCTTTTAGCCTGGGTTTTGTGTTGCTGTATTTTTTTAGTTTTTGTTTGTTGGAAAAAAATTTTATTTCCTCTTCTATTTTAAATGATATTCTTGCTGGATAGAGTATTCTAGGTTGCATATTTTTTCCTTTTAGCACTTTAAATATCTCTTGCCATTCCCTTCTGGCCTGTAGAGTTTCTGTAGAGAAATCAGCTGATAATCTCATGGGGGTTCCCTTGTAGGTAACATTCTGCTTTTCTCTTGCTGCCTTTAGGATCCTCTCTTTATCACTAACTCTTGCCATTTTTATTATGATATGTCTTGGTGTGGGTCTGTTTGGGTTCAATTTGTTTGGAGCCCTCTGTGCTTCCTGTATCTTGAACTCAGTGTCCTTTAGATTTGGGAAGTTTCCAGTGATAATTTCTTCAAATATATTTTCCATTCCCTTATCTTTTTCTACTCCTTCTGGAATTCCCATTATGTGTAGATTGGCCCACTTTATGTCATCCCACAGGTCTCCTATATTGCTTTCCTGTTTTTTGATTTGGTTTTCTGTCTGCTGACCTGATTGGGTGATTTCCATTATTCTGTTTTCCACATTATTGATTCGTTCCTCTGCATTATTCATTCTGGTTTTTACTGTCCTTAGTTCTGTTTGTATCTCTGCCAATGAATTTTCTAGTTTTTCTTGGCTCCTCCTTATATTTTCTAGTTCCTTTCTGAGGGTGTCTGCATTACTGTTCATATCTTCTCTTGAATTCCTTCAGGATTTTCACTATTTCTCTTTTGAACTCCAGGTCTGTCAGACTGCAGAGGTCTGTTTCATTGTTGACTGTTTTAGGTGAGTTCTCCTGTTGGTTTGACTGGGGGTCGTTTCTCAGCTTCTTCATCTTGCTTGTAGTTTTCTTTTTCCTGGTGGAGTTGTACTCTCCGTGACCAGGCAGTGTTTGCCTTGTCACTGCTGTGGAATATTTCCTGAGGGCTGGCGTTGTTGGTCAGTCTTTTTTGAGGCAGTGTGGCTTTTCTGGAGTGTTGGCAGAGCTAACAGTGTCTCTCTAAAGCAAAGGAGGACTTCCTGAAGGCAGACAGGACTGGGAGGGCCACACCACAATGGTAGCAGATTTCACTCAGTCAGGCAGAGCTTTCTCTGGTGTTTTTAGGCTGTGGGGTTCTTGCAGGGGGTTGGCGGTGTTGGGCAGCTGTTCCTCAGGAGTGCAGCATCCCCTGAGGGCTGGAGCAGCTATCTTGGTCACTGAGAACCCACGAGGCTCTTCCCTAGATCAGCCCAACTCAGAAGGACTGTCTGAAAATGTAGGCAGATCTTTTCACGGCCTGGCCAGTCTTGTTGTAGCTTTTCTGGTCTGCAGGGGGTCCTGCAGAGAGCTGGCCGTCATATGCAGCTGTTCTGCAAGATTGTGGTTCCCCCCGAGGGCTGGAGCATGTAGCTGGGCCACTGAAACCCCAAGAGGCTCTTCCCCATGGCAGCCCGACTCAGAAGGACTGTCCAAGAATTAGGCAGATATTTTCACGGCCCAGCCAGGCTTGTTGTAGCTCTTCTGGGCTGCAGTGGGTCCTTCCTGGAGCTGGCAGTCTTATGCAGCTGTTCCCTGAGAGTTCAGCTCCCTCTGAGGGCTTGGGCAGCTAACTCGCCACTGCAAGCCCACTAGGCTCCTTTCAAGGGCAGCCCGACTCAGAAAGACTGTCTGAGAATTAGGCAGATGTTTTTAAGGCCTGGCCAGGCCTGTTGTAGCTTTTCTGGGGTGCAGGTGGTCCTGCTCGGTGCTGTCAGTCCTGTGCCATTGTTCTGCAGAAGTGCGGATCCTCCCAAGAGCTGGAGCAGCTTGCCGGGCTGCTGCGAACCCAGGAGGCTCCTCCCCAGGGCAGCCCAACTCAGACAGACCTTCCAAGAATTTGGCAGATCTTTTCCTTGCCCAGCCAGGTTTGTTGTAGCTTTTCTGGGCTGCAGGGGGAACTGCCTGGAGCTGGCAGTCCTATGCAGCTGATCTGCAAGAGCTCAGCACCCTCTGAGGGCTTGGGCGTCTAGCTGGGCCACTGCAAACCCAAGAGGCTCCTCCCCAGGGCAGCCTGACTCAGAAACACTGTCCAAGAATTAGGCATATCTTTTCACAGCCCAGCCAGACTTGTTTTAGCTTTTCTGGGGTGTGGGGGGTCCTGCCGGTAGCTGTCAGTCCTGTTCTGTTGTTCTGCAGAAGTGCAGCTCCTTCCGAGAGCTGGAGTGGCTAGCTGTGCCACTGAGACCCAAGAGGCTCTTCCCCAGGGCAGGTCGACTTGGAAAGTCTGTCCGAGAATTAGGCAGATCTTTTCATGGCTTGGCCAGGCTTGTTCTAGCTTTTCTGTGCTGCAGGCCTTTTCTCGAGGGCTGGTGGTGTTTGGTGCTGCTCTGCGGGTGTGTAGCCCCTCCAAAGGGCAAGCAGGACAGGGCAGGGACAGCCTCTGCAGTGGTAGGCTTCAGGCAATTGTTGAGGCCAGCCCTCCCATATGGCAGGCAGCCACAGGTCCAGCGAGTGCATAGGGGGTGGCAGAGGTGGTGGGAGGGGATGCAATGGGAAGCACAGCTTTCTGCTAGCTAGCAGGCCAGTAAGCTTGCTGTGGCGTGGGGAGTATTCTATGGGGACCCACCCCTTCTTCTCTCCCCTCCCCAGCATGGGCACAGACCAGGCTCTTCTTCCAGGTTCCCTCTGATGTGACTTTCCACTTCCCCACCCCTAGAATATTGCTCCCTTCCTCTGCGACAGCTTTGTTTTCTAGTCTCCCTGGCAGTCTCTGCCCCATCAAACTTGACAGACCAGTTTCTAGACCTCCCAAGCAGTCTCTGCTCCACCCTTCCCCCCCAGCCATTTCTTGGGGACTAACCTCCTGAGCTGAGGTCTCGGTGCCCAGCCCCCACCCAGGTGTCTCAATTTTTGGTGACTGTGCCCATAGTTCAGATGATCTATTCGGTTCTTGATCTGCTTTTCAGAACTCCAACTTACTGCTACACTCTTCTCTGCATCTGGAGATTCCTCCGGTTCTGTTGATCTTTCCATCGAGTAGGTGACTTTCCAGGGTGCAGGATCCCTTTCTCCTCCACAGTTCCCTTTCAGGAGTGTCCGTCCAGCTCAGATTCACCTTCTCTCACTCTCCTCTTTTCTCTCATTTTACCTAGTAATGTCACGAAATTCTTGCCATTATTGGAGTTTAGGTTCTTCTGCCAGCGATTGGTTGCTATTCTGTGTGAGTCATTTATCCTGTAGATGTGTTTTTTTGTGTGTGTGTTTGTGGGAGAGGGTGAGCGTGTCCCCCTACTCTTCTGCCATTTTGTCTCCCCAATATTTATTATTGGTAGAAGTTTTGATGATGACCACTGTGACTGGTATGAGGTGATACCTCATTGATGTGTTTGTCTCTAATAATTGATGATGTTGAGCATCTTTTCATATTTTTGTGGTTTTTTTTTTCCATCTGTATCAATTGGAGAAATGTATTTTAGAACATCTGCCCATGTTTGTTTTTGTACTATTGAGTTGTATGAGTTGGTTGTAAATTTCTGAGTGTAATCCCTTGTCAGTTACATCATTTGCATAGATTTTTCTCCCATGTTGTAGGTTGTCTTTTACCTATTTTTAAATCAATGTTATGATTCAATCATTTTTATACTTCTTTCCCTTATTTTATTGATTGTTTTATGTTATTTTTACTTAATGTTTTCATTATACTCTTCCTCATCTTCAAATTTAGCTACCACTTATTCTCTATTTCACTCTTTCTCTCCCTTTTCCTATTACACTTTTAATTCTCAGTTCTGCCTGTCCCTATAAGGAGTGCATCTCTGATTTAGATATCTAATTTATCTCATTATGCTATCAGCATCTTAGCCTTTACATGGACAAAACTGACAGCATCATTATTTAATTTACACCACACCTTACACAGAAACCCATACACACACCTTCTAATCAGCTACCTTGTGTTGTTTTAATCAATTTTCTCCCACTATGCAAAATAAAAATCATGACACCAGACTGCTTTGCATTGAAGCCCAGCACTTCCATTCAATTTGCACTGAGAGCTATAATTTCTGACTGGATGAAATCATCATTCCATTCACTTTTCTTGTCACATTAGAGTTAGGAATATTTTCTCAGCTTTGCTGTTTTAAGTCAGAAATCATGTATAATTTTCCCTACTTTTTACATCTTTACATCTTGATTACTTTCAAAATTTACCTTCCAGTCTTGTGATCACTAACAACATATCCCCACTCTGCATTTCTTACTCTCTCATCACTCTCTGCCATTTGGTTATCTTCTTCCTCCAATCTACATTCTGTCTTTCTTTTATCACTAAGTGATGGAATAACATCATTGTGAGGTATTCTGATGTTATTCAAAAACACCCTGTCACTTCCTCCTCTGGATTGCCATAGATTTCTTAATCATTTTCAGAATTTTACCAAATGAAAGCTTGATAATATGTATTCTGCCATGTGAGATAGAGTATAAACACCTTGAGAGGCCATGCTTTGGGATTAATTACATTTTCAGTAAAAGTTAAGCAGTGACCTAATATACCTCTTCCACAACATACAGGGTTGTTCCTAGGTGTGGAAAGTGAACCAACTTAATTTTAGAAAGAGTGGGAAAATCCTTGTATATGTGAAAAAAATGAAGTAATAGCATTAACATTATAAATTTTAGATTTGTCTTACTTTTTACTTCTCATTTTATTCTCTATCTCCAAGTTTGAATGCGGTTTGAAACAATCAATCCTCATCATATTAAGACAGAATACATGAGATATGTTAATGCAACTGCATTGTAAAATTGAATAAAATATTATTTTGACCAATTGTTAATTTTATATACCAGATATGAAAATATTTATTTTATATTTCAGCATTTATTTGAATGTAGCATTCTTAAAGATATTGGAGTCATATCTGTGTTAGAAAACTACCTTGGAATCTATGGAGTTCCTGTCATGGCACAGTAGAAATGAATCTAACCAGGAACCCTGAGATTGTTGGTTCAAGCCCTGGCCTCACTCAGTGGGTTAAAAATCTGGAATTGTCATGAGTTGTGGTGTAGGCCACAGGTGTGGCTTGAATCTGTCATTGCTGTGGCTGTGGCATAGGCTGGCAGTTTCAGCTCCAATTAACCTCTTAGCCTCTAATTCCCCATAAGATTGTTAGCTGATTTTTTCATCAGAAACACTGCACACCAGAAGAGAGTGGAACTATGTATTTAAAGTGATAATAAGGAAAAACTCTAATGAATAAACTCTACCAAATAAGGCTCTCATTCAGGTTGGGGGGAGAAATCAAAAGCTATACACTCATGTAAGAGCTGCACCAAACCAGCTTTACAAAAAATGCTAAAGGATTTGCTCTAGATGATAAAAAAAAGCTACAACTAGAAATAATAAGTTCATGAATGGGAATGCTCACCAATAAAAGCAAACACACAGGAAAAGTAGGAAATCATCCACACACAATTTTGATTAAAAAATCACCAAAACATGAGAAGAGAATACAAATTCAGGATATAGAAAATTAACTTGAAATTAAGAAGTTCAGCAACTCAAGACAATCTTTTATATAGCTAGCTAGCTAGGTAGATATAGATACAGATATATAGATTGCTATATCAAAACTTCATGAGAAAAGACAGTCTTTTCAATAAGCGGTATTGGAAAAACAGGACAGTTACATGTAAAAAATGAAATTAGAACATTCTATAACATTGTACACAAGAATAAACTCAAAATATCTTAAAGACATAAACATAATGTAGACACTATAAAATTCTTAGAGGAAAACATAGGGATAATACTCAGACAGAAATCCCAATAATATCTTTTCAGATTCACCTCCTAGAGTAATGAAAGAGTAAGAAAACAAAAATAAGCATATGGGACCTAAATAAACTTAAAAATTTTCTTAACAGCAAAAGAGCCAAGAACCCAATAGAAAAATGGGCAAAAGACCAGAATAGACATTTCTCCAAAGAAGATACACAGATGGCCAACAAGCACATGAAAAAATGCTCAACATCTCTGATTATTAGAGAAATGCAAATCAAAACTACCATGAGATACCACCTCACACCTGTCAGAATGGCCATCATTAATAACTCCACAAATAACAAATGCTGGAGGGGGTGTGGAGAAAGGGGAACCCTCCTGTACTGTTGGTGGGAAAGTAAGCTGGTACAACCACTATGGAGAACAGTATGGAGGTACCTCAAAAATCTATACATAGCACTACCATGTGACCCTGCAACCCTACTCTTGGGCATATATCTGGACAAAACTTTCCTTTAAAAAGACACATGAGGAGTTCCCGTTGTGGCGCAGTGGTTGGCGAATCCGACTAGGAACCATGAGGTTGCGGGTTTGGTCCCTGCCCTTGCTCAGTGGGTTAATGATCCAGCGTTGCCGTGAGCTGTGGTGTAGTTTGCAGACGCGGCTCGGATCCCGCATTGCTGTGGCTCTGGCGTAGGCCAGTGGCTGCAGCTCTGATTCGACCCCTAGCCTGGGAACCTCCATACGCCGCAGGAGCGGCCCAAAGAAATAGCAAAAAGACAAAAAAAATAAAAAAAATAAATAAAAAGACACATGAACCTGCATGTCCATTGCAGCTCTATTCACAATAGCCAAGACAGGGAAACAAAGCAAATGTCCATTGACAGATGATTGGATTAGGAAGGAGTGGTGTATATACGCAATGGAATACTACTCAGCCATAAAAAGAATGAAATAAAAGAATTTGCAGCAACATGGATGGAACTAGAGACTCTCATCCTGAGTGAAGTAAGTCAGAAAGAGAAAGACAAATACCATATGATATCACTTATATCTGGAATCTAATATAGGGCACAAATGAAACTTTCCGCAGAAAAGAAAATCATGGACTTCAAGAATAGACCTGTGGTTGCCAAGAAGCAGTGGGAGGGAGTGGGATGGATTGGGAGCTTGTGGTTAATAGTTGCAAATTATTGCTTTTAGAATTGATTAACAATGAGATCCTGCTGTGTAACACTGGGAACTATGTCTAGTCACTTATGATGGAGCATGAGAGTATGAGAAAATAGTATGTATACATGTATGTGTAACTGGGTCACCATGCTGTACAGAAGAAAAAAAATTGTTTTGGGGAAATAGAAATTAAAAAAATTTCTTCACAGCAAAGGATACCACTGGCAAAATGAAAATGCAACCTAGAAAATGGAAGAAAATCTTTACAAACGAAGCAACTGGCAAGGGATTAATCTCCAACACATACAAAAACATTCAACTCACTTAAAATAATTTAATCAAAAATTGGGCAGAATATGTAGACATTTCTCCCAAGAAGTTATTCAGATGGCCAAAAAAAACCCCCAAAATGTTCAACATCATTAATTTAGAGACATGTAAATCAAAACTTCAGGCGGTATCAGCTCACACCAATCGGAAAGGTCATCATCAAAAAACTACCAACAGGGGTTCCCTTATGGCTCAGAGGGTTAAGCACCAAGTGTTTTTCACTGCTGTGGCTCTGGTTACAGATGTGGCACAAATTTGATTCCTGGCCTAGGAACTTCCTTGCCACAGGCACAGCCAAAAAGAAAGAAAAGTCTACAAACAATAAATTCTGGTGAGGGAATGGGGAAAATGAGACCTTCCTATCTGCTGGTGGGAATGAAAATTAGTACAACCACTATGGATAACAGTATGGAGGTTTCTGCAAAAACTAAAAATACAACTACCATGGGATCCAGCAATCCCACTCCTGGTAATATATTGGGAGGAATCCATAATTCGAAAATATACATGCACTCCACTGATCAGAGAATTACTATTTATTTATTTATGTATTTTTTTGGTCTTTTTAGGGCCACAGCCATGGCATATAGAGGTTTCCAGGCTAGGGGTCTAATTGGAGTTGTAGCCACCAGCCTATGCCAGAGCCACATCAATACCAGATACGAGCCATGTCTGTGACCTACACCACAGCTCACAGCAATGCTCAATCCTTACTTAACCCACTGAGTGAGGCCAGGGATCATACCCACAACCTCATGGTTCCTAGTCAGATTCGTTTCTTCTGCATCATGATGGGAACTCCAGAATTACTATTGATAATAGCAAAGACATGGAAGCAAACTAAATGCCCACTGACAGATGAGTGGATAAATCAGATATGGCACATATTTACTTTGGATTATTACTCAGACATAAAAAAGAATGAAATTATGGCATTTGCAACAATATAGATGGTTCCAGAGATAATAATACTAAGTAAAGTAAGTTAGGCAATTAATATCATATGATATTATGTATATGTGAAATTAAAAAAAACGGTGCAAAAGAGAAATAGACTCACAGGCACAGAAAACAAACTTACAGTTATCAAAGGGATAAGGAAGTGAGGGAGGGACAAATTAGATTTTGGAAATAGCATATACAACTACTATACATGAAATTGATAACTGATAAGGACCTACTGTATAGCGCAGGGAAATGTATTCAATATTTTGTAATAACCTATAAGGGAAAAGAAACTGAAAAAAAAAGAAATGTGTATGTATACCTGAATCATTTTGCTATAATCCTGAAACTAATATAATGTTGTAATGAATTATTCTTAAAAGAAAAAAATAATTTTGAAAAATAAAAACAAATTCTGAGAAAATCATTTGGCTAATATATGGATATGGATATGTCCATAGATCTAAGTTAATTTAATTGTATATACATGCAATTGTTAACAGTTCTCTGCCTACCCTTGAAATATCAAATTTTGGATGACAAACTTAAATTTTCTAGTTTGTAAAGATAGAGATATACACATATAGATAAATATAACTAATGTTATATACATATATGGGTGTGTAAAAATTTCTATGTATCAGTTTGTATTTCATAAATTCCTACATGAATTGAAAATTATCCTATGAATTATTTACATGGATTCATCCTAAACTGAGCATTGAGTAATTTGCTTTTAAAATTACACTTGCAGTAAATATGTTCTATGACATAAGACCCTTCTGACTGCTCCTTTCACCTCTGTGTTTCTCAGGCTGTAGATCATGGGGTTTAACATTGGGGTAACAATTCCATATAACATGGAGATAAGTCTGTCTATTCCTGGGGAGTGTTGACTGGAATATGGTCGTACATAAGTAAATATCATTGTGCCACCAAACAAACAGATCACTAGAAGATGGGAAGCATATGTGGAAAAGGCTTTACACTTCCCTTTCATTGACTGGATCTTCAGGACGGTAGATATGATGTAGAAATAAGAGATAAAGGTGACCAGGAAGGCACTGATTCCCAAGATACCTGCTTCCACCAAAATAAGCATTTCTGCCACATAGGTGGATGAGCAGGAGAGGGCCACCACTGGTGGGATGTCACAATAGTACTGGTTAACTAGATTGTACTTACAGAAAGAAAGGCAGAACGTGGACACAGTATGAAGGAGGGAATTGAGAAACCCTGCTGTCCAGGTCCCAACAGTGAGCTGAACACAGCAGACCTTGGTAATAATTAGGGTGCAACGAAGAGGGAAACAGATGGCCACATAACGGTCATAAGCCATGACAGAAAGAAGGAAGACCTCAGTCCCCACCAGGGCCACCAGAAAATAAAGCTGTAGAGCACACCCAACGAAGGAAATACTGGGTTCTCAGTCAAGAGGTTCTCCAGCATTTTAGGGACAGTGGTTGAAGGGCAGAATATGTCTAAGAGGGCCAGATTTGCCAAGAAGTAATACATGGGTGTGTGCAGTTTTTTCTCAGTCCCAATGGCCAAGAGAATGGCCCCATTTCCCACCAAGGTGACTTGATAGATGATGGGGATGTACTATGTTTAGGATTGAAATTAAACAATTTATAACCATTATAAAGAACTATTCTAAAATATTTTAAATTTCTCATTTTATCTCACTATCTCACTATCTAGCATCTAGTTTTAACTTTTGGGTTTTTTTTTTTTTAATGCTGCACTTGTGGCATATGAAATTTCCCAGGCTGGCGGTCAAATCAGAACTTCAGCAGCCAGCATATACCACAGCCACAGCAAGGTGGGATCTGAGCCATGCCTACACACCACAGCTCACAGCTACGCTGGTTTCTTAACCCCTTGAGTGAGGCCAGGAATTGAACCCATGTGCTCATGTATGCTAGTTGGGTTCATTACTGCTGAGCCACAATGGGAACTACCTAACATGTTTTTTAATGTGTGCCTTTTCTCACCATGTTAATATCTTTACAAAATCCAGTTATTTATATTAGCTTAAAAGTCTAGACTTTAACAATTTTCTAACCTTTTTCAGTTTCAGAGGACTCACTGTAAATACAAACATTGACTAAGAAGAAAATAAAGTGACCCATCCCCCAAAACTCAGCTACTCAGTTCTATACAAGGCGCATATTGCAATTTATTCTAGGCTTTATATTATGCCCACTTTTCCCTTAGAGAGAATAAAAACAATAATAAAGACAATGGTGAGTACATACTTCTTAATAATCTAAATTACTGGAGCTCCAGTAATAATAATAAATAAATTATAACCTACCTATTTATTATATAAATAATAAATATTATTTATATAAATAATAAATTATAACCTACCTAACAATGGACATCTATTAACAATAACAGACACATTAATAATAATAGGCACTTAATGCATTGTTAACAAATTTAATGTAAGTTAAAAAAGCTAACATATAGAAAAATGAACAGTTTGTTTTTTTGTAACTGTCTAGAGTACAATTAAACAAAATATTTTTCAGGAATATATTGCCAGATAAAAGTGAGGAAAAAGTGAGGATAAGTTGATGTTAATGATATTTTCCTGCAACCAGGGTAATTATTTTAAAAAAATAAATAATGATTTCATGTAAAAATAATTTATATCTATAAATTTCAAAAATATGCATGTTTAGTGAATCCAGTTGTAGTGTACGTAGATGTTCATTATACATTTTCAATTTTTCTATAACTTTATAAATGTTCAAAATGAAGTGTCATGGAAAAATCAGACATGAACATAAAAAATGACAAGTGGAAACATCAGTGTTGCAATCTACTACCATGCTCCCAGGCCTATTAAACCATTCCATTATTGTGAAAGTAACAAATACTTTTAACTCCATGCTGTGTTTTCTTTTGGAAAGATTCTATTCCCATTTACTCAGAGTAATTTAGCTATTTGGGCTTCTCTGTTTGCCTTTTTCATTTTTAAAAACTTGTTTAGTGGAAATTTGGAAGATTTGGAATTTCTTTTTAGATCTTTGCATGGTTTATGTTCTACTTTACAAGACAGATTTTAACCTCAACTGCTTCATATGATACCTCAGCCTTTTAGGCTTCGGTCAATACAGATGGATACTCTGTTAAGAAATAATGTGGAAATGCCTATAAATTTCTTCCAAACCCTTTCAAATCCTCTTTTTCTTCCCTCTGCTAGAAGTTGGATGATTATGTTTGTGTTGGAAATCATGATACCCTTGAATCAGAGAGTACCCTTCAAGAATACTCTTTAAGAAAAATTAGGGTTTTTTATTATTATTTTTTTCCATGCTAAAGAAATATGGAAGTGAAATGCCACCTCTAACCATCATCAGGAACCTGGGCTCCATTAAGTTTCCCTTCAGCATTCCAACTCTATGGCTCTAATTCTCAGGAATCAAAGTCATCATGATAGCTCCACCCACTTTAGCTTCAAACACCCGTGCGCTTTGTCTGCTGCATCTCCGATTATTCCATTAGGGTCCTAATAGTTGAAAAGAAGGAAGTAAATATAAGCTGAGTTGAGCCCTTGGAAGAAACTTTCCTGAAAGCAGTTCTACTAAATTCCAGTAACTCTGTATTTGAAAGGGTTAAATTATCTGACCACTTTCAGATGCCAGGAAGTCCTGGATACATTGTTATTATTTGAGGCAGCTCTTAGAAAAGCAATAAGAAATATCAAGTATTGCCTATATTTTAAATTCTTATTTCCTTCAATTATATATATTCTGATATGTAATATATATACTTGCATAGTATTTTGATATACATATCTTTAAACTGCATATGTTCTTACCCAGGCTGAAGTATTTGACAATTATCAGGTTTATGTTACATTCCAAACTCCTCTAATTCAGAATTTTCTTTTGTTACCTTGGTAAACTATGAGGTGGACACTAATATTTTTTCTCTTTTTTAAGATGGGAGTGGGGCTAGAGACATAGAACTCTCCATCTAAAAGTTATCAGCAAGCATGTCTTTCAGACTAATGGTTATAATTTCCAGACTCTCTTTTAGCTAGAAGGAACAATCTAATGAAGTCCAAGTTAATGAGCAATTAGTAAATTTTATGTATGTATGGTCCATGTCATAATTTTTAAAAGTTGGTAATTGACCTCTATACTCCTATTCTTAATACCCTTAATATTTCCATATTATCAAATTAATTGCATTTATATTATGACAATTTAAATTTTAACATTCATACATAGTCCCTTTAATTATTAATTCATATTTTGACATATAGTCATGTTCCTCTGGATTTCTCTCCCCAGGCAGGGTGCATAAGTGTTATAATTCCTGCTAGTTATTATTATGTCCATTATTATCATTATTAAAATTCATATTGGAGTAAAAACCCATTAAGATCATATATATATAACAAGGACTTTCTCATTTTTTTTTTGTCTTTTTGCCTCTTCCAGGGCCACTTCCTGTGGCATATGGAGGTTCCCACACTAGGGGTCAAATCGGAGCTGTAGTCTCCTGCCTACACCTCAGCCACAACAACACCAGATCTGAGCCGTGTCTGCAACCTACACCACAGCTCACGGCAACGCCAGATCCTTAACCCACTGAGCAAGGCCAGGGATCGAACCTGCAACCTCATGATTCCTAGTCGGATTCATTAACCACTGCGCCATGATGGGAACTCTTCATTATTTTTAATTAATCATTTTATACTAATATTGCATAAAATTGACACCTCTTTTGGTATACAGTTTTAGGAATTTTATCTCATGTGTAAATTCCTGTATCTACCATTAAAATCAGAATACTCAACAATTCCTCCCCCCAACCCTCTGATATCCCTTCATAGTTACACCCTCATTCAATCCCTAACCCCTAGCAATTATTTGTCTCTTCATCTCCGCAGTTTTGCCATTTGGGAAATGTCATACACCAAGAATCTACCATATGCAACCTTCTGAGACTGCTTCTTTTACTCAACATAGTCCTGAGATTCATCCAAGTTGTTTCACATATTCTAAAGTTCATCTATTGCTAAGTAGTATTTCTTTTTATGGCTGTATCACAGATTGTTTATCTAATCCTCACTTAAGGACATGTAAACATTTGAATTTTCTTCCCAGTTTGGGTGATTATGTTTAGAGTGGCTGTAAATATTCATAAATAAATTTTGCTATAAATGGAAGATTTCATTTTTCTCAAATACCTAGGAGTGCGATTTCTTGGTCATGTGATTAATATATGTTTAACTATATGATAAACTGAATTTTTCATAATAGCCATACCACTGTACATGGCCACTAGCAATATGTGAAACTTCCATTTATCATACACCCTCACTATAATTGGCATTGTTGAAAGATCTTATTTTAATAATAGCCTCTCATATTACCTTAAATTTGTATTTTCAGAGTGGCTATTGGTATTGAATATGTTTATGTGTTTGTTTATCGTTTGCTTCTCCTATTAGTGAAGCATCCATTTTTAATTGTTTATTTCCTTTAGTAGTGAGTGATTTTTATATGTTATCAACATAAGAGCCTTGCTAAACTGTGTGTTGGGAGGTGGGATCAAGATGGTGGAGGAGAAAGACATGGCACTCACCTTCTCCCACAAACACATCAAAAAAACCCAAAAAACAAAAACAAAAAAACTTAATGTAGAATGATTCACATAGAACAACTACTGAATGCTGGCAGAACCTCCAAAAGGGGCCAAACACTCTCCATATACCTGAGTATAACAAAAGAAAAAAAGAGAGAGAGAAAAGAGAAAAACAAAAAGGAAACTGGATGGGACCAGCACTCCTGAGATGGACATGTGAAAGAGGAAAGGAATCTGCACCCTGGAAGGCCACCCAACTGACAGAGAGATCAGCAGGAAATGGAGAGGCAACCTCAAAGCCTCAGACGAAGGCTGGACTGAGGAGGGCAAAGCAGAGAGAGCCTCAGAGATCATAGGTACCACTGCCACCAGACACAACACCATGAGAGGCTGAGACAGGGGCTAGGCACTGAGACTCAAGCTCCAGAGGTCAATTCCAGGGAAAGGACCATGGTTTGCTATGTGGAGACAGCTTGAGGGGGATAGGGAGTAGTGCATCACAGGCTAAGGAGCTGAACACCATAGCTGAGGGAATCTAGGAGGAGGCCTGTGTCTGCAGGATAATAAGGCAATGTTTTGGGGGAGGGTGAGAGGAGGAGAGGCAGGACTGCCATAGGAATATCTTTCTCTGAATAGGTGTGGGTTCTCAGACAGTGGGGTGCCTCTTGTGTAGGCTATGGGTGGCAGGGGAAAACCACCACAGCCATCTCAGACTCCAGAATTAAGAGAGTCCCCCCCACCACTATCAGTCTGTGAAGAGACACCAACTGTGGCCCCAGTCAACTCAGGGGTCATGGCAGAGAAGGGTTCTTCAACTGAGCACCACCCATTGTTGCTGTCACTCACCTGGAAACCCACACACTACTGCTGCCACTTCCAAATGTTCTGTGTGCTGCCTACACTGGCCTGAGGGTCACTGTCACTTCCTACAACCAGGAACAGCCTGCACAATCCCCAAGTAGATCCTCACCAATATCAAAGGCCCAGAAACCAGACACTGGCAACTAGCCCTGACCATTGCCTCCATCTCCCTGGAATAAGACACAGGTTGTACACCCACAGATCCCCTATCAAGGGGATAACAGCCTGCACACAATGAGGAAAGTGCAGCAAACATCCAAACTAAAAACAGCCCTCATGCATGCACGCGCGCACACACACACACACACACACACACACACACACACACACACACAGTCCTCACAAACTACCCAGGGGCACGCTTGCATTTAAACAACCCTCCTGGACTATAGCAGTGGTTTCCCCTAAACTCACAGAATAAGAATAAGAAAAACAAAGAAGCTCAGGAACAATTCCCAGTTAAAAGAGCAGGAGAATTCCCATGAAGGAGAAAAGCATTGAACAGACCTCTGAAGTCTAACAGACATTGAGTTAAAAAAAGGAGATTTTAAAAATACTGAAGGAATTAAGAGTGAATATGAAGGAATTAAGAGCACGTATGAATAATAATGCAGATTATTTTAGAAAGGAGAGACAGAGAAAACACAGAAGGCCTCAAACAAGTTGAACGCACGGAAGACATATTATAATAAAATGGAAAACATTAAAGATAAAGAGAGGATTCTAAAGGCAGAGGATTCTAAAGGCAGCAAGAGAAAAACAAAGTTAATTATAAGGGAACCCTCATAAAGCTATCAGCTGATTTCACTACAGAAACACTATAGGCCAGAAGAGATTGGAAAGATAAAACTAAAATGCTAATAGGGGAAATTTGCAGCCTAGAGTACACTACCCAACAAGAATATTATGTAAAATATGAGCAGAAATAAATAATTTTTCCAACAAACAAAAACCAAAAGAATATAGCAATACTAAACCCATTCTAGAAGAAATACTGAAAGATATCCTCTAAATAGGAAATGAGTAAGAATATATAGGATGGAAGGCATCACAAATGGGAGGTAATCACTTAAATAAGCCATTATACAGCCCTAAAAGAAAAAAAAACTATTCATAAAAGAGATGATAAACAAAAGGAAGAGCAAAATGTTAAACATGAACATGTAAGAAAGGACATCAAAAATCGTAAAATGTGGAGGAGGAAAGTAAGAAAATCTAGACTCTTTTATTTTAGAATGTTTTGGAGCCTATATGATTATCGGGCTAAAGCAAGCAGATATAGGAAAGGTTCAACATACTTGAAAAAGAGGGCAACCACAAATCAAAACCAAACAATATATTAACAACAACAACAAAAAAAGAGGACACTGGCATGAAATAAAAGGAAATCAATCCCCAAACATAAAGGAACCAAGGAGAAACATACAATCAACATGAAAACAAGGTTTAAAATGGCAATGAATACATGTTCATCAATAATTACCTTAAATGTTAATGGACTGAATACTTCAATTAAAAGACATAGAGTGGCAGACTGGATTAAAAAAAAAGAGCCTACAATAGCCTACATAATACTGCCTCCAAGAGACTCATCTTAGGACACATATAAGTTAAAAGTGAGGGTATGGAAAATGATATTTCTTGTGAATGGAAAAGACAGGAGAACATGAGTTGCAATACTCATATCAGACAAAATAGACTTTAAATAAAGGCTATAAACAAAGACAAAGAAGGACACTATTTAATGATGAAAGGATTAATTCAAGAAGAGAATATTACACTCAACAATATATATGCCCTTAACATAGGAACACCAAAATACATGCAACAAGTACTAGAAGACACAAAAGGAGATTGTTGGCTAGATGATAAGAGTAGACTTTAACACCCCATTTACATCAATGGACAGATTCTCTAGACAGAAATAAATAAGGCAAGAGAGACTCTAAAAGACAAAATAGAATAGTTATACCTAAATACTATTTTATAGGACATTACACCCCCCCAAAAAAAAACAGAAAATACAATTCTTTTCAAGTACATACACATGGAACATTCTCAAGGATTGACCACATACTGGGGCACAAAACTAACCTCAACAAATTTAAGAATATAGAAACTATTTCAAGCATCCTCTCTCAGCACAATAGCATAAAACTAGAAGTTAATGACAGAAAAATAAATTAAAAAAACTGACTATATGGAGACTAAACTACATGATACTAAAAAAACAATGGGTCAATTAGTAAATAAAAAACACCTCAAGACAGGGAGTTCCCATTTTGGCTCAGCCGTAAAGCACCTGACTAGTATTCATGATAACTCAGGTTCAATCCTGCCCCTGCCCCCAGTGGATTAAGGATCAAGCATTGCCCTGAGCTGGGGTATAGCTCACAGATGTTACTTGGACCTGGCATTGCTGCAGCTTGGATTCTACCCCTAGCCTGGGAACTTCCATAGGCTGCAGTTTTGGCCCTAGAAAGCAAATACAAAACAAAACAAAACAAAACAAAACAAAAACACTTCAAGACAAATGATAATGAAAACACAACCATTCAAAACCAATGGGATGCCACAAAAGCAGTTATTAGAGAGAAGTTCATAGTGACAGAGGACTTCCTCAAAAAATAAGAAAAATCTGAAATCAACTACAGAACTTATCACTTAAAATAATTAATAAAAGAAGAACAAACAAAATCTAAAGTCATTGGAAGGAGGGTAATCATAAAGATTAAAGAGGAAATTGATAAATTGGAGATTCAAAAAACAAGAGAAAATTCAAAAATAAATAAAACCAAGAACTAGTTCTTGGAAAGGGTGAACAAAATTGACAAACCTCTGGACATACTCACCAAGAAGAAGAGAGAAAGAACCCAAAAAAGTAAGAAATGAAAAAGGAGAAGTTTCACTGGGTACTGCAGAAATACATAAAAAATGATATTAATAATAAGAAATAAGAAAATACTATGAACAATTATACGCCAACAATTTTTACAACCTAGAAGAAACTGACAATTTTCTAGAGACAGCCCACGAAAACTGAATTAAGAAGCAACAGATCACTTGAACAGACCAGTCACGAGAAATAAAATTGTAAATGTAATAAAAACACTCCCTACAAACAAAAGGCCAAGACCAGATAACTTCACAGGTGAATTATATCAAACATACAAAGAACTTATACACATCCCTCTTAAAAACTTTTACAAATTTTGAAGAATGAACACTCCCAAGGACATTCTACGAAGCCACCATAACCCTAATAACAAAACCATAGATACAACCAAAAAAGAAAATGATAGGCCAATATCCTTGATAAAAATAGACGCAAAAATTTTCTACAAAATTTAGCCAACCAAATCCAACAACACATAAAAAAGATCATACACAACGACGAAGAGAAATTCACTGCAGGTTCGCAACAATGGTTTAACATATGTAACTCAATCAATCAACGTCATACACCACATTAACAAAAGAAAAGTCAAAAAACACACAAGCATCTCAATAAATGCAGAAAAGGCATTTGACAAAATTCAACTTCCACTTCCCTCTATACCTTCCAAAAGGGTATAGAGGGAAGATAACATAATCAAGCCATTTATGACAAACCTACAGCCACTATAATGCTTAATGGAGAGAAGATGAAAGCCTTCCCACTTCTATGTAGGTGGCATAATACTATATATAGAAAACTCTAAGGACTCCACACAAAAACTACTCAACGTGATCAATGAATTGAGCAAAGTAGCAGGATGCAAGACTAACATTCAGAAATCAGTTGCATTTCTGTAAACTAACAGTAAAATACTAGAAAAGGAATGTAAGAAAAAATACATTTTAAAATTGAAACCAAAATTTACATTCCTAGGAACAAACCTGACCAAGGAGGTGAAAGACTATCTACTGAGAACTATAAAATATTAATCAAGGAACTTGAAGAGGATTCACAAAAATAGAATGATATTCCATGCCCCTGGATTAGATTAAATAATATTTTTTAAATGGCCATACTACACAAAGCAATCTACAGATTTAATGTGATCACTATCAAATTACCCATGACACTTTTAAAAGAAGTGGAACTAACAATGCAAAAATGTATATGGAAACATAAAAAGTCCCAGAATTGCCAAAGGAATCCTGAGGGAAAAAAAAGCAGGAGGCATAACTCTCCCTGACTTCGGACAATATCATAAAGCTAGAGTAATCAAGACAGGGTAACTGGTACCAAAATAGACAGACAGACCAATGGAACAGAATAGAGAATGCATAAATAAACTCCAGACACCTATGTTTGACAAAGGAGGCAGGAATATAAAATAAGAAAAAGTCTTCTCAGCACGTGGTTCTGGCAAAACTAGGCAGCTTCATGTAAATCAATGAAACTAGAACACAGCCTAACACCATGCACAAAAATAAACTCTAAACGTAAGAGAAGTCACCATAAAACTCATAGAAGAGAAAATAGGCAAAACTTTCTCTAACATCAACTTTACAAATTTTTTTTAGGTCAGTCACCCACGGAAACAGAAATAAAAACAAAAATAAACCAATGGGACCTAATCAAAGTTGCAAGCTTTTGTACAGCAAAGGAAGCCATAAAGAAAAGACAACCCACGGAATGGGAGAAAGTGGTTTCAAATGATGCAACCAACAAGGACTTAATCTCCAAAATATACAAATGTTTCATACAACTCAACAACAAAAGCAGCAAGAAACAACTCAGTTGAAAAATGGGCAAAAGACCTGAATAGACATTTTTCCAAAGGAGATATACAGATGGACAACAGACAAATGAAAAAAAAAATGCTCAACATCACTAATTATTAGAGAAAAGAAAATCAAAATTCACACCAGTCAGAATGTCCATCATTAATAATTCTACAGATAACAAATGCTTGAGAGGGTGTTGAGAAAAGGGAATACTTCTAAATTTGTGGTGGGAATGCCAATTGGTATGACCGCTATGTAAAACAGTATGGAGGTACCTCAGGAAATTAAATATAGAACTACTATATGATCAAGCAATAAAATCCTTGGGCATATATCCAGACAAAGCATTCATTGGAAAAGATAACAATGAACCCCTAGGTTCATTGCAGCACTATTCACAATAGCCAAGTCATGGAAACCACCTAAATGTCTATCAAAAGATAAATGGATTAAGATGTGGTGTATATACACGAGGGAATACTACTCAGCCATAAAAAAGAAACAAAATAATATAATTTGCAACAATCTGAATGGAACTAGTGACTCAGTGAAGTAAGTCAGAAGAAGAAAGACAAATACCATATGATATCACTTACTATCTAGAATCTAATATAAGGCACAAATGAACCTATTTACAGAAGAGAAACAAACTCATGGACGTGGAGAACAGACTTATGGTTGCCAAGAAGGATGGTATGGACTGGGAGTTTGGGGTTAGTAGAAGCAAACTATTGCTTTTGGAATGGATAAGCAATGAGATTCTGCTGCATAGCCCAGGGAACTCTATCTGATCACTTGTGATGGACACGATGGAAGATAATGTGAAAAAAAATGTATATATATGTATTAATGGGTCACTTTGCTGTACAGCATAAATTGACAGAACTTTGTAAATCAACCAAAATAATTTTTAAATGTTAAAAATAATCTTAATTTCCTTATCAGTAAATTATCCTGGGTAATTATCACAGTTTGTGTTTTTAGTGTTCTTAAATAATCAATTTCAAATTTTGATAAAGTTCATAGTTTTATTTATTTATTTATTTATTTTTCCCTTTTTTCTGGCTGTGCTTTTGGTGTCTTTTCTAAGTACACTAATTTCAAATTATTGAAATTTTCCCTATGCTTTTTTCTAAAAGTATTACAAATTTACAAAAGTATTATGAAATACCTTTTCTATGCAGTTTAATGGTTAAGTCAAATATTATTTCTCATACAGGGATTCCTGAATTGTCTAATACAAATTTCAAAATACTATCCTTCAACATTTAGTTGCTTTCATATATATCTGTCAAAAATCAAACGGCCACACATGTTTGAGTCTAGTTTTAGACTCTACATTTACCCACTGACCTATTCATCCATTCCTTTATAAATGCCACAAAGTCCTGATTATTGTACTCTTATAATTTTGTGAGATTAGATAGCCTAATCACCTATTTTTTTTTCTCAAAATTACTATATCTATAATAATTTCTTCTCCTAGTCTGTATAATTTTAGAATTAACTTATATATATCTATAAAACTTCAGTGGTATTTTCACTGAAACTCTGCTAAACATATAGATAAATGTGATAAGAATTGAAAAACTTTATTATGTTCTTTCTTGTAGTCTATAAACATGGAATACTTATTAAATTAGTCATTTTATGTTTCATTAAGATATAGTATATTTATATTTATTAAATATATAATATTATATTAAATATAAATATACTATTAAACATACTTTCATGGTATATTTTTGTTTTGATTCTGTAATCTTTCACCTTGCTGAACTGACTTATTAATTACAAGGGGTTTTGTTTTGATGTAGTTTTTGTGTAGTTTTTTAAAAAATCATTTTATAATGAAAATCATGCTTTCTGTGATGAGAACATTTTAAGTTCTTTATTTGTATTTTTATTGATTTTATTACATGTCTGGTCTTATTACAATGTCTGAGGCTTTAGTACAATGTTAAACAGGAGTAGTGGGAATTAAGACTAGTATCTATGAGGATGCAGGTTTGAGCCCTGGCCTTGCTCATTTGTTTAAGGATCTGGTGGTTGCTGTGGCCTGGGAACTTCCATATGCCACAGGTGTGGCCCTAAAAAAAACAAAAAAAGGAAAAAAAAAGTGGGGGCACATGCTTTGTTATCTATTCTAAAGAGAATGTATTGAATTTTCCATTAAGAAATAAGATAATAACTTAAAATTCTTGTGAATGATATTTATCAGCTCGTATATTTGATTTTCTAATATTTTATTGAGGATATTGAGGATATTTTATCTCTTTGTTCATGAAAGCCATTGTCTGTTAGTTTACTTTTATTGTACTTTGTGGGGTACAAATACAGGATGTCAAACCAATCTCACATTTCACATCTTTCTGACTTACTCTTCTGCCACTAGTATAAGAAATTCTGTTTTTAAGGCCACATATTATTCCAGTACACCCACACAGATAATCCAGAATAATCATTCTATCTTAAGGTCAATTGTTCCATACAGTATTACAAAATAATGGAATTAATGTTACATCATATTCACAGGTTCCAGATAGTAGGAGACACAAACTTGGGGAAACATTGTTAGACTTTTTTCTCAACACAACTAGATATGCTAACTCTTTAAAAAAAATTATTGGAATATAGTTGACTCACTAAATTGGCTTAATCTCAGATGTACAGCAAAGTAAATCAGTATACATATACATTTACCCATTCCTTTTCAGGTTCTTTTCCAAAACAAGCTACCACACAATACTGAGTCATTCTCCCTTTGCCATGTAATATATCCCCATTATTAAAAAAGATACAAGTATCCCAATGTTCACTACAGCACTGTTTCAATAGCCAAGATGTTGAAGAAACCTAAATGTCCATCAACAGAGGAATGTATTAAGATGGTGTGGTACATATACATATATAATGGAATGCTACTCAGCCATAAAGAAAAGAATGAAATTATGCCTTTTGCAGCAACATGGGTATAACCAGAGATTCTCGTACTAAGTAAAGTAAGTCAGAAAGAGAACGACATAGAATGTATGGTATCATTAATGTGTGGAATCTAATAGAAATTATACAATAGAACTTGCAAAACAGAAGCAGACTCAAAGATTTCAAAACCTACTTTTACCAAAGGGGAAATGTGGGGAAGTGTAGATAAATTACAAGCTTGGGATTGCTATACACACATTAACATTTCACAGTCTGCTTAGAGTCAATATTTTTCCATTTTAAGTAGAATGTAGAATTGTATCACCACATACGTCCTTTTACCTTCCTCCCCTTATGTGTATTTGTCTGTATATTTTGACATCTCCAACCACTTTATACTTAAAGGGACAAATTATACTTACTGTATTTTACCATCAAGTATATTTCAAACCATTCAAACAATAATCATTTATTTAGCTTTTCAGTTACACTTCGCTCTTCCTGGTATTTAAAATTTCTTTCTTTCACATCGGACTGCAAAACTTTTTTCTAAGGGAATTGCTTTTAACAAGCCTGAAGGCAATTAATAGTCTTAGTTTTCCCCTATCTTGGATTTTCTTTCATCTCCTGAAGGATATTTTAATTTGGTAAATATTTCGGGGTTAACTAATTTTTTTCAGCGTTACAAATATTTTGTACTACTTCCTTCTGTGTTACATGGTTATAGATGAGAATCCATAATCATTTGAATCATTGTTTTCCCCTATGAAATATTCATATTAATTTTCTCTGACTTCTTTCAAGTTTTTTGTTTGACTTTTTTATTGCTTTGATTATTATGTGATTAGGCAAATATATGTTTGGGTTTATTCTAGTTAAACCTTCTTTAATTTCTGGAATCTATAAATTTATGTTGTTTTCCAAATTTGGGATGTTTTCAGCTTTAATTTCATCTAATGCTTTTTCTGCTTTACTCTTTGTCATCTTCTTTTCAGATCCTAGTGATAAAAATGCCAGATATTTTCTTTGTTGTATGCCCTAAAGTTTCCTGAGATTCTGTGCTTTTACATTTTATATCAATATTGATCACTTTAAAAATTACTATTAAACTCTTACAGTTTTCTGATTCTTTCCTCTGTGATCTTGTTTGAGATCATCTAATTAACATAGTATTTCATTTTTATAGTTTAAAATTTCTATATATTGTCTTTTTAAAATGTGTGTATTTATTTATGCATTCTAAATCTGTTAAATATTAATTATGTATGTCAACTGAAAAAAAATCATGTCCTAAAAGTTGAGAATTATGTTTGATTCTGTGGATTTTCTGAGGCATTCAATGTTAGATGCTTAACCCACTGAGCAAAGCCAAGGACTGAACCCAAATCCTCATGGATACTAATTGGGTTCTTAACCTGCTGAGCCACAATGGGAACATCTCATATTATCTGCTATCATATTCTATCACTAGTGATTGGATATATTTACCTGTGCTACACATCAGGACCTCATTGCTTACCAATTCTGAATGTAATAGTTTGCATGTACTCCCAACCTACAAATCTACACCACTCTGTCCACCTCCCCTTTGGAAACCACAAGTCTGTTTTCCATGTCAGTGAGTCTGTTTTTGTTCTGTGGATAGATACATCTGTGCCATATTTTAGATTTCACATACAAGTGATATAATATGGCATTTGCCCTTCTCTTTCTGACTTATTTCACTTAGAATGAGAATCTCTAGCTACATCTGTGTTGCTGCTAAGGCATTATTTTGTTCTTCTATATGGCTGAGTAATATTCGATCATGCATATGTACCACATCTTCTTCATTCATCTACTGATGGACATTTAGATCATTCCAATATCTTGAATGTGAATAGTGCTGCAATAAACATAAGGGTGCATGTATCTTTTTGAATGAAAGTTTGTCTGGAAATGTGCTCTAGAGAAGAACTGCTGGATCATATGGTAGTACTATATTTAGTTTTCTGAGGTACTACCATACTGTTTTCCATAGTGGTTGTACCAATTTAAATTCCCAACAATAGAGTAGGAGGGTTGCCTTTTCTCCACACCCTCTCCAATGTTTGTTATTTGTAGACTTACTAATAGCCATTCTACTGGTGAGAGGTGGTACCTCATTGTAGTTTTGATTGGCATTTCTGTAATAATTAGCAATGTTGAGCATTTTTTCATGTGCATCTTGGCCATATATGTCCTTTTCAAAAAAATGTCTAGTTAGGTATTCTGCACATTTTTCAATTGGGTTTTTTGGTTTTTTTTTTGTTGTTGTTGTTCTTGAATTGCATGAGTTGTTTGTATATTTTGGAGATTAAGTCCTTGTTGGTTGCATTGTTTCCAACTATTTTCTCCCATTCCACAGGCTGTCATTTCATTTAGGTTTCCTTTACTGTGCGAAAGCTTTGATTAGGTTTGTTTAGGTCCCATTGGTTTATTTTTATTTCTATTTCCTTGGGAGAATGACCTAATAAAATATTTGTATGGTTGATGTCAGAGAATGTTTTGCATATTTTATGTTCTGGGACATTTACGGTTTCCTATGTTTAAGTCTGTAAGTCATTTCCATTTATTTTTTTCATGGTGTTAGGGTGTGTTCCAGTTTCACTGATTTACATGCAACTCTCCAGTTTTGCCAGCACCACTCACAGAAGAGACTGTTTTTTCCCATTTTATATTCTTGACTCCTATATTGAAAATTAATGGAGTGTGGGTGTCTGGGTATGTTTCTGGGCACTCTGTTCTACTTCCATTGGACTTTATGAATATTTTTCTACCAGCATCACACTGTCTTGATTACTGCAGCTTTATAATACTGTCTGATGTCTGGGAGAGTTTCTGTCCCAGATCCTGCTTTTTTATATTTTTTTCCTCAGGATTGCTCTGGCAATTCTGGAATTTAGCACTATATAAAATTTTGGATTATTTGTCCTAGTTCTGTGGAAAATGTCATGGGTGACTTGATTGGGATCACATTAAATCTGTAGATTGTTTTGGGGACTATGGAAATTTTAATTATATTAATTCTTCCTATCCAGGAACATGGGATATCTTTCTATTTCTTTGAATCCTCTTTAATTTCCTTGACTAATGTTTGATAGTTCTCAGGATATAATCTTTCACCTCCTTGGTCAGATTTATTCCTAGGAATTTTTTTTTTGGGTGCAATTTTAAAAGGTGTTTTATTTTTATATTCATTTTCTATTATTTAATTGTTAGTATAGAGAAATGTCACTTTGTGACATTTTTGTGTTATATGAGCATTTTTAATTTTTTATTATGATTGATTTACAAAGTTCTGTTGATTTCTGCTATACAGCAAAGTGACCCAGTCTTAATATATACATACATTCTTTTTCTCACATAATCCTCCATCATTTTCTGTCACAAGTGATTAGATATATAGTTCACTGTGCTGAAGACCAGGATCTCATTTCCTGTCCATTGCAAATGAAAAAGTTTTCATCAACTAACCCCAAACTCCCAGTCCATCCCACTCCTTCCTCCACCCCCTGACAAATACGAGTCTGTACTACATGTCCATGATCTTTACTGTTTTGTAGGTAGACCATTTGTGCCATATTTTACACCCAACATGTAAGTGATATTATATACTGTTTGTCTTTCTCTTTCTGACTTACTTTACTCAGTATAAGAGTATCTAGTTCCATTCATTTTGTTGCAATGACATTATTTTGTCCTTTTTTTATAGCTGAGTGGTTCTCCATTGTATATATATATGTACCACTTCTTCCTAACCCTTTCATTGGTCTATGGGCATTTATGTTGTTTTCATGTCTCAGCTATTGTGAACAGTGCTGCAATGAACATATAAGTTCGTGTATCTTTTTCAATGAAAGATTTTTCTGGATACATGCCCAGGAATGGGATTCCTGTATCAAAGGGTAATTCTGTATTTAGTTTTCTGAGTGATTTCCATACTGTTTTCCACAATGGTTGTACCAATTTACATTCCCACCAACAGTGTAGGAGGGTTAACTTTTCTCCACATCCTCTCCAGTATTTGTTATTTGTTGACTTGTTAATGACAACCACTCTAACTGGTGTGAGGTGGTACCTCATTATAGTTTCAATTTCCATTTCTCTATTAATTAGTGATGTTGAACATTTTTCTCATGTGCCTGCTGTCCATTTCTATGTCTTCTTTGGTTAAATGTCTATACAGGTCATCTGCCCATTTTTCAATTGGTTTGCTTTCTTGTGGTTGTTGTGTTGTATGAGTTATTTGTGTATTTTGGAGACTAAACCTTTGGCGGTTGAGTCATTTGCAAAAATTTTCTTCCATTCTGTGGGTTGTGTTTTTGTTTTTTAATGTTTTCCTGTGCTGTGCAGAAGCTTTTGAATTAGGTCCCATTGGTTTATTTAAGTGCTTTTTTGTCTTTAAGAGGTAGATCAAACATGATGCTGCTGTGATTTATGTCAAAGAGAATTCTTCCTCTGTTTTCCTCTATGAGTTTTAGAGTGTCTTGCCTTACATTTAGGTCTTTAATCCATTTTGAGTTTATTTTTGCATATGGTGTTAGTTAGACAATGTTCTAATTTCATTCTCTTGTAGTCAGTTGTCCAGTTTTCCCAGCACCTTTTATTTAAGAGGCTATCATTCCTCCACTGTATTTCATGATTCCTTTGTCATAGATTAATTAACCATTGTTGTTTGGCTATATTTCTGAACTGTCTGTCCTGTTCCATTGATCTATATTTCTGTTTTCTGTGCCAGTACCATACCATTTTGATGACTGTACCTTTGTAGTAGGGTCTGAAGTCAGGGAGTCTGATTCCTCCGGTTCCGTTTTTTTATTTTCCACATTGCTTTGGCTATTCGAGGTCTTTTGTCTCCATACATATTTTAAAATATTTTATTCTAGTTCTGCGAAGAATGTCATAGATGTTTTGAGAGGGATTGCACTGAATCTGTAGATTGCTTTAGAAGGTATTGTCATTTTGATTATATTGATTCTTCCAATCTAAGAGCATGGTATATTTTTCTATTTGTGTCTTCTTTGATTTCTTTCATCAACATCTTATACTTTTCAGTGTACAAGTCTTTTGTTTATTCCTAGGTATTTTATTCTTTTTGATGCAATATAAATGGGATGGTTTCCCTAATTTTTCTTTCTGCTCTTTCATTGTTAGATATAGAAATGTGATCAATTTCTGTGTATTAATTTTGTATCCTGCAACTTTACCAAATTCATTGATGAGCTGTAATAGTTTTCTGGTAATGTCTTTAGGATTTTCTAGGTATAGAATCATATCATCTGCAAACAGTGACAGTTTTACTTCTTCTTCTCCATGTTGGATTCCTTTTATTTCTTTTTTTTCTGATTGCCATGGCTAAGACTTCCAAGACTATGTTGAAAAGCCTTAGTGAAAGATGAGGACATCCTAGTCTTCTCCCTGATCTTAGTGGAAATGCTTTCAGTTTTTCACCATTGGGAATGATGTTAGCTGTAGTTTTGTCATAAGTGGCTTTTTTATATTAAGTTCCTCTTTATGTCCATTCTCTGGAGAGTTTTTAATCAGGAATGGGTGTTGAATTTTGTCAAAAGATTTTCCGCATCTATTGAGAGCATCATATGGTTTTTACTTTTCAGTTTTTTGATGTGGTGTATCGCATTGATAGTTTTGTGGATATTGAAGAATCCTTGCATCCCTGGGATAAATCCTACTTGAACATGGTGTAGGATTTTTGTAATGTACATTTGTACCAATATTGCTAACTTTTGTTGAGGATTTTTGCATCTATGTTCTTCAGAGATATTGGCCTCTAATTTTTTTTCTTTTTGGTATCTTTGTCTGGTTTTAGTATCAGGTTACTTTGAATGAGCTTTGGAGTGTTCTTTCCTCTGCAATTTTCTGGAAACGTCTCAGGAGAAGAGGTGTTGGCTCTTCTCTGAATGTTTGGTAGAACTCAGCTGCAAAGCCATCAGGTAATGGAGTTTTGATTTTTGGAAGTTTTTAAGTCGCATTTTAAATGATTTTTATTTTTTCCACATTCTCAGTGACAGACTTGTGATATGTCTATTCATAATTTGTTTCTTCCTGGTTCATTCTTTGTACATTGTACATTTGTAAGGATCTGTTCTAGGTTGTTCATTTTATTGGCATACATATTATGCCATTGCATTGGCTCAGAGTCATCTGTCGTGATCCTTGTATGTTTCAGATTTTATTGGGAAGGATTTTGTCTTATCTCCACTAGGTATTTTACTGGCTGTGTGTTTGTCATAAATTGCTCTTATTATGTTAAGGTATGTTCCCTCTATATTCACTTTGGTAAGAGTTTATCATTAATGGATGATGAATTTTGTCAAATTAAAATTAAATTGCCTTTTATGAATCTATGGAAATGATTTTTTTTTTATTTTCTTTTGTTGATGTGATGTATGGCATTGACTTACTTTTGTATGATGAACCATCCTTGTGAACCTGGATGAATATCATTTGGTGGTTGTATATGATATTATTTATATGATCATGGTTTCAGTTGGGTAAACTTCGTTGAAAAATTTTGCATCTATATTCATCAAAGATATTGGCCTATCATTTTCTTTTTGGTAGTATCTTTGGTTTTAGTACTAGTGTGATGGTGGCTTCATAGAATGTCTTTTGGGGTGATCCTTCTTCAATCTTTTAGAAAAGCTTAAGAATTATGGGTATAAGTTCTTCTTAGTATGTTTGATAAAATTCAACTGTGAAGAAATGTGGTCATGGACTTTTGTTTATATGGAGTATTTTTATTATATTTTCAATTTTATTTCTCATGATCAGTCTGTTCAGTTGATCTATTTCTTCTTGATTCAGTTTTGGTGGGCTGTATGTCTCTAGAAAGATGCACATTTCATCTATGTTTTCAAACTCATTGGCATATAATTGTTCATTATATTTTCTTATGTTTTTAATTACTGCAGCATTCCTTGAGATTTTTAAGAATGATTTTTATTTTTCCATAATAGCTGGTTTAGAGTGTTCTGTCAATTTCCTACCACAGAGCATGGTGACCCGGTTATAATACATGTAAAGATTCATCACAAGTCATCAGACATAGTTCCTAGTGCTATACAGCAGGGTCTCATTGCCTATCCATTCCAAAGGCAATAGTCTGCATCTATTAACACCAGAATCCCAGACCATCCCACTCCCTCCCCTTCCCCTTGGCAACCACAAGTCTGTTCTCCAAGTCCATGATTTTCTTTTCTGTGGAAAGGTTCATTTGTGTAGTATATTAGATTACAGATATAAATGATATCATATGATATTTGTCTTTCTCTTTCTGACTTACTTCACTGAGGATGAGAGTCTTTAGTTCCATCTGTGTTGCTGAAAATGGCATTATTTTGTTATTTTTATGGCTGAGCAATATTTAATTGTGTATATATACCACATCTTCCTAATCCAATCATCTGTCTATGGACATTTGGGCTGTTTCCATGTCTTGGCTATTGTGAATAATGCTGCAATGAACATGCGGGTGCATGTGTGTTTTTCAAGGAATGTTTTGTCTGGGTTTATGCCCAAGCATGGGATTGCTGGGTCATATGGTAGTTCTATGTATAGATTTTTGAGGTGCCTCCATACTGTTCGCCATAGTGGTTGTACCAGCTTACATTCCCACCAGCAGTACAGGAGGGTGCCTTGTTCTCCACACACTCTCCAGTATTTGTTACTTGTGGACTTATTAATGATGGCCATTCTGACTGGTGTGAGGTGGTATCTCATGGTAGTTTTGATTTGCATTTCTCTAATAATCAGGGATGTTCAGCATTTTTTCTTGTGCATCTGTATATCTTCTTTGGAGAAATGTCTATTTAAGTCTTTTGCTCATTTTTCCATTGGGTTGTTGGCTTTTTTGTTGTTGAGTTGTATAAATTGCTTGTATATTTTAGAGATTAAGCCTTCATCAGCTGCATCATTTGAAACTATTTTCTCCCATTCTGTAAGTTGTCTTTTTGGTTTCTTTTTGGTTTCCTTTGCTGTGCAAAAGCTTGTCAGTTTGATTACATCCCATTGGTTTATTTTTTCTTATATTTCTGTTGCTTTCAGAGACTGACCTGAGAAAAAATTTTTAAGGTTGATGTCAGAGAATGTTTTCCTTATATTCTCTTCCAAGAATTTGATGGTGTCTTGTCTTATATAATCAACAACTTATCCCAAATGGCTTAGAAAAATAGAACAAACAAAACATAAAGTCAGCAGAAAGAAAGAAATCATAAAGCTCAGAGAGGAAATCAATAAAATAGTGATTCAAAAAACAACAGAAATAGTCAATAAAACCAAGAGCTGTTTCTTTGAAAAGGTAAACAAAATTGACCAACATCTGACTAGACTCACCAAGAATAGGAAAGAAAAAACCCAAATAATCAAAATAAGAAATGAAAAAGGAAAAGACAGAATAGATATCACAGAAATACAAAAACCACGAGAGAATACTATGAGCAATTGTATGACAATAAATTTGACAACCTAGAAGAAATGAACAACTTTCTTGAGATTTACAACCTGCCAAAACTGAATCAAGAAGAAATATATCATATGAATAGATCACTAGAAATAGATCACTAGAAACAAAATTGAATACATCATAAAATTAAATTGAATACTACCTACAAATAAAAGTCAGATGGCTTCACAGGCGAATTCTACTAAACATACAAACAGAACTTATACCCATCCTCTTTAAACTTTTTCAAAAGTTTGAAGAAGAAGGAACACTCCCAAAGACTTTCCATGATGCCACCATCACCCTAATTCCAACAACAAAGATACCACCAAAAAAGGAAACTATAGGCTGATATCTTTGATGAATACAAAAATTCTCAACAAAATTTTAGCTAATCAAATCCAGCAATATATTACAAATATCATACACCATGACCAAGTGGGATTCATCCCAGGTGCACAAGGATGGTTCAGCATATGAAAATCAATCAATGTCATACACATTAACAAAAGAAAAGTAAAAAACCACATGATCATCTAAATATATGCAGAAAAAGCATTTGACAAAGTCCAATATCTATTCATGATCAAAACTCTTACCATTGAGATTTCTTCTTTTCCATTCCTTATTTTGTTTATTTAGATTCCCTCTCTTCTTGGTGAGTCTGGCAAAATGTTTGTCAATTTTGTTTACCCTTTCAAAGAACCAACTCTTTTTTTTTAATCTATTGGAGTTTTTGAATCTCTGTTTTATTGATTTCCTTTTGACCTTTGTGATTTCGTTCCTTTTGTTGACTTAAGGTTTGTTATATTCTTATTTTTAAAATTGGTATGTTAAGTTTTTGACCTGAGATTTTTTTTCTTTTCTGAGAAAGACCAATATTGCTATGAATGCTCATCTAAGATTTTATTTTGAAGCACCCCAGAGATTTTGAATGTTTGCTTTATCATTGTCTTTTGTCTTTAGGTATTTTTAAATTTCTTTTTTGATTTCCTCATTTACCATTGGTGTTTTTAGTAACAGGTTTTTTGGTCTCCATGTAGTCAGCATTTTTTTCTCATTTATTTTACTGTGATTGATTTTCTAGTTTCATGCCATTGTGGTCGGAGAAGAGGTTTGAAATAATTTCTATAACCTTTAATTTTTTGAGATAGTCTTGTACCCCAGTATGTTGTCAGTCCTAAAGAATGTTGCATGTGCACTTGAAAAATTGCATATTCTGGTTTTTTTGGGGTGGGTAATGTCCTGAAAATATCAATTAACTCTATCTGTTTTATTGTGTCATTTAGGATATATGTCACCTTTTTAAATTTTTTGTCTGGAAAATCTGTCTGTTGTGAGAGGGGTGTTAGAATCTCCTACTATTAGTATATTCTCATCAGTTTCTCTTTCTATGCCTGTTAGTATTTGTTCTATGCATTTGGTATTCCTATATTAGGGACATATATACTGAGAGGTGTAATACCCTCTTCTTGAATTGATCCTTTTATCATCAAATAGTGTCCTTTTCTTTACTTATCAACTTCATTTTAAAGTTGATTTTGTCCGATATGAGTATTGCACTCCTGCTTTCCTATCTTTTCCATTAACATGTGATATCTTTTCCCATCCCCTCACTTTCAATTTAGGTGTGTCCTTTGCCCTAAAGTGAGTCTCTTGTATACAGCATGGTATAGGCTCCTTTTTTTTTTAATCCAGTCTAAAACTTTGTATCCTTTGATTGGAGCATTCAGTACATTTACATTTAAGGTAATTATTGATAAATATGTATTTATTCCCATTTTAAACATTGATTTCCAGTTGATTCTGTTTCTCCTTTGTTCATTTATTTTTTGTTTGGGTGATTTACTTTTATTTTATGCTGTGTCTTATTTTTATTTTTTTGTGATTGTATTGTGCGGTTTTGATTTGTGGTTGCCCTATTTTTCAAGTAAGTTAACCCTTTCATATAACTGCTTGCTTTAGCCTGATAATCACATAGGCTCAATTACACTTGTTAAAAATTAATCTTGATTTTTTTAATATACTTCCTTGCATTTTAAAATTTTGATGTTTTTTACATCTTCATGTTTATCTTTTTGCTTTTCCTTTTGTTAATTATCACTTTTTCTAAGTTTTTTTTCTTTTAGACCTTATATTGTCTTATTTAAATTATTGTATTCCAGTTTTAATTTCATCCATCCTATATTACTTCTTTCCTATTTAGAGGAGACCTTTCAGTATTTCTTTTAGAATGGTTTTAGTACTGCTGTATTCTTTCAGTTTTGTTGTTGTTGTTTTTGGAGAATTTCTTTACTTCTCCTTCTATTTTAAATGATAATCTTGCTTGGTAGAGTATTCCATGATGCAAGTTTTCCCTTTTAGAAATTTGAATGTATCTTGCCACTCTCTTCTGGCCTGTAGTGTGTCTGTAGAGAAATCAGCTGATAGCCTTATGGGGGTTCCCTTATAATTAATTCTTGTTTTTCTCTTACTGCCTTTAGAATCTTCTTTGTGTCTTTAAAGTTTGCCATTTTTATTGTAATATGTCTTGCTGTGGGCCTTTTGGGTTCAACATTTTTGGGGCCCTCTGTGCTTCCCATATCTTGATATCTGTTTACTTTAATTTTGGAAATTTTTCAGCCTATATTTCGTAAAATATTTTTCAAACTCCTTCTCTTTTTTCTTTTCTTTCTGCTTTGCCATATTCAGTCCAGCTATTCCATTTTTCTCTGAGATTTTGAGATGTCCCCCCCATTCACCCTGATCTCCCCATCATTTAGGTTGTCTCCCAAAGTGCAAATTCCTTTCCTCTTTCAAACCTCCCTCTTAGGAGTGTTTGTCTTATCCTGATATCTTTTTTTCAATCTTCTCTCTACCTCTTTTTTCTTCCTTTTGTTCTACCCAGTTTTGTGCAGGGTTTCTTGCCTTTTTTGGAGGTCTAAAGTTTTCTCCCAGCATCCAATAGATAATCTGTGCAAATCATCCCACATGTAAATGGTTTTTTTGGATGTGTTTGTGGAAGAAAGTGAGTGTAAAGTCTTACTCCTCTGGGATCTTTGTCCTGCTCCCACCCTACAGCTTTTCAATTTACAATGGAATTAGAATAGCAAATATGGAGCATAGAAAATCCATATTAAAAAAATCAGCAAAAAAAGTGATACAGGTCTCTGTGCTAACCATCACTATTGCCTTGATTTCCCTCCTCAAATTAATCTGAGATTTTCTTACAACCATAAGAAGAAATACCTGGGCATAGTTCAAAGAATATACAAAGAATATATATTTGGTGCAAGCTCAGAATAGTAAGGCAAGGCACACAACTAATATTGGTGCATGAGAAAGAGAAAATCAGCCGTGACTGTGACAAGACAGCTAGGTCCTGGCAATAAGTAAACTGGCTGTGGGACAATTTTTCAGAATATTAATAATTATTAGGAGACTTTCCATTGTGGCTCAGTGGTTAAGGAAATCAACTAGTACCCATGAGGATGTGGGTTCAATCCCTGGCCTCACTCAGTAGGTTAAGGATCCAGAATTGCCATGAGCTGTGGTGCAGGTTGTAGACATGCCTCAGATCCCTTGTTGTTGTGGCTATGGCATCAGGTTGTAGGCCCGCAGCTGTAGCTCTGATTCAACCTGTAGCCTAAGAACTTCCATATGCTGTGGGCTTCCATTAAATGCAAAAGAAAAGAAAAGAAAAGAAAAAAATACATATGCACAGAGCTATGAAACAACAGGCATATGTATACTTTGATCTTTTATGTTGTGTTTATATTGTTAACACATAGTATAAAGAGCAATTGTGAAAAAACAAACACTTACGATTTCTAAATTTTTACTGAGACTATTGTGTTGGCCTGGGTTGACCAATCATAATTAGAGCTGTGTGTTTCCCCATAATGAACACCCAGAAAACAGCATCAAGTATTTTTATGTTTGCCACTTATGTAATTTGCAAGAAATATTTTCTTTTTTCTAAACATGTGATTGTACAGTGTTGATAGTGTGCATAATCAATGTTTTCTGATCATATTCTCATACCATCAAGGAGAGAATTTAATGGGAATTTGTTCAGTGGGGTTACTTATTGTTTTATATACAGAATATTCCCAATGTTTTTGTTTTTTGTTTTTTTCCATGTGCAAAGAAAACTGTTTGATATAGAATTGTCATGGAATAATCAAATTATTTTCAATATCTAACATTATTGAAGATGACAGAAAAAACAATTCTAGGGAAATAAAAATATCAGATATGGAGAGAAAAGTTGGAAATTTGTGCCTTTCTAGGATGAGTTTCAGACCTCATCAATATGTCTGTGGCTATGAATCAGTGGTTAGTGGATAAATATGCTGAGGTGCTGCTGGATGTTGATGGGCAAGAAATTGTGTGCTGAAATGATATCAGGACTTGCTGTAAGATGCTAGTGAAGTATGCTAGGGTACTCACCTGGGTAGCTCATAAAACATACTTGAAGTCACTCACTGCTAAAATGTATTTTTGTTAACTGTCAAAGCATTGGAGCAAGAGATAAACTACTTGAAGCAGTTTCTTGTGTCATTACTGACTGCCAGTGAATTATCAACCTTCTTATCTAAAATCAGTTTCTTTCCTTGTGTACTAGCTCTCACTTCCTATTCCAGCTGCTGTAATGTTAATATAGCAATTCTTATGTCTCCTTAAGTCCTTTTTGCATTACTGTTTTTTTCTATAGATTTATTCCTATTCTCTTACAAATACAGTATTTACTGTGATTTAGCAACATTCTATTTACCTGAAATGCTCCTGAAACTATGAAGTAAACTTTTCGTTTCAATTCACAATAATATCCTGCCATTACCTCTTGAATCAGCTCTGATTGGGCATTGCCCCCAAAAACTCGTGTCAAGGTATTTAAGGATTTTCAAATTGTTAAATATATCAGTCAATTCGAAGTCCACATATTAATGGATAAATCCACATCAAAGTATAATAGTTTTGCTCTTTCTCCTTGAAATAGATTCTAAATTTGCTTTAAGAACTACACATTCCTAATTTATTAGACCATAAAACCATGAAAATTGCCTGAGCTTGAATGCTTGAAACTCAGGAATAAATAGATGAATGACCTGACCAAAATTATGCAAAATTTGAAAAAAAGATAAGCATTGGGCCAATGAGCACATGAAAAGATGCTCAATAACACTAATTATTAGAGAAATACAAATCAAAACTACCATGAAGTATCATATCACACTGGTCAGAATGCCCATCATCAAAATGTTTACAAACAATATATGCTGGAGAGGGTGTAGAGAGCAAGCAATCCTGCTACACTACTGGTGGGAATGTAAATTGGTACAACCACTATGGAGAATGGTATGGAGATTTCTTTTAAAAACTGAAAACAGAACTACCATATGATCCAGCAATCCTGTTCTTGAGAATATATCTGGAGAAATACATAATTTGAAAAGACACATGCACACCAATATTTGTTGAAGCACTATTTACAATAGACAAAACAGGGAAGCAACCTAAATGTTCATGAACAGAGGAATGGAAAAAGAAAATATGGTACAGAGAGAGATGTCTAAGATGGTGGAGTAGCAGGAAGTACGGCCAATCTACTCCCACAAATGCATTGAAATTATGACTATATGTAGAACTATTCACACAGAAAATTTTCCAAAAACTATCAAAAGACATAAAGATTATGATAGAACAAGAAAAATATTACAAAACCAAATAGGACATAAGAAAAAAGAAGAATAAGAGAAAAAGAAGTGAAAGGAAAAGTGATGAGTCCTGTTCTCCCAGGAGAGAGCTGGAAAGAGGAATATCTCCTCCACCCCAGGAAGATCCCCCAGCAGTGACAATAACAGCCAAAAATGGAGGAGGAACTCTACACAAATGGCCTGTAGCAGTTAAGAAGGAGACAGTCCTACACAAATGGTCAGTGCTATGGGCAAAAGACAACTGTAGACAGGTGCCAGCAGGTATTGGGAATAAAATTTGGCCTAAGAGATCAGACCCAAAGAGGGAGATCAGGTTTTTTTGGCTATGTGCAAAAAAACTGAGGGTGGCCTTGTGGAAACAGGCTGCAGGGACTAGAGTATAGGGCATCCCCAGTGGAGGGCCTCTAAGCAGAGGCAAACAAGTTGGGCTTACAGACTAGACACCACTGTTTCAGGGTGAAGGGGTGGGATCCACCACTACAGTCTTGTTCCCCTAAGACCACTTTCTCAAGGGGAAAGACACTGCCTGCATCATCTCTAGAACCACTTTGCTATAGGGGCTGCCTAGTAATGACTGGGAAGCAGCCCCACCCTTAGGGCTACAGACTTCTTAGAGCAGGTGGAGTAACTGCCTGGGGGAATAACACAAGTTTCCAGTTCCTCCTGGTGGGAAACCCACGCTAGTGGAGCCGAACCTATACCAGAACAGCTCCTTGGGGGGGGGGGGTTCATCCCCTGAGGGATCAAGGAAAACATAGGTAGTTTTCACCCGCCCAGATAATCTGCAGAGGACCTGACCAGCAAGGCAGCACCAGAAAAGCTGCTGGTGGCAGCTTGAGCAGGTAAAACAGGGAGTCTTCCCAGAGAAGCTGCACCCATTCTCACAAAAAGGTCACTAGTGCCCATTCCCTGCCACTCAGGGACAACACCGGCAACTTGGCTTTGCCCAGAGAATCTATAGTGGCTCACATCAGCAAAGCAGCACCAAAAACAACTTCTGGCAGCAGTGCCCACATCCTGAAAAAGCAGTGACCTGCCTGAGCAGGGAAAACACAGGCTAACACGGGCATCTCAGCCCTGCCCAGGGAATCTGCAGAGGCTCATGCCAGTGTGGTCATGTTCATTCCCATGAGAGACTGCCATTGCCCACTCCCTGTTGATCAGGGATAACACAGGTGCCTTAGCTCTGCCCAAAGAATCTGCAGAAGCTTGGACCAGCAAGGCAGCTCCAATTCCCATGAAAGGACAGGGGGTGCATGCTCTCTAACAGAGCTGTGGGCTGCCCAACTAGCAAAAAGCACAAGATACAGGACCCCTGCAAGTGGCCTGTGAAGGCTCATGCCAGTGGCACTCGTTTCATACCATGGGAGCCCGGGAAAGCCCATTAACACACATTCCAATCTGCAGGGCTTCAGAGAGCACTCCTACCAACAGCAAGGCAGGGGGAGAGACCACCAGAAATACATATTCTGCTGCTACAGAGAGAGCCTGTGGACAACAAGTAGAGAGAAGCCCCCCACCCCAAGGCTTTAGAGAGAGATCCTTAGAGTGACCAAGCAAGGAGTGTGCTGGCAGTACAATTGAACTTGCTCTTATATTCCTAGAGCCTACACAGCAGTAAGGTATACATGAACCCCAGGGAAATCCAGGACCAGGAACCTGCTTCAACATATACTTATCAACTGTCAACGAGAAGATAAATAGAAAGATAGACACTATGAGAGGTCAAAGTAGCAGCTATCAAACAAAGGAACAAGAAAAAACCCCAAAAAACCCCACAAAATAATGATAGGTGCTTTACCTGAAAAAGAATTCAGAGTGATGATAGTAAAGATAATCCAAGATCATGGAAAAAAACGGCAACACAGATAGAGAACTTAAAAGAAATGTTTTTAAAATAACTAGAGAATATCATTGTTAATCCATTCCAAAAGAAATAATTTGCATCATTTAACCCCAAGCTTGCAATCCATCCCACTCCCTCCCCCTCCCCCCAGGCAACCACAAGTTGATTCTCCAAGTCCATGATTTTCTTTTCCGTGGAAAGATTCATTTGTGCCCTATATTAGATTCCAGATATGTGATATCATATGGTATTTGTCTTTCTCTTTCTGACTTACTTCACTAAGTAAAAGGTTCTCTAGTTCCATCCATGTTCCTGGAAATGGCATTATTTCCTTCTTTTTATGACTGAGTAGTATTCCATTGTGTATGTATACCACATCTTCCTAATCCAATCATCTGTCGATGGACATTTTGGTTGTTTCCCTGTCTTGGCTATTGAGAATAGAGCTGCAATGAACATGTGGATGCTGATGCCTTTTTCAAGGAAAGTTTTGTCCAGATATATGCCCAAGAGTGGGACTGCTTGGTCACATGGTAGTTCTATCTATAGATTTTTGAGGTACTTCCATCATGTTCTCCATAGTGGTTGTACCAGCTTACATTCCCACCAACAGTGCAGGAGGGTTCCCTTTTCTCCACAGCCCCTCCAGCATTTGTTATTTGTGGAGTTATTAATGATGGCCATTCTGACAGGTGTGAGGTGGTATCTCATGGTAGTTTTGATTGATTGATATTGAGCATTTTTTCATGTGCTTGTTGTCCATATGTACCTCTTCCTTGGAAAAATGTCTATTCTGGTCTTTTGCCCATTTTTCTATTGGGTTGTTGACTTTTTTGCTGTTGAGTTGCATAAGTTGCTTGTATATTCTAGAGATTAAGCCTTCATCAGTTGCATCTTGAAACTATTTTCTCCCATTCTGTAAGTTGTCTTTTTGTTTTCTTTTTGGTTTCCTTTGCTGTGCAAAAGCTTTTCATTTTGATTAGGTCCCATGGGTTTATTTTTGCTTTTCTTTCTGTTGCTTTGGGAGAATGACTGAGAAAACATTTGTAAGGTTGTTGTCACAGAATGTTTTGATAATGGGAGAAAAAAAAATTTATACATGTATGTGTAACTGGGTCCCCATGCTGTACAGTGGAAAAAATTATATTGGCAGAAATAACAGTAAAAAAATAAAAATAAAGAAATAAATAAAATTACTCTCAAAAACAACAAGAACAAAAAAGGCTAGATTATTTTACCAATTGTGTCATCAATGAATATATGGACAAAAAAATAAAATAAATGAAAGTAAATTAAAAAAAGAGCTAGAGGATTTGAGTAGCATAATGAATAGTGCAATAGCTGAAATAAAAAATAATCTAGAAGGAACCAATGGCAGGTTAAAGGAGGCATAAGAACGAATAAGTGAGGTGGAAGACAGAGTGGTGGAAATCACTGCTACAGAAAAGTATAATGAAAAAAGAGTGAAAAAAAACCCAGGAGATTCTAAGAGACATCTGGGACATTAAACATACCAACATTTGAATCATAAGGGTTCCCAAAGGGGAGGAGAGGGAAAAATGGCCAGAGAAAATATTTGAAGAGATAATATCTGAAAAATTCCCAAATTTGGCAAAGGAAATGCTCACTCAAGTTGAAGAAGCACAGAGAATTTCATGCAAAATAAACCCCAGAAGAAATTCAGCAGGACACATACTAATCAAACTGACAAAAATTAAATTCAAAGAAAAAAATATTAAGAGCCACAAGGGAGAAACAACAAATCATATATAAGGGAATTCCCATAAGGATAACAGCTGATCTCTCACAGAAACTCTATAAGGCAGAAGGGAGTGGCAAAATATACTTGAGGTGATGAAGAGGAGGAATCCAGAACCAAGAATATTCTACCCAGCAAAGTGCACACACACACGCACACACACACATTCTAATCAGCTACACTATATTTTAAAAATAAACTTTTTGAGTTCCCATTTTATCAGCAGTTAATGAATCTGACTAGCATCTATGAGGATGCAGGTTCAATCCCTGGCCTTGCTAAATGCATTAAAGATCCAGCATTGCCATGAGCTGTGGTATAAGTGGCAGATGCAGCTCATATTCTGTGTTACCATGGCTGTGGTGTAGGTCAGCAGCTGTAGCTCTGATTTGGGTATTATTTATTTAATTTGTTTATTATTATTTATTATTATTATTTATTATTTATTATTTATTATTTATTTATTATTATTTATTATTATTATTATTATTATTATTATTTATTTAAATTTAAATTAATTTATTTAATTTAATTTAATCAATTTGGGTATTATTTATTTAATTTCTGCCTGCTCATGCTATCCTGGAGGTGTGTGAATCCAAGGCACCCTTGAAAAAAAACACATGAGCCCCAGACCCTGTCCTCACTCTCTGGGGAATGGGGGACATACGGCTGCCATTTCTGGATCCATGAGAGGGTATTGGGCCCTGCTCCTACTGTTGCAGAAGTGCTCTAGCACCAGCTTCCTCTGCCAAACCCACAAGAGATCCTGAGTTCTGTCCCCAGTGTCCCATGAGTGTGTGGGTTCAAGCCACCCCTTTAGGGTATGGGAACAAGCACCAAGACTGTCCCCAATGTCCTCAGAGGGCTCAAGGTGTGCCACACCTGCAGACTCTACATCAAGAAGATAACAGCCAGCACACACTGAGTAAATAGGCAACATGCATCCAAACTAAAATCAACTCCTCGATTGGGAACAAGATGAGTAGAAAGACTTGAGCTCACCTCCTTTCAGGAAAACCCCAAGATCACAACTACCTACTAAACAATCATCAACATAAAAGACTAGAAATACCAAAAAATATATTTTTCATTCAAGGACAAAGAAGAGACCACAACAAAATTGTTAGAAGGCCACTTTTGTGACATAATCACCTATCCACAAGTTGAGTGAAATATAAACTAGAAAATAATTATATAGTAGAAGTTCTCTCACAATATTGAGAGTTCTGAGCCTCACATTAGCTCCCAAGTCTGAGGATCTGACATTAGGAAGAGCAAATCCCAGAGCCTTTGGCTTTGAGGGCCAACTGGCCTTGAGTGCAGGAGTTAATGGAGCTGGGAAACAGAGACTCCATTCTCAGAGAATTCACACAGGATTTCATATACACTGGGACTCAGTACAAAGCAATAACTCCATAAGAGCTTAGGCTAGACTTACCTATGGATCTTGGGGTCTCTAGGGAGGTAGGGGTCAGCTGAGGCTCATGTCAGGGAGGACACTGGTGGCAGATGCCCCAGGGAATATTGTCCAGCATGAGCTCTGCCAGAAGGTGCCATTTTGGCATCAGACCTGACACTACCCAACAACCTATAGGTCCCAGTGCTGCAACAATTCAGGAAAAACATCCAGCAGGATAGAGACACAGCCACACCCATCAGCAGACTGTCTGTCTAAAGCTGTACTGAGTTCACTGCCACTTATAAACACACCTCTTGACACATCCCTGCCCACAAAAGAGACAAAACAAAGCTACTTCTACCAGTGGGCAGGCAACAGTTCCTCCCACCAGGAAGACTCCACAAGCCCCTGGACCAACCTCACCCAACAGAGGGCAGACATCAGAAGCAAGAGGAACTACTATGTTATGCCCTGTGAAAAGAAGATTAAAAATGCAGAGAGCTTGACAAAATGAGATGGCAGATAAATATGATCCAAATTAAGAACAAGATAAAACCTCATCTCAGTAGATGCAGGAAATCTCTTGACAAATTTCAACAGTTGTTTATAAAAACTCTCCAGGAAGTGGGCATAGAGGGAATTTATCTGAACATAGTAAAGAGCATATGTTATAAACCCAAAGCCAACATAATTCTCAAGGGCAAAGACCTGAAAGTATTTCCTATAAGATCAGGAGCAAGACAAGGATGTCCACTCTCACCAATTTTATTCAATGTGGTTTTGGAAGTCCTAGCTATTAAAATCAGAGATGATAAAGAAAGAAAATAAATATAAATTGGAAAAGAAAAGTAAAACTGTCACTCTTTACAAATATCATGGCACTATAGAAAGTCCTAAACACGTAAGAGTCCTAAAGATATGACTAGCTCTGTTAGAGTTCATCAATGAATTTTGTATGTTGCAGAATAAAAAATTAAAAATTGCTATCATTTATATATGCTAGCAATGAAGGATCAGAAAGAGAAAGTAAGGAAATCCTTATTTATCATTGCATCAAAACAAATAAAATACCTAGGAATAAATGTACCTGAGGAGATAAAAGATCTGTATTCTAAAAACTGTAAGTGCTGATGAAAGAAATTATAAATGACACAAACATATAGAAAGATATACTGTGCTCTTGGATTGGAAGAATCCACATTTTCAAAGTGCCTGTATTATCTAAGGAAATCTACACATTCAATGAAATCCCTATCAAATTTCCAATGGCATTTCTCACAGAAGTAAAACAAATAATTTTTTTAATTTTATGGAAACACAATAGACTCTTAAGCCAAAGTAGTCATGTTTGGGGGTGGATGGATGGGGCTAGAGGGATCAGTCTCCCTGACTACAGACTATGATACAAACCTTTATCATCAAAGTAATAAAATATGTTGGCAAAACTGAAATATAGACATTGGAAAAGGATAGAAAGCCCATAAACAAACCCACACTCCCATGGTAAATTAATCTATGACAAAGGAGGCAAGAATATACAATGGAAAAAAAGGCAGTCTCTTCAATAAGTGATGCTGGACAGTTAAATGTAAAAGAATGTAATTAGAACACTCTCCATCACCATGCACAAAAATAAACTCAAAATGGATTAAATACCTAAAAGTAAGATATATTATAAAACTCAGAGGAAAACATGGGCGGAACGCTCTTTGATATAAATCACAGCGATATCTTTTCAGACCCACCTTCTACAGTAATGTAAATAAAAACAAAAATAAACAAATGGTACCTAATTAAACTGAAAAGTTTTACACAGCAATTAAATCCAATAACAAAATGAAAAGTCTACCCAGAGTAGGAGAAAATATCTACAAATGAAGCAATTGACAATGGATTAATCTCCAAGATATTCAAATAACCCACAAAGCTAGGGAAAAAAAGAAAAGAAAAGATAAAAGCAAGCCAAACAAAAATGGGCAGAAGATCTAAGTAGACATTTATCCAAAGAATATATTCAGATGGCCAAAAACACATGAAAATATGCTCAACCTATATTTATTATTATTAAACATATATTTCCAATATTATTTCAACATATTTCATTGAATTATTAGAGAAATTCAAATCAAAACTAGTATGAGGTATCATCTCACACCAATCCGAATGGCCATCATTAAAAAGTCTACAAACAATAAATGCTGGAGAGGGTGTGGGGGAAAGGAAACTTTCTACATTGATGGTGGGAATGTAGTTGGGCATGCTTCGTACAAACACTATGGAGAACAAAATGGAAGTTCCTGAAAACACTAAAAATACAACTACCACACGATCTAATAATCCCACTCCTGGGTGTCTATCCAGATAAAAATTCAAAAAGATATGTGCACCCCAATGTTCATTGCAATATTTACAATAGCCAAAATATGGAAGCAAACTAAATGTCCACTGACAGAGAAATGGACAAAGGAGATGTTGCATATATATATATATATATATATATATATATATATATATATACATATATGCAATGGAATATTACTCAGCCATGAAAAGAATGAAATAATGCCCAATGCAGCATCATGGATGGAGGTAGAAATAATCTTACTAAGTTAAGTTAGTCACACAGTGAGAGACAAATATATGATATTACTTATATGTAGAATCCTAAAAAATAATACAAATGAGTTTATTTACAAAACAGAATCACAGACTTCAAAAACAAATTTACGGTTACCAATGGGGAGAGGTGGGAGGGAGGGATGGATTGGGTGTTTGGGATTGGCTTATACACACTGACATATATGGAAGTTTTGGCCAAATGAGAGCTGCTGTATAGCACAGAAAACTCTGATATTCTATCATAAACTATACTGGAAAAGAATCTAAAAAAACAATAGATAGGTTTATATGTTAAACAGATTCACTTTGCTGTACACCTGAAACTAACACAGCATTTTAAATCAATCACAACCCCAATTTTTTTAAATGAAAAAAGATAAAACTATAGCCATTAAATATACAATAAATGTGCTGAAATTCTATGTAAAAATTCCAATGCATCTTTTCACAGACGCAGAATAAATAATCCTAAAATTGGTGCTGAGTAAGAAAAGACTCTGAATATCAAAAGCAATCTTAAGAAAGAACAAAGCATAAGACATCACATTTCCTGAATTCAAGGAATACTGTAAAGTTATAGTAATCAAAATAGCAGGGCTGTGGCATAAAAATAGACACATTGACCAAAAAAAAAAAAAAAAAAAGAAAGAAAGAAAGAAATCCTAGAATAAACTCTCATATATAATCAACTAATGTTTAGAAGAGAGACGTGAGTACTCATTGAGGTAAGGATAGTAAGAAATGGTGTTGAAAAATTGGATAACTACATGTAGGAGAATAAAATTGGACCAGTATTGTATAACACTCGCTAATATAAATAATAAAATAATTAAATTCTTAAACATAAGACCTGAGAACTTAAAACTCCTAGAAGGAAAAATAGGAAAAAAAAAACTTCTTTGTGTTGATCTGATCATAAAAATATGAGTTACAACACTGTAAGTACAAGCATCACAAAAAAACAAAAACACAGACTGACTTAAATTGAAAGATTTCTTGGTACAATAAAGGAAGCAATCTACAAATGAGAAGGATACCTACAGAATGAGAGAAAATATTTGCAATGTGTATATCTGATAAAGGGCTAATATCAAAAATGTATAAATAATTGATATAATTTGATGGCACTATAACCAAATAATCTAATATTTTTAAAGGGACAGAGTAACTAAATACACTTTCTCCCCAAAGATGTTATATTAATGACAACAGGTACATTAGAAGATGATCAGCATCAATATCATTAAATAAATGCAGTGCAAAACCATATGCAACATGCAATTGACAGAGTGGCTCATTGAAAAGACAAGTGGTAAAAATATTTGGCAAGCATGTGGAGAAAAAGGAACCCTGTGCACTGTTGGTGAGAATGTCGGTTGGTTAGAAACAGTGTGGAAAGAAATACGGAGGTTTCTTAAAAGTCACAATTAGAGGAGAAGGCAAGATGGTGGAAGAGTAGGGGGACACGCTTGCCCTCTCCCACAAACACAACAAAAAAACACATCTACAGATAAATGACTCACACAGCACAGCAACCAATTGCTGGCAGAAGAACCTAAGCTCCAATAATGGCAAGAATTTCATGACATTACTAGGTAAAACAAGAGAAAAGAGGAGAGTGAGAGAAGGGGAATCTGAGCTGGAAAGATGCTCCTGAAAGGCAACTGTGGAGGAGAAAGGGATCCTGCACCCTGGAAAGTCACCTAGATCAACAGAAAGATCAACCGAACTGGAGGAATCACCAGATGCAGAGAAGAGTGTAGCAGTAAGTCGGAGTTCTGAAAAGCAGAGCAAGAACTGAACAGATCATCTGAACTACGAGCGCAGTCACCAAAAATTGAGACACCTGGGTGGGGGCTGGGCACCGAGAACTTGGCTCCACAGGTTAGTCCCTGGGAAAGGGCTGGAGGGGGTGGGGTGGAGGGGAGACTGCTTGGAGGTCTAGAAACTGGTCTGTCAAGTTTGACAGGACAGAGACTGCCTGGGAGACTAGAAAGCAGAGCATCACAGGGGGAAGGAGCAATATGCTAAGGGTGGGGAAGTGGAAAGTCACATCAGAGGGAACCTGGGAGAAGCGCCAGGTCTGTGTTGGGGAGGGGAGAGAAGAAAGGGTGGGCCCCCATAGAATTCTCCCCACACCAAACAAGCTTACCAGTATGTTAGCTATCAGAAAGTTGTGCTTCCCAGTGAATTCCCCCCCTCCCCACCACCCAGTTCGTATACATCCGACCTGGGGCTGCCTGCCATCCAGGAGGGCTGGCCTCAACAATTGCCTGAAGCCTACCACCACAGGGGCTGCCACTGCCCTGGCCTGCTTGCCCTTTGGAGGGGCTACACCCCTGTGAAGCAGCACCAAACACCTCGAGCCCCTGGGAAAAGACCTGCAGCCCAGAAAAGCTAGAACAAGCTTGGCCAGGCCATGAAAAGATCTACCTAATTCTTGGAAAGTACTTCTGAGTTGGGCTGCCCTCAAAAGAGCCTCTTGGATTTGCAGCAGCACAGCTAGCTGCTACATCCCTCGGGAGGTGCCGCACTCCCACAGATCAGCTCCCCAGGACTTCCAGCACCCTGCAGGAAGCCCTGCACCCCATAAAATGTAGAACAAGCTTGGCCGGGTCGTGAAAAGATCTGCCTAATTCTCAGACAGTCCTTCCGAGTCAGGCTGCTCTGGGGAAGAGCCTCTTGGGTTCACAACGACCCAGCTAGCCACTCCAGCACTCAGAGGGTGCTGCACTCCCATGGAATAGCTGCTCAGCACCCCCAGCCCACTGAAGGAGCCCCTGCAGCCCATAAAAAAGCTAGAAAAAGCTTGGCCGGGCTGTGAAAAGATCTGCCTAGATTCTCAGACAGTCCTTCTGAGTCAGGCTGCCTGAGGAAGAGCCTCTTAGGATCTTAGGGACCCATATAGCTGCTCCAACCCTGGGGGTGGTGCTGCACTCCTGTGGAACATCTGCCCTACACCACCAGCCCCCTAGAAGAGCCCCACAGCCCAAAAATATCAGAGCAAACTCTGCCTGGCCAAGTGAAATCTGCTATCATCATGGTGTGGATCTCCCAGTCCTGTCTGCCCTCAGGAAGTCCTCCTTTGCTTCAGAGAGACCCTGTTAGCTCTGCCAACACTCCAGAAAAGCCACACTGCTCAAAAAAGGCTGACCAACAACACCAGCCCTCAGAAAATATTCCATAGCAGTGCCAAGGCAAACCCTACCCAGCCACGGGGAGTACAACTCCACCAAGAAAAAGAAAACAACAAGCAAGATGAAAAAGCTGAGAAACCACCCCCAGTTGAACCAACAGGAGAAATCACCTAAAGCAGTCAACAATGAAACAGACCTCTGCAGTCTGACAGACCTGGAGTTCAAAAGAGAAATAGTGAAAATCCTGAAGGAATTAAGAGAAGATATGAACAGTAATGCAGACACCCTCAGAAAGGAACTAGAAAATATAAGGAGGAGCCAAGAAAAACTAGAATATTCCTTTGCAGAGATACAAAGGAATGAACTAAGGGCAGTAATAACCAGAATGAATAATGCAGAAGAACGAATCAGTGATATGGAAGATAGAATAATGGAAATCACCCAATCAGGTCAGCAGACAGAAAACCAAATCAAAAAGCAGGAAAGAAATATAAGAGACCTATGGGATAATACAAAGCAGGCCAATCTACACGTAATAGGAATTCCAGAAGGAGTAGAAAAAGATAAGGGAATGGAAAATATATTTGAAGAAATTATCACTGGAAACTTCCCAAATCTAAAGGATACTGAGTTCAAGATACAGGAATCATAGAGAGCCCCAAACAAGCTGAACCAAAATAGACCCACACCAAGACACATTATAATAAAAATGGCAAGAGTTAGTGATAAAGAGAGGATCCTAAAGGCAGCAAGAGAAAAGCAGAATGTTACCTACAAGGGAACCCCCATAAGATTATCAGCTGATTTCTCTACAGAAACTCTACAGTCCAGGAGGGAATGGCAAGAGATATTTAAAGTGCTAAAAGGAAAAAACATGCAACCTAGAATACTCTATCCACCATGAATATCATTTAAAATAGAAGGGGAAATAATTTTTGTTTTCAACAACCAAAAGTTAAGAGAATACAGCAATACAAACCGAGACTAAAAGAAATACTGAAAGGGCTTCTCTAAACCAAAAACAAAGGAAGGAAAGAAAGGGAGGAAAAAGGAAAAAAAAAAAAGGAAGAAGAAGAGGAAGAACTAGGACTGAGGAAACCGCAATCAGAGAGCAGTCACTCAAATAAGCCAGCATACAGATTTAATCATGAATATGCTTCAAACAAAATAAAATTAAAAAGAAAAAAAAGAGTCATCAAAATCATAAAATGTGGGCAAGGGAAGAAAGGAAACAAATAGAGCCATTGTTTGTTTGTTTCTCTTTTTAATTTTAGTATAGTAATAATGGGTTTGAACCTACAGGACCATCAGGCTAAAACACACAATTATAGGAAGGGGTTAGCATACTTAAAAAACATGGCAACCACAAGCCAAAACCAAACATTGCATTTGCAAAAAATGAAAAAAAAACCACTCAAACAGATAAGAACCGGAGATCATCCAACCAAAAAAAAAAAAAAAAAAAAAAAGAAAGGAAGAATGGAGAACCATAGAATCAACTGGAACACGAGGATCTAAATGGCAATAAATAATCATCTATCCATTATCACTTTGAATGTCAATGGACTGAATGCTCCAATCAAAAGACACATAGTGGCTGAGTGGATAAAAAGGCAAAAACCTTCAATATGCTGCCTATAGGAAACTGACCTCAGGACAAAGGATACATATAGATTGAAAATGAAGGGGTGGGGAAAAATATTTCACGCCAATAGACATGACAGGAAAGCAGGAGTTGCAACACTCATATCAGACAAAATAGACTTTAAAACAAAAGACATAAAGACAAAGAAGGACACTATTTAATGATTAAGAGATCCATCCAAGGAGAGGATATTACTATCATCAATATATATGCCCCAAATACAGGAGCACCCAGATATATACAACAAATATTAACAGACATAAAGGGAGAAATCAATGGGAATACAATCATAGTAGGAGACCTTAATACCCCCCTCACATCAATGGACAGAAACTCTAGACAGAAAACCAATAAAGCAACAGAGATCCTAAAGGAAACCATAGAAAAGTTAGACTTAGTTGATATCTTCAGGACACTACATCCAAAAAGATAAGAATACACATTCTTCTCAAATGCTCATGGAACATTCTCAAGAATCGACCACATATTGGGACACAAAGCTAACCTCAACAAATTTAGGAGCATAGAAATTATCTCAAGTAACTTCTCTGACCACAATGCCATGAAATTAGAAATCAAACATGGGAAAAGCTAAGAGAAAAAAACCTACTACATGGACACTAAACAACATGCTACTAAAAAAACCAATGGGTCAATGAGGAAATCAAGAAGGAAATTAAAAAATACCTTGACACAAATGATAATGAGGACACAACCTCTCCAAATCTATGGGATGCCACAAAAGCAGTGCTCAGAGGGAAATTTATAGCGATACAGGCCTTTCTCAAAAAAGAAGAAAGATCCCAAATTGACCACTTAACTCTCCACCTAAACGAACTAGACAAAGAAGAACAAAAAAGACCTAAAGTCAGCAGAAGGAAGGAAATTAAAAAGATCAAAGAAGACATCAATAAAATAGAGATTCAAAACACAATAGGGAAAATGAATAAAACCAAGAGCTGGTTCTTTGAAAAGGTAAACAAAATTGACAAACCCCTGGCCAGACTCCTAAAAAGAGGAGAGAAAGAACCCAAATAACCAAAATTATAAATGAAAAAGGAGAAATCACAACGGATACAGCAGAAATACAAAAAAACCATAAGAGAATACTATGAACAACTATATGGCAACAAGTTTGACAATCTGGAAGAAATGGACAATTTTCTAGAATCTTACAGCCTGCCAAAACTGAATCAAGTAGAAACGGACCAACTGAACAGACCCATCACTAGAAATGAAATTGAAGAGGTCATAAAAACACTCCCTACAAAATAAAGTCCAGGACCAGATGGCTTCACAGGCGAATTCTATCAAACATATAAAGAGGAATTGGTGCCCATCCTCCTTAAACTCTTTCAAAAAGTTGAAGAAGGAATACTGCCAAAGACATTCTATGATGCCACATGACCCTAATTCCAAAACCAGACAGAGGTACCACCAAAAAAGAAAACTATCGCCCAATATCATTGATGAATATGGATGAAAAATTCTCAACAAAATCTTAGCCAACTGAATCCAACAACATATCAAAAATATCATACACCATGACCAGGTAGAGTTCATCCCAGGTTCACAGCAATCATTTGACATACACGAATCTCAATCTATGTCATAGACAACATTAACAAAAGAAAAGTCGAAAATCATATGGTCATCTCAATAGATGCAGAAAAAGCATTTGACAAAGTCCAACATCCATTCATGATCAAGACCCTTGCCAAAGTGAGTATAGAGGAAACATCCCTGAACATCATCAAAGCCATTTATGACAAACCCACAGCAAATACAATCCTCAATGGGGAAAAACTGAAAGCCTTCTCACTCAAATCTGGAACAAGACAGGGATGCCCATTCTCACCACTGATCTTCAACATGGTTTTGGAAGTCCTAGCCACAGCAATTAGACAAACCAAAGCAATAAAAGATATCCAAATAGGAAGTGAAGAGATAACACTGTAACTGTATGCAGATGACATGATACTATACATAGAAAACCCTAAGGACTCAACCCCAAAACTCCTTGAACTGATTAATAAGTTCACCAAAGCATCAGGATAGAAGATTAACATTCAGAAGTCAGTCGCAATACTATATACTGGCAATGAAATATTAGAAAAGGAATACGAAAACACGATACCTTTCAAAATTGCACCTCACAAAATCAAATACCTCGGAATACACCTGACCAAAGAGGTCAAGGACCTCTATGCCGAGAACTATAAAACTTTAATCAAAGAAATCAAAGAAGATGTAAAGAAATGGAAAGATATTCCATGTTCCTGGATTGGAAAAATCAACAACATTGTAAAAATGGCCATCCTACCCAAAGCAATCTACAGATTCAATGCAATCCCTATCAAATTACCCAGGACATTTTTCACAGAACTAGAACAGACAATCCAAACATTTCTATGGAACAGCAAAAGACCCAGAATTGCCAAAGCAATCCTGAGAAAGAAAAACTCTCCCAGACTTCAAGAAATACTACAAATACTACAAAGCCACAGTCATCAAAACAGTGTGGTACTGGTATCAAAACAGACAGACAGACCAATGGAACAGAATAGAGAACCCGGAAATAAACCCTGACACTTATGGTCAATTAATCTTTGACAAGGGAGGCAGGAACATAAAATCAGAAAAAGACAGTCTATTCAGCAAGCATTGCTGGGAAACCTGGACAGCTGTATGCAAAGCAATGAAACTAGAACACACCCTCACACCATGTACAAAAATAAACTCAAAATGGCTGAAAGACTTCAATATACAACAGGACACCATCAAACTCCTAGAAGAGAACATAGGCAAAACACTCTCTGACATCAACATCATGAATATTTTCTCAGGTCAGTCTCCCAAAGCAATAGAAATTAGAGCAAAAATAAACCCATGGGACCTCATCAAACTGAAAAGCTTTTGCACAGCAAAGGAAACCCAAAAGAAAACAAAAAGACAACTTACAGAATGGGAGAAAACAGTTTCAAATGATGCAACTGACAAGGCCCTAATCTCTAGACTATACAAGCAACTTATACAGCTCAACAGCAAAAAAGCCACTCAACCAATGGAAAAATGGGCAAAAGACCTGAATAGACTGTTCTCCAAGGAAGATATACAGATGGCCAGCAAACACATGAAAAAATGCCCAACATCGCTGATTATAAGAGAAATGCAAATCAAATCAACCATGAGATACCACCTCGCACCAGTCAGAATGACCATCATTAATAAGTCCACAAATAACAAGTGCTGGAAGGGTTGTGGAAAAAAGGGAACCCTCCTGCACTGTTGGTGGGAATGTAAACTGGTACAGCCAATATGGAGAACAGGTTGGAGATACCTTAGAAATCTATACATAGAACTTCCATATGACCCTGCAATCCCACTCTTGGGCATCTATCCGGACAAAACTCTACTTAAAGGAGACACATGCACCCGCCTGTTCATTTCAGCACTATTCACAATAGCCAGGACATGGAAACAACCCAAATGTCCATCAACAGATGACTGGATTCAGAAGATTTGGTATATACACACAATGGGATACTACTCAGCCATAAAAAAATGACCTAATGCCATTTGCAGCAACATGGATGCAACTAGAGAATCTCATCCTGAGTGAAATGAGCCAGAAAGACAAAGACAAATACCATATGATATCACTTATACCTGGAATCTAATATCTAACACAAATGAACATCTCCACAGAATAGAAAATCATGGACTTGGAAAATAGACTTGTGGCTGCCTGATGGGAGGGGGAGGGAGTGGGAGGGATCAGGAGCTTGGGGTTATCAGACACAACTTAGAATAGATTTATAAGGAGATCCTGCTGAGCAGCATTGAGAACTATGTCTAGATACTCTTATTGCAACAGAACAATGGGTGGGGAAAAATGTATACATGTAAGCATAAGTTGATCCCCTTGCTGTACAGTGGGAAAAAATTAACTAAAAAGAAAAAAGAAAAGAAAATTGACAGAACACTGTAAACCAGATGTAATAAGAAAATAAATAAAATCATTATATATATGTTATATATATATATATAATATAAATATATATATGTAAAGAAATAGTCATTCTTCAGGAAGGGGAAAGTTAGGAAAGATTTTCATATTTAGGAGTATATATTTGAGTTGTTGTGACTTTCATTATTGTATATCATATAATTGGTATTTATTCATTGAAGAATTTGAAGAAGCTTTTCAAGAAGAAAACGAGAACATAATTCTTTTCAAGAGAGACTGAGAATGCAGGAAAATGTTAACAAAATATTTGTGAACATTTGTATAACTCTGATTTATATATAGATCAGAATAGACTAGGTGACTGCAAAAATTCTTCTGAAGATCCTGGGTCACTTGAAAAAATATAGAATCATCCTCTAAACAGTTTCAGTGCTGCACCACAGGAGTGCAAATTGTGCTTGACTTCCAAATGAGAAATTCAGGCCATATGTCCTAAGGAAGTGTGGAGCAATAGTGATGAGTCTGAGGGGGAATGTAGTTCATATAGATTTCTTGAACATGAAAGTTTTGATTTGCAGTTGAGATGCTTTTCATATAAAACTCAGTGTGACCAAAATAAATAATAAACTAGAAAGTGCAAACAAATAGAATTGGGGTACCAGAAGGGAAAGCTCTCACACCTGGTGATAATAGCTGAGACCAACAGTAAGAATAGACTCTTCCAAGAACCTGGCAAGGGCTCAGCTAATGACAAGTCATGGGCTGTGTTTCCATAGCCCTCCCGACTTCCTTCCCCTCTTATAAGAGCCTTTTCTTTCCCTTGTCATGTGGCTTGCCATGGTGACATGGTTTCAAAACCAAGTTTCAATTCTCTGCTGATCCTGAATAAATCTTTTTCTTTCAGGAAAAAAAAAATAAAAGTCACAGTTAGATCTCATATATGATCCAGCAGTCCCACTTCTGGGTTTATAGACAAAGGAAAAGGAAAACAGAATCTTATAGAATAAGATTCTTTGTAGTTTTACCCACAGTATTCACAATGGCCAAGAAGTGAAAATAACCATAGTGTCTGTCAGTGGAGGAACAGATGAAGAAAGAAGGTGTGAGATTGAAATTGTATGTATTTATATGCAAATTTTATCTATGCTTTTAAACTGCTGATAAAATCTCAGCTACATCCCATGAAAAGTTGCTCAGAAGGATGTCAAATGATGGCCAAGTTTTCTCAGATGACTGTGAATTTTAGAGAGGAGAGCAGAGGAAAATAAAATAGACATATCCATTCTTTGCTTTTTTCAAGGGCAACAAATCCTGATGTATATTCAAGTGAACAGATATGTTCTTATTAAAGTTTTACCATCCATAAATTTGAGGAGTCCTATAGCTTCAAGGTAAAGGAGAGACTGTCAGCCATTCATTTCATCCAATTTAAATATTTCATGACGTTACTATCTTTGATATTACATACTTCACACAGAATATTACAGGGTGGACGGAAAAACAAATTCTATGATTTTGCTTGTACTTTGAGGACGTTTTTCCTACACCTAAAGAAGAAACTAAAATTACAATAATTTCATGTTAAAACAAATAAGCATAGAAAATTCTAGAAACTTTTTTCCTTTTTAAGATATTTCCCAAAACTTTTTCTATTGTTGATCAAGACCTGACTTGGGGAGAATTTGGTGGGAAACCTGTGGTTTTTGATAGGACATAGATTCCAGGGTAGGTTTCTTTTTATTATTATTATTTTTTATTTATTTCTTTATTTTTTTAGTCTTTTTATGGCCATACCTGCAGCATATGGAGGTTCCCAGGCTAGGGTTTGAATTGGAGCTGTAGCTGCCAGCCTATGCCACAACCACAGCAATACCAGATCCAAGCTGTATCTGCAGCCTGTACCACAGATCATAGCAATGCTAGATCCTTAACCCACTGAGCGAGGCCAGGGCTTGAACCAACAATCTCAGGGCTCCTGGTTAGATTCATTTCTACTGTGCCATGACAGGAACTCCATAGATTCCAGGGTAGTTTTCTAACACAGATATGACTCCAATATCTTTAAGAATGCTACATTCAAATAAATGCTGAAATATAAAATAAATATTTTCATATCTGGTATATAAAATTAACTATTGGCCAAACAATATTTTATTCAATTTTATAATGCTGTTGCATTAACATATCTCATGTATTCTGTCTTTATATGATGAGGACAGGATTGTTTCAAACCACATACAAACTTGGAGATAGAGAATAAAATGAGAAATAAAAAGTAAGATGAATCTAAAATTTATAATAGTGATGCTATTACCTCATTTCTTTTTCACATATACAAGGATTTCCCCACTCTTTCTAAAATTAAGTTGGTGACCCTGGTAGTGAGTTCACTCACCACACCTAAGAATAGCCCATATTGTGGAAGTAGTATATTAGATCACTGCTAAACTTTTACTGAAAATGTAATTAATCCAAAAGCATGGCCTCTCAAGGTGTTTATACTCTAGCTCACATGGCAGAATATATATTATCAAGCTATCATTTGGTAAAATTCTGAAAATGATTAAGAAAACTATGGCAGTCCAGAGGAGGAAGAGACAGGGTGTTTTTGAATAACATCAGAATACCTCACTATGATGTTATTCCAACACTTAGTGATTTTAGAAAGACAGAATGTAGACTGGAGGAAGAAGACAACTGTATGGCAGAGTGATGAGAGAGTAAGAAATGCAGAGTGGGGATATATTGTTAGTGATCACCAGATTGGAGGGTAAATTTTGAAAGTAATCTGGATGTCAAGAGTGGGGGAAATTATACATGAATTCTGACTTAAAGCAGTACGAGATATTCCTATCTGTACATGTGACAAGAAAAGTGAATGGAATGATGATGATGATGATGATGATGATGATGATGTGTCATCCACAGTCAGAAATTATAGATCTCGGTGCAAATTTAATGGAAGTGCTGGACTTCAATGCAAAGCAGTCTGGTGTCATGATTTTTAGTTTGCATAGTGGGAGAAAACTGATTAAAACAACATAAGGTAGATCAATATGGCAGAGAATAAGAGATCATGCTCACTTTCCCCCACAAACACATCAAAAAACCATATCCACATGTGAAACGACTCACACAGATCATCAACTGAATGCTGGCAGAAGAATTTAAACCTCCAAAAAAGGCACGAAAACCTTGACATAACTAGGTAGAACAAATTAAAAAGAGAGAGAGAGAAAAGGAATCAGAATAAGACTAGCATTTCTGAGAGGGAGCTGTGAAGGAGAAAAGGAACCCACATCCTGGGAAGCCACCTAACTGACAGGAAGATCAGCCAAGTTGGAGGGACCTCAAAGTCGCTTAGAAAAGTGCAGCAGCTGGACTGAGAATAGCAAAGCAGAGTGAGAGCTGCACAAATAATATGAACCACTAGCCTGGACAGCACAACCTGAGACACTTGGGTGGGGGCTGAGCATTGAGACTTAGGCTCTGGAGGTCAGTCCAGTGTAATGACCAGGGATGGCACTGTGGGGACAGCCTGAGAGCTAAGAAGCAATGTGCCATGGGTGGGGGAGTGGTACACCACAGGCTGAGTAGGGGAATGCCAGGGATAGGCAGAGGGAACCCGGGAGAAGATCCGGGCCCACAGGAGAGTCAAGGCACCATTGTTGGGGAGGACAAGTGAGGAAGGGTGGACCACCATAGGAAATTCCCTGCACCTGAGTATGTTCATGCCTGCAGGCTCTCAGAAGGTGGGGATGCTCTGGGGCAAGCTACAGGTGGTAGAGAAGCCTCTTGATCATTAAGGGGAGATGGGGTGCTTCTCATGCAGGCTACTGTGGCCATCACCTCTTGTGTGGGTTAAGGGCATTGGGGGATAAGTGTGATATGGTGCTTCTTGCACAATCTACAGGTGGCAGGGACAGACAGCAGTGGTTGTCTCAGAGTCCAGGGGGAGGTGTGGCTTTCCACCAGTAGGGGCCTGTGAGTGCGCCACACCTGTGACTCTGGTCACCTCAGGGGTTGTCAAAAAAGAAAAAAAGAGAGCACTGCAACCAAGAACCATATGCTGTTGCTCTCACTCCACTTGGAACACACTCACCCTGCAGCTGCCACTGCTAATTGTTCTGGGCAGCACTCAGACACTTGGTCACTGTCCCTTCCCATAATCCTACAATTAGGAGCAACTGGTGCAGCACCTTCTGTGTGGGCTAAGTGGGACAGGTGCTTCTTGCATGGTCAGCAGTTGGCAGGGGCAAACCATGGCAGTTATCCCTGATTCCAGAGGTGGGCATGGTGCACCGCCACTATGGATACCTGAACAAAAATCACTTGCAGCACCAACCACCTCAGCGGGCACCAGAGAGAAGGACATTGCAACCGAACAATACCTGTTGTTGCTCTAGCACCCCTGGGAGCACACCTGTCCTGCTGCCACTGCCAAGCACTCTGGGCACTGCCCAGACCCTTGATCACTGTCTCTTCCTAGGAACCTGCAACTAGGAGCAGCTTGTTCAGCACCTCCTGTGGAGCTAAGCAGGATGAGGTGTTTCTGGCATGGTCAACAGGAGGCAGGGGTAAACCAATGCAGTTTTCTCTGGCTCCAGAGGTAGGAGTGGCTCACCATCACTAGAGTTCCATGCACAGATATCACCTGCAGACCCATTCAGCTCCAGGTCACCACAGAGGAGGGCGTTGTGACTGAATCACCTGTTGGTTTTCTCCTATCCCTGGGAACACACCCACTCTGCTGCTGCCACTGCCAAATGTACCAGGCAGTACCCACTTGCCTGATTTCTGTCACTTCCCAGGATCCTGCAACTAGGAGCAGCCTGTATAGCACCTCCTATGTGGGCTAAGTGAGGTGGGATGTTTCATGGATGGTCTATATGTGTGTGGGGTGGGGCAAATCACCACAGTTATCATTGACTCTAGAGGTGGTCATGGCCTGTTCCCACTAGGAGTCCCCAGAGAGGCACCACCTGGGTTCCAATCACCTCAGAGGAGGACACTGCAATCAAATACAAGCTGTTATTGCTCTCCCTCCCACCTGAGAACTCATGCACCCTGCTACTGCTACTGCCAAATGCTCTGGTCACATTGTAGATCTGCCTAGAGCTAATTACCACTTCCCAGGTCCCTGAAACTAGGAGTAGCCTGTGCCACCTTTCTGAAGATCCTTGCTGCTGTTGAAAGCCCAAAAAACAGACACTGACTGTGGGCCCTACCCATTGCCTCCTTCTCCCTGAAAACACACTGAACATCCTGGGGATAACAGCCTACTCTCACTGAAGAAAGAGACACCAAATATTCAAACTCCCACACAAAAAGTAAATAGTAACACCCAAAAAATATAAAGGGGTATATTTGCATTGAAGTAGCCTCACAAGACTACAGTTTGGCTTCCCCAAACTCACAGAAAAATAAAAACACAAGCAAGATGAAGAAGCTCAGAAATGATTCCCAGTTAAAGCAACAGGAGAATTCACCTAAAGCAGTCAACAGTGAAACAGACCTCTGCAGCCTGACAGAATTGGAGTCAAAAGGGAGATAGTGAAAATACTGAAGGAATTAAGAGAGTATATGGACAGTAACGCAGATTCCTTTAGAAAGGAACTAGAAGATATAAGGAGGAGCCAAGAAAAACTAGAAAATTCATTTGCAGACATACAAACTGAGCTAAAGGCAATAAAGACCAGAATGAATGATGCAGAGGAACAAATGTGTGACATGGAAGACAGAATAATGGAAATCACCCAATCAGGACAGAAGACAGAAAACCAAATTAAAAAAAAAGAAAGCAATATAAGAGACCTATGGGATCATATAATGCAGGCCAATCTATGTATAATAGGAATTCCAGAAAGAGGAGAAAAAGCAAAAGGGGACTGAAAATATATTTGAAGAAATTATGACTAAAACTTTCCAAATATAAAGGATACTGACATCAAGATACAGGAAGCACAGAGGGCTCCAAACAAGTTGAACCCAAACAGGCCCACACCAAGTCATATTATTATAAAAATGGCAAAATTAAAGATAAAGAGAGTATTCTAAAGGCAGCCAGAGAAAAAGCCAAGCATTAATTATAAGGGAACCCCCATAATGCTTTCAGCTGATTTCTCTACAGAAACACTACAGGCCAGAAGGGAGTGGCAAGATACCTTTAAAATGCTGAAAGGAAAAAAAAATGCAACCTAGAATACTGTATCCAGAAAGAATATAATTTATAATAGAAGGGGAAATAAGGAATTTATCCAACAAACAAAAGCTAAAAGAGTACAGCAATACAAAGCCTTTGTAAAAGAAATACTTAAAGGGCTTCTCTAATTTAAAAGAAGAAGAAGAAGAAGAATTAGGATGGAGGAAACCACAATTGGAAAGCAGTCACTTAAATAAGCCAGCATACAGTTCTAAACATGAAGATATTAAAAAAATCAAAATCATACAATGTGGGGAAGGAAAGAGAGAAAATAGAGATTATTTTTTTATTTTAATGATGTGTTTCAGCCTATATGACTATTGGGCTAAAACAAGCATATATAGCAAGAGGTTAACATCCTTAAAAACAGGGCAACCACAAATCAAAATAGAACATTACATTCACAAAAACTGAAAAAAAAAGTACTCAAGCCCCAAACCCAAAAAAGAAAAGAAGAAAAGAGAAACATATATTCAACTGGAAAACAACGTTTAAAATGTTAATCAATACATATCTATCAATAATCACCTTAATGGCCATGGTGGACTGAATGCTCCAATCAAAAAACAGAGTGGCAGATTTGATAAAAAAGCAAAAACCTTCAACCTGCTGCCTACAAGAGACTTAGGGCAAAAGACACATATAGATTGAAAGTGGGGGTATTGGAAAAGAAAGTTCATGCCAATGGACAAGATAAGAAAGCCAGAGTTGCAATCCTCATATCAAACAAAACAGACTTTAAAATGAAGGCCATAAAGAAAGACAAAGAGGAACACTATTTAATGATTAAAAGACCCATTCAAGAAGAGGATATTCAATCATCAGTATATATGCCCTAATATAGGAAAACCCAGATACTTCCAACACATACTAACAGACATAAAGGGAGAAATTGATGGGAATACAATCATAGTAGAAGATTTTTAACACCCCAGTCACATCAATGGACAGATCCTCTAGACAGAAAATCAATAAGGCAACAGAGATCCTAAAGGATAATAGAAATGTTAGATGTAATACACATTTTCAGGACATTACATCCAAAAAAATCAGAATATACTTTCTTTTCAAGTGCACTTGGAATATCTCAAGATTTGATCACATTTGAGGCACAAAGCTAGCCTCAACAAATTTAAGAGTATAGAAGTTATTTCAAGTATCTTCTCTGACCACAATGGCATGAACCTAGAAATTAATCACAGGAAAAGATGTGAGAAAAATATGACTACATGGAGATGAAGCAACATTCTACTAAAAAACCCATAGGTCAATGAGGAAATCAAGAAGGAAATTAAAAATTACCTTGAGAAAATAATAATGAAGACAAACACCTCAAAATCTATGGGAAGCCACAAAAGCAGAACACAGAGGAAAATTCATACCAATACAGGCCTTCCTCAGAAAAGAAGAAAAATCTCAAATTGACAGCTTAACTCACCACCTAAATGAATTAGAAAAAAAAGCCTAAAGTCAGCAGAGGGAAGGAAATCATAAAGATCAGAGAGGAAATGAATAAAATAGATATTTAAAAAACTATAGAAAAAAAATCAATAAAACCAACAGTTGGTTCTTTGAAAAGTTAAACAAAATTGAAAAACCTCTGGCTATACTCACAAAGAAGAGGAAATAAGAAACCCAAATAAACCAAATAAGAAATGAAAAAGGAGAAGTCACAACAGACACTACTGAAATACAAAGACCATGAGATAATACTAAAAAAACTGTGTGCTAACAAATTTGAAAACTTAGAAGAAATGGACCACTTTCTAGAGACCTACAGCCTGCCAAAACTGAATCAAGAAGAAATAGATCAAGTGAACAGATGGATCACAAAAATGAAATTGAATATGTCATAAATGAACTCCATATGAATAAAAGTGCAGGGCCAGATTGTTTCACAGGTGAATTCTAACAAACATACAAAGAGAAACTTAAGCCCATACTCCTTAAACTTTTTCAAAAGATTGAAGAAGGAACACTCCAAAAGCCATTCTATGATGCCATCATCAACCTAATTCCAAAACCAGACAAAGAAACCACCAAAAAAAGAAAACTATAGGACAATATCTTTGATGAATAAAAACACAGAAAATCTCAATAAAATTTTAGCCAACCAAATCCAAAAACATGTCAAAAAGTTCATACACCATGACAAGGTGGGATTCACCCCAGGTGCTCAAGGATGGTTCAACATATGCAAATTAATCAACATCATACATCACATTAACAAAAGGGAAGTCAAAAACCATATGATCATCTCAATAGATGCAGAAAAAGCATTTGACAATGTACAATATCCAATCATGATAAAAACTCTTACAAAAGTGGGTATAGAGGGACATACATTAACATAATCAAAGCCATTTGTGATGAACCCACAGGAAATATAATACTTAGTGGAGAAAAGCTGAAAGCCTTCCCACTAAAATCTGGAACAAGACTAGGATGCCCAATCTCACCACTGTTATTCAAAAGAGTACTGAAAGTCCTAGCCACAGCAATCAGACAAACAAAAGAAATAAAAGGCATCCAAATAGGAAGAGAAGAGGTAAAACTGTCACTCTATGCAGATGACATGATACTATATATTGAAAACCCTAAGGGCACAACCCCAAAACTACTTGAACTGATCAACAAATTCAGCAAAGTAAGAGGATATAAGATTAACATTCAGAAATCAGTCGCATTTCTGTATGCTAAAAAAGAAATATTAGAAAAGAAATACAGAAACACAATAGCTTTTAAAATACCACAAAAAGTCAAATAACTGGGAATACACCTGACCAAGGGGGTGAAAGACTTATATGCTGAGAAGTATAAAACGTTAATCAAGGAAATTAAAGAAGAGGTAAAGAAACGGAAAAATATTCCATGCCCTGGGCTGGACCATTAACATTGTAAAGATGGACATACTACCCAAAGCAATCTACAGATTCAATGCAATCCCTATCCAATTACCCATGAAATTTTTCACAGAACTAGAATAAACAATCCAAAAATTTATATGGAACCACAAAAGAGCCAGAATTGTCAAAGCAATTCTGAGGAACAAAAACAAAGCAGGAGGAATAACTCTCCCAGGCTTCAGGCACTATTACAAAGGCACAGTCTTCAAGACAGTGTTGTACTGGTACCAAAACAGACATACAGACCAATGGTACAAAATAGAGAACCCCAAAATAAAACCAGACCTATGGTCAATTAATCTTTGACAAAGGAGGCAAGAACATAAAATGGCAAAAAGACAGTCTTTTCAGAAATTCTTGCTGGCAAACCTGGACAGCTGCATGCAAATCAAAGAAACTAGAACACACCCTCACACCATGCACCAAAATAAACTCCAAATGGCTGAAAGACTTAAATATAAGACAAGACATCATCAAACTCCTGGAAGAGAACATAGGCAAAATATTCTATGACATCAACCTGTTTTCTCAGGTCAGTCTCCAAAAGCAACAGAAATAAAAGCAAAAATAAACCAAAATGACCTAATCAAATTGACAAGTTTTTGTACAGTCAAAGAAACCAAAAGGAAAACAAAATGACAGCTTACAGAATGGGAGAAAATAGTTTCAAATGATGCAACTGACTAGGGCTTCATCTCTAAAATATACAAGCAACTTATACAATTCCACAGCAAAAAAATCCACATCCTAATGGAAAAATTGGCAAAAGACCTGAATAGACATTTCTCTGAGGAAGAGATACAAATGACCAATAAGCACATGAAAAAATGCTCAACATTATTGATTATTAGAGAAATGGAAATCAAAACTACCATGAGATACCACCTCACAACTGTCAGAATGGCCATCATTAATAAGTCCACAAATAACAAGTGCTGGATGGGCTGTGGAGAAAAGGGAACCCTCCTGCACTGCTGGTGGGAATGTAAACTGGTACAGCCACTATGGAGAACAGTTTGGAGATACCTTAGAAATCTATACATAGAACTTCCATATGATGCCGCAATCCCACTCTTGGGCATATATCTGGACAAAAATTTCCTTAGAAAAGACACATGCCCTTGCATGTTCATTGCAGCTCTATTCTCAATAGCCAAGACGGGGAAACAAAGCAAATGTCCATTGACAGATGATTGGATTAGGAAGATGTGGTATATATACACAATGGAATACTACTCAGACATAAAAAGAATGAAATAATGCCATTTGCAGCAACATGGATGGAACTAGAGACTCTCATCCTGAGTGAAGTAAGTCAGAAAGAGAAAGACAAATACCATATGACATCACTTATATCTGGAATCTAATATGTGGAACTAATGAACCTTCCCACAGAAAATAAAATCATGGACTTAAAGAATAGACTTGTGGTTGCCAAGGAGGAGGGGGAGAGAATGGGATGGACTGGGAGTATGGTGTTAACAGATGCAGACTATTGCATTTGGAATGGATTAGCAGTGAGATCCTGCTGTGTAGCACCAGGAACTATGTCTAGTCACTTTTGATGGAGCTTGAATATGTGAGAGAAAAAGAACGTACACATGTATGTGTAACTGGGTCACCATGCTGTACAATGGAAAATAGACAGAATGCTGTAATCCAAATATAATGGAAAAAAATAAAACTCATTATGTAAAAAAAAATCATAAGGTACCTAATTAGAAGTTCTGTGTATGGGTCTGTCTATGAGATGTGGTGTAAATTAAATCATGATACTGTCAGTTATGCCCATGTAAAGGCTAAGATGCTGATAATATATTGAGCCATTTAGATATCTAAATCAGAGATTCACTCCTTGTAGGGACACGCAGAACTGAGAATGGAAAGTGTCATAGGAAAAGGGGAGACAGAGTGAAATAGAGAATAAGTGGAGGAAGAATATAAGAAAACATTAGGTAGAAATAACATAAAACAATCAGTAAAAAAAGAGAGCATTATTGGGATGATTGATCTGTAACTTTGATTTGGAAATAGATAAAAGGCAACCTACTACATGGGAGAAAGGTCTATGCAAATGATGTAACTGACAAGGGATTAAACACACATTTACAACCAACTCATATGGCTCAATGGTACAAAAACAAACATAGGCAGAAGTTCTAAAATACATTTCTCCAATGGAGACAGATAAATGCCCAAAAACACACAAAAATATGAAAAGATGCTCAACATCACTAATTATTAGAGACATATACATCAAAACATCAATGAGGTATCACCTCATACCAGTCACAACAGTCATCATCAAAACTTCTATAAATAATAAATGTTGGAGAGGGTTTGGGAAAAGGCAAACTTGATACACTGTTGATGGGCATGTAAATTGGTACAACCACTTTTGAGAACAATATGGAGTTTCCAGAAAAAATGAAAAATAGAACTATTATATGATCCAGTAGTCCCATTCCTGGGCAGCTATGGGGAGAAACCATAATTCAAATATTACATCCACCCCAATGTTCATCGCAGCACCATTTCCAAAAGCTGAGTTTGGAAGCAACCTAAATGTCCAGTAACAGAGGAGTGAATAAATAGGATGTGGTTTATTTATTTATTTATCTTTTTATCTATTTTTAGGGCCACACCCATAGCATATGGGAGTTCCCAGGCTAAGGGTTCAAATTAGAGCTACAGCTGCCAGCCTATGCCACAGTCACAGCAATGCCAGATCTTGAGCTGCATCTGAGACCTATACCACAGCTCATGGCAGCACTGTATCCTTAACCCACTGAGCAGTGCCAGGGATTGAACCCGAACCCTCATAGTCAGGTTTGTTACCTCTGAGACACATGGGAAATTCTGGGATGTTGTATATTTATACAGTTGAATATTACTCAGCTGTAAGAATGAAACCATTCCATGTGCAGCAACATGGATGGTCCTAGAGATTATCACACTAAGTGAAATAAGCAATACAGAGAAAAACAAACATCATACGATATCACTTACATGTGGAATCTTAAAAAATGAACTTATTTTCAAAACTGAAATAAACACACAGACATAGAAAACAAACTTATGGTTACCAAAGTTTAAAGTTTTGGATGGAAGATTAATTTAGGAGTTTGGGATTAACACATACACACACATATCTACATAGCAGTGTGTTTATATATAGATATTTAGCAGTGTGTATATCTCTTTTATATATATCCCAACTAGGACTTACTCTATAGAACAAAGAACTATATTCAATATTTTGTGTGTAACTTAATTACTGCTGTACCCTTGAAACACACAACATTGCAAATACTCTTTTTTCATTGATAATGATCTACAAAAAAGTTTAAAATATACATAGAGTACTTAAAAATACCAAAACTTGTAAGAATGAAAAACAAAACAAAAACAAACAGAAATTTTAGAGGAAAAAACAGACACCATGCTAGTAGATAAACTCAAATGAGTGAAGATCATAGAAGAAAGAACCAGAAAATATTGTGATACTTTGTTAGAAATTTTTCAAGCTGAGTAATATTGACATCAAAGTTTGCAGATTGAAAAGATCAAGTGTCAGGTAACTTTATGAAAAACTGGAAATAAAAAAAATCTGTTATTCTTCTTACTGTGGTCCCAAAAGGAAATGATAAAGAATTCATACTTAAAAAAGCATTGGGAGAAATTATAGATGAAAACATTCCAAATTTGGAAAAGAACACAAATTTATAGATTCCAGAAGTTAAAGAAGTCTTAATGAGAATAAATTCAGACATGTATTTGCATACTCACAATATAATCAAACCTGATAAAAATTAAACTCAAAGATAAACCTTGATAGAAATCAGAAAAATGATATATTATATAAGGTAAGTAATAAGCCAAATGAGTACACATTCTAATCTGTAACCATGGAGAACAGAAGGAATTAGAACAATGTTTCTAGTACTAAAAAATAATAGCTAATCCAGAATTCTCTACCTAATGAAAATATACTTCAGGAATAAAAATGCGATAAAAAATCTCAGCTAAATGAAAACTAAGAATATTTGTTGCCTTCAAATTTGTTAAAATTTATTTAAATAAATATTCTTTAGATAGATGAGAAATGGGATCAGATAGAAATTTGGAATCAGCAGGAATGAAGGGTCAAACAATGCTAATCAATTATTCTTGCTTGAATTCCTTAAAATATGTTGGTTGTTAGACTATGATAGGTGTAATTTGTGTCATGAGGTGTGTAATGTTTGGAGATGTCAAAACATACAGACCAAAACACATCAAGATGAGAGGTAAAAGGATGTATATGGTGATAAAATTCTACACTCTACTTAAAATGGAAAAATATTGACCCAAAGTATTCTCTGAAAAATTAATATGTCTAATTGTGTTTGGAAAATGTCTAACACTGCTCCAGGTTTACATGTCCTACTCCTTGGAACCTGTGAATATGATAAGAAATCATTCTCATTATTTTGTAATCTCATGTGGCAAGGTTGACCTTAAAAGCAGAAGATTATCCTGGATTATCCATGTGGATCCTATGGAATCACTTGAAGTCTTAAAAACAGAGCACTTTCTCGTACTGATGGCAGAAGAGTAAGTCGGAAAGATGTGAAATGTGACATTTATTTGACACTCTGTTCCTGACTTTGAATCCCAAACCAACACCAATGTGTACCATAAATTAAATAAACAAACAAACAAAACTTTCATAAACTTGGGGATGAATATGCTCAACAAAATATTAGCCAATCGATTCTATCGGCTAAGAAATATCATCTATATAAAACTCAATGTCATACTTAATGATAAGCATGATTTCTTGCTAAAATAATCTTAGGGAAAAAGGCAATTATCTCAATCCCCACAGTCCTATTCAACATTATCCTAAAGAGTTCACCATTGCAATAAGACAGGAAATGTAATAAAAGTCATAGAGATAAAAAATAGACCTTAACATGTTTCTATTTCCCGAAGACATGATTTTAATATAAAAATATTAACATCAATATGATCAAAGTGTATGTATAGTAAAATCAAAATATCAAATGTCCAGTATAAAAATGCGCTAAAACAAAACACCCTCTGTTTATTTAATAAATCAGTGCAGCAAGATCTTAGGATACATGAGGAAAATAAAAATATACTGTATTTCTCTCATATAGAGTTAAAATTTTGGAATACAACATATAAAAGAACAATGAATACAATTAACATAAACAAAATATTATGTAAATATCTAAGTAGAGTATGTACAGAATATGTACAATGCAAACTTTAAAATATTGATGAAAGATATCAAATTACAAGTTAAGTGAAATGGTATTCCATGTTTTTAGAAAAGTCCAAAAAATTGACCCATACTAATGTGGCGATTTATTTTTAACAAATATACATATAAAAGCAATTAAATGGAGAAGGATGATATTTTGAAATTGGTGTTAGTATATTCAGACATCTATATGTGATAGGAAATTTGACTTAATCCTCATATTCTATAAAATATGACCTGTTAAAAGAAATCATAAATTTATAAAACTTGGAGAAAGAAGCACAAAGAAAATCTGGTTAGAAGTCTTAGGCATAACACCAAAAGCACACTCTATAAAAGGAAAAGATAATTGGACTTTATCAAAATAAAAATCTGTTACCTAAAATCACCAATGAGTGGAGACAGGAAGAAATTTTGGAAAATAAATGCCTACTTTTGAAATAAATTAAAAAAATAAAAAGACTAATGACAAAATCTGTGATAATTATTCATATAATTAACCAATAAGCAAGACTTCTTTAAAGTGTAAAACTTCTCGCAAAATGCAGTGTCAAAAAAAGGAGAGAAAAGCCACGGTCTTGGAGAAAATATGATATGTCTGATAAGAGACTGCTATATGAATTTTTTTTAATCTTAAAACTCAAGAATAAGTAAAAACTATTCACTTAAAAACATGCCAAAGTTCTGACAGAATATACCAAATATGATATACAGATGACAAGCAAATGAAAAGATACACCACATCATATGTTATGGAAATACAAATTAACAATAATGAGAAACTAATACCTACCCAGAAGAATGACAAAAGCCAGAATGCTGATAATACCAAGGATGTGGAGCTCATTCATTACTCTTAAGAATTTAAAATGCTGTCTGTGCCAGTGATTCATATGATCTGTGTGTCTCTCACTCTGTGCATCTTTTCAGTTCTCAGACCTGCTGCTGCTTTTCTAGGTGTCCTGGAGAGCCCTTTGACTAGGTTGATCTTTCTGTCAGTTAGGTGGCTTCCCAGGGTGTAGGTTCCCTTTCTTCTTCACAGCTCCCTCTCAGGAATGCTAGTCCCATCCTGTCCTGATTCCCCTTTTCTCTCTTACCTCTTTTCTGTTGTTTTACCCAGTTATGTCAAGAGATTCTTGCCATCTTTGGAGGATAATGGGAGAAAAAAGAATGTATACATGTATATGTAACTGGTAGCTGGGTAACTGAACACTGGAAAAAAATTGTGTTGGGGAAATAACAATTACAAAAAGGATTTGAAATGGTATAGTCTCTTTGGTAGGCAGTCCTGTGGCATCTTACAAAAAAACTAAATTCACTGTAACCATACAATACAGCTGCCATGATTTTTTTGTCTTTACCAAGAGGATTTGAAATTGGGTCTGCACAATACCTATATATCAATGTTCCTAGCAGTGTTATTCATAAATGCCAAGACTTGGAAGCAACCAACGCTTTCTAAACTTTAAGTTGGAAACAACCAACACTTTCCAAACTGTGGTATATCCAGACAATGGACTATTTACTCAGTGCTAAAAGAAATGAACTATCAAGACTTGAAAATCAAGAAGGGCCCTAAGCCTTGGCAATGTATACATCTAAGGATAACCTGACCCCCTTGCTGTACAGTGGGAAAATAAAAAAAAAAATTAAAAATAAATAAATAAATAAATAAAAGAAGGGCCCTAAGGGCAAGTCAGTAGGTAAGAGAAGCCAATTTGTAAAGGCTACAAACTATATGATTCCAACTATATGAGATTTTGCAAAAGGCAAAACTGTGGAGACAGAGAAAAAATCAGTGGCTGGATCAAATCTTAATTCTATTTTTAATTTTCTGAGGAATCGCCATACTATTTTCCACAGTGGTTGCACCAATTTACAATCCCACCAACAGTGTAATAGGTTTCCTTTTTCTCCACAACCTCTCCAGCACTTATTGTTTGTAGACTTTTTGATGATGGCCATTCTGGCCAGTGTAAGGTGGTACCTCTTAGTGGTTTTGATTTGAATTTCTCTAATAATTAATGATGTTGAATATCTTTTCATGGTTTTTTGCAAACCATATGTCTTCTTTGGAGAATTGTCTGTTTAGATCTTCTGCTCATTTTTTTGATATGGTTGTTTATTTTTTTGGTATTGAACTGTAGGAGAAGTTTATAAATTTTGGAGATTAGTCCTTTGTCACTTGATTCATTTGAAAATATTTCTCCCATTCTGCGGGTTGTCTTTTTGTTTTGTTTAGGGTTTCCTTTGCTGTACAGAAATTTTTAAGTTTAATTAAGGCCCATATTTTTAGTTTTGTTTTTGATACAGCAATCCCATTCCTGGGCATCTATCCAGAGAAAACCATGACTCGAAAAGCCACATGCATTCCAAAGTTCACTGTAGCACTATATACAATAGCCAAGACATGGAAACAGTCTAAATGCCCATTGACAGAGGAGTGGATCAAGAAGATGTGGTACATATACACAATGGAATATTACTCAGCCATTAAAAGGAAAGAAATAATGGCATTTGCAGCAACATGGATGGACCTAGAAATTAGCATCTTAAGTGAAGACAATCAGACAATGAAACATCAACATCAAATGCTATCACTTACATGTGGAATTTAAAAAAAAATAACACAAGGAACTTCTTTGCAGAACAGATACTGATTCACAGACTTTGAAAAACTCGTGGTTTCCAAATGAGAAGGGTTGAGGGGTGGGGGATACAATGTGCATTTGGGATGGAAATGCTGTAAAATTTGGTCGTGATGATTGTTGTACACCTATAGTTGTAATAAAATTCATTAAGTAATTTAAAAAATCAGTGGCTCTTGGGGCTGCTGGAGCAGAGTGGATAGGACTCAATAAACAGATTTCAGGGTAATGAAATTATTCTCTATGATACTGTGGTGATTAATACAATAGCAGCAGTGAATAAGAAGTAAAATATATGATTATTATTATAATATGTCAATATAGGTTTATCCATAGTAACAAATATATTATTCTGGTTGAGGATGTTGATAATGGGGAAGTGTGGGCATGTTGATAATGGGGATAGGGTGTATAAGGGGAGTCTTTATACTTCTCCCTCTATTTTTCTGTGAACTTATTTATTAGTGACTACACTAAAACAAGTAATAAATGTTTGTGGAAAAACAATAAGACAAAGTACACAATATTTTGGAAGAAGGTATTTGAACAGCACCTTTTGACAATGGACTTGTGTTAAGAATATTCAAAAAAAAATCAAAAACTACAATGAGATACCACCTCACACCAGTCAGAATGGCCATCATTAATAAGTCTGCAAACAACAAATGCTAGAGGGGCTGTGGAGAAAAGGGAACCCTCCTGCACTGTTGGTGGGAAAGTAAGCTGGTACAATCACTATGGAGAACAGCATGGAGGTACCTTAGAAAACTATACATAGAGATATCCTGTGACCCAGCAATCCCACTCTTGGGCATATATCCAAACAAAACTTGCTTTGAAAAACACACATGCACCCGCATGTTCACTGTAGCACTATTCACAATAGCCCAGACATGGAAACAACCTAAATGTCCATCGACAGATGATTGTATTAGGAAGAAGTGGTATATATACACAGTGGAATACTACTCAGCCATAAAAAAGAATGACATAATGCCATTTGCAGCAATATGGATGGAACTAGAGACTCTCATATTAAGTGAAGTGAGTCAGAAAGAAAAAGACAATTACTATATGATATCACTTATATCTGGAATCTAATATATGGCACAAACGAACCTTTCCACAAAAAAAATCATGGTCTTGGAGAATAGACTTGTGGTTTTCAAGGCAGAGGGGGAGGGAATGGGATGGATTGGGAACTTTGGATTAATAGATGCAGACTACTACTTTTGGAATGGATAAGCAATGAGATCCTGCTGTGTAGCACTGAGAACTATACTGAGTCACTTATGATGGAGCATGAATATGTGAGAAAAAAGAATGCATACATGTATGTGTAATTGGGTAACAGTGCTGTACAGCATAAAATTGACAGAACACTGTAAACCAGCTATAATGGAAAAAATAAAAATCATTATATATAAAAAATTAAAAAATAAAAATAAAATAAAATCACTTAATACCTAAGAGGAAGAAAGTAAACAAAAATTAAAATTGGACCCTTCAGAGTTCCTGCTGTGGTGCAATGGATTAAAGATCTGGCATTGTCTCTGCAACAGCATGGGTTTGATCCCAGTCCTGGCCCAGAACATGGGTTAAGGATTTAATATTTCTGCAGCTGTGGCAGAACTTTCATATGTTGTGGGTGTCAACCAAAAAGAAAAAAAAATAGTTTACTGAAAGGATAAACAAATGATAAATACATACATGAAAACTTTTAATATCCATAGCAACATTGGGAATGCAAATTTAAAGTAACATGAGGAAGCATTATTAATATAAAATATATCAACAATGCCAAATTATAGTGAGGATGTACAGCTGAAAATCTCGCACATTGCTGGTGACTATAATGTACAATTGTATGGCCACTAAGAAAAATTCAGTTTATCATAGAGTTAAACATATAATAATCATATGACCAAGAAATTACACTACTATACATTTGAGAGAAATGAAAACTTACATTTAAAGCAGAATGCACATGTGAGTACTTATAGCCACTCTGTGAACACCAAAATCAGGAAACAATCCAAATGAGGATTGGATACCCAACCTGTTTAATACCTATAAAATGAAATACAGCTCAGCAATAAAAATGAACTGTAAATATGTGAAACAACTTGGATGAATCTCAGAAGGATTATGTTGAGTGAAAGAAGCAGTCTCAAAATGTTACATAATCTAGATTCTTTGTATATGACATTCTCCAAATAGCAAGACTATAGTAATGAACAGACTATTCATTGTCAGAGTTTAGATACTGAGTCAGAGTAACCACAAAGGAAAATCATAGGGTTTGGGGTGTGGAAAAATAGGTATCTATTTGATTGTAGTGGTAGTTACAAAGAACAAATACAAGTGCTTGAAAGAACTGTATACTAAAAAAAGAAAGCTAATATTATTGTAATATTAACTAAAAATACGTAATGGAAAAATAAAGAGGAAAAATCCATGTTATATTTATCAAAGTTTTTAAGTATAGTTGCTTTAATAGTAATTTTTAAAATGATAAAAACCTACAAATAATAATTATAGGAATTATAACTAATGCACTCTGCCTGTAGAGAGAAACCCAGAGAAGCAGGTCCATATACCAATATATAAATTAATAATTAAAGTTAAGGAAATATATATGAACATTACATTTTAATTTTTTATTTCAAAACTATTAAAGCTATCAATTTGAAATTATAGAAATATTAAGGGTATTAAGAATAGGAGTGTAGAACAAATTTCTTACCTTTTTTAGAATTATAAGTTGGACAATACGCACATCAAATGACTGTTCCATTTAGCTAAAAGAGAGGCTGAATATCATAACCATTAATCTGGAAGACATGCTTACTAATAACTTTTAAATTGGAAATTCTCTCACTCCAGCCCTACTCCCATCTTAAAAATGAGAAAAAAATATTAATGGACAACCCGTAGTTTATCAAAGTAACAAATGAAAATTCTGAGCCAGACAAGGTTGGAATGTTATATAAGCCTGAGAGCAAACACTTAAGCCTGAATATCAATAAACAGTTTAAAAATATGCACATAAAACTAGTATGTTATTATATAGACATGTATTTAAGCAGAATAAGAATTTAGAATATATGTGGTCCTTAAAATCTATGATTGTTTTCCTAAGAGCTGCCTCAAATGAAAACAATGTAACCAGGACTCTTGCATTTGAAGTGGTCAGAAAACTGAACCCTTTCAAATAGAGTTAGTAGAATTTGGTAGAACTGCTTTTAGGAAAGGTTCTTCTACAGGGCTCAACTAAGTGTACATTCCTTTCTTTCTTTTCAAGTGTTGGGACCCTAAAGAATGATTGGAAATGCTGTAGTCAGAGTGTAGGGATGTTTGTAACTTCAGTGGGTGTAGTGCTTGGATCATTGGAGCTGCCATGCTGACTTTGGTTCCTGAGAATTAGAGCCATAGGGTTAGAGTGCTGAAGGCAAACGTAAAGGAGCCTAGGTTCCTAGTGAAGGTTAGGGATGTCATTTCTCTTCCATATTTCTTTAGCTTGGAAAAATAATGAACACTGTAATTTTTATTTAACAATATTCTTGAGGGATATTCTCTGATTCAAGGGTATCATGATTTCCAGCACATACATAATCATCAAACTTCCAGCAGAGGAAAAAAAAAGATGATTTGGGAAGAAATGTATAGGCATTTCCACATTATTTCTAAAGAGAGCATCCATCGCTATTGAACAAAGTCCTAAAAGTTGAGAGTAACGTGAAACCATGGTGGTTAAAATCTATTTCATAAAGTACAAGAGAAATCATGTAAAGTTCTAAAAAGAGATTACAAATCTTTCAAATTTTCAGTAAACAAGTATTGAAAAATGAAAAAGGCAAACAGAGGAGAAGCCCATGTAGACAAATTACTCTGGATACACTGGAATGTAATGTTTCCAAAAGAAAATTGGAGTGTAGGGTTAAATACAGATGCTCTTTTCAATAGCAGAATGGTTGGGTAGGTATGTGGGCACCAGAGTGGATTGAAGAATTGATTTTTGCCTCTGTAATTTTTAAAGTTCATGATTAATTTTTCTTCAACATTAATATTTTCAAAATAATGAACATTTACAAAGCTATAAAAAAATGCAAGTGGCAAAATAAACCCTCATTTAAATTCACTAAATATACACATATTGTTTTATCTACACATATGTATTTGAAATTTATATATCTAAGTTAGTTTTACATAAACTGTTTTTCTCCTAGAAAATTTATTTTCAGTTACAGGTTGAAATTTAATTCAAGTATGCATCATTGTAGCAATCAACTTTTCATGATGGTAGACAATTTAAAACATGTGTTTAATGCATGCAGATAGTGTTAAATTTTATTATCTATTTTAAAATATGCAGATTACAGAAAGTGGATGATGTTACCACATGTTGCTAAATGATTAGTCTGCTTACAGAAAAAATATCAATAATATTAATTTATCCTACCTTTTGTCTGGCAATTCAATTCTGGGAAAATATTTCATTTATTTGCACTCTAGAAAATTAAAGAAAATTTAACCCCTCTATATTTTAGTTTTATTTTCAATTTACATTAAATTGTTTACCAATAGAGTAAGTGCCCATTATTACTAATAACTGTCCATTGTTAGGTAGGTAGTAATTTAGACTATGTAGAAGAAAAGGATATACTCTCTACAGTCCTTATTATTGTGTTTATTCCCCCTAAGGGAAAAGGGGGCATAATATAAACCATGGAATAAATTGCAATGCACACCTTATAAAGGAATGAGAATTTTGCTTTTAGTTTACTGAACCTTTTTTGGGAGGAGAAGGAACTAGACATCTTACTTTACTTTTAGTGAATATTCATATTTTTGCAATGAGCCCTCTGAAACTGAAAAGGCTAGAATACTGTGCAGTATATTCTAGACATTTAAATCTAAGATAACTTGATATTTGTAAAGATATATAATATGATGAGAAAAGGTACACATATAAGAAATTAGTTAAAGCTGAATACTAATTGTGTAAGATAAACTGAAAATTTTCAAATATTATAGAATGGTTGTCTATGTAAATGTTTTCAATTGTCTAATATCAATCCTAAAAGTTGTGTATAACCACACAATTGTGTTGCCAAAACCTCTGTATGTGAAATGTTCCTGTATCTAATCAAATTTTCTGATATGAGTGTATGCTCTCCAGAAAATGGGGTCTATGAGACCCTCAAGTAACAAAGATGTCACAAAGCAAGTGGAGATATTAAACTTAAAAAGGATTTTTAAAATTTCTTTATTTTATTGGCTATCACTTCAAAAGTTAAAAATGAACACTATAGAACCTCTTTAGCAATATAGTTTTAACCAAAAATCCCAATTTTTAAAGAAAATTTAAATGTAATTTTTGATATTGATGTATTAAATTATAAATTTTGAATTATCATAAAATCTAATATTTTCCAGTGATTATTATTGCTTAACCACTTTTCTTTTTCTCTAATAGTGGAAGCTTGAAGAGACTCTTTGCTGAAGAAAAAATCTTCATATATGGTGCACTTGGGTTTTGCCATATGCAAAAGTATATGTCATATGTGAAAATAAGAAAGTTTGTTTTCTTTGTAATTTCCAAGAGAAGGCTAATATGAAACCACGCATCCCAAGGTTTAATTGTCATTATATTTTTGGCTGCTTATGACAAAAAAACTGATTTCAGTTAGAATTCTTCATACACTCATATGCTTATATTTATACCAATTAATTACAAAAAGCAAGTGAGAGGTTTTATTTCATAAGAATTTCTTTGATTCTTTAATATATGTGTTAGCAACCTCTTGGTTTAACAAAAACGTTATAGCATTTCTTTCTCAGAATGTATCATTTACAATCAAAGGTATTCTTAGTCTCTAATTTAATGGGAAATAACTTGTTTGAATTATGTTTGATTAAAAAGGAGGAGTTTGTTAATATGAGTAAAATGTCCAACCCCAGATGAGCAAATTCTGCACTTTACATTCTAAGACTGTTGAGTTTCTTTTAATAAATTTAATTGATAAATTACAAAATTTAAGGAAAGTCTATTACTTTTTAAAATATGCATGTTGATTATGTAACCTGATGTAGAACTAACTAATGTGTTTTTCAGGTTGTTTTTGTTTTTATAATCTTTGCTAAAAAAATCAATGAGTCAAAGTAATAGGTATGGAAATAAGGAAAATGAGTGTCTAATGAGTGTTTAACATATAACCTAATATTTACTGTCTCAAGATATTAATTTTTCTTCAAAGTGTTTTTTTTTATTAATAGGGTTGTACCCACAGCATACAGAATTTCCCAGGCTAGTGGTCAAATTGGAACTACAGCTGCCAGCCTACGCCTGAGCCACATCTGCTACCTATACCACAGCTCACAGCAATGCGGGATCCCCCATCAAATAAGTGAGGCAAGGGATTGAACCCACATTCTTAGGGATACTGGTTGGATTTGTTTCTGCTGTGCCACAATGGGAACTCCTTAAAATATTTTTAAATGTCATAAATTTACTATATTATTTTCAAAGTATTAATTTATAAAGATGTAGATTCAGTGAAATTGCACAGCTCAGTTGAATCTTGTAAATGTGAGAATTTGAGAACTGGCAAGAAAGATGTTTGATCTTTTGAACTCACTCTTCTAACATATTCTATTTATTGAGCTATGATATTTACACATTTAGAAAATATCAGAGTATTTTCTTTCCTACATTTCGTGATATGAATATTATTTATAAAAGAATTTCTTGTTCTTTTCCTCCCAAGCATGGTACAAATCTGGTGCTGCTTGTGGAAAGAGTAAAAACTTCCAAAGTATCTCAGAGATCATTATTTATATATTTCATGGGGAAAAGGTGGCAGAAAGTAATTTCATTTCCTGTGTTTAAAGGTATCATTGTGTATGTATTGTATTATTTGTACCAATGTATTTTTTCTCAGGAAAGAAATCATTAACTGCCACTAGGCAGATAAAACTCAATGAAAGTGAGTTTTGCCTTTTATTTTCTAATCCTCTTTTTGTATATCAGAAGTGATATTTTTAAAAAGTTAATTTTCCGGAGTTCCCGTCGTGGCGCAGTGGTTAATGAATCCGACTAGGAACCATGAGGTTGCGGGTTCGGTGCCTGCCCTTGCTCAGTGGGTTAACGATCCTGCGTTGCCGTGAGCTGTGGTATAGGTTGCAGACGTGGCTCGGATCCCGCGTTGCTGTGGCTCTGGCGTAGGCCAGTGGCTACAGCTCCGATTCGACCCCTAGCCTGGGAACCTCCATATGCCGCGGGAGCGGCCCAAAGAAATAGCAAAAAGACAAAAAAAAAAAAAAAAAGTTAATTTTCCGAGGGACAAAAAATCCACAGATCTATTGATTTGTAGAACCTCAATTAAATTCATTTTTGTAAATATTTTAACACAATAATTATGTCAATAATTACATGACAGCAAATGAAACTAGAAAACTGAACAAGAGATAGTATCCCCAATATGTTCAAGCATACACAATTTTTGAAAACCTGTATTTCTTTAAATATTCTCACACATATTGTAAAACTTAAAATTTTAATAGGAAAAAGAAACTGAATATTAATAAATACATTTGCTTCTTGCTTGGGTCACTTTCAGACAATATCAACCAAACTTAATTTATATTTTATAGGCTAATTTAATTTTATTAAAGTATATTCTAAAAGAATTTTATTAATGTATGTTCTAGAAAGAAAATACCTATTTGTTGATGTTTAAAATAGTATGATTTTTGAAGTTAGGAAAGCATTTCCATATTTATTTTTACTCATAGAAATACTTTATCTGAGTAGGTAAAACAACAATCATTCTTTTACTCAGCAGTCATTGAGATAAATATTCTCATAAAATGATTGCAGGTTTACAGCAGGTACTAAAATTTATATAACAACAAATAATACACTATTGCTACTTTCATGATAGTTTTGAGGTAGTACATAAAACTGTACACATGAAGATTATACAAGGCAAAATAAGATAAATATCCAAGAGGTGTGATAAATCTCAGCTGTCACTGAATTGTGAAATCACAAGCACTCCTAAAGGGTTCAGAGTAGCAAATTTCAAAAAATGTTGTTTATTTCTTGACATCTTCCTCTTGATAAGGAACTGAGGAAGAATTTTTCAGGAATCAGGGACACAGATGATTTTTTTAAAGTAGTTAAACAATTGAAATCTCTAATTAAAATATAATTGTAATATAATTTATCACCAACCACAGACCAACTATTTTGCAAGACTTTCTCATTGTTAGCCTCTTGGCTTTTGACTCTAACCCATGTTTGTTCGTTATATTTCCTTCAGAAAGACCCTTGTGGACACAGGATATGGACATCTGCAATGAAACCACAGTGACTCAGTTTATCCTCATAGGGCTCTCTGACCTCCCTGCGGTGCGCTACCCTCTCTTCGTGGTCTTTGCCATCATCTATCAAGTCACCTTGGTGGGAAACGGGGCCATTCTCTTGGCCATTGGGACTGAGAAAAAACTGCACACACCCATGTATTACTTCTTGGCAAATCTGGCCCTCTTAGACATATTCTGCCCTTCAACCACTGTCCCTAAAATGCTGGAGAACCTCTTGACTGAGAACCACAGTATTTCCTTTGTTGGGTGTGCTCTACAGCTTTATTTTCTGGTGGCCCTGGTGGGGACTGAGGTCTTCCTTCTTTCTGTCATGGCTTATGACCGTTATGTGGCCATCTGTTTCCCTCTTCGTTACACCCTAATTATTACCAAGGTCCGCTGTGTTCAGCTCACTGTTGGGACCTGGACAGCAGGGTTTCTCAATTCCCTCCTTCATACTGTGTCCACGTTCCGCCTTTCTTTCTGTAAGTACAATCTAGTTAACCAGTACTATTGTGACATCCCACCAGTGGTGGCCCTCTCCTGCTCATCCACCTATGTGGCAGAAATGCTTATTTTGGTGGAAGCAGGTATCTTGGGAATCAGTGCCTTCCTGGTCACCTTTATCTCTTATTTCTACATCATATCTACCGTCCTGAAGATCCAGTCAGTGGAAGGGAAGCGAAAAGCCTTTTCCACATGTGCTTCCCACCTTCTAGTGGTCTGTTTGTTTGGTGGCACAACGGTATTTACTTATGTACGCCCGTATTCCAGTCAACACTCCCCAGGAATAGACAGACTTATCTCCATGTTATATGGAATTGTTACCCCAATGTTAAACCCCATGATCTACAGCCTGAGAAACACAGAGGTGAAAGGAGCAGTCAGAAGGGTCTTATGTCATAGAGGATTTTTACACTAAGTATAATATTAAATATCATGTGACATGACTTATATGTGTAATCTAGTGAAAATGATAAAAAGGCCATATTTTAAAAAAAACAAAACAAACAATGATTTCAAATTAAATCTTATGGTCACCATAGGTGATACAAATTGGGGGAGGGTTGAATTGGGAGGGTAGAAATAATATATTCAAACTACTGTATAAAATAGATGAACAAGAGCTTATAGTATGGCACAGGAAAATCTACTTAATAGTTTGTAATAACCTCTATGGGAAAAAAAGAATTGTTGCATTTATATGTATTACTGATTCACCTTGCTGTACTCCTGAAACTAATATAAAATTTTTAATCAACTATATTCCAATGAAATTAAATTTAAAAAAGTGAATGATTCAAAGTTTACTTATAATAAATTCATAATTTGTAAAATATTTTTCTTCTGCTGTATATAGAATACATAGTTACCTTTACAGACACAAATGTCTATAATTAGTTTTCTATAGAATTATATCTATATATCCACCTGAACCTTGTCATCCAATATGTGACATTTTTTAATGTAAGCACAGAAATGTTAATAATTTCACTAGTGTATCAGTTTTAAAGTGAACCTGTATAAAGTTAACTTGGACTTCAAGTCATATTTGTATCCATATGATAAAAAGACCATATTTTAAAAAAACCATATTATCTGTATGTTTTCATCTGCTTATAAATAAATATCTATAGATCATCCTTATGCTCCTTTCCCTTATTTGATTGACTGAATATGGCATTTCTCCTTAATGTTTTTCTTTCAATTTCTTCAGTTTTATCTTCCACCTCCTCTATATTTCTATTTCTCTCTCTTTTTGATGTCCCTATCCATTCTCAGTTCTGTATGTGTCTACAATACAGGTACTTAGTTTTGTCTCTGATTTAGTTATCTAATTCAGCTCACTGTACTACTCTCCTCTTAGCCTCAACATGGTGAAAACTGAAAGTATCATCACTTAATACACATACATACATTTTTATGTGCTACCTTGTATCTTTTAATCAATTTTCCTAGCTACTCAAAGTTTGTGAAAGAGACCAGTCTCAGCACTTTGATCAACTTTGCATAGAGAAGTCTAGTTTCTGACTGTGGAGGATACACCATTTTTACTACCTTTCCTCTTCTTGTCACATGTAGAGATAGGATTATTTTCTTTGCCCTACTGCTTTAAGTCAGAAAGCATGTATAATTTTTCTCATAAGTTCTGCCCACTCTGGACATCCCGATTACTTTCAAAATAGACTCTCCAATGATCACTATCAACATATCCCCACTCTCTGCATTTCTCATTCTCTCTTCATTGTCTGGCCTTCACTATATTTTGTTGTCCTTCTATCTGCATTTTGTCTTTCCATTACCACTAAATGATAGAATAATATCACTAGTGAGGTATTATGTTATTCAAAAACAGCCTGTCACTTCCTCCTGTGCATTGTCATGGATTTCTTAGTGATTTTCAAAATTTTACCAAATGGTAGCCTGATCATATGTACTTGTGCCACATGAGTTAGAGGACATGCTTTGGGATTAATTACATTTTCAGTAAAAATTGAGCATTGACCTAATATACCTCTTCCACAACATAGAGGGATGTTCATGGAGGTGTGGTGAGTAAACCCGCTACCATAGTCACCAACCTAATATTAGAAAGAGTGGGAAAATCCTTGCATACATGGAAAAATAAATGAAGTAATAACACTACTAGACTCATAAATTTGTTATTTGTTGTATTTTATTCCTTATTTTATGCTCTATTTCCAAGTTTGCATGTGGTGTGAAAGAATCAAGTCCTCATCATATAAAAAATGCTTGGGATTTCTTTATGTAACAGCATAGAAAATTGAATAAAATATTAAGAGCTCAACCATTTGCTCATTTTACATACCAGATATCCAAACATTTATTTTATGTTTCACTTCTTGTCTGAATGCAATATTCTTAAAGACATTGGGGTTATATCTTTATTAGTAAACAAATCTGGAATCTAATTCTGTCCTATTGGAAACAATAGTTGCCTCACCTCATAATCCACAACTCTGGCCTTGGCCAATAAAGGAAAATTTTATTTGTAACTAAAAGGAAGTTCTAGAATTCCCTATGCTTTTTTGTTTTGATATAAGATAATTATAATTTTACTTATTAATTGAAGAAAAGAAATGTACAAGCAAAACCAAAGACTTTGTCTCTGTATCCTCTCTTTAATATTTTGAGTGAAATATTAGTGTAGTACCCAAGAATATAAAATCATGAAATATTGGAGTTCCTGTCATGGCGCAGTGGTTAACAAATCCGACTAGGAACCATGAGGTTGCGGGTTTGATTCCTGCCCTTGCTCAGTGGGTTAAGGATCCGGCGTTGCCCTGAGCTGTGGTATAGGTCGCAGATGCGGCTTGGATCCTGTGTTGCTGTGGCTCTGGTGTAGACTGGCAGCTACAGCTCCGATTAGACCCCTAGCCTGGGAACCTCCATATGCTGTGGGAGCGGCCCAAGAAATGGCAAAAAGACAAAAAATAAATAAATAAATAAATAAAAAATAAAATCATGAAATATTTGGATGAAATTGCTGAATGATATATTTTCTCCTATTGTGGATTTAGGACTTCAAATTTAGAGCTGGCAATACTTTGATGAAGGCATTTTTTCTCTTGCACTCTTATCAGGGCTTGTTCTTCTTGAAAAAGTAAGAGATCAATATGTCTTTATTTTATTTTTCTCTTCTTTCCTTTCTAAAAATTACTGTCATCAGACACAACCTGGCCAAATCATTTGACAGTCATCTGTCCTGCTTCTCATGGGATGTAGCTGAGATTTTAATAGTAGTGTAAATGCGTAGAGAAAATGTGAATATAATTTTATACATATAAAATTTCAATCTCATCTTTTTCATTTACAGACACTTTAGTTCATTCCATATCTTGGCTCATAAAAAATGCTGCAATAAACAATGAACATGGGAGTGCAGATATTCTATGAGATTCTGTGTTCATATCCTTTGTATATACACTCAGATATGGAAGGCTGGATCTTATGGTAATTCTATTTTTAATGTCTAAGGAATGTCCATACTCTTTTACATAGTGTCACTAACTAGTTTATAGTCTCAGCAATAGTGCACAGTGTTCCTTTTTCTCTAAACTTTTGCCAACACTGGTTGTCTTTTGTCTTTTTGATGAGCTTTTCTCTGATAGTGAGTTGCATGTGGTTTTGCTTTGTATTTATTTGATGTTTAGTGATGCTCAACATCTTGTAATGTACCTGTCATTATTAGCAGTATATCATCTTTGTGGGAAAAAAAAGCATACTAATTTCTTTAGGCATTTAAAAATACTAGGTTGGTTTTATGGCTATTGAAATATTTGAGTTCTTTATGTTTTAGATGTTAGCCCTTTATCAGGCATATAATTTGCAAATATTTTATCCCATTCTGTAGGTTGCCTTGTCATTTTGTAGAGTGTTTCTTTTGCTGTACAAAGGAAACTTTCAGTTTGATGCTGTCTGCTTTTTTATTTTTACTTGTGTTGCTTATATTATACTGTCCATATCTTAGAATTTGCTGCAAAAACCAGTGTAAAGATAGTTCCCTCCCCCTTATTTTTCCTTCTAGGAGTTTTAAGTTCTCAAGTCTTAAAATTAAATATTTAAGTAATTTCAAATTGATTTAAGAGAATGTTATAAGTTTCTTGTCCAATTTCATTCTTCTGCGTGTGATTTTACATTTTCAATACCATTTCTTGAGGTTACTGTTCTTTCCTCTTTGAGTACTCTTGGTTCCCTCATAAATATTAGTTGACCATGTATATGATTGTTTATTCTGGGCTCTCAATTATATTTGTTTGTTTGTTTGTGGTCAATGTGTCTTTTTTAATGCCACTACCCTATTTTGTATACTATAACCTTACAGTATAGTTTGCAAACAGAAAGTGTGATGCTCCCTGTTTTGATCTTCTTTCTCAGGATTGCTTTTGATGTTAGGGTTCCTTTGTGGCTCGGTAGAAATTTTAGAATTATTTATTCTATTTCTATAAATAGTATCATTGGCTATCTGATAGGGGTCGCATTGTATGTAAAGATGAATTGGGCTTATATGGACATTTTAACAATATTAATTCTTCTAATTCATGAATGTAATGTAATATGTCTTTCCATTTTTTTGTATTTCAGTGCTTTCATCAAATATCTTGTAGTTTTCATTGCAGATGTCTTTTACCTCTGATTAAATTTATTCTTTAGTATGTTATTAATTTTGATGCTTTTTATGTATTATTATTATTATTATTAAAGTATAGTTGATTTACAATGTTTTGTCAAGTTCTGTTGTACAACAATGACCCAGTCACACACATTTTCATGTGCTGTACAGTAGTATCTCACTGCCCATCCATTCCAAATATAACAGTTTTCATCCAAAAAAACCCCCAAATTCCCATCTATCCCACTCTGTTTTGAATGGACTAATTATTTAAAGATTTTTTGTTAGTTTACAGAAATATATTATTTTCTTTATATTGACTTTGTTTCTCACAATTTTACTGAATTTATTGCTTAGTTTTAGAAATTTATTGGGATTTCATTAGGATTTTTTTTTAGGTATTAGATTATATCACCTGCCAGGAAATGCAATTTTTAAAAATTTCCTATTTGGGTGTCTGTTATTCTTTTTCTCACCTTCTGGTTCTAGCCAAGACTACCACCATTATGCTGAATAGAGGTGAAGATAGTGGGCACATTTACCTTGTTCCTGCTCTTAGAGAAAAGTTTTCAAATTTTACTCATTTGTATGATGTTGGCTGTGGGTTTGAAATTTAAGAGCTTTATTGGGTATATTACTTTTCTTCTGGGTAAATAAAAATGTGGAAATTTATTTTATTTTAGTTTATTTAAAAAAAATCCTGGTCCTCTACTTACTTAATTTTTTCCTTACATTAAAAAAAATTAAAGTATAGTTGATTTATAATGTTACTTCAATTTCTGTTTTATAGCAAAGTGGCCCAATCACATGCAGTTGCCTGTGTTGTACTGTAGGGCCCTATATTCCCTCCATTCAGAATATAGCAGTTTGCATCCAAAAGCCCTGAACTGCCTGTCCATCCCACTCTCTCCCCACTCCCTCCCTGGGTGTCCAAAGGTCTGCTCTCCTTGGCTGTGATCTGTTTCTGTTTTGTAGATAGGATCATCTGTGCCATATTTTAGATTCTACAAATAAGTGATATTCTATGGTATTTTTCTTTTTCTTATTGGCTTACTTCACTTAGTATGAGAATTTCTAGTTTCATCCATGTTGCTGAAAATGGCATTAGTTTATCTTTTTATGACGGAGTACTATTCAACTGTATATGGTACCACATCTTCTTAATCCATTCATCTGTTGATGGACATTTAGGTTGTTTTCATGTCTTGGCTATTATGAATAGCACTGTGCATGTATCTTTTTCAATGAGTTTTATTCTGATACATGCCCAGGAGTGGGACTGATGGATCATATGGTAGTTCTATATTTAGTTTTCTGAGATACCGCCATATTATTTTCAATAGTGGTTGAATCAATTTACATTCCCACCAACAGTGGAGGAGGGTACATTGTTCTCCACACTCTCTCCAGCATTTGTTATTTGTTGATGTGTTAAAATGATCACTCTGACTGGTGTGAGGTGGTACCTCTTTGTAGTTTTCATTTGCATTTCTCTAATGATTAGTGATGCTGAGCATTTTTTCATGTTCCTGTTGGCCATTTGTAAGTTTTCTTTGGTGAAATATCTATTTAGATCTTCTACCAATTTTTCAGTTGGATTTTTTGTTTGTTTTTGAATTATATGAGTTTATATATTTTGGAAATTAGGCCCTTATCTGTTGCATCATTTGAAATATTTTCTTCCATTCTGTAGGTTTCCTTTTCATTTTTTAATGTCTTCCTTTACTGTGAAAAAGTTTTGTGTTTCATTAGGTTCCATTGGTTTATTTCTGTCTTTATTGTCGTTATTCTAGGGGTTGTTTCAAAGAAGATGTTGTGTGATTTATGTCAAAGAGTATTCTGCCTATGTCTTCCTCTAGGAATTTTATAGTATCTGGCCTTGTATTTAGATCTTTAATACATTTTGAGTATATTTTTTGTATCAAGTTAGTGTTATGCTTTCATTCTTCTAATGTAGGCTTCCAGTTTTCCCAGCATGATTTATTGAAGAGACTATCTTGTTTTCCACTGTTTCTGCCTCCTTTGTCATAGATTAGTAGACCATAGGTGCTTGGGTTTATTTCTGGGCCTTCTATCCTGTTCCATTGATTTACATTTCTGTTTTTGTGCCAGTGCCATGCTGTTTTGATAACTGTAGCCTCATAGTATTGTCTTAAGTCAGGAAGCTTGATTCCTCCATTTTCATTTCTCTTTTTCAACATTGCTTTGGCTATCCAGGGTCTCTTATGATACCAAGCTATACAAGGATACCACAAAAATGAAAATTACATGCCAATATCACTGATGAACATAGAATCAAACATCCTCAACAGGATACTAGAAAAGCAAATCCAAATATATATTAAGAGAATTATACACCATGATCAAGTGGGATTTATCCCAGGGATGCAAGGATTATTCAATATCCACAAATGAATGTGATATACCACATCAACAAAATGAAAAATAAAAGCCATTATGAATACCTAAATAAGATGCAGAAAAGGCTTTTGATAAAATTCAACACATTTTCAGATAAAATTTCTCCATAGACTAGGCATAGAACATAATAAAAACCATATATGAACAACATAATAAAAACCATATATGAACAACCCACAACAAACTTCAACATAATAAAATCATAATATGAACAACCTCCTCAACATAATAAAAATCATATATGAACAGCCTACAACAAACTTCATTCTCAATGGTGAAAAATTGAAAAAATTTATGCTAAATCAGAAATAAGACTAGGATGTTCATTTTCACCACTACTATTCAAAAGAGTTTTGAAAGTCTTAGCCACAGCAATTAGAGAAAGAAAATAAATAAAGGGAATCTAAATTGGAAACAAAGATGTAAAACTCTCACTGTTTGCAGATGATATGATACTATACTGAGAAAAATCCTAAAGACAACACCAGAGAACTCTTATAACTCATCACTGAGTTTGGCAAATTTGTTGTTTACAAACTTATATAAGAAATCAATTGTATTTCCCTATACCAACAATGAAATATCAGAAATAAATATCAGGGAAACCATCCCATTTACCATCACATTAAAAAGAACAAAATACTCAGGAATAAACCTACCTAAAAAGACAGAGACTTATACCCTGAAAACCATAAGATGCTGATGAAAGGTATCAAAGACAACACAAACAGATGGAAAGATACACCATTCTTGGTTGGGAAGAATCAATATTTTCAAAATGAATATACTACCCAAGGCAATCTACACATTCAATGCAGTGCCCATAAAATTACCAAGGACATTCTTCACAGAATTAGAACAGTACATTTTAAAATTTGTAAGGAAGCCCAAGAGTATATTACTTTTATATCCATTTTTTGAGTGTATCTAACATGAAAAATGTATCTTGTCAAATATGTTTTTTCACCTACTGAGATTATATGATTTTATATTTCATTCTATTAGTGTGGCATAACATATTTATTGATTTGTATATTTTGAAGCATCATTGAATCCCAAGTATACATCCCACTGATCATCATGAATGGACTTTTTTATGTGCTGTTTAATTCAATATGCTAATTTTGTGAGCAGAATTTTAAAATCTACATTCATCTCAGATATTAACCTATATATTTTTTCTTATAGGACCCTTTTCTTTCTTTAGTTATAGGGTTATGTAAGCCTCTTAAAACTAGTTTGGCAGTTTTTTGTTCCTTTTTAATTTTTTTAGAAGAGTTTAGAAGGGATAAACATTAATGCTTTTAAATGTTTGGTAGAATTCACCCTTGAAATCATCTGGTTCTGGGATTTTTCTGAACTGGGATATTTTTATTTAAGATTAAAATATAACTAGAGATGCTGAGCAGCTTTATTTGTGCTTGTTGGCCATCTGGGTCTTCTTTGGAGAAATGTCTATTTAGGTCTTCTGCACATTTTTTTGGTTGGGTTGTTTGTTTTATTTTTGTTGAGTTCTATGTGTTGTTTGTATATTTTGTAGATTAGGCCTTTGACATTTTCATCATTTGCAAAGTTTGTATCCATTCTGTGACACTTGTCTTTTCATTTTTTGAATGATTTTCCTTTACCGTTCAAAAGCTTTTAAGTTTAATTAAGTCCCATTACTATATTTTTGGTTTTATTGACTTTATTTTAGGAAATGGATAAAACAATATGTTACTGTGATCTATGTCAAAGATTATTCTGCCTCAGTTCTCCTTCAAAGTTTGTGGGGATGTAAATTGGTAAACCACTATGGAAAACAGTTGTCAGTGGGTAGGGGAGAGAGAGTGGATGGGGAGTTTGGGGTTGGTAGATGCAAACTGTAACTTTTGTAATGGATAGACAATGGCATACCACGGTACAGCACAGGGAACTGTATGTGATTGGGTCACTTTGTTGTACAACAAAAATTGCAGAAACATTATAAATCAATTGTACTTTAATTTAAAATAAAATAAAACCAACCAAAATAAATCTAAAGATATTATGTAGAAGGAAATAATGAAAATAACTGCAGAAATAAATTTTTAAAGGCTTAAAATATAAATAAAATGAATAATTATTTTAAGAGTTGATGTTTTTTGGAATTTCCCTGATGTCTCAGTGGGTTAAGAATGTGGTATTGTGGTATTTTTCATTGTTGTGGCTCAGGTTGCTGCTGTGGAGTTGGTTTCATCCCTGGCCTGGGAACTTTTTTAAGCCATAAGCATAGTCTTTCGCCCCCCCCAAAATAGTTGGTATTTTTACCAAACTAACAAAATTGGAAAACTTATAAGTAATTTAAAACAAAAAGAGGAAAGACTCAAATACCAGAAATGAAAGATTATTCTTCCATAGAGAAGTTGTAATCATCTGGATATGAGAGCAAAACATCTACAGCATTCCCTGGAGGCAAAGCTTAATCCAGAGAAAGTCTCTCACTCTCTCCAATTCTATGAAAGCTGAGAGAGGTGAGGAAGCTGTAGAAGAAAAATTTGAAGCTAGCAAAGGTTGGTTCATGAGGTTTAAGGAAAAAAAGTATTTTTGATAACATAAAAGTTATAGCCTCAGGACCCAGTTCTTCCCAGCCCAACAGTATCAAATGTCTCAATTCAAGCAATTAACTAGGGAGGGTTTTCCTGGTGGGCTCGACCCACCAGGAGAGAGGATTCCTTAAAACTTCCAGATGATTCATCCATTCCTTCAGATTCCCATGCCTGCCAGAGGGCTCAGGACCAGGTCCTGCAGACCAGTCCACAGAAACTAGAACAGGGACCCTTTGGGTCCTGCCAGTCAGAGACCGTGGGACTTAATTTTGCCTAATGATGGGCAGGCTTCAGCCTCAGAATCCTTGGTCCTGACCACCAGCAAACCTACTCTAGCCTTGGGACCAGATTCACTCACCACTGGGCAGACACCTACTTCTGGACAACCACAGTCTCTAGATTATAGACAAAGACCCCCACCAGTAGTATAGAACCTGACCTGGGACCAAATGGGCCATGGTCCCACACACTATCAAGCAAGTACAGGCATCAAGAGACCTCAGACCACACATCCAGCAGGGTAAAGGAACTGTCCCCATTCACCAGGACTCTGACTCCAGCTCTGGAGCCTCTGAACCCTGAAGCCAGACCCTAGGACCTCATTCTGCCTGCTGGTGAACTGGCAGGAACATCAAGACCTGGCTTCTCCCATTTCTTGGTGGGCATCAGCCCTTGGATATCCTGTACCCCTTTTCTGCCTACTAGTGAGTCTACACTAGTCCCAGAGTCCCTGGGATTCTGCAGCCAACCTTCTCACGACCCTGAGAGCTTTGGTACATGGCAGCATTTGTACAAGGCAGAGAGTGGCAACCAAGTGAACCAGGGGCAACTAAACCTACCAGACCACCCACAGTAGTCAGGCTACCACAGAAAAAGGACACACAGCTATCATCTCTAGAACATATGCTCTGGTGAACTACTAAGAGTATGGTGTTGGGATGCAAAGGATGTCTCCTATAAAAAGCTTCTTATTTAAGTTCAGGATACAATCAATCAGATGTATAGAAATAAAAACAGAAAATTAGGCAAAACTCATATTCTGAATGAAGGAACAAAATAAAACCCCAGACGAACAAAATGAATACAGATAGACAATGTACCCAGGAACACTATAAGGGTAATGATCATAAAGATGATCAAAGACCTTGAGAGGAGAATAAATGCAAAGAATAAGTTAAGAGTTTATATAACTTTTTAGATTCCACATAAAGTGATGTCATATGTTATTTATTTTCTCTGACAGAGCTCATTTAGTGGTAATCTCTAGTTCTATCCATGTTGCTCCAAATTGCAATATTTCATTTGTTATGGCTGAGTAGTATTTCATTGTAAATTAGTGTATATATAGAAAGATAGATATATATGTGTATTATATACATCTATTTCATCTATATCTATATATCTATATCTATACCAATTTTCTTTATCCATTTATCCGTTAATGGATACTTAAGTTGCTTCCATGTCTTAGATATTATAAATAGTACTGCTATAAGCTTTGAAGTGCATATATCTTTTTGAATTAGAGTATTTGTCTATTCTTTTTTTTTCTATAAAATTATTTTTAGTCATGGCTGTACGTTTTTTTTCCATGGCTTATCTTCCTCTACTTTATTTATTTATTTTTTATTTTTTATTTTCCCACTGTACAGCAAGGGGATCAAGTTATCCTTACATGTATACATTACAATTACATTTTTTCCCCACCCTTTGTTCTGTTGCAACATGACTATCTAGACAAAGTTCTCAATGCTACTCAGCAGGATCTCCTTGTAAATCTATTCTAAATTGTGTCTGATAAGCCCAAGCTCCCGATCCCTCCCACTCCCTCCCCCTCCCATTATACACTCAGGAGTGAGATTACTGGATCATATGAACATCCATTCTGTTTTCTATATTGACTGCATCTGTTTGCATTCCCACTAAAAGTGTAGGAGGATATTCTTTTCTCCACCAGGACTTCTTATTAGTAGATTTTTTGATAATGACCATTCTGACTGATGTGAGGAATTACCTCATTGCAGTTTTGATTTACATTTGTATAAAATTAATGATGTTGAGCATCTTTTCAGGTACCTACTGACCATCTACATGTCTTCTTTGGAGAGATATCTATTTGGGTTTTCTGCCCATTTTTATAGGGTTGCTTGAGTTCTATCTGCTGTTTGTATATTTTGGAAATTAAGCCCTTGTCTCTTGCATAATTGCAAATGTTTTCTCTCAGTATGTAAGTGTCTTTTCCTTTTGTTTATGGTATATTTTGGTGTTCAAAAGCTTGCAAATTTGACTAGGTCCAATTGGTTTGTTTTTTATTTTATTTATTTTTCCTTGGGAAACTGACCTAAGAAAATATTACTGTGATTTATGTCAGAGAGTGTTTTGCCAATGTTCTCTTATAGGAGTTTTATGGTGTCATGTCTTATATTTACGTCTTTAAGCCATTTTGAGTTTATTTTTTATTTGCAGTGAGGTAGTGGTCTAACTTCATTGAAATATATGTGGTTGTCCAGCTTTCCAAGAACCATTTGTTGAAGAGAATGTCTTTAGTCCATTGTATATTCCTGACTAGTTTGATAAAGATTAATTGACTATAGGCATGTAAATTTATTTCTGGGTTTTCTTCTATTCCATTGATACATATGTCTGTTTTTGTGCAAAACACAGTTTTGATATAGTAGCTTTGTAGTATTTCCTGAAGTTTGAGAGGGTTATACCTCCAGCTTTGCTTTGGCCATTTGGGATATTTCATGATTATATCTAAATATTTGGATTGTTTGCTCTAGTTCTGTTAAAAATGTCATGGGTAATTTGATAGGTGTTGCACTAAATATATAGACCACTTTGAGTAGTATGGTAATTTTATCTTTCCTAATTCCTCTAATTCAGGAGTGTAGGTATATTTTCATTTCTCTGAATCATCTTCACTTTCCTTTATCAATGTTTTATACTTCTCAGCATTATAAGTCTTTTACTTCCTTGGTCAGGTTTATTCCTAAGTATTTAATTTTGGGGGTTGTGATTTTAAAAGGTATTATTTTTTACATTACTTTTCTTATATTTCATTTTTAGTAAATATAAATGTAACTGATTTCTGAATGTTAATCTTGTATTGTGCTGCTTTGCTGAATGTTAGTATCAAGTTGAGTAGTTTTCGTGTGGAGTCCTTAGGATTTTTTTATATATAGTAACATGTCATCTGCATATAGAGATAATTTTACCTCTTCTTTTACAATCTGAATACATTTTATTACTTTTGTTTTTGTGATTGCTGTGGCTAAGATTTCCAATAATATGTTGGATAAGAGTGGTGAAAGTGGACATCCCTGTCTTGTTCCATATTTTCATGGGAAGACTTTCAGCTTTTCTCTGCTGAGTATTATAGTGACTGTGGGTTTATCATAGATGGCTTTTATATGTTGAGGTATGTTCCCTCTATACCCACTTTGATAAGAGTATTTATCATGAGTGATTGTTGAGTTTTGTTAAATTTTTTTTCTGCATCTATTGAAATGATCCTGTGGGTTTTTTACTTTTCTTTTGTTACTATGGTGCATTGCATTGATTGATTTGTGTATATTGAACCATCCTAGTGAGCTTGGGATGAATTCCACTTGGTTGTGGGGTATGATCTTTTTTATGTGTTGTTGGGTTCACTTGGCCAAAATTTTGTTGAGAATTTTTGCATCTATATTCATCAAAGATATTGGCCTATCATTTTCTTTTTCTGCTTGTATCTCTCTGGTATTGATTTTAGGGTGACTGTGGCTTCATAGAATGTCTTTTGGAATGTTCCTCTTCTTCAGTCTTTTGAAATAATTTAAGTAGGATGGGTACAAATTATTCTTTGTGTGTTTGATAGAATTCCCCAGAAGCCATCAGGCCCTGGACTTTTGTTCATAGGGCTAACTCATTTGTTTATATGTCACTAAATTATATTTTAATTTTATTTTTATTAAAGTATAGTTGATTTACATGTAGTGTAAATTTCTGCTGCACAGCATAGTGACCCAGCTACATATATATTTATGCATATATTATATACATATGTAATATTCTTTTTCTCATACTATTTTCCATCAGGTTCTATCCCAAGAGATTCTACAGAGTTCCCTGAGCTGTACAGTATCACCTTGTTTCTTACCCATTCTAAATGTAATAGTTTGCATTTACCAAACCTAAACTCCCCATCCATCCCACTCCCTCTCCACTCCCTCCTGGGAACCACAATTCTGCTCTCCTTGGCTGTGATCTGTTTCTGTTTTCTAGATAGGATCATCTGCGTCATATTTTGGATTCTACAAATAAGTGATATCCTATGGTATTTTTATTTTTCTTTCTGGCTTACTTCATTTAGTATGAGAATCTCTAGTTCTACCCATGTTGCTCAAATGACATTATTTTATCTTTTTTATGGCTGAGTACTATTCAATTGTATATATGTACCACATCTTCTTAATCCATTCATCAGTCAGTGGACATTTAGGTTGTTTCCATGTCATGGCTATTGTGAATAGTGCTGCAATGAACATATGGGTGTGTGTATCTTTTTCAGTGAAAGTTTTGTCTGGATATATGCCCAAGAATGGGATTGCTGAATCACATGGCAGTTCTATATTTAGTTTTCTTAGGTACCTCCATAATATTTTCCGTAGTGGTTTAACCAATTTACATTCCCACCAACAGTGAATGTGGGTACCTTTTTTTCCACACCCTGTCCAACATATTTGTTATTTTTAGACTTGTTAATTATGGTCATTCTGACCAGTGTGAGGTCCTCATTGTTGGCTTGATTTTCATTTCTCTAATAATTGGTGATGTTGAGCATTATTTAATGTGCCTACATGCCATCTATAAATATTTGTTGGAGAAAAGTCTATTTAGGTCTTCTGCCCATTTTTTTTTAATTGGGTTGTTTATTTTTGTTGTTGTTGTGTTGTATGAGTTGTTTGTATTTGTTGTCAAAAAGACTATACTACCAAAGTTAATCTACAGATTTAATTCAGTCCCTATCAAATTACCAATGACATTCTTTTGTCTTCATGTATGCATTTAGTACTGTAAATATCCATCTTATAACTGCATCCTGAATGTTTTTGTATGTTGGGTTTCCATTTTTATTTATTATTTTAAGAAATAATTTTAAATTACTTATTTTTCATTGATTGAGTACAGTGTTTAATTTCCATGTGTTTATGCCTTTTCTGGTTCTTATCCCATTTAATGATTGCTGTAGTTATACCATTATGGTCAGAAATGATGTTTGATATGACTTCGATATTCTTATATTTGTTAAGATTTGTTTTGTTGTCTAACATATGATCTATGTTGCAGAATAGTCTTTGCACACTTGAAAAGACTGTGTATTCTGCTTTACTGAATAGAATTCTCTGTAAATGTCTGTTTGGTTAATTTGGTTGAACACAGTTCAAATCTAATTTTTCTTTACTGATTTTCTGTTTTAATGTTTCCTATATTGTTGAATGTGAGGCATTGAAGTTTCCTACTATTCTGTTGTCTAATTTTCCCTTCAGTTATGTATACATGTAAATATATACATATATTTATGAATGAAAATATATAGGCTCTCTCCATATATAGTCTTTTCAGCTTAGGATACATAAATATTTACAATTATATCTTTTGGATCACACTCTTTATCATTATGTAATGAAGATTTTTATTCATGGGATAATTTTTTTAAATGTTTTAATTGTCATTTCCCCAATACAATTATTTTTTATACTGGTACATCATGGTGACCCAGTTACATATGCATGTACACATTCTTTTTTCTCTCCTTATCATGCTCCATCATAAGTGACTAGACATAGTTCTCAGAGCTACACATCAGGATCTCATTGCTAATCCATTCCAAAAGCAATAGTTTTTATCCATTAACTCCAAGCTTCCAATCCATCCCACTCCCTCCCCCTCCCCCTTGGCAGCCACGTGGGACAATTTTTGATTTGCAGTTTATTATGTTTGACAAAAGTATAGTTATTTCTGCTCTCTTTTTTCCCAACTTACATTGAATATTTTTCCATCCACTCAGTTTCAGTCTATATGTATTCTTAAGCCTAATATGAGTCTCTTTTAGGCAGCATGTAAGTGAGACTTGTTTCTGCATCCATTGAGTTTTTCTATGTGTTTTGATTACAAAATTTATTTGACTTCTATTTAAAATGAGTTTTGATAAATTTGTCTTTACAGTTGTCATTTTGTTAATTGTTTCTTGGATGTTCTATTACTGTCTGATCATATTTTCCCCCTCTTTTCTCTCTTCCTTTATGACTTGATGATATTCTATTTTGATTGCTTTCTCTTTATCATTTATTCATTTTTATTTATCTTTTATCATAACTACTGTAATTATTTACTTTTTAGTTAACATGAAAATTAAACACTAAATGTTTTAATAGTTTATTTTAATCCAAAGATAATTCTAATTTGATTTTATATAAATATGCTAGCCTATTTCTTCTTCAGACACAGTTTATATTTTTGTCTTCAAATTTTGCCTTTTTATATTGTGTAACCAGTAACAATTAGTTTAGATAATGTTAATACCTTTGTGTCTTAGTCTTTTTTATCATTTATTTATATATACATATTTTCTACTGTATACTAGATTCATAAGTGTTTTTTTCAACCACTTGTACAATATTGGAGTACTCTAAAATTTACTATATATCATATTTTCTGGTGTATTTTCTATTTTCATAAATTCTATGTTTCCTTCTGCCATTTTTTTTATTCTTGAAGAAATCCTAGTGTAGTTTCTTTTAAATTTGATCTATCAGTGATTAACTCTTGCAGATTTTGTTTGGATGGAAATATATTTGCCTTTCTTCCATTCTGATCTGAATACAATATTCCCCCTGTTATAATATGCAAATTTTTTATTAAAATATGCTGATTAGTTGAATGTTGATATTCCACAATATCTTAAGCTGTATTCATTCCTTTTTATTATTCCAAAAATGTAGTTCCTCTGATTGGGTGATTTACACTGACCTATCTCTATTATGATTTACTTTCCTCTGACCTTGATTTATTTTGCTGTTAGAGTTCTATATTTCATTTTTGGTTCAGTTTTCTTTATCTCTCAGCTCTATGATTTTATGTGTTACATTTAAATAATTTTTTAAGTATTCATTTAAATTTTCACTTTGTGCATTTATTTTCAAATCTTGGTGAACATTTTTATGACCATTATTTTGAAATTTCTATTTGACAAATCATTCATGTTTTTTTCATTCTGGTTGGTTTCTGGTGAGTTATTTTGTTTTCTTTAATATTTATTCCATCATTTCTTTATTTTTCTTTACTTTCTGTGTGGATTTCTGTGCATTATTGAAAAGACCACTTTTCTCTGTCCTGACAGACCAATTTTATTTAAGAGATAAACTTTACCAATCAACTGCCCTGAGAGTCTGGGTGCCTATCAAAACTTTGTACTTGTGAAACCCAAAATGGTTCTTCTTAGTGACTCTATGGTGATTTGCATGTGCCAAGGTATGTCAGTGCTCTGAAGCATCAGGAATTACTTATAAGAATTTCTCTGATTCTCTAGTATGTGTACTATAAGTTTCTTCAGTTAATAATGATGCTTATAAATCTCTTCATCAGCAATATATTGTTAACAGAAATATCATCTTCATTTTATAATTAGGTGGCAAATAACTAAGCTTTAATTATGTTTTATTTATCTATTTTTAATTTATAGTTGCACCTGTGGATGTGAATGTTCCCATGCTAGTGGTCAAATGGGAGCTGTAGCTGAGGGCCTGCACTACAGCCACAGCAACAACGGATCCAAGTTGAATCTATGACTTACACTTGAAGCAATTCTGGATCCTTAACCAACTGAGCAGGGCCAGGGATCAAACCTCATTCTCATGGAGACTGTTGAGATTCTTATATAAACATTGCATGGGAAAAGGATGGCAGAAAATAATTTAATTTCTCATTTGTATAAATGATTGGGTATTATTTATATATATGTATATATATATACATAGTTTATCTGAACAAAGAAATAACTAACAATTTCTCTAAGTCAAAATAAATGTGGGGAGGAAATCATTGAAATTATTTTTGCATTTTATATTTTAATCATCCTTCTTTGATTCTAAAATAAAATGTGATAATAAAACATTTTCAAAGTGACAGAAAAATTTATAAATGTGTTGATTTGTAGACCTTAAAGTTTTTTATAAATAATCTTAAAATTATGATTACATACACTATTGAAATACACATAAATTCAATTAGAAATTTAGTTGAGTTAGAATGGCCAATATGTTCAAACATATATAATTTTTGAAGCTCTTTATTTCCTTAAGTTTTCTTATACTTGTGGTAAAACAATTAACTTCTAAGGGTAAAAATTAAATGTTGATAAATATATTTGTTTCTTGCTTAGGTTACATTCAGGCATTATCAATCTTGTTTTATTAATATTTTGTAGGCTAGTTTAATTTTATTAAAATGTACTTTTGTAGAAAATAAATGTTTGTGTTCATATATAAATAATTATAATTTTAAAGCTATAAAGTGATTCTCCTATTTATTTCTTTCCTTTAGAGAAAACTTTGTTGATGCAAGTAATATACCATTCACTCTTTTTTCTCAACAATTATTTAGATAAATACTGTTATACTATATGTCTGCTAGTTTCTAACAGTGATCAAAATTATAAACAAGGAATAATCTTATACAATGTCCACCTTAAAAGTACTTAGAATTGAGATAGTGCATAAAATTGTACACATTGAGATACTACAAGCAAAAATAGGTAAATACTCAAGCAAGTGTTAGAAATATACCATCAGATTTCACTGAATTGTGAAATTGCATAATCTGCTGAAGGGTGGGTTCACAATGGATTTACTGAGAAGGTGAATTTTTAATCATCTCCTTCGTTTTGATAAAGAGCTAGGGTGAATCTTTTGAGAAATATGAACATATAGGATATTTCATGATTAAAACATTCTAAAATTGAAATGTCTAATTCAAGTAGAACTAATATAATTCATTGTCACCTACACATGATTTTTCCAAGAATTTCTTAATGCTAGGCTCACTGCCTTTTTACTCTACTCTGTGTTTTTTTATTTCATCCCCTTGAGAAGGATGTTTGTGGATGGAGAAGATGGGTATCTATAGTCAAACCACAGTGTCTAGGTTATCCTCATAGGGCTCTCTGACTTCCCTGAAGTGTGATATCCTCTCTTTGTGCTCTTTGCCACCATCTTTCAGGTCACCTTGATGAGGGCATTCTCTCTTGACCTTTGGAATTGAGAAAAAATTGTGCATATCAGTATTACTTTTTGGCAAATCTGTTTCTCTTAGATATATTCTGTCCATCAATTATCATTCTCAAGATGCTGAGAACCTCTTGACTGAGAAGCACAGCATTTCTTTTACTGGATGTGTTTTGCAGCTTTCCTTTCTGGTGGCCCTGGTGGAAGCTGAAGTCTCCCTTCTCACTGCCATTGACTTATTTCTGATATGTGGCCATCTGTTTCCCCCTTTGTTACACTCTCATCATTGCCAAGATTTACTGTGTCCAGCTAATGGCTGGGACCTTGGCAACAGAATTTCTTAATTCCTTCCTTCCTACAGTGTCTATGTCTGCCAGTCTTTCAGTAAGTCCTCATGAGTTGCTGCTTTTGAGGAAACTAAGAGATGTATATATTTTTATTTCATTCCTCTCTCTGTCATGGTCATCTAAGAGATGAGCTACTTCTCATGGGCTGTAGCAGAGACTTTTGCAGTGATGCGAATATTTACTCAAGCATTAAAAAGGCAGCTCTCCCATCCAAGTACTAACTGGGCCCAACCCTGCTTAGCTTCTGAGATCAGATGAGATCAGGCAAGTTCACTGTGATATGGCCATTCAGGATGGATCAGCAATGGGATCCTGCTGTGTAGCACTGGAAACTCTGTCTAGTCACTTATGATGGAACACATAATATGAGAAAAAAGAACGTATACATGTATGTGTAACTGGCTTGCCATGCTGCACAGTAGAAAAATTATATATTTAAATAAATGATAAAAAAGGCAGTTCTTTAAATTTCAAGACTGACTGGAGGGATGGATGAATTTGTTAGTTTGGGCTAATGAATGTGTGTGTAAATGAGGTGCCATTTTAGATTAATGACTCTATAGTTAGACTGATAGAAATCATGCATAAAATGGAGATGATCAGGAAGAAGGAAGGAAATGTCAGATAGGAATAAAAGCTTCTGACAGGAAGGACTGGAGGGCTCAAAAAAAAAACCCTCTAATTCAGAAGAAGGCATGATTTCAGTTGGCTGCAGTGGTTACTTGGCTGAGCTCTGACACTGTGTTTCCAGAGCAGGGGTATACTATTGCTAAGGTATCTTATAGTCAGGCATATTTTTACCTTGATGCTGGGTTTAATATAGTCTGTGCAACAATCCTGTCACATCTGCCTGCCCCAGGGATTTGCTCTAGATTGAGGAGATGGAGGTTGACCAGGATGTTACAGTGCCAGGGTTACTGCTTCAGTCTTTCCTTATACTATAATGAGGAAAGACATAACAATTGGCCATAAAAATGTATCAATACTTGAATGCCATGTGAGAGCATCCTACTGTGAATTACCTAAGGACAAAGAAAAGTTGTTCTTTTGATGAATATGTATATATATATATATACACATACACATACACATATATTGTGTTAATTTTATTCTACCTCTTAGCTGTTGGTCCCATAACATGAACCAAATAGAAACTGTCACATTATAGACCCCTCCAAGAATACATGGCATAGGGCAACAAGAAATATGTCAGCAATGTTTACTGGTGGTGTGTTGTTAGACAAGATCAAATTTTTCACCCTCCAGGACATAATTAGATCTGCATGTTGGGCAGGTCATACAGATATCATATCCAGACTAATGCTGTTTCCCTAAATTCCTTGGTAAATCAGGTCACAGACTGAGTGACAAGTGAAAAATTTAGAGACAAGAGACTACAGAAGACAAGAACCTTATACAAAAAGTCTGGATCCTAAATAACGGTTGTAATTAATACATAAATTATGCTTTTATTTTTTAGGGCTTTATCTGTAGCATATAAAATTCCCAAGCTAGGGGTCAAATCATAGCTGCAGCTGCAGCCTATGCCACAGCCACAGCAACTCCAGATCCCTAGTCTGCAACTTACACTGCAGCTCACAACAACACCAGATCCTTAACACACTGAGTGAGTCCAGGGTTCAAACCCACATCCTCATGGATACTAGTCAGGTTCTTGTCCACAGAGCTATAATGGGAACTCCCATCATGCTTTTATGTAATGTGCTCAAGTGGCTGGGATTTTACTTGACTTTGGATTTCTTTGGGTGAAATACCAAGTCGTATTTGCTAACAAGAATGAATTTCCTTCTCACGATCTTTTGCAAATTTTTCTTAGTAAACTCAACAGAGTGTCCTTAATGTTTGGCTGGTGACTCTGAGGCAGCTACCTGATTTCCTCTTCTTAGTACTTGGCCATCCTTCAAAAGACAAGCAAGATGTTTCCCCTCACCCCACCATTTGCTCCCAAGCAGCCTGAACAAACAGATTTGGAAGTAGTAATAGGTTTTTCCCCATCTCCTATTATTAGTTTTTAAAATTTTATATTTAGAGTATATTTGATTTATAGTGTTGTGTCAATTTATGCTGTGCAGCATACAGACCCAGTCATCATTTTTCTCATACTATACTCCATCATGTTCTATCCCAAGAGTATATAGAACATAGTTCCTTGTGCTTTAGTATAGGACCTAATTGCTTATCCATTCTAAATGTAACAGTTCACATCTACCAAGCCAAAGCTCTCCTCAGTTATTTGTTTTAATCCATGTTATTTTTAAAAAAATTCTGCCCAAATCTATCCTATATCAATGTATGGCAATTATGCTTCAGGCCGTACATGTCAAAACTGTGGATCGTCCTTGACTTCTCTGTTTCATATCTCACATATTTAGCACATCCTTAAACAACTCCTATCAACACTCTTTACAAAATAGAACCAGGAACTGCCTGATCTACCTCAGGGATTATCATCTCTTGCCTTCATTTTTGAAAAAGCTTTCTAACTTTGCCCATTACCTCCTCTCTTGCCCAGTCTCAGCACTTTGGCCATGGAGATCTTGGCATGCCACACTGATGCTTAGGTCAGAAATTTTCAACATTCAAAGTAAAAGCCAATGTGTTTATTATGACTTAAAAACTCCTTGGACTTCTTAACCTCTCTTCATCACCTCAGACCATCTTGTTTATATATATTTGTTCCTCTCTTGGCCTATACCACCATTAATATACTTTACATTTTATTTATATTTTATAATGATTTTTAGTTTCTCCCAGTATGGCTGGTTTAGTGTTCTGCCAATTTTCCACTGTACAGCAAGTTGACCTAGTCACACATTCATATATATGTTCTTTTTTTCTCACATTATCATGGTCCATCATAAGTGACTAGATATATATCCAAGTTCTATACAGCAGGATCTCATTACTTATCAACTCCAAAGGCAATAGTTTTCATACGTTAACCCCCAAATCCCAATCCACCCCACTTCCTCCCCCCTCCTCCCCCTTGGCAACCACATGCTGTTCTCCAAATCCATGAGTTTCTTTCTATGGAAAAGTACATTTGTGGCATGCATTAGATTCCATATAAGTGATATCATATGGTATTTGTCTTTCTCTTTCTGTCTTACTTCACTCAGGATGAGAGTCACTAGTTCCAACCATGTTGCTGCAAATGGCATTATTTTGTTATTTTTATGGCTGACTAGTATTCCATTGTGTATATATACCACATCTTAATCCATTCATCTGTCGATGGACATTTAGGTTATTTCTATGTCTTGACTATTGTGAATAGTGCTGCAATGAACATGTGGGTGCATGTCTCTTTTTTAAGGAGATTTTTGTCTGGGTATATGCCCAAGAGTGGGATTACTGGGTCATAAGGTAGTTTTATATTAAGTTTTCTAAGGTACCTCCATACTGTTTTCCAGAGTAGTTGCACCAATATACATTCCCACCAACAGTGCAGGAGGGTTTTTTTTTTTTTCTCCACACCATCTCCAGCATTTGATAGTTGTGGACTTATTAATGATGGCCATTCTGACTGGTGTGATGTGGTACCTCATAGTTGTTTTGATTTGCATTTCTCTAATAATCAGGGATGTTGAGCATTTTTTCATGTGCTTATTGGCCATCTATATATCTTCTTAGAGAAATGTCTATTCAGGTCCTTCTTTTCCCAATTTTTCAATTGGGTTGTTGCCTTTTTTCTGTTGAGTTCATAAGCTGTTTGTATATTTTAGAGATTCAGCCCTTGTCATTTGCATCATTTGACACTATTTTCTCCCATTCTGTAAGTTGTCTTTTTGTTTTCTTTTTGGTTTCCGTAGCTGTGCAAAATCTTGTCAGTTTGGTTAGGTCCCATTGGTTTAATTTTGGTTTTATTTCTGTTGCTTTGGGAGAATGGCTTGATAAAACACTTGTAAGGTTGATGTCAGAGAATGTTTAGCCTATGTTCTATTCTAGGAGTTTGATGGTGTCTTTTCTCATGTTTAAGTCTTCAAGCCATTTTGAATTTATTATTGTGCATGGTGTGAGGGTGTGTTCCAGTTTCATTGATTTACATGTGGCTGTCCAGTTTTCCCAGCAATACTTGCTGAAAAGACTGTCTTTTTGCAATTTTATGTTCTTGACTCCTTTGTCAAAATTAATTGACCATAGGTGTCTGAGTTTATTTCTGCATTCTGTATTCTGTTCCGTTGGTCTGTATGTTTGTTTTGGTAGCAGTACCAGAGTTTTTTGATTACTGTGGCTTTATAATATTGCTTGAGGTCTGGGAGAATCATGCCTCCTGTTTGGTTTTTGTTCCTCAGAATTGCTTTGGAAATTCTGGGTCTTTTGTGATTCCATATAAATTTTTGGGTGGTTTGTACTAGTTCTGTGAAAAATGTTATGGGTAATTTGATAGGATTTCATTGAATCTGTAAATTGCCTTGGATAGTATGGCCATTTTTACAATATTAGTTTTTCCAACCCATTACTTTGAATACTCTTTAATCTACTTGATTAATATTTTATATTTCTCAGCATAATTTTTTCACTTCCTTCATCAGGTGTTTTCCCATAAATTTGATTTTTTGGGGGGGTGCAATTTTAAAAGGTATTGTACTTTTGTATTCCTGTTCTAATAGTTCTTCGTTAGCATATGGAACTTTGATTTCTGAATGTTAATCTTATATCCTGCTACTATGCTGAATTTGTTGATCAGTTCAAGTAGTTTTTGGGCTGAGACCTTGGGGTTTTCTATATATAGAATCATATCATCTGCATACAGTAACATTTTTATCTCTTCTTTTCCTATTTGTATGCCTTTTATTTCTTTTGTTTGATTTCTGTGTATAGGCCTTCAATACCATGTGAATAACAGTGGTGAGAGTGGGCATCCTTGTCTTATTCCAGATTTTAGTGGGAAGGCTTTCACTTTTTCTCTATTGAGTATTATATTTGCTGTGGGTTTGTCATGAATGGCATTTATAATGTTAAGGTATGTTCCCTCTATACCCACTTTGGTACGAGTTTTTATCATGAATTGGTGTTGGACTTTGTCAAATGCTTTTTCTGCATGTATTGAGATGATCACGTGGTTTTTGACTTTCCTTTTGTTAATGTGGTGTGTGACTCTGATGGATTTTCATATATTGAACCATCCTTGTGAAATTGGAATTAATCCCACTTGGTCATGGTGCATGATTTTTTTATACGTTGTTGGATTTAGCTGTCTAAAATTATGTTGAGATATTTTGCATCTATATTCATCAAAGATATTGCCTGTAGTTTTCTTTTTTTTGTGGTATCTTGGTCTGGATTTGGAACTAGAGTGATGGTGGCATCAAATAATATCTTTGGGAGTGTTCCTTCCTCTTCAACCTTTTGGAAAAGTTTGAGGAGGATGGGTATAATTTCCTCTTTGTATGTTTGGTAGGATTCTCCTGTGAAGCCATTTGGTCCTGGGCTTTTATTTGTAGGGAGTGTTTTTATGATATATTCATTTTCATGTCCTAATGATTGGTCTGTTCAATTGATCTATTTATTCTTGATTCAGTTTTGGCAGAGACCTAACAATTGTCCATTTCTTCTAGGTTGTCAAATTTGCTGGCATACAATTGTTGATAGTATTCTTTTATGCTTTTTTATATATTTCTGCAGTATCTGTTGTGATTTCTCCTTTTTCATTTCTTATTTTTGTTCCTTCTCTCTTCTTGGTGAATCTGGCCAGAGGTTTGTCAATTTTACTTAGCTTTTCAAAGAACCAACTCTTTGTTTTATTGATTTTTTTTCTATTGTTTTTTGAATCTCTAATTTATTTATTTCCTCTTTGAGCTTTATGATCTCCTTCCTTCTGCTGACTTTAGGTTATGTTTGTTTTTCTAATTCATTTAGGTGTTAGGTTAAGTTGTTGATTTGAGATTTTTCTTCTTTTTTGAGGAAGGCCTGTATTGCTATGAATTTCCTTCTGAGAACTGCTTTTGTGGTATCCCATATATTTTGAATGGTTGTGTCTTCATAATCATTTGTCTTGAGGTATTTTTAAATTTCTTTCTTGATTTTCTCATTGAGCCATTGGTTTTTTTAGTAGCATGTTGTTTAGTCTCCATGTAGTTGGTTTTTTTCTCATTTCTTTTCCTGTGGTTGATTTCTAGTTTCATGCCATTGTGGTCAGAGAAGTTACCTGAAATAATTTCTACACTCTTAAATTTGTGGAGTTTAGTTTTGTGCCCCAGTGTGTGATCAATCCTTGAGAATGTTCCAAGCACACTTGCGAAGAATATGTATTCTTATTTTTTTGGATGTAACGTCTGGAAAATGTTGATTATGTCTAAGTTTTCTGTTGTGTGCTTTACGATGTCTGTTGCTTTATTGATTTTCTTTCTAGAGGATCTATCCATTGATGTGTGTGGGATGATAAAGTTTCCTACTATTATTGTATTCCCATCAATTTCTCCTTTTTATATCTGTAGTATTTGTGTGCTTCTATATTAGGGGCATATATACTGATGATTTAAACACCCTCTTCTTAAATGTATCTTTTTACCATTAAATAGTGTCATTCTTAGTCTTCTTTATGGCCTTCTTTTTAAAGTCTATTTTGTCTGATATGAGTATTGCAATTCCTGCTTTCCTGTCTAGTACTTTGGCGTGAAATATCTTTTCCCATCCCCTCACTTTCAATCTGTATGTGTTCTTTACCCTAAAGTGAGTCTCTCATAGATAGCAGATTGAAGGCTTTTGCTTTTTTATGCAATTTACCACTCTTTGTCCTTTGATTGGAGTATTCAGTCCAATGACAATTAAGGTAATTATTAATAGATATGTATTTATTCTGATTTTTAATCTTGTTTTTAAGTTGACTCTATGTTTCTCCTTTCTTCCTTTCTTTTTTTAGTTGGATAATGTCCATTTATTTTATACTTGAGTTCTTTATTTTTAGTTTTTGTGAATGTAATATTCAGTTTTGATTTGTGGTTTCCATGCTTTTTTAATATGTTAATTCCTTCCTGTATCTGCTTGCTTTAGCCTGATAGGCATATAAGCTCAAACACATTATAAAAATTTAAAAAGTATCTATATTTTCTTACATTCTTTCCCCACATTCTATGATTTTAAAGTATTTTTTTAACATCTCCATCTTTGTCCTTTTCCTGTTCCTTTTGTTTATCATTGCTTTTATAGTAGCATTTTTTTCCTGTTTTACATCTGTATGCTGTCTTATTTAAGTGATTGCTTTCCAGTTGTGGTTTCCTCCATCCTGTTTCTTCTTACTTCTTTTTGTTTAATTAGAGAAGCCCTTTCAGTATTTCTTTTAGAATGAGTATAGTATTGCTGTAATATTTTAGCTTTTGTTTGTTGGAGAAATTATTTTCCCTTCTATTTCAAATGATAATCCTGTTGGATAGAGTATTCTAGATTGCAATTTTTTTTCCTTTGAGAATTTTAAATATATCTTGCCACTCACTTCTGTCCTACAGTGTTTCTTCAGAGAAATTCACTGATAGCCTTATGGGGGTTCCCTTGTAGTTAACATTTTGCTTTTCTCTTGCTGACTTTAGAATCCTCTCTTTACTATGTCACCATTCTGTACAGTAGAAAACTGATAGAACACTGTAAACCAGCTATAATGAAAAAATAAAAAAATCATAATAAATAAATAAATGTCCGACTTTTTTAAAGTACCTTCTCTTTAACTTTTGCCATTTTTATTATGATATGTCTTGCTAAGGAACTATTTGGGTTCAACTTGCTTGGGGCCCTCTGTGATTCCTGTATCTTGATATCATTTAGATATGGAAAGTTTTCATCCATAATTTCTTCAAATATATTTTCAATCCCCTTTTCTTTTTCTTCTCCTTCTGGAATTTCTATTGTGTGTAGATTGATTTATATTATCTGATAGATCTCATATTGCTCTCAAGTTTTTTTCATTTGATTTTTTTTTGTCTGATGTCCTGATTGGGTGATTTCCATTATTCTAGCTTACAAGTCACTAATTCATTCCTCTGCATTATTCATTTTTCTCTTTAGTGACTTAAGCTCAGTTTGCATCTCTGCAAAAAAATTTCTAATTTTTCTTGGTTGCTTCTTATATTTTCTAGTTCCTTTATAAAGTAATCTGCATTACTTTTCATATCCACCATTAATTCCTTGATATTCAACCTTAATTTGTACAGTGTTTTCACTATCTCCCTTTTGAACTCAACATCTGTCAGACTGCATAGGTCTGTTTCAATGTTTGCTGTGTCATGTGAATTCTGTTCCATTAATTGGGAGTGGTTTCTGAGCTCTTTCATCTTGCTTATGTTTTTCTTTTTATGTAAGTTTAGGGAAGCCAAACTGTAGTCTTGGCTTATATGTATATACATATATGCAACAGCACCCCTTTGTATTTTGTGGAGTGTTACTATTTATTTTTGGAGTGGAATTTTGAATATTTGCTGTCTCTTACTTTGGTGTTAGCAGGCTGTTATCCCCAGGATGCTGAGTGTGTTTCCAGGGTGAAAGAGGCAATTTTTATGGCTAGTAGTCAGTGCCTGGTTGGTAGACTCTTGACAGTAGCAAGGACCTGCAGGAAGGTAGTGCAGTCTACTCCTAGTTGCAGGGCACTGGGAAGTGGTAATGAGACTTAGAAAGATTTATAAGGTGCCCAGAGAATTTGGCAGTGGAAGCAAAGTGTGTGTGAGTTCTCATGGGAGTGAGACCAACAACAGGTAGTATTCAATTTCAATGTCCTCCTCTGAGGTGATTGGAACTGCAAGTGGTGTCTGTTCAGGGGCCCCTAGTGGTAATTGGCCATGTACACCTCTGGAGTCAGTGATAACTGTGGTGGTTTGCCCCCACTACCTGCAGACCATGCAAGACAAACACCATCTCACTTAGTCCACACAGGAGGTGCTGCACAGGCTGCTCCTAGTTGCAGGATCCTGGAAAGTGACAGACATCAAATGTGTGTGAATTGCTCACTTGGCCATGGTAGCAACAGAGCCATGTGCTCCCAGGGGTGTGAATGCAGCAACAAGTGGTGTTCAGTCACAATCCCCTCCTCTGTGGTTCCCTTGAGATGATTGGATCCACAAGTGGTGTCTGTTCACAGACCCCTAGTGGTGGTGGGCTATGCTCACCTCTGGAATCAGAGATAACTGTGGTAGTTTGCCCCCCCCCCCCATAGACCATGCAAGAAGCACCTCATCCCACTTAACCCCCACAGGAGGTGTTACACCAGCTGCTCCTAGTTGTAGGTTCCTGGGAGGGGACAGTGATCAAGCATCTGGGCACTTCCCAGAGCATTTGGCAGTGGCAGCTGCAGGGTGTGTGTGTTCCCAGGGGAGTGAGAGTATAATGTGGTGCTTGGTTGCGGTGCCCTCCCTTTTTTGCTGACCCCTGTGGTGACTGAGGCCACAGGTGGAACCCACTCACAAGCCCCCATTGTGGCAGGCCACACCTCCCTCTGGCCTCCAAGACAACTGCCACAATATATCCCTGCTTCCTGTAGCCCACTTAAGGCACCACATTGCACTTAGACCTCGGCTGCCCTAAGCTCATGAAAGAGGTTCATGGCCACCTGTAGCCTGTCCAAGAAGTGCCCAGTCTCCAGTGGTCTGAGAAAGTTGCTTCTTGCCACGGGTAGCCTGCACCAGAGGCGCCCTGCCTTCTGAGAGCAACTTTCACATGCACAGGGAGATTCCTATGGCAATCCACCCCTCCTTCTTTCACCCTCCCCAGCAATGGCCCCTTGCTTATTTTGTGGGCCTGGGCCTTCTCCTGGGTTCCCTCTGCCATGGTATTCTACTCCCTAGCCTGAAGCACACCACTCTCCCACCCATGGCACAGTGCTCCTCAGCCTCTTAGGCTGTCCCACACAGGCAGCTCTAGTCCTCTCTACAGGACTGACCTCCAGAGCTTAAGTCTCAGCACCCAACCACTGCCAAAGCAGCTCATGTTCTGGGGTCCAGGTCAGTGGTGCAGATGATCTGTGTTGCTCCCACTCTAATTTTCCCTCCTTAGTCCAGCTGATGTGCTTTTCTTGGTGACTTTGAGGTCCCTCTGTCTCAGCTGATCTCTCTGTAGGTTAACCGTCTTCCAAGGATGTGGGTTCCTTTTCTCTTTCACAGCTCTCTCTCAGGAATGCTAGTCTAATCCTGATTCCTTTTCTCTCTCTCTCTCTCTCTCTTTCTCTCTCTCTCTCATTTCATTTTTTTTTTGTCCCTGAGATGGCCTCCAGAGATATTAATCCATCGGGCCACTTCTGCCATGGACATTGTTGTTTTCCCTGTGGGAAGGAAGAAGTTAAAACAGTCTATCTATTCTTCCTTGCTAGGAAAACATGCTCAGGGGAAATACAGAAGCCAGGTGATCTAATATAAGCACCTTGTAATCGGGCTTATAATTAACCTTCAGGTGAAAAGACATTACATTTGCTGGAAAGAGGGGCTTAACTTTCAGAATGCTTTTAGTATGTTTTCCCTGGTTAAAGGTCATCAGTGATAAATGAACCTGCACATGCCATATAAATGTTACATAATTCATGAACATATCTGGGTACAAAATAGATATAGTAAAACTGAAAATAGATATAGTAAAACTGTTGTGTGTAGTAGCCCACATGTTACTTGAAAAATTCACCTGCTTAACCTGCACCCCTCAAATGCTGATATGCTCAAAATTATTACAAACCTTACATTTGGTTAAGATCTCTTATTTGGGAGAGTCTGATTTCAAAATCTGATTATTTTTTCTTAGTTTATGCCAAATTTGGGCAGTGAAGATCTCCAATCTTAAACCGTCCTCCAAAAATGAGGTGGTTATTTTTGTTAAGTCTCCTGTGATCAACAAGTGTCTCTTAGGTGACTGAGTTAGAGTCTTGTTGAATATGAGCACCTTGATATATAAATAGCATAGATGATGTAGTTCACTCTGATTATCGTACACATCATATATCACAAAGGGCACCCTCAGAGCCAAACCTGGTGAAGTCAGGTGATCAGGCTAAGCTTTGCTCTCTGGTCTCCTTTGGAAAAAATACTCAGGCTAGTGGCAAAAATAATCTGTGTTTAAGTGGAAGGAATTGCTAGGTGAAGAGAAGGGTGGTTGAGGTTTACAAAGCTTTTTCTATCACTGTGTACTTTACCCTAAAAAGCCCAGTATTGTTCCAAAGGCATCAGTGAAAATCCACAATATTTGCATTTAAAATCCACTTGGTATATACAATCATTGAAGTACCACCTGGGTCATCCTGATCTCCTACCATTTTAATGTAAATAAAGAGGTGAGTTACTTAGTTTGCACCATCTACCAAGTCTCAGAAGAAATAATAATAGTGAGTTTTGATAGAGTCTACTACACATTATTGTCATAGTTGGAGAAGAAATAAAGAAAAATTAGGATTATTGTCTTGATTTAGGGAGTTGCCTGGTGGGTTAGAAGTTAAGGTTCTGGCATTCTCACTGCTATTGTGTGGGTTTTACCCCTGGCCCATAAACTTCTGTGTGCCATGGGTGTGGCCAAAAAAAAAAGACTTTGTCTTGATTTTGAAAATGATAAAATAATATATATGGTTGGAAGAAAATAATCATAGGTATAATGTTTTAACTGTAAAGTACCAACCAATAATATAAGCATAAAAACTGTAACTTCAAAGACAGCAAAGAAAATAGTAGAGTTTGCTGGGAGTTTGAGGTTAGTAGAAGCAAACAATTATTTTTAGAATGAATGATCAATGAGGTCCTACTCTATAGCACAGAGAACTATATCCAATCTCTTGTGATAGAACATTATGGAAGATAATATGAGAAAAAGAATGTATATACACACACACACACATATATATATATACACATATATGCATATACATATGGCTGAGTCACTTTGCTGAACAGCAGAAATTGGCACACCATGGTAAATCAAATATATTTTAATAACAAAAATTAAAAATACAGTAGGGAGAGAGACAAGACGGCAGAAGAGTAGGGGGACATGCTCGCCCTCTCCCACAAACACAACAACAAAAAAACATATCTAGAGGGTAAATGAGTCACACAGAATAGCAACCAATCACTGGCAGAAGAACCTAAACTCCAATAATGGCAAGAATTTCGTGACTTTACTAGGTAAAACAAGAGAAAAGAGGAGAGTGAGAGAAGGTGAATCCGAGCTGGACAGGCACTCCGGAAAGGGAACTGCAGAGGAGAAAGGGATCCTGCACCATGGAAAGCCACCTACATGAGGGAAAGATCAAATGAACCGGAGGAATCTCCAGATGCAGAGAAGAGTGTAGCAGTAAGTCAGAGTTCTAAAAAGCATATCAAGAACCGAACAGATCATCTTAACTATGGGCACAGTCACCAAAAATTGAGACGCCTGGGTGGGGGCTGGGCACCAAGGCCATGGCTCCACAGGTTAGTCCCCGAAAATGGGCTGCGGGGGCGGGGTGGAGCAGAGACTGCTTGGGAGGTCTAGAAACTGGTCTGTCAAGTTTGATGGGGCAGAGACTGCCTGGGAGACTAGAAAGCAAAGCTGTCGCAGGGAGAGGGAGCAATACTCGGGGATGGGGAAGTGGAAAGCCACATCAGAGGGAACCTGGGAGAAGAGCCTGGTCTACACCTGTGTTGGGGAGGGGAGAGAAGAAGGGGTGGGTCCCCATAGAATACTCCCCACACCACAGCAAGCTTACCAGCCTGCTAGGTATCAGAAAGCTGTGCTTCCCATTGCATCCCCTCCCCCCACCCCTGCCACCCACTATGCACTTGCCAGACCTGGGAATGCCTGCCATCTGGGAGGGCTGGCCTCAACAATTGCATGAAGCCTACCACTGCAGGGGCTGTCCCTGCCCTGTAGTGCTTGCCCTTTGGAGGGGCTACACCCCCGTGTAGCAGCACCAAACACCACCAGCCCCCAAGAAAATGCCTGCAGCCCAGAAAAGCTAGAACAAGCCTGGCCTGACTGTGAAAAGGTCTGCCTAATTCTTGGACAGTCTTTCCAAGATGGCCTGCCCTGGGGAAGAGCCTCGTGGGTTTGCAGCAGCCCAGCTAGCCGCCCCAGCTCTCAGGGGGATCTGCACGCTCAGAGAACAGCTGCACAGGACTAACAGCTACCGGCAGGACCCCCCACACCCCAGAAAAGCTAAAACAAGTCTGGCTGGGCTGTGAAAAGATCTGCCTAATTCTTGGACAGTGTTTCTGAGTCAGGCTGCCCTGGGGAGGAGCCTCTTGGGTTTGCAGTGGCCCAGCTAGCTGCTCCAGCGCTCGGGGGAGGCGCACTCTCGCAGAACAGCTGCAGAGGACTGCCAGCTCTCTGCAGGACCTCCTGCAGCCCAGAACAGCTACAACAAGACTGGCTGGGCCGTGAAAATATCTGCCTAATTCTCAGACAGTCATTTTGAGTCAGGCTGCCCTGGGGAGGAAACTATTGGGTTCTCAGTGACCCAGCTAGCTGCTCCAGCCCACAGGGGGAGCCACCCTCTTGCGGAATAGCTGCATAGGATGGCCAGCTCTCTGCAGGACCCCCTGCAGCCCATAAAAGCTACAACAAGCCTGGCTGGGATGTGAAAAGATCTGCCTATATTCTCAGACAGTCCTTCTGAGTCAGGCTGCCCTAGGCAAGCGCCTCTTAGGTTCTCAGGGAACCAGATAGCTTTCCCAGCCCTCGGGGGGTGCTGCACTCCTGAGGAACAGCTGCCCTACACTGCCAACACCCTGCAAGAAACCCACAGGCAAAAAACACAAGAAAAAGCTCTGCCTGACCGAGTGAAATCTGCTACCATTGTGGTGTGGACCTCAGAGTCCTGTCTGCCCTCAGGAAGCCCTCCATGGCTTCAAAGAGACCCTGTTAATTCTGCCAACACTCCAGAAAAGCCACAATGCCTCAAAAAAGACTGACCCACAACACCAGCCCTCAGGAAATATTCCATAGCAGTGACAAGGCAAACACTGCCCAGTAACGGAGAGTACAACTCCCTCAGGAAAAAGAAAACAACAAGAAAGATGAAGAAACTGAGAAACCACCCCCAGTTAAACCAACAGGAGAACTCACCTAAAACAGTCAACAATGAAACAGATCTCTGCAGTCTGACAGACCTGGAGTTCAAAAGAGAACTAGTGAAAATCCTGAAGGAATTAAGAGAATATATGAACAGTAATGCAGACACCCTCAGAAAGGAACTAGAAAATATAAGGAAGAGCCAAGATAAACTAGAAAATTCATTGGCAGAGATACAAACTGAACTAAGGGCAGTAAAAACCAGAATGAATAATGCAGAAGAACGAATCAGTGATGTGGAAAATAGAATGATGGAAATCACCCAATCAGGTCAGCAGACAGAAGACATAATTAAAATACATGAGAGCAATATAAGGGACCTAAGGGATAATATAAAGCAGGCCAATCTACGCATAATAGGAATTCCAGAAGGAATAGAAAAGAATAAGGAGATGGAAAATATATTTGAAGAAATTATCACTGGAAACTTCCCAAATCTAAAGGATACTGAGTTCAAGATACAGGAAGCATAGAGAGCCCCAAACAAACTGAACCCAAACAGACCCACACCAAGACACATCATAATAAAAATGGCAAAATTTAGTGATAAAGAGAGGATCCTAAAGGCATCAGGAGAATATCAGAATGTTACCTACAAGGAAACCCCCCATAAGATTATCAGCTGATTTCTCTACAGAAACTCTACAGACCAGGAGGGAATGGCAAGAGATATTTAAAGTGCTAAAAGGAAAAAAATATGCAACCTAGAATACTCTATCCAGCAAGAATATGATTTAAAATAGAAGGGGAAATAAAAATTTTTTCCAACAAACAAAAATTTAAAGAATACAGCAACACAAAACCCAGGCTAAAAGAAATACTGAAAGGGCTTCTCTAAACCAAAAAGAAAGGAAGGAAAGAAAGGAAAGAAAAATGAGAAAAAAAAAAAAGAAGAAAGAGAGGAAGAACTAGGGTGAATGAGGAAACTGCAATCAGAGAGCAGTCACTCAAATAAGCCAGCATACAGATTTAATCATGAACATGCTTCAAACAAAATAAAATTAAAAAGAAAAAAAAGAGTCATCAAAATCATAAAATATGGGCAAGGGAAGAAAGGAAATTAATATACCATTTTTGTTTGTATGTTTCTCTTCTTAATTTTAATATGGTAATGAAGTGTTTGAACCTACAGGACCATCAGGCTAAAACACACAATTATAGGAAGGGGTTAGCATACTTAAAAAACAGGGCAACCACAAGCCAAAACCAAACATTGCATTCGCAAAAAATGAAGGAAAAAAAAAAAAACACTCAAACAGATAATAACCGGAGATCATCCAACAAAAAAAGTAAAAGAAAGGAAGAATGGAGAACCATAGAATCAACTGGAACACGAGATTCAAAATGGCAATAAATAATAATCTATCCATTATCACATTAAATGTCAAGGGAATGAATGCTCCAATCAAAAGACACAGAGTGGCTGAGTGGATAAAAAGGCAAAAACCTTCAATATGCGGCCTACAAGAAACTCACCTCAGGACAAAGGATACATATAGATTGAAAGTGAAGGGGTGGGGAAAAATATTTCATGCCAATAGGCATGACAGGAAAGCAGGAGTTGCAACACTCACATCAGACAAAATAGACTTTAAAACAAAAGACATAAAGAAAGACAAAGAAGGACATTATTTAACGATTAAGGAATCCATCCAAGGAGAGGATGATACTATCATCAACATATGTGCCCCAAATACAGGAGCACCCAGATACATACAACAAATATTAACAGACATTAAGGGAGAAATCAATGGGAATACAATCATAGTAGGAGACTTCAATATCCCCCTCACATCAATGGACAGATCCTCTAGACAGAAAACCAATAAAGCAACAGAGATCCTAAAGGAAACAATAGAAAAGTTATACTTCGTTGATATCTTCAGGACACTACATCCAAAAAAAATCAGAATACACATTCTTCTCAAATGCTCATGGAACATTCTCAAGAATCAACATATTGGGACACAAAGCTAACCTCAACAAATTTAGGAGCATAGAAATTATCTCAAGTGTCTTCTCTGACCACAATGCCATGAAATTAGAAATCAACCATGGGAAAAGGAAAGAGAAATAACCTACTACATGAACACTAAACAACATGCTACTAAAAAACCAATGGGTCAATGAGGAAATCAAGAAGGAAATTAAAAACTACCTTGAAACAAATGATGATGAAGACACAACCTCTCAAAATCTCTGGGATGCTGCAAAAGCAGTGCTCAGAGGGAAATTTATAGAGACACAGGCCTTTCTCAAAAAAGAAGAAAGATCCCAAATTGACCACTTAACCCTCCACCTACACGAACTAGACAAAGAAGAACAAAAAAGACCTAAAGTCAGCAGAAGGAAGGAAATTAAAAAGATCAAAGAAGACATCAATAAAATAGAGATTCAAAACACAATAGGGAAAATGAATAAAACCAAGAGCTGGTTCTTTGAAAAGGTAAACAAAATTGACAAACCCCTGGCCAGACTCACTAAAAAGAGGAGAGAAAGAACCCAAATAACCAAAAGTATAAATGAAAAAGGAGAAATCACAACGGATACAGCAGAAATACAAAAAACCATAAGAGAATAATACTATGAACAACTATATGGCAACAAGTTTGACAATCTGGAAGAAATGGACAATCTTCTAGAATCTTACAGCCTGCCAAAACTAAATCAAGAAGAAACAGAACAACTGAACAGACCGATTACTAGAAATGAAATTCAAGAAGTCATAAAATCACTCCCTACAAATAAATGTCCAGGACCAGATGGCTTCACAGGAGAATTCTATCAAACATATAAAGAGGAATTGGTGCCCATCCTCCTTAAACTCTTTCAAAAGGTTGAAGAAGAAGGAAGACACCCAAAGATATTCTATGATGCCACCATCACCCTCATTCCAAAACCAGACAGAGATACCACCAGAAAAGGATACTATCGCCCAATATCACTGATGAATATAGATGCAAAAATTCTCAACAAAATCTTAGCCAACCGAATCCAACAACATATCAAAAAAATTATACACCATGACCAGGTTGGGTTCATCCCAGGTTCACAAGGATGGTTCAACATACGCAAATCAATCAACATCATAAACCACATTAACAAAAAAAACGGTCAAATATCATATGATCATCTCAATAGACACAGAAAAAGCATTTGACAAAGTCCAACATCCATTCATGATCAAGACCCTCGCCAAAGTGGGTATAGAGGAAACATTCCTGAACATCATCAAAGCCATTTATGACAAACCCACAGCAAATACAATCCTCAATGGGTAAAAACGGAAAGCCTTCTCACTCAAATCTGAAACAAGACAGGGATGCCCACTCTCACCACTCCGCTTCAACATAGTTTTGGAAGTCCTAGCCACAGCAATTAGACAAACAAAAGCAATAAAAGGCATCCATATAGGAAGAGAAGAGATAACACTCTCACTGTATGCAGACGGACATGATACTATACATAGAAAACCCTAAGGACTCAACCCAAAAACGCCTTGAACTGATTAATGAATTCAGCAAAGCAGCAGGGTAGAAGATTAACATTCAGAAGTCAGTCGCATTTCTGTATGCCAGCAATGAAATATTAGAAAAGGAATACAAAAATATGATACCTTTTAAATTTGCACCTCACAAAATCAAATACCTCGGAATACACCTGACCAAAGAGGTCAAGGACCTCTATGCCGAGAACTATAAAACTTTAGTCAAAGAAATCAAAGAAGATGGAAAGAAATGGAAAGATATTCCATGTTCCTAGATTGGGAAAATCAATATTGTAAAAATGGCCATACTACCCAAAGCAATCTACAGATTCAATGCAATCCCTATCCAATTATGCATGACATTTTTCACAGAACTAGAACAGACAATCCAAATATTTATATGGAAGAGAAAAAGACCCAGAATCGCCAAAGCAATCCTGAGAAACAAAAACCAAGCAGGAGGCATAACTCTCCCAGACTTCAAGCAATACTACAAAGCCACAGTCATCAAAACAGTGTGGTACTGGTATCAAAACAGACAGACCCACGGAACAGAATAGAGAACCCAGAAATAAACCCTGACACCTACAGTCAATTAATCTATGACAAGGGAGGCAAGAACATAAAATGGGAAAAAGAAAGTCTATTCAGCAAGCATTGCTGGGAAACCTGGACAGCTGCATGCAAAGCAATGAAACTAGAACTCACCCTCACACCATGCACAAAAATAAACTCAAAATGGCTGAAAGACTTCAATATATGACAGGACACCATCAAACTCCTAGAAGAAAACATAGGCAAAACACTCTCTGACATCAACCTCATGAATATTTTCTCAGGTCAGTCTCCCAAAGCAATAGAAATTAGAGCAAAAATAAACCCATGGGAACTAATCAAAGTGAAAAGCTTTTGCACAGCAAAGGAAACCAAAATGAAAACAAAAAGACAACTTTCAGAATGGGAGAAAATAGTTTCAAATGATGCAATGGACAACAGCTTAATCTCTAGACTATACAAGCTACTTATACTACCCAACAGCAAAAAAGCCACTCAACCAATGGAAAAATGGGCAAAAGACCTGAATAGACATTTCCCCAAAGAAGATATACAGATGGCCAGCAAACACATGAAAAAATGCTCAATATTCGTTGATTATAAGATAAATGCAAATCAAAACCACCATGAGATACCGCCTCACACCAGTCAGAATGGCCATCATTAATAACTCCACAAATAACAAGTGCTGGAGGGGGTGTGGAGAAAAGGGAACCCTCCTGCACTGCTGGTGGGAATGTAAACTGGTACAGCCACTATGGAGAACGGTTTGGAGATACCTTAGAAATCTATACATAGAACTTCCATATGACCCTGCAATCCCACTCTTGGGCATCTATCCAGACAAAACTCTACTTAAAAGAGACACGTGCACTCGCATGTTCATTGCAGCACTATTTACAATAGCCAGGACATGGAAACAACCCAAATGTTCATCGACAGATGATTGGATTTGGAAGATGTGGTATATATACACAATGGGATACACCTCAGCCATAAAAAAGAATGACATAATGCCATTTGCATCAACATGGGTGGAACTAGAGACTCTCATACTGAGTGAAATGAGCCAGAAAGACAAAGACAAATACCATATGATATCACTTATAACTGGAATCTAATATCCAGCACAAATGACCATCTCCTCAGAAAAGACTTGGACTTGGAGAAAAGACTCGTGGCTGCCTGATGGGAGGAGATTGGAGTGGGAGGGTTCGGGAAATTTAAAGATATAGGACATTTCAATTATACAGATATTATATTTAAAAGTAAAAAAATGGTTAGCGTGGGCTTCTGACACAACTTAGAATAGATTCACAAGGAGATCCTGCTATGTAGCATTGAGAACTTTGTCTAGATACTCATGTTGCAACAGAACAAAGGGTGGGGAAAAAATACAAATGTAATGTATACAAGTAAGGATAACTTGATCCCCTTGCTGTACAGTGGGAAAATAAAATAAAAAAATACAGTTGGAAAGAAAAGTCCATCATTTTATGAATGGATGAACCAAAAGCAGAATATTGGTACAAAGGTATATTGCTCATCAATAAAATAAAGGTGATAGTAATACCCAATACAACATACATGAACTTTGTAAACATTATTCTAAGTGAAATGTCATGAAACCCCACATATTCTGATTATATTTATTATATGAAAATATTCAGATCAGGAAATATATAAATCTATCTAAGTGGTAAGTATATTTTATATATCTATATTAATATGTATATCTATCTATCTATCTACCTATCTATCTATCAAGACAGAGAGTGAGAGAATACATTAGTGATTTCTTAGGGATGTGGTGAAGGAAAAAAGTTGGGAAGATTGGAGAGTAATGGCTAAGGAATATGTAATTTATTTGTGAATGATGAAAAATTTCCAAATTGATGGTAGTGGATATGCAAATATTCAGATATAGTAAATACCATTGAATTGTAAACTTTTAATAAGTAAATCATATTGCATATGAATTATTTCACAATAAATCTCCAAAAAATGGAGTGAAGATAATGACATTTTAATCAAGCCAAGATGAGAGCAAAGAAGAAAAAATAAATGAAGAAAAAGTTTTAAATTATGAAATAAGATGGCAGAAGTGATGCCAAGTATACAGTAAACTCAAAAAGCATAAACGAGAGAGGCTTTAAATCCCAAAATATGAAGTTTTAAAAAGACACATCAGGGAAAAAATACAAAACATTTGAAGGTAGATGAGAAAATAATAACCCCAAATTATACTTTAGCTTCCCTCCACCAAACCCTAGAGAAAACTAAGATATGAGAAATATTTAGATGCAGCTATAGGTTTTTTTTGTTTAATGCTCATCTTTGTTAACTGTGGATTAATAAAATATTATGGATAAAATATAGATTTTTTTATTAAATATTTCACACTACATAATGAGTGGTCATCATTCTGGCCCAAACCCATAATCCCATTATAACTTGACAAGATTTTGTCAGTTGTCCTACAAGAGTAGTAGGACCCAAGGAAAAGAAAGGCAGCAAAAATAAAGGGGTGGTTGTCAAGCTCTCCTCCTCTAAAAGATTCTGCCCTAATGCAGCACTTTGGTATACCAACAACAATTCTCCAGGAATTTCAAGACATCTTTCCTCTTTGAAATCCAAATACTGAGGTGGATAGGCACCCCAGTATTCCTAGAACCTGGTCTTATTTAAGGAATTTACAAGGGGATGCATCCTATGGCATTCTCCTGGAGGTAAGAAAGTAACCACTACACATCTAATTTTCATCATATGAGAAGATATTTAGAAAGAGTTTAGAGGAACACAAAAAAACCAGAGATTAATTTCTCCACACTAAGCAACAGTTAAAATAGCTGCCAAAAAACAAAGGGGGATTGAAAACTTTTTGTTCCTAGTGTGAGCAACCACAGCAGACAAAATTGGCTGTGAGAGAAAGCCTGTATGGAAAAGTCATGGGGAAACCCTCTAGGGTCTGGAGAATCAATGCCTGCAAATGTTGACCCTGCTGGGTGAGGATAAATAGGTAAGGCAAAGAGAATACATATATAAAATAAATAAGGCCCATCTTTTCAGAGAAAGTGAGGAATTGGAATATGAAGTATATGTATACATGTATTAAAAAAAGTTATAAGTACTTGATATAAATAATTAAATATTAAAGACCTAGTAGAATTTAAACATAGAGTATCCTTCAAAAAATAAAGATCCAGTAGATAGACTGGAAATATGAGTGGGTATAACTAAATATTATACTGTTGAGCAAGAATTCCAGATGAAGAAATCCCCTACAAGCAGCCAGAACTTATAAATGATATGGGAACTACAAAAGGGAAGTTAAGTGAATAGGTAGGGTTATGAACACTTAAAACAGCATAGAAGGTGTCATCATTTATTACAAGTGGATATTCTTGGCATACTAAACATGAAAAATTTTTAAATAAAAGATTCATGTAAAGATACAGAAATATCAACCTCAGTACAATTGGAATTTTATGAGGAGCTAAAAATGTAATCTCAGAAGTAAATATATGGATATACAATAGTTAAGTATAATACAGAAACAAAGACCTAATTTTATAGGATCTAAAGTGACAAAAATTACATTAAGAAACTACACAACACACACACATAATCACAGAATAGAAATTACAAATTTTCAAATACAAAGAGAATATTTGAGATGCTTTGGAAAAAAGTGAGCAGATCATTCATATAGATAAACATTAGAGTGACTGTTTTGAAGAATATCTGCATGAGAATTGAAACTGTAATTCTGTGTCAAATAAATTATTATTTAAATTGTAGTATTAAATTAAAATATTTTCATGTATATGTTCTTTTCTTTTTTATACTTTATTTATGTGTATATTTTTCTACTGTGCAGCATGGTGACCCATTTATACTTATATGTATGCATTCCTTTTACTGACATTAAATGTTCCATCATAAGTGACTAGACAGAGTTCCCAGTAGTACACAGCAGGATTCCACTGCTAATCCATCCTTTTTTTTGAAAGTACTCTGAAAGGAAGGAATAATAAAATACAGAAAAAAGAAAAATGAAAATGTAAAAATTAGAATAAATAAAATCAACAAAATAGAGATGGGCTCTTTTAAAATAATAATAAATTGGATAAAACCCAATAATAATGATGAAAAAGGACAGAAAAAAACCCAAATAACAAATACAGAACAAAAAAGGACCATTATTATAGAAACTATAGTCACCAAAGAGATAATTAAATTATTATTTGAGGAAAACAAAACCTCTGACAATAAAGTTGACAATGTAGATAACATGGTAAATTTTTCAAAGAACACAATTTACCAAAATTTCAAAAGATAAGTAACTAACTAGAATCTGCTGACATCTATATAAAATATATTTACTTTTATTTTTTATGTAAAATGTTGAATCTATTAATTTTTACAGACCAGATGGCTTCTTTCATGATTTATTCCAAGAATTAAGAAAAAATATGTAGCAAACTTACATTGAGATTCTGCAAGCCAGAAGGGAGTGATAAAGGGGAGGAACCTAGAAACAAAAAATATTCTACACATCAAGACTATCATTCAGATTTAATGGAGAAATCAAAAGATTTTCAGACAAGCAAGAGTTAAGAGAGTTCAGCACCACCACCAAACCAGTTTTACAACTAGTGAAGGAACACTCTCAGTAGAATAGAAAAAGGCCACACCCAAAAATAAGAAAATTATAAATGGAAAAGCTCATAGTAAAGTCAAAGATAATATAAAATTTGGAAATCACACACTGACAAATAGCATATCAAAAATAGCAAGTGAGAGAGAAGAGGAGAATACAAAAACAGAACATTAAAAAATATTGAAATTAAGAGACCAGCAACCAAAAACTATTCTGTACATATATATACTGCTGTATCAAAATCTAATGGGAACCACAAACAAAACTACAATAGACGCACATATCAAAAAGAAAAATCAAACCAAATACAACATAAAATATAGTCAGCAAATCATAAGAGAAGATAACAAAGAGGAAGGGAAGAATAAAGACCTAAAATAACAAGTCTAAACCAATTAAGAAATGGGCATAAGTACATACTTATCCATAATTATATTGAATGTAAATAGGTTAAATGTTCAAACCAAAAGACTCAGATTGGCTGAATGAATAACAAAATAAGATATGTATATATGCTGTTTACAAGAGACCCACTTCAGACCTAAGGACACATACAACTGAAAGTGTGGGAATGGAAAAAGGTATTCCACGCAAATGGAAATCAAAACAAAGCTAGAGTAGAAATATTCATAAAGAAAAAAATAGACATTAAAATAAAGACACAAGAGACAGGGAAAGACATGACATAATGATGAAAGGATCAATCCAGGAGGGAGATATAAAAATTATAAATTTATATGCATCCACCATAGGGGTGCCACAATATATAAGACAACTGCTAACAGCCATAAGAGGAGAAATTGACAGTGACACAATAAAATTGTGAGATTTTAATACCCACTTACATCAATGGAAGTATCATCCAGACAAAATCAATAAGGAAACATAGACCTTAAATGACACATTAGAACAGATAGACTTAATTGATATTTATAGAACATTCCATCCAAGAGCAGTAGAATATACGTTTTTCTTGACTGTGCACTGCTTGAGACCATCTGTTAGAGACCATGAGATATGAAAGCTATGGAGTGCCTGACAACACACGATTTATTAAATTATCAGTAATTCAGCAACGTGCTTCCATTCATCATTTTCTGCTGGTTCCCAGGCCCTTTTTGACCTTTACATGCACTCAGTCTGAGCTCACATGTGTCTTCTGGGGTTCCTGTTGAAGCAATCTTTTGTAAGAATAGGATGCTAGCAATACTGACAGACACCTTTCATCAAACCCCATTCTATGTGTCATGCAACCTTAATTCTGAGCGTAAAACTAAAAATAATACATTAAAAATATAATATGCAAATTTATAGACATTGTTACATATAAATTACATTATGTATGTGTATTCTTAAAATATAATGTTAATTTCTATTTCTGTGTATCTTCTCCTGAATAATTTCAAATGATGCAAGGCAAGAAAAGCCCCTTGACCTTTGCCTATCTCATCATAATGGCTCTTTTTAAGTTTGTGCTCTTTACCTCTTTTGTGTGAGTTTATTGAAGTATAGTTGATTGACAATGTTGTGTTGATTTCTGCTGTTTGGCAAGATGACTCAGTCATACATATATATAAAGTACACATATATATAATTTTTTCATATCCATTCATTATGGTTCACACATATTCATACAGGATATTGAATACAGTTCCCCATGCTGCTCTTTACTTCTGATGAAGTAAGATCTCATATAAAATATGCTTTATGGAACACCTTAGACTAGGTGGAGATGAGTTAGCAGCATGTTTGAGGAGACAGTATTTTATAAATAATGAACAAAAAATACGCTTAGAAAAGAGATCTCAAAAGTGCACTTGCTGATATGTACCTAAAGGGAGAAGAAATGTAAAATATCAAATGGGGTAAAAATATTGAAATACTAGGCATTACAGTATATAAGGAATAGTTGTTTTACTTTTATAATGTTGAAAATACAAACTCTATATGTACTTAAATCTATATAACTTTCAAAAGAAACATGTTAAGGGCCAAAGACTATAGTGATTTTATAAAAAAGGCTATAAACTTAGAAACCTCTAGGTGATATTTGCAATATAAACAAGGGAAACTTTTTTGTTGCAACTGTTAAAAAGTTCTACACACAATTCTTCATGTGGTCTGATTGTATTTATGATATGACTGGTTATCAATCATTTAAATATTTTAGTCTATGTCTAGTAATAATACTTTCTTTTGGTTTGTTCTGGGTAGTGTGTAAGAATAGAATATGAAAAAGAGTAGTGTATGATTAATATATAAAATCAAAATTTGTTTCCTAGTGCTGATTGGGTTGAAAAATCTTCTGAAATTTGTCTATTAATGAAAGACTCAGTGATATAATCTGTTTTTCAAAGGTGAATTAGAGAATATATAATAAAACAATAAAAACAAATAACTTTTGTTTGAGAACAATAAAAAGTAGCAGGATTACCAAATAATTTGAATTCAAAAGTGTGATTGCTTTGTTTTGCTAGTGATATTTCATGGAGATCCCTTGAGGTGATTTGATTTCTCTTAACTTGATAATCACTTGGTGTCCCAGTGAGATTATTTATTAAAAATACGTCAGGTCAAAATTATAGGGACTGAACAAAGGTTTAAATTAGCTCTCACAGAACATGAAAAAAATGTCTTTAAAGCAGCTTTGTTTTCTTTATTTAACAACTTCCTGGACCTGGCAGTCGTGCCAGTTTAACTCCTGGTCTGAACATACCAAGGGACTTGTTAGAGTGCTACAATATAACAATTAAAAAGTTATAATTAAATAGAGGAAATTATAAGCACTTACATCTGTAGTTTGGATCCCAGGAGAAGATGAGCTTGTTTAAATGTCCCTTGAGTTTCTAACTCAACTTCTGCTCCATTCTAGATATTAATGAAGCCCCAAGTTCACTTAAGGAGAACTTGGCAACAGTGAAATCAAAGAGAAACTTTGAGAAAAAGTTTTAGGTTTCTCTGGGATCAAACAGATGCAATTCTTATGCACAACAACATGGACTATTTGCCTATCATTAAACACACTGTGTCTGTGTTTACAAGTGTATTGGGAATGGTGAGGACAATAGCGTATCATTAATTTTAGGTAGTAGAACAGCAAAATGAGCTCTCCTTGGTGACTGTGGGCTCATTTAACTCCTTTCCCTATACTTCATGAGGCGCTTTTGGACATGATGACTGACCACCAGAATAAACCAATCATTCCAAAGACATCATTTTCCCTGACATACCACATATTTCATTATCTTGAAGCCATAACTCCAGATTCATGATTTCACTTCATTTTAATTTTTGACTATGTCACAGCATTTATGGTAAAACTGTCATTGCACTAAAAATATAATTGAATATTTCATGGGATGTAGAAACATACTGTTCAAATATCTTACTTTACAAAAGCTATTTGATTGTTTAATGTTTACATCCAAGCTTTACTTATATACAAGTCCCAGTAACTGGGGCTAGAGTATTAAAAAACAAAAGCATCTAAATGGAATCAATATGGTAAAAAAAAAAATTGGTTAAATCTGTGAAAATTGCAAAAATCATAGGATAGGTTGAATTGACTTACTTTAGTCTCAGTACTTAAACTTTGACCTCCTATAATGAAAAGTATTATCTTGGAGAAATTTAAGATGAGGAAAACTCCATTAGCTTTCTCAACTTCTTGCTACTTCGATGATTGTTTCAGTGCCAAATTATTTTTATAATTTTCTATTTAGTATTGTAGCTCCCCAAGTAGCTTCAACATATATTTTGAATTGAAAAATGTCTTAGGCATCCCATACTCTCTGCAACCCCATTTTCCCCTTGCACTGATTTAAAAGAGAATATTTCAATCCTTAAATGTTTAAGATAATAATATAGTTATAATTTTTATATTATTAATGGCAGATGTTTGTCGGGAGACATGTTCCTACAATATTTTCTTAGCCTCTTTGCTTCTATTTCCTATGCTAAAAATTCCATCTTGTCCTCCTTTACCTTTACACTGTATTCCTGCTTGAAAAACAGTCACAGTGCTGGTAAATGACTTAAGCTTAAGAATAAAGACCTAAAAGCATAAGTTATTCATGTGGTCAGCTGAATGTGGACATAATGAGTTGGTCTAGGCATGCCAGACCTCTGCAAATAGGTGTGCCATTTGCACAGCATAATATGTCCTCTTGAGAATAAGAGGAATATGAGCCTCATGGCCCCAAGGGTTTTATGAGGGGTCATTAGCAGGATATGCATTAGCAAGGAGAACCTAGTACAAACCTAGGCATGCTGCAGGGTTACTACAGATAGGCACACTTCTGCATAAGCACAATGGTGATTCTCTAGGTACTATGCATAAATAGCTGATGCCAAGCTTCGTCAATGCTAATGATTGTTAAATTCCTAAAGGTCAGAATAAAAGCTTAACCAACTACTTGCTATGTGACTTTTAAAATAATAATAATAAAAACCTATATCCTGCACCTATAGCCCCCTCCTCACTTGACCTAATCCTAAAGAGCACAATAAAAGAAATGTGGTTTCTTGAGATGGCGCTCTTGGTCCCTGAGACCTTGAGTCCCCAGGTTCCCACCTTTAATTAAGATAAACGTCTCTGTGTCTTGTTTTATGTTAACTTTTTCTTAAGTTTTGCAGCACCCATTCTTAAGCACTCACCTGCTGAGCTGGTCTCGGCAGATGTTCATAATATTTCAAATATTTAATTAATTTTCATTTGGAAAATCACAAAATTTCCTAACATACTACATGGTATTCAGGTTTTGTGTGTCTTATTAAAGATTACAAAACCACAGCTGCTTTTATTATCCATTACCTACATGCCTGCCTCATTCTTTCCATTCTGTAACAACTTTTCATATTTCTTATCTTCTTTTCCTTATATTCTAAATAAATATCTCATTACTATCATCTAATAAACTAAACTATTCTTTGACTAATGTTGATTCTAGAATGCATTTCGTATATTTTTTATTTCAGTGAATATATTTTACGTTTCCAAGATCTCTGGTTTTGTTATTTTACATCCATTTCTCTTATTTCACCCTTCCTGATTTATTTATTTATTTCCTGTTCTTTTAAAATAAAAAAGTACTTCTATTTTATATAATGATTTTTATGTTTTCCCTTATAGCTAGTTTACAGTTTTCCATAAATTACCTACTGTACAGCAAGGTGACCCAGTTACACATACCTGTGTACATTCTATTTTCTTACATTATCATGCTCCATCATAAGTGACTAGATATAGTTCCCAGTGCTATACCACAGGGTCTAATTGCTTATCCATTCCAAAGTAGTAGTAGTCTGTATCTATTAATCCCCAATTCACAAACCATCCCACTCCTCCTCCTCCCCCTTGGCAACCAAAAGTCTGTTCTCCATATCCATGATTTTCCTTTCTTTGGAAAGGTTCATTGTGCCATATATTAGATTCCAGATATAACTGATATTATAATGATATTTCTTTCTTTTTCTGATTTGCTTCACTTAGTATGATAATCTCTAGTTCCATCCATGGTGGTGCAAATGGCATTATATTGTTCTTTTTTTATGGCTGAGTAGTATTCCCTTGTGTGTGTATATATATATATATATATACTACATCTTCTTAATCCATTCATCTGTCAATTAATATTTAGATTGTTTCTTTTTTTTTTTTTTTTTTTTTTTTTTTTTTTTTTTTTTTTTTTTTTTTTTTTGTCTTTTTGCTATTTCTTGGGCCGCTCCTGCGGCATATGGAGGTTCCCAGGCTAGGGGTCCAATCAGAGCTGTAGCCACCAGCCTACACCAGAGCCACAGCAACTCGGGATCCGAGCCGCGTCTGCAACCTACACCACAGCTCACGGCAACGCCGGATCGTTAACCCACTGAGCAAGGGCAGGGACCGAACCCGCAACCTCATGGTTCCTAGTCGGATTCGTTAACCACTGCGCCACGACGGGAACTCCTAGATTGTTTCTTTGTCTTGGCTATTGTGAATAGTGCTGGAATGCATATGCAGGTACATGTGTCTTTTTCAAGGAAAGTTTTGTCTGGATATATGCCCGAGAGTGGGATTGCTGGGTCATATGGTAGTTCTATGTATAGTTTTCTAAGGTACCTCCATACTGTTTTCCATAGTGGTTATACCAATTTACATTCTCACCAACAGTACTGGAGGGTTCCCTTTTCTAACACCCTCTCCAGCATTTGTTATTTGTGGACTTACTAATGATGGCCATTCTGACTGGTGAGAGGTGGTACCTCATAGTAGACAACTTGCAGAATGGGAGAAAAGAGTTTCAAATAATGCAACTGACAAGGGCTTAATCTTTAAAATATACAAACCACTTATACAACTCAACAGCAAAAAAGCCAACAACCCAATTGAAAAATGGGCAAAGGACCCGAATAGACATTTCTACAAAGAAGATACACAGATGGCTAACAAGCAGTGAAAAAATGTTCAACATAAATGATTATTAGAGAAATGCAAATATACTTCTATTTTATTAAGTATGTGTGTGTCGTAAGACTTCTTTTATACACAATATAATATAAATTCCATCTGTAATGAGTTCCTAATACTATATTCATTTGGGAAAATTTTTATTGATATTAGGCTTAATAATATGGACTCCTATTTCTTTCTCTCTCCAACTCTACCACACATACACTTTCACACACACACACACTATATACACATTATATATATTCTGGCTTTTACCATCTGTTCTTACCATTTTTGTCTAGAACCTGTATAACTTTCTGTCAGCAACCATCTGGGATTCCAAATGAACACTTCTTCCTGTGATTCATGATTTGAATTTTTTACCTCATTCAGATATAGCAGGTTCAGGGCCAGAAGACAGTTTGTCTCAGTGTTTCAACAGTGATACTGAAGCTTTCTCCTTAACTTCCTGACCTCAAATCTTCCCACAGAGAGCAGCTTAACTCATTTGTATTAGTCCTATAAAGAGTCCAGAACCTGATCATATTCTCTGGCTTCTTATCAAGGGTCTTGGTCTAGTTTGGTATCTCTTGCATGACATCATTACTCATTTTAAAACTTTATTCACTTATTTTATTTAGGGATCATGGCCTTCTGCCCCTAGTGATATACCCTGTAGTTAAGAGCCATCCACTCTGCAATATTTCACCTATTTCAGATCTGAAGATATATTCACATGGAGTTTCCTGTCATAGGACACTTTCGTTTTAATGTGTATACACATAACTTTGATAATCATATTATTTGCCATTTGTATGTGTCTGGAGCAGAAGTTAAGATTCTTGTGCAAGAGTATCCAAATTTATTCACTTTTTTCCTGTGACATCTACAGTAATATATCCTCTGTAATTTATTTTTTTGTTTTTGATCCAATAAGATGGCATTCAATGCATCATCATTCTCATATGAATAAATAAATATCTTATTTCTGTTTAAATTGCTGTCTATGGGTTAATTATGGAAATAATAATCTTTTCACTTTTTTTTTATCCATTGGACTACCCATTGCTATGAATGTACTAATCAACTGCTGACTTCTGGTCTACTTTAATCAATGTGTTATTGAGCATTTGCATTTTTTACCTGACTCCTGGAACAGAATGCATGGACAGTTTGCGTCTTAGAAAAATGTCTGTGTTTGCAAAAGTCTTAGGAATGGGACAACAATAGTGTACTCATTAATATGATAACTAACCAATAAATAAACCAATGGGACCTAGTCAAACTGATAAGCTTTTGCACAGCAAAAGAAACCATAAAAAAAGACAACCTATAGAATGGGAGAAAATAGTTTCAAATGATGCAACTGACAAGGGCTTAATCTCTAAAATGTGCGAACAATTTATACAACTCAACAGCAAAAAAGCCAACAACCCAATGGAAAAAAATGGGCAAATGACCTGAATAGACATTTCTACAAAAAAGATATACAGATGGCCAACATGTACATGAAAAAACGCTCAACATTACTGATTATTAGAGAAATGCAAATCAAAACTACCATGAAATACCACCTAACACAGTCGTAATGGCCATCATTAGTAAGTCCACAAATAACAAATGCTGGAGAGGGTGTGGAGGAAAAGGTAATCTCCTACACTGTTGAAGGAAGTGTAAATTGGTTCAACCAGTATGGAAAACAGTGTGGAGGCACCTTAGAAATCTATGCATAGAACTACCACATGACCCAGCAATCCCACTCTTGGGCATATATCCAGACAAAACTTTCCTTGAAAAAGACACATGCATGAGTATGTTCATTCCAGCACTATTCACAATAGCCAAGACAAGGAAACAACCTAAATGTCCATTTACAGATGAATGGATTAAGAAGATGTGGTATATATACACAATGGAATACTACTCAGCCATAAAAAAAGAACAAACTAATTCCATTTGGAGCACCATAGATGGAACTAGGATTCTCATACCAAGTGAAGTAAGTCAAAAAGAGAACTACAGCATATGACATCACTTATATCTAGAATCTAATATATGGAATAAATGAACATTTCTACAGAATAGAAACTCATGGACTTGGGAACAGACTTGTGGTTGCCAAGAGGCAGGTAGAGGGTATGGGATGTACTGGGAGTCTTGGATTAATAGATGAAAGCTATTGCATTTGGAGTGGATAAGCAGTGTGATCTTGCTGTATATTACGTTGAAACTATATCTAGTCATTTTGGATGAAACATGATGGAGGATGATGTGAGAAAAAGAATGTATATACATATGTATAACTGGGTCATTTGCTGTACAGCAGAAAATTGACAGAGCAATGTAAACATAATATAATGGGAAAAATAAAAGTCATTAAAAAAATAAAACTACCTTGAATGCTAAACTAAAAAAAAATAATAAAGATAAAAAATTGTACCATAATCCCCTATCCTATGCTAATACAGATCAAGTCCTCTTTTCCTCATCTTTTTGCTGGCAGTGGCACATTTCAATTCTTCAAGCCCAAAGCTTTATGATTACCATGAGCACTTTCCTCTACACATGTACCAAATCCAGTGTACCAGGATTTCTGTTGGCTTTACCTCAAAACGCATTAAGAATCTGGCTTTTTTTTGTTGTTGTTGTTGACAATCTCCACTATTACCACCTTGCTCTAAGCTAACTAAACCTCTCATCTTTTTTTTTTTTTTTTTTTTTTACTGCTTGCCTGATCTTCCTGCTTCGACTAACACCCCTCAGCAACCTACCCTTACTAGAGTAACCAGAATCATACTTGAAATTTAGATTATTACACTCTTATTCTCAAAACCCTACCAAGCAAAATCATGGTTTTTGGAAGGGCTCCAGTTTGTACTGAGTTTCTATTATATTCTTCCAGTATAGTTTCTACTTATTTTCTGACCTCACCTCTGTTTATTCATCTTCCTCTCCATTCCAGCCACATCAGCATCCATGTGGTTCTAGAGCATATTGTCCACTGTCTTGCCTCAGTGCTGGTGCACTTAGATTTTTCTCTTACTGGACTGCTCTTCCCTAAAGTATCAAAGGGACTACTTTTCATTTCTTTCCAGCATGTGCTCTAAAGTTACTCAGTGAGCCTTAGTATAAGCTCTCCACTATTACTCCCAATCATTGGCCTCACTTTTGTGCTACTTTTCCTTTAACCATAGCAATGATGATCTAATATACTATGTAATTTACTTATTTATATATTTATTATTAATATCTATCCCCCTTCCCACACCCAAGCACACATTCAACCTAAAATATAATATGTCCACAAGCAGGAATTTTTATGTGTGTTCTCCACTGATGCATCCCAAGTGCCAAGGGCAATATTTGGCATTCTAATGGGTAGGTAGCAAATGAGGAATAAGTATTTGTCACGTACAAGAGAACAACACACAAAAGTGTATGTGGTGAAGAATATCAAAATCTCTGGATCCAAATAATTGGTATAATTCCTAACTTGACATCCATAGGCTTTTTACATTTATTTGGGGGCAAATAATCAAAGATTTTAGTTTCTTATATCTATGAGTCTATTTCTGTTCTATAGATAGGTTTATTTGTGCCATATTTTAGATACCACATATAAGTGATATCCTATGATATTTTTATTTCTCTTTATGACCTCACTTAGTATAAGGATCTCTAGTTGCATCCAAATTGCTTAAAATGGCATTATTTTGTTCTTTTTTATTATAGAATAGTATTCCACTGTATACAGATGCCACATGTTTATATCCATTCATCTGTTGGTGGACATTTAGGTAGTTTCCTTGTTTTGGCTCTTGTGAATAGTGCTGCACAGGGAACTATATCAAGCCTCTTGTGATAGATCATGGTGGAAGATAATATAAGAAAGGGAATGTATATATACATATGACTGGGTCACAGCAGAAATTGGTACAACATCACAAATCATCTATGCTTTAATAAAAAAAACAAAAATGAAATTTGGTTTCTTACCATAAAAATAGGTATGAAATTCTAACACATTGCCACTGAATGGTCAAATGAATATAAAAACACGGTCGGGCCCCTCCCAGCTATGCGGGCTCCATTTCTCAGGACTGCTGGACTCTAGCGCAGAAGCCAGGGTAGAGTCAGGATAGCCAGAGCTTGCCTTCCCAGGCACTGGGACCAGGCTGGCATGGAAATGGAAAAAGAGAGAATGTGTCAGAAAGCTCTGGATTGGCAGACAAGGCCAGCTTTGGAATAAGAAAATCTTTTTTTCTCCATTGGCATCTCTATTTGGCTGCTTAGATTGGGGGAAAAAAGTTTGCATACCTCCAGTGGGAGGGGAAATGCCTTTTTTAAAAAATCGTGTGCCCACATTGAACCTTGCAAATACTCCCACAAAGTAACTCAAGTGCCTGTTCTCTTACATGCATCATCATGTCAGCTTTGTGAGATTGAACTTATTATTAAAAAGACAGGACCATTTTTAACAACATATTTGAATTGGATGTCTGCTTATGGCTCTCCAGGAATAAAGATGCTTGACAAAGAAATGACGTTGAGGAGGAAGAGGATGATAGTTTCTACCCAATAAAAATCAAGATGGGATTAAGATGGCAGAATAGAAGGACGGGAGCTCAACTTCTCTCCTAAAAACAACAAAATTCACAACTAAAGGTTGAGAAATCTTCAACTAAATGGACCGAAAACCTTAAAAAAGATATCCTAATCCAGAAGAAAAAGAGGAGGGCACATCAAGAGGTAGGAGTGGCAATTTTGCAAAATAAACAACCCCATACCTCCCGGGTGGGAAGCCCCACAGACTGGAAACTAACTGGTTCACAGAGATTCACCTACAGGAGTGAGAGTTCTGAGCCCCACATCAAACTCTCACATGAGGGGATCTAGCACTGGGAGAAAGAGCCCCTGGAGAATCTGGCATTGAAGGCCACTGGGGCTTGTGCATGGGAGCTCCATGGGACTGAGGGAAATGGAGACCTCATTCTCAAAAGGCACACACAGACTTTCACGTGCACTGGATGTCAGAGCAAAGCAAAGTCTCCATAAGAATCAGGGTCAAACCTGACTGCAGTTCTTGGAGGACATCCTGGAAAAACAGGGGTGAAAGTGGCTTGCTGTGAGAGAAGGACATTGAAAGCAAAGCTCTCGGGAATATTCAGAAGTGTGCCTTTCTCTGGGGGTGGCCATTTTGGGAAAATCTGGCCCCACCCTTCAGGTCAGTCAGCTGCTGAGAAGCCTCAGGGCAAAGAACAACCCAGGTGGGATCACAGACCCGCCCCTCAGTAAACAGGCTACCTAAAGACCCCTCAGGCACACAGCTGCCCCTAATCCCATCCAGAGACTAAGCCCCACCAACGAGAGGGATTAGAATCAGCTCCACCTGCCAGTGGGTAGGCATAAATCAGCCCCTCCCATCAGGAAGCCTACAGGAAGCCCCCAGAGGGGCTTCAGCCACAAGGTGGACAGACACCAGAAGTAAGAGAGGCTACCACTCTAGGATCTGTAAAAAGGTAACCACACCAAAGACCTATAAAAATGAAAAGACAGAGAACTATAACTCAGATGAGGGAGAAAGGGAAAACCCCAGAAAATCAGTGAAGCAATGAGGAGATTCTCAGCCCAGGAAAAAGACTTTAGTCTGTGGATGTGGAAGATGATGCAAAACATTGGAAGTAAACTGGAGGCAAAGATGGATAACTTACAGGAAACACAGACCAAAGAGATACAAGATATAAAACTTTAACCAGAAGAGATGCAAAATACAATAACTGAAATAAAACATTCACCAGAAGCAGCTAACAGCAGAATACAGGAGGCAGAAGAACAAATAAGCGAGGTGGAGGACAGATTAGTAGAAATTACGGATGCAGAAGAGAAAAGAGAAAAAAGATTGAAAGGAAATGAAGAGAATCTCAGAGAACTCTGGGACTACGTTAAATGCACCAACATCCATATTATAGGGGTGCCAGAAGGTGAAGAGAGAGAGAAGGGGACAGAAAAAATATTCCAAGAGATAATAGCTGAAAACTTCCGTAACATGGGAAAGGAACCACTCACTCCAGTCCAGGAAGCACAACGAGTACCATATAAAATACACCCAAGGAGGAATACACAGAGAAACATATTACTCAAACTGACCAAAATTAAAGAAAAAGAGAAAATCTTGAAAGCAGCTAGGGAAAAGAAACAACATACAAGGGAACCCCGATAAGGTAATTGGCAGATTTTTCAGCAGAAGCTCTCTAGGCCAGAAGGGAGTGGCATGATATATTTAACGTGATGGAAGGAAAAAAACCTCCAAGCAAGATTACTTTACCCAGCAAGGCTCTGCTTCAGATTTGAAGGAGAAATCAAAACCTTCACAGATAAGAAAAAGCCGAGAAAATTCAGAAACACCAAACCAGCCTTACAACAAATACTAAAGGAACTTCTCTAGGCAGAAAAGAAAAGTCAGCAACAGGAGACAAAAATTCCACAAATGACAAGGCTCACCAGTAAAGGTCTATATACATTAAAGATACGAAATCATCCATGCACAACGTTGCCACCAAAATCAGAAAGCATGAGAAGAGGTAGGTACAAACTCAGGGCACTGGAGATGAACTTGCAATTAAGAGAACAACAACTTAAAACAATCTCATATACATATATAGACTCATATCAAAACTTCAGAATAACTGCAAACCAAAAATCTACAATTTATACACAAACAAATAAAAAAAACAACTCCAACAACACAAAAGATAGTAATCAAACCACAAGAGGAGAGAACAAGAGAAGAAGGAAAGGAAAAAAAAAAAAAGAGCAACAAAAACAAATCCAAAGCAATTAATAAAATGGCAATAAGAACATACGTATCAATAATTACCTTAAAGGGGAATGGACTAAACGCCCCAACCAAAAGACATAGACTGGCTGAATGGATACAAAGACAAGATGCATAGATATATGCTATCTTCAAGAGACCCACTGCACCTCTAGGGACACATACAAATTGAAAGTGAGAGGATGGAAGAAATTGTTTCATGCAAAGAGGGATCAAAAGAAAGCTGGCATAGCAATACTCATATCAGACAAAATAGACTTTGAAATGAAGAATATTTTAAGGGACAAAGAAGGTCATTACATAATGATCAAAGGATCCATCCAAGAAGAAGCTATAACAATTTTAAATATCTACGCACCCAACCTAGGTTCACCACAATGTATAAGGCATCTGCTAACAACCTTAAAAGGACAAATCAACAGTAACACAATCATAGTGGGGGACGTTAACAACACACGTACAGCAATGGACAGATCATCCAGACAGAAAATCAATAAGGACACATAGGTCCTGAATGATGCATTAAACCAGATGGACGTAATAGATATTTATAAGACATTCCATCCAAAAGTCACAGAATACGCATTCTTCTCAAGTGCACATGGAACATTCTCTAAGATAGGTCATATCCTGGGGTACAAATCCAACCTCAGTAACTCTAAGAAAATTGAAGTCATATCAAGCATCTTTTCCAATCACAACACTCTATGACTGGAAATCAACAAAAAGAAAAAAAAACTTCAAAAAACAGAAACACCTAGGAGACTCAACAACATGCTTCTAAACAACCAAGGGATCACTGAAGAAATCAAAGAGGAAATTAAAAAATACCTATCAGCAAATGACAACAAAGACACAACACTCCAAAACCTATGGGATGCAGCAAAAGCCATTCTAAGAGGAAAGTCTATAGCAATCCAAGCCCACCTCGGGAAACAAGAAAAAGCCCAAATAAACAAGCTAACTTTACATCCCAAGCAGCTGGAGAGAGAACAGACAAGACCTAAAGTTCATAGAAGGAAAGAAATCATAAAGATCAGAGCAGAAATCACTGAAATAGAAACAAAGAAAACCATAGAAAAGATCAATGAAACGAAAAGCTGGTTCTTTGAAAAGATCAACAAAATTGATAAACCCTTAGCCAGACTTATCAAGACAAAAAGAGAGAGCACTCCAATCAATAAAATTAGAAATGAACAAGGAGGAGTAACAACAGACATCACAGAAATACAGAGGATCATGAGAGACTACTCTATGGAACTAAATTCCAATGAAATGGAAAATCTTGAAGAAATGGACAAATTCTGAGAAAAGCACAATCTTCCAACACTAAACCAAGATGAAATAGAAAAGATGAACGGACCAATCACAAGAACTGAAATTGAAACTGTGATTAAAAAACTTCCAGCAAACAAAATGTCCAGGACCAGATGGTTTCACAGGCGAATTCTATCAAACATTTAGGGAAGAGCTAACACCTATCCTTCTGAAACTATGCCAAACAATCGCAGACTCGTTCTATGAGGCCAGCATCACCCTGATACCAAAACCAGACAAAGATCCCACAAAAAAAGAAAACTACAGGCCTATTCCACTGATGAACATCGACGCAAGAATCCTCAACAAAATACTAGCAAACCCAAATCCAGCAATACATTTAAAGGATTGTACATCACGATCAAGTGGGATTTATCCCAGGGATGCAAGGGTTCTTCAATAGCCACAAATCCTTCAGTGTGATACACCACATTAACAAACTGAGGAATCAAAACCATATGATCCTCTCAATCAATGCAGAAAAAGCCTTTGACAAAATCCAACACCCATTTCTGATAAAAACCCTTCAGAAAGTGGGCATAGCAGGAATCTACCTGAACAAGATAAAGGCCATATATGACAAACCCACAGTGAACATCATTCTCAATGGTGAAAAGCTGAAAGAATTCCCGCTGAGATCAGGAACAAGACAAGGATGTCCACTCTCAACACTACTCCTCAGCATAGTTTTGGAAGTCCTAGCCACAGCATTCAGACAAGTAAAAGAGATAAAATGAATCCAAATGGGAAAGGAAGAAGTAAAACTATTTGCAGATGGCATAATACTATACCTAGAGAATCCTAAAGACTCTACCAGAAAACTGTTAGAGCGTATCCATGAATTTGGCAAAGTTGCAGGATACAAAATTAATACACAGAAATTGACTGCATTTCTATACACTAAAAATGAAAGAGCAGGAAGAGAAATTAGGGAAGCAATCCTGTTTACCACCACATCCAAAAGAATAAAATACTTAGGAGTAAACCTACCTAAAGAGACAAAAGACCTGTACTCTGAAAACTCTAAGCCACTCATGAAAGAAACCAAAGGTGACATGAACAGATAGAAAGACATACAATGCTCATGGATTCAAAGAATCAATATTGTCAAAATGACATTACTACTTAAGGCAATCTACAGATTCAGTGCAATCCCTATCAAATTACCAGGGACATTTTTCACAGAACTCAAACAAAATATTTTCAAGTTTGTTTGGAAGCACAAAAGACCCAGAATAGCCAAAAACATCCTGAAAAGGAAAAATGGAGCTGGAGGAAACAGACTCCCGGACTTCAGACTATACTACAAAACAACAATCATCATAACTATATGGTGCTGGCACAAGGACAGAAATATAAGTCAGTGGAACATGATAGAAAGCCCAGAATTAAGCCCATGTACCTACAGCCAACTCATCTATGACAAAGGAGGCAAGACTCTACAATGGAGAAAAGACAACCTCTTCAATAAGTGGTGCTGGGAAAACTGGACAGCTACGTGGAAAAGAATGACATTAGAACATGCCCTAACACCATACACAAAAATAAACTCCAAATGGATTAAAGGCCTAGATATATGACCAGACACTATAAAACTCTTAGAGGAAAACATAGGCCAAACACTCTCTGACATAAACCACAGCAACATCTTCTCAGATCCACCTCTTAGGCTATTGACAATAAAAACAAAAATAAACAAATGGGACCTAGTCAAACTTCAAAGTTTCTGCACAGGAAAGGAAACCCTATACAAAATGAAAAGACAACCCACAGAATGGGAGAAAATCTTTGCAAGTGAATCAACTGACAAGGGATTCATCTCCATAATTTATAAACACCATCTGCAGCTCCATACCAAAAAAAAACAACAACAAAAAACATGAAAAAATGGGCAGAAGATTTAAACAGACAGTTCTCCACAGAAGACATGTAGATGGCCAAAAAACACATGAAAAGATGTTCACTCATTATTAGAGAAATGCAAATCAAAACCACGATGAGGTAGCACTTTACACCAGCCAGAATGGCCAGCATCCAAAAGCCTACAAAAAATAAGTGCTGGTGAGGGTGTGGAGAAAAGGGAACCCTAGTACACTGTTGGTGGTATTGTAAATTGGTGCAACCACTGTGGAAATCAGTATGGAGATGCCTCAGAAAACTAAAAATAGAACTACCATTTGATCCAGCAATCCCACTCCTGGGCATCTATCCAGAGAAAACCACAACTCGCAAAGACTCATTTACTCCGATGTTCATTGCAGCACTATTTGCAATAGCCAAGACATGGAAACAACCTAAATGTCCATTGACAGAGGATTGAAACAAGAAGATGTGGTGCAATATACACAATAGAATATTAACTCAGCCATTGAAAGGAATGAAATACTGGCATTTTTAGCAACATGGATGGACCTAAAAATTATCATGCCAAGTGAAGTGAGTGAGACAATGAGACACCAACATCAAATGCTTTCACTGACATGTGGAATCTAAAAAAAGGACAGACTGAACTTCTTTGCAGAACAGATGCTGATTTACAGACATTGAAATACTTATGGTCTCTGGAGGAGACAGTTTTGGCGGGTGGAGGGAAATATTTGGGTTATGGGATGAAATCCTTTGAAATTGGATTGTGATGATCATTATACAACTACAGATGTGAAAAAAAAGATGTAATCTCATGCACACATGAATATGCTTTGTGCCCCATTTCAAAGGTGTAATCTTATCAGTTCAGTCTGATTAAGTAATGTTACTGTCTAAATAAAAAAGTCTTATAAAGCCAAATAAAATTTGAATAGGAGAGCAAAAATGATATTTCCTTTTGAGATTTATAATTGACATATAACTCTGTATTACTTTGAACGTATATTTATGTGTGTGTATGTGTGTGTGTGTGTTTATCTTTATTCAAAATAAAGTTAGTAACACATCCATGATCTTACATAGTTACATTTTTTGGTGTGCATATTTGGTGAGAACTTTTGAAAAATCTATTCTCTTAGCAACAGTTCATAAAACTTAATGCCAACACAACTCCTGAGCAAGTTGTTAGAGATTTAACTCTCATTGAAGTTAAATATAAGTCAAAAGCCAGAGGTGAAATAAAATAGAGATAAAGTATCAGTTCCAACTCATAATTTATCCTGGTATACTGCAAATGAAATAGGTATGGGTACTTAAGTATTCAGCAGTATTGAATGTATTTATCTGTACTGTATATTTCTTTCAGACAACAACAGTATACAGCAAGAATTAATACAATATGTCTCTCACAGAGGGGCAAACTATGGCCAAAGTTGTCCAGGTAACCTGCTCTTCAAGATCATTACCTCTGGAAAAAGGAGACATTCTTTAACAAGAAGGGGCTGCAGAACTCACAATCATGATTCTGTTTTCATTGTTTGTTTTTAATTATGAAAATTTCCAATCACCTACGAAGGGAACCTGAAGGTAGTAACACTCATATATCTCTTATGTAACTTCAATAATTAGCAATATATGTTCCATTTTGATTTGTTCAAAGCACTCATTCCCCACCCCCACTGAATAATTATTTTAGTATGTCTCTCAATAGAAGTAGAAATCTATATTTAAAGCAATAAAAATTTAGTTGTTTAGATCTACATTAAAAATATTTCCTTAATAGCATCAAAATAACATTAGGTATCAAATCACCTCTGTTGCATCTTCAGTGTCTTTATCCTGCGAATTTCTTCAAAAGGGAATACAAATAAGGCTTGCACATTTGGTTGATCTGTCTTCTAGGTTGTTTTAATTTTCTTTAATCTTCAACCATCCACCTGTTTTATTTTCATGTTTTTACTTGCTTATAAAATAAGTCACTTATCTTTTATAATTGTCCATATTCTCTATCTTTTTATTATAATTCTATAGTTAAAGGGCAGGAGATAGAATTCTAATTGCATGTTTTGCAAAGAAAAATTTAGATGGGGCTATGTATATTTTACTGCATAATACCAGGAATAACACAATGTCTTATTTTCTTTTTTTTAGTTGGAGAATGTTTAATTATTATGCTCAGGGGTTTTCTATTTGCATTATTCATTATAAAAATTGCTATTTTTACCTCATGGTTTTAGCAGTCACTACAAAATGATTAGATCCCAGTGTCTTCATTTTTTGCATGTATTTCCTTGAAGATTTTATAAATGATAAACTTAGTTCATCTATTCTTTGGTTACAATGATATAGAGTTCAATCACACCTCAAATGTGATTGATTTTTTAAAATTTTTATTAAATTTTTCAAACACCTTGATTATTTATTTCTAACTTACATTAAAAAATTTACAGGATTCCCTAACAAAACATTCAAAACCATTGTAGGGCACTTTTTTGATTTACAAGGTAGTTCTTTAAAGGCTCAAAACATTGTGTAATTCAGTTACTCTATGTTTACATATGATATATTTTTAAATTGAAAACTATCATTTCAAATTATACTTTTGTTGGTAGAATATTCTAGTTTCTTTCAATAAAATTATGATTTATGTCCACATGAAACCTGTCACAAGTGTATATCCGCTGTTGGTAGTTGATTTAGTAAGAAAATTGCTTTTACAATAGCAATTATTTTTTTAAGTTTAATTTTATTGCAGTATAGTTGACTTACAATGTTACATTAGGTTCAGGTGAACAGGTCATATATATAAATATGTATTAGTTTCAGGTGATTCAGTCATACATGTAAATATATATATTTATATATTTATTTACATGATTGAGTTTTTTATAGTTTTGTTTTCTTTGTAATCCTTAATGTATATTCTTTCTTTGGGGGTCCTTATGAAATCATATGAAATAATTTTGATTTATGAACTCAATCTGTCTGAAAATTTTCAGTGTGATGATATTTAAAATAATTTTTTGGTAAGGCTAAAAATTGAATGCAGAGTTAGATTTTTTCCAGTTTTTAGGGATTTAATTTTTACATTAATTTTATACAATTATGTAAAATATTTCATGATTCACAGTAAAAAGTAAAAGAATACAAAACAAAAACTGCCATTCCTATCTGAGTTACTTTGTGGTCTTATCTCTATGGAAAACCATTTTCATTAGTTTTTTATATCCTTCCTTTCCTTAATGTAAATAAATATTTTATAAATTTTCCCTTGGCAATGTATTCTAGATATGTTTTCATAATGATATTTTATACACATGCAATAATATTTGTAATTCTTTGACGTTTTGATTCTCTGAAATTTACTAAGACATTTCATAGTAAAATATATGACACATTTTTAATTGCTTCATGTGTGCTTATAAAGCATCTCCACTCTCCTTTTGAGAAGTATAACATACAAGAGTATATATACTGACTTGGTTCTGTGTATTTATGTTCAAGCTTATTCAGTTATTTGTGTGTTATTTCTTCAAGTGGTGCATTGCTGACTTATTTTTTCTAGGTTTATATGATTCATTGAATATCTGTTTTTTCTTTTTATTTTTTTCCGCTTAGATGTCTTTTCTCTACAGATATATTTTAACACTCATTTTTAGTTATAAAAAGAACAGCAAGAAAATGAGAGAACTCAAATGAGAAAATGAGATCGTTCAAATTATTATGTATATTAAACAGACTCTGTGCTAAGAAAGAGTGGCAAATACTCAGAAAAAAATCAAGATATTGAGATGATTAATTAAAATATGGTTTTACCCTGTCATTAGCAGTGAACTTCTACATAAGTGTATACTTGCCTCACAATATTAGCCAATAATAATATAAAGCCATTACCCTTAAGAAAAAAACATTAAAATGAAACTTTCAGGAGTTCCCATCATGGCACAGTGGAAACAAATCTGACTAGGAACCAGGAGGTTGTAGGTTCAATCTCGGGCCTCACTCAGTGGGTTAAGGATCTGGCATTGCCATGAGCTCTGGTGTAGGTCACAGACACGGCTCAGATATGATGTTGCTGTGTCTGTGGCATAGGCCAGCAGCTATAGTTCTGATTGAACCCCTACCCTGGGAAACTCCATGTGCCACAAGTGCAGCCCCAAAAAGCAAAAACAAAAACAAAAACAAAAAAACAAACAACAAAATAAATAAAATGAAACTTTCAGAACAAAAATACAAATTACAAAAATTATCTCATTACGTCACACTTGACAGACCTTTATATTTTAAAAAGATGTATAGGTAGCACAACTCATATTTGTAAGCAGCCTTTGAGGCTTCTTACTTGAAGGCAAAAAAGAGAAAGCAAAGTTTTATAGAAGAACAATTTATTTTTATGATGTAAATGAACACAAACATGTAAGGGAAATAATAAAATGAGAAACTAAAGTTGTCTTCAGTGTCACCAGTGTTTTCAAAGAAACAGGAAAATGAGAGATAGATGTTCAGAAAAATAAATTCAAAGATGCATTAATCATCAGATGACATCATATCTAATATTCATACAATATATTTTAAATAAAGCAATAGTCAGATGTTATTTTCTGTTTTGTGTTGTTTTATTTTGTTTTGTTTTGTTTTTTTAAACCCATGGCACATGGAGGTCCCCAGGCAAGGGGTGAAATCAGAGCTGTTGCTGCTGGCCTATGCCAGAGACACAGCCACATGGGATCCGAGCCATGCCTGTGACCTACACCACAGCTCACGGCAATGTTGGATCCCCAACCCACTGAGCAAGGCCAGGGATTGAACCCTCAACCTCATGGTTCCTAGTTGGATCCATTTCTTCTGTGTCACACCAGGAACCCCAGATGTTATTTTTGTAAGTGAAGGAAATACATATCACTAAAGATATGTTACTAAGAGTAAAAATTCAGTCACAAAAAAAGAAAAATATATATAATGTTAACAACTAGTTGAGTGCTACGTTTACTAAATTATTTTATTACTTTAAATTCCCTATATGCAAAACTAAATTAGGCAGCAAGCATTTGCAGACAAAATTTCAAAGTTACTAAGTAGTTAATTTTTACAAAGAAAAATCCATTTATTCATTTTTTAATTTAATTGAAATGTATATGATGAACAATATTATGTTAGTTTCAGGTGCAGTACATAATTATTTGATATTTACACATAATATGTTATAATCACCATTATAAATCTATAACAACCATGGTAAATCTGTACCCATACAAAGTTATATTATTGACCATTACCTCTTATGCTATGTATTGAATACCTACGACTTTTTTATTATATAATTAGAGGTTTGTGTTTCTTAATTTCCTTCAACTATTTTGCCCATCCTCAAATTCTCCTTTCTTCTTACAACTAGCCCTTTTGTTCTCTGCATAAACCATTTTCATTTTACTGTTGTTTTTTTTTTTAGGTTTCACATGTGAGCACGATAATTGGTACTATCTTTCTCTGTCTGACTTATTTCACTTAGCATAGTGCCATCTAGACCCATCCTTTTTGTTGCAAATGGCAAATTTTATTTTTATTGATGAGTAATATTCCCCTCTATGTACATATATATGTTACATCTTCCTTATCCATTCATCAATTGATGGACACTTAAGTCACTTCTATAAATAATGCTATTATAAATAATGCTACAATAAACATAAGGGTGCATATACCTTTTAAAACTTGGCTTTTTTTCCCCACATCTTTGGGTAAATATCCAGAATAGGATTTGGGTTGTATGCTAGTTCATTTTTTTGTTTATAGAGAAACCTCCATACAGTGTTCTATAATGACTGCATCAATTTAATTTACCATCAACAGTGAACAAGTTTTCCCTTTCTTGATATTCTCATCAACACTCATTGTTTGTTGTCTTTCTGAAAATAGCTTCCTGACAATTGTAAGTCAATATCCCATTGTGATTTTAATTTGCATTTTCCTGATAATTAGTGATGTTGAATATATTTTCATGTGTATGTTGTCCATCTGTATGACTTCCTTGGGAAAATATCTTTTTCAAGTTGTCTATTTTCCTAGTCATATTGGTTTTTTTTAAATTTATTTGTATGAATTCTTTATATAGTAATCCCTTATCCAATATGTCATTTTCAAATATATTTTATTCTCCCTTTTATGGATTGCCTTTTCTTTTGTTGATGGTTGCAAAATGTTTTTACATTGATGTAGTCTCATTTTTATTTTTATTATTTTATTTTATTTTATTTTATTTTTGCTTTTTAGGGCAGCATTTGCAGCATATGGAAGTTCTCAGGCTATGGGTCTAATTGGAGCTATAGCTGCCAGCCACAGCCACAGCCACAGCCGCAGCCACGCAGGATCTGAGCCACATCTGCAACCTATGCCACAGCTCATGGCAATGCCAGATTCTTAACCTAGTGAGTGAGGCCAGGGTTCGAACACACAACCTCATGATTCCTAGTTGGATTTGTTTCCACTGTGCCACAATGGGAACTCTGAGGCAATATCATTTTTAAAGTTTCATCTTTGTTGCCATTACCTGAGGAGACAGATACAGAAAACATAAAAAAAGATATGCCAAAGACTATAAAATCTATATTTTCTTCTAGGAATTTTAGTTTCAGGTCTTCAAGTCTTTAACCTACTTTGAGTTGATTTTTGGTATAAGATGTTACCCAACTTCGCTATTTTGCATGTAGCTGTCCAATTTCCCCTACACTATTTATTGAAGAGGCTGCCATGTCTCCATTATATATTCTTACCCCTTTTATCATGAACTGATTGAATATGTAAGTATGGTTTTACATCTGGGCTCTATATTCTGTTTCATTCATCTATGTGCCTGTCATTGTGCCAGTATCATACAAGTTTTGATTGCCACTTTGTAGCATAGTTTAAAATCAGAAGCATAGTACTTTCAGCTTTGTTCTTCTCAAGATTGCTTTGGCTACTCAGGGTCTTTGTATTTTCATACAAATTTTAGGATTATTTGTTGCAGTTATATGAAATTGCCATTAGTGTTTTGCTAGGGATTACAATAAATCTGTAGATTACTTTGAGTAGTATGGATTTTTAACAATATTTATACTTAAAATTTATGAGCATGATTTTTTTAATTTTTTAAATTATTTTTAAATTTTAATTTAATTTTATTTTTTTGTCTTTTGTCTTTTTAGGGCTAGGGGTCTAATCGGAGCTACCACTGCTGGCCTATGCCAGAGCCACATCTGTGACCTACACCATGGCTCATGGCAATGCCAGATCCTTAACCCACTGAGCAAGGCCAGGGATCAAACCTGCAAACTCATGGTTCCTAGTTGGACTCATTGCCACTGTGCCACAACTGGAAATCCCATGATATGTTTTTACATTTGTGTATTCTTCAAAATGTTTTTTTCATCAATGTCTTATATAGTCCTCAGAGTACAGTAATTTTACCTTCTTTGTTAAATTTATTCCTAGGTATTTCATTCTTTTTGATGCAATTGTAAAAGGATTATTTTCTTAATTTCTCTTTCTTAAAATTCATATTAGTATATGGAGGTAAAACAGATATCTGTATAATGATTTTTTATTCTCCAATATTACTAGATTTTTTTATTAGTTCTAACACATTTTTTTTGGTGAGCCTTAGGATTTTTCTATATATAGTAGTATGCCATGTACAAATAACACATTTTTTCTTTCTTTTTAATTTATATGAATTTTATTTCTTTTTCTGTCTTAATTGCCCTGGCTAGGGCTTCCATTATTACATTGAATAGAAGTGAGAGGTGTGGGCATCCCTGTCTTGCTTCTGATCTTAGAAGAACTGCTTTTAGCTTTTCATTGAGTAGGGTATTAGTTGTTTGTCTGTCATATAGAGACTTTTTTATGTCAATATATTTGTATAACCACATTGCTGAGAGTTTTTTTAATCATAATTGATGTTAAATTTAGTCAAATAGTTATTCTGTATCTATAAAGATGATCATATGATTTTTTGCTCTTCAATTTGTTAATGTGGTATATCACATTGATTGGTTGATTTCCAATTATTGAAGTATCCTTACATCACTGGGATAAAATTTTGTATAATCCTTTTAATACATTGTTGAATTTGTATTGATAATATTTTGTTGAGGATTTTCACAGCTATGTTTATTAGTGATATTGACTTTAGTTTTTTTATGGCTTGTTTCATTTTGATATCAGGATATGGCCTCATAGAATAAGTTAAAAATTACTACTTGCTCTTTATTTTTTTGGAATAGTTTGAAAAGGATTAGTGTTAATTATTTTTCAAATGTTTAGTAGGACTCACCTGTGAAGTTGACTAATCCTGTATTTTGTTTTTTTGTTACTACTGATTCAATTTCATCATTAGTAATCAGTCTGTACATATTTTTTCACTTTTTCCTGATATCATCTTGGGAATGATAATATAGTCCATGAATTTATTCATTTCTTCTATGTTGTACATTTTATTGGTGTATAATTTCATAGAAACCTTATATGATTTTTTGTATTCTTGGCATGGTGTTTGCAACTTCTCTTTTATTTCTGATTTTATTTGGTACCTTTAATTTTCTTGATGAATCTGGCTAAATGTTTGTCACTTTTGTTTTACATCTTTTTGTTTTGACTATTTTTAGTATAGATTATTTTATTATGTTCATCTTTTAAACTTTCTACTAATTTTATGTATAGTCAACCTACTAACTTTATTGTATATACGCTTTTACCAATGAGTTTTTCTTTTATAATTTTTATATTTCTAATTGTGGTCTTTAATTTCCCACCTAGAGAATACCCCTAAAATTTCTTGTAAAGGCAGTTGAATGGTGCTAATAACTTTAAACTTTTGTTTGCCTGACGAACTCTTTATCTCTCAATTCTGAATCATAGCCTTGCTTGGTAGAGGGATCTTGGTTGTATTTTTCCCTCTTATCACTTTCAATATATTATACCATTCCCTTCTGGACCAAATGTTACTGGTGAAAAGCTGATAGTCTTGGTAGTTGCCTCATATATAACTGGTTGCTTGTCTCTTGCTACTTTTATGATTCTCTCCTTATCTTTAATTTTTGCCATTTAATTTATAATGTGTCTTTTTTCTGTTTTAAAATGATTTTTATTTTTTTCCTTTATAACTGGTTTACAGTGTCCTGTCAGTTTTCTACAGTATAGCAAGGTGACCCAGTTACAATTTCATGTATATACTCTTTTTTCTCACATTATCATGCTCCATCATAAGGGACTAGACATAGTTCCCAGGGCTATTCAATAGGATCTCATTGCTTATCCATTCCAAAGGCAATAGTTTGCATCTATTAACCCCAAATTCCCAATCCATCCCAATTTTCCCCCCTCCCTCTCAGCAACTACAAATCTATTCTCCATGTCCATGATTTTCCTTTCTGTAGAAAAGTTCACTTGGGCATATATTATATTCCAGATACACATTCTTCTCAAGTGCACATGGAGCATTCTCAAGGATTGATCACATATTGGGGCACAAAGCTGACCTCAACAAATTTATGAGTATAGAAATTATTTCAAGTATCTTCTCTGACGTCAATGGCATGAAACTAGAAATCAACCACAGGAAGAGAAATGAGAAAAAACTAACTATAAGGATACTAAACAACATGCTACTGAGAAACCAATGGGTCAAAGAGGAAATCAAGAAGTAAGTTAAAAAACTACCTCGAGACAAATAATAATGAATACACAACCACTCAAAATCTATGGGATCCTGCAAAAGCACTGTTCAGAGGGAAGTTCATAGCAATTCAGGCCTTCCTCAAAAAAAAAAAAAGAAAAATCTCAATTTGACAACTCAACCCACCACCTAAATCAATTAGAAAAAGAAGAATAGACAAGACCTGAAGTCAGCAGAAGGAAGGAAATTGTAATGTATTTTGATGTAGTTTGATCTTGTTTAGAACTCTCTGTGGTTCTTGAACCTGCATGTCTGTTTCCTTCCCCAGATTTGGGACACTTTTAGTTATTATTTTTTGAAATTAATTCCCCACTTTGTTCTCTCTCTCTTTCTCTTTAGGGCCTTTATAATGCAAACTTAATCATGATTGATGTTTTCCCAAAGGTCTCTTAAACTATTCTAATTCTTTAAAAATTTTTCTTCCTCTTTTCTGTTTAGCCTGGGTGACTTCCATTAATCTATCTTCTAGTTTGTAGATACATTTCTCTATTATCTAATCTGCTATTGATTTTTTCTAGTGTAGTTTTTTTTTTATTTCAGTTATTGTATTCTATAGCTCTGCTTTGTCCCCCTTCTTATCTTTTAACTGCATTAAAATTCTCAATGTGTCCATTCTTCTGAATTTTTTTAGCATCTATATTATTATTATTTTGAACTCTTTCTTGGACAGATTGCTTATTTTCATTTCATTTAGTTCTTCTTCTGGGGTTTTGTATTGTTTCTTCCTTTGGAACATATACCTCCATCTATTCATTTTGGCTGATTTTGTGTTTATTTCTTTGTATTAGGTAGTTAATTTATTTTTCCTAATCTTGGATAAGTGGACTTATGTAAAATATGTCCTCTCTTTAGGCTACAGTGAAGACTCCAAAATGGTGCTTGTTAGTACAAATGTCCTTATAGTAGAAGAAGGTCTTCAAAATGTCTACTGTCAGCATCTCTAGCTCCAGTGAATTTCATTTGTCTTTTCACTGGTCACCAGTTACATGCTCTATAGGCATTCCCCATGTGGGCTGAACGGGTCCTTTGTTATGATGGGATCACCTACTATGTGTACACTCATTGGCATGGCTGAGCCCGGGCCTGGTTGTCTGCCAGCCCACTGGTGGTTGGGGCCAGGTCCCTTTGTGGCTGGCTGCATATCCTAGGGTAGCCTAAGGCTTGAGCTGGCTTATTGATGGGTGAGACATTTCCTGGTACTAATAGGCTAGAGGGAGGACTCCAAATAGGTACTTCCTAGTGCCAGTGTCTTTGAGGTAGAATGAACTCCCCAAAATATCTACTGCCCCAAGAGTTAGTTTCAGTTTTATCCTGTTCCTCTGGGATGTTCTCCAAGCTCAGCAAGTCGGTATGACCAAGGTTCATCTCAAATTGCTGCCCCAGTGTTAGCACATGTGAAATTTTTCACATTTTTTAAGATTGGAATCTCATTTTCTAAGGTCCTCCATCCCTCCTATATGCAAGCTAGATGTTTTTCCTGGTGTAGAACACAGACTTGGGAGCCTGATTTGGAGTCTAACCTCTCACTCTTTGGAGAGAAGCCCTCCCATTGTGATTATCCACCTGCTTGTGGATCACCTAACAAAGGGTATGGGTCATGAATTTACCATGCCTTCACCCCCCACAGCATTTTTGTGATTCCTTCCTTATACCTTTATTTGTAAAGAATATTTTCTTCTAGTCTACAGGTTCTCATAGACAGTTTCTCTGTAAATAGTTTTAATTTTGTTGTGCTTATGGAAGGAGATGAGTTCAGGGTCCTCACACTCAACCATCTTGGAGACATACCAAAAAATACATTTAAAATAAAGTAGAATTTTTGCAAATATATTATGCCATATAAAGTTTTGCTTTTTTAATACATCAAAAAATAAACTGAACAAATTTCAAAAAAGTCAGAAAAGATAAAAGACGTATCTTCTCTCTAAATTTTGAAATTTCCTAACAGAAATTTTGAGAACAATATGATGTACCTAGTTACTGAGTTTCAACAGTTAACATATATAACATATTTAATAGTACCTTCACCTATTTCCTCATATATTTTATATTATTTAATCTGTACATATTTTACAATGCAGCTTATTTTCATTTTTTTGTATATAAAAATAACATTATCATAGTGAAAAATCCACACTTCTTAAATATAATTATCCAATATCTGGAGTTTATATTAGTTCTGAAAAAATGTATTTACCTGAATTGGGGTAGAAATTAGGACGATCCTTTACTATTGGCTAATAAGATTCCTAAATCTCATTTGTTTTACCATTCATGTTTGTTTGTTTATTTATTTATTTGTAATATTGCAACTTTCTTGTTGTTATGGATACTGTATATTTTGTAGTGAAGTGCTTACCACAGTCTGGATTTTACTGGATGCATATTCATGGTGTCATCCTCCTATAACTCATACAATTACCATAAATTGATTGGTAGGCATAAAAGATTGATTAAATTGTCTTTATTTTTGGAAGGTAACATACAATGGCCATTGTTTCTATATTGTGGTTATTATTGCTTAGACTGATGCTGTCATTAGAGTTTTCAAAGTAATATTTTATTTCATATTTCTTATTCATTTATTAACTAAAATTCTTCTTGAAGACTACTCCCTCACCATACATAAGCCCAATATTTGACAACTGATTATCCTATTACAAAATATGTAGATATGAAATATGTATTCATTTTTATTTTGTTTACCAGTTTTAATCAGTTGGTTTCTTTTTGTATTTTTTTTTTCATTTGGCCATGCCTGTGGCATGTGGAAGTTCCTGGGCCAGGGATTGAACCCATGCCACAGTAGTGACATAGGCCACTTCAATAACAATGCTAGATACTTAACCTGCTGCACCACAAGGGAATTTCCACTTAGTTGGTTTCTAATATCCTCCTATGTACACCAAAATATTTTAGGATTACTAGAACTCCTGAATTTAAGCATATGTGATGTGTTAACTTCACTGTAATCACTATCCGTATTAATGTGTGTATATCAACCAATTGCCAGTAGTAGCATATAAGTTGATGCCTGAATCCATTTGTTATAATTTTTTTTGTTAGTGTTCATGTTTCATGGTGTGACTACAATTCCCAATTTTCCCTATACAAATTCTCCCTGTGGCCTTTAGTAGAAAATTTCTCCATGGATGTGTGACTTTCTATAGGAAAGAGGTTTTAGATACCACAATCTCAGGGTTTGGAGTGTCTGTGCTATCACTTGGATTGTTATTAATTTTTTTTATTCAAATAATTTTAATTTTTTCCATCATAGCTGGTTTAGAGTGTTCTGTCAATTTTCTAATGTACAGCATGGTTACCCAGTTACACATACGTGTATACATTCTTTTTTTCTCACACTATCATGATCCATCATAAGTGACTAGATATATTTCCAAGTGCTACACAGCAGGATCCATTACTTATCAACTCCAAAGGCAATAGTTTGCATCAATTAACCCAAAATTCACAATCCTTCCCACTACCTCCCTCTTCCTCCCTCTTGGCAACCACATGTCTGTTCCCGAAGTGCGTGAGTTTCTTTCTGTGGAAAGGAACATTTGTGGCATATATTAGATTCCAGATAAGTGATATCACATGGTATTTGTCTTTCTATTTCTGATGTTTTTCACTTAACATGAGAGCTCTTGTTCCATCCATGTCACTGCAAATGAGATTATTGTGTTCTTTTTATGGCTGAGTAGTATTCCATTGTGTATATATACCACTTCTTATCAATCTATTTATCTGTCAATGGACATTTAGGTTGTTTCCATGTCCTGGCTATTGTGAATAGTGCTGCAATGAAAATGCAGGTGCATGTGTCTTTTTCAAAGAAAGTTTTGTCTGGGTATATGCACAAGAGTGGGATTACTGGGTCATATGGTAGTTCTATATATCATTTTCTAAGGTACCTCCATAGTGATTTACATTGTGGTTTAAATAATTTAAATTCCCAACAGTGCAGGAGTGTTCCCTTTTCTCCACACCCTCTCAGTATTTGTTATTTGTGGACTTATAATTGATTGCTATTCTGACAGGTGTGAAGTGTTACCTCATAGTAGTTTTGATTTGCATTTCTCAAATAATCAGTTATGTTCAGTTATTTTTTCATGTTCTTTTTGCCCATCTGCATATAATACTCAATGGAGAAAAGCTGAGACCTTCTGCTAAAATCTGGAACAAGACAAGGATGCCCACTCTCACCACTTTTATTCAACATAGTATTAGAAGTACTAGCCACAGCAATCAAGACAACAAAAAAACAATGTGTATCCAAATAGGAAGAGAAGAGGTAAAATTGTCATTGTACTCAGAGGACATGATACTATATATGAAAACCCTAAGAACTCATCCCCAAAACTACTAACACTGATCAACTAATTCAGCAAAGTAGCAGGATACAAGGTTAACATTCAGAAATCAGTCACATTTCTGTATTCCAACAATGAAATATTAGAAAAAGAATACAAAGATATTATATTTTTAAAATTGCACCAAAAAAATCAAATTCTGACCAAGGAGGTGAAAGACACATATGCTGAGCACTATGAAACATTAATCAAGGAAATTAAAGAAGATTCAAAGAAATGGAAAGATATTCCATGCTCCTGGGTTGGAAACATTAATATTGTAAAAATGGCAATACTACCAACATAATCTATAGATTCGATGAAATTCCTATCAAATTACCCATGACATTTTTCACAGAACAAGAACAAACAATCCAAAAATTTATGGAATCACAAAAGACCCAGAATTGCCAAAACAATCTTGAGAAACAAAAACCAAAAAGGAGGCATAACTCTCCCAGACTTTGGGCAATATACAAAACCACAAATTACAAAGCCACAGTAATCAAGACAGTGTGGCATGGTACAAAAAGAGACATACAGACCAATGAGACAGAAGAGAGAAAACAGAAATAAATCCAGAAAACCACAATGAATTAATCTTTCACAAAGTATGCAAGAATATAAAATAGAAAAAAGATAGACTTTTCAGCAAGTGATTCTGGGATAAATGGAAAACCACACGTAAATCAATGAAATTGGAAAACACCCTCACACAATGCATAAAAATAAACTCAAATGGCTTAAAGAGCTAAACATGAGACAATACACCATCAAGTATATTCTCAAATTCCATGATTTTCATTTCTGTGCAGATGTTCATTTGTGTTGTATCTTAGATTCCAGTTATAAGTGATATCATATGGTATTTGTCTTTGTCTTTCTGGCTCATTCCACTCAGTATGAGTTTCTCTAGTTCCATCCATGTTGCTGCAAATGACATTATGTCATTCTTTTTTATGGCCGAGTAGTATTCCATTGCGTATATATACCACTTCTTCCTAATCCAATCATCTGTCAATGGACATTTAGGTTGTTTCCATGTCTTGGCTATTGCGAATAGTGCTGCAATGAACAGCATGTGTCTCTTTTAAGTAGAGTTTTGTCCGGATAGATGCCCAAGAGTGGGATTGCGGCATCATATGGAAGTTCTATGTATAGATTTCTAAGGTATCTCCAAACTGTTCTCCATAGTGGCTGTACCAGTTTACATTCCCACCAGCAGTGCAAGAGGGTTCCCTTTTCTCCACAGCCCCTCCAGCACTTGTTACTTGTGGATTTATTAATGATGGCCATTCTGACTGGTGTGAGGCGGTATCTCATGGTTGTTTTGATTTGCATTTCTCTTATGATCAGCGATGTTGAGTCTTTTTTCATGTGTTTGCTGACCATCTGTATATCTTCCTTGGAGAAATATCTATTCAGGTCTTTTGCCCATTTTTCCATTGGTTGAGTGGCTTTTTTGCTGTTGAGCTGTATAACTTGCTTATATATTCTAGAGATTAAGCCCTTGTCCATTGCATCATTTGAAACTATCTTCTCCCATTGTGTAAGTTGTCTTTTTGTTTTCTTGTAGGTTTCCTTTGCTGTGCAAAAGCTTTTCAGTTTGATGAGGTCCCATTGGTTTATTTTTGCTTTCATTTCTGTTGCTTTGGGAGACTGACCTGAGAAAATATTCATGATGTTGATGTCAGAGAGTGTTTTGCCTAGGTTTTCTTCTAGGAGTTTGATGGTGTCCTGTCATATATTGAAGTCTTTCAGCCATTTTGAGTTTATTTTTTGTGCATGGTGTGAGGGTGTGTTCTAGTTTCATTGCTTTGCATGCAGCTGTCCAGGTTTCCCAGCAATGCTTGCTGAAAAGACTGTCTTTTTCTGATTTTATGTTCCTGCCTCCCTTGTCAAAGATTAATTGACCATAGGTGTCAGGGTTTATTTCCGGGTTCTCTATTCTGTTCCATGGATCTGTCTGTCTGTTTTGATACCAGTACCATGCTGTTTTGATGACTGTGGCTTTGTAATATTTCTTGAAGTCTGGGAGAGTTATGCCTCCTGCTTGGTTTTTGTTTCTCAGGATTGCTTTGGCGATTCTGGGTCTTTTTCTCTTCCATATAAATATTTGGATTGTCTGCTCTAGTTCGGTGAAAATTGTCATGGGTAATTTGATAGGGATTGCATTGAATCTGTAGATTGCTTTGGGTAGTATGGCCATTTTTACATTATTGATTTTCCCAATCCAGGAACATGGAATATCTTTCCATTTCTTTACATCTTCTTTGATTTCTTTGATTAAAGTTTTATAGTTCTCGGCATATAGGTCCTTTACCTCTTTGGTCAGGTGTATTCCGAGGTATTTGATTTTGTGAGGTGCAATTTCGAAAGGTATCGTGTTTTCGTATTCCTTTTCTAATATTTCATTGCTGGTATATAGAAATGCGACTGACTTCTGAATGTTAATCTTCTATCCTGCTGCTTTGCTGAATTTTTTAATCAGTTCAAGGAGTTTTGGGGTTGAGTCCTTAGGGTTTTCTAGGTATAGTATCATGTCATCTGCAAACAGTGACAGTTTTATCTCTTCTCTTCCTATATGGATGCCTTTTATTGCTTTTGTTTGTCTAATTGCTGTGGCTAGGACTTCCAAAACTATGTTGAATAGCAGTGGTGAGAGCAGGCATCCCTGTCTTGTTCCAGATTTGAGTGAGAAGGCTTTCAGTTTTTCCCCATTGAGTATTATATTTGCTGTGGGTTTCTCATAAATGGCTTTGATTATGTTCAGGAATGTTCCCTCTATACCCATTTTGGCGAGGATCTTGATCATGAATGGATGTTGGACTTTGTCAAATGCTTTTTCTGCGTCTATTGAGATGAGTATGTGGTTTATGACTTTTCTTTTGTTAATGTGGTGTATGACATTGTTTGACTTGCGTATGTTGAACCATCCTTGTGAACCTGTGATGAACCCTAACTGGTCATGGTGTATGATCTTTTTGATATGTTGTTGGATTTGTTTAGCTAAGATTTTGTTGAGAATTTTTGCATCTATGTTCATCAAAGATATTGGCTTATGGTTTTCTTTTTTGGTAGTATCTTTTTCTGGTTTTGGAATGATGGTGATGGTGGCATCATAGAATGTCTTTGGGAGTATTCCTTCTTCTTCAACCTTTTGAAAAAGTTTATGGAGGATGGACACCAGATCCTCTTTATATGTTTGGTAGAATTCACCTGTGTAGCCATCTGGTCCTGGACTTTCATTTGTAGGGAGTGTTTTTTTGACCTCTTCAATTTCATTTCTAGTGATTGATCTGTTCAGTTGGTCTGTTTCTACTTGATTCAGTTTTGGCAGGCTGTAAGAGTCTAGAAAATTGTCCATTTCTTCCAGATTTTCAAACTTGTTGCCATATAGTTGTTCATAGTATTCTCTTATGGTTTTTTGTATTTCTGCTCTATCCGTTGTGATTTCTCCTTTTTCATTTATACTTTTGGTTATTTGGGTTCTTTCTCTCCTCTTTTTAGTGAGTCTGGCCAGGGGTTTGTCAATTTTGTTTACCTTTTCAAAGAACCAGCTCTTGGTTTTATTCATTTTCCCTATTGTGTTTTGAGTCTCTATTTTATTGATGTCTTCTTTGATCTTTTTAATTTCCTTCCTTCTGCTGACTTTAGGTCTTTTTTGTTCTTCTTTGTCTAGTTCGTGTAGGTGGAGGGTTAAGTGGTCAATTTGGGATCTTTCTTCTTTTTTGAGAAAGGCCTGTATCGCTATAAATTTCCCTCTGAGCACTGCTTTTGCAGCATCCCAGAGATTTTGAGAGGTTGTGTCTTCATTATCATTTGTGTCAAGGTATTTTTTAATTTCCTTCTTGATTTCCTCATTGACCCATTGGTTTTTTAGTAGCATGTTGTTTAGTGTTCATGTAGTAGGTTATTTCTCTTTCCTTTTCCCATGGTTGATTTCTAATTTCATGGCATTGTGGTCAGAGAAGACACTTGAGATAATTTCTATGCTCCTAAATTTGTTGAGGTTAGCTTTGTGTCCCAATATGTTGATTCTTGAGAATGGTCCATGAGCATCTGAGAAGAATGTGTATTCTGATTTTTTTGGATGTAGTGTCCTGAAGATATCAATGAAGTCTAACTTTTCTATGGTTTCCTTTAGGATCTCTGTTGCTTTATTGGTTTTCTGTCTAGAGGATCTGTCCATTGATGTGAGGGGGATATTGAAGTCTCCTACTATGATTGTATTCCCATTGATTTCTCCCTTAATGTCTGTTAATATTTGTTGTATGTATCTGGGTGCTCCTGTATTTGGGGCACATATGTTGATGATAGTATCATCCTCTCCTTGGATGGATTCCTTAATCGTTAAATAATGTCCTTCTTTGTCTTTCTTTATGTCTTTTGTTTTAAAGTCTATTTTGTCTGATGTGAGTGTTGCAACTCCTGCTTTCCTGTCATGCCTATTGGCATGAAATATTTTTCCCCACCCTTTCACTTTCAATCTATATGTATCCTTTGTCCTGAGGTGAGTAGGCAGCATATTGAAGGTTTTTGCTTTTTTCTCCACTCAGCCACTCTCTTGTCTTTTGATTGGAGCATTCAGTCCATTGACATTTAAAGTGATAATGGATAAATTATTATTTATTGCCAATTTGAACCTCGTATTCCAGTTGATTCTATGGTTCTCCATTCTTCCTTTCTTTTTTTGGTTGGATGGTCTCTGAGTATCTTCTGTTTAGTGTTTTTTTTTTTCATTTTTTTGTGAATGCAATGTTTGGTTTTGGCTTGTGGTTGCCCTGTTTTTTAAGTATGCTAACCCCTTCCTATAAACGTGTGTTTTAGCCTGATGGTCCTGTAGGTTCAAACCCATTATTACTATACTAAAATTAAAAAGAGAAACAAGCAAAAATGTTTTTAGAAAGTCTATTAATTTCCTTACTTCCCTTGCCCACATTTTATGATTTTGATGACTCTTTTTTTCTTTTTAATTTTTTTTTGTTTGAAGCATTTTAATGATTAAATCTGTATGCTGGCTTATTTGAGTGACTGCTTTCTGATTGTGGTTTCCTCAATCACCCTAGTTCTTTCTCTTTTTTTCCCACCTTTTCCTTCCTTTCTTTTTGGTTTAGAAAAGCCCTTTCAGTATTTCTTTTAGCCTGGGTTTTGTGTTGCTGTATTCTTTTAGCTTTTGTTTTTGGGAAACAAAAATTATTTCCCCTTCTATTTTAAATGATATTCTTGCTGGATAGAGTATTCTAGGTTGCATATTTTTTCCTTTTATCACTTTAAATATCTCTTGACATTCCCTCCTGGCCTGTAGAGTTTCTGTACAGAAATCAGCTGATAACCTTGGGGGGGTTCCCTTATAGGTATTTTTCCCTTATGGGTATTATTTTTCTTTTCTCTTGCTGCCTTTAGGATCCTCTCTTTATCACTAACTTTCACCACTTTTATTATAATGTGTCTTGGTGTGGGTATATTTGGGTTCAACTTGTTTGTGGCCCTCTGTGCTTCCTGTGTCTTGAACTCAGTATCCTTTAGATTTGGGAAGTTTCCAGCGATAATTTCTTCAAATATATTTTCCATTCCCTTATCTTTTTCTACTCCTTTTGGAATTCCTATTATGCATAGATTGGCCTGTTTTATATTACCCCATAGGTCTCTTATATTGCTTTCCTGTTTTTTGATTTGCTTTTCTGTCTACTGACCTGATTGGGTGATTTCCATTATTCTATCTTCCATATCACTCATTCATTCTTCTGCATTATTCATTCTGGTTTTTACTGCCCTTAGTTCAGTTTGTATCTCTGCAAAGGAATGTTCTAGTTTTTCTTGGCTCCTCCTTGTATTTTCTAGTTCCTTTCTGAGCGTGTCTGCATTACTGTTCATATCTTTTCTTAATTCCTTCAGGATATTCATTATTTCCCTTTTGAACTCCAAGTCTGTCAGACTGCAGAGGTCTGTTTCAGTGTTGACTACTTTAGGTGAGTTCTGTTGTTTTAACTGGGGGTGCTTTATGGCTTCTTCATCTTGCTTGTTGTTTTCTTTTTCTTGGTGGAGGTGTACTCCCCATGGCTGGGCAGGGTTTGCCTTGGCACTGCTATGGAATGTTTCCTGAGGGCTGGCATTGTTGGTTGGTCTTCTTTGAGGCAGTGTGGCTTTTCTGGAGGGTGAGTGTGGCTGACAGTGTGATTCTGAAGCAAAGGAGGACTTCCTGAGGGCAGACAGGACTGGAAGGTCTGCACCAAGATGGAAGCAGTTTTCACTTGGCCGGGTAGAGCTTACTCTCATGTTTTGGGACTGTGGGGCTCTTCCAGGCAGCTGATGGTGCTGGGCAGCTCTTCCACAGGAGTGCTGCACCCCTTGAGGGTGAGAACAGCTAGCTGGGCCACAGAGAACCCAAGGGGCTCTTCTTTAGGGCAGCTGAATTAGCAGGACCGCCTAGGGATGGAGGCAGATGTTTCATGGCCGCGCTAAGCTTGTTCTAGCTTTTCTGGGCTGCAGGGGCTCTTGCAGGGGCCTGGTGGTGCTGAGCAGCAGTTCCACAAGAGTGCAGTACCCCCGATGTTGGGAGCAGCTAGCCAGGCTGCTGAGAACCCAAGAGGCTCTTCCCCAGGGAGCTGAATTGGCAGGACTGCCTCGGGATGGAGGCAGATATTGCATGGCCAGGCCAAGCTTGTTCTAGCTTTTCTGGGCTGCGTCCTTTTCCAGGGGATTAGTGGTTATGGGTGCTGCTCCATGGTGGTGTAACCCCTCCAGAGGGCAGACAGGCCAGGGCAGGGAAAGCCCTTGTGGTGGTCAGCTTCCCACAAATGGTGAGGTCAGCCTTCTGGGATGGCAGGCAGTGTGAGGTCCCACACGTGAGCATGGGGTGGGGGGAGGAGGGATGCACTGGGAAGCACAGCTTTCTGATAGCTGGTAGACAAGTGAGCTCGCTGTGGTGTGGGGAGTATTTTATGGTGGCCACCCCTTCTCCTCTACCCTCAATAGCACTGGTGCCTTGTCTTACCTACAGATCCAGTTCTACCAGGTTCCCTCTGATGTGGCTTTCCGCTCCCCAACCCTTAGCATATTGCTCCCTCCACCAGCGATGCTCCACTTTCTAGTCTCCCAGGCAGTCTCTGCCCTGCCAATCTGATAGACTGCTTCCTAGACCTCTGGGGCAGTCTCTTCCCTGCCACCCCAAGCAGTTCCCCAAGCAGTCTCCACACCACCTTCCCCAGCCCATTCCCAGGGGACTAACCTTTGGAGCCGAGGTCTTGGTGCCCACCCCCACCCAAGTGTCTCCATTTTTGGTGACTGTGCCAGTAGTTCAGATGATCTGTTTGGTTCTCACTCTGCTCTTCAGATCTCAGACTTACTGCTGCACTCTTCTCTGCACCTGGAGATCCCTCTGATTCAGTTGATCTTTCCATGGAGTAGGTGACTTTCCAGGGTGTGGGATCCCTTTCTCTTCCACAGTTCCCTTTTGGGAGCACCCATCGAGCCCTGATTCCCCTTCTCTCACTCTCCTCTTTTCTCTTATTTTACCCAGTTGTGTCACGAGATTCTTGCCATTATTGGAGTTTAGGTTCTTCTGCCAGTGATTATTGCTGTTCCGTGCCAGTCGTTTAACCTGTAGATGTGGGGTTTTTGTGTGTGTTTGTGGGAGAGGGTGAGCATGTCCCCCTACTCTTCTGCCATCTTGCCTCTCTCTTAAAAACATTATTTTTTTTAAAGTTCTTTGCCTTTAGGTTATATTACCTTAAATATACATGTTCAAATTACTTTGTTCTACTGTTATTAGAAATAATTTAAATTTAAACATTTAACCTTAATAAAAAGTTCAAAATGTGATGAACTTTTTAAGGATATTTGCAAGCTACCTCACTCAAGGTTGAGTTTCACATATGTTATTACACATACTGCTCTTTTAATATAGAGTTGGAAATTTTAAAACAAATGTGAAATCCTGGTCCAACAGGAGTACTTGTTTCAATATGTACTTCATATTTCATAATTATTAACTTTTGAGCCAGCCCTTTGAGACTCAGGGGAGGCCAGGGACACTAAAGAAAAATCTTTTTACTTCAAATGTTAGGGACACAGGGGCTTCTACACATTTTTAATCCTCCCTTTTAATTATTTTTTGTCTTTTTAGGTACATACCTACAGCATATGGAAGTATCCAGGCTAGGGGGAAGTCAGAGCTATAGTTTCCAGCCTACACCACAGTCACAGCAATTCAAGATCCAAGTCAGTTTGTGACCTACACCACAGCTCAGCTCAAAGCAATGTTGGATTCTTAATCCACTGAGTGAGGCTGGGGATCAAACATGCATCCTCATGGATGCTGGAACTCCTCATCCCTTTTTTTGGATACTCTCAATCTTGAGGAGAAAGGCCTTGGAAGAAGAAACGGAATAGTTTTTAGGATAATAAAGTTAATCAAATTCAGCAGAGGAACCTGATTTTAGGGACACTCAGTTTCAAGGTATCACTTTTAGCTCTGGTAGTCACTACATTTATATATTACTGTATACTACACCTAAGTCCAGGTTATCAATTATAAAGTATTAATATTTCAAAAACATTGAGGTACATTTACTTACATTGCCTTTACTAAAATGTTGTTGCAATGAAAAATAATTGTATTAGGTATTGGTATTAAAGCCTATTGATATATTATTTACAGTGTCTTTAACTTATGATTTCATACTATATAATATAAAATTTTTAAAATAGTCAGAAATTTTAAGATTATAACTTTTAGGGCAAACTTTTAAACAATGACCTGTGGTATTAAAACTCATATTACTGTGGCCTCAGTTTGGTATTCTCTCTTTCTCAACCCAATTTTATTTCATCATTAAATTGGTAACCCAAATCTATATTTATATTTGTTGATAGATATTACCAGTAAATGACATAATATGAACACCTCCTTTGATTCCCCCTGTATGTTAACTTCAGATTTGTTCAGGAATGTCAAGTGCCTTATTTCTAAAATTGGCCTTCTAAGCAATACTTATAGCTTAGATTTTATAGTGATATATCTGTGCCAAAAATGAGCAAGTAATTCTTAATTTTAAAATCATCATGATGTACACTTTAAGTATCTTACAATTCTATTTGTCTATAGAATTGACATCATATACATCAATAAACCTGAAAAGGGGAGTTAAAAATAATAGATCAAGAGTCCCTTATCCTTTGACTTCTCCATCTTTACTCTTAATTCTGCCTTGGTCATGAGTGAGATGACTGGCCATTCATGGCCCTAGGGAGAATAAAGTTGAAAGGAAGAGCAAGAAGATAGAGGAAGTCTAGTATTTTGCCGGCATCAATGACAGACACTATTGAATGACTAACTTTAAATTCTGTTTCATGAGGTATAATTTCCTCACTGGTTTAGAAGGACTAAAGTAGTATTCTTTATTTTTTCATAGCTGAACATATCAGGGATTTAACAAGGATTTTCCTTACAATTGTGCTTTGTAAAATAGGATTTTTCTTCAAAGAAATCTAATTGGAATTTAATGAATTCTACTTGAAGTGATGAATTCTCCTGCCTGAACCAGAGTGGCTGCTTCATTACCATAGCATTCTAAGTAAACTAGTCCAGATAATTGTGAAATATTTATTATACACTATTTCAAGTACTAGATACAGTGAAGGACAAATCCATTATGTACTCTAATTCTCCCCATGCCACATTCAGATATCAACAAATAAATGGCTGCAAATACACAAAATACTCAAACCACTCTTTGTCCCCCTTACTCTTAAAACTAAAATGATCAACACATTCATAATCTAAGATGGATGTTTACATTGTTAAGGAGTATAAAGTTTGTATTTCTTACTGGGAAATAAATATAGAGAAGATACAATTTCAATATCACAAAATCTATAGTATCCTATAAATAACAGACACAAATATTCTAGACAACTAGGTATACACAGAGTCAGTTCTAGTTTATGTTGCATGAGGCATATGTGTAAGTATTATGGGTAGAGAATCATGCAAGATAATACAAAATATATTGTTGTGGTATTATTTTCTACACAGATTATAAAATAAAATGCAATAATGAACAAAAATAAGGTGGAAGTCACAGTAAAACAAGTTCTGATAGGTGGGAGTTCAGAATTAATATTAAAAAATCTGAATAAAAATAAATTCAAATAGGTCTTACTATACCAAATCAGGCATGTAACTACCTAATTTTTGAAAAAGAAACATATTCAAGAAATTATTTGAAATTTATTTTCTATGAAGGAATTAAGCTATATTGTTGATTTAAAATCCACATAAATCTCTTTGATGAAGAAGAGAGCATAATGAATAAGGTCATGTATAAACTCAATTTTAAAGATGTGAGAAAGGCGAAAACTACCTTTGACTGTCTGATGATCTAGTCTGGCTATAAAGGCTATAATGTGCTTCTTTCAATACTTAAGAAAAAAAATCACAGAATTTAGCAGTAGAAAAATCAATGCGGTGGAGCAAAAGGAAAAAGACCCCTTGTTTTGAGCATAGATGAAAATAAGAACATTGCCCATACCTCAGAAAAAAATAATATTAATTTGAGAATTTTAATGAAAAAGAATATTTCAGAAACCTTTAGAATTATAAGTCAGTGTAGTTAGGTGTTGATAATACATGCATTTTAGAAATGAAGATCCAAGAAAGTGACTTACCATGGAGTGACACATTCCTGCGTTAAAAGGGAATAAGAAAATTTGGGATTGAGGTTATTATGAATGATCACTAAAATATGAGATATTGTAGAAAATGATTCTAGAGTAGAGAATTTATGTTCTCCCTTGAAACTACTAACGTTTCAGAAGTGCAAATACTTTTCTAATTCCTGCCTGCATGTCCTTGTTTCGGAAACTGTACACAATTGGGTTTAATGTAGGAGTCACAAGAGTATAGAGTGCAGCTACCACCTTGTCCCTTTCAAATGTGTAGCTGGAAGCAGGGCGGATATAGGTATAGATTACAGGGGAATAGTAAAGAGACACCACAATGAGATGGGATGAGCATGTGGAAAAGGCCTTTCTCTTCCCTTCTGTTGTATGGATGCGAAGGATGGCAACAATGATAAAGCTGTAGGAGATGCAGGTGAGAATGAAGTCACCTATAGCCAGAGAAATATCAGCAACATACACCATCACTTCATTTATTCTCACAGGGCTGCATGACAAAGCCAGCAAGGGGGGTATCTCACAGAAGAAGTGGTCGATGATATTTGATCCACAGAAGGTCAACCTCAGGATGAGACCTGTGTGCACCCAGGAGTTGGTTACTGCAATAGCCATGACAATGCTGAGCAAGGCCACACACATATAGCGGTTCATAATAGCAATGTAGCGTAGAGGGAAGCAGATGGCCACATAGCGGTCATAGGCCATAGTGGTGAAAAGAACCATTTCAGCACCCAGGGACCAGGTGAAGAAAAATAGTTGGGACATGCAGCCTCCATAGGAAATGGTTTTTCTTGATGTCAGCATGGTCTCAAGTATTTTTGGAATTATGCTTGTCGTGCAGATGATATCCACAATAGCCAGTGCCAGAAGGAGAACATACATGGGCATATGCAGGGTAGTGTTATAGATTATGGCAATGACAATGAGCATATTTCCAAGAAAAGCCACAAGGTAGATGAAGAGAAAGACAAAGAAGAGAACTCTCTGGAGCTCAGGTTTTTGGGTGATGCCCATAATCATGAACTCAGTTACAATGCTGTTATTCATCTTGCTTTTGTGATTAACTGGGAGACATTTCAGAGCATAAAAAACTGGGAATTAAAGATACATAGGTGTTGCTATTATGAGTGTCTGTGTGTGTGTGTGTGTGAATTTCATAATTTGATTATTGACTTGAAACAACTTTTTAGCAGAAATTTTATGATAAAAGTTTTGTTTTCCAGCCAATATCTACTATTTTCCAGATTAATACCATTTTCTGATTATTTTCTTCTATTAATGACTCCATTAAAAATAAGCCAATGGTTGAGAAAAAATATATAAGAAAAATAAGTATCTTTGAATATTTCAACATTGTAATTTTGAGTTAAAACTTGTCTGAGAAAAATTTACATTCATATATATATATATAAGCACAGTGAAAATATTAATAGTTACATATCTCACTAATTATGTTAAAAACATTACATTTCCTGAAACATACGTAAGCTGGGATATCTGGAACAATGGAAGCTAACTGAAAAACATCAAGAGAATATTCTAAGGCTGGATACTCATGGGGCCAATGACTAATTTATTGGGTCCAAGCACTAAGTAATTTAGTAAATTGCAGTATTTATAATTTGTTTCTTCAGTTTGACAACCCAACTGTAAAACTGAGTGAACTGGTTTATTGTGCCATTGTAAAAAGGCAAGAGGGTTTGATTTAAAACTAGAAGGTCTAGGATTGCATCTCCATTTTATCGTAATGGTAAATTGGCCATTTAACCTACTTAAACTTCAGATCTATTTTCTACAGAACTGGTATAAATTTGGACAAATGCTAGATGTTATACAGACAGAGTGAGATTTCTTAAAGATACTCACAGAAAGAGCTGGAATTTTTTCCCCCTGGAAACAGTCACTAGTTACAAAATAGAAATCTTTGTTCTATTTTATTCCTCACCAAAATTTCTCTAGCATTCTGTCAACTGTTTTGTTTTTACTTATTTGTTTGGATATATTTCTGATGCAGTCAGTTTTTTACCTGAATTCATAGCCATCAGGAGTACTACAACCTGGCAAAAACAGTAGAAGTATCCAGATTAATTGTGAACATATTCAGAACTTATTTTTTAATCAATGTGCTTTGACTTTTCAGAGATTATATTGTATTTCTGATGCATCAGCAGAGGCAAAGATAAATATCATCTTGGATGGCCAAATCCAGGCTGATTTGATCCCCTAAGCCTTGAAACTTTAATTAATAATTTGCTAAATGTAAGCTATATTTATATGTGGCTATTCAGACTAGAAGAATAAAAAATAAATCCTTTATTTAATCCATAACCCACCTTGAGAATCCATAGTTTTATCTCACTATTTTCCCATAATGAAGTTTAATAACAATTGCCATTACTGGAATCTAAGATATATGACAGGATCTGTGTTAGATCTCTGAAAATATATCATATTGTCATAATAACAATTAGGGATTTTACTATTACCATTATTTCATGGTTGTTAAGGAAAGAATGGACCAAGATATAAAATAACAGAAGCCAGAATTACACATCTCATAAGCGGAGAAGCCAGGATTCAAATCTATGTTGTCTGACTCTAAAGAGGTTGCTCTTAACCTCACTTCTATGAACTTTCTGAAAAAAAAAAACAACAACAAAAATTAATATAGCAAACAGACACAACAAATGAATGATATGAAAATGTGAAAGAATATGGGACTTGGCTTCTGAATGAGATATAACTTCGGAAAAAGACAATATAGATGTGATAGTTTTTATTTGAAAGTAAGTTCAAATATTTTTACTATTTGAAAGACCTGACATTGAAGTAAATTATATTCAAATATAATTTATAAAATTATATTTAAAAAATTTTTGGCTGCCCCCAGAGCATATGGAATTTCCCAGGCCAGGGATCAAATCTGAGCTAGATCTGCAGCCTAGGCAGCAGCAGCAACAACATCACCAGATCCTTGACCCACTGTACTGGGCTGGGGAGCAAGCCCACACTGCCACACAGACAATATTGGATCCTTAACCCGCTGTAACACAGTGGGAACTCCTATTAACTGATCTTTAAAATGCTGAATATTGTATAATTTTATTAGATTCCTCATATAAGTGATATTGTATGATATTTGATTTTAATCTGTCTTTCTTCACTCAGTATAATAATCTCTAGGTTCATCCATGCTGCCGCAAATGGCATTTTCATTCTGTTTTATGGCTGAATATTATCCCATTGTATATATATATATACCATATATTCTCTATTCATTCTTCTGTTGATGGACATTGAGGTTGCTTCCATGTTTTGGCTATTGTCAGTAGTGCTGCAGTGAATATTGGAGTGCATGTATCTTTTTAAGTTATGGTTCTGGAATTGCTGGACCATATGGTACTTCTATATTTAGTTTATTAAAGAATCTCCATACTGTCATCCATAGTGGTTGTGCCAATTTATATTCCCACCAAGACTGTAGGAGGGTTCCCTTTTCTGTATACCTTCTCTAGCATTTATTGTTTATAGACTTTTATTTATAAAACAGAAACAAAATTACATATTTCAAAGAAATCTTATGGTTACCATAGGGGAAATCATCAGGTGGAGGGAGAATTAGGAGGACAGTAATAAAATATACACACTACTGTTTAAAACAGATGGTTAACAAGAAACTACTATTTAGCTCAGGGAAGTATACTCCATATATAAAAAGCTATAAGGTAAAAATAATGAATATCTATCTATCTGTCTATCTATCTATCTATCTATCTATCTATCTATCTATCTATCTATCTATTTATCTATCTAATCTCTCCGTATATAACTAATTTACTCTACTATACACCTGAAAACAATACAATATTGTAATTCAAATGTAATCCAAAAATTTTTTAATAAAATACTGAATATTAAATTTGTTTGTAAAGGTTATTGAGTCCCTGTACTGTTAATTCCACCTGAATCAGAAATCTGATTCAAAGCTTTTTGGGGTGAACCTATGACATCTGACCTCTTTCAGCCTACAAAATAAAGACTCAAGTCTAAACTGAATCCTCCATGATGAAAGAGAAAAGCCTCAATTTTCCCTTGGATGACTATTATTCAACAATATAAATTAATTCTATTTATCTATATTCTTTTTACTGATCAATTCTGCATATGGGAATGGAAAAATCGCAGGCCCAAGTTACAAAGCCAAGTTTCAAAAATTGCTAAGTTTACAAAGCAATAGGGAAGTACATCTCTTGTCCACTTTCTCTGAGTTACGAGTAAGAGTGGTGGTGAGGGAAATCTGGAGATGGCTTTTCTCATCTCTTCTTGAAGTCTCCCATATCTCTCACAGGAGTGATGACATTGGTTTGACTCTGTTCTCAGTGCTGATTTCATCAGCAGGGATAATTACTATGTATAAAGAAAGACAAACACCAAAACATGACACAGTTCACTAGGAGAAGAGGGGATCTGTTAGTATAAAAGCTTTGTTCAGTATGTCTACCATTAGCCAAGAGCATATTATCTTAAATCCTCAGGTGTACAAAAAATGGTCAATATTTTCTATTGAAATACTGCAAGTGAGACTGGCCTGGCTTGGATGTTATCTTTGACCTCTAAAGTTCACAGCATCCAGCTCAAAAGGGCCTGCCTATGTTAATAGGGATGCCTATTTCTTCAGGTCTTATAAATTAAATGCCATTGACTCTTGGCCATATCACTTTCTATTCCTTTCATCTGGAATTATCTATTTGCTTTACTTTTATGCTTAATTTGACTCAAATTTTCTAACGAGTTTAATTTACAGGTAAAACATCAGTGAAATTTTATCAGAATTATGTTAATATAGAGGGTATAAATCTTAACCCTGGTACTTTCTGTCTATAGTATTTCAACTTTAATGTACAATCTCTGCATCTTTGTCTATCCTCATTTATTAAAGGGGGTATAATAACAGGAGTAAACAGAGTGAATTGCTTTGGGGATTATATAAGTGCAAGTTATTACCTCAATTAATAGCTTTCTATTAAAGATAATAATTATTATTCATATTATTCTAAAAAGTCATAGTTTCAATTTATGCAGTTTTAATTAATAATGAGATAGATATAGGTTGTTTAATAAAATAAAAATAATTACTGACTCCTAGAACTAAAATATTTAATAACAGCATATATTGATGTTTTATTTATGTGAAATTTACCATTTTACTTTTTTAAATCTTGAGAATAGAATTAATTAAAATTTTCCTATATTGATATTCTTACTTTACATATGAGTTAGCTGTTTAATATTGATAGAATTAATAAACTGTTTACTGTTACACCTGTCAGATATTGGTGACATAGAGATCTGAATCCAGATAGACTAATGACAAAACTCACTTCTGTTGTTATTTATAAGCTAATATTATTACTGATGCAACTCCTAAAGCACAGTTTATTCTCTTGCATCATCAACTGCATTATCTTCATCCTCATCACCACTGTTTTCAAACATCTTCAGTTTTATTGCCAGCATGAACAATGTAGGGACACTTTTAAAGTGTATGCAATGTATAAAGCAAGCTGCTTGGAACTCAACAGCAGCCACTGTGTTTTATGGAACTAGAATTATACAATTTATTCTATGCTTTCACATTCATGAATGACTTCTGTCAATTTCATTCTAGGCAATTCTCTATTAAGCAAGGTTAAGCCACAATTTCTCCTAGTTTGAACTTTTTCAATGAGTATTTTGCATTTTCTTTAGTTTATAATTTCACAGCTGAAATGCTGGAAGAGAGGTGAAAATGGCTATTTCTAGTTTTTCTAAGGTTTTGAAGTGATCAAGAGAGGCAGGAATGCAAGATCATAATATCTGGGAAGTTAAATGCAGAGTAAAAATATATAAGGTATTGGAACTTAGAAGATTGTATTAACCATCTTGGTTTACCTGCCTTTCTTTTGTATCCAAAAGTCTTCTGTCTTGGAAAGCCCCTCAATTTTGAGCAAACTGGGTGGATTTTTCACCCTGGACACCTGAGGACAATGCAATGCCTGTTCCCGAGAATCAGTCACACATAAATTCCCCAAATACTTTATTCTCCTAGTTTGGGAAAAGATAATTTTGCAAATTCAAATTTGAACTGATCACTCTTTTTACTCAAGTGCACATCACAGATTCTTATATATAACAGGTAGATATACGTATTGAATGACTAGTCGAAATCCTTGTACAGACTAATTTTTAGAGGTTTGAAGCAGCCCAGAATATCCAATACAATGAGAAATGTTGAAAGCTTGCTTTAAGCTACTTTGCTAATTAAATCTGACAATAACCAAAGAAAAGAGATATTCTAAAATAATTTCCCAAACAATAAGTATTCCTACCACACTGGTAACAGTATATTAAACTAAATTTTGTTGACTTTGTTTTAAACTCTAATTTGTCCATAGTTGATATGAATGAAAAAAATTAAGAAGACATGCAGATAATGTAAGTATATGTATTATCAAATAAGTATCCCTGTTTTGAACTGAATTTCAGTCTGTGGATGAAATCTCTCTTGCCCCATGCCCAAGAAGGAAATTAAGATGTTACTTATCTCAAAAATTCATAATAAAATGTCCAGAAATACTCACTTTACTTATCTGGAGGCCATGTTCAAACAGTAATTTGTGTTAAATCATTAAAAATAAAAACCCTCTGAATATACAAACAACATCCCTTATGAGTTTGCTGTCAACTGTCTTCTTTTATATTTTCTTAAGTATCATTTCCATTATGCCTAAGATTAACTTACAAAAATTTTTCCTGACTTTAAGAATAAGGGTGTCCAGGAAATGGCAAATTGGACTGAGTTTCTGACAGGTTCAAATCTCAGAGGAACAATTAAAAAAACCACATACTGATTACTAATTACTATGTGGAATGATTTGGCCTTTCTGCATCATTATTTCTCTATAAGCTCATATTTGTATCCCAAGATATTGGCCATATAGAGTACAAAGTGTGAGTAATGAGAAACACTGAGAATGATTAAAGGAGATTCAAAGAATGAATGGATGGTCATTGTTGTAAAAGCAATTACATCTGCCTAGAGGATCACTCTCTCCTACTACAAAACACACACAAGAAAGAATGGCAGGGAATCCATTCCAAGACAAAGATTAAAGTGAAGATCATTGAAGTTCATTTGATTTTATACACTATGAGTAAGATTGAGTCTAGGAGTTCCTGTTGTGGCTCAGCAGTTTAAGAACCTGACATAGTGTCTGTGAGGATGTGGGTTCCATCTCTCACCTCACTTATTGGGTTAAGGATCTGGCATTGCTGCAAGCTTTGGCATTGGTCACAGATGTCGCTTGTATCCTGCATTGCTGTGGTTGGCATAGACTGGCAGCTGAAGCTCCAATTTGATCCCTAGCCAAGGAACTTCTGTAAGCTATAGGTGCAGCCATAAAAAGAAAAATATAGGGGGCCCACAAATAAACTATAATATGAAATTTGGTTTTAAGTTAATGAATGTAATATACAATTCATCTAAATTTCTTTCTGAATTGAACTCTTGTTTGAAAAATCTGTTCTATTCATTCTTTGGCATTGTTTACGTATATCCATACAAAAATCAATCTCATGTCTTAAATGTATTCATAGCAAAATTGACATCAACTCTGTCCCTCTGGCTGAAAATCCTCAGATTTTGAAATACCCATAGGAATTCAAACACAAATTTTCATGTTTACTGTACAGCTTTCCCGTATTCTTTTGTCTCAGAGAAAAAATTACATTGGCGCATGTTAGGTAATTTTTAAAAAATCTCTTACCTATCTATCTATCTATCTATCTATCTATCTATCTATCTATCTTTTTTCTTCTATCTACTGTACAACATGGTAACCCAGTTACACTTACATGTATACATTCTTTTTTCTCACATTACGTATTCCATCATAAGTGACTAGACAGAGTTCCCAGTGCTACACAGCAAGATCCAATTGCAAACCATTCCAAATAAAACATCCTGCATCTATTTACCTCAAGCTCCTCAGTCCTCCCAATAATTCCCCTTCCCCTCTGGAAACCAAAAGTCTATTCTCCAAGTCCATGATTTTCTTTTCTGTGGAAAGTTTCTTTTGTGCCATATATTATATTTCATATATGTGATATCATATGGTATTTGTCTCTCTTTCTGACTTACTTCACTCAGGGTGAGAGTCTCTAGTTTCATTCATGTTGCTGCAAATGGCCTTAGTTTGTTCTTTTTTATGGCTGAGTAGTTTTCCATTGTGTATATATACCACATCTTCCTAATGCAATCATCTGTCAGTGGACATTTGTGTTGATTCCATGTCTTGGATATTGTGAATAGTGCTGCAATGAACATGTGGGTGCACTTGGCTATTTTTAGGAGAGTTATGTCCAGATATATGCCCAAGAGTGGGATTGCTGGGTCATATGGAAGTTCTATGTATAGATGTCTAAGGTATCTCCATACCGTTCTAATAGTGGTTGTACCAGCTTACATTCCCACCAACAGTGCAGGAGGGTTCCCTTTTCTCCACACCCCTTCCAGCATTTGTTATCTGTGGACCTCCTAATGATGGCCATTCTGACTGGTGTGAAGTGACATCTCATGGTAGATTTGATATGCATTTCTCTAATAATCAAGGATGTTGAGCATTGTTTCAAGTGCTTGTTGGCCATCTGTATATCTTCCTTGGAGAAGTGTGTATTCAGGTCTTTTGCCCATTTTTCCATTGGGCTGTTGTTTTTTTTTGCTGTTTATTTGTATAAGTTGAGTGCACATTTTAGAGATTAAGCTATTGTCAGTTGCATCATTTGAAACTATTTTATCCCATTCTGGAAGTTGTCTTTTTGTTTCCTCTTTGGTTTCCTTTGCTATGCAAAACTTCTCATTTTTATTAGTTCCCAGTTGTTGTTTTTTTTTTCTCATTTTTTTATTACTCAAATGAATTGATCACATCTGTAGTTGTATAATGATCATAACAATCTGATTTCACAGGATTTCCGTCCCACAGCCCAGGCACATCCCCCCACCCCACAAACTGTCTCCCCTGGACACCGTAAGTATTTCAATATCTGTGAGTCAGCATCTGTTCTGCAAAGAAGTTCCGTCTGTCCTTTTCTCAGGTTGCACATGTCAATGAAAGCATTTGATGTTGGTGTCTCATTGTATAGCTGACTTCACTTAGCATGATAGTTTCTAGGTCCATCCATGTTGCAAAAAATGCTGGTATTTCATTCTTTTTAATGGCTGAGTAGTATTCCATTGTGTATATGTACCCCATCTTCTGGATCCACTCCTCTATCGATGGACATTTAGGTTGTTTCCATGTCTTGGCTATTGTAAATAGTGCTGCAATGAACATTGGAATACATGCGTCTTTGCGAGTCATGGTTTTCTCTGGATAGATGCCCAGGAGTGGGATTGCTGGATCAAATGGTAGTTCTATTTTTAGTATTCTGAGGCATCTCCATACTGCTTTCCACAGTGGTTGCACCAATTTACAATCCCACCAACAGTGTACTAGTGTTCCTTTTCCTCCACACCCTCTCCAGCACTTATTGTTTGTAGACTTTTGGATGCTGGCCATTCTGGCTGGTGTAAGGTAGTACCTCACAGTGGTTTTGATTTGCATCTCTCTAATAATGAGTGACGCTGAACATCTTTTCATGTGTATCTTGGCCATCTGTATGTCTTCTTTGGAAATTGTCTGCTTAGATATTCTGCCCATTTTTTGATAGGCTTGTTTGTTTTTTTGGTATGGAGCTGCAGAAGATGTTTATAAAATTTGGAGATTAATGCCTTGTCAGTCGATTCACTCGCAAAGATTTTCTCCCATTTCATCAGTTGTCTTTTTGTGTTGTTTAGGGTTTCCTTTGCTGTGCAGAAACTTTGAAGTTTGAGTGGGTCCCATTTGTTTATTTTTCTTTTTATTGTCAATAGTCTAAGAGGTGGATCTGAGAAGATGTTGCTGTCATTTATGTCAGAGAGTGTTTGGCCTATGTTTTCCTCTAGGAGTTTGATAGTGTCTGGTCTTATATGTAGGTCTTTAATCCATTTGGAGTTGATTTTTGTGTATGGTGTTAGGGAGTGTTCTAATTTCATTCTTTTCCATGTGGCTGTCCATTTTTCCCAGCACCACTTATTGAACAAGCTGCCCTCTCTCCATTGTATATTCTTGCCTCCTTTGTCATAGATGAGTTGGCTGTAGGTGCGTGGGTTTAATTCTGGGCTTTCTATTGTGTTCCACTGATCTGTATTTCTGTCTTTGTGCCAGTACCATGCAGTTTTGACGACTGTTGCTTTGTAGTATAGTCTGACATCTGGGAGCCTGATTCCTCCAGCTCCATTTTTCTTTTTCAGGATGTCTTTGGCTATTCTGGGTCTTTTGTGCTTCCAAACAAACTTGAAAATATTTTGTTTGAGTTCTGTGAAAAATGTCCTTGGTAATTTGATAGGGTTTGCATTGAATGTGTAGATTGCCTTAGGTAGTATAGTCATTTTGATAATATTAATTTTTCCCAGTTGTTTATTTTTGCTTTTATTTCTGTTTCTTTGGGAGACTGACCTGAGAAAACATTTGTAAGGTTGATGTCAGAGAACATTTTTCCTATGTTCTCTTCCAGGAGTTTGATGGTTTCTTGGCTTATATTTGTCTTTCAGACATTTTGAGTTTATTTTGGGGCATGGCTTGAGGGTGTGTTCAAGTTTTATTGATTTGCATTCAGCTGTCCAGGTTTCTCAGCAATACTTGCTGAAAAGACTCTCTTTTTCCTATTTTGTGTTCTTGCCTCCTTTGTCAAAGATTAATTGATCATAGGTGTCTGGGTTTATTTCTGGGTTCTCTATTCTGTTCCATTGGTCTGTCTGTCTGTCTTGGTAACAGTACCACACTGCCTTGATAACTGTGGCTTTGTAATATTGTGTGATGCCTCCTGCTTGGTTTTTGTTTCTCAGGATTTATTTGGTGATTCTGGGTCTTTTATGGTTCCATATAAATGTTTGGATAGTTTGTTCTAGTTCTGTGAAGACTGTCATGGGTAAATTGATAGGGATTGCATTGAATCTGTAGATTGCTTTGGGTAGTATGGGCATTTTTACAATATCAATTTTTCCAACCCAGGAGCATGGATTATCTTTCCATTTCTTTACATCTTTTTAATTTCCTTGATTAATGTTTTATAGTTCTCAGCATATAAGTCCTTTACCTCCTTGGTCAGATTTATTCCCAGGCATTTGATTTTTGGGGTGCATTTTAAAAGATGTTGTATTTTTCTATTCCTTTTCTAATATTTCATTGTTAGTATACAGAAATGTGACTGATTTCTGAATGTTAATCTTATATCTTGCTCATTTACTGAATTTGTGATCCATTCAAATAGTTTTTGGGTTGAGTCCTTAGGGTTTTCTATATATAATATCATGTTGTCTGCATACAGTGACAGTTTTACCTCTTCTCTTCCAATTTGGATGCCATTTATTTCTTTTATTTGTCTGATTGCTATGGCTAGGACTTCCAGTACTCTTTTGAATGACAGTGGTGAGATTGGGCATCCTTGTCTTGTTCCAGATTTTAGCGGGAATGTGTTCAACATTTCTCCATTGAGTATTGTATTTTCTGTGGATTTGTCATAAATGGCTTTGATTATGTTCAGGAATGTTCCCTCTATACCCACTTTGGTAAGAGTTTTCATCATGAAGAGATATTGGATTTTGTCAAATGATTTTTCTGCATCTATTGAGATGTTTATGTGGTTTTTGAATTTTCCTTTTTTAATGTGGTGTGTGACATTGATTGATTTGCATATGTTGAACCATCTTTGTGCACCTAGGATGAATCCCACCTGGTTGTGGTGTACGATCTTTTTGATTTGTTGTTGGATTCTGTTGGCTAAAATTTTGAGAATTTTTCCATCTATATTCGTCAAAGTAATGGGCTGATAATTTTCTTTTTTGATGGTATCTGTGTCTGGTTTTGGAATTAGGGTGATGATGGCATCATAGACTGTCTTTGGCAGTGTTCCTTCTTCTCAAATCTTTTGAAAAAGTTTAAGGAGGATGGATGTAAGTTACTCTTTGTATGTTTGGAAGAATTCACCTGTCAAGCCATCTGGTCCTGGACTTTTACTCATAGGGAGTGCATTTATGACATATTAAATTTCATTTTTGTGCTTCATTTGTTCACTTGATCTACTTCTTTATTCAGATTTGTCAGGCTGTAGGTCTCTAGAAAGATGTCTATTTCTTCTAGCTTGTCAAATTTGTGGGCATGTAATTGTTGATAATATTCTCTCATGGTTTTTATTATTTCTGTAGTATCCATTGTGACTTCTTATTTTTTTCCATTTTTCATCTCTAATTTTGTTTATTTCAGTTTTTTCTCTCCTCTTCTTGGTGAGTTTAGCCAGTGGTTTGTCAATTTTGTTTACCTTTTCAAACAACAAGCTCTTGGTTTGATTGATTTTGTCTATTGTTTTTTGAATCACTATTTTGTTGATTTCCTCTTTGATCTTTATAATTTCCTTCCTTCTTCTGACTTTGGGTTTTGCTTGTTGTTCTTTTTCTAATTACTTTAGGTGGTGGGTTAAGTTGCCAATTTGAGATTTTTCTTCACTTTGAGGAAGGCCTGTATTGTTATGAACTTCCCTCTGAGCACTACTTTTGTGGCTTCCCATAGATTTTGAGTAGTTTTGTCTTCATTATCATTTGTCTCCAGGTATTTTTTTAATTTCCTTCTTGATTTCCTCATTGACTCGTGGGTTTTTTAGTAGCATATTGTTTAGTCTCCATGTAGTCAGTTTTTTTTCTCATTTCTTTTCCTGTGGTTGATTTCTAGTTTCATGCCATTGTGGTCAAGAAGATTCTTGAAATAATTTCTATAGGCATACATTTGTTGAGGTTAGCTTTATGACCCAGTATGTGATCAACTCTTGAGAATGTTCCATGTGCACTTGAGAATAATGTATATTCTGAGTTTTTTGGATGTAATGTCCTGAAAATATCGATTAAATCTAATGTTTCTTTTGTGTCCTTTTGGGATCTCTGTTGCCTTATTGATTTTCTGTCTAGAGGATCTGTCCATTGATGTGAGTGGGGTGCTAAATACTCCTACTATGATTGTATTCCCATCAACTTCTCCTTTTATGTCAGTCAGTATTTTTTGGGGGTATCTGGGTTCTCCTATATTAGGGGCATATATATTGACTATTGTAATATCCTCTTCTTGAACATTTCCTTTAATCATTAAATAGTGTCCTTTTTCTTTTTTACTGACTTCATTTTAAAGTCTATTTTTCCTGATATGAGGATTGAAATTCGTGCTTTCCTATCTTGTCCATTGGCATGAAATATCTTTTACCATCCCCCCACTTTCAATATATATGTGTCCTTTGCCCAAGGGTTTCTTGTAGGCAACAGATTGAAACTTTTTGCTTTTTTATCCAATCTGCTACTCAGTTTATTTTGATTGGAGCATTAAATCCATTGGCATTTAAGGTGATTATTGATAGACATGTATTGATTACCATTTTAAATCTTGTTTTCCAGTTGATTTTATGTTTCCCTTTTCTTTTTTGTGTTAGGCAGTTTTCATGTATTTGGGGCTTGAGTACTTTTCTTTTCAGTTTTTGTGAATGTAATGTTCTGTTTTGATTGTTGGTTGCCCTGTTTTTTAAGTATGTTAACCCTTCCTATATCTGCTTGCTTTAATCTGATAGTCATATAGGCTCAAACACATAATTAAAATACATAAATAATCTATAATTTCTTATTTTCCTTCCCCACATTTTATGATTTTGATCTCTTTTTTTTTAACATCTTCTTGTTTAGAACTGTATGCTGGCTTATTTAAGTGACTGTTTTCCAATTGTGGTTTCCTCCATCCTAGTTCTTCCTTTTTTTTTTTAATTAGAGAAACCTTTTCATTTCTTTTAGAAAGGGTTTCATATTTCTGTATTCATTTAGCTTTTGTTTGTTGGAGAAATTCTTTATTTCCCCTCTATTTTAAGTGATATTCTTCCTGGATAGAGTATTCTAGGTTGCAAGTTTTTTTTTTTTCCTTCAGCACTTTAAATGTATCTTGCCTGCAGAGTGTCTGTAGAGAAATCTGCTGGTAGATTTATGGGGGTTCCCTTATAATTAATGCTTTGCTTTTCTACTGCTGCATTTAGAGCCCTTTCTTTATCTCTTTCCATTTTTAGTTTAATATTTGTTGGCATGGGTCTCTTTGGGTTTAACTTGTTTGGGGCCATCTGTGCTTCCTGTATCTTGATATCAGTATCCTTTAGATTTGGAAAATTTTCAGCCATAATATCTTCAAATATATTTTCAATCCCCTTTTGCTTTTTCTTCTCTTTATGTAATTCCTATTATGCATAGATTGGTATGCTTTATATGATCCCATAGGCCTCTTATATTGCTTTCATATTTTTTCTTTTGGTCTTCTGTCTACTGTCCTGATTAGGTGACTTCCAGTATTGTATCTTCCACATTACTAATGTGTTCCTCTGCATCATTCATTCTGTTTCTATTGCCTTTAGCTCAGTTTGTATATTTGCAAATGAATTTTTTTTGTTTCTGTCTTTTTAGGGCTGCAACCATGGCACATGTAAGTTCTCAGGCTAGGTGTCTAATTGGAGCTACAGCTGTTGACCTATGCCACATCCACAGCAACACCAGATCTGAGCCACATCTTCAACCTACACCACAGCTCATGGCAATGCTGGATCCTTAACCCACTGAACAAGGCCAGGGTTCAAACCCACAATCTCATGGTACCCATTTGGATCATTACCACTGCACCACAATGGGAATTCCATCTGCAGATGAATTTTCTACTGGTTTTTTGACTCATCTTTATATTTTCTAGTTCCTTTCAAAAGGAATCCACATTACCGTCCATATACTCTCTTAATTCCTTCAGTATTTTCACTATCTCCCTTTTGAACTCAATGTCTGTCAGGCTGCAGAGGTCTGTTTCATTGTTGACTGCTTTAGGTGAATTCTCCTGTTGCTTTAACTGGGAATCATTTCTGAGCTTCTTCATCTTGCTTGTGTTTTTATTTTTCTGTGAGTTTGGAGAAGCTAAATTAGTCTTGCAAAGGCTACTTCAATGCAAGAATACCCGTTTGTATTTTTTGGGGTGTTACTATTTACTTTTTGTGTGGGAGTTTGAATATTTGGTGTCTCTTTCTTCAGTGTGAGTAGGCTTTTATCCCTAGGATGCTCAGCATGTTTTCAGGGAGAAGGAGACAATGAGTATGGGCAGCAGTCAGTGCCTGGTCATTGGGCTCTCAACAGCAGCAAGGATCTGCAGGAATGTGGCACAGGATGTTCCTAGTTGCAGGGCCCTGGGAAGTAGTAATGAGCTCTAGGCTGTCTTCAAGGTGACCTGAGCATTTGGCAGCAGCAGCAGCTAGGTGCATGAGTTCCCAAGGGAGTGAGAGCAGCAACAGCTTGTGTTTGATTGCAAAGTCCTCTGAGGTGATTGGAACCACAGGTGGTGCCTGTTTAGGGACCCCTAGTGGGAGCTGGTCATGACCATCTCTAAAGTCAGTGATAATTGTGGTGGTTTGCCCCAGCCACCTGTAGACTTTGCATGAAGCACCCCATCTGATTTAGCTACATGCGAGGTGTTATACATGCTGCTCCTAGTTGCAGGATCCTGGGAAGTGACAGAGATCAGGCACGTGGGTACTTCCTGGAGCATTTGACAGTGGCAGCAGCAGGGCGGGTGTGTTCCAAGTGGTACAAAAGAACCAACAGGTGGTTCAGTTACACTGCCGTCCTCTGAATGCCCCCATGAATGGGGCTGCAAGTGGTATCTGTGCATGGACCCTTAGTGGTGGTGAACCACTCCCACCTCTGGATCCAGATATTACTGCAGTGGTTTGCCCCCACCTCCTGTAGACCATGTAAGAAACACCTCATGCTGTTAAGCACCCACAGGAGGTACTGAACAAGCTGTTTCTAGTTGCATGTTCCTGTGAAGGGACAGTGATCAAATGTCTGGGCACTGCCCAGAGTCCTTTGCAATGGCAGCAGCAGCACAGGTGTGCTCCTTGCAGAGCAAGAGCAACAAGAGGTGGTGTTCCATCAAAATGTCCTTCTCTGTATTGCCCTCTGAGGTGGTTGGGGCTGCAAGTGATTTTTGTTCAAATATCTCCATTGGTAGTGCACCATTCCCACCTCTGGAATCAGGAATAACTGTGGTTGTTTGCCCCCACCACCTGCAAACCACACAAGAAGCACCCTGTCCCACTTGGCCCACACAGGAGGTGCTGCACCAGCTCCTCCTAGTTGTAGGGTCATGGGAAGGGACAGCAACCAAGTGTCTGGGCACCACCCAGAGTGTTTGTCAGTGGCAGCTGTGGGGTGGGTGTGTTCCCAGGGGAGTGAGAGCAACAGTATATGGTGCTTGGTTGCAGTGCCCTCTTTTTTTGTTTTTCACCAACCTCTGAGATGATTGCGGTTGCCTTGGAGCCAACACACAAGTTCCCAGTGATGGAAAGCCATGCCTCCCTCTGGACTCTGAGATAATTGCTGTGGTCTGTCCCTGCCACCAATAGATCATGCAAGAGTCACCATGTTGCACTTAGTCCCCTCATGCCTTTAGCCCACAAAGAGGTGCCAGGCCACCGGTAGTCTGCACAAGAAGGGCCCAGTCTCCCCTAAATCAGCAAGAGGCTTCTCCCTGCCCATAGCCTGCACCAAAGCCACCCCTCCCTCTGAGAGCCCATGGGCATGCACATGCTCCAGTGCAAGGAGTTTCCTATGGTCATCCATCCCTCCTCCTCTCGCCCTCCCTTACAATAGCACCTTGCCTCTCCTTCAGGCCCAGATCTTATCCTAGGTTCTCTCTGCCATGGCATTCCCCTCCTCAGCCCATAGTGTACCATGCCCCCACCTGTGGGGCACTGCTCCTTAGCCCTTCAGGCTGTCCCCACAGAGCCAGCCCCAGTCCTCTCCCTGGGATTAACTTCTGGAGCCTAATTCTCAGTGCCCAGCCCCCAACTGAGCATCTCAGGCTGTGATGTCCTGGCTGGTAGTTCAGATAATATGTGTAACTCTCACTCTGCTGTGGTGTTTTTAGTCCAGCTGCTTCACCTTTCTTGACAACTTTAAGGTCCCTCTAACTCAGCTGATCTATTGGTCAGTAGGGTGGCTTCCCAGGATGTGGGGTCCTTTTCTTCTTCACAGCTCCTTCTTGGGAATGCTAGTCCTGTCCTGATTCCTTTTCTCTCTCTCTTTTATGTTCTACACAGTTGTCACAGACATGTTTCTTTGAAAACTCCATCTTGTCCTTCTTTACTTTATCCCATCTTCTTGCCTTGCTTTATCCCATCTTCCTGTTTGAAAAACAGTCATGTGCCTAGAGTCAGAGTAAGAGCTTAATCTTTTACCAGCTAGGTGGTTTTTAAAATAGTAAAAGAACTTATATAATAGTAAACAAACCCTATGTCATCCACCCATAGCCACTCCTCACTTGATCTCATCAAAAAAGCACAATAAAAGCAGTGTGGTTTCTTGAGGCAGGGCTCTTGGTCCCTGAGACCTTGAGTCCCCTGGTTCCCACCTTTACTTAAGATAAATGTCTCTGTGTCTTGTTTTATGTTAACTTTTTTCCTTAAGTTCCACAGCACCCGGTCTTCAGCCCCATTCTGCTGAGCTGTTCTCGGCACAGAGTTATGTCAAGAGTTTCTGGCCCTTTTTGTTTTTTTTTTATTACTCAAAGGAATTTATCAAATCTGTAGTTGTATAATGAACATAATCATCCAGTTTCAAAAGATTTCCATCCCATAACAAAAGTGCATCCCCCCAACCCCCAAACTGTCTCCTCCAGAGACCATAAGTTTTTCAATGTCTGTGAGTCATCAACTGTTCTACAAAGAAATTCGGTCTGTCTTTTTTCAGATTCCACATGTCAGTGAAAGCATTTGAAGTTGGGGTTTCATTGATGGCTGACTTCACTTAGCATGAAAATTTCTAGGTCCATGCATATTTCTAAGAATCCTGGTATTTTGTTCCTTGTAATGGGTGAGTAATATTCCATTGTGTATATGTACCACATCTTCTTGATGCAATCCTCTGTCAATGGACATTTAGGTTGTTTCCATGTCTTGGCTATTGCAAATAGTGCTGCAATGAACATCGGAGTAAATGAGTCTTTGCGAGTTGTGGTTTTCTCTGGATAGATGCCCAGGAGTGGGATTGCTGTATCAAATGGTAGTTCTATTTTTAATTTTCTGAGGCATCTCCATACTGATTTCCACAGTGGTTGCACCAATTTACAATCCCACCAACAGTGTACTAGGGGTCCCTTTTCTCCACACCCTCTCCAGCGCTTATTGTTTGTAGACTTTTGGATGCTGGCCATTCTGGCTGGTGTAAAGTGCCACCTCATAGTGGTTTTGATTTGCATTTCTATAATAATGGGTGATGTTCAACCTTGTTCATGTGTATTTTAGCCATTTGTCTGTTTTCTTGGGAGAACTCTCTGTTTCAATCTTCTGCCCATTTTTTGATGCGGTGGTTTGTTTTTTGGTATGAGTTGCAGACAGTGTTTATAAATTTTGGAGATGAATCCCTTGTCAGTTGATTCACTTGCAAAGATTTTCTCCCATTCTGTGGGTTGTCTTTTCATTTTGTATAGGGTTTCCTTTCCTGTGCAGAAACTTTGAAGTTTGACTAGGTCCCATTTGTTTATTTTTGTTTTTATTGTCAATAGCCTAAGAGGTGGATCTGAGAAGATGTTGCTGTGGTTTATGTCAGAGAGTGTTTGGCCTATGTTTTCCTCTAAGAGTTTTATAGTGTCTGGTCATATATCTAGGCCTTTAATCCATTTGGAGTTTATTTTTGTGTATGGTGTTAGGGCATGTTCTAATGTCATTCTTTTCCACGTAGCTGTCCAGTTTTCCCAGCACCACTTATTGAAGAGGTTGTCTTTTCTCCATTGTAGAGTCTTGCCTCCTTTGTCATAGATGAGTTGGCTGTAGGTACATGGGCTTAATTCTGGGCTTTCTATCATGTTCCACTGACTTATATTTCTGTCCTTGTGCCAGCACCATATAGTTATGATGATTGTTGTTTTGTAGTATAGTCTGAAGTCCGGGAGTCTGTTTCCTCCAGCTCCATTTTTCCTTTTCAGGATGTTTTTGGCTATTCTGGGTCTTTTGTGCTTCCAAACAAACTTGAAAATATTTTGTTTGAGTTCTGTGAAAAATGTCCCTGGTAATTTGATAGGGATTGCACTGAATCTGTAGATTGCCTTAAGTAGTAATGTCATTTTGACAATATTGATTCTTTGAATCCATGAGCATTGTATGTCTTTCTATCTGTTCATGTCACCTTTGGTTTCTTTCATGAGTGGCTTAGAGTTTTCAGAGTACAGGTCTTTTGTCTCTTTAGGTAGGTTTACTCCTAAGTATTTTATTCTTTTGGATGTGGTGGTAAACAGGATTGCTTCCCTAATTTCTCTTCCTGCTCTTTCATTTTTAGTGTATAGAAATGCAGTCAATTTCTGTGTATTAATTTTGTATCCTGCAACTTTGCCAAATTCATGGATACGCTCTAACAGTTTTCTGGTAGAGTCTTTAGGATTCTCTAGGTATAGTATTATGCCATCTGCAAATAGTTTTACTTCTTCCTTTCCCATTTGGATTCATTTTATCTCTTTTACTTGTCTGAATGCTGTGGCTAGGACTTCCAAAACTATGCTGAGGAGTAGTGTTGAGAGTGGACATCCTTGTCTTGTTCCTGATCTCAGCGGGAATTCTTTCAGCTTTTCACCATTGAGAATGATGTTCACTGTGGGTTTGTCATATATGGCCTTTATCTTGTTCAGGTAGATTCCTGCTATGCCCACTTTCTGAAGGGTTTTTATCAGAAATGGGTGTTGGATTTTGTCAAAGGCTTTTTCTGCATTGATTGAGAGGATCATATGGTTTTGATTCCTCAGTTTGTTAATGTGGTGTATCACACTGAAGGATTTGTGGCTATTGAAGAACCCTTGCATCCCTGGGATAAATCCCACTTGATCGTGATGTACAATCCTTTAAATGTATTGCTGGATTTGGGTTTGCTAGTATTTTGTTGAGGATTCTTGCGTCGATGTTCATCAGTGGAATAGGCCTGTAGTTTTCTTTTTTTGTGGGATCTTTGTCTGGTTTTGGTATCAGGGTGATGCTGGCCTCATAGAACGAGTCTGCGATTGTTTGGCATAGTTTCAGAAGGATAGGTGTTAGCTCTTCCCTAAATGTTTGATAGAATTCGCCTGTGAAACCATCTGGTCCTGGACATTTTGTTTGCTGGAAGTTTTTTAATCACAGTTTCAATTTCAGTTCTTGTGATTGGTCCGTTCATCTTTTCTATTTCATCTTGGTTTAGTGTTGGAAGATTGTGCTTTTCTCAGAATTTGTCCATTTCTTCAAGATTTTCCATTTCATTGGAATTTAGTTCCATAGAGTAGTCTCTCATGATCCTCTGTATTTCTGTGATGTCTGTTGTTACTCCTCCTTGTTCATTTCTAATTTTATTGATTGGAGTGCTCTCTCTTTTTGTCTTGATAAGTCTGGCTAAGGGTTTATCAATTTTGTTGATCTTTTCAAAGAACCAGCTTTTCGTTTCATTGATCTTTTCTATGGTTTTCTTTGTTTCTATTTCAGTGATTTCTGCTCTGATCTTTATGATTTCTTTCCTTCTATGAACTTTAGGTCTTGTCTGTTCTCTCTCCAGCTGCTTGGGATGTAAAGTTAGCTTGTTTATTTGGGCTTTTTCTTGTTTCCCGAGGTGGGCTTGGATTGCTATAGACTTTCCTCTTAGAATGGCTTTTGCTGCATCCCATAGGTTTTGGAGTGTTGTGTCTTTGTTGTCATTTGCTGATAGGTATTTTTTAATTTCCTCTTTGATTTCTTCAGTGATCCCTTGGTTGTTTAGAAGCATGTTGTTGAGTCTCCTAGGTGTTTCTGTTTTTTGAAGTTTTTTTTTCTTTTTGTTGATTTCCAGTCATAGAGTGTTGTGATTGGAAAAGATGCTTGATATGACTTCAATTTTCTTAGAGTTACTGAGGTTGGATTTGTACCCCAGGATATGACCTATCTTAGAGAATGTTCCATGTGCACTTGAGAAGAATGCGTATTCTGTGACTTTTGGATGGAATGTCTTATAAATATCTATTACGTCCATCTGGTTTAATGCATCATTCAGGACCTATGTGTCCTTATTGATTTTCTGTCTGGATGATCTGTCCATTGCTGTACGTGTGTTGTTAACGTCCCCCACTATGATTGTGTTACTGTTGATTTGTCCTTTTAAGGTTGTTAGCAGTTGCCTTATATGTTGTGGTGAAACTGTGTTGGGTGCATAGATATTTAAAATTGTTATAGCTTCTTCTTGGATGGATCCTTTGATCATTATGTAATGACCTTCTTTGTCCCTTAAAATATTCTTCATTTCAAAGTCTATTTTGTCTGATATGAGTATTGCTATGCCAGCTTTCTTTTGATCCCTCTTTGCATGAAACAATTTCTTCCATCCTCTCACTTTCAATTTGTATGTGTCCCTAGAGGTGCAGTGGGTCTCTTGAAGATAGCATATATCTATGCATCTTGTCTTTGTATCCATTCAGCCAGTCTATGTCTTTTGGTTGGGGCGTTTAGTCCATTCCCCTTTAAGGTAATTATTGATACGTATGTTCTTATTGCCATTTTATTAATTGCTTTGGATTTGTTTTTGTTGCTCTTTTTTTTTTTTTCCTTTCCTTCTTCTCTTGTTCTCTCCTCTTGTGGTTTGATTACTATCTTTTGTGTTGTTGGAGTTGTTTTTTTTATTTGTTTGTGTATAAATTGTAGATTTTTGGTTTGCAGTTATTCTGAAGTTTTGATATGAGTCTATATATGTATATGAGATTGTTTTAAGTTGTTGTTCTCTTAATTGCAAGTTCATCTCCAGTGCCCTGAGTTTGTACCTACCTCTTCTCATGCTTTCTGATTTTGGTGGCAACGTTGTGCATGGATGATTTCGTATCTTTAATGTATATAGACCTTTACTGGTGAGCCTTGTCATTTGTGGAATTTTTGTCTCCTGTTGCTGACTTTTCTTTTCTGCCTAGAGAAGTTCCTTTAGTATTTGTTGTAAGGCTGGTTTGGTGTTTCTGAATTTTCTCGGCTTTTTCTTATCTGTGAAGGTTTTGATTTCTCCTTCAAATCTGAAGCAGAGCCTTGCTGGGTAAAGTAATCTTGCTTGGAGGTTTTTTTCCTTCCATCACGTTAAATATATCATGCCACTCCCTTCTGGCCTAGAGAGCTTCTGCTGAAAAATCTGCCAATTACCTTATCGGGGTTCCCTTGTATGTTGTTTCTTTTCCCTAGCTGCTTTCAAGATTTTCTCTTTTTCTTTAATTTTGGTCAGTTTGAGTAATATGTTTCTCTGTGTATTCCTCCTTGGGTGTATTTTATATGGTACTCGTTGTGCTTCCTGGACTGGAGTGAGTGGTTCCTTTCCCATGTTACGGAAGTTTTCAGCTATTATCTCTTGGAATATTTTTTCTGTCCCCTTCTCTCTCTCTTCACCTTCTGGCACCCCTATAATATGGATGTTGGTGCATTTAACGTAGTCCCAGAGTTCTCTGAGATTCTCTTCATTTCCTTTCAATCTTTTTTCTCTTTTCTCTTCTGCATCCGTAATTTCTACTAATCTGTCCTCCACCTCGCTTATTTGTTCTTCTGCCTCCTGTATTCTGCTGTTAGCTGCTTCTGGTGAATGTTTTATTTCAGTTATTGTATTTTGCATCTCTTCTGGTTAAAGTTTTATATCTTGTATCTCTTTGGTCTGTGTTTCCTGTAAGTTATCCATCTTTGCCTCCAGTTTACTTCCAATGTTTTGCATCATCTTCCACATCCACAGACTAAAGTCTTTTTCCTGGGCTGAGAATCTCCTCATTGCTTCACTGATTTTCTGGGGTTTTCCCTTTCTCCCTCATCTGAGTTATAGTTCTCTGTCTTTTCATTTTTATAGGTCTTTGGTGTGGTTACCTTTTTACAGATCCTAGAGTGGTAGCCTCTCTTACTTCTGGTGTCTGTCCACCTTGTGGCTGAAGCCCCTCTGGGGGCTTCCTGTAGGCTTCCTGATGGGAGGGGCTGATTTATGCCTACCCACTGGCAGGTGGAGCTGATTCTAATCCCTCTCGTTGGTGGGGCTTAGTCTCTGGATGGGATTAGGGGCAGCTGTGTGCCTGAGGGGTCTTTAGGTAGCCTGTTTACTGAGGGGCGGGTCTGTGATCCCACCTGGGTTGTTCTTTGCCCTGAGGCTTCTCAGCAGCTGACTGACCTGAAGGGTGGGGCCAGATTTTCCCAAAATGGCCACCCCCAGAGAAAGGCACACTTCTGAATATTCCCGAGAGCTTTGCTTTCAATGTCCTTCTCTCACAGCAAGCCACTTTCACCCCTGTTTTTCCAGGATGTCCTCCAAGAACTGCAGTCAGGTTTGACCCTGATTCCTATGGAGACTTTGCTTTGCTCTGACATCCAGTGCACGTGAAAGTCTGTGTGTGCCTTTTAAGAATGGGGTCTCCATTTCCCCCCGTCCTGTGGAGCTCCCATGCACAAGCCCCAGTGGCCTTCAATGCCAGATGCTCCAGGGGCTCTTTCTCTCCATGCCAGTTCCCCTCATGTGAGAGTTTGATGTGGGGCTCAGAACTCTCACTCCTGTAGGTGAATCTCTGTGAACCAGTTAGTTTCCAGGCTGTGGGGCTTCCCACCCGGGAGGTATGGGGTTGTTTATTTTGCAAAATTGCCACTCCTACCTCTTGATGTGCCCTCCTCTTTTTCTTCTGGATTAGCATATCTTTTTTAAGGTTTCCAGTCCATTTGGGTGAAGATTTCTCAACCTTTAGTTGTGAATTTTGTTGTTTTTAGGAGAGAAGTTGAGCTCCAGTCCTTCTATTCTGCCATCCTAATCCCTTCTCCCTTTTTGCCCTTTTGGAGGTTTAAGTTCTTCTGCCAGCATTCAGTTGGTTTTCTCTGTGAGTTGTTTTACATGTGGATGTGTTTTTTGATGTGTTTTTGTAAGAAGGTGAGCTCAACTTTTTACTCTCTTCCATCTTTTTCCACCCCTTGATGTTGAGCATCTTCATTGGCCTGATGGCCTGCATGATGGATCTGCATTCCATGTTTTAAGAAATGTCTATTCAATTTTTCACTGATTTTTACATCATTTGTTTACTGTTTTTAATGTTGACTTGTATGCATTTTTATATATGTTTGATATTAATTCCTTTCTAGTCATATCATTTGCAAATATTTTCTCCGATTTGGTAGGTTGTCTTTTTGTTTTGCAATGCCAAAAGTTTTTATGTTTAATTAAGTCTCTCTTTTTTTAAAATTTTTGCTTTCCCTTTAGGCAATAGATCCCACCCTCCCCCCTTCCCCCAAGTTGCTGTGGTATATGTCAGAGTGTTTTGCCACGTTTCCCTTTAAGAGTTTTATAGTATCCAGTTTTACATCTTGGTCTTTAATCCGTTTGAGGTGTTTTTAGTTGTATGGTATTTTAGAGTGTTCTAATTTCATTCTTCTAACTCTAGCTGACCAGTTTTCCCAGCATCACTTATTGAAGAGATTATCTCTTCTTCATTGTGTATTTTTGCCACCTTTGTCACAAGTTAATTTCTAATAAGTGCCTGGGTTTATTTCTGGGTTGTCTATTTTCTTCCATTGATACCTGTATCTATTTTTGTGCCACTACTATACTTTTTTGAATATTGTAGCTTTGTAGTGTATCTGAAGGAGGGAGCATGATTCCTCCTGTATTGGCTATTTGGGTTTTTTTTTGTATATCCAAAAAATTTAAAAACTTTTTGTTCTAATTCTATGAAAAATGCCAATGGTAGTTTTGATAAGAATCATATTGAATCTATAGTTTCCCTTGTGTAGCATGTTTATTTTAACAATGTTAATCATGCCAAGAACATCTCTCCAACTTTCTGTGTCATCTTCAGTTTCTTTCAGCAGTGTTTTATGGTTTTCAGAGTACAAGTCTTTTGCCTCCTTATATAGGTTTATCCCTAGGTATTTAATTATTCACATAATGGTAAATGGCATTGTTTCCTTAATTTATCTCTCTGATAGTTTGTTTTTAGTATATACAAATGCAAGAGGGAATACCCATCATGGCTCAGTGGTTAACAAACCTGACTAACATCAATGAGGAAGGAGCTTTGATCCCTAGCCTTGCAAAGTGGATTGGGGATCTGGTGTTGCCATGTGCCATGGTGTAGATCACAGACATGGCTCATATTCTGTGTTGCTGTGGCTGTGGCTGAGGCATAGGACAGTGGCTACAGCTCTGATTAGGATCCTAGCCTGAGAACTTACATATACCACAGATGTGGCTCTAAAAAGACAAGTAGACACAAAAGAAAAGAAAAGAAAGAGATTTCTGCCATTAATTTTGGATGTGGCAACTTTACTGAATTCTTTGGTAAGTTCTAGTAGTTTTGTGATGGTGACTTTAGTATTTTCTATGTATTGTTTCATACCATCTGCAAACAGTGACAATATTAGTTCTTCCTTTACAATTTGGACTTATTTTATCTCTTTTTCTTCTCTGATTATTGTGCATAGGACTTCCAAAACTATCTGGAGTAAAAGTGGAGAGAGTTGGCATCCTGTCTTATTCCTGATGTTAGAGGAAATGCTTTCATTTTTTCCAGTATTGAGCATATCAGCTGTGAATTTGTTGTATATGGTCTATATTATGTTGAGGTATTTTCTCTATATGTTTACTTTCTGTAGAGTTTCTATCATAAATAAATGTTGAATTTTGTCAAAATATTTTTCTGCCTCTGTTGAGATGATTATATGACTTTAAATTCTTCAGTTTACTAATGTGGTGTATCATATTTGTTTATTTGTGAATATTAGAAAATTTTCCACCTCTGAGATAAATCCCACTTGTTCATGTAGTATTACTTTTTTAATGCATTGTTGGATTCAGTTTGCTAATATTTTGTTGCAGTATTTTCATCCATTTTTATCAATGATATTAGCCTTTTATTTTGTGTATGTGTGTGTGTGTGTGTGTGTGTGTGTGTGATATCTTTTGTTTTGTTATCAGGTTGATGGTGGACTCACTGTATTAGTTCATAATTTTTCCTTCCTCTGCATTTTTTTGGAATAGTTTGAGAAAGATTGATGTTAATTATTTCCTAAATGTTTAGTAGAATTCACTTGGGAAACAATCTGGACCTGGACTTTTGCTTGCTGGGAGTTTTAAAATTACTGATTAAATTTCATTGCTGGTAATTAGTCAATTCATATTTTCTACTCTTCCTGGTTCAGACTTGTAAGATAGTACCTTACTAAGATTTGTCAATTTCTCCGTCATTGTCTATTTTATTGGTAGTTACTTGCTTATATTAGTCTTTTATGTTCCTTTTGGTTTATGTGTTGTTGATTGTAACTTCTACTTTTTAATTTCTGGTATCACTAACTTGATATCTCTTCTTTTCTTGATGAGTGGGGTTTATCGATTTTGTTTATCTTTTCAAAGAATCATCTTTTAGCTTCACTTTTCTTTTTTTAAAACCTCTATGTCATTTATTTCTGCTCCAATTTTTATGATTTCTTTCCCTCTACTAACTTTAGTTTTTGTTGTTCTTTCTCTAATTCCTTTAGGTATAAAGTCAAGTTGTTTATTTGAGATTTGTCTTGTTACCTTATAAAAGATTTTATGGCTATAGACTCTTAGAATTGCCTTTGCTGTGTTCCATAGGATTTGGACCATCATGTTTTTGTCATCAATTGTCTGTAATTGCCTTTTGATATCCTCTTTGATTTTTTCAGTGATCCATTGTTTGTTTAGTAGCATATTGTTTAGCCTTCACATGTATTTGTTTTGAGCTTTTTTTTTTTTTTTTTCTTGTGGTTGATTTCTACCCTCATTGCATTGTGGTCAGAAAAGATTCTCAATATGATTACAATTTTCTTGATTTTTTTGAAGTTTTTTTTTTTTTGTGACAAAGCATGTAATCTATTCTGGAGAATATTCCGCATGTACTTGAAAAGAATGTGTATTCTGTTGCTTTGGGATGGAATGTTCTATATGCATATCAATTAAGTCCATCTAGTCTAATGATGTTATTTAAGGCCATCTCTTCCTCATTGATTTTTTTTATCTGGGTAATCTGTCCATTAATGTAAGTGGGGTGTAGAAGTCCCCCAGTGTTATTGTGTTTTTATTTCTCCTTTTATGTCTATTAATATTTGCCTTATATATTTATATATTCCCATGTTGTGGGTATACATAATTATAATTATATCTTCTCTTAATTGATCCACTTATCATTATGCAGTGCCCTTCTTTGTCTCTTGTAACAGTCTTTATTTTAAAGTCTATTTCATTTAAGTATTACTACTCTGGTTTTCTTTTGATTTCCATTTACATGGAATACCTGTTCCATCCCCTCTATTTTAGTCTCTATGTGCCTCTAAATCTGAAATGAGTCTCTTGTAAGTAGCATATATATGGGTCCTGTTTTTTTTTTTTTTTTTGTATCTGTTGGTGTCTTTTCCTATATGACTTATACCCCTCCATCCCTTTTTAGTTATTTTCTTCCTAGCTAGTTGTTTGGCCTGAGACATCCCAGCACTGGTGCCTGCAAGCTTTTGGGTAGGGTCAGGTCTTGGCAGTAATGAACTAGAGTGAGTGTATGGGATAGAGGCTCCTAGCAGTGGTATCAGTGTAGTAGATCATTCACAAATATAACTGCCACAAATGTCTATGTCCCCAGGATGAATCACAGCCACTTCCTTCCTCCCCAAGAGAGTCTTCAAGACCAGTGGGTGGGTCTGGTCCAGGCTGGTACCAAATTACTGCTTTTGTCCTGAGTTCTGGTGCACATGTGATGGTTTGTGTGTCATTTAAGAGTGATGTTTGTATTTCCTCAGTCCTGTGGGATTCCTGAAATTAAGCCCCAGCGGCCTTCAAAGCCAAATGGAGTTTTGTCTTTCTGGTTCAGGACTCCTGGGCTAGGGAAACTGATCTCAGGCTCAGAACTCTAATTCTTATAGAGGATAATTTGCAATATAATTATTCATCAGTTTGTGGGTTGCCCACCAAGGGGTATGGGACTTGATTATGTCACAAGTCCACCCCCTTATACCCATCTCACTGTGGTTCCTTATTTCTTTACTTGTAGAAGGTCTTTTCTAGTAGATTCTTTTTCATTGATGGATGGATTTTCTGCAGATATTTGTGTCTTTGGTGTGTTCCTGAAAGGAGTTGAGATCAAGGTTTTTCTATTCATCCATCTTAGAAGAGTCTTTCATCTATTTTAGCATATTTTTTTTCATTTGAAAACATTTAAAAGGATTTTTTAATCTTAGATTTTAATTTCAGTGATTTTTTAAATTTGCATTTAATTTTATTCCTGATAAATTTGTGCTTGTTTATTGATATTTTATTTCTCTTTGGCTCATTGTTTTGTTTTCTTTACCCTCTTCTTTTCGATTAAGACATATTTCTTATCTCCATTTCTCCCTTTACTGCCTAAGTAGTGATGCATTCTTTTACACTTATTTAACTATTTATTCTGGAGATTATCATAGGCATTCTTGACTTATTACAGGCTACTAAAAATTAGTTCATTTACGCTTTCTCAGAGATGTTGTGCATTTAATTTAATTTCTTCCAATTTTATATGATTTCATCATGGATTTAGTTGTACACATATCTCTACCACCCACTTTTGTTGCTTACATAGTCAATATTCCTTTACATATTCCCTTATATTTACTCTTGTTATGGTTCTTCTTTATCCTTCCTATATTTTCCCATATATGACCCTTTTCATTCACCTGAATAATTCTGCTTTTAATTTAGATCCACATATTTGTTACAATAAAGTCTCCCAGTTTTTATATGTGTGAATTATTTCTATGTTTTTATTTCTGTAAATTATAATTACCAGGTATATAATCTAACTTGGTTATTGCTTTATTGAGCACATTAAAAATATATCTAAATTGTTTTATGGCACTCATAGTTTGTGTTGAGAAATTAGCAGTCAATATTGTTTGTGTTTCTTTAGAAAATGCCATTTTTCAATCCCTCTTTGTTACATTTAAAATTTTCTTCAGTTTTCATTAATTTTATTACAGTGTGCCTAGAATGAGATTTTGGTTTTAATTATCTTATTTGGAGACAGCCAATTATATTTATCTGTTGGTGTCTTTTCTTATAACTTCTACCCCTCCATCACTTTTTACCTGTGTTCCTCCTGGAATAAAGATTACATACATGCTAGAACTTTTCACTGTATTCCATGTATTTTTTAAAACTTTGTTATGTACATTCTAATGACGTTTCCTCAATTTTTTTTCATTTAAAATTCTTGAGATGCATAGTCAAGTAAATCAATAAGATTTCTGTAATATACCATCTGCTATCAACAGTGTATCATGCTCTCTCTATATATATATATGTTTGCGTGCATGTGTTTGTGTGTGTGTGTGTGTGTGTGTGTGTGTGTGTGTGTGTATTATTGGCAGCACCCACAGCATGTAGACATTCCAGACCAGGGACTGTAATGTTGCTTACCTTATTGCAGATATATTCTGATAAGTTAACAATACCTAATTACTTTTTGTTTAGTTTTGCGTGGTAAAATTGTTTTATCTTTATATTGGTGATTTTTTAATTTAAATTCATATTTAAAATGACTTTTTAAATCTTGTAGATAAGGATTTTTATAATCTTGTAGATCCATAAGTTCCTGTTGTGGCTAAGTGGTATCCACAAGGATGCAAGTTTGATCCCTGGCCTTGCTCAGTGGGTTAAGAAGCCAGCATTGCTGTGAACTGTGGTGTGGGTCATGGATTCAGCTCAGATCCTGTGTTGCTGTGGCTGTGGTATAGGCTGGCAGTTGCAGCTCCAATTTGACCCCTAGCCTGGGAACTTCCACATGCCCCAGGTGTGGCCCTAAAAAAAATTAAAATCTGTAGATCTGAACAAATATCATTTGAATTCTTAAGAAACATTGAAATCAGTTATTCAAACCTTCATGTTTCATTTTGAGAACAAAAATTGATCACTTAGGTAAGGTTTTAAAAATGCTGTAAATTCACAAGTAATCTATTGAATTGGAGGCCTTGGTAATCAAAAAAAGAGTCTACAACAAAGAATAGAATAAAAAAATTGTCTCTAAAAAATCACAAAATAATTAAAGTAACTTCCAAACCTAGAAAGGATATTTGCAAACTATCTGTTGAGTGAACAGTTTAGCCTTCTCTATCCTAGTTTTAATCACAGTTGAAACCATGTCCCAAATGTGCTATAGAAATTGGTGACTAACAGAGATTCATGAGCATGTCTTATAGCTTGTCAAAACCACTGCATTTGTAAATTATAAGTAATATTATATACTATTGTATATATATATATATATATATATGCAAGTGATAAGTAAATATTATATAAAGGGCAGGAAGGGAAATAAATGGTTTAGACCTTACAAATAGTGACTTATTTTTGGTAAAAACATTTTGGTTATTATTATGGTATAAGCATCTGATTGGTTACATCTAGATTCCCCTGTGTCCCTTGGGATTGTTTCTGGAGGGATCAAGAAGAACAAAGCATAGGTGAGAAGTGGGTAAAAATCTGAATACAGCAGTCTCAGATTTTTCTCTTTTATGATACGCTGTAAAGTTAGGTACATTGGTAAAATTTATATTTTTGGAAAATACCCAGTAGGGTAATGGTGACATATCCAGTATTCAGGTAAATATCCCTGAGACATGAAACTGAGATATTTTGAAAATAGTGCTGTATTTTCAAATTTGTGAGTGAATGGTAGAGACAGGAAATGGCATAATAGTCAGGATGGATTTTAAAGGCCATGTGATGGAGTTTAATCTTAGATTAGATTTGGGACCAGTGGGTTGGGAATAAATAAGGATCAGGCAATTTTCAGAAGTCTTTTATAAGTTCTTCTGGTGGCAGAAGTAGGACTCCTTCTAAATGATAATATTTAATATTGAGAATTTGTAGATCACTATTTCTAATAATAGATTAAACATGAGGAATGAATATTATAAACAAAAGATAATGTCAAATTAGGTATTAACAAAAATCACAACTGCAGCAAAAGTCATTGTATGTCAATCTTACTGTATGTGATAAGGCTAGGAGTATACATATTCCATACACCCCCAAATTAGACCAATGTTATAGATGTCAGGCATGAAGTATACCGTCTTGGTCTGTATTCTTGAAAAAGCAAGATAAAAATTCAGATGCTACCTGCTTTTGGTCAAGGGAAGCTTTTTTCAGTTTTTGTTTTGGTCTTTTTTTTTTTTTTTTGTCTTTTTGCTATTTCTTGGGCCACTCCCATGGCATATGGAGGTTCCCAGGCTAGGGGTCTAATCGGAGCTGTAGCCACCAACCTATGCCAGAGACACAGCAATGCGGGATCCGAGCCGCGTCTGCAACCTACACCATAGCTCATGGCAACGCCGGATCATTAACCCACTGAGCAAGGGCAGGGACCGAACCCACAACCTCATGGTTCCTAGTCAGATTCGTTAACCACTGCACCACGACGGGAACTCCTGTTTTGGTCTTTTTTTCAGGTTAGTTTCAATTGGAGGTCACCAGTGGATTGAGGGATCTGATCAAAATTGAGGGCCCTATTTAAATAAGATATATGGATCCAAAAGTCAATACCAGCAAGTTTTGTTTCATAGGGGCTAGTTAATAATATGTGATATGGTCTTTTACACTGAGGTTATAAGGCATATTTGTGAAGGTTTCTTTTCTGGTAAACATAATCACCTGTTTGTAGATCATGTTCTTTGGGGTCTACCTTTCCTGGGAGACTGCTGTTAAAACATCCCTGCACTAGAAACAAGAATTTTAGCCATTAATAATTTGAGCAGTTCATGGCAGTATGTTAAGTTTACCTTTAACCAAATTGGGCTTATGTAACCTGCTGTATATTTTTATTGTTCCTCCAGTGATTATTATAAAAGGAGAAATTCAGTGTTTTTCAAAAGGAATAAACCTTAGATTAAGTAACACCAATGGCAAGGCTTTTGACTAGGAGAGATTAAAAGATCCAACTTACTGAACCAATTAAGTCTTAATTATTTCATTAGTATGTTCTTCTAAATTGTAGATGCTAAGGACAAGTAAAAAATGCTGGAAAATAGGTCAGATTTTATAGATTGACTGAAAAACTTGTCCAGTAAAATGCATCCCTCAATTACTTTTTTAAAAAAATTTCACCCACTGTGTTGTAGCTCTGTGACATGGACATAACTCAGTGAGAAAATATGCATATCAATGCAAGTACATGTTTATATCCTCAAGATGGTGATATTTGTATAAAAATCTAATTCCCATGTAAGGGTCTTAAAGGTAAAAGGGAAGTGGCTTTTGAATGAACAAATAAGTTTACAAGGTATGTTTTAAGCAACGGTGATGATTTAGGTATACCTTAATGGCTTTTTTTAAAATTAAGGTATAGTTGATTTACAACAGTTCTTCAATTTCCATTGTGCAGCAAACTGACCAAATCACACAGAGTTCCTTGTGCTGTACAGTAGGGCCCCATTATTCATCCGTTCCAAATGTTTGCATCCAAAACCCCCAAACTCCCCATCCATCCCACTACCACTCCATCCCCTCTGGGAAACACTAGTGGCTATTTTTATGAAGGCACTGATAATATTGGTTTCCTCATAATATCATGTTTTCTGGGTCCTGATGTGTAAGCCTATGGATATTTGATAAAATAATTTCTTACAGGCACTGAGCCAAAACAAGTTTTTATTGGATCTGTATCATAAGTGATGATCACAGGATTTACAACTTTCATATAGCCATTTTTTTCCTCCTGAGAAATGTTTTGTGGTTTCTGCCAATAAATCTCACAAACTAGTAGAAGATTCAGCAATGGGGTTTTATTTACAGTAGGATAAAGGCAAAGAGGGGCATCTTTTCCCACAGTTATCAGCCAGATTATTTTCTTTATTCTTAGTTTGGTTTTAAATGGCCTCAGATTTTTATAGTGGCCAAAGTTTTTGGTTTTTGAATGGCCTCCATAAGGTCTAAGAAATATTGTCAATTTTTAATTGGCTGTCTTATGGACATCAAGGAACACTTTTGCTTATACAGTGTGCCAAAATCATGGGAAACACCAAAACATATCATCTATCTACCTATCATCTATCTATCTATATATCTATCTAGTCAGTTTGATCTTTTTGTACAATATAAGCTTGGTTAGAGTTACTACTTCAACTTGTTGAGCTGAAATAACAAAGATAGAATGTTTTTTACAATGATTTCACAGAGAGAGACAATATAGCCAAACCTACATTTTTTTGGTCATTTCTCAAATAAGAACCACTAGTAAACAGCATCAAATCAACCTTCAGCATCCATTCAGCTTGCCTCAAGAAAAATATTATCCCCCTACCATAGAAAGTCCACAAACAAATAGCCACTCCTGGTTGAGCCAAATGCCCTGAGACCCAAGGATGTTTTTAAGTACATGAGAATTAATCAAAATTGCCATTTCAGGTGGTAAGGCCAAGTCAGTACTATCATTTATATATTCAAGTTTTGCATTTTCTAAGGTGTGTTCTCTTCAAGATTCTCCCCAAGTTACAATTCACAACTTGGCTTCCTTATCTTGTCCTTCTGTCACCTTCAAGTAACAGCTTTGCAAATGGCTCGAAACTTTCTATCCGGAGAATAAACCCCTGCATCTCTGGTTTACAAGGTGGTTATGTCAAGAGTAATAACCTGAAGGATCTGAATCTGCTGAGGAGTCAGCAAATACTATTCTGGTTGCCTTGGTATCAAGTGTCTGTTGGTAATTTATCTTCCCCCTTGTGTATACCTGGGCATCTAAATTATCTCTTATGTCCAATAAAATAGGTGAAATAGTCACAATGGTATTGACAGTAGCTATTAAAAGAATTTGGGTAAAGTCAAAGTCCACATTTTGATAATGAATGTATGTATTAAATTATGTATGGTTTTATTTTGGATCTAATACCTTAAGCAGAGCTGCTGAAAGATCATTACATAGACTTTTTCCTAGTTAGTCAGCCTCATTTAATAGGAACAACGGTTTGTTAACTTCAACAGCCTTGAAGACATTGTTTATACAAACAGGCATATTGACAACATAGATGTACTTTTATCCTTGAATATCACACTGATAGCATACTCCTTCAGGTGCAATTCTGTTGCAAACTTGATCTACATTATCAGATACTGATCTTTCCATATTTGTTTTACCAACTTGAGGAGGGCCAGTGAAGCAAAAATTGGCTGTTAAAATTGTTTTCAGCTGTCTGTCAAATATTTCAGCACTTTTTGCCATGGCATAATGGCCATTATCCAGAAGAATTCAGGCAGCTTGAATGTTGAGATGGCCAGCTGTACTTCAGTTCCAAGGGATTTCCACAATAAGTTCTAGTCAGAGCATATTCTGTCATTGAATGCAGCAATTTTTAGTCTTTTTATCTTTTTGACACAGGCTTTATGGTTGTTTCCTGATCCATATATCATGACAATGTCATAATTATCTTAATCCTTATCCTCATTTTCTAATGTTCATGAGATGGATGTAACCCTACTATTATGGTGTATTAGAACAACTTATCATTATCTTCTTTGTGTTTTCTGGTTTTTTTCAAAGCAAATTTAATCCTTAAATTTGTTTGACAAATAGTGTTATCATCATCCTCAATATTTCCTCCAGATTCACAGTATCTAAAATCTAGAGCTTTTTTCTTTTTTTTTTTTGGTTTTTTGGATAATTGATGTCAGAATGTCTGGTAGAGCTATTGGAAGACTATCTAAAAGACATCTTGACTTAGCAACCACAGGGAAACACATATCCAAACATTTCGTAAAATTGTAGTCTGTATTTGTAAAACTCTTCTTATCCTAACTCCTTTCTAGTTTTACAGATGTTGAAAATTTCTCAAGCTGTTTCAACAGTTCCATTTCAACAAGATATGACTTCTCTTGAAAAACCTGTATGATCTGAAAGTAGCAAAGGTATGTAGAGTGAGGAGCCCACCAAAACCTGACAAAACCTGAACTGTCAGTGCAGTTGTTCCAATCCTGTGCAATGCTGGTGGGCCCTGATTATTGCTATCCATGTTGGTCATTTTGGAAATGAGGTCCAGGATGCTATTCTGCAGGCCATGAATGGCAGCTCTGCCCCAGCTGCCAATTGCAGAGCCAGTCAACAATAGGAAACAGACAATAGGAATTCTTCTGTGTCAGCAGCAGTGGAAGGTGGTTGGAGGAAAATTATGGAAAGATGAGAGAAAAAAATGTATATTAAATAAAAGTTTACTTGTTATGCAGATGAGTATATGAGGTGAAAAATATTATCTCTGAAAGTAGCTTTCTTCCTCCTACAGATATTTTACTAATGAAATTTATTTTATAAATATAAACTTCCTCTTCCAGAAGGAAGTGTATATTTTGTTTTAGTAAGTTAAGGAAGAGTTCATGAGCTTTTTCTGAATTAGCTGCATTCTCAATTGTCTTTAGCTCAAAATAATTTGTATACCAAAGTGGCATATTTTGGGATATCAGGTTCTGGCCTCCTTCAAGAAGAAGCAACTTGTTATGGACAGTCTTTTTTTTTTCTCCTTAACCCATAGACACCAAGTTTCTAGGGGCCACCAGCAAACAGGATTCTGACACAACAAGTTTCAGGGAATCGTCTTTATTCCCAAGGGACTAAGACATACCATTGGGGTATATCAGTACAGATCATGTAGCTATTGAAAAGAATACACATAAATTTAACGACCTGAAAATGGATGATAAATTTATCAAAAATTTTGAACTAATAATATTAAACCAAAGGTAATATAGATTTCAATAGGATATAGTAATATGATTAGTCAAATAACCATTAAAGACATTTATTTATTTATGTTTAAAATCAACTGTTATTTATTTTATTTTTTATGTAATGATTTTTATTTTTTTCATTATAGCTGGTTTTCAGTGTTCTGTCAGTTTTCTACTATATAGCATGGAAACAACCTAAATATCCATCAAAAGATGATTGGATTAGGAAGATATGGTATATATACACAATGGAATACTACTCAGCTCTAAAAAAGAACAAAATAGTGCCATTTGCAGCAACATGGATTGAACTAGAGACTCTCATTCTAAGTGAAGTAAGTCAGAAAGAGAAAGACAAATATCATTAAAGATATTTAATTCATATTTAAAAGGCTCCAGGTAATGAAATTTCCAGGCCCACTAAGAAATTCTACTGAGCTTTTGGATAAGAACAAATATGGATTGTACACAATAGTTTCCATAAAATGCAGTCCCTCTTAACCTAATTCCAGACTAATACAGGATAACAAAAGATAAAGCACAATAAAATAAATATATGCTATTTCCTATGACGAATAACTCTTATGATCTTAGATATAATACCATGAACAAAATATTAACAAACCAAATCAAACAATGTATGAAAATATCAATGCATTATTGACCAAAGGGGATTTATCCCAGGTATGCAAAACTGGTTCAATACTTGAAAAGTAATCAACAAATTAGTCTTATTAACAAGCAAAAGATGTTGAAAAACTTTGACAAAATCTAGCTCCTATTCATGACAAACTTTTTCAGCAAGTTTGAAATAGGGGAAAGTTACTTTCGCTTGAAGATTATCTACTAAAAATATACAGCTAATTTCACACTTATCAGTGACAGACTAAATGGTTTTCCTCACAATGGGGAACAAGAAAATTTTCACCTTTATTATCCAACAAAAACTAGATGTTTTAGCAAAAATAGAACAAAAAGAAATAAAAGGAACAAATTAAACTTTTTTTCCAATTGGATAATTCCCAAGAATCTGCCAAAAAATTCAGAGCTAATATATGAGTGCAAAAAAATCTCCAATACAACACCAAGACATCAAAGACCATCTTATTTCTATATACCAACAATAAGCCTACAAATTATAAAATCAGAAGCACTATGTAATTTAAAATCATACCAAAGAACACGAAAAGATCAGTTTTATACTCAATATAACATGTACAGGTTCCGTATGCTGAATATTATAAAATATTAATGTGATAAATGAAGATGTAAATAAATAAGTGGAGAGATGCACTGTTACCAAAGATAAACACAATGGACATTATTTAAAGTGGTGAAAATAGATGTTCTTTAAAAATTGCTTACAGTAGGGGAAATAGCTAAGCTACATTTTAATTTTTGCAGAGATGATTTTGGAGTTTTTAGAGAAGATGAGGGAGAGGGTAGTGTGGGGCTCAGTAGAGTCATAGAAGGGAAAAACATACAAAGGGTGTCAATGTATCCATAATTATGGCAGCTGTGTTTGTTAGCTGACAGTTCTTTGAGTTAGGATTCTGTCCTCTCAAAGGTTAAGAGAAATAGGTCTATCCTTCTTAAGGGTGTTTCAAAGAAATGCCTCTTGCCTCTCAGGTTCTTGAAATAATTGTGAAAGATACTTAATAATCAAAAGATTTTATTTTGTTTTGGTAAATTATTTAAGAAAGGGAGATCAGAGGTTTATCAAAAGGCATTTACTAGAAAAACACTAAATTTTCCTGTCAGCTGATATAAATTTCACAGGCAAATATTTTAATGTTAGGCTGAGGTAATTCTAGTTAAATGGACTAATGACGCTAGAAGCCATGCTAGGATTTAGTTAGGACTCATACTGCAGAGCTTTGGATGGAATTTGTGTGTGTGTGTGCTGAGAGTCTATAGTTCTAACCAAGCTCATGGATAGACCAATTATTACAGATATTAGTTATTCCCGTCATGGCTCAATGGTTAAAGAATGTGACTAGGAATCATGAGGTTGTGGGTTCAATCCCTGGCCTTGCTCAGTGGGTTAAAGATCCGGCATTGCTATGAGCTGTGGTGAAGGTCTCAGACGTGGCTCAGATCCAGTGTTGCTGTGGCTCTGGCATAGGCTGGTGGCTACAACTCCGATTAGACCCCTAGCCTGGGAACCTCCATATGCCATGGGAGCAGCCCAAGAAATGGCAAAAAGACAAAAAAAAATCTATAGGTCCAATATTACCCAAATATAAATTCCACCAAGTTATTTGTAGACAGAGGCAAGCTTATTGTAAAATTTATATGGAAAAGCACAGAGTACATACCTGAGAATGGTTAGAACAATTTTGACAGGAATTATGTATCAGTAAACACTTTAAATATTTCACATTACTCTGTAGATATTGTAATCACAGCACTGTCATTTTTTGTTGTGAGATAGGCACACACATCAATAGAAAAGAGAATCCAGAAATGGACCATACATATATGCCCTAATGATTTCTTTCTTTTTATGGCCGCACCTGTGGCATATGGGAGTTCCTAGGCCAGGGGTTGAATAGGAGATGCAGCTGCAGACCTATGCCACAGCCATGGCATTACTGTATCCAAGCATCATCTATGATCTACACTGTAACTTACAGCAAATCCAGATTCCCATACCATTAAGTCAGTCCAGGGATCTAACCCATACCCTCACAGAGACAATGTTGTGTCCCTAACATGCTGAGCTGCAAGGGGAGCTCCTGCCCTAACAATTTTTGACAAAATGTTGAAACAAATGCAGTTGGGGATAAATGACTTTTTACACTTGGTGTTGGAGAAACTGGACATTAATATGCAAAGAAAAGAATCTGCTAAAAATTACTACTCCACAAAAATATATCCAGAAAGGATCATAGATTTAAATATTACACAAATTACAAACTTGTAGAAAAATACATCATTAAAATCTTCAGAACTATAGCTAATCATAAAGTTCTTAGCTATGGCACAAATAGCATATTACGTAAAAACAGAAAATGTTAATTTGGATTTCATCACAGTTAAAGTGTTTTGTTTTTAGACTTATTGTTGCAAAGGGGGAGGGGGAGGGAGTGGGCTGGATTGGGAGCTTTGGGTTAAGAGATGCAGACTATTGCCTTTGGAATGGATTAGCAATGAGATTCTGCAGTGTAGCACAGGGAACTATGTCTAGTCACTTATGATGGAGCATGATAATGTGAGAATAAATGTATACATGTATGTGTAACTGGGTCAACATGTTGTACAGCAGGAAAACAAATAATGTATTAGAAAAATTAAAAAAATATTGTGAAGAATTTGAAAAGAAAAACTAAATGTTGGTATGAAAAATCCAAATCATTTATAACACCAAATCCTGACAAGGATGTGGATAAAAAAGAATTCTCATTCATTAGTGGTGGGAATGTAGAATGGTAATGCCACTTTGGAATACAGTTTGGCATTTTCTTACAAAACTAAAGTATATGATTCAGCAGTAATGCCCCTTTGTATTTACTCAAATGAATTGAAAATTATGGCCTCATAAAAATGTACATCTCTATATTTATAGCTGCTTTATTCATAATCCCCAAATCCTAGAAGCAACTAAGAGTCCTTCAGTAGTTTAATTGATAAATAAACTGTGGTACATCCAGGCAATAGGATATTATCCCATACTAAACAGAAATAAGCTATCAAGTTATGAAAAATATATGTAGATACCTTAAATGTATATTTCTAAGTAAAAGAAGCCAATAAGAAAATGCTGTAAACCATATTTTTTTTTACTTTTTTATTTTTTTTTTATTTTATTTTCCCACTATACAGCAAGGGGGTCAGGTTATCCTTACATGTATATATTACAATTACAGTTTTTCCCCCACCATTTCTTCTGTTGCAACATGAGTATCTAGACATAGTTCTCAATGCTATTCAGCGGGATCTCCTTGTAAATCTATTCTAGGTTGTGTCTGATAAGCCCAAGCTCCCGATCCCTCCCACTCCCTCCCCCTCCCATCAGGCAACCACAAGTCTCTTCTCCAAGTCCATGATTTTCTCTTCTGAGGAGATGTTCATTTGTGCTGGATATTAGATTCCAGTTATAAGTGATATCATATGGTATTTGTCTTTGTCTTTCTGGCTCATTTCACTCAGGATGAGATTCTCTAGTTCCATCCATGTTGCGGCAAATGGCATGATGTCATTCTTTTTTATGGCTGAGGAGTATTCCATTGTGTATATATACCACTTCTTCCTAATCCAATCGTCTGTTGATGGACATTTGGGTTGTTTCCCTGTCCTGGCTATTGTGAATAGGGCTGCAAAGAACATGCGGGTGCATGTGTCTCTTTTAAGTAGAGCTTTGTCCGGATAGATGCCCAAGAGTGGGATTGTGGCATCATATGGAAGTTCTATGTATAGATTTCTAAGGTATCTCCAAACTGTTCTCCATAGTGGCTGTACCAGTTTACATTCCCACCAGCAGTGCAGGAGGGTTCCCTTTTCTCCACAGCCCCTCCAGCACTTGTTATTTGTGGATTTATTAATGATGGCCATTCTGACTGGTGTGAGGTGGTATCTCATGGTTGTTTTGATTTTCATTTCTCTTATAATCAGCGATGTTGAGCATTTTTCATGTGTTTGTTGGCCATCTGTATATCTTCTTTGGAGAAATGTCTATTCAGGTCTTTTGCCCATTTTTCCATTGATTGATTCGCTTTTTTGCTGTTGAGTTGTATAAGTTGCTTATATATTCTAGAGATTAAGCCCTTGTCAGTTGCATCATTTGAAACTGTTTTCTCCCATTCTGTAAGTTGTCTTTTTGTTTTCTTTTGGGTTTCCTTTGCTGCAAAAAGCTTTTCAGTTTGATGAGGTCCCATGGGTTTATTTTTGCTTTCATTTCTGTTGCTTTTGGAGACTGACCTGAGAAAATATTCATGATGTTGATGTCAGAGAGTGTTTTGCCTATGTTTTCTTCTAGGAGTTTGATGGTGTCCTGTCGTATATTTAAGTCTTTCAGCCATTTGGTGTTTATTTTTGGGCATGGTGTGAGGCTGTGTTCTAGTTTCATTGCTTTGCATGCAGCTGTCCAGGTTTCCCAGCAATGCTTGCTGAATAGACTTACCTTTTCCCATTTGATGTTCCTGCCTCCCTTGTCAAAGATTAATTGACCATAGGTGTCAGGGTTTATTTCCGGGTTCTCTATTCTGTTCCATTGGTCTGTCTGTCTGTTTTGATACCAGTACCATGCTGTTTTGATGACTGTGGCTTTGTAGTATTTCTTGAAGTCTGGGAGAGTTATGCCTCCTGCTTGGTTTTTGTTTCTCAGGATTGCTTTGGCGATTCTGGGTCTTTTGTTGTTCCATATAAATGTTTGGATTGTTTGTTCTAGTTCTGTGAAAAATGTCTTGGGTCATTTGATAGGGATTGCATTGAATCTGTAGATTGCTTTGGGTAGGATGGCCATTTTTACAATACCGATTTTTCCGATCCAGGAACATGGAATATCTTTCCATTTCTTTACCTCTTCTTTGATTTCTTTGATTAAGGTTTTATAGTTCTCGGCATAGAGGTCCGTTACCTCTTTGGTCAGGTGTATTCCAAGGTATTTGATTTTGTGAGGTGCAATTTTGAAAGGTATTGTAATTTTGCATTCCTTTTCTAATGTTTCATTGCTGGTATACAGAAATGCAACTGACTTCTGAATGTTAAATCTTCTACCCTGCTGCTTTGCTGAATTTATTAATCAGTTCAAGGAGTTTTGGGGTTGAGTCCTTAGGGTTTTCTAGGTATAGAATCATGTCATCTGCATACAGTGACAGTTTGATCTCTTCTCTTCCTATATGGATGCCTTTGATTTCTTTTGTTTGTCTAATTGCTGTGGCTAAGACTTCCAAAACAATGTTGAAGCGGAGTGGTGAGAGTGGGCATCCCTGTCTTGTTCCAGATTTGAGTGAGAAGGCTTTCAGTTTTTCCCCATTGAGGATTATATTTGCTGTGGGTTTATCATAAATGGCTTTGATTATATTCAGGAATGTTCCCTCTATACCCACTTTGGCGAGGGTCTTGATCATGAATGGATGTTGAACTTTGTCAAATGCTTTTTCTGCGTCTATTGAGATGATCATATGATTTTTGACCTTTTTTTTGTTAATGTGGTGTATGATGCTGATTGATTTGCGTATGTTGAACCATCCTTGTGAACCTGGGATGATCCCAACCTGGTCATGGTGTATAATTTTTTTGGTATGTTGTTGGATTCGGTTGGCTAAGATTTTGTTGAGAATTTTTGCATCTATATTCATCAGTGATATTGGGCGATAGTTTTCTTTTTTGGTGGTATCTCTGCCTGGTTTTGGAATGAGGGTGATGGTGGCCTCATAGAATGTCTTTGGGAGTATTCCTTCTTCTTCAACCTTTTGAAAGAGTTTAAGGAGGATGGGCACCAATTCCTCTTTATATGTTTGATAGAATTCTGCTGTGAAGCCATCTGGTCCTGGACTTTTATTTGTAGGGAGTGATTTTATGACCTCTTCAATTTCATTTCTAGTGATCGGTCTGTTTAGTTGGTCTGTTTCTGCTTGATTCAGTTTTGGCAGGCTGTAAGATTCTATAGAAAATTGTCCATTTCTTCCAGATTGTCAAACTTGTTGGCATATAGTTGTTCATAGTATTCTCTTATGGTTTTTTGTATTTCTGCTGTATCCGTTGTGATTTCTCCTTTTTCATTTATATTTTTGGTTATTTGGGTTCTTTCTCTCCTCTTTGTAGTGAGTCTGGCCAGGGGTTTGTCAATTTTGTGTACCTTTTCAAAGAACCAGCTCTTGGTTTTATTAATTTTCTCTATTGTTTTTTGAGTCTCTGTTTTATTGATGTCTTCTTTGATCCTTTTAATTTCCTTCCTTCTGCTGACTTTAGGTCTTTTTTGTTCTTCTTTTTCTAATTCATTTAGGTGGAGGGTTAAGTTGTCCATTTGGGATCTTTCTTCTTTTTTGAGAAATGCCTGTATTGCTATAAATTTCCCTCTGAGCACTGCTTTTGCAGCATCCCAGAGATTTTGAGAGGTTGTGTCTTCATTATCATTTGTTTCAAGGTAGTTTTTAATTTCCTTCTTGATTTCCTCATGGACCCATTGGTTTTTTAGTAGCATGTTGTTTTTTTCTCCATGGAGTAGGTTATTTCTCTTTCCTTTTCCCATGGTTGATTTCTAATTTCATGGCATTGTGGTCAGAGAAGATACTTGAGATAATTTCTATGCTCCTAAATTTATTGAGATTCGCTTTATGTCCCAATATGTGGTCGATTCTTGAGAATGTTCCATGAGCATTTGAGAAGAATGTGTATTCTGATTTTTTTTGGATGTAGTGTCCTGAAGATATCAATGAAGTCTACCTTTTCTATTGTTTCCTTTAGGATCTCTGTTGCTTTATTGGTTTTCTCTCTAGAGGATCTGTCCATTGATGTGAGGGGGGTATTTAGGTCTCCTACTATGATTGTATTCTCATCAATATCTCCCTTTATGTCTGTTAATATTTGTTGTATGTATCTGGGTGCTCCTATGTTTGGGGCATATATGTTGATGATAGTAACATCCTCTCCTTGGATGGATCCCTTAATCATGAAATAGTGTCCTTCTTTGTCTTTCTTTATGTCTTTTGTTTTAAAGTCTATTTTGTCTGATATGAGCGTTGTGACTCCTGCTTTTCTGTCATGTCTATTGGCGTGAAATACTTTTCCCCACCCTTTCACTTTCAATCTATATGTATCTTTTCTCCTAAGGTGAGTTTCTTGTAGGAAGCATATTGAAGGTTTTTGCCTTTTTATCCACTCAGCCATTCTGTGTCTTTTGATTGGGGCATTCAGTCCATTGACATTTAAGGTGATAATTGATAGATGATTATTTATTGCCATTTGATCCTCGTGTTCCAGTTGATTCTATGGCTCTCCATTCTTCCTTTCTTTTTCTTTTTTTTTTTCTTTTTTTGGTTGGATGGTCTCCTGTTATTATCTGCTTGAGTGTATTTTTTTTTTCATTTTTTGCAAATGCAATATTTGGTTTTGTCTTGTGGTTGCCCTGTTTATTAAATATGCTAACCCCTTCCCATAATTGTGTGTTTTAGCCTGATGGTCCTGTAAGTTCAAACACTTCATTATTATATTAAAATTAAGAAGAGAGACATACATACAAACAAAAAGGGTTATCTACCTCCTAACATCCCTTGCCCACATTTTATGGTTTTGATAAGTGTTTTTCATTTTTTTCTTTTTAATTTTATTTTGTTTGAAGCATGTTCATGATTAAATCTGTATGCTGGCTTATTTGAGTGACTGCTCTCTGATTGAGGTTTCCTCAGTCCTAGTTCTTCATCTTCTTCTTCTTCTTTTTTTTTTCTTTTCTTTTTTCTTCCCTTTCCTTCATTTCTTTTTGGTTTAGAGAAGCCCTTTCAATATTTCCTTTAACCTGGGTTTTGTGTTGCTGTATTTTTTTTAGTTTATGTTTGTTGGAAAAAAATTTTATTTCCCCTTCTATTTTAAATGATATTCTTGCTGGATAAAGTATTCTAGGTTGCATATTTTTTCCTTTTATCACTTTAAATATCTCTTGCCATTCCCTCCTGGCCTGTAGTGTTTCTGTAGAGAAATCAGCTGATATTCTTATGGGGGTTCCCTTGTAGGTAACATTCTGTTTTTCTCTTGCTGCCTTTAGGATCCTCTCTTTATCACTAACTTTTGCCATTTTTATTATGATGTGTCTTGGTGTGGGTCTGTTTGGGTTCAGTTTGTTTGGGGCCCTCTGTGCTTCCTGTATCTTGAATCCAGTATCCTTTAGATTTGGGAAGTTTCCAGTGATAATTTCTTCAAATATATTTTCCATCCCCTTATCTTTTTCTACTCCTTCTGGAATTCCTATTATGCGTAGATTGGCCCATTTTATATTATCCCATAGGTCTCTTATATTGCTTTCCAGTTTTTTGATTCGGTTTTCTGTCTGTTGACCAGATTGAGTGATTTCCATTATTCTATCTTCCATATCACTGATTCGTTCTTCTGCATTATTCATTCTGGTTTTTACTGCCCCTAGTTCAGTTTACATCTCTGCAAATGAATGTTCTAGTTTTTCTTGGCTCCTCCTTATGTTTTCTAGCTCCTTTCTGAGGGTATCTGCATTACTGTTCATATCTTCTCTGAATTCCTTCAGTATTTTCACTATTTCTCTTTTGAATTCCAGGTGTGTCTGACTGCAGAGATCTGTTTCATTGTTGACTGTTTTAGGTGAGTTCTCCTGTTGGTTTGACTGGGGTTGTTTTCTCAGCTTCTTCATCTTGCTTGTCATTTTCTTTCTCCTGAGGGAGTTGTACTCTCCGTTATCGGGCAGCTTTTGCCTTGTCACTGCCGTGGAATATTTCCTGAGGACTGGCGTTGTTGGTCAATCTTTTTTGAGGCAGTGTGGCTTTTCTGGAGTGTTGATGGGACTAACAGTGTTTCTTTGAAGCAAAGGAGGACTTCCTGAGGGCAGACAGGACTGGGAGGTCCACACCACAATGGTAGCAGATTTCACTTGGTCATGCAGAGCTTGCTCTGGTGTTTTTAGGCTGTGGGGTTCTTGCAGGGAGTTGGCGGTGTTGGGAAGCCTCTCTTCAGGGGTGCATCACCCCCTGGGGGCTGGAGAAGCTATCTGGGTCACTGAGAACCTAAGAGGCTCTTCCCTAGGGCAGCCCAACTCAGAAGGACAGCCTGAGAATGTAGGCGGATCTTTTCACAGTCTGGCTGAGCTTGTTGCAGGTTTTCTGGGCTGCAGGGGCTCTTCCAGGGGGCTGGTGGTGCTGAGCAGTTATTTCACGGGAGTGGGGCACCCCCTGGGAGCTTGGGCGGTTAGCAGGGCCCTTGGAGACCCAAGAGGCTCCTCCCCAGGGCAGCCCAACTCAGAAAAACCGTCTGAGATCTTTTCCCGACTCGGCCAGGCTTGTTGCAGCTTTTCTGGGCTGCAGGGGGTCCTGGCTGGAGCTGGCAGTCCTATGCAGCTGGTCCACTAGGTCTCAGCACCCCTTGGGGTCTTGGGCGGGTAGCAGGGCCCTTGGAGACCCAAGAGGCTCCTCCCCAGGGCAGCCCAACTCAGAAAGACCGTCTGAGATCTTTTCCCAACTCGGCCAGGCTTGTTGCAGCTTTTCTGGGCTGCAGGGGGTCCTGCCTGGAGCTGGCAGTCCTATGCAGCTGGTCCACTAGGTCTCAGGCACCCCCTGGGGGCTTGGGCGGGTAGCAGGACCCTTGGAGACTCAAGATGCTCCTCCCCAAGGCAGCCCGATTCAGAAAGACCGTCTGAGATCTTTTCCCGATTCGGCCAGGCTTGTTGCAGCTTTTCTGGGCTGCAGGGGGTCCTGCCTGGAGCTGGCAGTCCTATGCAGCTGGTCCACTAGGTCTCAGCACCCCTTGGGGTCTTGGGCGGGTAGCAGGGCCCTTGGAGACCCAAGAGGCTCCTCCCCAGGGCAGCCCAACTCAGAAAGACCGTCTGAGATCTTTTCCCAACTCGGCCAGGCTTGTTGCAGCTTTTCTGGGCTGCAGGGGGTCCTGCCTGGAGCTGGCAGTCCTATGCAGCTGGTCCACTAGGTCTCAGGCACCCCCTGGGGGCTTGGGCGGGTAGCAGGACCCTTGGAGACTCAAGATGCTCCTCCCCAAGGCAGCCCGATTCAGAAAGACCGTCTGAGATCTTTTCCCGATTCGGCCAGGCTTGTTGCAGCTTTTCTGGGCTGCAGGGGGTCCTGCCTGGAGCTGGCAGTCCTATGCAGCTGGTCCACTAGGTCTCAGCATTCCCTGGGGGCTTGGGCGGGTAGCAGGGCCCTTGGAGACTGAAGAGGCTCCTCCCCAGGGCAGCCTGATTCAGAAAGATGGTCTGAGATCTTTTCCCGATTCGGCCAGGCTTGTTGCAGCTTTTCTGGGCTGCAGGGGGTCCTGCCTGGAGCTGGCAGTCCTATGCAGCTGGTCCACTAGGTCTCAGCTCCCCCTGGGGTCTTGGGCGGGTAGCAGGGCTGTTGGAGACTCAAGAGGCTCCTCCCCGGGGCAGCCCGACTCAGAAAGACCGCCTGAGATCTTTTCCCAACTTGGCCAGGCTTGTTGCAGCTTTTCTGGGCTGCAGGGGGTCCTGCCTGGAGCTGGCAGTCCTATGCAGCTGGTCCACTAGGTCTCAGCACCCCCTGGGGTCTTGGGCGGGTAGCAAGGCCCTTGGAGACCCAAGAGGCTCCTCCCTGGGGCAGCCCATCTCAGAAAAACTGTCGGAGAATTAGGCCGATCTATTCACGGTCTGGCTAGGCTTGTTCTAGCTTTTCTGGGCTGCAGGCCTTTTCTAGGGGGCTGGTGGTGTTTGGTGCTGCTCTGTGGAAGTGTAGCCCCTCCAAAGGGCAAGCAGGCCTGAGCAGGGAGAGCCCCTGCGGTGGTAGGCTTCAGGCAATTGTTGAGGCCAGCCCTCCTGGATGGCAGGCAGCCCCAGGTCCGTTGAGAGCATAGGGGGTGGCAGGGGTGGGGGGACGGAATGCACTGGGAAGCACAGCTTTCTGCTAGCTAGCGGGCCTATAATCTTGCTGTGGTGTGGGGGTATTCTATGGGGACCCACCCCTTCTTCTCTCCCCTCCCCAGCATGGGCGCAGACCAGGCTCTTCTCCCAGGTTCCCTCTGAGGCGGCTTTCCACTTCCCTTCCCCTAGAGTATTGCTCCCTTCCTCTGGAACAGCTTTGTTTTCTAGTCTCCCAGGCAGTCTCTGCCCCGTCAAATGGTTTAGAGACCTCCCAAGCAGTTTCCGCTCTTCCCCGCCCCCCTAGCCTGGGGACTAATCTCTGGAGTTGAGGTCTCGGTGCCCAGCCCCCCCCCCAGGCGTCCCTCGGCCCTTTCTCAGGGATTAACCTTCGGAGGCGAGGTCTCGGTGCCCAGCCCCCACCCAGGCGTCCCCCAGCTCCCTCTCAGGGACCAACCTTCAGAGGCGAGGTCTCGGTGTCCAGCCCCCACCCTGGCGTCCCCTGGCCCTTTCCCGGGGACTAACCTCTGGAGCCGAGGATTCGGTGCCCAGCCCCCACCCAGGTGTCTCAATTTTTGGTGACTGTGCCCGTAGTTCAGATGGTCCGTTGGGTTCTTGATCAGTTTTTCCATACTCCGACTTACTGCTACACTCTTCTCTGCATCTGGGGATTCCTCCGGTTCATTTGATCTTTCGCCCGGTAGGTGACTTTCCAGGGTGCGGGATCCCTTTCTCCTCCGCAGTTCCCTTTCGGGAGTGCCCATCCCGCTCGGATTCACCTTCTCTCACTCTCCTCTTTTCTCCCGTTCTGCCCAATAATGTCACGAACTTCTTGCCGTTATTGGAGTTTAGGTTCCTCTGCCAGCAATTGGTTGCTGTTCTGTGCGAGTCATTTCTTCTGTAGATGTGCTTTTTTTGTTGTGTTCGTGGGAGAGGGCGAGCATGTCCCCCTACTCCTCCGCCATCTTGTCCTCTCCCCTGTAAACCATATTATTCCAACTATATAACATGCTGGAAAGGGAAAACAATGGAGACAGTAAAAAGATCAGTGATTGTCAGGGATTAGAAAGGAAGAAGTTATAAACAGGAAGAGTACAGAAGATTTTTAGGATATTGAAAATAATCTGTATGTTATTTGGAAAATGAATACATCATTATAAATCTTTTCAAATCCATGTAATGTACAACATCAAAAGTAAATATTAATGTGAACTATGTACTTTGGGTGATAATGATGTGCCAATATAAGATCATCAATTGTAAAAAGTATACTCTTCTGATGGGAGATGTTGATAGTAGGAAAGCTTATCCATGCATGGAGGCAGAGAATATTAGGAGAACACACTATATTTTCCATCAAATTTTGCTGTAAAACTAAAACTAAATTAAAATAGGCTTAAAAAAAACACATACAATATAAGCAATCATTGTGATGATAGAACTATTTATTACCTTATTTGTGACGGACAAAATTGCATATGTGATAAAATTTTATAGAATTAAATACACAGGCACAAATGAGTACAAGTAAAACTACATTTTATATTGATTCAGATATGTCATAATATAAATTGTAACAATGAAAAAAGTTTATGATAATGTACCATAGATTTACAGAATGTTATCATTATGAGAAAATGGGTAAACTAGGCCTCTTACTGTTATTTTTTACAACTATATGTAAATTTACAATAATAATTGCTGTTGGAAAATTAAATTTGAGCAAATCAGTCAAAGTTTTAAGCTAATAAGTCACATTAAGAGTTTGATTTTATAAATTTATAATTTTATATTTTATAAATTTAATGTAATACAATAAAAATTCAAATGAGCTTTTGGTTAAAACTAATTAAATAATTCTTCATTCTGCATGGAAAAATAAACATATAAGATTAACTAGGAAAATGCTGACCAGGGATAGTAGATTGAGAGGAGTTGCTCTATTACACATTGTAAAATAGAGCAAATACTATAATGAAATAGGGAACTATTATTGCATGTATAAGCATAGAGTGGAAGGGAAAAGATGGGGGGAGGAAGGGGATAGAGAATGGAAGAGGGAAAGGAAGGCCTGGGCTCAGGCATACCCTGATTTGAGTTGTTGATATAGGGAAGCTTGAGGCCACTGAGTAGAAGGGCTTCCTATGTGGTGGTTTACAAATTATATTTTGTGTTCTCCAACTAGTCCCATGTTGAAAGCAGGACAAAATTGTTGAAGATGGCAGTAATTGTACAAGTGCTGATTTTTTTAAAAATATTTTTATTTTTTTCTATTGAATTACAATGTTTGGTCAATTTCTGCTGTACATCAAAGTGACCCAGGTATTTTTCTCACATTATCCTCCATCATATTCCATCAGAAGTAACTAGATATAAGTCCCTGTTGTGTACAGCAGCATCTTGTTGCTAATCCACTCCAAATGCAAATAGTTTGCATCTATAACCCCAAACTCCCAATCCACTCCACTCCTTCCTCCTGCCCCTTGGCAACAACAAGTTGTTCTCCAAGTCCATGAGTTTGTTTCTTTTCTGAAATATATTCATTTGTGCCATATATTAGATTCCAGATATATATCATATAGTGTTTGACTTTCTCTTTCTAACTTACTTCACTTAGTATGAGAGTCTCTAGTTTCATCCACGGTGCTGCAAATGGCATTATCTTGTTGATTTTATGGCTGAGTAGTATTTCCTTGTGTATATAAACCACATCTTTTTAATCCATTCATCCGTTAATTGACATTTAAGTTGTTTTCATGTCTTGGCTATTGTGAATAGTGCTGCAATGAACATAGGGGTGCATGCATTTGTTCAATGAAAATTTGTCTGGATATATGTCCAGGGGGTGGGATTTCTGTGTCATAAGGTAGTTCTATATTTAATTTTCTGAGGTGTCTCCATGCTTTTTTCCATAGTGGTTGTACCAATTTACACTCCCACCAACAGTGAGGTAGGGTACATTTTTCGCCACACTCTCTCCAGCATTTGTTACACGTTGACTTGTTTATTACGGCCATTCTGACAAGTGTGAGATTGTTCCTCATAGGAGAACAAAATAATGCAATTTGTAGGAACTTGGATGCAACTAGAATTCTCAAACTAAGTGAAGTAAGTTAGAAAGAGAAAGACAAGTATCATATATCACTTACATGTAAAATCTAAAACATGACAGAAAAGAACCTATATACAAAACAGAAACAGAATAGCAGATATAGAGAACTGACTTGTGGTTGCCAACGGGAGAGGGATGGAGTGGGATGGACGAGGAGTTTGGGGTTAGTAGAGGCAAACTATTCCATTTAGAAGGGTAAATCAATGAAGTCCTACTGCGTAGCACAGGGAATTATATCTGATCATTTGTGATAGAACATGATGGAAGATAATAAGAGAAAAAAATGTATATATATCTCGGTCACTATTCCATACAGCAGAAAATTGATACAACACTGTAAATTAGGTATACTCTAATAAAAATAAAATTTTAAAATATTGTGTTAGGAAGAAAAGTTTTCTATATTATATTAGGTTTTATTGGCTGGTTTTAAGAATTAAATTTACATGAGACAGATTAACTTGAGAAAATAAAATTTTAATTCATATATATGGTAACCCCACATACATGAGAAGGTCAGACACAGTGCATATATGAAAGATTCAGAGACAGAAAAGTAAAAAGAGTTATGCAGGTCATCCTGAGCTAAGTGGATGGTGTAGGGGCATGTAGACAGGAGGGTTCATTCATAATGACAGGAAGAAAGTAAGAGGAAAAGAAAATATTAGTCTTGCCTTACAGATGGGATCAGTTAGATAAAATTTATCTTTGGTAATAACTCTTTTCCTTGGAAAACATGAAATTTATATATGTCAGGTGTTTAAGGAGGAGAGAGTAAATTTTTCTTGAGCACACAGAGTCTCCATTGCCTTTAGCTCAAAATAACCCATATGACAAAGTGGCACACCTTTTGGAGGTCTGTTCTGAACCCTTACAGTTTCCTTATTTCAAACATTCCTGAAAGTTTTATTGCCCAGAATTTGGGGTGGCAGATTGCTCCTTCTCATTCAACTGGTTTAATAGTTGGGCCTCCCTTCAGGAGGTGGTGTTGCAAGCAGGTTCCCAAAATTAAGCCTATGGTGTAAGAAGCATTTCTATGGAACAAAAAAAAATATTTGGAATGTATTATAATACGTAAATACGTACTATTCTTGTATGGGGACCCCACATACATGAAATAGTCAGAGACCGTATATACATGAGATGTTCAAAAACAAAAAGGTGAAATGAGGCATATATTCTATCCTGAGCTAAGGGATGCAATTTGGACCTGGGACTTCCAAGGACAAGAGAGTCATTCATAGGACAATGATAAAAGCATATGTCTGGAAATGAGGTGTTTTTCCTGCCATATAGATGGGGCCATTTAGATTAAATTTATCTCTGGTAATAACTCTTATTATGGGAAAAATCATAACTTTAATTCTTTTATGTAGTTAAGAAAGGGATAGTAATTTCTCTTGATCCCACAGTGTCTCCATTGCTTTTAAATCAAAATAGCCCACATGCCAAAGTGGCACATCTTGGAGAGGCCTGTTCTGAAACCTGACATATTAAAATGTTCAAAAAAATTAATGCTGCCAAATAATTTTTATGGATAGGTATTTTAAAAATGGAAAAGAGTGGTGCAGCAGAAATGAATCTGACTAGTATCCATGAGGATGCAGTTTTGATCCCTGACCTTGCTCAGTGGGCCAGGGATCTGGCATTGCTGTGAGATGTGATATAGATGGTAGATGCAGCTTAGATCCTGAGTTGCTGTGGCCTAGCCTGGCAGCTTTAGCTCTGATTTGACTCCTAGCCTGGAACTTCCATATGCCATGGGTGTGGCCCTAAAAAGATAAAAAAGAAAAAAAGAAAAAGAAACCCCATATTTTTTTCCAACATGTTAAAACTTGAGTACATGATGTACATGAATATCTTTATAAAAAGAAGTTTGTCAAAATGTATTAAAAGACTCAAAAACTCTTTTATCATTGACTATATTTCTACTTCCAGTAATTTACCAATAGGGGATAAATCTAAGTAGTAATATATTTTTCCTAAATTGATTTTTTAAATAAATTATTAATTAGAAAAGTTCCCTGGTGTCTTATCAAGGATCTAATGTTGTCACTGCTGTGACTTGTGTTGCTGCTGTGGTGGGGGTTCAATCTCTGGCTTGAGAAATTCCACATGGCATGGGCATGGATAAAAAAATAAAACTAAATTAAATATCCAGCAGTTAGGTATATTTGCTTGACAGTGTATCATGTAAATAATGCTTAAGTGGAGTGCAGACTTTTACCATATGAGGAAACTCATGAGCTAATGAAGGTATTCTGTTCATTCTCAGTTATTTCCCATACTTATGTAAATTCTTGGATGCAGTATTATGCTAAACTGATTTATGCACATATTCACTTTAAAAGATGAACACTATTTGCTTTGTTTTTTTCTTAAATTTTTTTACCTTTTATTTTTTTTTCTACTGTACATCATGGTGACCCAGTTATACATACATGTATACATTCTTTTTTCTCACATTACATGTTCTATCACAAGTGACTAGACAGAGTTCCCAGTGCTACACAGCAGGATCTCATTGCTAATCCATTCCAAAGGTAGGCAATATTATTTCCTGCTGTGGTGCAGTTGGTTAAGAATCCAACTGCAGCCTGCCTGGCTGCAGAGGTGCAGGTTCGATCCCTGGCCTGGGGGAGTAGATTCAAGTGATGAAGTTTGATCCCTTGCCCAGGAAAATCCCCATTTAAACCATAATCCTGCCGTCTAAGAAAAAAGAGTACCTAATTCCACAATAATATAAGGCAACTTTTCTATGGAGTATGGTAACAAATAATGCTTTGTTTGATATAATGAGGTGTGTGGCAGAAGTGGATGAGATGTTGAAGAAAAGTTTTATTGTGATTGACAAAGTAGCTTTCTTTTTTTCCTAGAGTGGGGCTCATCTATCGAAGCAGGAATGCTTTTTTTGTCCTCAGAAAGAAAGATTCTGATCTTTATTAGAAAAATTGATTCTTATAAATTCCAAAAAAGTAAGCTTAGGAATTGATTTTATTGTATTTAGCTCTATGGAAGTACAACTGACTGACAAAAATACACACATTTACTCTATACATAGTGATAACATTGTACATACACATACAAGCAAGACACAATCACTAAAACCAAGGTACTACATATATTTATCATCTCCAAAAATCTCCTTTTGATATTTTGTAGTTTTTTACAGCTTAGAAATTTCATGGATTTGGAGTTCATTCTCAAAGTAAATAAAGGAGGTGATGAGATCATGTGTACAATTTTTCATTATGGGGAATTAAGAAGTAGAATTTCAAACATACATATCTTTTGAAAATTAATATTCTTTATTCTCAGAGGGAAATATTTTCTCCTTTTTACTCCAAACAAATACTTTCTTATTCCATACTCTCCTACCTTATTTTTGAGAGAAGATTCAGAAGATTTCAAATAAAAAAAAAATAAATAGGATCTAAAATGTAGCTGCTGCTCAACCCCACAGGCTTTTCTCCTGTAGGAAGCAGCTCACATGTACATGTGTGAGCCAGTATGGAAGAGGATATATTACATATGGTTCAGCCTGAGGAACCCCCTTTGCTGCTTTTAATCAATAGCCATAGAGATAAGGATAAAGAGAGAGAAATAAAACCTTCATCTCTGTATGTTAATGGTTGAAAATGAAAGTATATTGCTTCTCAATGACTTGGAGATAAGTCATCTGAAGGAAAATCAAATAACTATCATAATTATATTTTCTATAATTATTTTTTCCTTTGAAGCCTTGGAGTAGTATAAACTTGATGACTTGCTAACAGTCAGAATCCATTAAGTATTTTCCTTTTCTAAGGCCAACTTTTTGTTACGTAAAACTTTTTGCTTTATCCAAACCCTCTGGCAGTCTTGTTTATCTACCTGTAACTTTTCCTCATTTGCTTGTTCGAATGCTTTGTTCACTATCCTTCTTAAACAAAAGTAACACATTATAATTACCATCACATATATAATATATATAATAATATATACTATGTTATATGATTATATATTATTATATTGTCATGCAATAGATATATATATTTCTATATTTTATCAAAAAATAGTGTGTTGAAATAATTGCATGCTGTGATTTGCTATCTTATTATTCATCTAAACTTCCATTTTTTACACCCTATATTTCACAAATAGAGGCCTCAAATGTGTTTACTTATGTGATCAAAACAGTCTTTAAAATGGACAAGAATTTAGAGTTTATCTAGCATAATACCCTTCTCACCGCCGAAGTACAATTCAGGTTTAATTTTTTTTCATTACGGTTGATTTACAGTGTTGTGCCAATTTCTAATCTACAGAAAAGTCACTCAGTCAAATTTTTTGGGTTTTTTTAAATTTTTGCCTGTGGTAATTGGAAGTTCCTAGACCAAGGATTGAATCCATGACAGGGCTGTAACTGGAGCCACAGCAGTGAAAACACTAGGTCTTTAACCCACTGAGTGATGGGGGAAATGTGCACCTCATTTTAAAAATGAAAGCCAAGGGTAAACCTAATCCATTTCACAAAGTTTTTTTTTTTTTTTTTTCCTTAAAAAGTTCAGTTTGTTCCCATCATGGTGTGGTGGAAACAAATCCGACTAGGAACGTGAGGTTGCGGGTTTGATCCCTGGCCTTGCTCAGTGGGTTAAGGATCTGGCTTTGCCATGAGCTCTGGTGTAGTTTGCAGACATGGCTCGGATCTGGCATTGCTGTGGCTGTGGTGTAGGCTGGTGGCTATAGCTCCAATTAGACCCCCAGCCTGGGAACCTCTATGTGCCAAGGATGCGGCCCTAAAAAGACAATAAAAAAAGTCCAGTTTGTTTATATTAAGCATTCCAATTCCTATCACATATGAGAAAGTAGAGCAGATAGAAAGAGTTTTTTATTTGTTTTGATTTTTTTTCAAGTTTTTCCTCTTCTTGTATCAAAGAAGATTTGCTCTTTTTCTTCATATTCTTACTTAGGACACCTGGACATGTATGGAGACAATTGACAGAGGTCATTTTTGTTGGAGGCAGTTTATTTTCCCTTCCATTTCTCATCAGACTTTCTCTTACTTCTTTGTTATGGAGAGTGTAGATGAAGGGGTTTAGAACTGGAGTCACCACAGTGTTTAGGACATGGACAGCTTTTGTCAGATCAAAGGCCTCCTTAATGGAAGTGCACACATGAAGGATGATTGTGGACTCATATCAGATGAGCACCACAATGAAATGGGAGGAGAAGGTAGAAAAAGCTTTTCTCCTGCCCTTGGCTGAGGGAATCCTGAGGATGGTGCTGATGATATAAACATAGGATACCAGGGTGATAATGCAAGAATGTAAGATGACCACAAAAGCAATCACAAAAGCCACTAGTTCTACTGCTCATGTGCTATTACAGGCCAGCGTGATCCAGAGTGCAATGTCACAAAAGAAGTGGTTGATGGTGTGGGGGCCACAGAAGGAAAGACTGCTCATGAGGATTTTGGGAATAGCAATGGCCATGAAATCACAGACCCAGGAGCCCAGAGCCAACTCTGCTGATAGGAGGCTGTTCATGATGATGCCATAGTGTAGAGGATAGCAGATGGTCAGATAGCAGTCATAAGCCGTGGCTGCCAGGAGGAAGTACTCTGTACAGCCCAATGAGAAAACAAGGTACATCTGCAAAAGACAGTTGGTAAATGATACAGTTTGGCTTTTCCCCAGGAGAATAGCCAGGACTTTAGGGACTGAAGTTGTGGTATACCAAATCTCCTGGAAAGAGAAATTGCTCAGGAAGAAGTACATGGGAGTGTGTAGCTGGTGGGAGGTACACACCGACATCAAGATAGCCATGTTACCACTGACTGTGAGGATATACATAATCAGAAAAAGCAAGAAGAGAGCGTTGAAGGACCTAGGACCCAGGAAAGCCCAGTAGGAGGAAGTCTTGGGAGATACATTCATTGTCTGTCCTCATTGAAATACTGAGATGAACCAGAAAACAGAGAACCTACACTGATGCCTTTGATCCAATCACAGAGTCCTAGAAAGATAAAAAGAAATAGATTGATGAAAGTGCTTCAATAGCTGAATGCAGACTGATAACCCAAAATTTGTTTAGTGCCCACTCTGTACTTCAAGCTATGCATGATTAATATCAGTTAATTTAATGAAATGGAGAGATGTTATTATAACCAACAAACGATTCAAGAGACATATGCAAATAACTTTAGCAATTTTGCAAAGATCACATCCATGGTTACACTTAAGATTCAAGATTGAAATCGAGTCTTTTTAGCTCTATTATCTTGTTCTAGTCAAGCCACAGTTAGATTACATCTAACCCGCAAAGGGCTGACCATGTAACACTGATTCAATTCACTACTATTTCTGCATTGTCCTTAAATGAAATTGTGTTTTTGTCTTTGTTCAGAACTAGGCCTTCCAAATATAAGTTCTAGTCAAATTCATGTCTCACAGTTGTAGGTTATAAATTTATCTTTTAATATAATTTGCTCTGACATCAAAAGTAGCATCTAGAAATAAACTATATAAATTCAAAAAAAATTTAACTTCTCTGATCTTGATCATTTCATGTTTAAATTTATTAATGTGATACATTATTCACACCAAAAATATTTCTATATTAAACATTGCACTTAAGGCAACTGCTTTCTGAACTAGGGTATTTTTTTTTTTGATTTAGGAAGTTTTATTTCTCCATAAAATAATATCCATAGTATTTTGAAAAAGATATTGCTATAAGCTTACTGAAGATATAGTTCCACAAAGTATAAATGATCAGTAAATTATTATAAGAAAAACACAGACCAGAGCTTAATCTCTTAGATAACAAGAAAACTGTTTTTAATTAATTATACAGATTAAATTTATAGTATTTTTGATATCCAGAAAAAAATAAGACTTTATTTCAAGGCATAATCTTAAGGATATTTTGATGCTTATTTGGAAGTGAGTGCACTAAGAACAGGCTGAAAAGCAGACATTTATTTTGAAACTAGTTTTTTTGTTTTGTTTAATTCTTGTAATTTATTTCTAAAAGCCTCTTTTGAGGACAGAGCTTATAAATTATAACCTTCAGTTGGGAATGTGTAACTATTGAATATTCAGGTCACTAGAACCTACATTTTAAAGGCAGAATTTTTAAAGGCAGAATTTCGAACAAGGCAAAAAGACTTTGGTGCCTTCAATCTCTGCATTTTCCTTACGTTTTCTCTCCACATTTTCACGTATGACACTCTCCAATACTAAATGTCCAGTACTCCAATACTCACTCTCCAATACCAAATGTAATCTCTTCCATAAATCTCAGCAGAATTGTTACATGTGTACAGAGTCAACAAGCATATTTATACTTCAAAAGGTCTACAAAGTTAAGGTGTCCATACTGTGAGTATACCTCACTTTTAAATGCCCTTTAAGGCAGAAGTAGGCTTCAGCGTCAGTCACAGCAATTATCTTAAGTTCTAATGTGCACGTCAATCACTTGAGTATGATGTTAAAATACAAGCAGTGGTGCTTGTGATTTTGCATTTCACATAAATATCCAGAAAGCATCACCGACTGGGCATCCTATCCTGAGGAACAAGTATCTAGCATCCTTCTAATTTTGTAAATAAAGCTTGAGATTCGCATATGCACACTATTGTATATGATCAATGGGAACCTGCTGTATAGAACAGGGAGACCTACTCAATATTCTGGGATAACCTATATAGGAATGGTTATGTGTATATGCATAACTAAATTAATTTGTTGTACAGCAGAAATTAACACAAAACTTTAAATCAACTATACTTCAATTCAATTTTTAAAAAGATTCTGAAGATCAGGGAGATGACATTACTCTCCCAACATTTGACCATTTGAGTAGAAAAGGACTTGGATTATTAATTTTTCTAACAAAAATATATAACCTGACTTACACATTGAGGAGTGAGACAGAGCAATAAAAAATATAAAAATATCCATTAGTAATAAACAGATTAGTAATAAATAATAGTAATAATAACATTAGTAATAAATAATAGTTTTCACAAATTTCCTAAAGCTAATATATTCCAACATCTATATCACTCATTTCCAACCAATATAGTTAAAAATGTTTTCTAGTTCAAAGTGCCCACAGTCATTGTTAATGTGTTTGGTGTTATTCAGTTGTTCTTCTTTGAAAGGTAGTCAAAGTCACCAGGTAACCATAAACTCATAGTACTAGATAACAGTAGCTAACATATTGTGAATGCTTACTTGGTAGTCACTAACATAATCTTTAATTCTATTACTTTAGCTTTATTTTTATCTTACTATTTTTACAGAGGAGGTAATTAAAACACAAAGACGCTAGAGAGGCTGTCCAAAATGGAGCTGTGACTATTGATTCTAGAGATTTGATCCCAGAGCCACAATACCTTGTACCTACTTCCTTCAAAGACATTTTAAAAATAGGTATCTGGGGAGTTCCCATTGTGGCACAGTGGAAACAAATCCAAATAGTAACCATGAGGTTGTGGGTTTGATCCCTGGATTCACTCAGTGGATCAAGGATCAGCATTGCTATGAGCTGCAGTGTAGGTCCCAGGTGTGGCTAAGATCCTGCATTGCCATGGCTGTGGTGTAAGCTGGCAGCTGTGGCACCAATTTGACCCCTAGCCTGGGAAACTCCATATGCCACAGATGTGGACCTAAAAAGCTGTATATACATATATATATGTGTGTGTGTGTGTGTGTGTATATATATGTATGTGTATATATATATATGTATGCATGTATTTGATTGGAAGATTCAGATAAGTGATATTTTAATTTATATTCAAACAGATGTAACCATTTGATTTCTAAAATAGAACTAGATCAAAGCTGTTTATAAAATCTGTTATATGAGATGACAGTAAGTAAAATGTAAAAATGTGAATAAAATAATTATTTTATCATTTTCCAAATTTAAGAATCAATTTGTGATAACTGAAAATTAGAGAATAAATATGATACCCATTGCTATATTATGAAATGTTATTTTCAGATTTTTATTTTCAGTTATATCATTGAATTTGTCAGAAATCATAAACTAATAATATTTGCTTAAAGTATTTGATGATCATTCCTCACATTTTAAAGCATGTATATATTGCTCTAGGTTTGAGTATTTTAAAATTAATTATAAGATGGATTGTATGCGAGTTTATGCAGATAACAAGAGTTTTAAAAAATTAAAGTAATATTTTGATTTACTGGCTTTAAACAAATAACTTTTTTATGTTTTAAAATTAAACAAGAATTTGATCTCTTTTTTAATAGATTGAATTTAAAAAAAATAATGACATTTAACAAGTAATTTTAATTTATACATTTAGAAGGTGATTTACATACATAAGACATTTTTGTACTAACATTCACTATTTTAGCAAAATAGATACATTTACATAATTTCTGAATGATAGGAGATTTGAGGTATTGATTAAATGCTATCACATAGCACAAATTTATGATAACAAATTTACCCATTAATTGAATCTATCATTGGCTAAAGCATAATGAATGCAGAAAAGATTGATCACTTACCAGTTGAAATTTTCTCTACCATTAGCATAAACTCTATGAACTGTCTTTTGACTTTATCTTTACCCTGTTTCTTCAGTCCTTAGTTTTATTTTAGTGAAAAAAAATATATTTTGATTTCAATAACTCTCTCCCCCTTTATTCTTCCGTCTTATTATTTTATGGTACACATCTTTTTAATATCCATTACTTTTTAATTAACTCAATCTGCCATTGTCTTTTAAATTTGTTCTGCCTTTTTCTATTTCCTTTTTTTTTCATTCTACCTGATTCTGTCTTGTTCTAGTTACATTCAACTTTCCTTTTGGTGTTTTACATTTTCTCCACCTCAGTCTTCCTCCTAATGAGCTCTATACTGAAAACAATCTACTATTGGGTAATTACTTATGTGTTCATGAATCTTCTGAGAGAAGGTAGCATATTAATTCTCTCTCTTGGGTACTTAGGGCTAGCTGAACAAGACTTATTTTTGTTAATATTTCTAAATGTGTGGTGTGATATAACTTATATGTGGAATCTAAAAATAATACAAATGATTGTATAAGCAAAACAGAACAGATTCACAAATACAGAAAACAAACTTAAAGTTACCTAGGGGGAGAAGTCAGGGTGATAGAACAAATTAGAGGTATGGGATTAACAGATACAAGCTGATATGTATAAAATTGATAATCAGCAAGGATATACTTTAGAGCACAGAGAATTGTAGATATTATCTTGTAATAACCTATAATGGAGTATAATCTGCAAAAATACTGAATCACTATGCTGTACACTTGAAATTAACCTAACATTGTAAATCAACTATAATTCAATTAAAATAAATAAATGGGCAGTTTCAGATTATTTTCAATCATTTTTCTGTGGTTAAATGTCGCATTTTGGTATATCAATAATGAAATGTTAGAAAAGGAATACAAAAATACAATACCTTTTATCACACCTGCAAAAATTAAATACAAGGAACAAATCTGACTAAGAAGGTAAAAAACATAATGCAGAGAACTATAAAACAATAATCAAGGAATTTAAATAGGACTCAAAGAAATGGAGAGATATCCCATGTAACTGGGTTGGAAAAATTAACATCATAACAATGGCCATTCTACCCAAAACAATCTACAGATTCAATGCCATCTCTATCAAACTACCTGTGACATATTTCACAGAACTAGAGCCAACAATCCAAAAATTATATGGAAACATAAGAGACACAGAATTGCCAAGGCAATCCTGAGGAACAAAACCAAGCAGGAGGCAAAATTCTTTTATTTATTTTTTTTTATTTTATTATTACTTTTTATAGTTATTACCCCAATACAATTTTATTTCTACTGTACAGCATGGTGACCTAGTTACACATACAGGTACACATTCTACTTTCTCATATTATCATGCTCCATCATAAGTGACTAGACAGAGTTCCCAGTAATACACAGCAGGATCTCATTGCTAATCCATTCCAAAGGCAATAGTAAGTATCTATTAACCTCAAGCTCCCCAACAACCTCACTCCCTCCCCACCCCATTGGCAACCACAAGTCTATTCTCCAAGTCCATGATTTTCTTTTCTGTAGAAAGGTTCATTTGTGCCTTATATTGGATTCCAGATGTAAGTGACATCATATGGTATTTGCCTTTCTCTTTCTGACTTTCTTCACTCAGTGTGAGAGTCTCTAGTTCCATCCATGTTTCTGCAAATGGCATTATTTCATTCTTTTTTATGGCTGAATAGTATTCCATTGTGTATCTATACCACATCTTTCTAATCCAATCATCCATCAATTGACATCTGGGTTGTTTCCAAGTCTTGGCTATTGTGAAAAGAGCTGCAATGAACATGCAGGTGCATGTGATTTTTAAGGAAAGTTTTGCCCAGATATATGCCCAAGAATAGGAATGATGGATCATATGGTACTGTGGGAATGCTGGATCATATGGTAGTATGTGTAGATTTAAAAGGTAACTCCATGCTGTTTTACTTAGCAGTTGTAAAGCTTTCATTCCCACCAACAGTGCAGGAGGGTTTCCTTTTCTCCACACCCCCTCCAGCATTTGTTATATGTGTACTTCCTAATGATGGCCATTCTGACTGGTGTGAGGTGGTCTCTCATGGTAGTTTTGATTTGCATTTCTCTAATAATCAGGGATGTTGAGCATTTTTTCATGTGCTTGTTGGCCATCTGCACATCTTCCTTGGAAAAACATCTATTCAGGTCTTTTGCACATTTTTCCATTGCATTGTGGGTTTTTTTGCTGGTGAGTTGTATAAATTGCGTGTAAATTTTAGAGATTAAGTGCTTGTCAGTTGCGTCATTCGAAACTATTTTCTCGGCATTCTGTAAGTTCTCCTTTTGTCTTTGTGTTTTCTTTTCGGTTTCTTTGCCACACAAAACTTAACAGTTTGATTAGATCCCATTGGTTCATTTTTGCTTTTCTTTTTGTTGCTTTGTGACTCTGATCTGAGAAATCATTTGTACGGTTGATGTCAGAGAATGTTTTGCCTATGTTATCTTCCAGGAGTTTGATGGCGTCTTGTCTTATATTTAAGTCTTTCAGCCATTTTTGAGTTATCTTCTTGCATGGTGTGAGGGTGAGTTCTAGTTTCATTGATTTGCATGCAGCTGTCCAGGTTTCCCAGCAATGCTTGCTAAAAAGACGGTCTTTTTCCCATTTTATGTTCTTGCCTCCTTTGCCACAGATTAATTGATCACAGGTGTCTGGGTTTATTTCTGGGTTCTCTGGTCTGTTCCATTTGTCTGTATGACTGTTTTGGTACCAGTACCACACTGCCTTGATGACTGTGGCTGTGTAATATTGCCTGAAGTCTGGGAGAGCGATGCCTCCTGCTTGGTTTTTGTTCCTCAGAATTTCCTTTAGTGGTTCCATATAAATGTTTGGATAGTTTGTTCTAGTTATGTGAAGAATGTCATCGGTAATTTGATAGGGATTGCATTGAATCTGTAGATTGCTTTGGGTAGTATGGGCATTTTTACAATATTAATGTTTCCAACCCAGGAGCGTGGACTATCTTTCCATTTCCTTACATCTTCTTTAATTTCCTTGATTAATGTTTTATAGCTCTTGCATAAAATTCCTTTACCTCCTTGGTCAGGTGTATTCCCAGGTATTTGTTTGTTTGTGGTGCAATTTTCAAATGCATTGTGTTTGTATGTGATTATCACTTATATCTGGTATCTAACATACAGTACAAATGAACCTTTCCACAGAAAAGAAAATCATGAACTTTGAGATTAGACTTGTGGTCACCTGGAGGGAGGGGGAGGGAGTGGGATGGATTGGTAGCTTGGTACTTTTGGAAGAGGTTAACAATGAGATCCTGCTGTGTAGCACTGAGAATTATGTCTAGATACTTAGGATGGAGCATGATAATGGGAGAAAAAATATTTCTACATGTATGTGTTACTGGATCCCCAAGCAGTACAATGGGAAAAAAATTGAGTTGGGGAAATAACAATAAAAAATAAATTCATTAAAAAAGAAGTAAAATTAAGTTTGCTGAGGATTCTGCAATAAAAAAAATAAAAATATCAGCAAAATTATAAATAATAAAAGACTATGAATATCATAACCTATTCATTGTACATTCATTACAATTTTTATAAAGATATGTGGAAATCAAAAAATAAAAAAATAAAAACCTATTGTAAAAGTGATAACAACCTCAAGGAAAAGTGAAAGGACAAACATGAAAATTTTAAAATGATGTTCAAAATCATAGAATGTGTGGAAGGAAAGTAAAATCTAATCTCTTTTTTAAAATAATGTGTTTGAGCTTATATGACTATCAGGCTAAAGCAAGCAGATATAGGAAGTGGTTTGTTTACATACTTAAAAAAACAGGGCAACCACTAATCAAAAACAAACATTACATTAACAAAAACTAAAAAGAAAAGCACACAAGCAAAAAATAAATGGAAATCATCCAACCAATAAAAGAAATGAACAAAGGAGAATCATAAAATCAACTGGAAAACAAGGTTTAAAATGGCACTAAATACATATTTACCAATAATTACCTTAAACATCAATGCACTGAATGCTCCAATCAAGATACAGAGTGGCAGATTTTAAAAAAAGTAAGAACCTACAATAAGCTCTCTACAAGAGATCAACCTTAGGCAAAGGACACATATAGATTGAAAGTGAGGGGATGAGAAAAAACATTTCATGCCAATGTACAAGACAGGAAAGCAGGAGTTGCAATACTCATATCAGACAAAATAGATTTTAAATTGATGATGTTAAAGAAAGACAAAGAATGATACTATTTAATAATAAAATAATCCATTCAAGGAAAGGTTAAAATCATCAATAAATCCCCCTAATATAGGAGCACCCAAATATATACAACAAATACTAACAGATATAAAAAAATAAATAATAGGAATACAATAAGATTTAAACACTACACTCACATCAATGGACAGATCCTTTAGATAGAAAATCAATAAGCTACAGAGACCCTAAATGACACAGTAGAAAAATGAACTTAATTGACATTTTCAGGACATTACATCCAAACAAATCACAATACCTTTTCAAGTGTACATGGAACCTCCTCAAAGACTGACTGCATACTGGGGCACAAAACTAATCTCAACAAATTAGAATATAGAAATTATTTCAAGTATCTTCTCTGACCACAATGGCATGAAACTGGAAATCAACAACAGGAAAAGAAATGAGAAAAAAACTGACTACATGGAGACTAAATTCGTGCTACTAAAAATAAGTATGTCAATGAGGACATCAAAAAGGAAATTAAAAAAAATACCTTGAGACAAATGATAATGAAGACACAACCATTCAAAATATATGGGATGCCACAAAAGCAGTGCTTAGAGAGAAATTCCTAGTGATACAGGCCTTACTTATAAAAGAAGAAAATTCTCAAATCAACAACTTAACCCACTACCTAAATTAATTAGAAAAAGAAGAACAAACTAAACCTCCCAGCAGAAAGAAAGAAATCATAAAGATCAGAGAGAAAATCATTAAAATAGAGATTAAAAAAAGAACACCAAAAATTTGTAAAACCAAGAGCTGGTTCCTTGAAAAGGTAAACAAAATTGACACACCTCTGGCCATACTCACCAAGAGGAGGAGGGAAAGAACCCAAATAAACAAAATTAGAAATGAAAATGAGAAATCTCAATGGATACTGCAGAAATACATAAATAAATAAATGCTATGAACAATTAAATGCCAACAAATTTGACAACCCAGAAGAAATGGACAACTTTCTAGAGACTTACCACCCACCAATAATGAATCAAGAAGAAATAGATCAACTTAACAGACCAATCACTAGAAATGAAATTGAATATGTCATGAAAACACTCCTTACAAATAAAAGTTCAAGACCAGATGGCTTCACAGGTGAATTCCACCAAACACAAAAAGAGGATTATACCCATCCTTCTTAAATTTTTCCAGAACCACATCTCAGTAGATGAAGGAAAAGGATTTAACAAAGTCTATCATCCATTCATGATAAAAGCTCTTACCAGACTTGGTGTAGAGGAAACACTTTAACATAAAAAAGCTATTTATAACAAACCCACAGTAAATATAATACTCAATGGAGCAAATCTGAAAGCCTTTCCACTAAAATCTGGAACAAGATAAGGATGCTCACCCTCACCACTTTTAATTCAATATAGTATTAGAAATTCTAGACACTGCAATCAGACAAACAAAAGAAATAAAATACATTCAAATTTCAAGAGAAGAGGTAAGTTATGATGACATGGTACTATATATAGAAAACCCAGAGGAGTCCACACAGAAACTACTCAAACTGATCAATGAATTCAACAAAGTAGCAGAATACAAGATTAACATTCAGAAATTGGTTGTAGTTCTGTATACTAACAATGAAATATAAGAAAAAGAACACAAAAATAAATACCTTTTCAAATCATGTGCCACTAAATTAAAACCATGGAATAAATCAGACCAAGGAGGTGAAAGACTTATATGCTAATAACTATAAAACCTTAATCAAAAAACATTAATCAAGGGAATTAAAAAAGATTCAAATAAATGGAAAGATATTCCATGCTCCTGGGTTGGAAAAAATCATATCATAAACATGGCCATACTACTGAAAGCAATCTACAGATTCAAAGAAATCCCTATCAAAATAACCATGACAAGATTTGCACTGCAAACGAAACCATAAAAAAAAAAAAAACCTACATAATGGGACAAAATAGTTTCAAAGATTCAACTGAAAAAGGATTAATCTCTAAAATATACAACTCAACAGCAAAATAACCAACAGCCCAATTGGAAAATGGGCAAAAGACCTGAATAGACATTTTTTCAAAGAAGATGTACAGATGGCCACGAGGCACATGAAAAAAATGCTCAATATCACTGACTATTAGGGAAATGCAAATTAGAACTACAATGAGATACAAGCTCACACCAGCCAGAATGGCCAATCATTAACAAGTCCACAAGCAACAAATGCTGGATAGGGTCTGGAGGAAAGGGAACCCTCTGGCACTGTTGGTGGGAATGTAAATTTGTGCAATCACTATGGAAAACCGTATGGAGGTACCTAAGAAAACTAAATATATAACTACCATATAACCCAGCAATTCCCCTGTTGGGCATATATATATATATATCTGGACAAAACTTTCCTTGAAAAAGATACATGTACCTGTATGTTCATTGCAACACTATTCACAATAGCCAAGACATGGAAATAACCTAAATGTCCATTGACAGATGAATGGATTAAGAAGATGTGGTATATATACACAATGGAATACTACTCAGCCATAAAAAGAATGAAATAATGCCATTTGAAGCAACATGGATGGAACTAGAGACTCTCATACTAAGCCAAGTTAGTCAGAAAGAGAACAGCAAATACCATATGATATCACTTATATCTGGAATCTAATACATGGCACAAATGAACCTTTCTACAGAAAAGAATCTCATGGATTTGGAGAACAGACTTGTGGGGGAGGGAGTGGGATGGATTTGGAATACATTTGTAATGGATAAGTAATGACATCCTTCTTTATAGCACAGGGAACTATATCTAGTCACTTGTGATGGTGCAGGATGAATATATTGTAAGTAAAAGAGTGTGTATGTGTGTGTGTCTGGGTCACTTTGGTGTACAGTAGGAAATTGACAAGTCACTGTAAACCAATAACAATGGAAAAAATAAAAATCATAAATTATTTTATCATATTTATTATTTTTCATTTTAATTAGTATGTATTTTGCTATGTTTCTTCTTGGATTTATCCTTTATGGGAAATTCTGTGCTTCCGTAACTTGAATAAATATTTCCTTACCCAGTTAGGAACTTTTACAGCTCTGATATCTTCAAGTATTTTCTCTGGTCCTCTCTCTCTTCTCATTCTAGACACCCTATGACACAAATGTTAGTACATTTATTGTGATAGTAAAGGTCTCTTACACTCTCCTTAGTTCTTTTCACTCTTTTTTTCTTTTCTGTGGTAGTGATTTCTATCACTCTTGTCTTCCTGATCACTTAATTCATTCTTCTGCCTCTGTTGTCCTGCCATTGATTTATTCTAGTGTATTTTTTTTATTTCAGATATTGTGCTCTTCATCTTATTTTGCTTGTTCTTTATATCTTCTACTTATTTGGCAAACATTTCTTGTGACTTCTCATTTTTGTGTCTCCCTTCTTTTTCTGGTATCTTAGATCATCTTTACTGTCTTCACTCTGAATATTTTTTAAGGTAAATTGCCAATCTCATCATCATTCATTTATTTTTGTTTTATGTCTTTGTCTGAAAGCTATTTTTTGTCATCTAATATTTTGTACCTCTCTATGTTTATCATTTTCTTGACAGCAGGTATGTAGATGCAACAGCTCTTGCCCAATCCTGGAGTTGTCAGCAGTGGTAGAGTTACCCAGAGTACACAGTGGGAGCAGCAGTTTCATGCTACCTCTCCTGGAACCACATGACTGATAGGGATGGTGTCATGAAGCAAACAGTAGAGGTTCACAGTTCGTAGGACTGCTCCTATAACAGGGGGGAGGGGCAGAAGTGACTCCTGTGATCCCTTTTACTACCAGGCAGCCCTCAGTACTGTTCTTATTGTAGGCAATTTTAGCAGCTGCTTCTGGAGTCACACCATTTGCTGCAGAGGCTTTTGGAACTGCTCTCTGTAGCCGCAGGGTCAAGTGATATTCTGGCATTCATACCCTTTTTTTAACCCCTCTAGGGGTGCACTCTCTGCAACCCCAAGGACTATGGCTACCCCCAGATGTTGCTAAAAGGCACTCTTTGCAGTTATGTAACATTCATCACTTGCCATGTTCATGTGGTAGCCATGAAATGTGTGCCACTCCTGCAATCCCCTTCTGGGCTGCTGGCAGCAGTGTTCTGCTTGGCTACTGACTGGAGTGTCTCTATTGCCACAGATATTGTGCATAAACTTCTATTTTTTCATTTTTGAGAGTTTTATTGATCTATAGTTGATTTACAAATTTGTGATAGTTACTTCTATATAAAAGAATGATTCAGTTAAACATTTACACACATCCATTCTCTTTAAGATTATTTCCCCAGATAGCTTATTACAGAATATTGGACAGAGTTCTCTGTGCTAATTAGCAGGACCCCACTGGCCAATCTTTCCATATACCTCTCTGTGCATATGCCTATCCCAAACCCAAGTCCATCCACCAACCCCAAATGTCTCCTTTGGTAACCGTATTTTTTATTGTCTTTTAGTCTGTTTCTGTTCTTCAAATAAGTTCATTTGTATCCTTTCTTTTAGGTTCCACATAAAAGTAATATTATCCTGCATGTGTCTTTCACTGTCTTACTTCTCTGAGTATGATAATTTCTAGGTCCATCCATGTTGCTGCAAATAGCATGGTTTTATTCTTATTTATGACTAAGTAATATTCCATTGTATATATGTACATGTTTCATTTAATTTACTTTTTATTGTTATTTCCCTAACACACTTTTTCCCCACTGTACAGCATTGAGACCCAGTTACACATACATGTAAACTTAATTTTTTCTCCCATTGTCATGCTGCATTATATGTATCTAGACACACTTCTCAGTGCTACCAGGCAGCCCTCAGTACTGTTCTTATTGTAGGCAGTACCTCATTGTAAATCCATTCAAAGAGCAGTAGTTTGTGTCCGTTAACCCCAAGCTCCTTATCCCTCCCATTCCTTCCCACTCCCCCCCGGGAAACCACAAGTCTATTCTCAAAGTCCATTATTTTCTTTTCTGTGAAAAGGTTCATTTGTGCCCTAGATTCCAGAAATGAGTGATATCATATGGTATTTGTCTTTATCTTTATGAATTATTTCACTCAGTATGAGAGTTTCTAGTACCATCCATGTTGCTGCAAATGGCATTATTTCATTCTCTTTTATGATTGAGTAGTATTCAATTGTATATATATACCACACCTTCCTAATCAAGTCATCTGTTAATAAACATTTAGGTTGTTTCCATGACTTGGCTATTGTGAATATAGCTGCAATGAACATGTGGGTGCATGTGCCATTTTTAAGGAAATTTTTGTCTGGATATATGCCCAAGAGTGGGATTGCTTGATCACATGTTAGTTCTATGTATAGATTTCTAAGGTACATCCATATGATTCTCCATAGCGGCTGTACAAGCTTACATTCCCACCAAGAGTGCAAGAGGGTTCCCTTTTATCCATACCCCCTCCAGCATTTGTTATCTGTGGAGTTATTAATGATGGCCATTCTGACAGGTGTAAGGTGTTATCTCATGGTAGTTTTGATTTGCATTTCTCTAATAATCAGAGATGTTGAGCATTGTTTCAAGTGCTTGTTGGCCATCTGTGTCTCTTCCTTGGAGAATTGTCTATTCAGGTCTTTTGCCCATTTTTCCATTGGGTCGATGGCTTTTATGCTGTTGAGTTGTATAAATTTGTATATTCCAGAGATTAAGCCTACATCGGTTGCATCTTTTGAAACTATTTTCTTCCATTCCATAAGATGTCTTTTTGTTTTCTTTTTGGTTTCTTTTGCTGCGAAAAATCTTGTCAGTTTGATTTACGTCCTATTGGTTTATTTTTTATTTCTGTTGCTTCAGGAGTGACCTGGGAAAATATTCATAAGATTGATGTCAGAGAATGTTTTGCCTGCATTCTCTTCTAGGAGTTTGATGGTGTCTTGTCTTATATTTAAGTCTTAAGCCATTTTGAGTTTATTTTCCTGCAGATGGTGTGAGGGTGAGTTCTAATTTCATTGATTTGCTTGTAACTATCCAGGTTTCCCAGCAATTCTTGCTGAATAGACTTTTTCCCATTTTATGTTCTTGCCCCCTTTGTCAAAGACTAATTGACCATAAGTGTCTGGATTTATTTCTGGATTCGTTAGTGTGTTCCATTGGTCTATATGTCTGTTTTGGTACCAGTACCACACTGTCTTGATGACTGTGGCTTTGTAATATTGCCTGAAGTCTGGGAGATTTATGCCTCCTGCTTGGTTTTTGTTCCTCAGGATTACTTTGGCAATTCTGAGCCATTTGTGATTCCATATAAATTTCTGCATTGTTCTAGCTCTATGAAAAATGTCATGGGTAATGTGATAGAGATTGCATTGAATCTGTAGATTGCTTTGGGTAGTGTGGCCATTTTTACAATATTAATGTTTCCAACCCAGGAGCATGGAATATCTTTCTATTTCCTTACATCTTTAATTTCCTTGATTAATGTTTTATAGCTCTCTGCATAAAGTTCCTTTGCATCCTTGGTCAGGTGTATTCCCAGGTATTTGATTTTGTGAGGTGCAATTTTAAAAGGTATTGTGTTTCTGTATTCCTTTTTTTATTATTACTCAAATGAATTTATCACATCTGTAGTTGTAGGTATTCCTTTTCTACTGTTTCTTTATTAGTATACAGAAACACAACTGATTTCTGAATGTTAATCTTATATCCTGCTAATTTTCTGAATTTTTTGATTAGTTTAAGCAGTTTTATGGGTTGAGTCCTTAGGGTTTTTTATGTATAGTATCATGTCATTTGCATACAGTGACAGTTTTATCTCTTCTCTTCCTCTTTGGATGCCTTTTATTTCTTTTGTTTGTCTGATTGCTGTGGCTAGGACTTCCAGTACTCTTTTGAATAACAGCAGTGAGAGTGGGCATCCTTGTATTGTTCCAGATTTTAGTGGGAAGGCTTTCAGCTTTTCTCCATTGAATATTATACTTGCTGTAGGTTTGTCATAAATGGATTTCATTATGTTCAGGAATGTTCCCTCTATACCCACTTTGGTGAGAGTTTTTATCATGAATGGATGTTGGACTTTGTTAAATGCTTTTTCTGCGTCTATTGAGATGATCATAAGGTTTTTGACTTTTTTTGTTAATGTGGTGTATGATGTTGATTGATTTGATATGTTGAACCAACCTTGTGCACCTGGGATGAATCCCACCTGGTCATGGTGTATGATCTTCCTGATATGTCATAAATTCGGTTGGCTAAAATTTTGTTGAGAATTTTTCTGTCTATACTCATCAAAGAGATCAGTTGATAATTTTTTTTGTGGTATCTTTGTCTGATTTTGGAATTATGGTGATGGTGGCATCATAGAATGTCTTTGGGAGTCTTCCTTTTGAAAAAGTTTAAGGAGGATGTGCCCATGTTTCTCTTTGTATGTTTGGTAGAGTTTGCCTGGGAAGCCATCTGGTCCTGCATTTTAGTTATATGGAGTGTTTTTTATGACATATTCAATTTCATTTCTAGTGATTGGTCTGTTCAGTTGGTCTATTTCTTCTTGATTCAGTTTTGGCAGGCTTTAAGTCTCTATAAAGTTGCCCATTTCTTCCAGATTGTCAAATTCGTTGGCATATAATTGTTCATAGTAGTCTCATATGTTTTTTTTTTGTATTTCTACAGTATCCATTGTGACTTCTCTTTTTTCATTTCTAATTTTGTTTATTTGGGTTCTTTCTCTCCTCTTCTTGGTGAGTCTAGCCAGAGGTTTGTCAATTTTGTTAACCTTTTCAAAGAACCAGCTCTGGGTTTGATTGATTTTTTCTGTTGTTTTTTTGCATCTCTATTTCATTGATTTCATCTTTGATCTTTATGCTTTCTTTCCTTCTGCTGAATTTAGGTTATTTTGTTCTTTTTCTAGTTCATTTAGGTGGTGGGTTAAGTTGTCAAATTCAGATTTTTCTTCTTTTTTGAGGAAGGCCTGTATTGCTATGAATTTATGTCTGAGCCCTGCTTTTGCAACATCCCATATATTTTGAGAGGTTGTGTCTTCATTACCATGTGTCTCAAGGTATTTTTTTATTTCCTTCTTGATTTCCTCATTGACCCACTGGTTTTCAGTAGCATGTGTTTTGGTCTCCATGTAATCAGTTTTTTCTCACTTTTTTTCCTGTGGTTGATTTCTAGTTTCATGCCATTGTGGTCAGAAAAAAAATTCTATACTCATAAATTTGTGGAGCTTAGCTTTTTTGCCTCAGTATGTGATCAGTTCTTGAGAATGTTCCATGTGCACATGAGAAGTATGTGTATTCTGTTTTTTTGGATTCAATGTCCTGAAAATATCAATTAAGTCTTAATTTTCTATTGTGTCCTTTAGGATCTCTGTTGCCTTATTGGTTATATGTCTAGGATCTGTCCATTGATGTGAGTGGGGTATTAATTCCCATCAATTTATCTTTTTATGTCTATTAATATTTGTTTTATGTATCTGAGTACTCCTATATTAGGGGAATATATATTGATGATTGTAATATGTTCTTCTTGAATGGATCCTTTAACCATTACATAGTGTCCTTCTTTGTCTTTCTTTATGGCCTTCATTTTAAAGTCTATTTTTTTCTGATATGAGGTTTGCAACTGCTGCTTTCCTGTCTTGTCCATTGCCATGAAATATCTTTTCCCACCACCTCATTTTCAATCTACATGTGTCCTTTGCCCAGGAATGAGCTTCTTCAGGTAGCAAATTGAAAGTTTCTAGTTTATTATCCAATCTGCCATTCTGTGTCTTTTGATTAGAGCCTTCAGTCCATTGACATTTAAGGTGATAATGGATAGATGTTTCTTTATTGCCATTTAAAACCATTTTAAAAATCAACCCTTTTCCAGTTGATTCTATGATTCTCCAGTCTTCCTTTCTTTTTTTGGTTGGATGGTCTCCAATTATTTTCTGCTTGAGTCTTTTCTTTTCATTTTTTGTGAATGTAATGTTTGGTTTGCTTTTGTGCTTGCCCTTTTTTTTTAAGTATGTTATCCCCTTCCTATAATTGTGTGTTTTAGTGTGATAGTCCTGTAGGTTCAAACACTTTATTGCCATAATAAAATTAGAAGAAAAAATTAAAAAGAGAGAAATAATCTATTTATTTTCTTACTACTCTTGCCAACATTTTATGTTTTTGATTTATTTTTTAAAATTTTAGTTTATTTTAAACATTTTCATGATTAGATATGTATGCTGGCTTATTTAAGTGACTGCTCTCTGATTGTGGTTTCCTCCATCCTAGTTCTTCCTCTTTTTTTTTTTTAATTTAGAGAAGCCCTTTCAGTATTTCTTTCAGAATGGGCTTTGTATTTCTGTATTCTTTTAGCTTTTTTTGTTAGGTAATTCTTTATTTCACCTTCTATTTTAAATTATATTCTTGCTGGATAGAGAATTCTAGGTTGTATGTTTTTTCCTTTTAGCACTTTAAATATCACTTGCCATTCCCTCCTGGCCTGTAGAATTTCTGTAGAGAAATCAACTGATAGCCTTATGGGAGTTCCCTTATAAGTGACACATTGCTTTTCTCTTTCTGCCTTTAGGATCCTCTCTTTATCATTATTTTTGCCATTTTTATTATAATATGTCTTTGTGTTGGTCTATTTGGGTTCAACTTATTTGGAACCCTCTGTGCTTCCTGTACCTTGAAATCAGTATCCTTTAGATTTGGAAAGTTTCCAGTGATAATTTCTTCAAATATATTTTCAATCCCCTTTTCTTTTTCTTCTCCTTCTTGAATTCCTATTGTGTGTAGATTGGCCCTTTATATTATCCCATATGTCTCTTATATTCCTTTCATGTATTTTCATTTGGTTTCGTGTCTACTGTCCTGTTTCAGTGATTTCCACTTTCTATCTTCCACATCACTAATTTGTTCTTCTGCATTATTCATTCTGGTTTTTACTGCCCTTAGTTCAGTTTGTATCTCTGCAAATGAATTTTCTCGTTTTCCTTGGATCTTCCTTATATTTTCTAGTTCTTTTCTGAAGGAGTCTGCATTATTGTTCATATCTTCTCTTAATTCCTTCAGTATTTTCACTATTTTCCTTTTGAACTCCACGTCTGTCAGACTGCAGAGGTCTGTTTCATTGTTGACTGCTTTAGGTGAGTTCTCCTGTTGCTTTAACTGGGAATGATTTCTGAGCTTCTTCATCTTCCTTGTGTTTTTATTTTTTGTGATGGAGGTGCACTCCCCATATACCAGGTTTTGCCCTAGCACTGCTATGGAGTGCTTCTCTAGGGTGGGTGGTGCTGGCTGGCTTGCCCCACAGGAGTGGAACACTTCCTGTGGGCAGGTGGGGCTAGCTGGCTCACTCTGAGGCAAGAGATCACTTCCCAAGGGCAGACAGTACTGGCAGTCTTGCTCAGCAGGAGAGCTGTGTTTTCCTGTGTGCAGGGAAGGCTAGGCCAGAGAAAGCCACAGTGGTGGTTGGCTTCCTGCTGGTGGGAAGGCCAGTCTGCCAGGATGGCAGGTGGCTTCTGGTCAGGCATGTGGGAGCTGGGGGAGAGGGGTATTGCTGGGAAGATTTGCTCTTTGCTAGCTGGTGGGCAAGTGTTCATGCTGGGGGACAAGGATTATTCTATGGTGGGCCCCCTCCCCAATGCTGACACCTTGTCTTTCCTGTGGGTCCAGACCTTCTCCTGGGTTCCCTTGGTTGAGTCTTTCTACTCCCCATCCCTTAGCCTATTGCTATCTCCACCCATGATTTACCACTCCCTAGTCCCTCAGGCTGTCTCCATCCCACCAACCCCGGCCTGCTCCCAGAGACTAACCTAAGGAGCCTAGGTCTAGGTGCCTTGCCCCACCCAAGCATCTTGGTTTTTGGGGTGTGTGCCAGTGGTTTAGATGATCTGTGCAGCTCTCACTCTGCTTTTCATATCTCAGGCCTGCTGCTGCACTTTTCTCAGTGTCTGGAGATTCTTTGAACTTGGGTGATCTTTCTGCAAGTTAGGTGACTTTCCAGGGTGTGGCTTCCCTTTCTCCTTCACAATTCCCTCTCAGGAGTGCCAGTCCTGTCCTGATTCCCCTTCTCTCTTTCTCCTCTTTTCTCTTCTTTTACCCAGTTATGTCAAGAGATTCTTGCCATTTTTGGAGGTGTAAGTTCTGCCAGCATTCAGTTGCTGTTCTGTGTGAGTCATTTTGTTGTGTTTGTCGGAGAGGGCAAGAACATCCCCCTAATCCTCCGCCATCTTGCTTCCTTTCCCACATTTTCTTCACCCATTCCTCTGTCTATAGATATTTAGAACTATTTTTGCTTTATCCATAGGTTTCAATAATTTGTATTTCCAATTTTATCTCATACAATTATAATTAAACAATTTATTTAATTTTTATATTCCAATAAAATTTTTTTCTACTACAGAATATTGTGATCCAATTATACAAATATGTATACATTTTTTCTCACATTTCTCCATCATAAGTGACTAGGCATAGTTCCCAGTGATACATATCAGGATCTCATTGCTAATCCATTCCAAAGGCAATAGTCTTCATCTATTAACCCCAAGCTCCCCATCCACACCACTCCCTCCTCCTTCCCCTTAGAAACCCTAAGTCTATTCCCAAAGTTCATGATTTTTTTCCTATGGAAATGTTCATCTGTGACATATTAGATTCCAGATGTAAGTGATATAATATGGTATTTGTCTTTCTATTTCTGACTTATTTCACTTGGGATGAGAATATCTAGTTCCGTCCACATTACTGCAAATGACATTAGTTTGTTCTTTTTAGCGGATAAATAGTATTCCATTGTATATCTATACAACATCTTCCTAATGCAATCATCTGTCAGTGGATGTTTGGGTTGTTTCCATGTCTTGGATATTGTGAATAGAGCTGCAATGAACATGCAGATGCATGTGTCTTTTTCAAGGAAAGTTTTTTTTTTTTCTGGATATAAGTTCAAGAGTGGGATTGCTGGGTCATATGGTAGTTCTGTGTATAGATTTTTGAGGTACTTCCATATGGTTCTCCATAGTGGTGGGACGAGATTACATTCCCACCAACCATGCAGGAGGGTTCCCTTTTCTCCAGACCTCCTCCAGCATTTGTTATTTGTGGACTTCCTAATGATGGCCATTCTGACTGGCGTGAGGTGGTTTCTCCTGGTAGTTTTGATTTGCATTTCTCTAATCATCAGGGATTTTGAGCATTGTTTCAAGTGCTTGTTGGCCATCTGTACATCTTCCTTGGAAAAATATCTATTCAGGTCTTTTGCCCATTTTTCCATTGTGTTGTGGGGTTTTTTGCTGTTGAGTTGTATAAGTTGCTTGTATGTTCTAGAGATTTAGCCCTTGTCAGTTGTATCCTTTGAAACTATTTTCTCCCATTCTGTAAGTTGTCTTTTTGTTTTCTTTTTGGTTTCCTTTGCTGTGAAAAATTTTGTCAGTTTTGATTAGGTCTCATTGGTTTCTATTTGCTCTTATTTCTGCTGCTTTGTGAGACTGACCTGAGAAAATATTTGTAAGGTTAATGTCAGAGAATGTTTTGCCTGTGTTCTCTTCCAGGAGTTTGATGGCATCTTGTCTTATATTTAAGTCTTTCAGCCATTTTGAGTTTATTTTCTTGCATGGTGTGAGGGTGAGTTCAAGTTTCATTGATTTGCTTGCAGCTATCTGGGTTTCTCAGCAATGCTTGCTGAAAGGATGGTCCTTTTCCCATTTTATGTTCTTGCCTCCCTTGTCAAAGATTAATTGACCATAGGTGTCTGGCTTTATTTCTGGGTTCTCCATTCTGTTCCATTGGTCTGTCTGTCTGTCTTGGTACCAGTACCACACTGCCTTGATGACTGTGGCTTTGTAATATTGCCTGAAGTCTGGGAGAGTGATGCCTCCTGCTTGATTTTTGTTCCTCAGGATTGCATTGGCAATTCTGGGTCTTTTGTGGTTCCATATAAATGTTTGGATAGTTTGTTCTAGTTCTGTGAAAAATGTCATGGGTAATTTGATAGGGATTGCATTGAATCTGTAGATTTCTTTGGGTAGTATGGGCATTTTTACAATATTAATGTTTCCAACCCAGGAGCGTGGAATATCTTTCCATTTCCTTACATCTTCTTTAATTTCCTTGATTAATGTTTTATAGTTCTCAGCATATCAGTCCTCTGCCTCCTTGATCAGGTGCATACCCAGGTATTTGATTTTGTGAGGTGCAATTTTAAAAGGTATTGTGTTTTTGCATTCCTTTTCTAACATTTCATTGTTAGTATACAGACGTGTGACTGATTTCTGAATGTTAATCTTATACCCTGCTCATTTGCTGAATTTGTTGATCCATTCAAGTAGTTTTTGGGTTGGGTCCTTAGGGTTTTCTATATATAATATCATGTCATCTGCATACAGTGACAGTTTTATCTCTTCTCTTCCAATTTGGATGCCTTTAATTTCTTTTGTTTGTCTGATTGCTGTGGGTAGTACTTCCAATATTATGTTGAATAACAGTGTTGAGGGTGGGCATCCCTATCTTGTTCCATATTTTAGTGGGAAGGCTTTCAGCTTCTCTTCATGGAGTATTATATTTTCTGTGGGTTTGTAATAAATGGCTTTGATTATGTTCAGAAATGTTCCCTCTATACCCACTTTGGTAAGATTTTTGTTCATGAATGGATGTTGGACTTTGTCAAATGCTTTTTCTGCATCTATTGAGATGATCATGTGGTTTTTGACTTTTCTTTTTTTAATGTGGTGTGTGACATTGATTGACTTGTGTATGTTGAACCATCCTGGTGCACCTGGGATGAATCCCACCTGGTCATAGTTGATGATCTTTTGTTATGTTGTTGTATTCTGTTGGATAAAAATTTGGCTGCTAATTTTTCCATCTATATTCATCAAAGATATCAGCCTATAGTTTTCTTTTTTTGGTGGTATCTTGGTCTAGTTTTGGAATTAGGCTTGATGCAGCATCATAAAATGTCTTTGGCAGTGTTCATTCTTCAATCTTTTGAAAAATTTTAAGGAGGATGGGTATAAGTTCCTCTTTGTATATTTGGTAGAACTCACCTGTGAAGCCATCTGGTTCTGGAGTTTTATTTGTAGGGAGAGTTTTTATGACATATACAATTTCATTTCTAGTGATCAATCTGATCAGGTGATCTATTTCTTCTTGATTCAGTTTTGACAGGCTGTAGGTCTCTAGAAAGTTGTCCATTTCTTCTCAGTTGTCAAATTTGTTGTTATACAATTATTCATAATGTTCTCTCATGATTTTTTGTATTTTTGTAGTATCAGTTGTGACTTCTCATTTTTCATTTCTTATTTTGTTTATTTGGGTTTTTTCTCTCCTCTTTAGTGATTCTAGCCAGAGTTTTGTCTATTGTCTACTTTTCATAGTACCAACTGTTCATTTGATTGATTTTTTCTATTATTTTTGAATCTTTATTTTATTGATTTGCTGTCTGATCTTTGAGATTTCCTTCCTTCTGCTGACTTTAGGTTTTGTTTGTTCTTTGTCTAATTCATTTAGGTGTTGTTGATTTGAAATTTTTCTTCTTTTTTGAGGAAGGCCTGTATTGCTATGAATTTCCCTCTGAGCATTGCTTTTGCTGCATCCCATAGATTTTTGAGTGGTTGTGTCTTCATTATCATTTGTCTCAAGGTATTTTTTTTTCTTTTATGCTTGAGTATTTTCTTTTCAATTTTTGTAACTGTAATGTTCAGTTTTGATTTATGGTTTCCCTGCTTTCTAAGCCTGTTCAGCCATTCCTATATCTGCTTGCTTTAGCCTGATAATCATATAGGCTCAAAAACATCATTAAAATTAAAAAAATAATTTATATTTTTTTACTTTCCTTCCTCACATTGTATTATTTTGATATCTTTTCTCTTTCTCTTTTTAACTTCTTCATATTTAGATCTGTATGTTGCCTTATTTGAGTGACTGCTTTCCAATTGTTATTTCCTACACCCTAATTCTTCTTTTACTCTTTTTTTTCTCTCTCTCTCTTTTTTTTGCCATGCTCTTTTAGCTTTTATTTTTTTGGATAAATTATTTATTTCCTCTTCTATTTTAAATTATATTCTTGCTGGATAGAGTAGTCTAAGCTGCAAATTTTCTCCTCAGCACTTTAAATATAACTTGTCACTCCCTTCTGGCCTGTAGTGTTTCTGTAGAAACATCAGATGATAGCCTTATGGCAGTTCCCTTAAAATTTTTTTTTTTTTATTTTCACACTGTACAGCAAGTGGGTCAGGTTATCCTTACATGTATATACTGCAATTACAGTTTTTCCCTCACCCTTTCTTCTGTTGCAACATGAGTATCTAGACATAGTTCTCAATGCTACTCAGCAGGATCTCCTTGTAAATCTATTCTAGGTTGTGTCTGATAAGCCCAAGCTCCCGATCCCTCCCACTCCCTCCCCCTCCCATCAGGCAGCCACAAGTCTCTTCTCCAAGTCCATGATTTTCTTTTCTGAGGAGATGTTCATTTGTGCTGGATATTAGATTCCAGTTATAAGTGATATCATATGGTATTAGTCTTTGTCTTTCTGGCTCATTTCACTCAGGATGAGAGTCTCTAGTTCCATCAATGTTGCTGCAAATGGCATTAGGTCATTCTTTTTTATGGCTGAGTAGTATTCCATTGTGTATATATACCACATCTTCCGAATCCAATCATCTGTCGATGGACATTTAGGTTGTTTCCATGTCCTGGCTATTGTGAATAGTGCTGCAATGAACATGTGGGTGCAAGTGTCTCTTTTAAGTAGAGTTTTGTCCGGATAGATGCCCAAGAGTGGGATTGCAGGGTCATATGGAAGTTCTATGTATAGATTTCTAAGGTATCTCCAAACTGTTCTCCATAGTGGCTGTACCAGTTTCCATTCCCACCATCAGTGCAGGAGGGTTCCCTTTTCTCCACAGCCCCTCCAGCACTTGTTATTTGTGGATTTATTAATGATGGCCATTCTGACTGGTGTGAGGTGGTATCTCATGGTAGTTTTGATTTGCATTTCTCTTATAATCAGCGATGTTGAGCATTTTTTCATGTGTTTGTTGGCCATCTGTATATCTTCTTTGGAGAACAGTCTATTCAGGTCTTTTGCCCATTTTTCCATTGATTGATTGGCTTTTTTGCTGTTGAGTTGTATAAGTTGTTTATATATTCTAGAGATTAAGCCCTTGTCAGTTGCATCATTTGAAACTGTTTTCTCCCATTCTGTAAGTTGTCTTTTTGTTTTCTTTTGGGTTTCCTTTGCTGTGCAAAAGCTTTTCAGTTTGATGAGGTCCCATGGGTTTATTTTTGTTCTAGTTTCTATTGCTTTGGGAGACTGACCTGAGAAAATATTCATGATGTTGATGTCAGAGAGTGTTTTGCCTAGGTTTTCTTCTAGGAGTTTGATGGTGTCCTGTCGTATATTTAAGTTTTTCAGCCATTTTGAGTTTATTTTTGTGCATGGTGTGAGGGTGTGTTCTAGTTTCATTGCTTTGCATGCATCTGTCCAGGTTTCCCAGCAATGCTTGCTGAATAGACTTTTTTTCCCATTTTAGGTTCTTGCCTCCCTTGTCAAAGATTAATTGACCATAGGTGTCAGGGTTTATTTCTGGATTCTCTATTCTGTTCCATTGGTCTGTCTGTCTGTTTTGGTACCAATACCACACTGTTTTGATGACTGTGGCTTTGTAGTATTTCTTGAAGTCTGGGAGAGTTATGCCTCCTGCTTGGTTTTTGTTTCTCAGGATTGCTTTGGCGATTCTGGGTCTTTTGTTGTTCCATATAAATGTTTGGATTGTTTGTTCTAGTTCTGTGAAAAATGTCATGGGTCATTTGATAGGGATTGCATTGAATCTGTAGATTGCTTTGGGTAGTATGGCCATTTTTACAATATTGATTTTCCCAATCCAGGAACATGGAATATCTTTCCATTTCTTTACCTCTTCTTTGATTTCTTTGATTAATGTTTTATAGTTCTCGGCATAGATGTCTTTGACCTCTTTGGTCAGGTGTATTCCGAGGTATTTGATTTTGTGAGGTGCAATTTTAAAAGGTATCATATTTTTGTATTTCTTTTCTAATATTTCATTGCTGGTATACAGAAATGTGACTGACTTCTGAATGTTAATCTTATATCCTGCTGCTTTGCTGAATTTACCCTCCTGCATGGTTGGTGGGAATGTAATCTCGTCCCACCACTATGGAGAACCATATGGAAGTACCTCAAAAATCTATACACAGAACTACCATATGACCCAGCAATCCCACTCTTGAACTTATATCCAGAAAAAAAAAAAACTTTCCTTGAAAAAGACACATGCATCTGCATGTTCATTGCAGCTCTATTCACAATATCCAAGACATGGAAACAACCCAAACATCCACTGACAGATGATTGCATTAGGAAGATGTTGTATAGATATACAATGGAATACTATTTATCCGCTAAAAAGAACAAACTAATGCCATTTGCAGCAACATGGATGGAACTAGAGACTCTCATCCTGAGTGAAGTAAGAAAGAGAAAGACAAATATCATATGATATCACTTACATCTGGAATCTAATATGTCACAGATGAACATTTCCATAGGAAAAAAATCATGGACTTGGAGAATAGACTTGTGTTTGCCAAGGGGAAGGTGAGGGAGTGGTGTGGATGGGGAGCTTGGGGTTAATAGATACAAACTCTTGCCTTTGGAATGGATTAGCGATGCAATCCTGCTATGTAGCACTGGGAACTATGTTTAGTCACTTATGATGGAGCATGATAATATGAGAAATAAGAATGTGTACATGTATATGTAACTGGGTGACCCTGCTGTACAGTAGAAAAAAAATTTATAGGTGAAATAAAAATAAAAAAATAAAAAGACCCCCACCAAAAAAGTAAATGATGAGGTTAAAGAAAAATCTAAACAATGACTACATGATAAATATGAATGTGCCAACTAGAGCTTGCTAGATGATAGAAGAAAGATATAAGCAAGATGGAGGGTGTATCATCCATAACTCCTAGAATGATAACAATGTGGAGTAAAACCAAGAAAAAGGGGAAATAAATTTATGGCTATTCTAAAGGTGAGGAAAATTGATTTAACTTTATTCCAACAAAGGAGAAGACCCTGTTGATATTCATTACTATGCTGTATCCAAGAGTAACTGTGACTCATATGCTCATTGACATCACTTGAAAACTGCTACAGATGTCCAGAATTAAGAACTCTTGGGACATTTCTACTTTAACGTATCCAGCCATTAATGAGTGTCTGAAGGGTAGTTATCTTCAATGAAGTCTGGTTTGAATCCAGGGAGACAATAAAGGAAATATCAATGAGACATTTGATGTCTTAGCAATTTAAACAAAAGGTATGTTACTAATCCCCAAATTAGAGGATTGTTTCTTAGTGTTTCTTTCTATTGAAACTGAACTGAGATTACTAGATTTATTTTAAAGATGAGTGGATACACACTAAATTTAAACTGTTACATACTTTTGAAGCCAGGATTTAACAGTTTAACATACATAAGAAATAATTGAAGGGTAGCTGGAGAGTTAAATTTAATGAGACCCAGAGAAATCTTCTCTTTTGTCTCACTAGACAAAAGGACAGTGGCATCAGCTCTCGTATCTGAAATAGGTCTTAGCCAGGGTCTCCAAGGTTTTAGAATCTAAGCACAGCTTAAAGTTTAACCTCCTGGGAGAACCCCATGTAATCTATGAAGATCCATTTGTAACTGCTCTAAAAGCCTTGTTTCTCCTTAGAGAAGGAATTGTCTGAGATGTAGGACATCAAAAACACTTTTTTTCAACTAGAATCTGGAGACTGCACAAAGAGAACAAATACTGGTATGTACAGGAGAGAGAAGCTCAATCAAAATCACTGTGAATTTGAATGTCATGTTAGGAACCTGAACGAGGAATCTGGAGGGAACTGGGAAGACAATTTGCAATGTTCTGGCTTTTTCTATGACTTGAAGTCAGTATGTTATTTTATTTTTAGGGCCACACCTGTGACATATGGAAGTTTCAGGCTAAAATTAGAATCTGAATTGCAGCTGTCAGACTACACCACAGCCACATCAATGTTGGGATCAAAGCCACATCTGAAACCTACACCAGAGCTCATGAAAATGCCTGAACCTTAACCCACTGAGAGAAACCAGGGATGGAACCTGCATTCTCATGGATACAAGTTGAGTTCATGACCCATTGAGCCACAATGGGAACTCAAGTGCTTCATTTTAAACAAAAATTATGCAGAAGAGAATTCCCCAGTTTTTCAGTTTTACTTTTTTCCCCACTAAAATTATTTTGAAATCTAAAAATATTTGGAATGCATTCTCATCAGTGTTTTTCTATAAATGTTATTCATACTGATCTACTTTATAATGAAAAACATTTTCAGGACTGTAAAAATGCAATATGACATTTCTACTTTCTTTTCTTTTTCATTCTTTCCATCCTCTACCTCCCACTTCTGCCAATGTGACAGATTTGTTGTTAATGTAACATTGAAATAGTCCAGAAATATAAAAAGTGGCATTACTTAATTTGTAGTACTACCTTAAACATTTTCATTTTAGGCTGATTCATGCACCACAAACATTTTACAAATTTTGTAAGGTCAGTTGGTACACAGCTAATAAATTTTTTCAATTGTGTAAAATTGCTGTATCAGAACATATGTCAAATGTATCAATATAACAGATCAAATCTTTATTATTATCAATGTTAACTGTACGGCAAAGAACACAGGATTTTCACTTATTTCATGTAATTCAAACAAAAATAAACCTGAAGGGTGAAAATCTATTATCAAAGACAAAGACTGTGATAATGAAAGGAGCACAAGAGAATATTTTCTGATTGATTTATTCTGGCCATCCCTGAAGCACAGAAATTGATTGAGCAAAAACTGTGATGGATGGTTTACTACTTTGAAACAAGCTCTCAGAACAATGTGTCAAGTTTTCCATTCCCTAATGGGTTAAATATAAAATTACACACTCCTTGAGCTTGATGTACCCAGCCTAACTCATGCTGTTACACCTTTTGGGTTAGGCTGCTCAATAATGTCTTGAAAGTTTCCATTAACAGCCAAAATTTACAAAATTACATGAAAATTGACATTTTTTTCATGATTTTTGAAGCCGAAGCAATATGATGTTTTACCCTGCAGAAAATTACCTGTACTTGGAATGGACGAAGCCTGTGAAGATGATAAATATTTGAGCTCATTGTGGAAAATTCTGCCATCCTTGCTAACCCTCTTAGTATATAGATACAAACAAAAACAAAGTGAAAGTATATTAAATGGTCTTTTCATGTCCAAGAGGTAACTTTTGTATTCTTCCCTATCTGTTCTATATAGAAAATTGCTTTTTTTTCCCTATCAAGTTTTTTTTTTTTTTTTTTTTTTTTTGGTCTTTTTGCCTGCAGCATATGGAGGTTCCCAGGCTAGGGGTCCAATCGGAGCTGTGGCCACCGGCCTACACCAGAGCCATAGCAGTGCAGGATCCGAGCCACGTCTGCAACCTACACCACAGCTCACTGCAACGCCGGATCCTTAACCCACTGAGCAAGGGCAGGGATCGAACTCTCAACCTCATGGTTCCTAGTTGGATTCGTTAACCACTGCACCATGACGGAAACTCCCTTATCAAGTTTTCTATACCCTGCAACATTCTTTATTCTCTCAAAATAATCTGCTGCTCTATCTCCTTCCTAATCACACATCTTCTTTCCCTCTTTCTTTTAATTTTACTTTCTTTACTCTCTTTACTTTACAATTCTTAATTTCTACATGGAACCTTGAATTTATGAAGTAGTTTGTAAGGAAAACAATTGTAATACATCACTGCTCTGCATAATACATGACTATATCTTTGCCTCAAATTTTGATTGAGAACATATGGAGAGAATATACTTGTATTTAGTCATCTCAATTTCATTTCACCGAGTTTTTGATCTTGCCACTGTATTTTTTTTTCCTTAGAGTTCACCAATGCTATTCTCATATACAAAGTTAGGATTAGGTTCTTAGTCTCTTCAGAATAATTTCTGATGAACATGATGCTGTTTCTTAGCTCATTTTACTTGAAATTCTCTCTATTTATTAACCTCTGTAACCACTTCTACTTGATAATTTTCTCTCATATATTTTTCTTCATATCTATACTTTATCACTCTCTGCCTTTTCCTCTCATCTCTAAAATTTTGGCTAAAGTTCTGGTGGTGCCTCTTCAGATTATCCATATGTCATATAATTACATACATCTTTATTCATAAGATGCTGGAGATAGGAACTCATCCTTGGAGAATAACTGGATATAGAAGATATATGAACATGTCACTATATGAAGTAATGATGACTTCTTTTCTCGATGTCTGTAAAACTCTAATTTACAAAACACACCTCCTGCAAAGTGATGTGAGCAATGTGTAAGGAGCCTTTATGTTGAGGTGTGTGTGTTTTGTGGCATGGTATGTATGGTGTACATATTTGTATGCATTGTATATGATGTCTGTGTTGTTTGTGGGGGTGTGTTATGTATATGTATTTGACTGGTGTCCTAGATGTCCTGGTTGTTTTTTTATCTTCTTATTGGTTTAACTTCCTAAAATCAAATCATATTCTAGTTCACTTTCTTATTGCCTTTCATCCTCTCTCTTTTATACTACTTATTTCTTTTAATTAAAACTAAAATAAATCTAACATCTATTTCTTCTATGACATCTTTTCCCTGTTATTTATTCAATTTTATGTTACTAACAAAATACCTTTGAAAATAAAATGTAACATCAAATATTCAATAAAATAAAATCTTATTTTTATCAGTGATCTGTGTAGAGAGGGATTTCCATGTCTAAAGTACATGGAAGGAGTTCTCTGATGGATCAGAGTGTTTTGGATCTGGCATTATCACTCCTGTGGTTTGGGTCTTTGCCATGGTGCAGGCTTGATCTCTGGCCCAGAAGCTTCTGTATGTCACAGGTACATCCAAAAAATAAATGAAGTGCATGGAAGTAAGAGAAACTTTAGTGTTGTCTGTTAGATATATTAAATATTTTGATATTTGTAGGAACATACTTGTACATTAAAATATAATTATTTATTCTCTCATTAGTACATTATTTAGAATTAATCATCAAATCAATTTTACTGTAAGATATAAATCAAAAATAAAGTTTTGTAAAATTAACCTACTCCAGATAGAATCATAATATGAAACTGTAGGGAGATTTCATGCTAAAAATGTTAATAATTGTCATATATTATGAAAAACATTACTAAGTATTTCTGATTGTGAAACTAGTGTGTTAAAATAAATATTGGCCTTAGTAATAAAAATTATATTTCATTTTGAAAAAAACTGCATGTGCACATGTTTTAGTTTGCACTTCTTGAAATTAAAGATTAATAAGAGATCAACAAAATGGAATTTGCCAAATATTGAGAATCCATTACATTGAAGTGTGCAAGAATAACATAAAAAATTCAATGTAAAGATAGTCTAATTTTTCATGTGAATAGAAGGAACCTCAAAATAAGCACAAAAGTACCTTGAATCTGATTCAGTGTCACAGAGAGAATGAATATTTTCTGCTTTTGTTTTAGTTGCAAAAACACTGTGTTGTCCCTGGAGCACCCACATAATGAAGGCACTGAAATTAAACTGAAAGACTTTCTGTAAGTAGATGATTCTTAGTGAAATGATGATTACAAATTCTCACTAGCTTTCGGCTTTTAAAAGAAACACTGTGGCATAGCAACAAGGCATGTAAATAGAATGGTTAGGAAGATAAGCAACAATGCAGCAGAGATGGGTGCAGGACCAGGGATTCATCAGACATCTGAGAAAAGGAAAAGCCTGATTATGAAATTTCAAGGGTAAAGAAAGAGCTCTCACTGTTTCTGCAATTAGTACTCAACTAGAGCCTTGTTTATGAAAAGCTGAGTTTCACTCACAGAGGTTAAGGAAGTTTTTTGTTTGTTTGTTTTTTGGCCACACCAGTGGCATATGGAAGTTCCCAGGGTGAGAGTCAAATCAGAGCTGCAGCTGCAGGCTTATGCCACAGCAACACCAGATCCCAGCTGCATCTGTGACCTATGCCACAATTTGTGACAACACTGAATCCTTAACCCACTGAGCTACGCCAAGGATAGAACCCTTATGGAAATTATGTTGGTTCTTAACCTGCTGAGCCACAGTGCAAATTCCAGGAGTATTATTTTTTTCTTAAAATAGAGTGTTTAATTAAATAATGCACACAAATAATGCAGGAGAAAAAGACTATGGGAAGTGAAGATATTGTAAATGAAGTGATGCTAAAGTAAAATCAGAAAGAGTTTCTAAACATATGAATAATCTGAGAGAAGAAAATGTGACCAGAGCACCCTCCCCCAAATTAGAGGGTATGAGTAAAGTAGATGATAAAACCATATGCATCTTTAAGATAGGAAAACAGTCTGTATTTTTCATTAAATGCCATCAGCATTTCTAATGTTTCTTGGTTCTTGCTATTAATTAAATCCTTCCTGATATAGTAGTCTAAATACTGGCTTATAGTTTTAGGTTGTTTTCTTTTTATAAAATAATAGCACCATATATTTGTCAAACTATTGTCAAGATTACCAGAGTAACTTTCTAATTTCTTTGTGCCTATCCTAGTTATTTTCACTAAAGGGAAAAAAAAACACTATATTTGTATTTTCACCAAATAATAATTTTTAAAATGAGATACAAACTTAGTGTTCTTGAATGGAAAATGGATAATAAATTCTAGCATTGCTTCATAATAATGATTACTTAAACAGATTGAAGTATTCAACCAGCAGAAATATCACCCATGACTTCTAATTCACACCAAAATTACATCAACCAGTATAATATTTATTCATATAAATGTTCACTCTATTCAGTTTTAATTACATGGATAATTTTTAAATTCACATTAGAAATAAACTTAGTCAAAAATAATTCAAGAGGGAAGTGGAGTTCTTTTCTCCTTACACAATAAATTTAAATTCAGTTATATTGGACTATATTACCGATATAATGATTTATACCTAAGTCAACCATAAATGTGAATATCTTGGTATTTTTAAATTTCATTTTTAAAGTACATATGTAATGTAATGTACATATACTTCAAAAATAAAGATGCAAATGGCATTTTGTTTTTTACATTAATATATTTTTTTCTTTATTCAATAGATAGCTTATACTTCTAAAATATAATGAATCAAACACTGATATTGGAATTTGTGCTGGTGATATTTACTGAAAGCCAGACACTGTTGAGGTTGTATGCTGTGCTCTTCTCACTGATCTACCTAATGGCCATGTTGGAGAATTTAATTATCATCTTCCTTACAATTCTTGACCAGCACCTCCACACATCAATGTACTTTTTCCTTAGACATTTGTCATTTTTAGATCTGTGTCTTATTTCTGCCACAGTCCCAAAATTTATCCTCAACTACATCACCATCACTGATTCCATCTCTTTTTTTGGATGTGTGTCACAGCTCTTTCTGGTAGTACTAATGACTGGATCAGAGATTGGTATCCTGACTGTGATGTCCTATGACCGCTATGTTGCCATCTGCCGCCCTCTGCATTATGAGGCTGTCATGAGCAAAGGGGCTTGTGTTTGGTTTATGACTGTGTCCTGGTTCAATGGAGGGGCCTTGGGAATCTTGTACTCAATTGGGACATTCTCTCTGAATTTTTGTGGGTCTAATAAGATACATCAATTCTTTTGTGAAGTTCCTGCCCTATTCAAGCTCACTTGTTCTCAAGAACACACAACTCTTACCATTAGTGTGGCTACTGGGGTTTGTTATGCATTTTTATGTTTAGTTTGCATTGTGGTCTCCTATATGTGTATTTTCTCCACTGTGTTAAAAATCCCAAACAGAGCAAACCAATCTAAAGCCTTTTCCACCTGTATGCCCCACCTCATTGTTGTGAGTGTATTCCTTCTAACAGGTGCTGTTGCTTACTTAAAGGCAGCATCCAATGAAACTTCTCTTGTAGACTTGCTAGTGTCTGTGTTCTATTCTGTGGTACCCCCAACCTTGAATCCTGTTATATACTGTCTGAGGAACAAGGACATTAAATCAGCTCTAGGTAGACTACTGTGGAAAGTTAAAAGCATGGAATAATGAAAAGATGACTAAAGTTAGAAAGTAGGATTTTTTAAAATTTTGTTTTATTTAATGTTATTTATTTATTTATTTATGTCTTTTTGCTATTTCTAGGGCCGCTTCTGTGACATATGGAGTTTCCCAGGCTAGGGGTCGAATCGGAACTGTAGCCACCGGCCTACACCAGAGCCACAGCAACATAGGATCCGAGCTGCGTCTGCAACCTACACCATAGCTCATGGCAATGCCAGTTCCTCAACCCACTGAGCAAGGCCAGGGATTGAACCCTCAACCTCACGGTTCCTAGTTGGATTCATTAACCACTGAGCCACCATGGGAACTCCCAGACTTTTTTTCTGTCATTAAAAACCTGTTTGCAATTATTTCTATTAGAGAATTCTGGGGCAAAAAAGGATACTGATACTCCTTTCACAAATGTATATTGGTCTTTAAAAACTGAGATATAATTAACATGTAACATTATATTAGCTTCAAGCACACAGCATAATTATTTTATATTAGTGTATGTTGCAAAATAATCACAAGTCTGGTTAACACCCATTACAATACATACTTGTATATTTTTTTCTCTTGAGATAAAAAAATTTAAGATATACTCTGTTAGCAACTTAAATACACACTACCACATTACTGACTATAGTCACCATGCCATACACCAGGATTTATTATTTTATAAATGGAAGTCTGTATCTTTTGACCATGTTTACCTGACTAGCCCACCCCACTACTCTTTGGGAAACTATCAATCTATATTCTGTATAGTTTATTTTGTTGTTGCTATTGTTTTTGGATTCCACATATAAATGAAATCATGTTTGTCTTCTCTGTCTGACATATTTCACTTAGTGTAACACTGTTTAGTCCTTCTGTAATACCCACAGATAATAGTGGTTTAAAAAAAAACTTTTGTTGTTTTAATTTGCATTTTCCTGTAGAATAATCATATTGAATATGTTTACAAATGTTAGTGTTACCTCTTATGTGAGCTATTATAGTCTTTTCTACATTGATTGGTAGAAATCTCTATATATTTGGAATAAAATGCTTTTTGGTTATGAGTTTCAAGTATCTTTTTGTACTTTGTAGCCTACCTTTTCAATTGTCCTAAAGATCTCTTTGAAGAACAAATGTTTTAATTTAATGTGCTGTAATTACTAAATGTTTTCTTTGGGATTAGACTATTTTATGTTCCACTAACAGATTTTAATAATCCATAATTTGAAGATATTCCATCATGTCATCTATGAAACTTTATATTTGCCATTCAAATTTACATCAGTTATCAACCTGAAATTATTATTTTTTTGTTCATGGGTTTAGGTAGGCATAAATTTTTTTCTTAACCATATGGAGATCCAATTTGACTTCATTCTTCATTCCTCTTTTTTTTTTTGCTGCATTACCTTGCTTTCATTCATGTCTAATCTATCAGTGTATGTTTTTTGGTACTTTATTCTGTTATGTTTGAATAAATACCAAAGTGTTTTTCTTTTGTAATTTTACTATAACTCTTCATATCTGTAGAGAACAAGTTATTATTTATCCTGAAATTCTTAGCTCTTCCCATACAATTTGTACATAATTTTTAGAACCAGCCTACCACGTTTCACATAATATAAGGCTATATTATTTTTTACATATATACACACTTGACTCTATCAATTGGAAGTATTAACTTTTACCAGTGGCATAAAATCTGTGAACATACATTTTCTCTTATCTTCATTACTTAATAAACTATTTATTCTTTATATAAATGCCATCCTCTTTGAGAAACACTTTTTTTTTTTAAAGAAATGTTAGTCATGGTTCTCTGGATTTTTGTTTCTCCACTTTGTTTGTAGATGAGGTAAAACTATTGGGTGTGTTAAACTGTCTTCTAATAAGCAGATGCAAGATAACATTATATAGCCAAAATATCTACTTTTGGAAGACACTCTTAAACCCTTAAAGTTGTATTAGTCTTACAAATCTTGCTTGGTATACCAGGAATGTAAGACCCTGGGGATGCTGCCTGGGCCTTTTCTCAGGGTCATGATGAACAACTTTGAAGTCTGAAGCAATTTAGTCTTCCTCTTCTTTGTACAAAGAGAAGGCTTAGTTCTTTGGGTTCCTTAGCTCAGAATTTCTCAGTTGTAATGCAAATTCACTTTGCTAGCAATCTCAGTATATCCAGGAACATAGCATTACCCCCAAGAGACTTGGGGACAAGTGGAAGATTCTTCTGTCTTCTGCCAGGATTCATGACAGAGTAACAGCTAACTTACTGGTTTACATGTGAAATAAAATTTACATCCAAGACAGTACATTTATTATGGGAAGAGGCCAGAAAAGTGAGGAAGAACCGTCAAGTCAAGATGCAAGTTACCAGTAGGAAGGACTGGGATTGATGGATCATACTGTAGTTCAATTTTTAATTTTTAAAGGAAACTTCATATTGTTTTCCATAGTGGTTTTACCAATTTACGTTCCAGAGCAAGAGTGTAAAAGGGGTACCTTTTCTCCACACCGTCTCCAGCATTTATTTTGTGATGATAACCATTCAGACCAGTGTGAAGCTGTACCTCATATTAGTTTTGATTTAAAGTTATTTAATAATAGTGATGTTGAGCATATTTTCACGTGTTTTTTTGGCCATCTCTATGACTTCTTTGGAGAAATGTCTATTTAGATCTTCTGCTCATTTTTTGATTGTTTTTTTATTTAAAAATTTTAATTACAGTTGGTTTACAATGTTGTGCCAGTTTCTACTGCACAGCAAAGTGACCCAGTCATACACATATATACATTCCCTTTTTCACATTTTCTTCCATAGTGGTCTATCCCAAGAGATTGGATATAGTTTAATTCCTTGTGCTATACAGTAGAACCTCATTGATTAACCATTCCAAATGTAATAGTTTGCCTCTACTAACCTGAAACTCCAGTCCATCCCACTCTGTCTCCCCTCCCCTTGGCAACCAAAATTCTGTTCTCTATGTCCATGAGTCTGTTTCTGTTTTGTATATAGCTTCATTTGTGCTATATTGTAGGTTCCAAATATAAGTAATATTATATGGTATTTGTCTTTCTCTTTCTGACTCATTTCACTTAGTATGAGATTCTCTAGTAGCATTCATGTTTCTGCAAATGTTATTATTTTGTTCTTTTTAAGGGTAAGTAATATTTCATTGTATATATGTACCACTACTTTTTAATTCATTTATCCATCGATGGACATTTTTGTTGATTTCATGTCTTGGCTATTGTAAACAGTGCTGGAATGAATATAGTGGTGCATGTATCTTTTCGAATGATAGTTTTCTCTATATATATGCACAGGGTTGGGATTGCTACACCTATGGTAGTTCTATATTTAGCTTTCTGAGGAAAGTCCATACACTTTTCCATAGTGGTTGTACCAATTTACCTTCCTACCAACAGTGTAGGAGGGTTCCTTTTTCTCCACACCCTCTCCAACATGTGTTATTTGTAGACTATTTGATGAGGGGCACTCTGACTGGTGTAAGATGATACCTCATTGCAGTTTTGATTTGTGTTTATGTAATAATTAGTGAAGTTGAACATCTTTTTTGTGCCTTTTGGCCATCCATATGTCTTCTTTGGAGAAATATCTATTTAGGTCTTCTGCCCATTTTTCTAGGAAGTTGTTTGTTTTTTTATTGTTGAGTTGTAAGAATTGTTTATGTATTTCGAAGCTTAAGCCCTTGTCAGGTTGCATAATATGCAACTACTCTCTCCCATTTGTATGTTGTCTTTTCATTTTGTTTATGATTTTCTTTGCTGTGCAAAACTTTTAAGTTTAATTAGGTCTCATTTATTTATTTTTTTATTATCATTACTCTCAGAGGTGGATTTGAAATGATATTGCTGTGGTGTGTTCTGCTTACTTTTCAGAGTTTTATAGTATATGGTCTATATTTAAGTCTTTCATCCATTTTGAGTTTATTTTTTGTGTATGGTGTTAGAAAATGTTCTAATTTCATTCTTTTACATGTAGCTCTCCAGTTTCCCAGCACCACTCATAGAGGAGAATTTCTTTCCTGCATTGTGTATTCTCATATCCTTTGAAATAAATTGACCATAAGTGCATGTGTTTATTAATGGGATGTCTATCCTGTTCTGTTGATCACTGTTTATGTCTTCTGTGCCAGTACTGTACCATTTTGATGACTGAAGCTTTGTAGTGTAGTCTGAATTCAGTGAGCCTAATTTTTCCAGCTGTTTTTCATTTTCAGTATTCCTTTTGCTATTCAGGGTATTTCGTGTTTCCATACAAATTTTAAAATATTTTGTTATAGTTCTGTGAAAAATGTCATTGGTAGTTTGATAGGGATTGCCATGAATCTGTAGATTGCCTTGGGTAGTACAGTCATTATGACAATGTTGCTTCTTCCAGTCCAAGAGCATGGTATCAATCTTCTATTTCCTTCATCAGTGCCTTACAGTTTCCAGAGGACAGGTCTATTTCCTTTTTAGGCAGGTTTATTCCAAGGTATTTTATTCTTTTTGATGCAATGATAAACAAAATTGTTTTCCTAATTTCTCTTTTTCATCTTTCATTGTTAGTAAATAGAAATTCAATATATTTCAGTTTATTAATTTTACTGAAACAACTGAATTCATTGATGTTTTCTGGTAGCATCCTTAGGATTTTATATGTATAATATAACCTAACCTATTATACATATGTCATTTACTAATAGTGATATTTTACTTCTATTCCAATTTGGATTTCTTTTATTTCTTTTTCTTCTTAATTGACATGGCTGGGACTTCCAAAATTTTGCTGAATACAAGTGGCAAGAATGGACATCCTTGTCTTATTCCTATTCTTTGTGGGAATTGTTTCAGCTTTTCATTATTGAGAATGATTTTAGTTTCAGATTTGTCATATTTGCTCTTTATTATGTTGAAGTATGTTCCCTCTATGCCTACTTTCCAGAGGGATATTGTCAGAAATGGGTGTTGGACTTTTTCAAAAGTCTTTTCTGCATCTATTATAATTATCATATTTTTTATTGTGTAATTTGTTAGTGTGGTGTATCATACTGATTGAAATGTGAATATTGAAAAATCCTTGCATCCCTGAGATAAATCCCACTTGATTATGGTGTATGATCCTTTTGATGTACTGTTATATTTGGTTTGCTAGGATTTTTGAAGATTTTTGCACTTCATCAGTGATATTGGTCTGTAATTTTCTTCATTTATGGCATCTTTGCCTCATTGTGGTATCAGATGATAACCATATTGTATTTCCCTTTTATGTTATTTCTTGTTTTTACCTAGTTGCTTTCAGTATTTTCTCTTTGTGTTTAACTCTAGCCAGTTTAATTAAAATGTGTCTTGTGGTGTTCCTCCTTGTGTTGATTCTAAATGGTATTTGCTTTGCTTTCTGGATTTGAGTGAGTGATTCTTTTCTAATGTTAGGGAAAATTTTAGCTATAATCTTCATATGTTTTCTCTGGCCATTTCTCTCTCTTCTCCTTCTGACACTGCTATAATGCAAATGTTGGTGTGTTTAATGTTGCCCCATGGTTTTACACTGTTCTCATTTCTTTTAGTTCTTTTTTCTTTATTCTGTTCCATGTTAATTATTTATACCAGTATGTCTTCCACATCACTTATTTGTTCTTCTGCCTCCTGTATTCTGCTATTGGTTCCTTCTGGTGATTTTTTTTTTAATTTCAGTTAATATATTTTGCATCTCTGCTTGTTTAAGCTTTAAATCTTCTATTTCTTTTTTCAACATTCTGCATAATTTATGAATTTTTGACTCCAGTCTTATTTAAAATTTTGGGTACATTTCTATTATTATTCTAAAGTCTTTTTCATATAGGTTGCTTATCTCCACTTGTTGTTCTTCTGGGGGTTTTGTCTTGTTCATTCATCTGACTCATATTTCTCTGCCTTTTCATTTTGTATAGATTTTTGTGGTCTGCTTTTTGTAGGCTACATAGTTGTAGCCTCTCTTGCTCCTGGTCTGCTCCTTTTATGGATCAAGTCTTTACATAAGCTTGTGCCAGGCTCTCTTTCAGGAGAAACTGGTAATTTCCCACTGGTTAGAGGACCTGAGTCTTTTCCTTCTTGTGGGTGGGGCTTTGTCTCTGGGTGTGATTAGAGGTGGCTCTGTGACTGGGAGTACTTTAGGAAGCCTGTTTGCAGATTAATGGAGTTGAGTTCCCACCCTGTTTGTTATTTTCCTGGTGCTTCTCAGTCTTGATGAGTGGGGCCAGAATTTTCCTGAATGGTGACCTCTAGGGGAGGTCACACTGATGATTATTCCCTGCATCCTCTGCCTCATCCTTTATTGCCCCTACAGCAAGCCGCATTTTCCCTCTACTTTCCCAGGAGACCCTATAAAACAGGAAGGTAGGTGTAACCCAGATTCTTATGGAGTCCCTGTTTTGTCCTGGGACCCATTGCATATGAAAACCTCTGTGTGCCCTCCAAGAGTGGAGTCTGTTTCCCAAAGTCCTGTGGAGTGCCTACATACAAACAAGCCCCCCTTGCCTTCAATGTCAAATGCTCTGGAGCTTCTCATCCCAATGCTGGACCCCCAGGCTGGGGAATCTGTTGTGGCATTCAGAGCACACACAGCCTCTGCAATATAGTTATTTTGCATTCTTTGTGTCATCTTCCTGGAGAGTATGACATTACTTATATCATGAAAGTGTCCCTCCCATGGTCTCAATGTAGAATCTTTGTCTTTGGATGTAAGATATTTTTTTTTTTTTAACTTCCAGCCTATTTCATTGACAGTCGTTCAGCACTTAGCTGTTATTTTGGCATTTTTGTGAAAGAAGTTAAGATTGAGTTCTTCTTCTCCACTTCTTGTCTCTGAATAATATATGGGTTTATTTTTGGTCTGTACATTATGTTTCATTGTCTATTTGTCTGTCCTCATGCCAGCACTATATAGAGTTTTGTCTCTACAGCAGAAAGATCATATGAAATTATCATTTTTACACAGAAAGAACATTCTCCAAAATATATGTTGGGCCAAAAAATGTGAAAAACTTAAGAAGATTGAATTAATATCAATGATATCTTGAACCTCAGTGGTATAAAACAAGATATCAATAAGAGGAAGAAAAGTGGATATACAAAATGGAAATGAAATAACATATTCATGAAATGGAAATGAAATAACATATTCATGGAAATTCAATGAATCAAAGAAGAAATCCAAAGTGAAAATATATTGAAAGCAAAAAGAGGAGTTCCCGTTGTGGCGCAGTGGTTAACGAATCCGACTAGGAACCATGAGGTTGCGGGTTCGATCCCTGCCCTTGCTCAGTGGGTCAAGGTTCCGGCGTTGCCGTGAGCTGTGGTGTAGGTCGCAGACGCGGCTCGGATCCTGCGTTGCTGTGGCTCTGGCGTAGGCTGGCGGCTACAGCTCCGATTAGACCCCTAGCCCGGGAACCTCCATATGCCGCAGGAGCGGTTCAAGAAATGGCAAAAAGACAAAAAAAACAAAACAAAAAAAAAAAAAAAAAAAAAAAAGAAAAAAAAAAAAGAAAAAAAAATGCCACCAGTTCGTGGGATAAACAAAACGTTCTCTAAGAAGGAATTTTATAGTGATAAATGTTTTAAAAAAACTCAAATAAATAACTTTATACCTCAAGGAACTATAAAAAATAAAATATTTTCAAAATTAACAGATAAGGGAAAGAACACAAACCAGAGCAGGAATAAATAAAATAGAGACTGTAAAAATATAAATATCAAAAAAACTTCACACTACTCTTGATTTAACTTTCATTTTATAGTTACAAAACTGTGTAATAAAAGCTACAACAGAAGGGAGAATGAGGACTAAGTGCTTCTAGAGAATGATAATTATTAAGCATGAAACATGAAAGTTTTCAAGTTTCATCTATCTTCTACTAATTATAATTCAATCATATATCTCCAAATCTACTGCAAGAAAATAAGAAAAGTGCCTTTCTAGGCAATACAAGAGAAAATAATGCCCAAGAGTTGATGAACTCTATAAATGTCTATCACACCATAAATTCTAATGCACAAGAGGCATTGTGTTCATATTTCGTTATAGAACAACTTTCATTCAGTTACTAATGTATTGAAAGTGAACAGTAAACCTAATAGAATTTGTTTTGGAAATAAAAATCTGTTCATCTTCACCATTACTGTGAGAGAATAAGACAAAATAGTTCCTGGCAACATGTTACCTCTAAATTTATATTACTCTGTTGCTGTATGTTTCACCATCATCTTCATCATCAAAATTGTCTTCATCACTAGTTTCTATAAAATGCATCATATGTAGCATATACTGTACTGAATTTTCTACAAGGTATATATTTTTATATTTCTTTTTTTCTTTTTAGGGCTGCACCCATAGCGTATGGAGGTTCCCAGGCTAGGGGTCTAATTGGAGCTACAGCTACCAGCCTACACACAGCAAAGCAGGATCCAAGCCATGTCTGCAACCTACACCACAGCTCATGACAATGCTAGATCCCTAATCCACTGAGCAAGACCAGGGCTCAAACCCACATCGTCATGGTTCCTGGTTGGATTTGTTTCTGCTGTGCCACAATGGGAACTCCTTTTTGATAATTCTTTACCATATTAACCATTCCCCCCAAAAAACAGCATGTAGTACATGAACAGAATTCAAAAATTTTGAAGAGTTAAAAAAATTGAAGAAAATTTCACTTACCCCAAACGAATGTTTTGTTTTGTTTTGTTTTTTAATTTTTAAGGCCACACCAATGGCATACAGAAGTTCCCAGGATAGGGGTTGAATAGAGTTGTAGCTGCCAGCCAATGCCACAGCCACAGTAATGTGAGATACAAGTCACATCTGTGACCTACACCACAGTTCACTGCCACACTGGATCCTTAACACAGTGAGGGAGGCCAGGGATCAAATCTGCATCCTCATGGATATTAGTTGGGTTCTTAGGTGACTGAGGCACATTGGGAAATCTACCAAATTAACATTTTATGTAACATCATCACAGTGTTAGATTTTCACCATGGTGATATGTGTATGCATGTTCAGAATAAAACCTGTATTGTGATATAGAAGTTTAAGCTTAACCTGTATGCATTTATAAACTTGATTCTTGATGTGATTAAGATAAAATAATAAATGTTGGAGAGACAGCTACAACTATTTTCCATTATTGCCTTTACCTATAACACAGAGAAAAACAATTCTTAATGAAAAATAATATTTATTTTTCTTTCTTTCCCTTTTAAATTTATTTTTATTAAAGTATAATGAATTTACAATGTTGTTTTTTGCTTTATAGCCAAGTGAGCTAGTCATAGATACATATGCATTCTTTTTCTCATATTATATTCCATCCTGTTCTATCCCAAGAAATTGAGTATAGTTTACAGTAAGATCTAATTGATTTTCCATTTAAAATGTAATAGTTCTTTGAAATGGATAAGAGATTTTAAAATAAACACTCTTCTTCATAGTATAAATGGAATATATAAAGTGAATTAAATATGAAAGCACAAGTATGGAGGCTTTATAACCTTGGAATACAAAAATCTTTTGTTGTTTTTTCACTCAATGGTTTCAGTGTCATTGTCGCTTATCTATAGAAGGATGAGGTCAAGGTGCCATCTGTTCTCCTAGGATTTTTTAAAAATAGAGTATCTACAGATAAATTACTATGTTTTTCTGATTAAATGTAAAATACAATAAGGTTTAATGTGTTTGGGGATTGTCCAATAAAGTTTTTTAATAGATTTATTCAGAATAATAAATCATTGGGTATTTCTCTTTCTTTTTTTAATTTTAATTTTTATTGAAGCATAGTCAATTTATACTATTCTGTTTCACTTGGAATGATAATATTTACATTCATCCATGTTGCTGAAAATGGCATTATTTCATTCTTTTTTATGGCTAAGTAGTATATATATATATATATATATATATATATAAACTAAGTAGTATATATATATTATATATATAAAACAGTATACATATAATATATATAATGGTATATATTATATATAATATACTACATAGTATATATATACTACATATATATATATATATACTATACATATACTACATATATAACAGATCTTCTTTATCCATGCCTCTGTTAATGGAAATTTAGGTTGCTTATAAGGTGTATCTTCCATAAAAAGTGTTACTTTATTTTGTTAGAAAGATTGAGTTGTCTTAACGACAGATTCTAATATTACAATTTAGAAGCCTCTTTAGTGTTACTGGGAAAAAAGTATAGGTACATGTATTAAACCAAATGCATCAGTAAATCATAATTACTTCTAATACCTATTCATTATATACTCTAATTTATAAGCATCAAATTCCTAAACTGACAGCTCACATTTTGTGCTAAGTTCTTGAGTGCTAAATAAAACATTACATAATTTCTTCTGAAATATTTTTCTGCAAATTTTATTGATATTATTTAAAAATAATAGTTTAAAATAAACATTTTTTAATAAATATTCTTTAAATTTATACAATAAACTTCTCACTGACATTTTTTTTGCCATTAGGAAAGAAATGCTTTGGGTCTAACTACAGTAAAATTTGATTTCTGATGATTCTTTTAGTTATATTAACCTTACTGAATTTACTTTTCAAGGTTACTTTAATGCAGATGAAGACAATTGGCATAAAGAAATCAAGCTGAGAATATGTATTTCTGATATTTGAAATAACTATGCTTATTTAATTTATTTTAGTGCCTCATTTACTTTGACATTACACAAAGATTTGGGTCTTTTCTAATATTGAAACCACTACATAATTTCCATCACATTCTTCTTAAAACTACTTTACTTTGACATAATTGGCATAAGGCATTATATAATTTTAAGGTGTACAGAGTGTTAGTTTGATTTGTATATTGTAATATGATTATCATCCTGGTGTTAGCTAACTTCTCTATCATGTCACATTATTATCACTTCTTGTGTTGGGGAAAATTAAAACCTAGTGCATTAGAAACTGTGAACTTTCTGATAATGCATTTTTTTCTATAATCACTATACTTTGTGTTAAATCTTCAGGAAGTATTTACTTGTTTCAAGTTTGGGTCTTAAACAACCTATTCCCAATTCTCTCAACCTCAGCCTCTGGTAATCACCATTCTACTCTTTGTTTTTATGGGTTTGTAAAACAAATTCTTAATAGTAAATGAAAAATTTAATTAAATGTTGTAGTTGGTCGACATACAGGTAAAAAGTTTAAAATATGTCACACAAATATGTCCAAGATAGTGCACAAAATGAGAATAATAATGAAACATGGTATGCAACACATCTGCAGTGGAAGGTCCGCTGCATAGTTTTATCTAGAAATTAATAGAAATATTGTGTAAATATCCATGAAATTGAAAGAAGTTTTTTTTAAAAAATGCATGATTATTCAATTTTCTTTAAATTACTTTTTGAAGTATATAAAATTTGACACTGAGTGCAACGTATAAAAATATATTACAAATGGAAATAGTCCAGATTGTATAGCTTTTGGCAATCTATACAATCTTTTACTAAATATAATAGAAATGCTAAGATAAAATTAATTAGTGGATGCTATAATATTGGGTTGTGATGATGGCTGTACAACTATAAATACAATGAAATTCACTGAGTTTTATAAAAATAAAAAATAAAAAGTTGTATTTGTATTTTCTTAAAAAAACTAAACTGGTGTTAATTTCACCAAGGGGAATATTATGATATAGAAGCTAGAGCTTATTAAAACTTGGGGAAAAACTACTTCCAACCACATATTAGATTTAAAATAAATTGCACAAAAGTGTTAAACTAGACACATAATATTACAGAGACTGTTAAATTACAGACATAATATTACAGAGACTGTTAATCAGAATGAGAACAAAAATTACATATTTGATAATTACATTTATATTTCTACTGTTTCACATTGCCACCGAGTTTCTATAGGAGTTTTCTCAGAGCTGCTTTAATTTCCTTGTTTCTCAGGCTATAGATAATGGGGTTCAGAGTGGGAGGCAGCACTGAATACAACACTGAGAGCAGCAAGTCCAGGAGAGAGGGAGACTCAGGCACTGGTTTCAAATAAGCAATGGCTCCTGTCAGGAGAAATGTGGCTACAACTATGAGATGGGGTAGGCAAGTGGAAAAGGCTTTTGACCTGCCTTGTACAGATGGAATGCTTAGTACTGCACTGAAAATACAAACATATGAGAAAGCAATAGCAAGTAAACAAAAGAACCCATAAAATATTCCAATTGTCACACTGATGTTGATAGTAAGATGATCCTTAGAACAAGAAATCTTTAATAATGAGGGGACATCACAGAAAAACTGAGGTACACTTTTGGAACCACAGAAAGATAAAGAGAATGTGCCACCTGAATATAAGCCTCCAAAGAACCCTCCAAAGAACCAGGAGACAGCTGCCATCTGCACACAGACTGCCTTGTTCATGATGATATCATAGTGTAGTGGGTGGCAGATGGCCACATAACGGTCATAGGACATGGCCGTGAGGATAAACACCTCAGACCCTGCAAAGTGAATTACCAGTAAGACCTGTAACACACATCCTAGGAAAGATATAGTGCTCTTGTTGGAGAAAGAGTTGAGAATGGATTTGGGGACTATGGTGGAAATGAGACAGAAGTCAAAAAAGGATAAATTTTTCAGAAAGAAGTACATGGGTGTGTGAAGGCACTGATCCAAAGTGACTAGGACAATAATGAGAAAATTCCCTATGAGAGTTGCCAAGTATATCAGCATAAACAGAAAACCATGTAGAACCCGGAGCTCTCTGGTGTCAGAGAACTCCATCAGAAAAAATTCCATCACCACTGTGTAGTTGTCCATGTTCTTGACTCAACCAGGCCTCCTGTGGAATAAGTAAATTTTGTAACATCAGCATGTTACTTTGAAACTATTTTTTTTCAGAATATGCCTTTAACTATCTGAAAGTTCTTCAAGACAGGTTTTCTGAAGTTTACCTACTTTTATCACTTTGTATTGAGTGAAGGCTGGCTATAAAGTGAAAGCAGGTAATGTACTTACTCATGCTCTCTTCAGTTGAGAAAAAGCGGTGAAATTATCTCTTTTGTTCAACAACATATAGAAATAGATAACATTTCATTGCATAGCAAAATTTTATAACTATGATGGGGTTGAATTATACTATGCGCTGGTAAATGCCAATTCATGTTACTTCATTGCTAAATTGAGTTAAATTTACTATTATTGCATGTCAGTCATTTTATAGGATATTTTTTGTAAATAAATGTTTTTACTACAAACATATAAGGTTTATTTGTAAGCAACACACATTTAAAAATGCAGCAATACTAGTTGGAAATTCAGTATTAGTGCATATTTCAATTTAATAAAAGTAATGACATAAAATGATTCATTAGCCTATAGTATAATAATCAGCTTAATCTTCCACTGCATGTTATGAAAAGAAAAAATAGGTTGATAAAAAGAGACATAATGGATAAAATCTGACATATTTAGAAATTTAATTGTAATAGAAAATTAAAAAAATAGAAACAAAAGTGTTAAAAAAATGGAAAGAACTGATTCTCTTTACAATCAGATGCTCACACAAACTCACTCATTACTCCCAATCATTATACTGATTCCAATTCTTTGTTTGAAGTCAGGAAATTTTTTCTCAAGAGAGTAAAAGTCTTAACTGTAAAAGAAAGGAGCTATTGTGTCTAGGTAAAATTTTGGTGGCAAGTTTATATTTCAAGGAGGATATATATTTTCTCCTTTGAGAAGAGGCAGAAGACATAGAGTACTTTGTTTAAGAAAAATTTCAAAATAGGTAGAAACGAAAGTTCCTTTTAGCTAACCAACTTTTGAAAGTATATAGACTAGATTGTGTTTATTGATTAAAAATGGAGGTATGAGTCAATAAATCTTACTACACAACTCATAATTTTTTAAAAATTTTCTTAGAGGTAAAGAGCTCAATTTTTCTGCAAAGCTGAATTTAAGTTATGGTGGAAGCTTTAATAAAATGTTATAAGCTCTGGGGTCCATAACTCCTTAAATCCTTGTGAAAATTAATCTTTTCATTGCTAACATTTTGATTAGTTTCTCAAGGATAAAATTAAAACCATAGCTACATCTCTAAATCATAAACTGTCCAGCAAATATAAAATATGTTACCTCATTTATTATCATTTTATAATAATAATGAATAGTTGGCATCTGTAATATTGATCAAGTCAAGTTCAGGCAATGGAACATCAAAACATAACCTCTAACAAAAGCTTGAGTTGTGCAGATTGAGATCTCTAGGATATTATACATTATTCAAAGGTTTTTGCTGATAGAAATTATGCTATTGTTCAGTTCAGCAGATAAAGCAAATAAAGCCAAACAAGACTGACATTAAACAAATGTCAGTAAGGAATGCCTTCACTCTATCTTTTCTCATTTCTTCTTTACACGTACTAAGGTTTGGCTTGCTAACATGTTGTGCCTACTTGAAATTTCTTCTTGGTGATTTTGGACAACTTGGCTGATAACCTCTTAGGATTACACATTTGATATTAAGGATAGCTGAAATTAACCCAGACTAATTAATGCTTATTTTGGCTATGCTCAAAAAGACATACAAAGGACTTATAATATTTTTCAGAGATTTTGACTAAGCACGCAGATTTGAGTTGAGTATTGTGATCTAAAATAAAGGGCACAGTGGAATCTTGATTTTATAATTGAGTCAACTCTAGACTGATAAATTTTTCAAAACTAGTTTTTAGTCTTCCTCAGCTGGTGACATCAAGAAATATACTTTAATTTTCTCAGTAGCAGTCACTTCAGTTAGAATTGAGTAAGATGAGGGACATTATGGAAGATATTATGAGAAAAAGAATGTGTATATAAATATATATATATATATATACACATATATATGTATAACTGGGTCACTTTGCTGTACAGCAGAAATTGACAGAACATTGCAAAACAACTATAATAATTTTTTAAAATTAAGATGAATGGGGTGATTTTAAAGGGTTTTTATCTACAGCTATTTAGAACTCTTATTTTAAATATCCATAAAAGCTGTTACTATCTTCAGATATTTATTAAAAATTCAGTGTTTGCCATGGGTTGTTTCAAGTGTCCATCATACTTGTACATTTAATTTGAGTTCAACCTTTAAAAACAATTTTTAAATATCTCTGATTGATAGATACAACTACCTAGCTGTATTTATATTTAAACTAATTTTAACACAAAGAAAAAGAAGCTTCAAGAGCCAAGAACAGTAATCAAGACTCAAGTCAACAGGTGGGAACATTCAGAGATAGAGTTCTTGATTGTCTCAATTTCATCAAATATCCAAGCAAATATAAGACTGTTGATTAAAATTTTCTCAAACTTGCATAAGTGTATTTAAATGTATGCTCTACCTTTGGACTAACAACTAAATGAGCATGGGGATAAATTTTTGCCTTGAAAGCCCAATTACGTTTTTTACTCAGTCACTTAAGAATGAATATCAGGATGCACATCAAATTGGGTATTGGCAAATCTAGTCAGTCTTCTGAATAATGACCTTATATAGACATGAATTCTGCTCATATATGTTAGGATCAAATTTGAGAAAGATCCGTAGCAAATATGGAGACATCGAAAGACCTTAAAGACTGCATAGCCCAATATGTTTGCCACTTTTATCTTGCTCTAGAGTAGATTTTTCTTGTCTCAAGTAAGCTAGGGATTCTGGGAAGATGTAATTTTTTAATTAATCTGAATGATCCATTAACATTTATACTTACCTAGTCATATGGGAAAATCTATAGTTGGATGGGTCTTAAGGTTTGCTTTCCTTTTGAAGTATGCCTGCTTTCTAGACGGTGAAAAGAAATGTCTGTTAATGGCACCATACCTGTAAATTTACTCTCAAATTTCTGATTTGCTTTAATTATTTTTATATGGTTGCAGACCTTTATTTAGGGAAAAGCAGAGCATGGTAATAAGCTTCTCAAGGGAGGTGTTAAAAGCAGCTTTGATTGCTAGATTTGAATATCTATATCTCTGTGGCCCCAGAACCAGGGACACGTCTCATTTTAAGTTACTATGCTATACTTCTTCTAAGTATAGGATAATATAGGAAACCCCACTGGGCCTCATCAAATAATAAAAATAATGATGTGCATTGCATTTTATTTTCTGTTATACTTAAATTGAGTATATTTAAATTTATACAATTATAAATGACCCGAGAAGCTTAGCTTCTTTTTCTCAAGTCCTATTCATTCATTTGTCCAAACATAATTAAAGCATTTAAGAAGTAGGGGGAGGGAATTGTAAATTAAAGTATCTGGGCCCTTCCTAAAAAATACATATATAAAATAAAAAAGGGAGTTCATTGTGGCCCAGTGGTATTAAATCCCAACTAGTATCCAGGAGGATGCAGGTTCAATCTCTGGCCTCCCTCAGTGGATTAAGGATTTGGCATTGCTGTAAACTGTGGTGTAGGTTGCACACATGGCTTGGATCCCTAGACTGGGAACTTCCATATGCCACAGAACAGCCCTAAAAAAAAAAAAAAAAAAAAAGATCTGAGCCCTGATACCTCATCTGTCTATGTAACAAATTTTATGGAGGAGATGAGATTTAAATTCTATTACAGAGCATAAGAAAAGTTTTGATGTATAAAAATGTAAGCTAGTAAATTGAGTTGTGCAATATGTATAGCATAAGCACAAATATAAATTAAAAACATTAGAGGCTTAATTATCCCTTTTGAAAATTAGTGAAGTACCTTCCTCCTCTCTTCTTTAAATTTATTTTTCTGACCTCTTCAATTCCATATAAAACTTTTAAATTGGTAAATAAATCTTTTGCAAATCTCACAATCTAGGAATGTCTTTCTCAAAGACAAAGCATCATCTTTTTGTAATGTAATTGTCAAGGAAGACAAGGCCCTATCTTCCAGGTTCTTGAGTGCCACTTAACTCCAAATTGCAATTTTTTTCAGTTTTATCAAGATATAATTGACATATGATATCATATAAATTTGCGTAGAACATAGTGACTTGAGATAGGTTTATAATGTGAAATGGTTACTGCATCCATCACCTTGCATAGTAAGAAATATATAAAAATTTGTTTTTTCTTAAATGCAGTGTAAATGCGATGCAAATTTTCTTCCTGTCTTTGTAATTCTTTTTTTTTCATTAAATGTATAATTGCTTTTGATAAAAATGAGTATATTTTAAACTATTAAAAATATTGCCCAAATATCTGCAGATACTATTATTATTGACTTAAAATATCTATAAATTAAAAAAAATAAGGAAAAACTTTGTTAAAATTTTCAAATTTATTTGCTTAATATTTTTGACTTTTAAATATTGTTCAATACACTTTTGAATTATTTCTTTAAATCTAATATTTATATTGGGAGACACAATTTTTCCCATTTAGTTATAGCAGTTTTTATTATAGCCATAAGGCCATTTTATTTAATTAAACTATTGATGTTTCCCAAATCATCTGGAGTTTCTTTGTTCTTTGATCTCTTCATCTTTCATCTTTTTTCTTTGACCTTTCATCTTTCTCAATTCATCTGGAATTTCTTTGTTCTTTGACCTTTCTAAATAGGGTCAGATACACAATCCCAGCCAATCACACCCTATTTTCACTTCTAACACTTTATGGATCTCTCACTTGCCCAAAACCCCTCAGGAAGAGTAATTGCCTTCTTGTGAGACACTGTACTCCTTCCCTCCATGAATTATATTCCCTTTAATAATGGACATAAAACATCCACTGAAGAGAAATAAAGAGTAACAACAAAATACAATACATGATCCTCATTAAATATATATTAGAGCAGCTAAAACAAAAATACAGACATTGTCAAATTGTTATAAGGATATGGAGAAACTATTTCATAAAACATAAATACAAAACCTCTCTTTGGTTTGGATTAATCCTCTTTTGCCTAGCTTGAAGTTTTGAAGGGAGAGAAGGCTTTTAGTTATGAATATACAGAAAAAGAAATAAGTGGACCAAAAATAAATAAAATCTTGTGACAGGTTTGGGCAACTTTGCAAAATTTCCAAATCAACAGCAAGTTAAGATTAATCCAGTTATCATTTTTTGTTCATAAGGGAGGTATATAGATAAGTGATTATTTTTCCCCAGACATGTCAAACATTTGCCATAATCAAAGTTTTGATGAATAAATTATCTTGATTAATTTTTTGTTCACAGATCAGGAACACAGAAACACACCATCCTAACGAGCATGGTATTTATAAGATTTTCTCCAATTACTGTCTTTTATTACTGTTATGTTCAAAGCACTTATATCTTTGTTTACCCAAAACTATACTGTATATTCTATATTTTGTGCATGAGAACCAGTCCTGATAATGTATGTGACTATAAATTGTAGTGGCTAATGTAATATGTGGAAATAAACTTATTTATGAATGCCGAATCACAATTGTTCATGAAAAGAAGCAATTGAGAAAATAGATGCTGAGGAAAACCACTGATTTCTAAGGTATGAAGATAACCTCTAACTGACAACTAGTAGGAGAAGAAATTAGACTTTAATGAAAAGGGTATTTTATCTCTGTACTTTATCTTCTCCCTCCTTCAGAAGTTTATAAAGTGTTCAGTTTATTTAGAAGATATTGGCTGTGGCTCTCCTGTGAGTTCACTTGGAATTTTTTAAGACAGGAAATCCCATTGTAGAAATTCATATAGTTAATCTGGATAATGAGTTTAAATAAGATTAAAGATTTGAGTACAATACTGGTGAATACTCAACTTCCAGTGTTTCATTAATCCTCAACACTAATTTAAGTGAGAATCTGTCCCATTTTTGAGCTGCCTCTGGTCACCTGGTTTTCTCAGAAAGATACCCAAAACAACAGTGGTAAAAATGGAGAGCAGCTTCATGAATGTGACAGCAAGAGAGTCTTATAGGAGTTCCCATTGTGGCTCAGTAAGTTAAAAATCTGACTAGTATCCATGAGGATGCAGGTTCAATCCCTGGCCTTGCTCAGTGGATTAAGGATCTGATGTTGCTGTAAGCTGAAGCATGTTACAGACACAGCTTGGATCCTACATTGCTGTGGCTGTGGATTAGGCCAGCAGTTGCAGCTCAGATTTGACCCCTAGCCTGGGAATTTCATATGCAGCAGGTGTGGCCCTAAAAAGAAAAAAGAGAGAGAGACTGTTAGAAAGAAGGTTGGTTGCTTCCAGGGTATGTTCATCCTTGGTCCTGAGGTAGCAGGTACCAGGACTCCTATAGTTCATGGGTAGATACTATTGAGTACTTTTTGGTTGGGGTAAGGCAGAGGAGACCTGGTTATTTGTATGCTTTCTTTTTGAAGAGGAAGAAATGCCCTCTGCATAATAATTTTTGAAACTTTTGTCATGCCTTACTCCTCTAGAAGGCAGAATGAAATACCTGATCAGTAATAACATCTATTAAAATGTTTGATTTGTTCATCTGATGTGTTAGAAATGCTGTTTGCACTAGGGTATTCGTTTACTTTCATCCCTCTTCTTTTGTTTACATTTTAAATATGTATTTTCTATTTATATGTGAATATATTAATCTGTTCTCCATCAATACTTTCCCCTACAAAGTTATTCTACACTACAAAATGAGGAAAACATCATTCTAACTTTTCTTCTAATTGCACTTTTAGCTTAATTTATCACATTTTACTTTTTAATTGCTCTGATTTGGGGGGACATGTATAGAATAAAGTGAATTCTATTGTTGTCTAAATAATTATGATACTTACCCTAAGTCATTTATTGTGTGGTTACTTCTCTTCCCCTTACCATGAAGCCATTACCAGCAATGCCCTCATCTCCAGATAGCATCCAGTTTGATAGCTTATATCCTCGCTAAGTGATTAGAGACATACAGGAAAGAAAAAGTAAACCTGTAAATAAAACATTTCTATGAGCACAGAAATCTAAACTATTGATAAATTGAGCCATAATAAGTAAATACTATAGTCATAGAAATTAAACATGCAGCTGATGGTTGTTGAAGATGAAACTAGTGATCTGGAAAAAGTCAGATAATATTACATAACAAAAAGACATAAAGTGATATGAGTTTTATTGTTTAAACATTTATGAGACATGAAAGTTAGAAGGTAACTTCTTACATTCATCAAGCAGTAGTCTTTGATGGAGCAGAGGAGATGGAAATACTGCCTAAAAGGAAAACATGTTTTTCTCATGTATAAATTAGATAACTTATATCTAGTCCCCCAAATGCCCACTGGTGTCTCACAGGCTATTCACAGACACTCCCTGATCAGTGGTATCTACTATCTTTGCACACCTCAATAAACCCCTACTTAGTTCTCTAAGGATTCATTGGGGTCTGTAGCCAATTTTTGTTTACTATCTGTGCTCAAGCATTAGTGCTATCTTCTTTTCTCCTTAAATACAATGCAGAACTCAATGCTTCCTTTTTGTCTTTCCAAATAGAGGTGCTCTGTGGTATCTACCTTTGATAGTAGTTGCACCTGAATACTGAATATTCTGTTTCACCTCACTAAACTTCCGAGCACTCTAGTCTTATCCTAATTTTGAGGTTATAGGAAGTTAAATCACAGATTATTCAGACTGGTTGTACCTAATATCTCACAGAAGGTCACATATTCTCCTGAATTAACAATACATTTATATATGATTAGAGTCAGAAATGAATAAAGTTTATATTTAAAGTAGGGTATCTGAGTGAGAATTCAATAGCTAATAATAAAATATGGGATTTTTATTTTAGATATTTTATATATGTATACAGTACATGTAAAATTTATAGCTTTATAATTTATATTTCCACGAAAAAAAATCTAAATTTCCATAGGAATAAACATGATTACAGGTACACCCACATGCATATACACTCACAGATACCCCCATGCATTTGATCATTTCAACCAAAACATTTTACAGCTAAATTTGAGAAGAGCTTTATGATCAATAATTGTTAATGTTTCGACAATATTCTTATATATAAGGACAACCACTGTTGGATAGATGCATGGAGCATTGTAACACCATCATGTGAAGCATCATGGAACATCAGTCTAGTTGATATCAACTCATAATTTTAAAATAGTTCTGGGCAGAAAAAATTTACTGACATCTGGTGATACATCATAAAAATTTTATTGATAACATCATGAATCTTCCAGTGTAGGTGGCCAATCTAACAGAAAATATATATTTTTAAACATCAGTAAATATTTACATATACATACTTCAAACTCACATGCTTATCATTATAGATCACATACTAATAAAAATAAAAATAATTAGCAGTATTTCTATACAATCAAATATTATACAAGAAAATAAGTATTTGTTGAACTCCAACTCAGGCCTATGCTGGGCCCTAGGACTGTTTTCTAACACAGCAGGTATAATATATACGTGGCTACTAAGTACTTGAAATGTTTTTGGTCCAAACTGATATGTGATATAAATGTAAATATACACTGAATTTAAAATATTTAATATGGTCCCATTGTAGCTCAGTAGGTTAAGAATCAGACATCGTGTCCATGAGGATGTGGGTTCAATCCCTGGCCTTGCTTAGTGGGTTAGGGATCCTGCATTGCTGCAAGCCACAACATAGGTTGCAAATGTCTCTTGGATCCAGCATTGCTGTGGGTATAGCATAGAATAGCAGCTGCTGCTCTGATTCGACCCTTAGCTTGGGAACTTCCATATGTTGAGCGTGTGGCTATAAAAATAAAAAAAAATAAATAAAATATTAAGTATGTAATTTTACATGAATTATATGCTAGAATTGTAATATTTTGTGTATATTTGTTTTAATAAATTAATTAACAATGTTAATTTTACCTTATGCTCCTTTTTAAGAGTCTTGTAGAAAATTTAAAATTATAAATGGATTTTGAATTATGTTTCTATTGGATAGCACTGGTACAAACTAGGAAGAACTTATAGTACTCCTATCCTTGAAATGGCTACCATCAATTATTCATGAATAAGTTTTTCCATATTGAAAGGGAACATTTATTTTCTTCAATATAAAATTTTAATAAAAATTAACACCAATTTTTACTTCACAGAAAATACTCATAAACATAAATAGAGAGCTATGCAACAAAAACAAAATGAGAAATTTACATGCATTTACAGCAATGAATGAACATTGGGTTTTGTGGGAGAGGTATACTCAAGGTACAGTACAAGTCATTTTTGAGACCTTAGTTCAGTTGAATAGGGTACACAGGATGAGTTTTAGCTCACTCTATGTTTTAGAGGTAGAAAGAAAAGATTTAAAAAGAGAAAGGAGAGATTATGATAGTATAAGTTAAAGGGTAAGGTAAAGGTGATAAGGAAAGAAGAGAGAAAAATGAAGCAAAAAAGAGTACAGATATCCATTGAAAATAACAAATTACATACAGAAAATTTGAAATATGTAGGATGAAAAAGAAAAGGGGAAGATAAAATGAAAAAATTTCTCAAGAGGGAAAATTTTGTGATATGTGGTAATACATTAAACTGTTTTTGCTAAAGTTACATTTTGAACAGGTAGGTGCGGTGAGAGATATATCATTTGTTTTCACTATCCATAAGACTTTTTTATTTTTTTATTTTATGTTTTTTATTTTTTCAAGTATACTTGATTTACTCAGTTCTGTCAATTTCTACTGTACAGCAAAATGACACAGTCATTCATATATATATATATATGTATATATATGTGTATATATGTGTATATATATGTATACACACACATTCTTTTTCTCAAAATATCATCCATTTTCCATCATAAATGACTAGATATAGTTCCCTGTGCTATACAGCAGGATCTCATTGCTCATCCACTTCAAATGCAATAGTTTGAATCTGCTAACCCCAGAATCTTAGTCCTTCCCACTCCTCCCTCTCCCTTGTCAACCAGAAGACTGCTCTCCAACAGACTTGTTTCTTTTCTGTGGAAAGGTACATTTGTGGCATATATTGGATTCCAGATATAAGTGATATTATATGGTATTTGTCTTTCTTTTTCTGACCTACTTGACTTGGTATGAGAGTCTCTAGTTCCATCCATGTTGCTGCAAACAGCATTATTTTCTTCTTTTTTTATGGCTGAGTGGTATTCCTTTGTGTATATATACCACATCTTCTTAATTCATTCATCTGTCGATGGACATTTAGGTTATTTCCATATCTTGGATATTGTCAATAGTGCTGCAATGAACATACAGGTGCATGTATTTTTTTCAAGGAAAGTATTGTCCAGATATATGCCCAAGAGTGGAATTGCTGAGTTATATGGTAGTTATATATTTAGTTTTCTGAGATACCTCCATACTGTTTTTCTTAGTGGTTGTACCAATTTACATTCCTATAAACAGTGGAGGAGGGTAACTTTTTCTCCTTTATCATTGATTCTTGATTATAACTACTTAATTGTTTTCTATTTTAATGCATTTGTTTACTTTTTTTTTTAGGGCCACACCCGCAGCATATGGATGTTCCCAGGCTAGGGTTCTAATAAGAGCTATAGCTGTTGGCTTATGCCATAGGTGCAGCAACACCAGATTCAAATCACATCTGTGACTTACACCACAGCTCACAGCAAAATCGGATCCTTAACCCACTGAGCAAGGCCAGGGATTGAACCCATAACCTCATGGTTCCTAGTTGGATTCATTTCTGCTGCATCATGATAGGAACTCCTGTTTTATTTTTATTTATTTATTTATTTTTTTGTCTTTTTAACCTTGCATCCATGGCACATAGAGGTTCCCGTGCTAGGGGTCGAATCTGAACTGTAGCTGCTGGCCTGTACCACAGCCACTGCAATGCCAGATCAGAGCCAAGTCCATGACCCATACCACAGCTCTCAGCAATGCCAGCTCCCTTACCCACTGAGCAAGGCCAGGGATCGAACCTGCATCCTCATGGATGCTAGTCATATTCCTTTCTGCTGAGCCACAATGGGAAGTCATATATTTGTTTTAAACAGAATTTGAGTGGGTTAAATGATTTTGTTATCTAAATGCCTGAAAGAGAAAAAGCAGGATGATGAAAAAAATAAAGATTCCTTTTACTGATAATTTCTACAGTAAAATAGTAAAATACAATGCTAGGAAACAAAATGAGTGTGTTAATTATGGAGAAATAAAATCATGTAAAGAAGTAGTGCATGATGATATTAACAACACAAGTGAAACCATCAGAATAAACCAAACTGAATATTTTTATATGAAATAAAATATGGAATATATTAATGCATTTTATGTCTCTCAGACTATCTTCAACTTCACAAAAATAAAATAAAAATCATTGGATATGGGTTTGATTGAAGAGTACAAAAATCTGGTATAGATGTGGCAGGAGAGATAGAGAATATAATACTGTTAATAAATCTAACTCTCCAATAATGATTCTACTTGCTTTGTTTAGTGTATATGCTATATGATTCAAGGATAACAAGTATTTAGCAATATTTTACCAATATTTTACCATTTTGCCTAGGGCCTCCTTCATATCCTTGTTCCTTAGACTATAGATGAGAGGGTTCAGGCTGGGAGGTAACATAGAATACAATACAGATATGAGGAGATTCAGTGATGATGCAGATTTATAGTTGCTCCCTAAATAAGTGACAATACCGGAAAAGAGAAACAACATCACCACAATGAGATGGGGCATGCAGGTAGAGAAACTTTTGAGCCTGCCTTTTGCAGATGGGATCCTCAGGACAGCTGAGAAAATGTAAATGTAAGAGGCAATCAGGAAAAGAAAGCATACAAAGGCAAAAATACAGCTAGCAATAATAAATGCATATTCTAGATTTTCTCCAGAGCAAGCAAGTGTGAGCACTGAAGGAATATCACAAAAGAACTGATGCACTATGTTAGGACCACAGAAATGGGCAGAGAATGTACCTCCAACATGGACAGATCCATAGATACACCCGCTAGACCATGATGCTGTCACCATCTGCCAACAAGTGCCTCTATTCACGATGGCCTCATAGTATAGAGGATGGCAGATGGCAACATAGCGGTCATAGGACATTGCTATAAGGAGGGCATACTCTGTGCCAGCCAAAAAAATAAAAAGAAAAATTTGTGAGGCACATCCCAGGAAAGAGATGGTTTGGCTTTTGGTCAGAGCATTTATGATGGCTTTGGGCACAGTGACAGAGATGAAGCAGATATCAATCAAGGACAAATTCTTTAGGAAGAAATACATGGGGGACTGGAGACACTTGTCAGTGGTGGTGAGGGTAATGATGAGGAAGTTCCCCATTAGTGCTGCCAGGTAAATCAGGAGGAAGAAGGTAACATATAGTCCTTGTAGCACCTGGTCATCAGGGAATCTCATGAGCAAAAATTCTGTTACAATGGTGGTGTTAGTTGATTTTTTAGCCATGCTGATTCTTATCTGTAAAAGTAAAGATTATTCTGGTAAGTAGCTTATTTAGATGTAGTAACATTCATTTTTATTTAACTTGATACGGCTTAATCCTGAGTGAGGTTTAACTCATCATAGTAACATTGGAAAAATAAATCATGTGCATTTACCTTCTTATATTACAGAGAGGTGACAGAAATAGGATTGCCATTAATGGGAGTTTAGAAAAGATTTAAAATGAAGTAAAGTGCTATATTTTGGTTTTTCACAGAACAGAAATGGTTTTAACATATTTCATGCCATAGGGATCTGAGAGTTGTAAGTTCTTTGAGACAAATCTATGTGTTAAGAAGCTAACATATTTTACAGTTACAATTAAAAAGGAAGCATTTTTCTTTCCTACTCCAGGAGTTATTTGCCAAATACTATTCTAGACAATGAGGAAACTGAATAAAATGAATAAAATACAGCAAAATTAAAAATGAAATAAAAATACATTCAAGTATAGGTTTCAGAAGGAATATGGGGGAAGCATACATTAGTATTACACTGTGATACTATCTTTTCTAATTTTTATCAGATAGAATTGTTCACAATAGAAGTATAGGACACTAAGACTTCCCGACCAATTTACTACAGATCTATTCCTGGTATGGCAGTCTATCTACTCTATTCTGAAAAATTACCACTATAAGAGTGGCTTATCTGTGACCATAAAATGAACCTCTTGGTGACATTAGATTTCATTTAAACAAAATATGTATGGTATAGTCTAGGCATGCAGAGAAAACTAAAATTGTCAGATCATCCTCTAATCATCTCAGTCCTCAAAACAAGTCGTTTGGATATTTTTCTCACCAACAGGTGTGATTTCCTTCCATAGATGCAGATGATAATATTACAATATCTTTCTGCAGGCAGAACAAGAAAAGCACTTGAGTAAATATACTCTTCAAATTTATTGAAATTAATAGATGTCTCTTCTCATTCGTGAAACCTGGCTGTCAGATATAAAGTGAGAAGAGAATATTTTGATAGCCAAAGGACAATTTTACTCAAGAATAGCTGCTTGTTCCATAACTAACTGTACTTAAATACCTTTACTATTCCTGTATGAATGCTGAATTTCAGCTTTATTTCAGCCCCTGGCATTGGTTTAAGATTAATGATTTTACATTTCACATGAGGTTATAGTTATATAATTGGGTATAAATTAACTAGAAGAAATGGCCAAAGGTTCTCATGAGAGATCAAATTATCTGAGGTATCAGAAGACAACTGTAAATCTCTGGACTTAGAACCACTTAGAAGCTGGTCCTAAGAGTGATTTACTTGCCTCTACCAGATTTTGGTTATAAGCATATCACAACTCTATTAAGTCATTTAAGTTGTGCATTGTAACATAAAAATTTTAGTGGAAAATAGAACATCTGAATTCAAGTACTAACGTTTAAATTCAGGAATACATTTTAAGACATGAAGCTGTTTTATTCCCCTTCAGTTCTGCTATTTTTTTAAATTTTTAAACAATAATATACATTCAAATGTGATTCACATAAAACACCAAGCAATGTAGAAAAACTAAAGTAAGATTTGTTTTACACCCACATTTCTCTCCAGGGACCATAGGAGGCACAAGTGTATGAGTGTTTCTTCTAATACATAGACTGTGACTATGCATACAGATTTATGATACATATTTAGTTATTTATGACTGTGCTTACACATTCACTCAAACTTCAAGGTTCAAAGACTCATTTTTTACATGTCTTCCTGCTTCTAGCTTATAGTGTATTATTAAATGGTACACATTTCAGTGTTTTGGTTTCAAGTCTGTCTTCAGTATCACATGTAACATAATTTCAGAGGATTTGTCTGTGCACATGTATACATGATTCCTCAGAAAAAATTTAAAAGTAATTGATACGTCAAGAATGTGGGCATTTGTATTTCCAATAGATTTTACTAGATGTTTCCAAAAATATTTACAAATGTCTACTCCTACTATGAGACAAGAGTTTTTCATTAACTAATAACTCTGTTGAAAACTTTAATAACCTGTTAATATTTGTGAATTTCAAGCTGAAAATAAAATTACATTCTTTTAAATTACATACCCTGATGAAAGTTGTTAGTATATTTTTGGCAAGGTGCACTTATAAATAAAATATATAAATAAATGTTTAATTAGTTTGTATTTAGTCTTCTATTTAATCTTTTTGAATTATAGGATTGTATAGGTCATACATATGTGCTATATGTATTCATACTCTGCTATATATATATATATATATATATGCTAATCATACTCATATGTGTACTTTATATTCAGTCAACATTTAAAATATTACAAATATTTTCTCTAGACCTGAAATGTTTATAACTTAAAATCTATCATACAAATATATAAAAACAACAAAATTGAAAAATGTTAAAAATTTTTCCTTTAAAATTGGTAACATACAATGTTGAGCAGTATTGTGTGCAGCATTTAATATTGTATTGGATGTTATAATCAGTGCAATTAGGTGGGGAATAGGGATTAAAATAATTAAATTGGAGAAAAAGGAAGTGAAGTCTCCATACTTAAAAATGGTATATCAGCTTAAAAAAAAAAAAACAACAAAATAATTTGTTAAAGGGGCTATATGGAACAACTGCAGCAAAATCCAGGAGTTCCCATTGTGGGAAACAAATACCATTAGTATCCACGGGGATGCGGGTTAGATTCCTGGCATCGCTCAGTGGGTCAGGGATCTGGGGTTGCAGTAAGCTGTGGTGTGGGTCACAGACACAGTGTGGATCCCACGTCGCTGTGGCTATGACATAGGCAATTCTACCCTTAGCCTGGGGACCTCCATATGACATGAGTGTGGCACTGAAAAGAAAAGAAAAAAAAAAAAAGAAAAATAAAAAAAATATTCAAAGGCAGAAAAAAAGTGGGCTTTGGGTTCCAGCTTCTGTCTGGTGGACGCTCACAACCTTTTTATTCATCCAGATTTTGAATAAACAACAATAACATTTCCTCCTAAATTTCTGAATCCTATGTCTTTTTATATTATATGAACACTCTTGACAGGATGTGAAAGAACTGGGGACTGAGAACAAAAACCAGCAACTGCAAGTAGGGGGCTCTCTGGTGAAGATTGAAGGCATACCCTTGCTATCTTTCATATCTTAACAACAGCTATTCCATCTCCTTTGTGGGATGCACCTCCCAGGTTTTCCTTGTTATTTTTTTTCTACTGGCACAGAGCTTGTTCTCCTTCTAGGGATTTCCTATAATCCTTATGCTGCTATCTGCCATCCTCTTTAATAGGAGGCCACCATGAATATAGGAGTCTATGTGCAGATGGTGACAGCATCATGGTTTAGCAGATGTGTCTATGGATCCATTCACATTGCATTGGAATTCATCAGATCCAAGTTTCAGTTGTGACCTACACCAAAGTTATGGCGACGCCAGATCCTGAACCCACTGCCCAAGGCTGGGGATTGAACCTGCACTGTAGCAGATAAAATGCCAGATCCTTAACCCGTTGAATCACAGCAGGAACTCCAAAACTGTAATTGTAGTATTTTTTCTTGTATTATTAAATATCAGCCACTAGTAAATTTTTGAAAGTTTTTTGTAATTCTGTGGTTTAGAAATGTAGAGAAACATTTCTAATTTGTTACAGACAAGGAGTAGGAATTTAGAAATCATTCAAGTAGTCTTTTTTTTTTTAATTTTTTGTCCAGAATTTAATTTAGAATATGTATTCTAGAATAATATAAGATTTTTTGGAACATTTAATAACAATATATCCTGTTATATTTGTATAACTATTTCTTATCCCAATTTTGAGAATTATTTGGCCATTTGAAGTTGACATAATTTTTCTGATGCCATTTATTTCTTTTACTTTTGGGATACACATAATGCACATGTTGGTTCAATATATAGTAAATCACATACCCCATAAACTTTGTTTAATTTTCTCCATTTTTTCCTCATTTCTAAAATTTAATTACTTAAAATTGCCTATCTTGAAGGTCTCTTTCTTTCCCATGCCTCTTAGAGTCTGCTGTTGAACTCTTCTAGCGAACTTTCTATTCAGTTTTTGTATTTTTAACTCAGCAATTTCTATTTGTTTTATTAATATTTATATTTTCCTCTTAATTAATTTGTTCTTTTTTATTCATGTTCATGTTATATGTAATTGGCAATACATTAATAACTGTATTAATTTAGGTTTACCAAATAATTTCATATTTATATATTGAAAAATGATTATCATAAGTTTAGTTAACATACATCACAAATACTTTTAATGCGAAATTTTGACTTACTGTCTTAGATAGTTTCAAATATATAATACTCTATTGTTAACAATAGTCACCTTGTTGTGTACATCTTGATAGCCTTCACCGATTTTGCCCACAACCTGCCCTTTCCTCTGCCAACCACCAATCTAATCTCTGTATCTGTGAGTAGGGCTCTTTTAGAGTCCACATATAAGTGAATATCATACCATATTTGTCCTTCTCTGTCTGACTTATTTCACTTAGCATAATGTCCTCAAATTTCATCTTTCTTTCACAAATGACAAAAATCTCCTTTTTGTGTCTGATTAATATGTAATGATTTGTGCACACATTTTCTTTATGTTTGTTGTTTTCATGTTTTGACAATTGTAAACAATGTTTCAATAAACATAGATATGCAGATAACTTAATACTGTGGTTATGCTACCTTCAGTTATTCAACCAGAAGTGGAGTTGCTGGATTATATGGTAGTTCTATTTTTAATTTTTTGAGAAACCTCTATAATGCTTTTTGTAGTGGCTGCACCAATCTATATTTCCACTATCAGTGCCCAAGAATTATCTTTTTGCCACATCTTCACCAACCCTTTTAATCCTTTTTTTGGAAAAGTTAAATATTTTAACAATTGTAAAATTAAACCTCAGTGTGGTCTTAATTTGCATTTCCCTGATATTACTGATTCTAATCATCTTTTCAGCTACCTTTTGAACATTTGTACATTTTCTTGGGGAAAATATTTACTTAATCCCACAGTTGATTTTTGAATTAGATTATTTTTGCTATTGAGTTTTATGATTTTATACATCTTTGATATTAACCCTTATCAGAAATGTCATATGCAGATATTTTCTCTAATTTTATAGGTTTTCCTTTTATTTTGCTGATGATTTCCTTTTCTGTGATGACTTTTAGTTTGATATGGTGCAAAGTATTTAGTATTTTTGTTGTATTGCTTTCGTTGTGAAACCCCAAAAACATAACAAAGTCTGTCAAGGAGCTCATGTTTTCTTCTAAGAGATTTATGGTTCCAGGTCTTATGTTTGAATCTATTCCACTTTAATTTAAAATACGTGCACTGGTCTATTTTAAGTTAATATATGTCTATGGTAAATTTTGCATATGGTTGTCCAGTTTTTCCAAAGCCAATCCTTAAAGAGACTGTTCTTTCCTCATTGTGTAAAAGTGACCCTTGCTTATGAGTAAATTTAGCATACACATGTGGGTATATTTCTAAGCTATCTATTTTGATCAATAGAGAATGTGTCTGTTTTTATTCCAATTCACCTTTCAAAAGCTTTATTTTATTTATTTATTTTTTATTTTTGCCCTTTGTCCTCTTAGACCACACCTGCCCCACATAGAGGTTCCCAGGCTAGGGGTCTAATCTGAGCTGTTGCTGCCCGGCCTATGCCACAGCTACAGCAATGCCAGATCCAAGCCGCATCTGCAGCTCATGGCAACACCAGATCCTTAACTCACTGAGCAAGGCCAGGGATCAAACCCTCAACCTCATGGTTCCTAGTTGGATTCGTTTGTGCTGCGCTACCACGGGAACTCCTATTTTTTTTTTAATATACTTTGAAATGAGAAAGTGTAAGGATTCCAAATTTATTTTTCCTTGAGATTTCTTTGGTTATTTGGGGTCTTTTGTAGTTCTATACAAATTTAAGATTATTTGTTCCAGTTTTGTAATAATGACATGGGGATTTGACAGGGATTACATTGAATGGGAAGATTGCTTTGGGTAGTATGGACATTTTAACAATGATAACGTGTTCACTCAATGAGCACAGAATAACTTCTATTTATTTGTATTTTTTTCAGCTACTTTTTTTTTTTGTCTTTTTGCCATTTCTTGGGCTGCTCCTGCGGCATATGGAGGTTCCCAGGCTAGGGGTCGAATCAGAGCCGTAGCCACCAGCCTACACCAGAGCCACAGCAACGCGGGATCTGAGCTGCATCTGCAACCTACACCACAGCTCATGGCAATGCCAGATCCTTAACCCACTGAGCAAGGCCAGGGACCGAACCCTCAACCTCATGGTGCCTAGTCGGATTCGTTAACCACTGCGCCACGATGGGGGAACTCCTTAAATTACTTATTTTTATCTTGCCTGATTGTTTGTGTAAGACTGCTAGTATTTCATTAAGTAAAAGTGGTGAGAGTGGCCATCCTTGTCTTGTTTTTGATATTAAAGGAAAAATATTTGGCATTTCAATGTGAGTATGATGTTGGCTATAGTCATGTCATATGTGACTTTTATTACATAGAAGTATGCTTCTTACACCCAAATTTTGAGTTTTTTTATCATGAATGTTGAATTTGTCAAGTATTTTTTCTGCATCAATTGAGATAATTATATAATTTTTGGTTTCATATTGTTAATATAATTTAATACATTGTTAGATTTGTGGATATTGAACCATCTTTGCTCCCTTGGTATAAATCTCACTTGATCATTGTGCTTGAGTATCTTAATATATTGTTAAGTTTGCTAATAATTTATTGAGGATTTTTTTCATATGTTTTCCCAAAGTATTGGCCAGTAATTTTGCTTTCTAATTTTTTGAGAGACTAGTGCTGGATTAGTGACATGAGTGTAGAAGTGTCCTTTTGTTTTCTAATTCTTTAAAGCATCAGAAAGAGATTGATATTACTTTTTCTTAAGTATTGATTGAATCCACCAATTAAACTATTTGGTCTTGGGCTTTTGTTTGTTTGGAGTTGTTTGAACACTGACTCAATCTCTTGACTAATAATTAGGGCATTCAAATTTTCTATTTCTTCATGTTCAGTCTTGAAAAATTGTTAGTCTCCATTTTTTTTTTTGGCTTTCCATTTGCACTGAGTATTTTTTGCATCCTCTCTCTTTCAATCAGTGTATGTCCTTAAAGTCAAAATAACTCTCTTCTAGGTTGGATTTTATTTACTTTTTAAATTTATTTAGCAATGCTCTGACTTTTGTTTGGATAATTTAGCTCATTGATATTTAAATAATTATGGTTTTGGAATTCCCATTATAGTTCAGTGGGTTATGAACCGGTGATTATCCATGAGGATGCAGGTTTGTTCCCTGGCCTTGCTCTGTGGGTTAAGTATCCAGCTCAGATGCTCTGCTGCTGTGGCTGTGGCATAGGCTGGCAGCTGCAGCTCCAATCCAACCCCTACCCTGGAATGTTGATGTTGCAGATCTAAAAAAATACTACTACTAGTACTACTACTACTTCTACTACTATTTTGGTATGGATTTACTACTGCCATTCTGTTCATTGTTTCCTTGCTCTTTTGTAATTACTTTATTCCTTTCTTTTTCTCTTGCTCCTTTTTTTTTGTGATTTGATGATTTTCTGTAGGGTTATGCTTAGATGTCTTCTACTTATATTTTGTTTCTAATATAATTTTTGCTTTGTGTTATTAAACATGAGGCTTGTATAAAACATTTTATATTAATGATATATTCAAATTGATAAATTAAGTTTAAATGGATGCTAAAGCTCTATATTTTTATTTTTAATGAGTTATAATTGACTTACAACATTGTGTGAGTTTCAGGTATATAGCAAATTGATTCATATATGTAGATGAATATTTATTCATATTCTTTTCCATTATTGGCTATTACAAGATATTGAATATAGTTCCATGTGCTATACACTAAGTCCTGATGTTTATCAAATTTGTTCATAGTAGTGTGTATCTGTTACCCCCAAGCTCCTAATTTATGTCTCTAAATTCACTCCCAATTTGGTAGCCACATACTTGTTTTCTCTATGAATCCATTTCTGATTTGTGTTCATTGCATTATATTTTTTTTGTTTTCACATGTAAGTGATGTCATATATTACTTGTATACTTGTGTCTGACATACTTCACTGAATATGATAAACTCTAGATGTACCCATGTTGCTGAAAATGACAATATTTCATTTTTTTTATGGCTGAGGCATACGTTGTCTTCTTTATCCACTGTTCTGTTAATGAACACTTAGGTTTCCTCCATGCCTTGGCTATGGAAATCATACTGCTATAAATATTGGGGTGCATGGATCTTTTTGCATTAGTGTTTTCATATTTTCTGGATATATATCCAGGAGTGATATAGTTGGATCATATGGTAGCTCTATGTTTAGATTTTTAAAGACCATACATACTGTTTTCCACAGTGACTGGGTAAATTTATATTCTTTTCAACAGTGTAGGAGAATTTATTTCTCCCCAAACACTCTCCAGGAAGTTCCTGTTGTGATGCAGTGTATATATGAGGATGTGTGTTCAATCTTGGCTTTGCTCAGTGGGTTAAGGATATGGCATTGTTGTGAGATGTGGTGTAGGTTGCAGAGGCTCTTGGATCTGGTGTTGCAGTGGCTGTGGTGTAGGCCAACAGCTATAGCTCCAATTTGAACCCTAGTCTGGAAACTTCCATATGCCACAGGCCCTAATTAAAAAAAAAAAAAAAACCTCTACCTCTCCAGCTTTTATTATTTGTACACATTTTGATGATGGCCATTCTGACTGGTGTGGTAATACCTAGTTGTAGATTTTATTTGGATTTCTCTAATAATTACCAATGTTGAGCATCTTTTCATGTGCCTGATAGCCACCTGTATGTCTTCAGAGAAGTGTGTATTTAAGCCTTATGTACAAATTTATTGGGGTTTTGGTTTTTGGTTTGATATTGAAATGTATGAGCTGATTTATATTTTGGAAATTAATCTATTGTCAATATTTTATCTCACTCCATAGGTTGTCTTTTCATTATATTTCTGGTTTTCTTTGCTGTGCCTATACTTTTGATTAGTTCCCATTTTTTAATACTTTTTAGTATTTGCTTTTATTTATTTTGCCTTGGAAGGCTGATCTAAGAAAACTGCTACATTAAATGTCAGAGGATATTTTGCCTATGTTTTCTTTACGGAGTTCTTTAGTCTTTAAGCTATTTTGAGTTAATTTCTGTGTATGGTGTGAGAGAGTGTTCTGATGACTCATTTACATGTGACTTATCCAGATTTTCCAATACGACTAGTTGATGGATTGTATTTTCTCTACTGTATATTCTTGCTTCCTTTGTTGAAGATTGACTGTAGACGTGTAGGTTTATTTCTAGGCTCTCTTTTCACTTTTATTGATCTATATATCTGTTTTTGTCACAAACCATAGTGTTTTGGTTTCTGTAGCTTGTAGTATTGGCTAAAGCCTAGGAGGGCTATTCTTGCAGCTTTGTTCTTTTATTCAGGATTTCATTGGCTATTCTGGGTTTTCCATGTTTCATATAAATTTTAGGACTATTTGTTCTAGTTCTATGAAAAAAGTCATCAATAATTAGGTAAGGATCACATTAAACCATTAAATTGCTTTGTGTACTATGGCCATTTTAACAACAGTAATTCTTCTCATCCAAGCAAATGAAATATATTTCCATTTCATTGAATCATATTCAATTATCTTAATCAGTGTTTTATAGTTCTTAGCATATAAGACTTTCACCTTCTTGGTTACATTTATTCCCAGGTATTTTTAATAGGATTTTAAATTGGATTTTTTTTTTAATTTATTTTTTTTTATTTTCCCACTGTACAGCAAGGGGGTCAGGTTATCCTTACATGTATACATTACAATTACATTTTTCCCCCACCCTTTCTTCTGTTGCAACATGAGTATCTAGATATAGTTCTCAATGCTACTCAGCAGGATCTCCTTGTAAATCTATTCTAGGTTGTGTCTGATAAGCCCAAGCTCCCGATCCCTCCTACTCCCTCCCCCTCCCATCAGGCAACCACAAGTCTCTTCTCCAAGTCCATGTTTTTCTTTTCTGAGGAGAAGGTCATTTGTGCTGGATATTAGATTCCAGTTATAAGTGATATCATATGGTATTTGTCTTTGTCTTTCTGGCTCATTTCACTCAGGATGAGATTCTCTAGTTCCATCCATGTTGCGGCAAATGGCATTATGTCATCCTTTTTTATGGCTGAGTAGTATTCCATTGTGTATATATACCACTTCTTCCGAATCCAGTCATCTGTTGATGGACATTTGGGTTGTTTCCACGTCCTGGCTATTGTGAATAGTGCTGCAATGAACATGCGGGTGCATGTGTCTCTTTTATTTTTATATTTCATTGTTAGTGTAAAGAAATTCAGATGATCTCTTGTATCATCTGTATTAATGATATTAACCTTGTATCCTGCTTCCTTGCTGGATTCATTTATCAGTTCAGATAGTTTCTGTGTGGAGTCTTTTGAGTTTTTTACGTAGAGTATCATGTCATCTATGTATAATGACAATTTTACCTCTTCACTTTCAATTTTGATATGTTTTATTTCTTTTTCCTTAATGATTTCTGTGGTTATAACTTCCAACACTATGTATGTTGAGTAGAAGTGGTAAGAATGGAAATCTTTGTTTTGTTGCAGAATTTAGAGAAAGGATTTAAGTACTTCACCATGGAGTACTATATTAACTGTGAATTGGTTATAAATGACCTTATTATGTTGAGATATGTTCTATCTATACCCACTTTTGTGAGAGTTTTTATCTTGAATGGATGTTGAATTTTATCAGATGTTTTTCTTAAAGCTCTGTATTTTTGATTTCCCATCCCTACATTTTGGTATCACAACTTACATGTTTTTATCTTATTTCTCTATTAGCAAAACACCTATTATTTGACATTTAACCACCAAATAATATTTTGTTGTCATTTATTCACCACCATTTATAACATTAGAATAATATGCATTTAATTTTATATTTTCCCTTACATTTAAGACTTACAGTCTCATAGGTTTTCCTGTTAGTATTTTTTATTTACGTATGGCATGCGGAAGGTCTCAGCCTAGGGGTCTAAGCAGAGCTTCAGCTGCAGTCTACACCCCAGCCATGACAATACTGGATCTGAGCTGCTTTTGTGACCTAAGCCATAGCTTGCAGCAACACTGGATCCTTAACCCACTGAGCAAAGCCAGGAATCAAACCTGCATCCTGTGGACACTATGTTGTGTTCTTTAACTACTGAACCACAACAAGAACTCCTGTTACCACCACTCAGTATCTTATTTTAACTTGAAGAAGTCCCTGTAATATTTCTTGTAAAGATGGTCTAGTAGTAATGAATTTCTTCAGCATTGGCTTTCTTCAAAAATTCTTTCTCTCCTTCAAATCTGAAGGACAATTTTGCCAGGTAGTGTAATTTGAGGTGGTAGTTTTGTTGCTGTTGTTGTTGTTGTTTTCTACATGTCAAAAACATTGTGCCAATCGCTTCTGTCTGGACTGTAAACTTTCAGCTGAAAAACCTTTTGATTATATTATTGGGATTCTCTTGTACATAAAAAGTTGTGTATTTTCTTTCTCTCTGATTTTAAGATTCTCTTCCTATCTTTAACTTGACAATTTAATTATAAGTGCCATTGTAGGTCTCTTTAGATTTTTCTTAATTGGAACTCTCCAGGCTTCTTGGGTCTGGATGTTTGTTTCTTCCAAAGTTTAGGCACGTTTCCAGCCACAATTTCTTCAAATAAACTTTTTAAGCAGCAATACCTCATTGTAGTTTTGATTTGCATTTCTCTAATAATTAGTGATGAGCGTTTTTTCATGTGCCTTTTGGCCACACATATGTCTTCTTAAGAGAAATGTTTATTTAATTCTTCTGCCCATTTTTCTTTTGGGTTTTTTTGTTGTTGAGTGGTATGACTCATTTATATACTTTGGAGATTAGGCCTTTGTCTGTTGCATCATTTGCAAAGATTTCCTCCCATTCTGTGTGTTGCATTTTCACTTTTTGAATGGTTTACTTTCCTGTGCAAAAGTTTTTGAGTTTCATTATTTCCCATTGGTTTATTTTTGTTTTTATTGACCTTATTCTAGGAGGTAGATCAAACAAGATATTGCTCTGATTTATGTCAAAGTGTGTTCTGCCTATGTTTTCCTCTAGGAGCTTTATAATATCTGGCCTTATATTTAGGTCTTTAATGCGTTTTGATTTTATTTTTGTGCTTGTGAATGGTGTTAGAGAGCATTATAATTTCATTCTTTTACCAGTTTTCCCAGCACAACTTATTGAAAAGACTACCTTTCTTCCACCATATATTCTTACCTCCTTTGTCATAAATTAATTGACCATCGGTGCTTGAGTTTATTTCTGGGCTTTCTATCTTGTTCCATTGATCTATATTTCTGTCTTTGTGCCAGTACCATATTGCATTGATAATTGTAGCCCTGAAGCATTTTCTCAGGTCAGGGAGCCTGATTCATCCATTTCCAATTTTATTTTTCAATTTTGTTTTGGTTATTCAAGGTATTTTTGTGTTTCCATACAAATACTAAAATATTCTGTTCTAGTTCTGTGAAGAATGTCCTTGGTATTTTGATAGGGATTGCATTGAATCTGTAGATTGCAATGGGTAGTATAATCATTTTGAAAATATTGTCTTCTAATCCAAGAGCATGGTATGTCTTTCCATCTGAGTCCTCTTTGATTTCTTTCAATAGTCATATAGTTTTCAGAGTATAGGTCTTTTGGCTTTTTAAGTAGATTTATTCTAGGTATTTTATTCTTTTTGGTGTGATGGTAAATGTGGTGGTTTCTCTGACTTCTCTTTCTGATTTTTCATGGTTAGTATATAGAAATGCAGCCAATTTCTGTGTATTAATTTTGCATCCTGCAATTTTGTCAAATATATTGATGAGTTCTAACAGTTTTTTTGGTAGTGTCTTTGGGTTTTCCATGTATATTATCATGTTGTCTGTAAACAATGATAGTTTTACTTCATCTTTTCCAATTTGGATTCCTTTTATTTCTTTTTCTTCTCTAATTGCCATTGCTTGGCCTTCCAAAACTACTTTGAGTAGTGGTGGTGAGAGCAGACATCCTTGTCTTAGCAGGAATTCTTTCAGCTTTTCACCCTTGAGAATGATATTAGTTGTGGATTTTCACATATGGCTTTTATTATGTTGAAGTAGGTTCCCTCTATGCCCACCCACTTTCCAAACAGTTTTTATCAGAAATAGGTGTTGAATTTTGTCAAAAGTTTTTTCTTCATCTATTGAGATGATCATTTTTTTTCTTTTTCAGTTTGTTGATATAGTATATCACACTGATTAATTTGTGGGTATTGAAGAATCCTTGCATCTCTGGAATAAATCCCACTTGATCATGGTGTATGACCATGTTAATATATATTTGTATTTGGTTTGCTAATATTTCTTTGAGGATTTTAGCATCCATGTTCTTCAATAATATTGGCCTGTAATTCTTTTTTCTGTTTTCCTGGTCTGGCTTTAGTATCAGGGTGATTCCTCACAGAATGATCTTAAGAGTGTTCCTTCCTCTGCAATTTTTTGGATGTATTTCAGAAGAATAGACATCAACTTTTCTCTGAAATTTTGATAAAATTTGCCTGTGTGGCCATCAGGTCGAGGCCTTTTATTTTTTAACATTTTTAAATCACATTTTCAATTTCAGTATTTGTGATTGATCTATTCATATTTTATATTTCTTCCTGGTTCAGTCCTGGTAGGTTGTAATTTTGTAAGAACCTATCCATTTCTTCTGAAACGTCCCTTTATTTACATATAGTTTCTTACAGTAGTCTCTTAAAATCTTTTGTGTTTCTGTGGCATCAGTTGCATTTTCTCCTTTTCCATTTCTAATTTTATTGATTTGAGTCCTCTCCATTTTTTCTTGGTGACTCCGGATAAAGGTTTATCAATTTTGTTGATCTTTTCAAAGAACAAACTTTTGGTTTAATTTATCTTCTCTATTGCTTTCTTTGTCTCTATTTTATTTATTTCTGCTCTGATCTTTATGATTTCTTTTCTTCTACTAATTTTGGGCTTGTTTGTTCTTCTTTCTCTAGTTGCTTTAGGTATAAGCTAGCTCATTTATTTGAGTTTTTTCTTCTTTCCTGAGAAAATACTGTATTGCTGTAAACTTTCTGCTCAGAGCTGCTGTTGCTGTGTCCCATGGGTTTGGGAGTATTGTATTTTTGTCATCTTTTTTTTCTAGGTTTTTTTTTTAATTTCCACTTTGATTTCTTCAATGATTCATTGGTTGTTCAGCAGCATATTTTTTTTAGCTTCCAGGAAGTTTTTTTTTTTTTCTTGTAGTTGATTTCTAGTCTTATGACATTTTCCTCAGAGAAAATGCTTGAAATAATTTCAACTTTTTAAAACTTACCAAAGCTTGGTTTCTGGCCCAAGATGTGATCTATTCTGGAGAATGTTACATTTTGCTGCTTTGGGATGGAATTTTCTATAAACCTCAGTTAAGTCTATCTGTGCTAAGGTGTTATTTAAGGCCTGTGTTTCCTTTTTGATTTTCTGTCTGGATAATTTGTCCATTGCTATGAGTAGAGTCAAAGTAAGTGGGGAGTCAGAGTCTCCCATTATTATTTTATTTCTGTCAATTTGTCCATTTATGCTTGTCAGCAGATGTCATATATTGAGGTAATTGTATATTATGTTTATATGTATTTATAATTTTTATCTTTTTGGATAGATTCTTTGATCATTATGTACAGTCCTTTTTTGTCTCTTATGACTTTATTTTAAAGTATATTTTGTCTGTTAGGAGTATTACTACTGCCACTTTTCTATGATTTATATTTGCATGTGATACTTTATTCTATCCCCTTACTTTCAATCTGTTTGAGTGCTTGGATCTCAAGTGGGGCTCTTGTATATAGCATATATATATATATATATATAAGGGTCTTGTTTTTACATACATTCAGTCAGTGTCTTTTGGTTACAATATTTAATCAATTTACATTCAGTATAATTATGGATAAGTATGTGTTTATTGCCATTCTATAAATTTTTCAGATTGTAGCTTTGGGTCTTTTTTTCTTCCCTTCCTCTCTTGTCTTCTATTGTGATTTGCTATCTTTAGTGGTGCATTTGGATTAATTTTTTTTATATAATTTTTTTTTAATTTTCCCACTGTACAGCAAGGGGGTCAGGTTATCCTTACATGTATACATTACAATTACATTTTTCCCCCACCCTTTCTTCTGTTGCAACATGAGTATCTAGACAAAGTTCTCAATGCTACTCAGCAGGATCTCCTTGTAAAACTATTCTAAGTTGTGTCTGATAACCCCAAGCTCCCTATACCTCCCACTCCCTCCCCCTCCCATCAGGCAGCCACAAGTCTTTTCTCCAAGTCCATGATTTTCTTTTCTGAGGAGATGTTCATTTGTGCTGGATATTAGATTCCAGGTATAAGTGATATCATATGGTATTTGTCTTTGTCTTTCTGGCTCATTTCACTCAGGATGAGATTCTCTAGTTCCATCCATGTTGCGGCAAATGGCATGATGTCATTCTTTTTTATGGCTGAGGAGTATTCCATTGTGTATATATACCACATCTTCCGAATCCAATCATCTGTCGACGGACATTTGGGTTGTTTCCATGTCCTGGCTATTGTGAATAGTGCTGCAATGAACATGCGGGTGCACGTGTCTCTTTTAAGTAGAGTTTTGTCCGGATAGATGCCCAAGAGTGGGATTGTGGGGTCATATGGAAGTTCTATGTATAGATTTCTAAGGTATCTCCAAACTGTTCTCCATAGTGGTTGTACCAGCTCACATTCCCACCAAGAGTGCAGGTGGGTTCCCTTTTCTCCACAGCCCCTCCAGCACTTGTTATTTGTGGATTTTATTAATGATGGCCATTCTGACTGGTGTGAGGTGGTATCTCATGGTAGTTTTGATTTGCATTTCTCTTATAACCAGCGATGTTGAGCATTTTTTCATGTGTTTGTTGGCCATCTGTATATCTTCTTTGGAGAAATGTCTATTCAGGTCTTTTGCCCATTTTTCCATTGATTGAGTGGTTTTTTTGCTGTTGGGTTGTATAAGTTGTTTATATATTCTAGATATTAAGCCATTGTCCATTGCATCATTTGAAACTATTTTCTCCCATTCTGTAAGTTGTCTTTTTGTTTTCTTTTGGGTTTCCTTTGCTGCAAAAAGCTTTTCAGTTTGATGAGGTCCCATGGGTTTATTTTTGCTCTAATTTCTATTGCTTTGGGAGACTGACCTGAGAAAATATTCATGATGTTGATGTCAGGGAGTGTTTTGCCTATGTTTTCTTCTAGGAGTTTGATGGTGTCCTGTCGTATATTTAAGTCTATTTTGAGTTTATTTTTGTGCATGGTGTGAGGGTGTGTTCTAGTTTCATTGCTTTGCATGTTGCTGCCCAGGTTTCCCAGCAATGCTTGCTGAATAGACTTTCTTTTTCCCATTTTAAGTTCTTGCCTCCCTTGTCAAAGATTAATTGACCATAGATGTCAGGGTTTATTTCCAGATTCTCTATTCTGTTCCATTGGTCTGCCTGCCTGTTTTGATACCAGTGCCATGCTGTTTTGATGACTGTGGCTTTGTAATATTTTTGAAGTCTCAGAGATGTTTGCCTCCTGTTTGGTTTTTGTTTCTCAGGATTGCTTTGGCGATTCTGGGTGTTTTGTGGTTCCATATAAATGTTTGGATTGTTTGTTCTAGTTCTGTGAAAAATGTCCTGGGTAATTTGATAGGGATTGCATTGAATCTGTAGATTGCTTTGGGTAGTATGGCCATTTTTACAATACTGATTTTTCCGATCCAGCAACATGGAATATCTTTCCATTTCTTTACCTCTTCTTTGATTTCTTTGATTAAAGTTTTATAGTTCTCGGCATATAGGTCCTTTACCTCCTTGGTCAGGTGTATTCCAAGGTATTTGATTTTGTGAGGTGCAATTTTGAAAGGTATTGTATTTTTGTGTTCCTTTTCTAATATTTCATAGCTGGTATACAGAAATGCGACTGACCTCTGAGTTTTAATTTTATATCCTGCAACTTTGCTGAATTTATTGATCAGTTCAAGGAGTTTTTGGGTTGAGTCCTTAGGGTTTTCTATGTATAGAATCATGTCATCTGCATACAGTGACAGTTTGATCTCTCCTCTTTCTATATGGATGCCTTTTATTTCTTTTGTTTGTCTAATTGCTGTGGCTAGGACTTCCAAAATGATGTTGAAGAGCAGTGGTGAGAATGGGCATCCCTGTCTTGTTCCAGATTTGAGTGAGAAGGCTTTCACTTTTTCCCCATTGAGGATTGTATTTGCTGTGGGTTTATCATAAATGGCTTTGATTATATTCAGGAATGTTCCCTCTATACCCACTTTGGTGAGGGTCTTGATCATGAATGGATGTTGAACTTTGTCAGATACTTTTTCTGTGTCTATTGAGATGATCATATGATTTTTGACTTTTTTTTTGTTAATGTGGTGTATGATGCTGATTGATTTGCATATGTTGAACCATCCTTGTGAACCTGGGATGATCCCAACCTGGTCATGGTGTACAACTTTTTTGGTATGTAGTTGGATTTGGATGGCTAAGACTTTGTTGAGAATTTTTGCATCTATATTCATCAGTGATATTGGGCAATAGTTTTCTTTTTTGGAGGGTTCTGTCTGGTTTTGAAGTGAAGGTGATGGTGGCATCATAGAATGTCTTTGGGAGTATTCCTTCTTCTTTTCAACCTTTTGAAAGAGTTTAAGGAGGATGGGCACCAATTCCTCTTTATATGTTTGATAGAATTCCCCTGTGAAGCCATCTGGTCCTGGACTTTTATTTGTAGGGAGTGATTTTATGACCTCTTCAATTTCATTTCTAGTGATCGGTCTGTTCAGTTGGTCTGTTTCTACTTGATTCAGTTTTGTCAGGCTGTAAGATTCTAGAAAATTGTCCATTTCTTCCAGATTGTCAAACTTGTTGCCATATAGTTGTTCATAGTATTCTCTTATGGTTTTTTGTACTTCTGTTGTATCCGTTGTGATTTCTCCTTTTTCATTTATATTTTTGGTTATTTGGGTTTTTTCTGTCCTCTTTTTAGTGAGTCTGGCCAGGGGTTTGTCAATTTTGTTTACCTTTTCAAAGAACCAGCTCTTGGTTTGATTAATTTTCTCTATTGTTTTTTGAGTCTCTGTTTTATTGATGTCTTCTTTGATCTTTATAATTTCCTTCCTTCTGCTGACTTTAGGACTTTTTTGTTCTTCTTTTTCTAATTCATTTAGGTGGAGGGTTAAGTTGTCCATTTGGGATCTTTCTTCTTTTTTGAGGAAGGCCTGTATCGCTATAAATTTCCCTCTGAGCACTGCTTTCGCAGCATCCCATAGATTTTTGAGAGGTTGTGTCTTCATTATCATTTGTTTCAAGGTAGTTTTTAATTTCCTTCTTGATTTCCTCATTGACCCATTGGTTTTTTAGTAGCATGTTGTTTAGTGTTCATGTAGTAGGTTATTTCTCTTTCCTTTTCCCATGGTTGGTTTCTAATTTCATGGCATTGTGGTCAGAGAAGATACTTGAGATAATTTCTATGCTCCTAAATTTGTTGAGGTTAGCTTTGTGTCCCAATATGTGGTCAATTCTTGAGAATGTTCCATGAGCATTTGAGAAGAATGTGTATTCTGATTTTTTTGGATGTAGTGTCCTGAAGATATCAACTAAGTCTACCTTTTCTATTGTTTCCTTTAGGATCTCTGTTGCTTTATTGCTTTTCTGTCTAGAGGATCTGTCCATTGATGTGAGGGGCGTAATAAAGTCTCCTACTATGATTGTATTCTCATCAATATCTCCCTTTATGTCTGTTAATATTTGTTGTATGTATCTGGGTGCTCCTATATTTGGGGCATATATGTTGACGATAGTAACATCCTCTCCTTGGATGGATCCCTTAATCATTAAGTAGTGTCCTTCTTTGTCTTTCTTTGTGTCTTTTGTTTTAAAGTCTATTTTGTCTGATATGAGTGTTGCGACTCCTGCTTTCCTGTCATGTCTATTGGCATGAAATATTTTTCCCCACCCTTTCACTTTCAATCTATATGTATCTTTTGTCCTAAGGTGAGTTTCTTTTAGGCAGCATATTGAAGGTTTTTGCCTTTTTATCCACTCAGCCACTCTGTGTCTTTTGATTGGGGCATTCAGTCCATTGACATTTAAGGTGATAATGGATAGATGATTATTTATTGCCATTTGAACCTCGTGTTCCAGTTGATTCTACGATTCTCCATTCTTCCTTTTTTTTCTTTTTTTCTTTTTTTTTTTTTTGGTTGGATGATCTCCTGTTATTATCTGCTTGAGTGTATTTTTTTTTTCATTTTTTGCAAATGCAATATTTGGTTTTGGCTTGTGGTTGCCCTGTTTTTTAAGTATGCTTACCCCTTCCCATAATTGTGTGTTTTAGCCTGATGGTCCTGTAAGTTCAAACACTTCATTACTATATTAAAATTAAGAAGAGAAACATACAAACAAACAAACAAAAAGGGTTATTTACTTCCTAACATCCTTTGCCCACATTTTATGGTTTTGATGACTCTTTTTTTATTTTTTTATTTTTAATTTTATTTTGTTTGAAGCATGTTCATGATTAAATCTGTATGCTGGCTTATTTGAGTGACTGCTCTCTGATTGAGGTTTCCTCAGTCCTAGTTCTTCCTCTTCTTTTTTTTCTTTTCTTTTTTCTTCCCTTTCCTTCCTTTCTTTTTGGTTTAGAGAAGCCCTTTCAATATTTCCTTTAACCTGGGTTTTGTGTTGCTGTATTCTTTAAGTTTTTGTTTGTTGGGAAAAAATTTTATTTCCCCTTCTATTTTAAATGATATTCTTGCTGGATAGAGTATTCCAGGTTGCATATTTTTTCCTTTTAGCACTTTAAATATCTCTTGCCATTCCCTCCTGGCCTGTAGTGTTTCTGTAGAGAAATCAGCTGATATTCTTATGGGGGTTCCCTTGTAGGTAACATTCTGTTTTTCTCTTGCTGCCTTTAGGATCCTCTCTTTATCACTAACTTTTGCCATTTTTATTATGATGTGTCTTGGTGTGGGTCTGTTTGGGTTCAGTTTGTTTGGGGCCCTCTGTGTTTCCTGTATCTTGAACCCAGTATCCTTTAGGTTTGGGAAGTTTCCATCGATAATTTCTTCAAATATATTTTCCATCCCCTTATCTTTTTCTACTCCTTCTGGAATTCCTATTATGCGTAGATTGGCCTGCTTTATATTATCCCATATGTCTCTTATATTGCTTTCCTGCTTTTTGATTTGGTTTTCTGTCTGCTGACCTGATTGGGTGATTTCCATTATTCTATCTTCAATATCACTGATTCGTTCTTCTGCATTATTCATTCTGGTTTTTACTGCCCCTAGTTCAGTTTGCATTTCTGCAAATGAATGTTCTAGTTTTTCTTGGCTCCTCCTTATATTTTCTAGTTCCTTTCTGAGGGTATCTGCATTACTGTTCATATCTTCTCTTAATTCCTTCAGTATTTTCACTATTTCTCTTTGGAACTCCAGGTCTGTCTGACTGCAGAGATCTGTTTCATTGTTGACTGTTTTAGGTGAGTTCTCCTGTTGGTTTGACTGGGGGTGGTTTCTCAGCTTCTTCATCTTGCTTGTTGTTTTCTTTCTCCTAAGGGAGTTGTACTCTCCGTTATCGGGCAGTGTTTGCCTTGTCACTGCTGTGGAATATTTCCTGAGGGCTGGCGTTGTTGGTCAATCTTTTTTGAGGCAGTGTGGCTTTTCTGGAGTGTTGATGGGGCTAACAGTGTTTCTTTGAAGCAAAGGAGGACTTCCTGAGGGCAGACAGGACTGGGAGGTCCACACCACAATGGTAGCAGATTTCACTTGGTCATGCAGAGCTTGCTCTGGTGTTTTTAGGCTGTGGGGTTCTTGCAGGGGGTTGGCGGTGTTGGGCAGCTGTTCCTCAGGAGTGCAGCACCCCCCGAGGGCTGGGGAAGCTATCTGGGTCACTGAGAACCTAAGAGGCTCTTCCCTAGGGCAGCCCAACTCAGAAGGATGGCCTGCGAATGTAGGCGGATCTTTTCACAGTCTGGCCAAGCTTGTTGCAGCTTTTCTGAGCTGCAGGGGGTCCTCCAGGGGGCTGGTGGTGCTGAACAGCTATTCCGTGGTAGTGGGGCACCCCCTGAGGGCTTGGGCCGGTAGCAGGGCTGCTGGAAACCCAAGAGGCTCCTCCCCAGGGCAGCTCGACTCAGAAAGACCGTTTGAGATCTTTTTCCAGCTCGGCCAAGCTTGTTGCAGCTTTTCTGGGCTGCAGGGGTTCCTGCCTGGAGCTGGCAGTCCTATGCAGCTGATCCAGTAGTTCTCCGCACCCCCTGGGGGCTTGGGCAGGTAACAGGGCCACTGGAAACCCAAGAGGCTCCTCCCTGGGGCAGCCCAACTCAGAAGGACCGTCTGAGATCTTTTCCTGACTTGGCCATGCTTGTTGCAGCTTTTCTGGGCTGCAGGGGGTCCTGCCTGGAGCTGGCAGTCCTATGCAGCTGATCCTCTAGAGCTTGGCACCCCCTGGGGCCTTGGGCGGGTAGCAGGGCTGTTGGAGACCAAAGAGGCTCCTCCCCGGGGCAGCCCAACTCAGGAAAACCATCCGAGAATTAGGCAGATCTATTCACGGCCTGGCTAGGCTTGTTCTAGCTTTTCTGGGCTGCAGGCCTTTTCTCGGGGGCTGGTGGTGTTTGGTGCTGCTCTGCGGAAGTGTAGCCCCTCCAAAGGGCAAGCAGGCCTGTGCAGGGACAGCCCCTGCGGTGGTAAGCTTCAGGCAATTGTTGAGGCCAGCCCTCTTGGATGGCAGGCAGCCCCAGGTCTGGTGAGAGCGTAGGGGGTGGCAGGGGTGGGGGGAGGGGATGCACTGGGAAGCACAGCTTTCAGCTAGGTAGTGGGCCTATAATCTTGCTGTGGTGTGGGGGTATTCTATGGGGACCCACCCCTTCTTCTCTCCCCTCCCCAGCATGGGCGCAGACCAGGCTCTTCTCCCAGGTTCCCTCTGATGCGGCTTTCCACTTCCCCGCCCCTAGGGTATTGCTCCCTTCCTCTGTGACAGCTTTGTTTTCTAGTCTCCCAGGCAGTCTCTGCCCCGTCAAATGGTTTCTAGACCTCCCAAGCAGTTTCTGCTCCACCCTGCCCCCCCAGCCCGTTCTCAGGGACTAACCTCTAGAGCCGAGGTCTCGGTGCCCAGCCTCCACCCAGGGGTCTCAATTTTTGGTGACTGTGCCTGTTCAGATGGTCCATTTGGTTCTTGATCAGCTTTTCCGTACTCCAACTTACTGCTACACTCTTCTCTGCATCAGGAGATTCCTCTGGTTCGTTTGATCTTTCCCCCATGTAGGTGACTTTCCAGGGTGCGGGATCCCTTTCTCCTCCGCAGTTCCCTTTTGGGAGCGCCCGTCCCGCTGGGATTCACCTTCTCTCACTCTCCTCTTTTCTCCCATTCTGCCCAGTAATGTCACGAACTTCTTGACGTTATTGGAGTTTAGGTTCCTCTGCCAGTGATTTGGTTGCTGTTCTGTGCGAGTCATTTATTCTGTAGATGTGCTTTTTTTGTTGTGTTTGTGGGAGAGGGTGAGGGTTTCCCCTGGATTAATTTTTTTTTTATTTTTGTCTTTTTGCCATTTCTTGGGGTGCTCCCATGGCATATGGAGGTTCCCAGGTTAGGGGTCCAATCAGAGCTGTAGCCACTGGCCTACACTACAGCCACAGCCACAGCAACATGGGGATCTGAACCACATCTGCAACCTACACCACAGCTCATGGCAACGCTGGATCCCTAACCCACTGAGCAAGGCCAGAGATTGAACCCACAACCTCATGGTTCCTAGTCAGATTCATTAGCCACTGAGACGGGAACTCCTGTTTTCTTTTTTTTTAATGAATACCTCGAAATTACTCACAGCTCTATCTTGCCCTAACCCAACCCACAAAAAAATTAGTTAGAGTTTTTTATGATTAGTGTGATAAAGGGGGGACGATTTGACATGTATTCTGCCAAGGGACTGGATTTGGAGAGATCACTACCATTAACAGATTAAGAAAAATATCCCTTAGGTTTTGAGGGTTTAGGAACATTAATTCCCAAAACACGTTGCTTTGAGATAGTGAATATTGTGAGCTGAAAGCATCTGATAAATAGAAGATTCAGGAAGAGTTCTATGAGCCCTAAAAGCAGAATACAACATTTACCTTTGAGAGCCACCCATCAGTTCCAGAAGAAGAAGAAAATTCTTAACAGTGGATGCTAGGTGTTGATACCAAAATATACCTGTGAAACAAATCTACAAAAATAATTTCTAATTTTCTTTTGTTTCTCCCATATACTTCTCAATCATTTTCCCAAAATGTATTGCCCCTTGCCCCAGCACCTTTGTCTTGTCACATCCCCACAATTTATCATTGTCTGTTGAAAGCTGTATAAGATTTGGGGCCTAATAATTCCTCATGGCTTCTGCTAACTTAAAGAAAATCACAAATGAGATATATGAGTTTAATTTTTATTCAGGGACTTACTGAAAACTGTAGCCCAGAAGACAGCAGAAAATGAACAGATACTTCAGTTAATGATTTTAGTGCTTTTTCCATATTATGGGAAGATCAAAAATCTGGGCCCATTAAAATTATTTATGAAATGCAAATCTACCAACCAAAGCGGCATGCTTTTTCAAAGCACAAAATGCCATGTTTTGGTTTTCAACCTGAATTCATATTAGGATGCAATATAGGTCAGCAACTGCATTGGCTAATGCCTTAATCTGTGTAGAATTGGATGGGGAGAATCATTCTTTGTTTTACGTAGCCTTAAAAAAATGCCCAACCTAAAAGATGAGAGTTGAGTTATATTGGGGCAAAAATGAGGACTTAAGCCTGAGAGGCAGTATCTCACATAACTGCTCAGAGGAATCAAGGTTTGGAGGTAGGTCATATAAGAGTTTTTTCTGCAACAGGCATGCAGTAGGAAGAAAAGATTGCTGTTAACAACAGAAAGCCATATTATCTCAAGTTAAGTAGTTTAGTGCTTTTCCATGGGAAGCTGCAAAGTCTGAACTCACTAAAATTATTCTTTTGATATGCACCTCAGATAACTGGAGCCAGTATCATGTGTTTTCACAGCCTGAGTTTCCTCAGGGCTCACTGGCAGGAGTGAATGCAGTCTGATGGTTGCTAAATGGCAGGTATTCTTTGCTTCCTTCCTGAGTTCCTTTAGAGCTTGCTCACCTGTTCACCTTTGAAGGTGGCTGCACTGGCTGATGACTGTGACATCCTTTGTTTTAAAAAAAAACAGGTGGTGGCATTTCAGATAGCTCTGGATATTGTTCCAAGGAGAAAGGAGGAGATAATATCAGTGTATATGTGAAAAAAGTGAAGGGGGAGGTGCATGCACTTATGAACACATTTTATGAAAGTTTGTTGCTGGTCTCTTGAATGTTACTGTCAGTTTCCTTTGCTCTGTGGTCTCTCTCTCAGTCCTTGCCTACACACGACAAGGACTTGGAGGTGCAGGCCAAGTAGTGCTGTAATGGCACTGGGGTAGAGCCAGCGGACTTTGTCCCCTCAGGGATGGAGGCAGGTGGTCTGGTGGGATGTTGTTCCTTCCAGGAGGTGCTGCAGCAGTGCCAGGATAGACCTAGTGGTCTTGCCATGCAGGGATAGAGGCAGGCAATTTCTCTAGGCAGGAGAGATCAGCTCAGGGCAGGAGTGGTTCTGAGTTGAATGGAATTTCCCCTTGATCTGACACTACAGTGTAACAGCTCTGACTTGGGCTCTTAACCAGCCATTCTGGTCCATTGCCTCTAGTGAAAAATGCTCCTGACAATTTCCTCAGAGGTCACAATCAAGAGACAGGTAGCAGTGTACATAAAGTTTTATTTATGACCTGTGAGTGAGCGGGCTGCCCTAGAATAGGGACTGGCCCTGGCTTCAGCTATGTCTCTCCTTAGATCCCTATATCACAGATCTGTTTGGGGACCCCTATTATCTTGCCCCAGGCCAACTAATTTCCTGACCCAAACCCCTGCACCATGTGTCATTTTTATCTCTGTATGGGGGGTCCATTTTGATCCTCTGATTTGTTCTGGGTGAGCATGCTTTATATGCATTGGAAAAAAGGTTATAGGGAAGTACTCCAAAGAGCATTCTTCTGATACCTGTATGTGTCTTCATTGTTTGATCACAGGCCTCCTGTTTTTGGTAATTGATAAATGGTCTGTTTTGAATCACCTTGGTCCAAGTCCTATCCTATCCTACCTAAAATTACTACTAGTCATAAGGAGCAGACATCATCATGAAGGATTTAGTGTTTTTCTAGATATGAGAATATGTACGAATTGAGCTTATGAAAGTTTCTCCTGAAAATATCCAACTATCTGAAGACTTGTTCTTCTAGTTTTCCCAGAGCACAGAGTGCCTCACTCTTGATCTTCAACTGGAACTCTGTTCAAGGGGTATTGTGGTTTGGCTGCTGTGGTGGCTCATGACTTAATCCATGTAGAGGCTAATGGCCACTGCCAAACTCCAGCTCACAATATTCCCCCATGGTCATAAATTTACCTATACTTTTGTGAGGCATTTCATGATGATTTCATCCCAAACACTAGAAATGCTCATCTCCAGGTTGTGAAGATTTTGTTGGTAGGCCACTCAATGTGCTGTCACTGGAATAGGTCTTAATAAGATTAGCCAAAAATCTCCAGAACACCTGTCTTACTAGTCTACATTCTCTCTTGTTGCATCTTCCCATATCTACAGTGACTATTACAGTCATCCATCTAGTGAAGAACTCTATTTTGTTCAATGGTTTCAAGTCATCTGATCATCATTGTTTTGTTGGAGCCTCAGTTATACAATTGGTGATACAAAAAACAGTAATCTTGTAAAATAGGGAAAATACGAACTATATAACTAATAACATTAATAGAGTTATAAGTAAATATTTAAGCCAAGAGCTTTTCACACCAAACCAGTTCTTGAACATATCAAAACTAGGGTGTGGGTTACTTAAAGCAGCATAGAGACCTCAGAATTCAGTAGACTGAATTCAGTCTGGTTATTATCATGTAAAATCTGCTGAGTGGATTTCATTAAGTCTTCAATATGGCTGATTATATACATTCCAATCCTATTGAAAGTACAAGTATAGCTGCTAAATTATCATACTAGCCAAATACAGATTTCTTGATCCATTGGGTTCATACCAATCATATTTTGATTGTTACATGTATGGCCTTGGGTCCAAGAGAATCCTAGAGTACATCTTCCTATCCATGCTGGTGAATCCATGGCCGTAAATTAGTACTACAGAGATTCTGAATTCCATTAAGTGTGACCAAGTGAATTTCCAGTGGTCTGACCCAATCTGTTCCATAACAGCCAGTATCTCTAAAGGTAATAATATGTAGGTATTTTCCTAAGGCACCCAGACTAATTTCCTGTTACTAAGCTAGGCTGATCAGTCTTAGTATGATTTAACTGTTCCCAATAAAGAAGAGCTTTACTTAAATGACCATAGCCTGGTATTAATCATACAAATTAATCTCACAGTTGTGGAAGATTTTCTTATAGTAAACAGAAGGGTACAGATTTTGACTGAGTTCATTGTTCTGACTGAGTTTGAGTGACCCTAAAATAAAATTCATATTTATGGTCAGGGAAAGAGCAGGTATTACTAACTGGCCAGGTGAGAAAGTCCCACATAGTAATAAAATAATTTACCTAAGAGCTATCCGATCAGAATCTTGTAGAAGAGAAATTGAATAAGGTAACCCAGAAGTACTAGACATTAGGCAATTTTTTACAAGCCCAAAAATTGGTTTGATTTTTAAAATTAGCATAGGATCATGCTCCTGATGGAAAAACATTTGGTTCATATGTAAAATTTGAGACATCAAGAAGTCATCATATGAATCAGTCCAGTATCTTAGGCCACCTGTCTACCTTTGATGTCATTTTATTCTCATCATGGTGTAGTTTCTCCTCCATGTGAGCTCTGTTTTAAGATGATTTTGAGGTCAGAAGTCCTCTCCATAGACCAGTCTGTGCAGGGGCCTTTTTTAAGTGGGAAAATATGAATCTAGGAGTCAATTCCCTTTAGTTTAGCTGCACAAAACCTTGTTAACAGTGCCTGGTGAGGGCCTTTACATCTGGCTTGGAAATAGTGCTTTAAATTAAGTATTTTCCAGTATACTTAATTCCCTGGTTTTAGGTCCTGGGCATCTGATATTCATCCAAAGATAGATTACTGAGATGAACTTTAGAAACAAGCTTAGGATGTTCTTTTAGAAGCTCAACTAAAATGTGTAATAATATACATAATAGCAAAGAGCTATCTAGGAAGAAATTCTTAGTGAATGCAGACACAATTAACAGAATTAGATTAACAGATTAAAAGATGTCCATTGAAATATCTCTTTCTTTCTAAAATTATTCTCATTTTTATCAAATATAGCCAATCTAAAACTTATTTATTTGCAAATTACGTTTGGCCTCTGTTAGGGGCTACATGGGGGCTCATTGTTAAAATGGCTCTTTATGCTGACTCATGAGACTGACCACCTTGCTCAAGTGACATCCTGTTTTCGCTTCTGGTGCCTACTTTCCCAAGACTATAAGACCCTTCCCCTCCTTCACTGTGGGACACCACACACCTCCAGCTTTCTCAGGATTATGAGACCACCCTACCATGAGACACTTCTGACTTTCTCATGAATATGTGACCACCAGAGTCCAGCTGCAGGTGAAAGACAAACTAAATTCCCCTGTGTCAGGGAATCCAATTTCCCATCTGCAGGGTATAAGAAGTCCCCACGAGAAGGGCGGGGGGCTGGCTCTTCTCAAGGGTTAGTCACCCTCTCCCTTTCCCCTCTAGTAATTTTCTTTTCTTTGCCTGAACACCTGGTTCGTTCTCTTTTTCTCCGCACTTGCCTTACAGTCTCAAAAACTTGGCCTGATGATTTATAATTGACAATATAGTTTTTTCTAAAAAAATTGGGTTTTCTAAAACTTTTATAAGGAATCTCAGACTGAGCTTTTAAATGCCTGTTAAAGCTAGGAAAATCACCCAGAAGTTTTGTCAGAAATTTTGCCTTACAGACTTAGGTGAATTTCTCCCTATTCAAGGTCCCCAAATACCTTGAGATTTCCACAGGTTACTTACAAGGTGGTCTTTTTAATTTACCTGATAAAGCTGCTGGGAAACAAAGTTTCCAGTTGCTTGAGGATCAGATAGAGAGAAGAGAGAACTGTTTCAATTTTGCTTGCAAATGTATAATTTGCCATATTGTTGTAAGTCATAATTAACTTGTGGGGAAGAGTTTCTTTATACCTGGAAAACACAGAATAAAAGCCAGTACTGTTTCAGATAGAAACCATAAAATTTATAACCATATTCACCAGTTCTCTCAGTCCAATGTAACTAATCCTTTTTGTTAACATTTTATGAAGCTATCAGATTTCTGTTAGAATTAATTTCTTAACCAGTTCAGTATTATGGTCTGAATCTCAGGAACTTTATTTATTTATTTATTTATTTTTAAATCCCTTTCTATAGATCTTCTTGATGAAGAAACATTTTTGTAAAAGCATCAGGGTAAAACCATTAACTGTCTATAATGACAGAAGATTTAAGAAGTCATGTTTAGGAGTTCCCATTGTGGCTCAGCAGGTGAAGAACCTGACTAGTATCAATGAGGATGTAGGTTAGATCCCTGGCCTAACTTGAAAATTAAGGATCCGGTGTTGACATGAGCTGTGGTGTAAGTTGCAGATGAGTCTCATGTCCCGTGTTGCTATGGCTGTGGCATAGGCCAGCAGCTGCAGCTCTGATTTGACCCTTAGCCTAGGAAATTCTATATACCACAGGTGTGGCCCTAAAAAAAAAAGGAGAAACATTGAAAATCTGATTACAATACTCTTGACAAACTTGGTTACTGTTTTGACACATAACGATTTGAGATAATAACTAGAATTGTTATACCACTGTCATCATATGCAACAATCAAAACTTAGGCTATGCCTAGAGATCAGCTTGAAAGAGACACAGGGGGCTCATGCTGTGACAAGCAAGAGCCCTGAGAAAACTCAGGGTGTGTATTTGATTAGGATTGTGAAAAAAAAGCATGGGAGGCAGAGACTACAGGTAAAATTTACAAGAATCACACAAGCCTGGAGGGATTATGATTAACAGGGTCTGTTTTAACAATCATCAGATCTTATACAGGAAGGCATACATTAACCTTTATAGCAGGCCTGTTTTCTCCCCTCGCAGGGACCATAAGCTTTAACTATCTAAAGTTCTTCCCTAGCATAACCTTCTTGGCATTCCAAGAGGAGGTCATGGTTTTCCTTGACCTCTATAATCTATTCTTTCCTTACTCTAACTATGTACTTTCAAGCTTGAGGCTTATGGCCCTATTTTCTTCCACCCACAATCCACATTTCAGAAACTGCATGATTAATAACATTTATTCATCTATATAATCTGAGGAGGCTTATCATTTACTTGGAAATGCTCTCCATGTATTTTAATGCATCAAATAATCCTAGTTAATTTAACATTTGTTTTGTCTGAGATGCCTCAGGGGCCCTCTGGAACATCCCAAAGTTAGCTGATATCAAAAGAACTTTAATTAGAATTTGATATGAAGTTCATTAAAAATATAACTAAATAAAACATTTCATCAGATAGAATCATAGGTCACTGTGGATAATACTTCTCCCTTAACCAAAAATTACAAGAGGTTTCAAAAGCAAACAGAGATCACTTAAAGGCAAAAACTTCACATAATATTTTTATCAAAAGTAGCCTTCCAAGAAATCTTTGTTCTCTTAATGGAGAGGAAAGCCAAATTCAAGTTTTGCACCAGTTTACTTTTAAAATTAATTTACTCAAATTTATTCTAGATTTAAATCAGTCCTGACTATACACTAAACTCTTTTCTTTTTTTTTTTTTTTTGTCTTTTTGCTATTTCTTGGGCCGCTCCCGTGGCACATAGAGGTTCCCAGGCTAGGGGTCGAACCGGAGCTGTAGCCACCGGCCCACGCCAGAGCCACAGCAACGCGGGATCCGAGCCGCATCTGCAACCTACACCACAGCTCACGGCAACGCCGGATCGTTAACCCACTGAGCAAGAGCGGGGACCGAACCCTCAATCTCATGGTTCCTAGTCGGATTCGCCAACCACTGCACCACGATGGGAACTCCAAAACTCTTTTCTTAGGGTCCACTTTCCATAAAACTTCCAACAACTTCTGTATCTGTAAATACCAATAATTTCTAAAACAAACAAATAACCCACCCAAAAAAACACACATGTGTATTCTAGTAGAGAACATCTCAGTGTAGCATCAAACATATTATTAGTTCTTAATACCTTTGATTTATGTTTAGCAACTATTTCATTTTCTTATTTTATTTGAGAATAACCTAGCTATTCCAAAAAGCTTCCATTATTTAACTTAATTTAAATTTGTCACAATTTCAAATTTTTATATTGCCAATATCTGGAGAGACCATTTTTAAGCAGATGTTTTTAAAATATAGTTATCCTAAAAGTTCACCCCAAACCTATCTCATATTTAATTTACCTATGAAAATTTCATCATGGCAAGTTATTTTTCTTTCTTTAAATATTAATTTAACACTGAATATTTCCCAGTTCAGAATGAATCTAAAATTTATTCTGGCCAATTTCCATCTGTATGTTGAGAATTTATATAAGCACTTAATTCCTTTAAGCCAATTAAATAGAGCTTGCTCATTACAAATTATTTTGATAATATCATTCCAAAATTGACACACATAATGCACATACAAACACATAAAAAAGACACAGCCACAAATCTCATACATCCACTTTCTAAGCTTAGTCATGAGTCATATATCACAAATAAACTCACTAGTTTATAAATTACAGTTGGAACATGTTTTAAAAAGGATTCTTTCCCCAGTTTTTTTCCTTAAATCTCAGGAATTAGAGATAGTCTGAATAAGATAAGATTTTCTGAAAGCCCTGATCTCTAGCCTCAGTGAGAGGAAGCAACTTCTCATAGCTGAATGAATTACTTCAGGTCAGAATTCTGAAATGATTTTTCCCCTCTTATGCAAGCTAGCTTCATGTAACAACAGTATATGCAATAAAAGAGCCAGCTTTGGTTATTTCTAGGGCAAAGTTTTTCCTTTAATATCTAGTTAAGTAGATATTTACAAATATAAGTTTTGCACATACCTCAATCTGGCTGATGTGTCATTTGGAAGCTGGTTTCTTAACACCTGTCATTTCTCTGTTTGAGAGACTATTTCTTGTTTTGAAGTGGGATAAAGTTTATTAATAATGTTGTGTGATGGGCCAGTATGCAGCTGGATAGCTTAACTCCTCTATGTTTTGCCCAGAGTTGCTTCAGCCCCCTCTTACATGTCTTGGGTCTCCCAGGGCATATAGGACACCATGGGTTCTCATATTACCAAAAGGCTTGTTCTTATTCATGTCCCATGTTGAGCAGGATTTAATTAATGAATGGTTTTCCCTATGGGATCACTGCATGTCATGAGGACTCCACCTCCAATATGCCTGTAAATTTCCCAGTTGCCTGAGGAGACCAACCAAGAGGAGTGCTGTCTCTTTTCTTCAGAGCAAAGGCTCTCATGTTATACTTTCACCTTTCTCCTGAGAAATTCTCTTAAGGCAACCACATTGAGGGAAAGCATCAGATAATCCTCCTCCTTAACCATTCAGCCCAGACCATTCAGTCTCTTTAAATTGGGCAAAGCATGGTACCTTTCAACTGACTCCCTCCCAGCATTTCCACTGAGAGGTCAACTAAGCCCCCCAGTGTCTCCATTGCATCTTTTAACTGAGCACCCCCCAGCATATCCTCTAAGAGGGTATGGCTCCCAGCATCTTTCAACCTAGCTCCCCTCAATATTCTCCACTGAGGAGGTATTCCCTATATTTTTCAACCAGGAACCCCCTTAGTCTTTCAACTGAGGAAGTATTCCCTGGTATTTTTCAACCAGCCCCACTCCAGTCTATTTCAACTCAGGTGGCAGGTAACCTCAGGATCATTAACCAATATGGGAGCTCTGAGAACCTGGAGAGACTCATCCAAATTCATCTGGATTCTCTGAGAATGTGGACAGGCACAATAGGCCTCTGCTGGTACCAAGAGTCAAATTGCTCATAGAGTTCAGGCAAAGAAGAGAAGTCTGCTCTGGGTCCCTTATTCATAGTCACCCCAAACTGTCAACTGCAAAAATTCAAAACCTAAAAGTTGAGAGTTAAGTTTTATTTGAGGTAAAATGAGGACTTAAGCCCAGGAGGTGGAATCTCAAGTAACCCTGAGAAAACTGCTCTGAGGAGGTGAGGGGAGGGGGAGAGTTAGTATAAATAAAAGTTTTTGCAACACAGGACAAGTAGGAGGGATGACTATTATTGCTGACAACACAGAAGTCAGATATCTCAAGTTATGGAATTTAGCACTTTTCCATGGGAAGATGCAAAGATCTAGGCTCACTGAAATAATTCCTTTGATGTACATCTTAACTATCTGGGGCCAGTGTTTACACTGTGGGTATATAGTCCCCAATATCTATCAACTGAGACCCCTCCCCAGTGTCTCCACTGGCAGTCAAACTGAATACACTATGATTTGAACCTAGCCAGAACCCAGATTGGGGCTTGAACCCATGGGCCAGGACTCAAATCCAGCCAGAAGCCAGATTGGAACTTGAACCCAGCCAAAAGCCAGATTAGTACTTGAAACCACAGCTTTTTTAACTAGAATCACTCACCTGGTACCTGGACTTACTGAAGGTCAGGTTCTTTGTGTCTCAGTACAGAAGGAATCCAGTGAGAGACCAAATGATAAACAAGAAAAAGAATAAGATGGGACACTTGTGAGAGATAAAAACAAGCATGCAGGCAAAGAAGTACTGCTCTGAGGTTTAGGTGGGCTATATTTGTATAACCAAAGAAAGTGGGGAGGGGGAAAAGACCCCTTCTTCCTTTTTCTTCTGGTAGACAACAGGTTTACTTCATATTCAGTAAGAGTGTATTTGGCCCGATGAGGTCAGACTCAGACTGTCATGGCACTTATTTGAATTAGCATAAAGGTGGTAATATATGATAAAATATGTTGAATCATCTCAGGTTTCCATATAATGAGGGTCTCCTACTTTGGAATGTCATATTTCCCTTAACTTCCTCTCCTTGGTCCTAATGATCTTTAACTTCTGAACTGGAACATAGGCCTCATTTTATGTTTTACTGAGTGAACTGAGGCACATTTTATACTTTTTTATAGGTTCTGATTATTTGCTTGAGTAATTATTAATTTACAGTGGTCTCCCAAATTTCCCTAGGTTTCCCTCTCTATCCATGTTCTCCCACAGAGACTTCTACAACTACCTGTGTTAACTGTCCTACTATATCCCTATTAATGGTTCCCTGTATCTTTCAACCAAGCCCCCCTCAGTATTCTCCACTGAGAGGACATTCCCTTGTACCCTTCAACCAGGCACCTCTCAGTCTCTCCACTATTGTGGTATTTTCTGGGATCTTTCAATTAGGCCCTGCCTTCAGTCTCTCCACTGAGGGATTATTCCCAGACACCTTTCAACCAAGTTCCCCTCAGTATTCTTCACTGAGTGCGTACTCTGAAATCTTTCCATTGATATGTACCTCAGCTATCTGAGGCCAGTATCCTATGTTTTCACAGCCTGAGTTTCCTCAGGGCTCACTGGTAGGAGTGGCTGCAGTCTGATGGCTGCTAAATGGCAGGTATTTTTTGTTTCCTTCCTGAGTTCCCTCAAGTCTCACCAGCTCACCCTTGGAGGTTTCTACACTCACTGATAACTGTGATATCCTTTGTTTAAAAAGAAAATAAAGCCCAGGTTGTGGTAGCTTTGTGATAGCTCTGAAATAGTGCTCCAAAGAGGCAGGGAAATTAATACCAGTGTATATGTGATAAAGGTAAAGGGGAAGTATCTGCAGCCATGCACACATTTTACAAAAGTTTGCTACTGGTCTCATGAAGGTTACTACTAGTAACATGGAGCAGATTTCACCATGAAGGATTTTAGTGTTTTTCTGGATATGAGAAGATGCAAGATTTGGGCTCAAAAATCTTCTCCTGAAACTATCTAATTATCTGAAAATATGTTCTGCCAGTTCTCCCAGAGAAGAGGGTGCCTCACTCCTTACTGCCACACTAAGCTCTGCTCAGGATGTGTTGTGGGTCAGTAGCTGCAGTGGCTCGTGGTTTAATCCATGTAGAGGCTGATGGCAAGTGCAAAACTCTAGTTCTCGTTTATAATTGCTTTTACTCTAAAGACACATATGTGCATGTAAAAAGTTAAAACAAAATGAATATGCTTTTATCCTGTGAAATTCTTTTGTTACTTTAATAATTAAGCTTAAATACACAACCTAAGTGGATAGAATTAATTTTTTCCTTGCCTATAGAAGAGAGGCATGCAGAAATATCCATTTGATGTAAAAAAATAGTTCACTGCTATTCTGAGAGTTCATATACTGTTTTTTAAATATATATATTATTTTTCTCATATTGTCTTCTATCACAAGTGATTGTATATAATTACCTGTGCTATACTAAGTGTAATAGTTCACCTGTGCTAACCCCAAACTCCCAGTCCATCCCAATTCCTCCCCTTCCCCTTTGGCAACCACAAGTCTCTTCTCTATGTCCATGAGTTTGCTTCTGTTCTGTAGATATGCTCATTTGTGCTGTATTTTAGATTCCATATATAAGTGGTGTATGATATTTGTCTTTCTCTTTCTGACTTGCTTCACCTGGTATGAAAATCTCCAAGTCCACCCATGTTGCTGCAAATGACATTGGGCTTTTAGCATATATTGATTTTGGTATTCTGATGGAAAAGGAAGTGTCAGAAAAATTTTAACATATGGTATATATTTTGTATTTACAAATACAGGTAATTTTGGTAATAGTCTCCATCAGTGTACACTGCATAAATACAAACTGATTAGGCATTCAGAAAAACTATCATAGTTTTAATATATAGCATATGATGACATGTCAAAATTTCACTAAGAAAAATTTCAAGTACTGACATATGCAAGAAAATAGTTTAAAATCTTGGTTGCCTATGTTCACTAAAATATATGCCAAACCTAAAAGTTGAGATTTATGGTTTATTCAGTGGATAAAACTGAAGACTTAAACCCAGAGGGAAAGCAACATCTCAAGTATTCCTGGGAAAACTGCTCAGAGGAGATGGGGGGGCAGGGGGGGGTTTGTAGCATGTATTCTTTGTTTCCTTCTTGAGTTCCCTTAGTAGCTGCAATTGCTGATGACTATGGCATCCTTTGTTTACAGATACAGCAGGCAATACATTATATCTCATGTAAAATAATGCTTCTAGTGATTTAATCCTCATGACAGTCAACTGGAGACCTGTGGCAATACTTAGTTTCATTCAAGAGCCCTGAGGTTATATTTGCATTTCTAACAATGTCCAAGGTCACTTTAATGCTTCTAGTTCTCTGACTACAATCTGAATAGCAAAACCTTCAGAGGCAATCAGGTAGTGATCACTCATCCTAAAAAGATTTGATAGAATTAGTTTCTTACAGCACTCCTTTCATCCTTTTGGTTACTAAAAAATACCAAAACAATTAAAAATTGTAAAGCTTCTTCATTAGCATAGGAAGGTGAATATAGTAATGGAAAACCTATTTTCTATGCCCTTTATCTTTTTTCCAATTCTTTCTGTCTCTGTATTGAATTAGTTTATGCCATAATGATTATCTATTTGAATATTTTATAAAAATATAATAAAGATTTATTTGTTTTACCAAGTTAGATATCCCATTGTTGTAGGGTCTACTTCTAAGTTTTTCCTTTTTTTCTCTACTTATTAATCATATTACCTCTTAATATTTGAAATTGTGTAAAACTGTCTAAAATTTTAAATTATCCAATATTTTCCTAATGAAATTCTCCATGTATGTTTATATTCATTCTTAATCAACATCCATGCTTAAGAATAATGCCTGGGTAATCACATAAGTTTCAAAATTCCCATACTAACTGAGGTAAGTCAGAAAGAGAAAGAAAAATACCATATGATATCACTTATATCTGGAATCTAATATGTGGCAGAAATAAACCTTTCCACAGAGAAGAAACTCATGAACTTGGAGAACAGATTGTGGTTGCCAAGCAAGAGGAGGAGGGAGTGGGATGGACTGGGAGTTTGGGGTTAATATATGCTAACTATTGCATTTGGAGTGGATAAGCAAAGAGATTCTGCTGTATAACTTGTGATGGAACATGATGGAGGATAATGTGAAAAAAACTATGTAACTGGATTACTTTGTGGTTCAGTAGTAATTGATAGAACACTGTAAATCAACTATAATGAAAAAATAAGTCATAAAAAAGATTAAAATATTTTGATGTATAAAATGATATATTTATAGTAGTTCATCAACAGATGGAGGAAAATTTATTTAAAAGAAACAATTTTGGGCTCATAATTGCTATTAAGAAATACATTTTCTAAAATCAACTGAAATATTTTATAGGACTAACAAATTATTTGATTGTAAATGCTTTGTGGGCAGGAACTTTGTGTTATTCATCTCTTTATTACTATGGAATTGCACTGAGGTATTCTTAAACACTATTTATTTGAATATTTATTTCAGTTGAATTCAAAACAAAATTTAAACTTCAGATATATTTATATATATATGTCAATTTTATAATATAATTTTTAATACTTACCTTTTGCAAATGTGGTCTGGGAATCTATTCTAAATTGTTCATTTTAGTTGATCCCTCAAATCTCTTGCATATTTCAGGACAAGAGAAGTCTCTTTTGTGCTAGAACTTTTCTGAAAGCTTTCTTCACATCTTTATTTCTTAGAGTGTATACAAGAGGGTTTAAAAGTGGGGTAACCACACAGTAGAACACTGAGACTACTTTACCCATGGTCAAATTGTGCTTGGCTGGAGGGCGAACATAGGCAAAGATAATGGTACCATAGTAAATGGTGACCACAGTGAGGTGGGAAGCACAAGTGGAGAAAGTTTTCTTCCGAGCCTCCCTAGAAGACAGCCTGATTATTGTGACCACAATGTGTCCATAGGAAGACATAGTGAGAAGAAAAGAACTTAGAATCACAATAGAGCTACATGTGTAGCCCAAGGCTTCCACTAAGAATGTATCTGAACAGGAGAGTTTAAAAATTGGGTCTGAGTCACAAAAGAAATGATTGATCTTCTGAGAGCCACAAAAGCTTAGGTAAGAGACAAGTATAGTAGGTAGGGCGGGGGCAATGAAACCCCCAATCCAAGATAGAGCTGAAAACTGCATACACACCTGAACACTCATAAGGAATGAGTATCTTAGTGGGCTGCATATGGCCAAGTATCGGTCATAGGCCATCACAGCCAACAGAATGCACTCTGTAGCCCCCAAGGAGAAAAAAAAGTAGTACTGAGCTATACAACTAGAAACAGAAATGGTAACAACATCTGAGAGACAGGTAGCCAGCAATTTAGGCACTGTGGCTGTGGTGTACCAGATCTCTAGGAAGGATAAATTTCCTAAGAAAATGTACATGGGTGTTTGGAGTGTGGAATCCATCAGAACAATGAAAATGATGAGAGCATTTCCCATGAGGGAGAATATATATATAGTGAGAAACATTGTAAATAATGCAAGCCGCAGATATGGAACATCAGATAATCCCAGAAAAATAAACTCTGTCGCTATGGTTTGATTTCCCACTTTCATATCTCTGATCTGAAATGAAACAACAAAACATAACATAACATATGAGATGAGCAAGAAGGAGGTATTTTCATTGAGGAAAATTTCATTCATTTTCATGATGATAAAGCACCCTTAGGAATAATTAAAATTAATGGCTGGAAAACATATTTGTCATCTAGTATATCTGATTTATGAAATTAGTAAAATGTAAGTAATCTACTAATACACTTCACAAGAGAGGAAACTGAAAAGTTTTCCCAGTCACATCAGTTTAAATGTGGGGCACATGTCATACCCTTCTAGTTTGCTTTAAAAGCCTTCATTCAGTTCAGATAATACATAAAATGTGGCTATCCTATCTCAGAGGATTTCATATCCTAGACACTAAAGAATGGTAAGGAAATCAACAACATGCAGATAAGAGGCCAGTGCTTTGTGTAGTAATCTCCGAATTGTGCTCCTGGATGATACTGGCTGCTTTATGAAGACAAAGAATTGACTATAGTTTTAACTTTATGAACCCTTTTGTATGCCATTATTTAGGTTTTCGTGGGAGATTAGTACATGAGCAAACTCTATTTCTGGGAAACAAAACAAAGGAGCATATTTTAACATCTATGGAAATATTCTTTTAACTTTCCTAATCTTAGCTTTGTTTTTAGAATCCTTGTACCCCAAATTTCTTCTATATAAAGAATAGTCAAAAATGTTATTAAATCCATACATCCATTCATCCATCAATGGCCATAGAGTTTGTTTCCATAAATTGGTTATTATTAAAGAGCACCTAATATGAGATATACCCACCTGCCAAATGTTAAGTGTTCTTGCAGGAATAAGAAATGGAAATCTTATTTTTAGAGAAACAATAGTTTTCAATGACTGTGGTTTTTCACACATGTGCTTTAGTGACAAAATATACAAACAATAAGTGAAAATAATTGTAGAAGAAATTTTGAATACCCCACAACTTTTTCTGCTTAAATATGTAATATATTTTATGCCATTTTAAAAACATTCTGGCAGTAAATATACAGTCTTTTTGTCTTCTATACAACAATGAAAAAAATCAGCTGAATGTAGCATTGAAGCAATATTGTTCATATCTACAGTTTTCTGTGTTAAAAGTTTATGGAAGTTTTTAATCATAAATCATAAATAGAGAATTTTGTATAGGGTTTAGGCCACAATATTCATGTGCCCTGTGATGTACTGTTGATAAAATATAAATTTTAAAGATATATATTATAAAAAAGTTTAGTTAAAGCTGGTTAAATGTTTTAGGTTAGTAAGATCAAGGGATATTTTTTTAACTTACTAAACCTAAATCAAGGGATATTTTAGATATCAGAAAACAAATTATAACATTTTGGCAATATTACTGTGTATAAAAAAAATAAAAACTGTGCTTTTTGCAGATACGTGGCCATTCAAAAATATTTTGAAAAATATGTGTATCAACTGACCTAGAATTTGTAACTTCAGGAAACCATTTAGAGGAAAGATCTAGAACAGATTTTTTTAAATATATTTACTGAGTAATTTTCTGGTTCCAAAAGAAAAATATCAACATTTATATCATTCATGTAAGAGCAAGGTTATTGCTGTTATCTATATATTTAATACCATGCTACTTAGTTGTTTTAAAATATATCAATCCCTATTCCTCCTAACAGTATATTATGATTATTATTCTCCTAAAATTAATAAAAAGAAAAGAAAATATTCAGAAATAATTAAGTAGATATTTGATAAAAAATCAGATCACACCACACCACGAGGAGAATATATATATTTTTAAAAGGGATCATGATTATAGAATTTTGCATTCAGAAAAATAGGGTGGTACATTCTCTACCTATATATAACCTTAGCAGGAAACCGAATGATAGGAATAATAGTTTTAAATTATTTAGCACTTCTAAAAAAAATAACCTTTAAATATAAGGAGAAATATCATATATATGTATGTATGTATGTATGTATATGTGTATACATATTTAAAATGTTAAGTTACAGGCTATAGCAACTCCTCCTATATACTAAATGAATTTCAAGGATAAATTTTGTCTAAGATTACAGAAATAATAAAAAAAAGATAAAAAGGACTATCATGTAATTCTGTTACTCTCGAGAAAATTGAGAAATAACACAGATTATATTCTGCTAGGCATACTCACCACCAATATTTTATTATTTTTTTTTAGTAATGAAATATATTCTGTCTAAATGCTGCTTTTTCCACATGTCTATAACTTAGAGCATACCACTTTCAATTATTTTATAAGGCAAATAAGCTGGAGGATATCGTCCCTGCTATGCCATTTGCTATAGAACATCATTTACATTACAGATAAACACAAAATCCTGTGTGTGTGTGTGTGTGTGTGTGTGTGTGTGTGTGTGTGTGTGTGTGTGTCCCTTGTTTATTTTTCCCTGTGGCCAAGAGGCAAGGGAAAACATGGTCTGTGATTCCCCTGGTGAAAAGTGTTAGGATTTCATGAGTCTTGGACCTTGGAGATCTGCCCTCTACCTTGGGACATCTGCAAAATCCCCTGAGGAACTTACTTTGGTAAAGGTCAGAGTAGTCTTCACTTAGGGACAAATATGAACAAATTAACTATCAGAATCATTAGAAATATCTCCACAAGCACTGAAGAAAAAGTCTTCTAAGTGACTTAATTAAATATCACTGCCCTTTAAAATATAATTTCGGGATTGTACCTCTCAATATTTCAGCTATCACAGAAGATAGCATTCTCCAACATTAAAAGTACAACGTGAAGCCACATTGAAAAGTCTTTATTTCTGATACAGAGAAATAAAACCAATAAAACAAGCAATAACAACAATGGCCTGGCATATTTTTATAGCTAATATTATAGCTAATAACTACACTAAAGCACTTCTGAGTGTCTTTATAAAATAATTCTGGCCACTATGGCAGATACCAAAATTGAGATATTTCAAAACAATGGTTTGTATTAGAGAAACATGTGAATATGTGCAGAGACTATAAAAGTATGACAAACCTTGGTATTAGAAGAAGAAAATGATGATCTAGAACAGTGAATAAAATAAATATGGATGGTATCCATCTACATGCAATGATAAGGGAATTTGCAAGATAAGTTTGAGTTGTTTAAATTAGTTATTAATGATGGAGCATGATAATGTGTGAAAATAGAATGTATACCTATATGTGTAACTGGGTTGGCATGCTGTACAGTAGAAAAAAATTGTATTGGGGAAATAACTATTAAAATCATTATTAAAGAAAAATAATATTATCAACATTTTCTTTTGTGAATATTGGTTATCATGTATGCTAAATTTTAAAAACCTCAATAATTTACATAAATGGAACTAGATCAAACACTCATGCATTAAAGAAATAAATTATTGCAAACTATTATATTTGGAGTGGATAAGCAATGGGATCTTAGTGTACATAACAGGGAACTACATCTAATCACTTGTGATGGAGCAGGACGGAGGATAATGTGCAAAAAAGAATATATATAATATATATATGTATAACTGAGTCACTTTGATATACAGCAGAAATTGGGAGAACACTGCAATTCACTATAATAAAAAATAATATTTTTAATAATTGTAAATAAGTGGTCAATGGCGAAGTGGAAATCATCAAGAGATATTTGAAAATGTGTAGAGAAATATGTATTTCTTTTTTTTTCAGGAACATGGTAGTGATTTCATATATTGTATGGGCATGAAGAATTCTTAGATTACAATGCTTTCTAAGGATGTGAAATATCCTACCCAAGCTATTAATAGTGATCCACAGAGTACCACTATCCTAAAGGCAATAGAAGAGAGTTTTAAAATAAACTTTTGTGCTATAACTAACATATAATAAAATACACCCATTATAAATGTAGAGTTGAATGAGAGTTTTGACGAATATATTCACACACACAATTGCAGCCACGGTCAAGAAATATAACATTTATATCTACTCCATAAATTTTCCCCATGCCCCATGCACTGTTAATTCTCCCCTTAGACCCAAGAAATTACTACTCTACTTTTTGTCACTAGAGCTTTCTTTGTTTATTCTAGATTTTTGTATATAAAATCATGGATTTTATTTTTTTCATCAGCAATTACATATAATTTTCCTTGACACTCTGTATTTTGTAAGTCTGTCCCTTCTTATTATTGTGACTCTTGTGCTTCAGTCCTTTGTGTTTCAGTCCTTTGAACATTTACCTGTTTACTTCTTGGTAGATATTTAGATTACTTCCATTTGTGTGTTAATAAGAGCAAAACTGCTATGAACTTTGATTTATAAATTCTCCTTGCATATATTTCTTCAATTAAATAAATAGCTAGGATGGCAATTTCTGGTTTACATAGTGTCTTTTTAATGTAATAAAAATTACCATAAAATTCCCAATGATGTCGCAACATTTTACATGCCCATGTCTCCTCAATACTAGACATTGTCTCCTTTTTTGCAAAGAACTTTATTTATTTTTTTAATTACTCAATGGATTCTATTATAATCATAGTTGTACAATGATCATCACAACCAAATTTTAGAGCATTTCCATCCAAAACTCCCAGCCCATTCCCTCCAAACTCCAACCTCCAACCTGTCTCATTTGGAAAACATACATTTTTCAAAGTCTGTGAGTCAGTATCTGTCTGCAAAGAAGTTCATTGTGTCCCTTTTTTAGATTCCACATGTAAGTGATAACTTATGATGTTGGTATCTCACTCTCTGGCTAACTTCACTTAGCATGATAATTTCTATGCCCATCCATGTTGCTGCAAATGCTGTTATTTCATTCCCTTTAATGGCCGAGCAATATTCTGTGTATATTAACAATATCTTCTTTATCCATTCCTCTGTTGATGGACTTTTAGGTTGTTTCCGTGTCTTGGCTATTGTATATAGTGCTACAATGAACTTTGGAGTACATATATACTTTTGAGTCATGGTTTTCTCTGGACAGATGCACAGAAGTGGGATTACTGGATCAAATGGTAATTCATTTTTTAGTTTTCTGAGGAATCTCCAACTGTTTTCCACAGTAGTAGCACCAATATTTTCTCCCATTCTGTGGGTTGTCTTTTTGTTTTGTTTAGGCTTTCCTTTGATGCATAGAAGTTTTTAAGTTTAATTAAGTCCCATTTATTTATTTATTTATTTGTCATTAACCTAGGAGGTGGATCTGAGAAGATATTGCTGTGGTTTATGTTGGAGAGTGTTTGGCCTATGTTTTCCTCTAAGAGTTTTTTAATATCTGGTCTCATATTTAGGTCTTTAATCCATTTTGAGTTTATTTTCGTGTATGGTGTTAGGGAGTAATCTAATTTCATTCTTTTACATGTGGCTATCCAGTTTTCCCAGCAACACTTATTGAAGGGGCTGTTTTTTCTCCACTGTATATTCTTGACTCCTTTGTCATAGATTCATTGACTGTAGGTACATGGATTTATTTCTGGGCTTTCTATCCTGTTCCACTGATTTTTATTTCTGTGTTTGTGCCAGTACCATACAGTTTTGGTGACTGTAGCTTTGTAGTATAGTCTGAAGTCAGGGACACCTGATTCCTCCAGCTCCATTTTTCTTTTTCAGGATGGCTTTGTCTATTCTGGGTCTTTTATGCTTCCAAACAAACTTTAAAATATTTTGTTTGAGTTCTGTGAAAAATATCCTTGGTAATTTCATAGAATCTATAGATTGTCTTGGGTAGTATAGCAATTTGATAATACTGAGTCTTCCAATCCAAGAGCATGGTATGTCTTTTTATGTGGCATTGTTTTTAATTTTATATCTTCTAGTGGATGTGTAGTGGATCAGACACCAAAATTTATATTTCTGATGAGTAATGATAGTATATTTTCATGTGATCACTGGCTATTTTCATGAAATGTTGTCATGTTCAAATGTTTTTGCATTTTTAATTTGATTTTTTCTCATATTATTGCATTATACTAATTCCATAAATGTGTGTATTTTTTCCAGTTTTAACTTTCTTTTTAATTTATTTAACAATATTTTTTTAAAGGCAATGTTTTTAATATTCATGAAATGAGTTGTTTTTATTTTTCATAGTTTATACTTCCTGGTGTTTATCATATGTAAGACTAAGAACAATTCAAATTCATTATTATTTGATATTTTATTCTAGAAATTTATAAATTTATACTTTAAATTTAAGTCAATGAATCTTCTCTAGTGAACTTCATATGGGATAAATAACATTTCAGATTTTTTTCTGAATGGATTTTGAATGACATTTTAACACATAAAATCATTTTTTCTTTTGAATTTGTTGTTTCCCTTTTCTGAAAATTATAAATATATGAGTCAATTTCAGATTCTTTATATAAAATATTTGATTATATTTAGTCAAGTAACACAGTCTTAACTATGAAAACTTTACATTAATTCTGGAAATTAAGTTTCAAAAGTCCAAATATATATGTATTACTGAATTATTTTTTTACAGCAAAAATTGTCACAACACTGTAAATAAACATTATAAAAATTTTAAAAAAGAACAAATTTTAAAAAAGGCTTCCAACTTTTCTCTACTGTTTTCCAAATTATTTCACCTAATCTAAACCTACAAAATTTTATAAACATTACAGAACCTGCTTATCAAATTACAGAACCATACACCTACTGGGATTTTGAATAATCTTGCTAAAACTTACACTTAATTTGTCTTCTTTTTAATTTTATATACAAAGGTCTTCTATATTTTAATGAATTTTATCAGTATATTTAAAGTTTTTATTGTTGTTTAAATAGTATTTTCCAAATTGCATTTTCTAATTTTGTTGTTAGAATTAAAAAAGTGCAATTAATTTTTACAATGTTCTTATAATCTGTAATCTAACTGCTTTGGTTTACAATTTGACTAGTGGTATTTTTTAATATTTTCTGTTTTTATAAGTACACAAAATATCATTTACAAATAAAAATGTTTTATTTTTTCAAATCAATATTCCTACTTTTAAATGTTTTGTTTATTTTATTTGCCTCCTTATTATATTTCCTGAGACCTCCAGTAAGTTATTGAGATTAACCTTGTCTTGTACCTAAACATAAAAGATGACACCCAGTTTTCCACAATTAATTATGCTATTATGCTATCATGATATCAGATACAGAGTTTTTTAAAACCTAAAAAATTTATTTTTTTAATTCATGAAACTCCTTTAGAGTTTGCTTTGAGTTTTTTTTTATTGTTGTTGTTAAAGCGCAAAATACTGTTGAATTTTTAATATTGTTTTCATTTTCCTATTGAGATGTTCATATAATTTATTTAATCATTTAGGAGGTAGAATCACTTTCAATGCTTTGTTCTTAAGTGCTAAGTGTTAAAACAACTTCACATTTCATGAACATATTTATTTTATCATTATATATTATCCCTTGAATAATAGTTAGATTAGATTTTTTTACATTTTGATGAGGGTATTTGATTATACATTCATGAATGTATAAGTCTGGATTTTAATTTTTGTGATTTTTAATGTTTTCACATGAATGTCTGTCCAATGAAATAATTTAGGAAGATATTAAGTTTTTCAAGCTTTTCCAAAATATGACTTATTGGAGTTTGCATTTCTTATGGGGAGAAATTGACATAATTTCTCTCTTTCAAGACCTCTGTACATTTTATTTCAATTACAGGGATTTGTTCATCTTGGATAGAAACTTAGAAGTTTGTTTTTAATATTTTAAAATATCAATATTAAGCTTAAATATAATTTTCTATTATTATTTAATTTAGTTTAGTTTTTTTAATTTTCTGATCTTATTATTTTTCTTACATTAACTTACTGTCCTTAATTTGTTCTTATTCTTATCTAATATATTGAATAATAAAATAGGTTTGATACCAATTTATTTTCCAGCCTAAGAATATAAAAACATTTATATTTTTATATTTTTAAATTGCGGTTGTTTTAAAATACTGCTCCAATTTCTGCTGTACAGCAAAGTGACATATATATTTTCATTAAGTTCAGCTGCATTTTACAAAATATGTACTCTGCAAAATATTTTCTAAATTTTCCTGTGATTTCTTTTTTTCATTGTTTATTTAAGTCTTTGATTTTTTAAAATTTCCAAATAAGTTGTTTAAGTATTTTCAGGTATCGTTCTTTCATGGTTTTCTGATCTAATCCCTTAATTTGGAGAAAATACACTACAGAATTCCAATGAATTTTAATGTACTGAGTGTTTGTGTGTTCTACAATATTGCTTATATGAAGGTGAAAAAAATGTGTATCCTCACACTGGGTTATGCATGTTAGCTAGGTCAATGAAATAGGTTGTTTTGCTCCAGTCTTATATAGCCTTTAGAATTTTTTTCTTTTAATGCTACCCATGACTGAGATTTGATTGTAATTATAACTCAATTTTTTGCTTTGCCTTTTCTTTAATATTTGCCCAGTTATCCTTCATACCATAGGTAGATCATCATCTTGAAATTAGTTATTGATGGCTTCATCATTGTGTGTAAGCTCATAGCTATCAAAAATATTATCCTTACTTATATTGCCACAATAAAAAACTGTGTGGACACATAAGGCCACTTATGTTTATTTTACTATCTATTTCAAGGTAAAATTACCAATTTATACATAAGTTATTCTTTGTTATAGTACAGGGGGTACCCCTTTGGAAAAAATTTAATAGCACTGTTTCAACAAGCTCAGTAGGAAAAGAAAAATTCGAATTACATGACAGTATTTTCAGTCCAACTGACAAAAATACTATCAAATAATACACTAAAAGTGTATTTTAAATTCATGCTAAATTTTGTTCTGAGTAATGAAACATTGGTTTAACTTCAGAAAATTAATCATTATTATTTACTATAAACACACAAATTACATTTTATTAATCCTACACATTTTATAAAATGCAAAATCCATTTCTAGAACAATATTAAATTAAAAATTGAAAACTTATAATCATATTAAAAGCAAAAATACTAATATGAAGCCAGCTATTTAGATACCTCTAAATGCTCAATTTGCAGAGAAATAATGAAAATGAAACAGAATGTGTTATAGCCAGTGTTAATAGAACTCCTGAAAAGAATAAATTCTTTTTATACAAACTAAGTAGTGTTGAAACAAACAAAAACTTGAAAACAAATATTTATAGTATTTTTACTTGCCCTGTTTCAGCCCTCTTTATGGTACAGTAGTAATGTTAAATTAGGGGTTATTAAAGCAGCAAAGTTCTATATTGTGGCAGAACATATTGCCAACATGGTACCCTGATATGAGGTCCTGGAGAAAGAAGGGCAGACTTAATTCATATTGTCTGAGTGTGTATGTGTGTGTGTGTGATTATTTTAACCAGTCTGGTAACTACCTGAAAGACTGACACAAGGTGTTTGTCTGGTTTAGCAAACTTGGAATTCACAATGAAATATTAGTTCACATTATTTAAAAAGTCTACAATGAAAAATAATAAACCACAAATGTCTAGAAAAATACTATTAGTCAAGACCCTAAATAAAGTGATGGAGATCCAGGAGTAAATGCTGGGATAGATTACTTGGAAATTTAGGAGATTGAAAAGCTGCTGGGACAAATGAATAATTTAGAAAGACATATAATTTAGAAAGACATATAAATGCTCAGGACAAAACATGCTTAGAAAAGATGGGTAGAATATTTTAAAAATGTACCATATTCTACTTTCAGAATTAGTGTGATACTAGATAAATGTGGAGAAATGCCCAGGAATAAATTGAATATTCTAAGACCAGAAGTGTGTTTATAGAACTTCATTTTTCTCTTCCTCCATTTTATTTTTATTTCTGAATTTAAATAATTCTTTTTCAAAATATTAATTATATAAAAACTAAAATGTACAAAACCACAGACATGCATTAACCACATACTTAAAAAAATAATTCAGGAGTTCCTATTACTGCTCACTGGGATAAGAACCCAGTTAATATCCATGAGGATGTGGTTTCAATCTCAGGCCTCCAGGGTTAAGTATTCAATGTTGCTTCAAGCTGCAGTGTAAGTCACAGATGTGGCTCAGATATGGTGTTGCTGTGGCAGTGGCTGTGATATAAGCTGGCAGCTGCAGTGCTGATTCACTCCCTAGCTCCTGGAACTTCCATATGCCATAGGTATGGTTCTAAAAAGAAAAGAAAATAAAAGAAGTTTAAAAAATAGATTGGAATGTTTATCTAAATAAATGGAATACTAGAGTACTCAGCAATTAAGAGAAAAATCAGCAAGTCCTTGAAATGGATATAATATAGTTTTTGGAGTTACCATGTTATAGTAGGACTATGACCAATATATTCAAATATAATAAAGCATACTAAAACAGAAAAATATGCCCCCTAGAAAACATAAATTGACAGATAACTTTTGTGAAAAAGCCAAATATTTGAAATATCTGTAAACATTTTAAAACAACTTCCTAAAACTATGCTAAAATTGCTAAAGTATGGAAAATATAAAGTCAATATGGAAAATGATGTATGAAACATAAAAAAAAATTCAATGAAGTGGTGGAAAGGTAGGAAAGTGAATCAAGCAAATGTCTAGAGCTGAAAAGTACGACTAAATAAAAAAATTCAATAGAATTATTCAATAGCACATTTGAGTAGGCAGAAGAAACAATATGCAAACTCAAAGATAGATAAATGATTTTTGAATCTAAGAACCAGAGTTAAACATAAAATGTAGAAGATTGATTGGAGGTTAAGGAAGTTCTGGAACACTGTCAAGTGGGCCAGGTTAAATATTACAAGTGTCTAACAATGATACAAAAGAAAATGACAAAAAGAATATTTGGTTAATAATGAAAAAAATTTCTCATATTTGATGACAGACATGAATCTATAAATGCAAGAAGTTTATATATCTCAAGAAGACAAATCAAAAAGTCCCACAAGAAGGCACATTTTAATCAAGCTGTAGAAATGTAAAAACAAAAAAAGGGAAAGTATGATTCCAGAAAGCAACAAATGATAAGTGAATTCACATAGACAGGGAGTTTCCATAAGATGAACAGTTTCTTATGAGAAAAAGTGAAGGCTGTAAAGGCAGTAGAATGACATTTTGTAAGTTCCTAAAGAAATAAGAAAACATGTCAAACTAGAATTTTATATCCAATAATACTGTCCTTTAAAAATAAAGAGAAATTAAAACATTCACAAATAAACACCAAGCTTGCCTTCAAAGAGAAGCTAAAGTAGGAGTTCCCATCATGGTGCAATGGAAAAAAATCTGCCTAGGAACCTTGTAGTTGAGGGTTCAATCACTGGCCTTGCGTAGTGGGTTAAGAATCTGGCATTGCTGTGAGCTGTGGTATAGGTTGCAGATGTGGCTCAGATCTGGTGTTGCTGTGGCTGTGGTGTGAGCAAGTGGCTACAGCTTCAAATAGAGCCATAGCCTGGGAACATTCATATGCCATAGGTGTGGCCCTAAAAGTACAAAAGACAAAAGAAAAGAAAAGAAGAGCTAAAGTGAATTTTCAGATTGAAATAAGAAAACTGTACAACAAATAAAGTTATGCATAAACAATAAATAATTTAATAACTGTAAATATATATGTACATAGGCAATGAAAAAAAAGATATTACTATGTTGTTAGTGAGTAATTGAAATTTTTTTTTGTTTTTTTAGGGATGCTCTTACAGCATATGGACTTTCCAGGCTGGGAGTCAAATCAGAGCCATAACTCCCAGCCGACACCGCAGCCACAGCAATGCTAGAATGGAGTCTCATACATGACATATGCAACAGCTTTCAGCAAGGATGGATCCTTAACCCATTGAGCAAGGCTTGGGATCCAACCCCCATATCCACATGGATACTAGGCTTCTTAACCTGCTTAGCCGTGATGGGAACACAACAATTTTTATTTTCTTATATGTTTTCAAAGAAAAATGCAAAAAAAAAATCTTAATGTTTTGTCCACACATTTTTTTTGAGGGGGTCTTTTTGCCATTTCTTGGGCCACTTCCATGGCATATGGAGGTTCCCAGGCTAGGGGTCTAATTGGAGCTATAGCTGCCAGCCTACGCCAGAGCCACAGCAGCGCAGGATCCGAGCTGCGTCTGTGACCTACACCACAGATCACAGCAACGCCAGATCGTAAACCCACTGAGCAAGGGCAGGGATCGAACCCGGAATCTCATGGTTCCTAGTCGGATTCGTTAACCACTACACCACCACGGGAACTCCATGTCAACACAATTTACAAATATGTAATTAGCAACAATAAGAACAAAAAAAGTAGGATAGACTGCATAGGAACAGAATATTCTACTAGTGAAATGCATGTAAATTTAAATTTGTTTTCTATAACTTTATAATAAGAAATTTAAAATCCAAAGTGAAGATATATCAATAAAATATACACTAAAAGGAAATAAGCTATCAATATAATTTACTGAAAAGTTAAGCATAAATAAAAGAGATTTGGAGTGAATAAAACATAATAAAGTAAACTACATATATTGAAAAAATAGCAATTAGCAGACATCTCATTTTATCAATAATTACATTAAATACATAGTAAACAATCCATCAAAAGAGGGTAATCATGAAAGCGATTGCTTTCTGAAAAAAATAGATCCTGTTGGCTCTTCAGAAAAATTTTCTGGTAAAACAGAACAGCTGCATGCAAATAAATGAAACTAGAACACACTCACACCATGCACCAAAATAAACTCAAAATGGCTTAAAGACATATATAACACAAAACACCATCAAACTCCTGGAAGAGAACATAGGCAAAACTTTATCTGACATTGGCCTTATAAATATTTTCTCAGGTCAGTCTCCCAAAGAAACAGAAATAAAAGCAAAAATAAACCAATCAGACCTAATCAAACTGACACGTTTTTCACAGAAAAGGAAACCAAAAATAAAACAAAAAGACAACTGACAGAATGGGAGAAAATAGTTTCAAATGATGCAACTGACAGGAGCTTAATCTCTAGAATGTGCAAGCAACTTATACAACTCAACAGCAAAAAAGCCAACAACCCAGTGGAAAAATGGGCAAAAGACCTGAGTAGACTGTTCTCCAAAGAAGAGACAGAGATGGCCAACAGCACATGAAAAAATGCTCAACATCCCTGATTATTACAGAAATGCAAATCAAAACTACCATGAGATACCACCTCACACCAGTCAGAATAGCCATCATTAATGAGTCCACAAAAAACAAGGGCTGGAGGGGATGTGGAGAAAAGGGAACCCCCCTGCACTGCTGGTGGGAATGTAAGCTGTTACAACCACTATGGAGAACGGTATGGAGGTACCTTAGAAGACTATACATAGAACTACTGTATGACCCTGCAATCCCACTCTTGGGCATATATCCACACAAAATATTCCTTGAAAAATATACTTGCACCCACATGTTCATTGCAGCACTATTCACATTGGCAAAGACATGGAAACAACCCAAATGTCCGTGGACAGAAGATTGGATTAGGAAGATGTGGTGTGTGTGTGTATATACACACAAACACACACACACACACAATGGAATACTACTCAGCCATAAAAGGAACAAAATAGTGCCATTTGAAGCAAAATGGATGGAACTAGAGACTCTCATTCTGAGTGAGGTAAGTCAGGAATAGAAAGACAAATACCATATGATATCACTTATATCTGGAATCTAATATATGGCACAAAGGAATCTTTCCACAAAAAGGAAATGATGGACTTGCAGAATAGACTTGTGGTTGCCAAGGGGGAGAGATTGGGAGTTTGGGGTTAATAGATGCAATCTATTGCCTTTGGAATGGATTAGCAATGAGATCCTAGTGTGCAACACTGGGAAATATGTCTAGTCACTTATGATGGAGCATGATAATATATGAAAAATAATGTATACATGTATGTGTAACTGGGTCACTATGCTATACAGTAGTAAATAAAATAATGTATTGGGGAAATAAAAAACATTAAAAATTAAGATTGAAAATAGAACACACTCCCACACCATGCACAAAAATTAAAAACTTAAACATAAGAGAGAACATGATAATACTTCTAGAAGAAAACTAGGAAAAATGGTCTCTGACTTCAACTGTAGAAATGTTTTCTTAGGTCAGTCTCTCAAGATGATTGAAATAAAAACAAAAATAAACAGATTGCACCTAAACATACTCACAAGTTTTGCACAGCAAAGAAAACTTAAGGTATGGGAGAAAATAGTTGCAAATGATGCAACTTAAAAGTGCTTAATCTCCAACATGTAAAAACAACTCATGTAGCTCACCAACAACAAAAAAAGGAACCCAACTAGGTAGAGGACCTAAATAGACATTTCTCCAAAGTAGGCATATGGATGGCCAAGAGGCACATTAAATAATGCTCAATAATATTAATTATTAGATATATGCAAATCAAAACTACAGTGATGTACCACATCACATTGACCAGAATGGATATTATTTATAAGCCTACAAATAACAAATAATGGAGAGACTGTAAGGAAAAGGAACTCTCCTACACTGTTGGTGGGAATGTAAATTTGTACAACCACTATGGAAAAGAATATAAATGTTCCTCAGAAAACTAAAATAGAACTACCACATAATCTAGCAATTCCACACGGGCACATATCGAGACAAAACTTTTATTCAAAAAGATACATTCACCCATATGTTCATAGCTACACTATTCATAATACCAAGACCTACAAAGAAACTAAATGTTCATTGAAAGATGAATGCATTAAGAAGACATGGTACATATACACACAAGATACTACTCAGCCAGAATAAAGAAAAAAATAATACCATTTGCAGCAACATGGATGCAATTAGAGATGCTCATACTAAATGAAGTAAGTCAGACAGAGAAAGACAAAGGTCATATGTTATTACTTACATGTGGAATCTAAAATATGGCACAAATGAACCCATCGACAGAACAGAAACCTACTCACAGACATCAAGAACACACTTATGGTTGGGGGAGGAGGGAGGAGTGGGATGGACTGGGAGTTTGGAGTTATTAGATGAAAACTATTACATTTAAGATAGGTAATGATGTCCTACTGCATAGTACAGGGAACTATATCCAGTCTCTTGGGATGGAAGTTGATGGGGGATGATATGAGAAAAAGACCCATATATATATGACTGGGTCACTTTGCCCTAAAAGAGAAATTGACACACAATTGTAAATCAACTATACTCTAATTTTAATAATATCCTTTTATCTGGTATGTACCAAAAAATTGTTTTAAATACAAAGATACAAATAAGTTAAAAGTTAAAGGATAGTAAATGTAATTCATACAAATTATGATCAAAACAGATTTGGACTGAATAAATTCATGTTAAATTTATTTAAAGGTAAATATGTTTAAAGCTCAGAAGTGTCCTTATATATTGGTAAAATGTCAATTCATAAAGAAGCTAAAGGATTTGTATGCATATTTGCATGATGCAATAGAGCACCAAAATGTATAATGCAAATGTTGACAGAATTGAGATATAGACAATTCCATAATGCAATTGGTTACTTTAATACCTTCCTTTCAATAATAGAACAAGTCATAAAAAATCAATACAAATTAAGATACATGTATAAATCAATATGCTGATATATATTATATAATAACCAAATATATAATGTATATATTTTATATATATTAGTCTATTGATCCATATTATTATAATATATTAATTGATCTATATATTAGTTTATTGATATATATACATGTAATGTTCAACAATAAGAAAATTTGCAATCTTCTCAAGTGCACATGGAATATTCTCTGGGATAAACCATATGGTAGATTACAAAATCAGTTTCAAAACTGATAGTGGCACTGCACATGTATCTTCTCCAGCCACAATTATATAAAGTTAGTAATTAAAAACAAGTAGAAATTTAAAAATTCATAAATATATAGAAATTTAACATTTTAAACAACTAATTGATCATGTTAGATATCACAGGGGAAATATTACAATATTTAGAGGTTAATGAATATAAACACCATATCAAAATGTATGGGATGCAGTGAAGGAAGTTCTTAGGAATTTACATATCTTTACTTCTTCAAGAGAAATATTAGAATTATGACAACTAAAGAGTTTGATTCAGTACTCCAAAAATCTCCCAGGAAATCAGAGTACTACATGACTTTACTAGTGAATTCTACCAAATATTTGAAAAAAAATATTAATGTCATCTTTTCTTAGTCACCTCAAACAAATATGAATGGAGTCAACATATTCTAACTTATTCTATGAAACTAGCATTACCCTAATTTAAAAGTGAGTTAAAACTATTACAAGAAAATGCATAAAGCGGTATTAACTATGAATATCTATGCAAAAATCATCAACATCAATATCAATATCAATATCAAATATCAAATCTCAAACTGAAGTCAAAATCTTCAATAGAACATCATCAAACTGAATTTGAAAATAGTTTAAAAGAATAATACAATATGATCAAGTGGGTTTTTTTTTAACAAGAATTAAAGTGTGAATATGAAAGTGAATTAATGTGATACTTTTCCTTCATGTAAAAAAAGCAAAGAAATATCACACGACCACAAAAAAATAAGATGCATAAAAGATATTTAATACAGTCCATTTTATTATAAAAAATAATTCATTAAACTGGGAATAGACGGGAACAGAAGGTAACTATCTTTGTATGAGAAAAGACATTTATCAAAAACACATAGGTAATGTTATTTATTTTTTTTTGCCTTTTTTTTGCTATTTCTTGGGCCGCTCCCGTGGCATATGGAGGTTCCCAGGCTAGTGGTTGAATCCGAGCTGCAGCCACCGGCCTACGCCAGAGCCACAGCAACGCTGGATCTGAGCCGCGTCTGCAACCTACACCACAGCTCAGGGCAACGCCGGATGGTTAACCCACTGAGCAAGGGCAGGGACCGAACCCGCAACCTCATGGTTCCTAGTCGGATCGTTAAGGACTGCGCCACGACGGGAACTCCCCAGGTAATGTTATTTTTAACGGTAAAAGAATAAACACTTTCACCCTAAAATCAGAAGTGAAAAAAGATTGACTAATTTCAACACTTAACAGTAGTGGAATTTCTACCCAAAGCAGTTAGATAAAACAAACAAAAGCAAACTAAAGACATCCATACTGAAATGAAGAACTATCTCCTTTGAAAGATTACGTGATCCTCTATAATTCCAAAAACTACACAAGTAATCTATTAGATTTAAAAAAAAAATCAATAAAGTGACAGGATAAGAAATTGACATCTAAACATCAGGTTTGAACCTTTACATCAGTAATGAAAAGCAAAAAAGGAATTAAGAAATTTCATATATAGGGAGTTCCCGTCGTGGCGCAGTGGTTAACGAATCCGACTAGGAACCATGAGGTTGTGGGTTCGGTCCCTGCCCTTGCTCAGTGGGTTAACAATCCGGTGTTGCCGTGAGCTGTGGTGTAGGTTGCAGAGGCGGCTCGGATCCCGCGTGGCTGTGGCTCTGGCGTAGGCTGGTGGCTACGGCTCCAATTCGACCCCTAGCCTGGGAACCTCAATATGCTGCGGGAGCGGCCCAAAGAAATAGCAAAAAGACAAAAAGACAAAAAAAAAAAAAAAAAAAAAAGAAATTTCATATATAATAGCGTTAAAAAAGAATTCCATACATGAGAATACATTTAACCAGAAGTTAAAAGATAGGTACACTGACTACTATATTGCTGAATGTAAATCAATAATAAACCCTTAATAAATGGAAAGACATTTTGTGCTCTATATTGGAAAACAACATTGTCAACATGTCACTACTACTTAAAAAAAAATCTACAGATTCAGTGCTATAGCTATCAAATTCCAATGGCTTTTTTATTAGGAGAAAATGGAAAGACAATGCTTAATCAAATGAAAATGTGAGAAAGCCTCAAATAACAGAAAAATCTTGAAAGAGTAGAAAATGTTAGAGAAATCATGCTCCTTGATTTCAAAACAATGTAGTACCAACAACAGGATAGATATGTGACATCTGGGGAGAATTTTCAGATCAGAATGAATACAAACATCTATGGCCAACTGATATTGAAAAATAGTGCTAAATCCATCCAATGAAGAAAGATTAACTCATTTAACAGATTATATTTGGACAACTGGATTTTCATGCAGTTGGACTCCTATGTCATTCCAGACACAAAAAATAAACTCAAATGTTTTAATGACCAAAATATAAGAAAAAAAACTATAAAACTTTTAGAAAAAAATGTAACATATTCTGTGACCTCATTGAAAATGTGCTATTAAATATGACACTCAAAGTAAAAGCAGGAAATGAAAACATTAATAAACTAGACTATGCAAGTTCAAAAAAAAAAACCCAAAATTGAAAATAAATCAGGAAATCATATGTCTGATAATGGCTGAAAATTCAAAGTATACAAATAAACTTCCAAAAAGAGCAATCAAATTAACAAATCATTAAAATATTTGAAAAATATTTTCCAAGGAAGATAAACAAATGGCCAATAAACTCGTTAAAATATGTTCAAAATTGTTAATCATTTGGAAAAATCAATTAATAATTAAACGACTTCACACCTACTAGAACAAGTAAAAGCATTTAACAATATAAACAAATATCTATGATAATGTAGAAAAGTTTGACATCGCATTCCTGCCAATATCAATGTAAAATGGCACAGCTACTATGGAAAATATTTTAGCAGTTCCTAAAAAGGTACACAGAATTACCATACGACCAATTTCACTCCTATATATATACCCACCAAAATCAAAAGTAGAAAACAAAAGAGTTGCTTGTATACCAATGTGCATTGCAGCATTATTTATAATGTCCATATGTCCATCAATAGATTCATATTTTTAAATGCTATATATCTCAAATGGGATATTATTCAGCCATAAAAATGGGTGTTGTTATATATAATGCATGTTACAGCATGCATGAGTCTCAGAATATTAAACTAAGTAAAATAATTTAGACAAAAAGAATATACTTTTGACTCTACTTATATAATTTACTAAAATAGGAAAATTAATAGATGCAAAAATTATTCAGAGGTTACCAGAGGCTGATGGGAGTGTGCAATGATAAGATATTTCTTAACAATTATGTAGTTTCTGTTTCAGGTGATGAAAAGTTATGAACTAGATAATGGTAATTTTTTTTTTTTGTCTTTTTGCCTTTTCTAGGGCTGCTCTCATATGTGGAGTTTCTCAGGACAGAGGTCTAATTGGAGCTGTAGCTGCCAGCCTACACCAGAGCCACAGCAACATGGGATCAAAGCTGCTTCTGTGACCCACACCACAGCTCACAGCAATGCCTGATCCTTAACCCACTAAGTGAGGCCAGGGATCGAAACTGCAACCTCATGGTTCCTAGTCAGATTCGTTGACAACTGAGCCATGACAGGAACTCTGATAATGGTAATGTTTGAACAACACTTTAAATTTAATTACAGCCACAGGGCTAAAGTCTCAAACATTTAAACTGTCAAATTAGGGAGTTCCCACTGTGGCACAGAAGAAAGAAATCTGACTAGGATCCATGAGGTTGCAGATTCAATCCCTGGCTTCACTCAGTGGGTTAAGGATCTGACATTACCATGAGCTGTGGTGTAGGTCACAGACATGGCTCAGATATGGCCTTGCTGTGGCTGTGGAGTAGGCCAGCAGCTATAGCCCCAGTTGGACCCCTGGCCTGGGAACCTCCATATGCTGCAAAATACAAAAAGACAAAAAAAAAAATAAAATGGCAAATTAAAAATATTATACAAGTATATATCTAAATCATTTAACTGTACAATTTAAAATAATAAATTTTATGATATATAAATTACATTTCAATAAAGCTGTCTTTAAAACCTATAGCAAAAAAACACACTTAATGATAATATATTGAAATATTTCCCTTAGAGATCAGGGAGTGAGTAGACAAGGACAATCGTATCACCATTTCCATTTATTATTCATCTCTAATTGTACAGTGCTATTACATGTTTTGAATTTGTGTAACTAGGTTATACTTTTCCAAAGCTGATTTACATTTCTTTCTTACCACAACAAATATGAGGCTTTTACTCCTAGAAGGCATTTCCTCATTTTAATTATATTTGTTGCTTTTCCTGTCATAAAAATAAATTAGTAAATAATAACTAATTGTAATATAAATAACTATAAATAACAAAAGTAATGTGGACATAATATAGTAGAGAGTGAGAAGCTAAATGTTCTCATGATTTTACCATACTTTACAACTAGCAGAGAGTGAGGTAGGAAAGACCATAAAATATAGCAATGCAAAGGAGAAAATGGTTACCTTGAGAAGAATGCTAATATTTGAGGGGTAGAAAGGAGCATACAACTCTTTGGCTCCTGACACTCATCCAGCATTTATAGAACTTTTCATGTGATATGACAATTCCTAGTAATATTCAACAAAACCTCCAAATCTTTAGATAAATCAAAATGATTATTACATATAAATATATATTTAATATATAGAATATTTAAGACACTTAATACCTGACATTTTATTTAATTTAGATATTTAACAGTAATCTTAACTATATTATAGATATATTTCACTTTCTTACTACTGAGTAGTAAAAGCTGCTATTTGGAAGGACTTAATAGAACAGATGATGTGAAAAACAGAAGAACTCATTTAGTGTACTTCTTGGTATACTCTAGGTTATGCTGTGTAAACAAAAGTATATGTTTCCTAGACACTTAAAGTTTAATTTTTACTTATATTTTATAATCAACATATATAGATAAAATACTATTTTTGACATGATACAACAGTGACTCAGATATGTGTCTATGTGTATTAAAATAAAAGAGATGAAGAAAAAGAGATATAAGCTTTCAGTTATGAAATGTCATAAGGATAAATAATATTGTATTGCATATTTAAAAGTTTCCAGGAAATTACATCTTTCAAAGTTCTCATCACAAGAAAAAAAATTTTATATAGTGACAGATGGTAACTAGATTTACTGTTAGTCATTTTGCAGTATACACCAATATTAAATCATTGCATTGTTCACCTGAAAAAAAATAAAAAAAATAAAAGAGATGTCAAGAAATTCATATGCCATGTATATCTTTCATCTTGGAGTTTCAGGATTTGACATTCCCATTTCCTTGAGTCTTGTTTTGTATCTTGTGGACTCATCTCTCCCAATTCTTCCTATTCTTCAATGTCCTTACTTCTTATATCTCTTTTGCTTATTATTTCTCATACACAGTGATCCTTAAGCATGAGAGTCACTTGCTTCTTCAGGGCCCTTTTTTTTTCTTTATCTACATTTGCTCTTGGTCTTATTTATTCCTGTCTCATAGGCTTAGGTAGAAAAGGAGAGCTGAAAATTTTCTGATGTTACTACTGAGCTGTCAAAGACAGATTTAAATATATGACATTTTATTCCATTTAGATATTTAGCAGTAATCTCAACTATAAAATGATCAAAGTCAAATCCCTTTACTTTCACAATTAGCCGATTTGACCTTCCCTGCCAATCCCAAAATATAAATTAAAGATAGGACAAGACACCATGAAACTACTAGAATAGAACATAGCCAAAAATATTCTCTGACACCAACTGTACAAATATTTTCTTAGGTAAGTCTCCCAAGGCAACTGAAATAAAAGAAAAAATAAACAAATGGGACCTAATCAAACTGACAAGCTTTTGCACAGCAAAGGAAACCAAAAAAGACAAACTACAGAATGGGAAAAAAATAGTTTCAAATGATGCAACTGACAAAAGCCTAATCTCTAAAATACACAAACAAAATATGCAACTCAACAGCAAAAAAATCGAACAACCCAATTGAAAAATGGGCAAATTAACTGAATAGACATTCCTCCAAAGAAGATATACAGATGGACAACAAACACATGAAAAAATGCTCAACATCACTAATTATTAGAGAAATGCAAATCAACACTAGTATGAGATACTACTTCACAAATGTCAGAGTAATCATCATTAAGAAGTTCACAAGTAACAAATGCTGGAGAGGATGTGGAGAAAGGGTACCCTCCTGCACTTTTGGTGGGAATGTACATTGGTATAACCACCATGGAAAACAGTAAGGAGGTACCTCATAAAACTAAATATAGAACTGCCATATGACCCAGCAATCCCATTCTTGGGCTTGTATCCAGACAAAACTTTCCTTGTAAAAGATACATGCACCTGTATATTCATTGCAGCACTATTCACAATAGCCAAGACAAGGACACAACCTAAATGTCCATCAATAGATCAATGGATTGAGACGAAGTGGTATATATACACAATGGAATATTACTCAGCCAAAAAAAGAACAAAATAATACCATTTTCCGCAATATGGATGAAGCTAGAGACTCTCATACTAAATTAAGTCATAAAGAGAACATCAAATACTGTATGATATCCCTTATATCTGGAATTTAATATATGGCACAAATGAACTTTTCCACAGAAAAGAAACTCCTGGGCTTAATGAACACATTTGTGGTTGCCAAGTGTGAGGGGAAGGGAGTGGGATGGACTGGGTCTCTGTGGTTAATTGATGCAAAGTATTGCATTTGGAGTGGATAAGCAATGAGATCTTCCTGTATAGGGAAGTATATCTAATCCTTTCATTTCTTTTTCTTCTCTGACTGTTGTGACTCAAATGAATTGAGCAATAAGGGATTAATATCCAAAATATAAAAACATCTCATGTAGCTTTACATAAAATAATACAATCCAATGAAAAAAAATTGTCTGAAGTTCTAAAAAGATATTTCTACCAAGAAAATATACAGATCGTGAAAAAGCACATGAAAAGATGCTGACATTCCTAATTGTTAATGCATAGCAAATCAAAACTAAAATGAGGCATCACCTCAAACCAGTCAGAATGGCCATCATCAAAAAGTCTGAAGACAATAAATGCTTGAGACAGTGTGGAGAGACGGAAACCATCCTACAATGTTGTTGGGTAATGTGTACTGTTATAATCACTATTGGGAACACTGTGGAGTCTCTTAAAATAACTAAATATAGAACTACCATATGATCCAGTAATCCCACTCTTGGGCCCCTGTCAAGAAAAATCATGATTCAAAAAGATATATGCACCCTAGTGTTCATTGCAACCCTATTTACAGTAGCCAAAATATGGAAATAACACAAATGTCCATCAACAAAGAATTGGGTAAAGAAGATGCAGTACATATATATAAAGTGGAATATTAGCCACGAAAGGAAAGAAATAATGCCACTTGCAGCAACAAGGATGAAACTAGAAATTATCATACTAAATGAAATATATTAGACAAAGACAAGTGTCGTATGATATTGCTCATATATGCAATGTATTAAAAATTATACAAAGGAAGTTATTTATGGAGTTCCCATCATGGCTCAGCAGTTAATTAATCTGACTGGCACCCATGAGGATGCAAGTTTGATCCCTGGCCTTGGTCAGTGGGTTAAGGATCTGGCATTGCTGTGGGCTGTGGTGTAGGTCACAGAGGCAGATTTGATCCCATGTTGCTGTGGCTGTGATGTAGGCCAGCTCCGATTTGACCCCTAGCCTGGGAACTTCCATATGCCACAGGTACAACCATAAAAAAGCAAAAAAAAAAAAGAGAATATTTTGTATAAAATGGAAACAAATACAGATTTCAAAACGATCACCTTGAAACTATGAGAGAGCATATCACATTTCTAGTGATAGTCTGTTCAATCGATCTATGAATTAGAAGGATAGAATTAACATATACACACTACTTTTTAATATAGATAATTAACAAGGATCTATTGTATAGCACAGAGAGCTCTACTAAAGATTTTGTAATAACTTATATGGGAAAAGTAATTTGTATGTATTTGTGAAATTTCAACCTTCCTGACAGGATAATCTTGAACACCACTAGAAAGGGAGAGAGATATGTTTAAATGCACATAAAAGATAAGACCTTGCCATGATGAGCATTCTCCCCATGGAGAATGTAGGTCTGGGCTTTGGGTGGTTTCAGAAGAAACAGGATTTTTCTGACATTGAGGTAGAAAATGGTGATTTCTCCCACTGAGGAGAAAAAAAGTGGTGAGTGGCTGCTCAACCTGCCAGTTGTGTGAAGTGTCAAAATAAGGGCATCATTCTCTCCAGCAGTACATGGATTTCTGATGAGAAAAATACTGGGGGGAGGGGAGCAAAGAAAGGAAGTAGATAAGAATTTCAAAGGTTATTGAAGGAAAATGTTTCCTCTTCCTGAATAGTGATTTCAGCAAGAGGTTTTCCCATGAAACTCTGGGAGTGTCCCATTTTAGGAGTGACTTACAAGGCCCATGGGCAAATAAAGCTTCAGGTGTTGAGCCCACACTTGCCCCAACTCTACCACAACCTCCTTGTTTGTTCTCTTGAATGCTTCCACAACCAGCTGCAGTAGAAGTAACCACAAATTTGATCTAAGCCACCACTTTGTGGAATTGAAAAAAAAAGACTGTAGAACTTTAATTAAGGAAGGTGTCTTCTACTTCAAACATGAAAGTAGAAGTGCAGCTCTTCAAACACAGGAAATATCAAGGAAATATGTTATCACCAAAAGAAACTACAATCTCCAACAACAAACTCAAAGGTACGGAATATTGCTACTTAATTGATGAATAATTCAGAATAGCTTTTAGGAAATGACAGAACATTGTATGAGAAAGAGAATGTATATATATGTATGACCATAACACTAAGCTGTACAGCAGAAATGGACACAATACTGTAAATCAACTATAATTTAATTAAAACATTAAAAATGAAAATCAATGAGGAAAAAGAAAAGACAAAGACAATTCAGTAATCTCAGGATTAGAATTATTGAATAAAAATAGAGTTCTTCACCAAAAATACTAAAATGATAAAAAGTGAAACAAGAATTCTGGAGCTGAATAATTAAAAGAACGAGAATATAACAGAGAATATCAGTAAATAGGTGAACATCAGATGAAATAAAAATAAGTGATTTGGAGTATAGGAATACAATAGTTTATTTAGAAGAGGAGAAAGAACAAATATTTCTAACATGTGAAGAAACCACACAAGATCTACAATGTTAAATCAGAAAGGTAACTATAAGGATAATTGATGTACAAGAATAAGAAGAAGAGGCAAAGGGGACAGGGAGTTTGTTTAAATAAATAATAGCTGCACATTTCCCAAATATGAGGAAGAACTAAACATGCAAGTTCATGAAGCTAATAGAACATCCTCTCTTCTCAATTCAAAACTAACAAATAAACCATCTCCATAAGACACAATCATGAAACCATTAAAAATCAATGATAAAAATAAAATCTGAAAGCCTGATGGAAAATAAAAGAAACTAACATACAAAAAAACCTCCATCATGTTATCAGTAGATTTCTCACCAGAAACATTACAGGTCAGGGGAGAAAGGAAAAACATATTCAAAATGTTGAAAGATAAAAATTAACACAAGAAATAATTTATCTAGCAAAGGTATCATTCAGATACAAAAGGTAAATAAAGACTAACCCTAAAAAAAGAAAAAGCTAAGGGAGTTCACCAACACTTGACTTGCTTGCAATAAATGCTGAAGAGTTCCTAAAATTGAAATGGGTTACAGTAGCTTGGGAATATTGTCTGAAGTCTGGGAGATTGACACTTTGTTTTTTGTTTTGATTTGTTCTCCCCCTTGGTGTTGCTTTGGCAACTCTGGGTCTTTTATGGTTCCATATAAATTTTTGAATTGTTTGTTCTAGTTCTGTGAAAATGTCATGGGTAATTTCATAGGTATTTCATTGAATCTATAGATTGCTTTGGGAAGTAGGGCCTTTTTAATGACAATAATTGTTCTAATCCAGGAGAATGGAACATCTTTCCATTTTGCGAATCCTCTTTAATGTCCTTGATTAATGTTTTATTGTTCTCAGCATTTAAGTCTTTCATTGCCTTGGTAAGGTTTATTCCTAGGTTTTTAATTTGGGGACATGATTTTAAAAGGTGTTATATTTTTATATTCATTTTCTAATATTTCATTGTTAGTATAGAGTAGTGAAACCAATTTCTGAAAGTTAATTTTATATCCTGCAGATTTGCTAAATTCATTGATCTGTTCGAATTTTTTTTGCAGGGAGTCCTTAGGGTTTCTACGTATAGTATCACGTCATATACTGAGAATTTTAACTCTCCTCTTCCAATTTGGATACATTTTATTTCCTTTTTTTGTCCGATTGCTGTGGCTAGGATTTCCAATACTGTGTTGAGTAAAAGTGGTAAGAGTAGGCATCCTTGTCTTGTTCCAGATTTTAGTGGGAACACTTTCAGCTTTTCCCATTGAGTATTATGTTGGCTGTGGGTTTGTCCTAAATGACATTTATTACGTTAAGTTATGATCCCTACACCCACTTTGGCAGGGGGTTTTTATCACGAATGGATGTTAGATTTGGCCAAATGCTTTTCCTGCATATATTGAGATGATCATGTGGTTTTTGACCTTTGTTTTGTTAATGTGGTGTATAATATTGATCGATCTGCTTATGTTGCGCCATCTTTGTGAATATGTGATTAATCTCACTTGGTCATGGTATATATATATATAGTTTTTTATATGTTGCTGGATTTGGTTGGCTAAAATTTTGTTGAGAATTTTTGCATTTATACTCATCAAATATATTGGCCTATAATTTCTTTCTTGGTAGTATCTTTGTCCAGTTTTGGTATTGGAGTGTTGGTGGCTTCATAGAATGTCTTTGGGAGTGTTCCTTCTGCAAATTTTTGGAAAAGTTTAGGATGGATGAGTATAAAATCTTCATTGTAACTTTGGTAGTATTGGCCTGTAAAGTCCTCAGGTCTTGGACTTTTGTTTGTTGGGAGTGTTTTTATTACATATTCAATTTCATTTCTAGTGATAGTCTGTTCAATTGATCTATGTCTTTTTTAGTGATTTTTATTTTTCCATTAAAGTTGGTTTACAGGGTTCTGTCAATTTTCTACTGTATACCAAAGTAACCAAGTAACACACACACACACACACACACACACACACACACACACACACACACATTCTTTTTTTCACATTATCCTCCATTATGTTGATTCAGTTTTGGCAGGCTATATGTCTCTAGATTTTTCCAGGTTGTCTAATTTGTTGGCATAAAATTTTTCACAGTATCCCCTTATGGTTTTTTGAATTTCTGCAACATTTGTTCAGATTTCTCCTTTTTTGTTTCTTATTTTGTTTATTTAAGATCTTCCTTTCCTCTTCTTGGTGAGTATGGCCAAAGTCTTGTCAATTTGGTTTATCCTTTCAAAGAACCATCTCTTGGTTGTATAGTTTTTTTTTTCTGATGTGTTTTGAACCTCTGTTGTATTGATTTCCTCTCTGATCTTTATGATTTCCTTCCTTCTGCTCATGGTAGGTTTTGTTTGTTCTTCTTTTCTATTTTTTAAAGCGGTAGTTTAGGTTGTTGATTTGAGATTTTCTTCTTTTCTGAGGAAGGCCTCTATTGCTATGAAGTTCCTTCTAAAATCTGTTTTGAAGCATCCCATAGATTTATTTTTTCCCTCTTTCCTTATTTTTAAACATTTTTAATGTTTTTAATTTTTGTTATGGTTAATTTACAGTGTTCTGTCAATTTCTGCTGCAGAGAAAATGACCAATCCATTCATCAATATACATACTTTTTTCACATTATCCTCTGTCATGTTCCATCAAAGTGATCAGATATAGTTCCCTGTGCTATATAGCAGAATATCATTGCTTATCCACTCCAAATGCAATACTTTGCATCAACTAACCCCAAACTCCAGTCCTTCCCACTCCCTCCCCCCTCTCTTGGCAAACACAAGTGTCCATGAGTTTGTTTCTTTTCTGGAGATAGGCTCATTTGTGTCAAATATTAGATCCCAGATATACAGTGATATTATATAGTATTTGTCTTTCTCCTTCTAACTTACTTCACATAGTATGAGAGTCTCTAATTCCATCCATGTTGCTTCAAATGACATTATTTTGTTCTCCTTTATGGCTGAGTAGTATCCCATCATGTATATATACATCTTCTTAATGTATTCATCTGTAGATGGATATTTAGGTTGTGTCCATGACTTGGCTATTGTCAATAGTACTGCAATAAACATAGGGGTGCATATATTTTTTTCAATGAAAGTTGTGTCTGGATATATGCCCATGAGTGGTATTGCTGGATCATGTGGTAAAAAAATATTTAATTTTCTGATATAGATCCAAACTCTTTTCCATAGATGTTTTACCAATTTACATTCCCACCAACAGTATAGGAGGGTTCCCTTTTCTTCACATCCTCTCCTAGACACAACCATCACATCATGCACACACAAAAAAATCCCTCAAAATAGCTTGAAGACTTAATCATAAGACAAGAAACATAAAACTTCCAGAAGAGAACCTAGGCAAAATATTCTCTGACATCAACTGTACAAAAGTTTCCTTAGGTCACTCTCCCAAAGCAATAAAAATAAAAACAATAATAAACCAATGGGACATAATCAAGCATATGAGGTTTTACACAGCAAAGGAAAACATAAAAAAGACAGACAAGACAATTTTTTAGCAAAATGATAGTTTTAAATGATGCAACCAACAAGGACTTAATGTCTAAAAAATATACAAACAACTCCCACAACTGAACAGATAAAGAAAAAACTCAGTTGAAAATGGGCACAAGACCTGAATAGACATTTCTCCAAAGAAGATATACAGATGGCCAATAGACACATGAAAAAATGCTTGATTGCTAATTATTACAGAAATGCAAAACAATATTACATTGAGGTACCACCTCACAATGGGCAGAATGGCCATTATTAGTAGATTTGCAAATAATAAATGCTGGAGAAGGTGTGGAGAAAAGGGATACCATAGATTTTGAATGATGTATTTTCATTATAATTCATGTTGAAGTATTGTGTAATTTCTCTTTTGATTTCTTTTTGACCCTTTTTTTATTAGTAAGTTGTTTATTCTCCATGGAGTGATTTTTCTTCTAATTTATATTCCTATGGTTGATTTTTATTTTCATGACATTGCGGTCAGAGAAGATGACTTGAAATAATTTCTCTACTCTTAAATTTGTTGATGTTATTTTTGTGGTTAAACCTTGAGAATGTACCATGTGCACTTGAAAAGAAGGTATACTATGCTTTTTTAAGATGTAATGTCCTGAAAATGTCAAATAAGTCTAATTTTATGTTGTATAATTTAGGCTTTCAATTACCTTATTGATTTTCTACCTAGAGGATCTGTCAATTTATGTAAGTAGGGTGTTAAATTTTCTTACTGTTATTGTATTTCCATCAATTTATTTTTTTATGTCTGTTAGTATTTGTTGTATGCATTTGGGAACTCCTATATTAGGGGCATATATATTGATGTTTGTAATATCATCTTGTTGGATGGATCCTTTTATTATTAATAGTGTCTTTCTTTGTCTTTCTTTATGGCCTTCATTTTAAAGTCAATTTTGTCTAATACAAGTATTGCACCTCCTGCTTTCCTGTCTTTTCCATTCATATGAAATAACTTTTACATCCCCACTTTCAATTTATATGTGTCCTTGGCCATAAAGTAAGTCTCTTGTGAGCAGCATATTGTAGGCTCTTGTGTTTTTGTTTGTTTGTTTGTTTGTTTGTTTTATCCAGTTTCTACAGTAATCAAGACAGTGTGGTACTGGTACCAAAACAGCCATATAGACCAATGGAGCAGAATGGTGAACCCAGACACCTATAGTAAATTAATCTTAAACAAAGAATGCAAGCATATAAAATGGGAAAAATACAGGCTCTTCAGCAAGTGGTTCTGGGAAAACTGGACAGCTGCATGCAAATTAATGAAGCTAGAACACATGCACACCATGCACAAGAATAAACTCAAAATGGCTTAAAAACTTAAATATTAAAACATCACAAATATCATATAAGAGATCATAGGAAAAGCATTCTCTGATATTAGCCATAGAAATGTTTTCTTTGGTCAGTCCACCATAGCAACAGAAATAAAAACAAAAATAAACCAGTAGGGCCTAATTGAAATTACAAGCTTTTGCACAGCAAAGGAAACCATAAAAATACAAAAAAACATACAGAATAGGAGAAAATAGTTTAAATGATACAATGGATAAGGGCTTAATCTCCAAAATATGGAAACAACTTATACAAATCAACTGCAGAAAAAAAATAGAAAAAATGGGCAGAAGACATTTACCCAAAGGAGATATACAGACGACCAAAGAGCACATGAAAAAATGCCCAATGTCATTAATAATTATAGAAATATAAGTCAAAACTACAGCAAGGTACCATCTCATACCAGTAAGAATGGCCATCATTAATAAGCCCACAAACAACAAATGCTGGAGAGGGTGTGGAGAAAAGTGTCCCCTCCTTCACTGTTGGTGGAAATATAAATTGGTACAACCACAATAGAAAACAGTATGGTATTACCTCAGAAAACTAAATATAGAACTACCCTATGATCCAGCAATCCCACTCATGGATGTATGCAGACAAAATTTTCCTTGAAAAAGATACATGCATGCATATGTTCATTGAAGCACTATTCACAATAGCCAAGGCATGGACACAACCTAAATGTCCATCTACAGATGACTGGATTAAGAAAATGAGGTATACATACACATGGAATACTACTCAACCATAAAGGAGAACAAAATAACCATAAAGGAGAGCAAAAATGACAATTTGCAGCAACACGTATGGATCTAGAGTTTCTCATATTAAGTGAAATATGTCAGAAGGAGAAAAAAAATATGATATGATATCAGTTATATCTGGAATCTAATATATGTAACAAATGAATCTATCTACAGAAAAGATACAAATTCATGGACATGGGGAAGAGACTTGTGGTTGCCAAGAGGGAGGGGGAGGAAGTGGGTGGAACTTGGAGCTTGGGGTTAGTAGTTGCAACGTATTGCATTTGGAGTGGATAAACAATGACATTCTGCTCTGTAGCACAGGGAAATGTATCTAGTCACTTATGATGGAACATGATCAAGAATAAGGTGAGATGGGAGTTACTTTTGCAGCTCAGCAGTTAATGAAACTGCAGCATGCAAGTTCAATCCCTGGCCTTGCTTAATGGCTTAAGGTTCCAGTGTTGCCGTGAGCTATGGTGTAGGTCACATACACCACTCAGACCCCACATTGCTGTGGCTGTGGCAAAGGCTAGAGGCTATAGTTCTGATTTGACTCCTAGCTTGGGAACTTGTTTATGCCCCCCAAAAAGAAAGCAAAGAAAAAGATAATGTGAGAATATATATGTGTGTGTGTGTGTGTGTGTGTGTATATATATATGTGTGTGTATGTGTGTGTGTATATATATGTATGTATATATGTATACACACACATACACATATACATATATATATACACATATTATATATATATATACACACACATATATATACACACACACATACACACATATTATATATATATATACACACACATATATATAGTAATTACATTTATGATAACAGAACATTGTAAATATAGTATAATAAAAAATGTTGAAATGGAAAAAAAATGCTAATCAGCAACATAAAGAAACCTATGAAAATATACAACATTCTAGGAAATGAGAAAAACACACATTCAGAATTTGAAATGTGTAACTTTATATTAGATTTGTTTGACTATGTAACTATAGTACGAAACTAAAGGAAAAGAGTATGAAAAATAATTTAGCAAATGTAATTTGCTAAAAAATTATAGCATATAATGAGACAAATTGTGATACAAAAATATGAAAGAGGAATCAAACAGCCCTTTTATAGGTGAAAGAAGGTATTTTCCTATCAACATAAGATAGACCATTTTATCTATTAGTTATTTTATGAAAACTTATGGTATCCACAAAATAAAAATCTAGAAACCCAAAAAAGAGGACACTGAGCATGTAACACCATAGAAAACCACCAATTTACAATGGTAGGTAGAAACAGAGGGAAAAAGTGGTAATACGAAACAATAAGAAAGCAACAAATTTGATGGCAGTTGTTACGTCTTTACATATTAAAAATTATTGTTTAAGTGTAAATGATGTTAATTTACCAGTCAAAAGGCACAGAGGCACTGGATAAATAAAAAGCAAGATTCATTTATATGCTGCCCATATTTCAGCTGTAAAAATAGACAAAAACTCAATGTGAAAAACTTATTCCATACAAGTGAAAACCAAGAGGGAATAGCACTTTTTATATGACAAAAAGACTTCATGAAAAAATTGTAATGAGAAAAATAAGAACAAATATATAATTATAAAGGGTTCAACATATTTTTAAAATCACAAATATATGTGAACTGGACTTTAGCACTTGCCATCTGCCTCTGTATCAATTGAATCATGTGCCACTGCAGCTGCCAACATGCAACTCCTCCTGAAAAATCTCAGGGTGGAGATCAGGAGCCTAACATATTCTATAAGCTTTGAAATGTGCCTGTCTTCAAGGAAGTTAGAGAATGTCTAAAAAATAAATAAGAATGGGTGAGGTGAATTACACTCAGTGTGAAAAAGTAAAATAAATAAATAAAAATTGATTCAATAAATAATAAACAGTGGTAGAGGTAAACTGTATTATATCAAGCTTTTAAATATCCTAGAATTTTCTTATATATTTTGTTTAATTCTGATAAGTATATAGATAATTATACCAATCACTATAAATTCTAGAATTTTACTTAATGTAAATTACAGATATATATGCCTCAATATTATCTAACAGATTACTAAGACAACATGATTGAAGCATGACTTCTTATAGCTTGTGCATTAAAAAGTTATATACAGATCCAAAGTAGTCAAAATATCATTTGTTTTGATAGTAAAATCTAATATTTTGTTACTAAATATAAATTTGATGAGAATGGGTGTGTTGAGGGTGGTATGGCTGTAAAGTTCTGCTATAATCGATTTGGGAAAAATGAGTGGATATACATATATACACAACTCCTTCACTTTGCTGTAAACCTGAAGATAAATGAACATTTCAAAACAATGATAAACCATAAAAAAATATCAGTTTGAATGTTCAAGGTTAATGAAATTATTCTAATATTTTAGGAAAAATAGATATATCACATACTCTATCATATATTATGTGGTATTCAAACAAATTGAATTGGATTTTTAAAGGAAAATCTCACTTTACAACTTTTCATCATCGATGCTCTTTTTATAACTTAAGCAAACTTATAAATCGCATTTATAAAATTTTTGCATTATTCAGTGTCTCTCTTCCTTATAATACTTATATGGAGACTTGACCCAGAAATAGGATACAGATTTATGTCCCTGTATTTCTATCTTATGTGGCAGAAGTTTTTTTGTTTTTTAATAATGGCTCATATTGCATGATGCATGACATTATTCATTCACAGATTTGGGTCATTTGCACTGAATAAGTCACATTCTGTAACAAAATTTGAACTCTAGTGTCCCAAAATCTGTATCTCAATAAATGAACATAAATATATATTCAAGGATGATTTTTGAACAGATGGAACAAAGGAAAATTTTAGATAAGCCTTGAATCATTTTTTAATGATTTTAATTTTTTCTGTTACAGTGGTTTAAAGAGTTCTGTCATTTTTCTACTGTACAGAAAAGTGATGCAGTCATACACTCTTATGTATATGCATATACACATTATTTTCTTTTTTAATGTTTTTATTTTTATTTCCCCAAAACAAATTTTTTCTACTGTGTAGCATGGTGACCCAGTTACACATATATGTATACATTCTTTTTTCTTACATTATCATGCTCCATCATAATTAACTAGATTTAGTTCCCAGTGCTACAGAGCAGGATCACATTGCTAATCGATTCCAAAAGCAAAGTTTTCTTCTGTTAACCTCAAGCTCCCCATCCATCCCACTGCCTCCCCCTGACCCCATGCAACCACAAATCTATTTTGCAAGTCATTGATTTTTTTCCTGTGTAGAGGTTCATTTATGCCTTATATTAGATTCAAGATATGTGATATCATATGGTATTTGCCTTTCTATTTCTGACTTATTTCACTCAGTATGAGAGTCTCTAGTTTCATACATGTTGCTGCAAATGGCATTATTTTGTTCTTTTTTATGGCTGAGTAGTGTTCCATTGTGTATATATAACACTTCCTATTAATCCATTCATCTGCCAATGGACATTTGGGTTGTTTCCATGTCTTGGTTATTGTGAATAGTGCTGCAGTGAACATGTGGGTGCATGTGTTTTTTAAGGAAAGTTTTTTCCAGATATATGCCCAAGACTGAGGTTGCTGGGTCATATGCTAGTTCCATGTATAGTTTTCTAAGGTACCTCCATACTGTTCTCCATAGTGGTTGTACCAGCTTACATTCCCAGCAACAGTCCAGGAGGGTTCCCTTTTCTCACACCCCCTCCAGCATTTGTTATTTGTGGACTTATTAATGATGGCCATTCTAACTGGTGTGAGTTAGTATCTCATGGTAGCTTTGATTTGCATTTCTCTAATAATCAGGGATGTTGAGCATTTTTTCATGTTCTTGTTGGCCATCTGTACATCTTCCTTGGAGAATTATCTATTCAGGTCTTTTGCCCATTTTTCAATTTGGACATTTATTTTTTTGCTGTTGAGTTGTATAAGTTGCTTGTATATTCTAGAGATTAAGCCCTTGTCAGTTGCATCATTTGAAACTATTTTCTCCCATTCCGTAGTTTGTCTTTTTTTATTTTTTTTTGTTTTCCCACTGTACATCAAGGGGGTCAGGTTATCCTTACATGTATACATTGCAATTACAGTTTTTCCCCCACCCTTTCTTCTGTTGCAACATGAGTATCTAGACATAGTTCTCAATGCTGTTCAGCAGGATCTCCTTGTAAATCTATTCTAGGTTGTGTCTGATAAGCCCAAGCTCCCGATCCCTCCCACTCCCTCCCCCTCCCATCAGGCAACCACAAGTCTCTTTTCCAAGTCCACGATTTTCTTTTCTGAGGAGATGTTCATTTGTGCTGGATATTAGATTCCAGTTATAAGTGATATCATATGGTATTTGCCTTTGTCTTATTTATGGTTTCCTTTGTTGGTCAAAAGCTTTTCAGTTTGATTAGGTCCCACTGGGTTATTTTTACTTTTATTTATGTTGCTTGGGAGACTGGCCAATGAAAATTTTTGTAAGGTTGATAGCAGAGAATGTTTTGCCTATGTTCTCTTCTAGGATTGCAATTGTGTCTTGTCTTATATCTAAGTCTTTAAGCCATTTTGAGTTTATTTTTCTGCATGTTATGACAGTGTTTTCCAGTTTCATTTATTTTTTGTTTTGTGGCTGTCTAGTTCTCCCAGCAACACTTGCCAAAAAGATTGTCTTTTTTCCAATTTATATTCCTGCCTCCATTGTCAAAAAATAATTAACCATAGGTTTCTGGGTTTAGTTCTGTCTTCTCAATTCTGTTCCATTTGGTCTGTATGTTTTTGTTTGTTTGTTTTTTTACCACCAGTACCACACTGTCTTGATTACTGTAGCTTTGTAATATTGCCTGAAGTCTGGGAGAATTATGCCTCCTGCTTGATTTTTTTTTCCTCAGGGTTGCTTTGGCAATCATGTGTCTTTTATGATTCCATATATATCTTTAGATTGTTCTAGTTCTGTGAAAAATGTCATGGTTTTTTGACAGTTGAGTTGCATTGAATCTGTGGATTACTTTGGGTAGCATGACCATTTTTATGATATTAATTTTCCAACCTAGGAGCATGGAAGATCTTTCTATTTCTTTTAATCCACTTTAATTTTCTTGATTGTTATTTTATAGTTCTCAGCTTCTAAGGCTTTCATCTCCTTGGTCATGTTTATTCATGGGTATTTAATATTTTGTGGTGCCATTTTAAAAGTTATTGTATTTTGTATGTCTTTTCTAGCATATATTGTCATTAGTTTAAGAAGTGCAACAGAGTTCTCAATGTTAATTCAATGCTGAATTCATTGATCTGTTCAAGCAGTTTTTGTGTGGAGTCATTAGGGTTTTCTATATATAGTATCATATCATCTGCATAGAAAGACAATTTCACCACTTTGATTCTAATTTGGATACCTTTTATTTCTTTTGTTTGATTCCAGTGGCTAGGACTTCCAAAACTATGTTGAGTAAAGTGGTGAGAGTGGGAATCCTTGTCTTGTTCCAGATTTTAACAGAAAGTCTTTCAGCTTTTCTGCATTGAATAGAGTATTTGCTGTGGTTTTATCATAAATGGCTTTTATTATGTTAAGATATATTCCCTCTATGGCTGCTTTGGTAAGAGATTTTATCATGAATGGATGTTGGACTTTGTCAAATGCCTCTTCTGCATCTGAGATGATCATGTGGTTTTTGGACTTCCTTTTGTTAATGTGTCTATGATGCTGATTGATTTGCAGATTTTGAATCATTCTTGTGAACCTTGGATGAATCCCAGTTTGTCGTGCTGTATGATCTTTTTTATATGTTGGATTCAGCTGGCTAATTTTTTTTGAGAATTTTTGAGTCTATATTCATCAATGCCATTGGCCTATAATTTTCTTTTTCTGTATTATCTTAGTCTGGTTTTGGTATTAGGGTAATCATGGCTTCACATGCCCTCTTTGGAATTGTTCCTTCTTCTTCAACCTTTTGAAAAAGTTTAAGAAGAATGGGTATAAATTCCTCTTTGTATGTTTGGTGTAATTTGCCTGTGAAACCATCTGATCCTGTACTTATATTTGTAGGGAGAGTTTTTATTACATATTCAATTTCATTTCTAGTGTTCGGTCTGTTCACTTGATCTATTTCTTGATTCGGTTTCGGCAGGATGAAAGTGTCTAGAAAGTTTTCCATTTGTTATAGGCTGTCAAATGTGTTAGCTTATAGTTGTTCACAATATTCTTTTATTTGTGTATGTGTGTTTCTGCAGTATTGGTTGAGACTTCTCTCTTTTCATTTCTTTTTGTTTCCTCTCCTCTTCTTGGTTAGTCTGGCCAAAGTTTTGTCTTTTTTTTTTTTTTTTACCTTTTCAAAGAACCAGCTCTTGGTTTTACTGTTTTTTTTGTTATTTTTTAAATCTCTATTTTATTTATTTCTTCTCTGATCTTTGTTTTCCTTTCTTCTTCTGACTTTAGGTTTTGTTCATTCTTCTTTTATTCATTTAGGAGGTATGTTAAGTTGTCATTTTGAGATTTTTCTTCTTTTTTAAGGAAGGCCTGTATTGCTATGGATTTCCCTGTGAGCACTGCTTTTGTGACATCTCATAGATTTTTAATTGTTGAGCATTCATTAACATTTGCCTCATGTTTTTTGTTTTTGTTTTTTTTTTTTATCTTTTTCCTTTTTTCTAGGGCTGCTCCCACAGCATATGGAGGTTCCCAGGATAGGGGTCTAATCAGAGTCATAGCTGCCAGCCTATGCCAGAGCCATAGCAATGCCAGATCAGAGCCATGTCTGTGACTTACACCACAGCACAGAGCAATGCCAAAATCTTAACCCACTGGGCAAGGCCAGGGATTGAACCTGCAACCTCATGGTTCCTAGCCAGAATTGTTAACAACTGAGCTACTACGGGGTCCTCATGGTATTTTTTAATTTCTTATTTTTTTCTTCATTGACATCTCTTTTCCTGTGGTTGATTTCTAGTTGCAAGCCATTGTGGACAGAGAAAATTCTTGAAATAATTTCTATGCTCTCAAATTTGTTGAGGTTGGTTTTGTGACCCAGTATGTGGTCAATCCTTAAGAATGTTCCATGGGCACTTTCAATCTATATGTGTATATGCCCTAAAGTGAGTCTCTTGTAGACAGCAGATCGTAAGCTCTTGCATTTTTATCCAAACTGCCATTCTGTGTCTTTTGATTGGAGTGTTCAGTCAATTGACATTTAAGGTAATTATTGGTAAATATGTATTATTTCCCATGTTAAACCTTGTTTTCCAGTTGATTCTATGTTTCCTTTTGTTCACTTATTTTTTTGCTTGAATGATTTCCATTACTTTTTTGCTTATATAATTTTCTTTTTAGTTTTTGTGAATGTAATGTTTGGTTTTATTTTGTGGTTGCTCTGTTTAAGTATATTACCCCTTCCTATATCTGCTTGCTTTTGCCTGATTGTCATATAGGCTCAAACACATAATTTAAAAGAAGAGTCTAGATAGTCTTACTTTCCTTCCCCACATTCTATGATTTAAAGTCCTTTTTTAACATCTTCATTTTGTCTTTTTGCTCTTCCTTTTGTTTATCATCACTATTACAGCAGTTACTTATCCCCCATTTTACATCTGTAACTTGCTTATTTAACTGAATTCTTTCCAACTGTGATTTCCTCTGCCCTATTTCTTCTTACTTCTTTTTTATTTAGAGAAGCCCTTTCGGTAATTCTTTTAGAATGGGTTTAGTATTTCTGTACTCTTTTAGCTTTTGTTTGTTAGAGAAATTCTTTATTTCTCCTTTTATTTTAAATTATATTCTTGCTGGATAAAGTGTTCTAGGGTGCAAATTGTTCCCTTTTAGAACTTTGAATATATCTTGCCACTCTATTCTGGCTGTAGAGTTTCTGTAGAGAAATCAGTTGATAGCCTTATGGGGGTTCCCTTATAAGGGACACTTTGCTTTTCTCTTGCTGCCTTTAGGATCCTCTATCATTAACTTTTGTCATTTTTATTATAATATGTCTTGGTGTGGTCCTATTTGGGTCCCTCTTGTTTGGGGTCCTCTATACTTTCTATATCTTGATATCAGTTTCCTTTAGATTTGGAACATTTTCAGCCATAATTCCTTCAAATATATTTTCAATCCCCTTTTCTTTTTCTTCTCCTTCTGGAATTCCTATTATGGATAGATTGGCCCACTTTATTTTATCCTATAGTTCTCTTATATGCTTACGTGTTTTTTCATTTGGTTTTCTTCCTATTGTCCAGTTTGGTGAGTTCCATTATTCTATCTTCCAGGCACTAATTCGTTCCTCTGCATTACTCATTCTGCTCTTTTGTGCCTTTAGTTCCGTTTGCATCTTTGCAAAAGAATTTTCTATTTTTTCTTGGTTTCTCCTTATATTTTCTAGTTATTCTCTAAAGTAATCTGCATTACTGTTTATATCTGTTCCTAATTCATTTATATTCACCTTAATTTCTTCAGTATTTTCACTATCTCCCTTTTGAAGTCAGTGTCCGTCAGACTGAAGAGGTCTGTTTCATTGTTGGCTGTTTCAGCTAAATTCTCCTTTTATTTTCACTGGGAATGGTTCCTGAGCTTCTTAATTTTGCTTATTTTTGTTTTTCTTTGCTATTAGGGAAATCACACTGTCATCTTTGAGAGCTATTTCTATACAAGAGAGCAGTTGGTATTTTGTGGAGTGTTACTATTTATTTTTGGAGTGGGAGTTTGGATATTTGCTGTCTCTTTCTTTGGTGTGAGCAGGCTGTTATCCCCAGGGTGCTGAGTGTATTTCCAGAGAGAAGGCAATGGGTAGGGCTGGTAGTCAGTGTCTGGTTGGTGGGGTCTTGACATTAGCAAGGACCTGCGGGAAGGTGGTACAGGATACTGCTAGTTGTAGGGCCCTGGGAAGTGGTACTGAGATTCAGGCATATTTAGGCATTGCCTGGAACATTTTGCAGTGATAGTGGCAGGGTTTGTGTGTTCCCAGAGGAGTGAGAACAACAACATATTGTGTTTGGTCAAAATGCCCTCTTCTGTGATGCCCTCCGAGGTGACTGGAGCCACAAGTTGTGTCTGTTTACAGACCCCTTGTTATGGCAGGCCAAGCACACCTCTAGACTTAGAGATAACTGTGATGGTTTGCCTCCATCACCTGTAAATCATGCACCAGGTACCCCATCCTGCTTATCCCATGCAGTGTGTTCTGCACAGTCTGCTCCTAGTTGAAAGGTCCTGGGAAGTGACAGTGATTAAGCATGTGTGGTTGCTGCCTGGAGTATTTGGCAGTGGTAGAAACAGGGTGGTTGTGTTCCCAGGGGAGTGAGAGCAACAGCTCATGTTGCTCTGTTGCAGTGTCCTCTTACTTGCCAACCTCTGAGGTGACTGGGGCCACAGGTGGAGCCTATTCACACTACCGTAGTGGTGGCAGGCCACACCTCCATCTGGTTTCTGAGATGATTGCTATGATTTGTCCCCACTTCCTGTGGATCTTGAAAGAGGCACCAAATCTCACTTAGCCCCCTGCTGCCCTTAGCCCACAAAAGAGGTGCCCAGCCATCCATAGCCTGCACAATAAATGCCTATTCTCCCATATCCCAAACAAGTGGCCTCTCACCACTAGCCTGCACCAAATATGCCCCACTCTCAGAGTCCCCGCATGTGCAGGGAAAGAGATTTCTATCGTGGTCCCCTCCACCTCTTGCCCTCCCTAACAATGGTCCCTTTTCTTATCCTCTGGGTCCAGACCTCCCCCATAGTTCCCTGAGTTGTGGTAAATCACTCCCACAGCCAGTCCTTCTCCAGAACTGACCTCTAGAGCCTGATATAAATTTTTTCATTAAGTACAAGAGCTATGTTTAAGTAAAAAGAGAAAGATGTGTATGAATATATTTGATATTTTTATTTGATAAAACATATAATATTAAAATTATATGCATGTGAAAGAATAGTGATTAAATATAAAATTTCTATCTAAACTTAAAATATAAATGAGATATCTGCTTATCATGATAGCACCACATTTCTCTTATCTAATATTCATCCTTCTCTTCTTCAGATGAGGGAACCTAGACTTGGCAAATTGCCAATCCCCCTGGTATGACAGATTTTTTTCCTCTTGGAATGCTCAGAAATTCATGATCTTTAAAGCTTACATGTACACTATTCTTACTGATCTATATAATAGATATAATGGAAAATATTCTCTTTTCTACCCTCACCTCCTTGACAAGCACAATTCAACTTCTATATACTTTTTTCTGAGGCACTTATTTCATTTGTTTCACTTTGATCACTATACCCAAATCTATCATAAATTCAATCATACACACCAGGTCTATCTCTTTTCTTGGCTGTGCCACACTGTTGTTTTAGGCCCATTACCCAGCATTTTCTGATCTGGTTTTACCCATAATGATGACTTATGTATGACTGCTAAGTGGCCATTTTATATCCTTTTTACTATGGGGCATCATGAAGAGAGAGGCCTTAATGCACCTAGAAGCAGCTGCTAGGTTTAGTGGTGGAATATGTGGAAATATGTATACTTATAGCACCTTCTCTTTAATCTTTTTCATCTTCCTTATACACCATTTTTTCTATGATGTTACTTCCTTGATATAGATTCTATGCATTGGTACAAATATTGTAAAAAGCTGTCATGAGTGCCATAATTTTTTTCTTAGCTTTGGGATGCTTTACTTCCATCATAGTACACTGAACTAAATATTGGCTATTATTCAGTAAATCTCATCAACAGAAAGGAAATTAAAAGCCTTCCTCAACTATCTGCCTCATCTCTTTCTCCTGACCGTACATGTCTCAATTGGCAATACAAACTATTTGATCCCAAGTCAGATATCCCATTATATATGAAGTTTCTGTGAACTGTCTTCTAAACTGTCATACCTCCAAGTTTAAATCCCATGATGTACAGCTTTAGGAATGCAAACCTCAAAAATGTTATAAGGAAGCTAGTTTTGGGCAAATTTTTCATAGTGTAACTCTTTATATGATCTCTTTCATATACAATATTTACTGCAGATACTTTGAGATGCTACATCATTTGGATTCATTAATTTGAATCACAAGCATAGAATGGTGTCTGCTGATATCTCCACCATGGAATATATCCATGCTAGGAGTCACTGATCATAAATTCCATCTTGAATTTCTAGTTACAAAATCTCCATTGTATTTTAGATTTCATTTCTAATACTGCTAATCAGTTTTTTTCATAATTCTCTATTCAAATTATGCATTACAGATTAGCATTTTCCTTCCCTGGAGTAATAATTTTGAGCAAAATGACAAAATATCTGATAATATTGGGGCTTATTTATCTCAGTGATATAATTTAAAGGTGTCATTCTACAACCACTCAATTCTCTGTAGATTTCCTGTTTTGTCTTTTCTGAGCCTGTAATTTAGCTTTGACTTTAATTCCATGAGCTACTTTGCATTGAATATTGCTTTTGTCATTAGGATAACCAATCATTTAACTTATAGACAATTATAGGAATAGAAGTAGGTTTCACATAAAACACATGTTCATGGAAGTACTGGTATGAGCATCTTGTAAGGAAGAGATGTAAAGCAATTAAACTCCACTGAACATTCTCAGAAGACACACTGATGAAATCAACACATGTTTTCTCTATGGAGCACCTGATCCCAGGAGTTCACTAAAAAGGATTTTTATAGACCTTGGTAAGCTAAAACTGCACGAGAATGTAAAGTGTGAGTTACCCTAAGATCTAGGCTAGATTCTTCTGATGGCACTGAATGGTATACATAAGTACTGTTCAGTAGACTTACTTCAGGGTAAAAAGATAGCTAGAGAGATAAGTAAAATAAGATTTTAATTCAATATAATTTAAATTAAATTTAAATAGCTGCATATAGAAGATGTCTACTATGTTGGGCATTCACAAATTTGGAGTAAAAATAATCAACTACTCCAAAATCCAGACTTCAGACATTAAGTTCTTGATACATTTTTCTATTTTGAGGAAAACATTCATTTTGGAACCATAAGTGTATGGAAAATAGTATGTATACAAGATTATCAGGCCCATATATGATTCAGAGAGATAAATCCACCTTTCCATGGACATGCCACCACAGTGAGATTTTTACAAATATGAAGTGATGATATTACTTTAATGTGCCAGTTGCCACTAAAAAAGGGACAAAAGATTATGGGCTCTTTTGCAGTATTATCTGCATTATTTGTCTATATCTGCTACTCTGAATTATTATTATTGACAAAATTAATTTAAAAATTGAAGCAAAATATTCACCATTTTTCAGGAAAACTCAAAGAGAATAAAGCTCCCACAACCAGGAAAATTACCTATTAACTGACACCTATTAATGTGTTAATGTTTTAAGAAAAAGATCATATCAAATGATTAAACATTTAAACATTTTAAAAGAAGACTCATGATGTGCATAGCTTCACTCAAAAGAGCGTGCTGCCAACGTTTTTTTTTTTTTTAATTTACTTTTTGTTGTATTTTCCCCAACACACATTTTTTTCCCCACTGTACAGCATGGGGACCCAGTTACACACACATGTACACATAATTTTTTCTCCCATTGTCGTGCTGCATTGTAAGTATCTAGACATAGTTTTCAGGGCTACACAGCACGATCTCATTGAAAATCCTTTCCAAAGGCAAGAGTTTGTATCATTTGACCCCAAGATCCCAATCCCTCCCACTCCCCCCCTCTGTCCAGGGAATCACAAATATATTCTCAAAGACCATGATTTTCTTTTCTGTGGAAAGGTTCATTTGTGCTGTACATTAGATACCAGATATGAGTGATATCATGGTATTTGTCTCTCTAATTCTGACTTATTTCACTCAGTATGCGAGTCTCTAGTTCCATCCATGTTGCTGCAAATGGCATTATTTTGTTCTTTTTTTACAGCTGAATAGTATTCTATTGTGTATATATACCACATCATCCTAATCCAATCATCTCTCGAAGGACATTTGGGTTGTTTCCATGTCTTGTCTATTGTCAATACTGCTACAATGAACATGTGGGTGCATGTGTTTTTTTAAGGAAAGTTTTGTCCAGATATATGCCCAAGAGTGGTATTTCTGGGTCATATGGTAGTTCTATGTATAGATTTCTAAGGAACCTCCATACTGTTCTCCATAGTGGTTTTACCAGCTTACATTCCCACCAACAGTGCAAGGAGTGTTCCCTTTTCTTCAGACCCACTCCAGAATTTGTTATTTGTGGACTTATTAATGATGGCCATTCTGATGGTGTGAGGTGGTATATCATGGTAGCTTTGATTTGCATTTCTCTAATAATCAGAGATGTTGAGCATTTTTTCATGTGCTTATAGGCCACTTGTATATCTTGGAAAATGTCTATTCAGGTCCATTGCTCATTTTTCCATTGGGTTTTGTATTTTTTGCGTTGAGTCTTGTATATTCTAGAGATTGAGCCCCTGTCAGTTGCATCATTTTAAACTCTTTTCTCTGATTCTGTAACTTGTCTTTTTGGTTTCCTTTGCTGTGCAAAATCTTATCAGTTTGATTAGGTCCCAGTGGTTTATTTTTTTCTTTTCTTTCTGTTGCTTTGGGAGGCTGACCTGAGGAAATATTCATAAGGTTGATGTCAGAGAATGTTTTGCCTGCATTCTCTTCCAGGGTTTTGATGGTGTCTTGTCTTTTATTTAAGTCGTTCAGCCATTTTGAGTTTTATTTTTGTACATGGTGTGTGGGTATGTTCTAGTTTCATTGATTTGAATGCAGCTGTCCAGGTTTCCCAGCAATACTTGCTGAAAAGATTGTCTTTTTCCCATTTTATGTTCTTGACTCCTTTGTCAAAGATTAATTGACCATAGGTGTCAGGGTTTAATTCTGCATTCTCTATTCTGTTCCATTTGTCAGTATGTCTGTTTTGGTACCAGTACCACACTGTCTTGATAACTGTGGTTTTGTAATTTTGCTTGAAGTCTGGAAGAGTGATGCCTCTTGCTTTTTTTTTTTTCCTCAAGATTGCTTTGGTGATTCTGTGTCTTTTGTGGTTCCATATACATTTTTGGATTGTTTGTTCTAGTTCTGTGAACAATCTCATGGGTAAATTGATAGGGATTGCATTGAATCTGTAGATTACTCTGGGTAGTATAGCCATTTTTATAGTATTGATGTTTCCAATTCAGAAACATGGAATATCTTTTCATTTCTTATATCTTGTTTAATTTCCTTGATTAATGTTTTATAGTTCTTGGCATATAAGTTTTTTACCTCCTTGGTCAGGTATATTCCCAGGTATTTGATTTTTTTTTGGGTGCAATTTTAAAGGATGTTGTATTTTTGTATTTCTTTTATTTTTCATTGTTAGTGTACAGAAATGCGACTGATTTCTGGATGTTAATCTTATGCCCTGCTTCTTTGCTGAATTTGTTGATCCATTCAAGTAGTTTTTGGGTTGAGTCCTTAGGGTTTTCTATATATACTAACATGTCATCTGCATACAGTGACAGTTTTACCTCTTCTCTTCCTATTTGCATGTCTTTATTCCTTTTGTTCATCTGACTGCTGTGGCTAGGACTTCCAATACTATGTTGAACAGCAATAGCAAGAGTAGACATCCTAGTCATGTTCCAGATCTGAGTGAGAAGGCTTTCAGCTTTTCTCCATTGACTATTATATTTGCTGTGGGTTTGTCATAAATGGCTTTGATTATGTTCAGGAATGTTCCTTCTATACCCACCTTGGTGAGAGTTTTTATCATAAATGGATGTTGGACTTTATCAAATGCTTTTTATGCATCTATTGGGATGATCATATGGTTTTTGACTTTTTTTGTTAATGTGGTGTATGATGTTGATTGATTTGCATATGTTGAATTATCCTTGTGTACCTGGGATGAATCCTACCTGGTCATGGTGTATGATCTTTTTGATATATTGTTGGATTCGGTTGGCTAAAATTTTTTTGAAAATTTTTGCATCTATATTCATCAAAGATATTGGCCTATAGTTTTCTTTTTTTGGTGGTATCTTGGTCTGGTTTTGGAATTAGGGTGATGGTGGAATCAGAGTGTATTTGGGAGTGTTCTTTTTCAACCTTTTGAAAAAGTTTATAGAGGATGGGTATAAGTTCCTTTTTATGTGTTTGGTAGAATTCACCTGTGAAGGCATCTGGTCCTGGACTTTTATTTGTTAGGATTGTTTTTATGACGTATGTAATTTCATTTTTAGTGATCAGTCTGTTCAGTTGTCTGTTTCTTCTTAATTTAGTTTTGGCAGGCTGTAAGACTCTAGAAAGTTGTCCATTTCTTCCAGATTGTCAAATTTGTTGGCGTATAATTGTTCATAGTATTCTCGCATTTTTTTTTTTTTTGTATTTCTGCAGTATCCATTGTGACTTCTTGTTTTTCTTTTCTTATTTTGTTTATTTGGTTTTTTTCTCTCCTCTTCTTGGTGAGTCTAGGCAGAGGTTTCAATTCTTTTCACCTTTTCAAAGAACCAGCTCTTCGTTTTATTTTTTTAATTGTTTTTTAAATCTCTATTTTATTTTGTCTTTGATTTTCATGTTTCTTTCCTTCTGCTGAATTTAGGATTTTTTTTTTGTTCTTCTTTTTCTAATTCATTTAGGTGGTGGATTAAGTTGCCAATTTGAGATCTTTCTTCTTTTTTGAGGAAGGCCTGTATTCCTATGAATTTCCCTCTGAGAACTGCTTTTGAAGCATCCCATAGATTTTGTTAGGTTGTGTCTTCATTATTGCTTTTCTCTAGGTATTTTATAATTTTCTTCTTGATTTCATCATTGGCCCATTGTTTTTTTAGTAGAATGTTGTTTATTCTCCATATAATAGGTTTTTTTCTCATTTCTTTTCCTGTGATTGATTTCTGGTTTCATGCCATTGTGGTCAGAGAAGATTTCTTGTTTCATTCCATTGTGGTCAGAAAAAAAATTCTATACTCTTAAATTTGTTGAGGTTAGCTTTGTGCCCCAATATGTTTTCAATTCTTGAGAACATTCCATGCTCACTTGAGAAGGATGTACATTCTGATTTTTTTGGATGTAATGTCCTGAAAATGTCAATTAAGTCTAACTTTTTATTGTGTCTTTTGGGATCTCTGTTGCTTTATTGGTTTTCTGTCTAGAGGATCTGTCCATTGATATGAGTGGGGTGTTAAAGTTTCCTACTATGATTGTATTCCCACCAGTTTATCCTTTTATGTCTGCTAATGTTTGTTGTATGTTTCTGGGTGCTCCTATATTTGGGGCATATATGTTGATGATTGTAATATCCTCTTCTTGTTTTGATTCTTTAACCATTAATAGTGTGCTTCTTTGTCTTTCTTTATGTCCTTCATTTTAAAGTCTATTTTGTCTGTTATAAATATTGCAACTCCTGCTTTCCTCTCTTTTCTGTTGGCATGAAATATCTTTTCCCACCCCCTCATTTTCAATCTATATGTGTCCTTTGTCCTAATGTGAGTTTCTTGTAGGTAGCAGATTGAAGGTTTTTGCTTTTTTATTCAATCAGCCACTGTCTTTTGATTAGAGCCTTCAGTCTTTTGACATTTAAGGTGATAATTGATAGATGTTTATTTATTGCCATTTTTAACCTCGTCTTCCAGTTGATTCTATGATTCTCCATTCTCCCTATCATTTTTTGATTAGACGGTCTCTAATTATTTTCTGCTTAGTATTTTTCTTTTCATTTTTTGTGATGTGATGTTTGGCATTGATTTGTGTTTGCCCTGTTTTTTAAGTATGTTAACCCCTTTCTATAATTGTGTGTTTTACCCTGATATTCCTGTAGATCCAAACACTTCATTACCATAATATAATTTAAAAAAAGAAAAAAGAAAAAAAAGAATATATTGATTTCCTTATTCCCTTGCCCATGTTTTATGATTTTTATGTCTTTTTTAAAAAAATTATTTTATTTTAAACATCGTGATTAGATCTGTATGCTGGCTTATTTAAGTGACTGCTCTCTGACTGTGGTTTCCTCCATCCTAATTCTTCATATATATATATATATAAAAGTATATATATATATATATACTTTTAATTTAGAGAAGCCCTTTCAGTATTTCTTTCAGAATGGATTTTGTATTTCTGTATTCTTTTAGCTTTTTTTGTTGTTGTTGTTGGATAAATTCTTTATTTTCCCTTCTATTTTAAATTATATTCTTGCTGGATAGAGTAGTCTAGGTTGAATATTTTTTTTCCTTTTAGTGCTTTAAATATCACTTGCCATTCCCTCCTGGCCTGTAGAGTTTCTGTAGAGAAATCAGCTAATAGCCTTATGGGAGTTCCCTTATAAGTGACACTTTGCTTTTCTCTTGCTGCCTTGAGGATCATCTATCATTAACTTTTGCCATTTTTATTATAATATGTCTTGGTGTTGGTCTATTGGGGTTCAAATATTTTTGGGCCCTCTGTTCTTCTTATATCTTGAAATCAGTATCCTTTAAATTTGGAATGTTTCCAGCGATAATTTCATCAAAGATATTTTCAATCCCCTTTTCTTTTTCTTTTCCTTCTGGAATTCCTATTATGTGCAGATTTGTCCACTTTATATTATCCCATAGGTCTCTTATATTGATTTCATGTTTTTTCATTTGGTTTTCTGTCTGCTGTCCTGTTTGTATGATTTCCATTATTCTATCTTCCCATGTCACTTATTCATTCCTCTGCATTACTCATTCTGCTCTTTTGTGCCTTTAGCTCTATTCGTATCTCTGCAAATGAATTTTCTAGTTTTTCTTGATTTCTCCTTATATTTTCTAGTTCTTTTCTGAGGGAGTCTGTATTACTGTTCATATCTTCTTTTAATTCCTTCAGTATTTTCACTATCTACCTTTTGAACTCCAAGTCTGTCAGACTGCAGTGGTCTGTTTCATTGTTCACTGCTTTAGGTGTTTTCTTCTATTGTTTTAACTGGGAATGGTTTCTGAGCTTCTTTATCTTGCTTGCGTTTTTCTTTCTTGTGGTGGAGTTGCACTCCCTGTGCCTGGGCAGGGCTTGTCTTGGTATTCCTGGGCTGTGGAGCTCTTCCCAAGGGCAGATGGAGCTGGAAGACTCTCTCAGTTGAAGTGCAGCACTTCCTGAGGGCTGGCATTGCTAACCGGCTCACTCTGAGGCAAAGGAGCACTTCCTGGGGGCTGCCAGGATTGGAAGGTGTGCACCAGAGCCTAGACTCACTTCCCATGGTGGTTCAGGGCTTGCCCTTGTGCTCCTGGCCTGAAGAGCTCTTCCCAAGTGCTTATGGTGTTGGGCAGCTTTCTCCGTGTGAGTGAAGCAGTTCCTGAATGTGACCAGATCTAACCAGCTGGCTCTGAGGCAAAGGAGAGGCTCCTGAAGGATGGTGGGACTGGCAGGTGTGCACTACAGTGTAGGCCTACTTCCTGTGGCTGGGCAGTGCTTGCCCTGGTCCTCCTTGCCATGGAGCTCTTTCTGTGGGTGAGCTGTGCTGTGTGGCTTGCTCTGCAGGAGTGGGGTGTTTCCTGTGTGCAGTCAGGCTGGCTTGGGAAGACACAGTGGCAGATGGCCTAAGGGTGGTGAGGCCAGTCCACAGGGATGGTAGGTGGCTTCTAGCCTGGTGTGCACAGGGTGGGAGAGAGGGGATGTGGTAGGAAGCTCTGCTCTCTGCTAGCTGATGGGCAAGTGTGCATGCTGGGTTGCAAGGAGTATTCTATGATGGCTTGCCCCTCCTTCTCTCCCCTCCCCAATACTGGTGTCTTGTCTCTCCTGTGAGTCCAGAACTTCTCCCAGGTTCCCTCTGTTGTGGCTTTCCACTTCCCATCATTTAGCCACTTAGTGCATTGCTCCACCCACCCATGACACACCACTTCCTAGTGTCTCAGGCTGTTTCCACCCCCACCAACTCCAGCCCACTCCCAGGGACTAACCTCCAGGGCCTATGTCTTGGTGCCCAGTCCCTACCCGAGTATCTCAGGTTTTGGTGTCTTTGCCAGTGGTTCAGAGGATCTGTGTGGCTCTCACTCTGCTTTTTAGATTTTAGACCTGCTGATCCACTTTTCTTGGAGTGTGGACATCCTTCCAAATCAGTTTATCTTTCCATTGGTTAGCTGACATTCCAGGGTGTAGGTTCCCTTTCTCCTTCATAGTTCCCTCTTAGGAGTGCCAGTCCAGTCCTGATTCCCCTTCTCTCTCTCCTCTTTTCTCTTATTTTACCCAGTTGTGTCAAGAGATTCTTGCTGTTTTTGGAGGTTTAAGTTCTTCTGCTAGCATTCAGTTTTTATTCTGTGCAAGTCATTTTTACGTATGGATGTGGTTTTTTGTTGTGTTTGTGGGAGAGTGTGAGCATGTCCTCCTACTCATCTGCCATATTTGGAACCCTCCTTGTAATCTCTGCCAACATTTGTAATTGGTTTTTGATGTGAACACAGTAAATGATCTTGTATTATAATAAAAATTATGATCAATTACTGCATTATGGGTAATTTCTAGATTATTTAAAAAATCTTCCATCTCTCATTATGCTTGTGGAAAATGTAAATATAATAATACGCATGCAGTCAAATGATATCATGTGTCCTGTAGAACACTGTGTCCAGCAGAACACTAGGGCTGTAACAGCTTTATCCATGGAGGTAAATTACAAAAAAAGACATTATAAATGGGTCAATAACAGTAACCTTGTACTTATGATAATAAAGTAAATGTAAAGTATTTATTTTCAAAAAAGAATGGATGTGTGTATAACATATAACAGAATTATTTCGTTGTAGAGCAGAAATTATCACAACTTTGTAACTCAAATGTACTTCAATGAAACTTTAAAAAACTGAAAAAATATATATCATATATACAAGAAAAAATAAAAATAAGAAACTCTTCATAAAATTGATTTAACAAAGGTACGTGTGTATTCTTAATTTTGTTGATTAAATATTATACATATTGCACATTTTTCACAAATAAATCAATTGAATTCCAATAAAGATAAAACAATATTTTATTGTATACACATAAAATATTTGCAATTTACTATGATGGGCTAGCAGGATAAAAATATGAGACAGAGACAGACAAAGACATTTTTACAAATAAAAAAACTACAAAATATCATGATATAAACTATGATTACAGGATTCATGCTGTGTATCTAAAGTAATATTAGGTTAAACCACATATAATTAGTGATTAATTTTATGAAGAAAAACTACAATTTTCTGTATTCCAATGTAATATCAATTTAGGTACTTGAAAAAAATGATAGAAGAATTTGAACAAACATCACAATAGAAGGCCAAATTTCTTTAAACTATTTGTTAAAATATAAAAATTTAAGAAGTTGTTTTGAGGGTTCAGAAGGAAGTGAGGATCATTATACACAAGTCCTATATTGTCTTAGAGAAAACCTAATACATTGTGAACAGACTGATAGGAAAAATCTGAAACTTAATGTGTATGTAAATTTAAAAGTAAGAGGAGCATGTGTTATTGGATTATGGCACTGGTACAGAAACAGAAATATAGATAAGTGGAACAGGATAGAAAAACAAGAAATAAACCCAAGCACTTATGGTCAATAATCTACGTAAAAGAAGGCAAGACATACAGTGGAGGAAAGACAGTCTCTTCAATAAGTAATATGAGAATAACTGGAAAGCTGCAAGTAAAATAATTAAATTATTTTACACAAAGATTAAACTCAAAATACATTAATAACCTTAATATAATGCCACATACTCTAAAACTCCTAGAGGAAAACATAGGCAAAATGCTCTTTGACTTAAAGCACAGTGATATCTTGTTTGATCCACCTCCTTGAATAATGGCATTAAAAACAAAAATAAAGCAATGGGGCCTAATTAAACTTAAAAGCTTTTGTACAGCAGAGGGGACCATAAAAAAATGAAAAAAAATGCACAGAATGGGAGAAAAATCTTTGCTAATGAAGGGACCTACAAGGGATTAATCTCCAAAATTTACAAACATCTCATTGAGTTTTATTTTAAACAGCCAACAAACAAAAACCCAAAAACCCAAAAATCCAATGAAAAAAATGGGCGGAATATCTAAACAGACTTTTTTCCGAAGAAGACAGAGAGCTAAAAAACACATGAAAATATGCTCAACATCACTAAATATTAGAGAAATGCCAATAAAAACTACAATGAGGTATCACCTCACACCAACTGGAATGGCCATCATCAAAAAGTCTACAAACAATAAATGCTGGAGAGGGTATGGAGAAATGGGAACATTTCTACAATGGCTTTCTAAGGTGATCAGTCTAATATGGAATAATCTCATCAGATAAAAACAATTTCTTCTAAAATATAAAAAGTAAACTAAATAAGTGTGAAATAAACCTGCCTGAGTAGAGGATAAAGACAAAATGTCTACTTCATCTGTTGTGCCTTCTCTTTCTTAAAGTGAGAGAGAGTTGCTTTGGAGCATATTCCGAACGTATAAGATTTGATTCCCTACTTAAATTATGGCTTTTGGGCTCTCTTTTTCCCGGCAAATACTTTCACCAAAATCTGTAGATTTATGTGCACTGCTACTTACCTACAACAGAAAAATTTTCAGTTTTCCACAATTAGAAAAAATCTGGTATTTCATAGATGCAGGGAAATTTGAAAACAAAATAAAATATATATTCATACACTATGGGAGAATCCATTCCTAAAATTATTATACATTTGCATAGACCTAATATAAAGTGAGTGTTCATATATTTGCACATGTTATCTATCACAGTATATATATATATATTAACACATGTACCCATGTCCCTGAGCTCTCAGAATGTAATTTATCTTTTGTTTTTCAACTGATTATATGAGAAAGAGAAAATTAAAACCTTACCAGGAGTTCCCGTCGTGGCGCAGTGGTTAACGAATCCGACTAGGAACCATGAGGTTGTGGGTTCGGTCCCTGCCCTTGCTCAATGGGTTAACGATCCAGCGTTGCCTGAGCTGTAGTGTAGGTTGCAGACGTGGCTCGGATCCCGCGTTGCTGTGGCTCTGGCGTAGGCCGGTGGCTACAGCTCCGATTTCAACCCCTAGCCTGGGAACATCCATATGCTGCGGGAGCGGCCCAAGAAATAGCAACAACAACAACAACAAAAAAAACTGACTCTTTTGGAGTTCCTGTTGTGGCACAGTGGTTGGCAAATCCGACTAGGAACCATGAGGTTGCGGGTTTGGTCCCTGCTTGCTCAGTGGGTTAACGATCCGGCGTTGCCATGAGCTGTGGTGTAGGTTGCAGACGCGGCTCAGATCCCGCGTTGCTGTGGCTCTGGTGTAGGCCGGTGTCTACAGTTCCGATTTGACCCCTAGCCTGGGAATCTCCATATGCTGCGGGAGCAGTCCAAGAAATGGCAAAAAGACAAAAAGATAAAAAAAAAAAAAAACTTACCAGAGATTTTATTGTCATGTACATGAATAAAGAGATACTGAGTTACATCAACTCTCTTAGTCAAATAGAATAAATTCAGTTGATTAAAAAATAGTCCTGGCTATGAGATCATAGAGTCACCTCCTAGTATCTTCTCTATTCGAATGCCTTTATGAGGATTAAGATTAAATATACTGACCCATATGTGAAATATTTAAGCAAGTGTAGTATCATTTGTTTAGTTGTTTCATCTCATATGGGCTAAAAATAATTGATAAGCCCAAGGTATAAAAAATCTTTTAATCAATAGTAGTATAAAAGAATAGAGGGAATTCAGCTCACTTAGCATAATTCTGCATGGTTTCTCAATTTCATCACTTCCAAGAAGACATTCTTTTTTATTTTCTTTTTTTTAACTACTCAAATGAATTTATCATATCTGTAGTTGTATAATGATAATAACAATCCAATCTCACAGGATTTCCCTCCCATAACCCAAACACAACCCCCACCCCCAAAATTTCTCCCCCAGAGACCATAAGTTTTCAATGCCTGTGAGTCAGCAACTGTTCTGCAAAGAAATTCAGTCTGTCCTTTTTTCAGATTACACATGTCAGTGAAAGCATTTGATGTTGGTGTCTCATTTTATGGCTGACTTCACTTAGCATGATAGTTACTATGTACATCCATGTTGCTAAAAATGCTGGTATTTCGTTCCTTTTGATGGCTGAGTAATATTACATTGTGTATATGTACCACTTCTTCTGGATCCACTCCTCTGTTGATGGACATTTAGGTGGTTTCCATGTCTTGACTATTGCAAGTAGTGCTGCAATGAACATCGGAGTACATTTGTCTTTGCAAGTCATGGTTTTCTCTGGTAGATGCCCAGGAGTGGGATTGCTTGATCAAATGGCAGTTCTGTCTTTAGTTTTCTGAAGCATCTCCATACTGTTTTCCACAGTGGTTGCACCAATTTACCATCCACCAACAGTGTACTAGGGTTCCCTTTTCTCCACACCCTCACCAGCACTTATTTTTTGTAGGCTTTTGGATGCTGGCCATTCTGGCTGGTGTAAGGTGGTACCTCATAGTGGTTTTGATTTGCATTTCTCTAATAATGAGTGAACATCTTTTCATGTGTTTTTTGGCCATCTACATGTCTTCTGTGGAGAACTGTCTGTTTAGATCTTCTGCCCATTGTTTCATTGATTTTTTTGGGTTTTTTTTTTTTTTTTTTTTTTGGTATGGAGCTGCAGATGGTTGTTTATAAATTTTGGAGATGAATCCCTTGTCAGTTGATTGACTTGCAAAGATGTTCTCCCATTCTGTGGGTTGTCTTTTTGTGTTGTTTAGGGTTTCCTTTGCTGTGCAGAAACTTTGAAGTTTGATTTGGTCCCATTTGTTTATTTTTGTTTTTATTGTCAATAGTCTAAGAGGTGGATCTGAGAAGATGTTGCTGTCATGTATGTTGGAGGGTGTTTGGCCTATGTTTTCCTCTAAGAGTTTTATAGTGTCTGGTCTTATATCTAGGTCTTGAATCCATTTTGAGCTTATTTTTGTGTAGGGTGTTAGGGAGTGTTTCAATTTCATTCTTTTCCATGTGGCTGTCCAGTTTTCCCAGAACCACTTATTGAACAAGCTGTCCTTTCTCCATTGTATATTCTTGCCTCCTTTGTCATAGATGAGTTGGCTGTAGGTGTGTGGGTTGAATTCTGGGCTTTCTATCCTGTTCCACTGACCTATATTTCTGTCTTTGTGCCATTACCATATGGTTTTGATGATTGTTGCTTTGTAGTATAGTCTGACGTCTGGGAGCCTGATTCCTTCAGCTCTTTTTTTTCTTTTTAAGGATGTCCTTGGCTATTTTGGGTCTTTGGTGCTTCCAAACAAACTTTAAAATATTTTGTTTGAGTTCTGTGAAAAATGTCCTTGTTAATTTGATAGGGATTGCATTGAATGTGTCGATTGCCTTAGGTAGTATAGTCATTTTGATAATATTAACTGTTCCAATCCAGAAGTATGGTATATCTTTCCATTTATTTGTGTCACCTTTGATGTCTTTTATCAGGGTCTTATAGTTTTCAGAGTACAGGTCTTTTGTCTCTTTAGGTAGGTTTACTCCCAGGTATTTTATTCTTTTGGATGTGATGGTAAATGGGATTGCTTCCCTAATTTCTCTTTCTGATCTTTCATTGTTAGTGTGCAGAAAGGCAGTCAATTTCTGTGTATTAGTTTTGTATCCTGCGACTTTGCCGGATTCGTGGATGAGCTCTAAGAGTTTTCTGTTTGAGTCTTTAGGGTTCTCTAGGTATAGTATCATGTCATCTGCAAATAGTGATAGTTTTCCTTTTTCCTTTCCAACTTGAATCCTTTTATTTCTTTTACTTCTCTGATTGCCGTGGTTAGGACTTCCAGAACTATGTTGAAGAGTAGTGTTGAGAGTGGACATCCTTGTCTTGTTCCTGATCCCAGCATGAATTCTTTTAGCTTTTGAGCATTGAGAATCATGTTTGCTGTGGTTTTGTTATATACGGCTTTTATTTTTTTGAGATAGTTTCCTGCTATGCCCACCAAGAAGGCATTCTTTACCCACTGCAGAACTGGAGCCAGAAAGTAGAATATTGAATATGATTTCAATACTCACGAAACAATATCTCTGGAAAAATTGAGTATGAATGAAACTGACAGTTTTGGGGGTTTTGTTTGTATTTCAGTCTTTTTATTTTTTTAAATTTTATTACTCAAAGAATTTTAAAATTTATAGTTTTATAATGATCATCACATCCCAATTTTACAGCATTTCGATCTCAAACCCCTAGCTCATGCCCACACCCCACAACCTGTCTCATTTGGAAACCATAAGTTTTTCAAAGTCTGTGAGTCAATATCTGTTCTGCAAAGAAGTTCATTGGGTCCTATTTTAGATTCCACATGTAAGTTATAGCATATGATGTTGAATGTCTCACTGTGTAACTTCACTTTGTGTGATAATTTCTAGGTCCATCCATGTTGCTGCAAATGCTATTATTTCTTTCCTTTTAATTGCTGAGTAAGGTTTCATTGTGCTCATGTACAACTTCTTCTTTATCCACTCCTCTTTCAATGGATGTTTAGGTTTTTTTCCATGTTTTTGCTATTGAATATAATGCATCAATGAACATTGGATTACATGTATATTTTCAAGTCATGGTTTTCTCTGGGTAGATGATCAGGAGTGGGATTGCTGGATCAAATGGTAATTCCATTTTTAGATTTCTGAGAAATCTCCATAATGTTTTCCACAGTGATTTGAAACAATTTACATTCCCACCAACAGTGTTATAGGGTTCCCTTTTCTCCACACCCTCTCCAGCATTTATTGTTTGTAAACTTTGTGATGACAGCCATTCTGGCTGATATAAGGTGGAACTCCAGCAAGGTTTTGATTTGCATTTCTCTAATAATTAGTGAGGTTGAATGTCTTTTCATGTGTTTTTCTGGCCATCTATATGTATTCTTTGGAGAACTGTCTGTTTAGATCTTCTGCACTTTCACACATGATGGAGTTGTTTGTTTGTTTTGGTATTGAGTAGAAGGAGATGTTTATATGTTTTGCAGATTAACCCCTTGTCAGTCACTTAATTTGCAAATATTTTCTCCCATTCTGTGGGTTGTCCTTTTGTTTTGTTTATGGTTTCCTTTGCTGTGCAAGATAGTTTTCGCTTTGTTTTGTTTTGTATTTTTGCTGTGACTTAATACCAATTCAATATTAGATCACAGTTTTTCTTCTCTTCCATGTTTATATTTTAAAAAACCTTAAGGTGTATATATTTCCTGAAATTCACAAGAGGAAATTTAATTTAGTAGTTCAAAAATTATGAGGAGAGCTTTGTTTTCCTGTGAGACTCTGGATATCTAAGGATCTGCCATCATGGGGAAGCTAGATTTTGGCTATACTCATTGAATTATATCTTTGGAGAGATTAATTTCAAACATGTTAGACCTTGAATCTGCTTCATTCACTTTCTTTTCAGAGCCTGATCAAACATGCCAAGGTAGACTGATGCTACATCATACTATAATTTTATCCATTTATTTCAGTAAAAGTTAACATTTAAATGCTTCTTAAGTGTTTTTTACTAGGAAGAGAGTTTTTTTTTTTTGCTTTAGTCTCACAAGATGTTTATCTTTCTGTTTTTGTAATGAAGATGGAAAGAAGAATATATTACCACAGTAACAGTAGCATTTTAAATTTTGCTGACACATTCAGTTCAGAGAAGAGACTTTTTGAAAATGTATGATTCAGACTTAGAACAGCTTTGTACCAACACAAGGAAGGTAAGGCTTTTCTCCTTCACTGCTTTATGTTTTAACAATTCTATATGTGCATTTGTCTTTATACATGTTTTTTAAATAAAGTCATATTTTTACTTTAAAAAACTGTGAGGAAAGAATGCAGCAAGTGAGAATAGAAATAATACATAGGAAATTAAGGGTTTTTTTAATCTCAAGCATTTACAAATATTTATTGAATATAATGATTACCAAGAAATAATTTGAAAAACAGGATAATCAGAAGATAAATTGGGAGACTAACCCGAGAAAGTATTCATGATGTTGATGTCAGAGAGTGTTTTGCCTATGTTTTCTTCTAGGAGTTTGATGGCGTCCTGTCGTATATTTAAGTCTTCTAGCCATTTGGAGTTTATTTTTATGCATGGTGTGAGGGTGTGTTCTAGTTTCATTGCTTTGCATGCAGCTGTCCAGGTTTCCCAGCAATGCTTGCTGAATAGACTTTCTTTTTCCCATTTTATGTTCTTGCCTCCCTTGTCAAAGATTAATTGACCGTAGGTGTCAGGGTTTATTTCCGGGTTCTCTATTCTGTTCCATTGGTCTGTCTGTCTGTTTTGATACCAGTACCACACTGTCTTGATGACTGTGGCTTTGTAATATTTTTTGAAGTGTGGGAGAGTTATGCCTCCTGCTTGTTTTTTCTTTCTCAGGATTGCTTTGGCGATTCTGGGTCTTTTGCTGTTCCATATAAATGTTTGGATTGTCTGTTCTAGTTCTGTGAAAAATGTCCTGGGTAATTTGATAGGGATTGCATTGAATCTGTAGATTGCTTTGGATAGTATGGCCATTTTTACAATATTGATTTTTCCGATCCAGGAACATGGAATAACTTTCCATTTCATTACATCTTCTTTGATTTCTTTGATTAAAGTTTTATAGTTCTTGGCATATAGGTCCTTGACATCTTTGGTCAGGTGTATTCCGAGGTATTTGATTTTGTGAGGTGCAATTTTAAAAGGTATCATATTTTTGCATTCTTTTTCTAATATTTCATTGCTGGTATACAGAAATGCAACTGACTTCTGAATGTTAATCTTATATCCTGCTACTTTGCTGAATTTTCTCAGTTCAGTCTCCCAAAGCAATAGAAATTAGAGCAAAAATAAACCCATGGGACCTCATCAAACTGAAAAGCTTTTGCACAGCAAAGGAAACCAAAAAGAAAACAACAAGACAACTTTCAGAATGGGAGAAAATAGTTTCAAATGATGCAACGGACAAGGGCTTAACCTCTAGAATATATAAGCAACTTATACAACTCAACAGCAAAAAAACCAATCAATCAATGGAAAAATGGGCAAAAGACCTGAATAGACATTTCTCCAAAGAAGATATACAGATGGCCAACAAACACATGAAAAAATGCTCAACATCGCTGATTATAAGAGAAATGCAAATCAAAACTACCATGAGATACCACCTCACACCAGTCAGAATGCCCATCATTAATAAGTCCATAAATAACAAGTGCTGGAGGGGCTGTGGAGAAAAGGGAACCCTCCTGCATGCTTGGTGGGAAGGTGAACTTGTACAGCCACTATGGAGAACAGTTTGGAGATACCTTAGAAATCTATACATAGAACTTCCATATGATGCCGCAATCCCACTCTTGGGCATATATCTGGACAAAACTCTGCTTAAAAGAGACACATGCACCCGCATGTTCATTGCAGCACTATTCACAATAGCCAGGACATGGAAACAACCCAAATGTCCATCAACAGATGACTGGATTCAGAAGAAGTGGTATATATATACACAATGGAATACTCCTCAGCCATAAAAAAGAATGACCTAATGCCATTTGCAGCAACATGGATGGAAGTAGAGAATCTCATCCTGAGTGAAATGAGCCAGAAAGACAAAGACAAATACCATATGATATCACTTATAACTGGAATCTAATATCCAGCACAAATGAACATCTCCTCAGAAAAGAAAATCATGGACTTGGAGAAGAGACTTGTGGCTGCCTGATGGTAGAGGGAGAGAGTGGGAGGGATTGGGAGCTTGGGCTTATCAGATACAACTTAGAATAGATTTACAAAGAGATCCTGCTATGTAGCATTGAGAACTTTGTCTAGATACTCATGTTGCAACAGAACAAAGGGTGGGGAAAAAATGTAATTGTAACATATACAAGTAAGGATAGCTTGATCCCCTTGCTGTACAGTGGGAAAATAAAAATAAAATAAAATAAAATAAAATAAAATAAATTTTAAAAAAGAAGATAAATTGTAATGTAGAAACACCAAAATCAAGAAATTGATAGTAATGGAGTTCCCATCGTGGCTCAGTGGGTAACGAATCTGACTAGGAACCATGAGGTTGCGAATTTGATCCCTGGCCTTGCTCAGTGGGTTAAGGATCTGGTGTTGCTGTGAGCTGTGGTTTAGGTTGCAGATGCAGCTCAGATCCCTCTTTGCTGTGGCTCTGGCATAGGCTGGGGGCTACAGCTCCGATTAGACCCCTAGCCTGGGAATGTCCATATGCCATGGGTGCAGCTCTAGAAAAGACAAAAAGACAAAAAAAAAAAAAAAAAAGAAAGTGATAGTAAATAGCTGAGGTGACAAAAAACTGTGTATGTTGCTATTTTTATTTTAATAGATGAGTCATTATTATTTATAGAATTAACCAAGAACAAAAACTAAATAAATGATAAAATTCAGACTTCCCTGAATTAGAATCAGGTAAAAACTCTTCCAAGTCATTAGAGTGAAAGTACACTTAAATGAAACAAAATAAAACAAGTATGGACTACATGAAAAAACCTTAAAAAATAAGGGTATAGAGTTAAAAATAAATTGTCATAAAGTGTAAATGGAATCAATGTATAAATATATAAATGTGTTCTGTGTTTGCTTAACTCACTGATAACATTTATAAGTAGTAGTTTATTTTATGAATAATCTCAGATTGATTGCAGTGTTATATGTGTTATCATGTTGCTTGAAACTTTTTTTCTAAAGAGATCCCAAATGGTGACAGCAATAAAAAATATAAATTTAATGTCTTTCAGTAGGCTACAGGTTAAACAAATCATGACATTCTTAAACGAGATTAATACCTGCTGTTAAAAATAAAGGTATTTAACATTTTTACGTATACCTGTTATTATATTAAGAATTATGTTTATATGTACATAAAAACATTCTGAAATTCTGTGCAATATATAGTAGTTTGATAAGGGCCCTCCCAGAACAAAGGGAAGGGAATGTAGCATAACCAGCATCTGTGTGCCCTTGTGTAACTCTGCAGCAGCATTCATAATCCCTATCTGTGTGCAACTTTGTAACATAGACCATCAAACCAGAATTAAGAGAATGTGTCTTACCTTATAAGGGGGAAAAAGGGACCAAAGTGTAAAAGAAAAACAATATTGGAGGGTATACAAGACAGCACCCTGCTCTGCTCAGGGCTCAGTCTTTGGATATGAATCTGCTGAGCCAGTGCCAGCATAAATAAATGCTGCTTCCTGGCAAAAAGCCTCAGTGTTCCTTCTCTGTGTATGAGAATCCTGCAACATTTCCTGGGGGCTCTTCCAGGATTCAGAGATGCTTATTTCACCTCCTTTGTCACCAGGGGGTGACCCCTGGGATGCCATGAGAGGTGACCTCACCTGGCACTAGTGGACCCATTGATCCTTGGGGGACTAGCCCTCCCAGTGTTAAAGGGCAAGGACTGCAGGAGCACAATGGAACCCAGTGAGGCCCAGGAACCAGCCAAGGGAGTGCCACCCATCAAACTGGTAAGGACCTAGGTTTTGTTTCGTAAGCCTGCCCCTAAGAGGCAGAAGGGGAGCCTGATTGCCTCCCAGAATTGCCCATTTAATCTCACAGGAGACAAAACCGTGGCTCTAAGGCACTGGGCGGTGGGTTGGAGATGTGTCGATGTGAGTGAATAAGATGGACAACAAGAGAGTTCTGACTTGACCAAGGGTCGAAGTGAGTGTGGAGTCCTGATCCGTGGTTCCATGGTGATCCTCATATGGCTTATGGTGGCTCTCTTCAGAGAGACCCTGACATTGAGGTTTATTCATTCCCACCAACACTGAGGCACCTGAAATATCTCCATGCAGAGAGTGGCCAAAGATGGATGAAGAGATTGTTTACTGCTTCCCTTTCCTTTCTTGTGTGTGACTGTCACCTTTTAGGGGGAGAAAATGAGTGGTAAACAGAGTAAACAAACATCCTTAGAATGTATATAAAAAAAATCAAGAGGGGATATTCACGAGATTATGGCATTAAGTTGACTCCCAGAAAACTCCCAAAATTCTGTGAGGTAGATTGACCTTTATTCAGGATGGGTTGGCCCTCTGTGTGGTCACTAGATAAAGAACTAGTTAGAAAAGTATTTAGAGTTGTTGCAGGGGACCCAGGCTACCCTGACCAATTCTTTTACATTGACAGCTGGAAAGACATAGTCCTCTCTTGGCCACTTTGGTTGAAAGCCTGTCTGGAAGAAAACTGTAAAATCATGATGGCCCAAATGACAGCTTCCCCAAAATGCTGACCAGAATATGAGAAGCCCATTCTGTCTGGGGAGCCAGATGAAGTTCCCCTACCTATGCATGACTGTATCCCCCTGTTAATGCTGGCACTCCCTGCACCTATTGCAGCCAAAACCCTGCCATTTGCTGACCACACCCCTGAAGCCACCCCTCCCACAAAGCCTCCTGTGACAACCCCTACCATAGCCACTCTGGAGCCACCAGTCTTAACCCCATATACTCTGGCCCAAGGTGCCAGGAGGACCCTGCTGACAGTACTCCTTCTCATAGGTGCCAAGACGCCTTACAAATGCCACTGAGGGAAACTCAGGGGCCGCTCTACTGTGTTCGGGATGGTCAGATACAAGGGGGGCAATGTACTTTCTTATATCAGCCTTTTACCACCACTGATCTCCTGAACAGGAAGAACCATACTCCCTCATTCACTGAAAAACCTCAGGCTATGATTGATCTAATGCAACCCATCATCCAGACCCACAAGCCCACCTGGATTGATGGCCATGAGCTACTCTTGACTTTGTTCAACATTGAAGAGCACTGTCAAATTACTCAAGCTGCTTTAAAATGATTAGAGGAACATGCCCCACAAGGGATAATGAATGCACAGGATTATGCTCAGGATCAATTCCCTGAGAAAAATCCTCAGTGAGACCCTAATGATGCTGGGGGATTTAAAATACTTGAGCACTACCAAGAGGCTTTTTTAGGTGGCATTAAGGATGTAGGGAGGGAAAAAGTCTATGAACACGAGCAAAATCTCAGAGGTGCTCCAGGGACCTGACTAGAGCCCAAGCCAGTTTTATGAAGGGCTATGTGAAGTGTTCCAACGTTATACTCCCTTTCACCCAGAAGCTGTTGAGAATCAATGGATGAGTAATGAAGCCTTTGTTGGCCAGCCCCGGGAGATATTTGACATAAGCTACGAAAGTTAGAGGGCTTCACTGGAATGAATGCCAGCCAACTGTTGGAGGTTGCAATGAAGGTATTTGTCAACTGAGACCAAGAGGCATGACAGGAAGCAGACCAAAAAATGAAAAAGAAGGAAGACTGCTTGCCACCACCCTGGCGGATTGAGTGGGACACTCCCAGAGAGATGCCCCACAGGGCAGGGGTCAAGGTCAGAGAAGGAACTGACAAGAGGGACCACCTCACTCAGAGATGAGATTGGGATGAAATAAATGCACTCACTGCTGCCAGGAAGGTCACTGGAAGAAGCAGCACCCAGAATGGTCAGAAAAGTGCATCTCCTGGACACAGGAAGAGGGGCCAGATGACTCAAGGATGGTATCAACCAGTGCAGTGACCATATGAAGCCCCTGAAGACAGTTTTGTTGGTCTGGTTGTCATGGGAAACTATGAGGAAAACTAGGACAGACTGGGCTCCATTCTGTTAGTCCCCTAGGAGCCCATTGTCTGAATGACCATAGGAGGCTGGCCTATTGACTTTATGGTAGACACCAGGGAAGAACATTCTGTGGGGACCCAACCCCTGGGCCCCCTCTCACAGTGTCTTGTGACACTATTGTGGGAGCCACTGGCAACTGAACCCATCATCCTTTCTTACTACCTTGATGATGCAATTTAGGTGGCTATGAAGTCATTCATGAATTCCCATACCTCCCTGACTGCACTGTGGTTTCAATTGGTCAGGACTTATTGGGAAAGCTGCAGGCCCAGATAACTTTCAACTCCCATGGCCAAGCAGCCCTAACTCTAAGGAAAACAGGAGTAAAAATCATGACTCTCATGGTCACCTGAGAAGATTGGCACCTCTACAGTCTTATAGAGGGGCCTCAGCAGGGACCTAAGGCTACCCCTGGAGTACAGAGTGTTGGAGGGTCCCCATTTTAAAACATATTTGTGGATTTAACTGAGCTTCCCCAAGTATGAGGCTATAAATATCTGTATATCTTGGTGTATACTTTTTCAGGCTGGGTAGAGGCCTCCCCTACTCACACGGAGAAGGTACAAGAAGTGGTCTGATCTCTCTCTTAAAGAAAATCATTCCCCGATTTGGAATCCCAATCACCATGGGATCGGATAATGGGTCAGTGTTCATGGCTGAGGTGGTACAATTGGCACATCACCCCCAGAGCTCCAGGAAAGTGGAACAAGTGAACCAAACTCTAAAATTGCAACTAAGTAAACTGTGTCAGGAGACCCACCTACACTGAGACCAAGTGTTGCCAATTGCTGTGTTAAGGATTAGGCCAAGCATTAATAGACAGACATGGTTTTCTTCTTATGAGATTCTTTATAGATGCCCTTCTCCCATTATCAGGTACATATGAGGGAATCTAAAATAACTGGGCAACATTACCCCGATATAACATATGCAAGCTCTTGGCTCAAAACTAACCACTCCACACCATTGGATTAGGGAAACTGTGAGCTTGACCACAGGTGCCCACCCCTCTAAACCAGGAGATGCTGTATGGGTAAAAGAGTGTAATGTCCAACCCCTGAAACCCCTCTGGAGGGGTCCATTCACTGTCATTTATCCTGCAGTGAAGGTAGCCGAGGTAGTCCCTTGGATTCACCACAGCAGAATAAAACTGGCTGGGAATGCACTTTTGATCCATCAACACCATGCAAGCTTGACCATCCAGAGGAAGTGAATTGAAACATCAGAGGACTTAGAGGGATGCAGCCCTGCTCTGGTCATTCCAGAAGTGAGTAATCTATGCACAGCAGAAGCTTGAGGAGTCAGCTGACAGACAGGATAAATAGACTCATTTTGTTTTCTATTTTGGTTCTCTTACTGTGATGCACTGTCATCCCTTGTCCCTGTCTGTTGTTGTGATCCTTGACCTAATCTTGGCCATAGGGTTGATGGAAGCCACTCCAGTTGACTGAAAATGTGACAAAAGGCCTGGAACGAAGTTGACATAGACATCGAATGGTGGGACCCAGGTGGACTATACTGGATATGTAGAACAGCCTAGACTGTACTTCCCCCAAACTGGTCAGGATCTTGTGTGTTAGGATCTATTCTTCCATCCTTCTTCTGCTCCCATTTGCCAGAGTGGGACACTTGGGATTCCCAGTATATGAGGACTGGGAGCCCCAGAGAAAATACCATGTCCTACAGATTGGCAACTGGAAAGATGACAAATGGCTTCCTGAACATTTAATCCATTACTATGGTCCAGTCACCTGGGCAGAGGACAGGTCTTATGGATACCGTATTCTCATCTATATGTTAAACCACATCATCAGGCTACAGTCAGTTATTACAAATTTATTTGAGGGATAGTTTTCAACTATCAGGAGATTCAAAACCCTCATAGGTGCTGTGTTTTTAATTTGGGGGACTTGCTTGATCCTACCCTGTCTAGCCCCGCCTAGTTATAAAGTGTGTCTCCAACCTCATTGAGGCCATGGTCAAAAGAAAAATGGCCACACATGTAATGATGTTATGGAAATATAAACCCCTAAACTAAGGTGATGCCCTTTTACCTCAGAGGGGGCTCTGAGCATTAAAGAAGGGAATGTGGTAAGGGCTCTCCCAGAACAAAGGGAATGCAACTTGGCATAACCAGTGTCTGTGTGCACAAGTGTACCTTTGCAGAAGCAAGACATAATCAGTACCCATGTACAACCTCATAACATAGACCATCCAACCAGAATTTACAGAATGTATGTTATCTTATAAGGGGGAGAAAGGGACCAAAGTGTAAAAGGAAAACAATAATGAAGGGCATATAAACAGTGCCCCGCTGTGGGTCTCTGCATTTGGATATGAATCCACTGAGCCAGTGCTGGCTCTAGTAAATGCTGCTTCCTAGCAAAAAGACTTGGTGTCCCTTCTCTCTGTACAAGAATCCTGCAACATTTGAAGATGATTATTTTGCTTTTGTCTTCAATATAACATCTTTATCAAGATGTAATTCATGAATCATACAATTTATTATTTTAGTATATTCAGAGTTGTGCAACTATCACTACTATCTAGTTTTAGAATATTTTCACCATTTCAAAACCAAACTCTCTACACACACAAAAAAAGTCACTTATAATTTTCTCCTCACACAATTCCTTGGCAACCATGAATCCACTTTCTAGCCCTATGAATTTGCCTGTTCTGGACACTTCGTATACGTGGAGTGATATAATATATGACCTTTGGAATCAAGATTATTTCACTGAGCATAATGTCTTAAAATTTCATTCATGTAGCACAGCTATACTACAAAGTTTACTTAGGGAAGAGACATTGGGACTAAGGAGATTTGATTTTGAATTGTTTGCTTCTTTTATTTTTTGAAAACATTCTTGATTTATTTAACATGCATATATGATTATAAGGCTTATTATAATTTTTTGCATTCTGCATTTTTTAAAACTACACAGTGAATACTCAGAAAAAATATACAATATGGGAGGTGTATTTCTTTTTCTTTTGTTTAATGATTTTTATTTTTTCCATTATAGTTGGTTTACAGTGTTCTGTCAATTTTATACCGTACAGCTAAGTGACCCAGTCATGTACACACACACACACACATATATATATATATATATATATATATATATATATATATACATACATACATTCTTTCTCTCACATTATCCTCCATTATGTTCCATAACAAGTGACTAGATATAGTTCCTTGTGCTATACAGCAGGATCTCATTGCTTATCCACTCCAAATGCAATAGTTTACATCTATTAAACAAGTGAACATATATGACTAAAGCAATATTAACTGTTATCCAAAAGCTGATAAAACCTATAGCATAGCAATTGATTCATTCCATGGGTCAAATTGGTTTCAGTTACAAGAAATTTATTAATATATTTCTCTATTAAATTAAAAAATAATCATGTCCATCTTAAACCTCAGTACTTTTAGTAAAACCTAATAATAATTTAAGCTTATTACTACAGTGTGTATAAAATGTATGACATAACGTATAGTTCCAAAAATGTCAGAAATAAGAAAAGTGTCTTTGCTATTCTTTTTTCCTATTTAAATATATAAAATAAATTTGAGCTTTGAAATTGGAAGAAATGGTTATTATTAATAGAAGATTATGATTACACACCTGGAAATATATTAAAGCAGTAATTCATTAATCAGTTGTTACAATACCTGCATTAATCAAGTAGTCATAATCTACATATAATTAAACAGTTAATATCTATGAAATATAGTGGAGGAATTGATACATTGGATAGATTAGTTAATTATCATTTATTAACTTCCCTGGAAAATGAGCTATAATGCTGCAAAAATTAACACTCTGCAGTTTTTTTGTGGCACAACAGGTTAAGGATAGAGTGTTGTTCATGCAGTTGTTTGGGTTGCTACTGTGGTGTGAATTCTATCCCTGTCCCAGGAACTGACACACACAGTGAACACTCTCAAAAATCAATAAACAAACAAAAAATTACCACTTCTGAGTGAGGAGAGAAAAGGATATGTACTTGAAAAAAACTGGAAAACCATATTAAAAAATAAATTGCACAAAAAATAGTGAGGAAGAGAAAATACTTTCTACGCAAGAACCCATACTAGAAGCCATGAAGAAATAGAATTTGACTAGTTTAAAAACATCTCATGGACAAAATATCATTACAGAAAAATTGAAAACAAACAAACAAAAAAAGAAAATTGCTCATATCTGAGAAGCATGAGGCTGACTAGTTCTAAATTTCCTGATATATAGAGAGCTTAAAGAAAACATTAAAGATCAATAAAAATAGGGAAAATCACACACAATTAAGACAAATGGCTCACAAATGTATTAAAACTTGCACAACATGACAAATATATTCATTTGAACATAATAAAGCTTCATAGTGTTAAATAAAGCTGACTCATGATTAAAAAATTGAAATTTATTTTTATTGTTATTTCCCCCAACACACTTTTTTTCCCCCACTTTACAGCATAGGGACCCAGGTACACATACATATATTCATGTTTTTTTCTCCCATTGCTGTGCTCCGTTGTAAGTATCTAGACATAGTTCTCAGTGCTACACAGCAGGATCTCATTGTTAATCCATTACAAAAGCCATAGTTTTCATCCATTAACCCCAAGCTCCCAATCCCTCCCACCCCTTTCCCCTCCCCCTGGGCAACCACAAGACTATTCCCCAAGTCCATGTTTTTTCTTTTCCGTGAAAAGTTTCATTTCTGCTGTATATTAAATACCAGATATGAGTGATATCATATGGTATTTGTCTTTCTCTTTCTGATTTACTTCACTCAGTATGACAGTCTTTAGTTTCATCCGCGTTGCTGCAAATGGCATTATTTTGTTCTTTTTTATGTAAAAAAAAATAAAAAATAAAAAATTGAAATAATTTGTGTCTTTTGAGATTTTGTCACAGCTCTAGTGATAAATGAGGCAACTCCTCTAAAGTCCTTTTCTTTCAAAGTACAACCAACATTTTTTTTTAATTTGATTCTATTTACAGGGTATTTGCTTACCCAGTTTAAAGAGAAACACTATAAAATGTGAAGAAGCATGGACAGGAATCATGTTTCACCATGTCTGGGAAAATTTTGTACATATACTGAAGCTGCAAAAAATCCAGTGAAGTTCATGCCACTGATAGGTTCTGAATCTATTGCAACTCTAGTTGAATGTCTACACTTCGGTATTTATTTTCTCATTTTGTGTGTGTGTGTGTGTGTGTAATCTGTTTTGAAGCTCAGAAGAAGTAACAGGAGTGAAGTAGGCAGAGTAAGAGTATTATAAATATTAACTCTTAGTATTATGCTCTAGAAGCCCATAAAAAAAATGGTAGAAAGGAGAAGATATCATTAAAGAAACCCTCTGCCAGCCACTGTACTTTGATGTATCACTTCTAGAAAAATAGCGAACTATTGGGATATGAAGTCTGTTTTCATAAAATGAAGCATCATACAACAGAAGAGGGTTAAAGAGATCACCTCTGCAAAAATGCTTAATGACAACCTGGGATAAAATAAATCTGAGTGTTTACATAGCATAATGCATTCTAGTGTATAAATTTTAGGAATGAGGCTACCTGTATTCTAATCCTGCTTCTATCCTGGTGATGTGAGCTTAGTTTCTTAAGCTCACCACAGATCTGAGCTCTATGTATAAAGAGTATATAATGTGCTGCTTTGAACATGTAAGCATATCGTCACACATAGAAACATTTTAGAATGTGGCTAGTGAAGGTAAATGCTCAAGATCTCACATTCCTAATAGTACATTTCACCAACTATGAATCATTCTTGCCTTGAGATATCCTGCCAAAATGCAAGCTTTCTCAGGACCACTTAAAGAAAATGAAACACCAGTCTATAAAATCTGTTATACTCAGAAGGAATAGAGTGAGAGAGTGTAATGATGAATAAATTATCCTCCACAAGTACATAGATCTGACTTCTGAGCTATTAAAAAAAATGAGCAGTTAACATCAAAATTATCTATGGACCTAGAATATATTAAGAGCCTTGTCAAAATATAAGAAACTTAAATTTCATTCCAACAAATATCTGTTTTAGTTGACTTATTTAAATCATTAAAATAAAAGACTTTTCGTAATATGTTGGTTTGGTCAATGAAAAGTGTTTGCCAATGATTCCCACAGGTACGGCTAGGAGTCTTTTTGTTGGTGGCAGGAGTAAGGAAAGGAAGAGAGGACAGTGCCAGTTTCATCCTAACCCCAGGGTGAACGAGGCTATTGGAAGTCTGCTAATATTTTAAGGGACAAATAATAGCTTTATCATCCCCACAAAACACCCCCAAGAATGCATTGTTGATGCAAGGACATTCTTAAAACCAGTAAGAATTATTATTTTTAAACATTTTCTTTCATAATTTACACAAATGCACATAACCATTTTATATTGGGTTGTAAAATAAGTTGTCCATCATTCCAGAAGTAAGAATACTCTCTTGCAGGCCTTTTCTTACAAGTCTTTAATGAGCAGGGAAATGTGCTATAGCATTGGGGTTCAGAACATAGACAATGTGGGAAAGAGGCAGAATAATGTGAAAACAGACAAGCACATTCTACTTCTTGCCTGGTTTCAAAGTATAGGTAGAACAATTCATACCCCACCTGTGTCCAGAGTTTTATTTTAACCTTTCATGTGTTCAATAATACATTCAAAACTTCCATGTCTTTCTCATGTTTAAGTTATTTTGTGTTTTCTCTTTGCAACTCATATCTATTTCATTCCAGATCTTCTTTTAAGAAACATGTATATATTATTAAAACAATTTGCTCACTGTTTTTGCTTCATCAAAAAAAAAAATATTCCTTTCAAAAGTTACTAACCATGGAGAACTGTTAAGAACTAGGAAATACCACTTTTATTATGTCACCCTCTTTCAGCTCTCAAGTGTCTGTTGTGGTCAGTGTAGACATAGTGAAAGCCGAGCTCATGACCCACAACTCCTAACCATCTTACTTCAAATCACATCCACACACATTTCCTTATAAAGTATTCTACCTACACATTCCTTAGGCTGCTGAAATCCTGCTTTGTTCATCTGTTCCCTGGCTTTGAGGAAGTATTACTCTCATTTTGCCTCCTAAATAGTATCAACATTCCTAAGGTTAAGAATTTCATTTCCCACATTTCTTCAGCCAATCCACAGTGATGCCCTCAGAAAGAAGCATTAGTGTCTACCCTCATTTGGCCCAATAAATGCCATCTTATTTATTATAATTGTAGAGTAGGGAAATACTATGATTGCATTTGTTAACTAAGATGTAAATTCAGGGTAAATTTGAGGTAAATAACTCTATTATCAGAGGAAAGTTGGGATTGTTGCTGGGAACTTATTTTGATCGCCGAAACCTCCAAACTAGGCTTGAAAATGGACAAGAAGAAAAGCAAAAGCAAATTAGGGAAAATAAACTATTTTTTTCCAGTTATCTTACATAAGTTTAAGATAAAGAGTGTAGACATTTTGATATATATATATATATATATATATATATATATATATAGCAAAATGATTATTGCATGTGTAATTAACATATGACACCTCACATAGTTTTGAGGGCTTTTTTTTTTTAATTTTTGTATGGTGAGAATTTTAAAATTTACTTTCTTAGTAAATTTCAGATATATAAAAATGTATGGTTAACTATAGTGAACCATGCTGTTTATTAGTCCCCAGAACATACAAGTCTTTTAACTGGAACTTTGTACCATTTGACTATGTTCACTCTTTTTCTCACACCCACTCTCAATCTTTGCAAAACACCAATATCTATTCTATGTCTCTATGCTGGCTGTTTGTGTGTTTGTTTGTTTTTTCACATATAAGTGAGATAAATTACTTTTATAGGGGAATAAAAAAGTTCTTAATATCAGCAGTTGCTATTCATGTCAAGTGCTAAGAGATATTTTTAAAAAGAGGAAAAATGCACACAAAAACAGAGGTCAAAATTTTATTGAACTCATTAATTATAAGGGAATCAGCAAGCTATTTTAATGGATTTAAAGGGAGGTAGAAAATTAAAGTGCCGCATATATAGGGGCAGAAAAGAAGAGTATATACAAGCAGATGTAAATGGGTCTGACCACAGAGTGATAGTCAATATTCTATAGAATGCACCTAATTTGTATTTCAATGAACAAGAATAACTTGAGTTATTGACCACTTCCTACAACTACAAGAAATGTAAAACACCTCAAAGATAATAAAATGTAAAGATGATCCAGTAAACAGACACACACACACGCATAGACATGGGTGTGTGCACACAAACACACACATAGTTTTCTTATTTCACAGTTTTTCATAGTTTTCCTGACTCTGAAATAAGGAAGAAAGGTTGAGTAGAGAAAATTATGTTTGTTAAGGATCTTTCTGTCAATGAGTTATTCTAGTTGCTGCTCTATGTATTGTTCAATTGAATCAAAATTATAATCAGATGAGAAAGGTCACTCTGGAAATGAGTAAACTAACACTTGGATAATTTACTCATTGAAAAGGAAAGGAATGGCTAGGTGAAATTTGTATTAGGGACTGATGGCTCAAAAGCCATGGCTTTTCACACTACATTTTGCACAATATAATATGTAAATTTCACTTGAGCATGATACAGGGCAAGGGCATTGATTTAGATAGAAACATGAGGTAGATGATTTGAACTGGAAGTATCTACCCCTTTAGTAATATTGCAATATGATCAGTGTAGAAAAGCAACCTCAATGGAAGCTTCCTGGTGTTAGTCTCACGTGGTCTCAAATTTCCTAACAGATGTGCAAGTGAATGGGAGAAAGAGCAGTGAAGAAATCAGAACAGGAAAACTTCTCAGGCTGAGTCTCAAGTTGTTTGCTTCTTTTTTTCCTTTTCTTTATTTTTTTTATTTCTTCTTCTTTTTTTTTAGAGAAAGTGATTAAAAGAAATGAACAACTTTACTTCTGGAAGCACATTCTTTCTCATGGGATTCACTGATATTCGGGAGATCCAGATCTTACATGCTGTGTTCTTTTTGCTAATTTACCTGGCTGCCCTATTTGGGAATCTTCTCATTATCACCCTCATCACCAAGGACCATTGCCTCCACACCCCAATGTACTTCTTCCTGAAGAACTTATCTTTTCTGGATCTCTGCCTCATTTCCATCACTGTCCCCAAATCTATCATGAATTCTCTGATGAATCACAACAGCATTTCATTCTTTGGATGTGTTTCACAGGTATTTTTCTTTTTCCTCTTAGCCACTACAGAAGTAGCACTGCTCACAGTCATGTCCTATGACCGGTATGTTGCCATCTGCCTCCCACTCAGGTATGACGTCATCATGAGCCACAGATCCTGTGTGGAGATGGCTGCCTCTTCATGGCTCAGTGGAGGACTCAATGCCATCCTGCATACAGCTTCTACCTTTTCCATACCCATATGTGGGTCTCCTGAAGTTCATCAGTTCTTCTGTGATGTCCCACAACTGCTCTCTCTTACAAGTTCATTTCCACAGTGCTGAAGTTGCCCTACAGAGAAGGCAGGTCCAAAGCCTTCTCTACATGCTTGCCTCACCTCCTTGTTGTGACTTTGTTTCTCTCTTCAGGGTTTTTTGCCTATCTACACTCCTTGCCCAAATATCCATCACTTTGGACTTGTTAATTTCAGTATTCTATACTGTGGTTCCACCCACTATGAACCCTCTCATCTATAGTCTGAGAAATAAGGATATGAAAATGTCACTAAGGAAACTGAGAAAGGCCAGATATTTTCAATCAAATTAGAAGAATTAATTTCGCATACATCATGATCTTTTAATTCACAGGCATACTTTTCTGAGGTACCTATGGCATACTCTGACAACAATATTAAATATGTGGAATTAAAATTATCATGAAAATTTTGGTTTTTGCTATAAAAATGGTGCTAGTAACCACTATGCCTGCTTATACCAAATGAATGGCAAAACCAGTAGGATTCTCCTTGGATTTGGTCATATATATGTTGCTCTTACATTTGGCATCCTAATGGGAAGTAATTTTTCTGTGACAAGTGGTAAACTGGGCAGGATGCTGGGGCATCAGATGTACACTTGGGCTCTGTCAACTAATTCAGATTTATGGTCACTCTTAGCAGAGGTGATATCTGAAATACCATGTGATATGATACATGTAATTAATTCTCAAATTAGAGGAAATAGGTAGATGTTATGTGATCCCTGCAAAACCCTGAATACACTAAATACTATTGAATTATACATGTTAAATAAAAACAGAACAGCAGTTTTGAATGATAATGAGGAATGAATCTGGAGAGTAGCAGAAACAAAGTGAAAACTGATTGAAATTAAAAGTAAACGAACCCCAGGACAAAAGGCAACAAAAGGTTAGAGAAGATGTGTGACTGATCCAAGATAGGAAACCACAGTGTTTTGTCAGGAAAGACAATGAGAAAGAGATAAGGGAAGAACGAGAGTAGGCAGAATGTAAAGAAATTGAAGAAAATTTTAAGAGCTCGAAATATACAGAGAGAGAAGTTTGATCAACTTTTTTTTATGAAGTGAAGACAGATACAGCAAATTTTTATCACTTATTTAATGTCTTAGATATGGTTTAGGAAATAAAAACAAAACCCAAGAAAATTAAGTTTGCAAACAATAAGTTTAGACCTCCAACTTCTGAAAATACAGACCACTATGATTTTTTTCTCTATTTCTTTATTCAAAATCTAGTGAAATATGTCCCTACTTTTTACAAGGTCCATGAAACTTCTTTTGCCACAGATTTGCTCCAGACTAGCTCAGTTTCTCCTATTATATGCTTCTTGAGAATTTTGTCCCTCTCTATTATAATGCTTATTCTAGTTGTAATTTGGCATGTATTTCTGTAAACCTGTGATAAATATCTCTTTATTTGAGTAAATTGCATTCTCCTCAAAGTAGGATTATATCTTCATGAATAGTTTATTGTGTGACCTAAAACAGAACTTCAGAGCATTTGCACTGTCTGTGGCTCTCCTGTGAGTTCAGCTGGGTCTTTTTAAGGCATGTAATCTCATTGTAGTAACTCAGAACAGTAAATCTGGATGATGAGGCTGGATAACATTAAGGATGAGTAAAATACTCAATGAATATTTAGCTTTAGGGACATTGAATAGAAGGCATTAATATAAGTGACAATGTCTATTGTTTTAGCTCTCTGCTCATCCGGTAGTATCAGCAAGACACCCAGAACAACAGTGGTAATAATGTAGAGCAGCCTCATGAATGTGAGAGCCAGACAGCCGGATGGAAAGGAGGCTAGTTGCTTCCAGCGGATGATTAGCCATTGTCCTGGGGTATCAGGTACCAGAACTCATGTAGTTCATGGGTAGATACTGTAAAATACTTTTTTGGTTGGGAGAAGGACAGGGAAGAGTAATTGATTTTATGCCTTCTGTCTCAAGAGAAAGAAATGATTTCTACGTAATAACCTTAGAAAATTTTATTATGCCTGATTCCACTAGAAGGCAGATTAAATTCCTGGTAAGTAATAGCATCTATTAAAATGCTTGCTTTATTCATCTGAAGTGTTAGAAAAGCTATTAACCCTAGGAGATTTGTTTTATTTCATCTCTCTTCACTCTAATCCTGGGCCTGATTTTCTGCTTTCTGTAGCCAAACATAATCTCATTATTTTGGTTCTTTTTTTTTTTTCCTCAAAATGTATGCTAATGTGTAGGTTTGTTAAGAAAATGCCATTACTCAATTTATTCCATGACCCCAGCATATCCTCCAACTTATACATTATCTGTAATAAGACTGACATTTTTTTTCCATTGGTCTGATTTCTAAGGTGAATTTTTTTTTGTGAAAAAATAAAAAGGCTTAAACTTACAATGTCCTAAATTCTTGACAACATTCTGATATAATACAGTGCAATATAATAAAAATTTTCTCACTTCTTCCACTTCTAATGAGCACGTCTCTGACATTCAACTGATAATGTTACATGAGCTCTATTATGGAGTGGCTATGTACATATAAATTATGTTAATAATAGCATTTACGTATATTTAAAATATTTTCTAGTAGGTCATTTGCACTTTAATTTTGTTTAAATTATAAATATATATATATTATCTATTTTTAAATGAAAATTATAATCTTTTCTTCATGCTACTTTTCTGCAGAAAGTTATTCTATATCATAAAATGAGGAAAATATCATTCTTAATTTTCTGCTTTTACATTTATCTTAATTTAACATACATAGTTTTTATTGTTCTGAGTTGGGGGTATGGGGCAATCTATACAAACATAACATTCACTTGTCCAAATAATAAACTCACTTATTCTAGAATCAGTAGTTGTATGGTCATTTCTCTTTCCAATAAAACATAAACATATATTTCTCATACACAAAATTTGCATGGGAGAATAGCCAACTTCTGTGTAAGGGGATTTTAATCTTTAGTTCATGTTTCTGATTATATTCAGCTCCATCATATAAATTTTATATCAGTTTCAACTGAACCACCATATAAATGGAGAAAATTTATATTTTCTCTAGAATATTCAAAGTACATTTTATCACTCATCAGATATTACATTTTTATTTTAAAAAGTTCACATTTTAATGTTATTTTTTTTACAATTTTTAAATATTTATTTTATATACAAAGAACTAACATTGTTTCTGCATAAGGTAGATGTCCTGGATGACCCATTCAAGGAAGCTTAGTCCAACTTGATGAAGCCAATATCCTTTGCATACTGGCAGAAGCACTGGCCGCTCATATTGAGGCGGTATTTCTGGATCAGACCGTGCCAGTTTGAGCAGAGGTGGCAAGAGCGAGAACCCTGACCAAATTTTCTCGGATGCCTCCAGTAGAGCTGCTGGTGACCCATCTTGCTCTCTCGGCTGCAACGAGGCAAAAGGACAGGCTTTGTTATAAATATTTAATTTTTTTAGGGATACCACATTTCCTTTTGTTTTAATTGCTTTTTTAGTGATTTTTATTTTTTCAATTATAGTTGTTTTAGAGTGTTCCATCAATTTTCTGCTGTACAGAAAAGTGTTCCAGTCTCTCTCTCTCTCTCTCACACACACACACACACACACATATACACACACGTTACTTTTATCACATTATCCTCCATCATACTCCATCACAAGAGACTAAGTATAGTTCCCAGCACTATGCATCAGGATCTCATTGCTTATCCATTGCATCTATTAATGCCAGATTCCCAGTCCATCCCGTTCCCTCCCTCTCCCCCCTGGCAACCACAATTCTGTTTTCCAAGTCCGTGGGTTTTTTATTTTCTGTAGATCGGTTCTTTTGTGCTGTATAATAGATTCCAGATAAAAGTTATACCGTATGGTATTTATCATCCTCTTCCTGACTTACTACACTTAGTATGAGAGTCTCTAGTTCCATCCATGTTGCTGCCGATGGTTAATTGATTTTTTAACAGCTACATCATGAAAACTTATAAGGTAAAAATTATAACCCAAATAATTCAGAAAGAGAGTCAGTATGTAAGATTATTAACAGTCACTGTACTATCAGAAAAGTTATAGTCAATGATTGAAGAAAAAATATAAAAATGTACTTGATATCAGAGATTTGCATGGAAAAAAATGTCTGTAATGAAACTTTGAAATTCCAGCATAACTCTTAGGACTGATGATGTACACTGTATTAGTGATACGAAGAATAGATTTTTTTTTTAAAAAAGTGTAAAGACAGCCAGCATCATTGAAATGAAAAGAACCAGTTTCATATGCAGCCCCCAAAGAGTTCCACAGTTCTTTCCCATATAAATACACTACACCATTAGGTCTTCACCCTAAAGCCATTACAAGCAGTGACATCATCTCCAGACAGGATTCAGGTAGAAAGATTACATACTAAGTGATTAAAGACATAAGAGCAGAAGGAAATAAATCTGTAGCTAGAATATTTGTTTGAACAGAGGCTTTTTAAATATGATAAATAGAGTCTAAATAAATAAATACTATATTCATACAAATTTAACATGCAGCTGATGTGCTGATGAAGATCAAACTAGTGGTCTAGAAGAAGGTCAGATAACAATATGTAAGACATAAAGTGAGATTATTTTTTCTTTTCTTTTTTTACCTTTGTGAGACTTGAAAGTTAGGAGAATAATTCCAACATTCATCTGTCTGTAGAGCTTCGTGGTGAAGAGAATGCTGCCTAAAAGGCAAATAAAATTTTCCCCTGTGTAAGTGAAATTACCTTATCTCACACCTGCCAAATGCACACTGCTGCTCGCAGTCTGTTTCCAGCTACTCCTTAGTCAGTAGTATCTACACCCTTAGCACATTTCAGTAAACCCCTATTTCTTAGATAGTTCCTTAAAAGTTCATTGGAGCTAGTGGCCACTTTTCATCCACTATCTGTGCTCAATCATTACTGATAGACTCTTTTCCCTTAAACACAACACACAACTCAATGTTTTCTTTGTCTTTCCAAATCCATGTGCTCTCTGAAGATCCATCCTTGATTGTGGTTGCAACCAAACACTGGATATTCTGTATTAGCTTACTGAATGGCAGCATACTCCATTCTTATCTTAATTTTGAGGTTATAAGAAGCTAAATCTCATGTCATTCTGAATGGTTTGGTGCAATATCTCACTGAATGTTATATATTCTCCTGATTTAATAATAAATGTATATATGATTAATGCCTGAAATGAGGATAATAATATGGTACTTAAAGTACAGCATCTGTATGTATTTAATAGCTAATAACAAAATATAGAATTTTCAGTTATAGGGATTTCATGAATATATATATTATACACACAATTTACAATTTCTAATGAATTTTTTTAGGAAACTATCTCTAAATTTATATGTAAGTATACAACATATAGGCACATACACTCACAAAAACATTTGATCTTTGACCAAATTTGTAGAGCTAGTGTTGAGCAAAGGTTTATGATATATGTAATCCTTAATGTTTTTGACAGTATTATCATAAGAAAAACTCCATATGGAATAGATACATGGAATATCATGAGATCTTTATATGAAGCATGATAAAAAAATCATCTGGTCCAAATCAGCTCATAAAATAGCTCTATGGGAAAAAATCTACAGACATTCTGTGATGTGTTAGAAAATTATTACTGGAAACAATATACTTCTTTTAGTTTACATGGTCAATCTAACTCAAAACATGACTGAACATTTACACATGCATAACTAACACATTCATTATAGGTCACATTCTAGTAAAAATAATAATTAGCCTAGTCCAAAATTCATTCATTAAACACTACTCTAGAATGTGAGAAAAATAAAATTTAAAAAATACAACAAAATGTAACAAAATAAAATAAAAATTTTAATAATGTGTGGGTTTGTCAATGAGGTCAAAGATGATACAGAATATGTCCCAGTCAGGAACCATGAGGTTGCGGGTTCAGTCCCTGGCCTTGCTCAGTGGGTTAACGATCCGGCGTTGCCATGAGCTGTGGTGTAGGTTGCAGACACGGCTCGGATCCCGCATTGCTGTGGCTCTGGCATAGGCTGGTGGCTACAGCTCCGATTCGACCCCTAGCCTGGGAACCTCCATATGCCGCGGAGCGGCCCAAGAAATGGTAAAAAGACAAAAGACAAAAAAAAAAAAAAAAAAAAAAAAAAAAAAAAAAAGAATATATCCCAGGCAGAATATGGGAAAAACATACATTAGGATCATACTGTGATTGTATTTTTTAGTTGATATGAGACAAAAATGTTCACAATAGAAGTATAAGACATCAAGATTAGCAATTCCTGATCTATTTAGTACAGAAGAGTTCCTTGCATGGTAGCCTGCCTACATAATTCCCACAAACTACCATAGCAACAGTGGCCTCTCAGTGGCAGTATAATGAGTCAGTAACACCAGTTTCTTTTTTAAAAAAGTGCATATTTTCTAGACATTAGAGAAATTTTCAGCATCATCCTTGAATCATCTTGGTCCTTCAAACAAGTTGTTTCAATCATTTTCTAACCTTTGGTGCAAGTTTCTTCCAAAGATGCACATGACAATATTGCAACTTCTTCCTGAGGGCAGAAGAGAAGGACTTGAGCAAATATACTCTTCAAATGTATCAAATTTGTAGATATTTTTCTCAGCATTTATTGGACTTGGCAGTCAAACATGAAAAAAAGAAGAGCATATCCCAATAACCATTATGTGATGGGACACATTTTTCTGTTCTGTACTCCATTTTTCTTTATAAATATGAAAGGAAAGAGTAGTCATTGTTACCTGTCATCAAAAGATAATTTTATTCAAGAAGAGCTGCCTGTTCCATGACCTAGAGAGCTTATGTCCACAATTTGTGTATGACTGCTGAGATTTAATCTTTACTTTCAGGCTCTGGCATTGGTTCAAGGTTAATAAGGTAATATTTTGCATGAGTTTACATTTATAATTGGTTAGAAATTAACTAGAAAAAAGTGGCCAAGGGTTAGGATGAGAGAAAGCACTTATTCTCTGAGGGACCAGAGGGCAACCTTAAATTCCTGGATTTAGGACCTCTTAGAAGGGTGGTTCTACTGGCTTCCATTTATCAACTTATCATAACAACTTTATGAATACATTCAAATTGTGCCCCTCTACTTATTGAATTATTATAACACCAAAATTTTAGTGGAAAATAGAATTTGAATTAATGTATTGACTTTAAAATTCTGGAACATCTATTAAGCCATGCATTCTGTTTTATTTCCCTTTAGTTCTACCTGAAAACAGGAGATGCCCTTTCAATTAAGAGACCAAAAACTTAAAACAATCTCATATACGTATATATATACACACTCCAATATCAAAACTTCAGTGTAACAGCAAACCAAAAATCTATAAATGGTACACACAGAAGTAAGAAAAATAAACTCAAATACAAAACTAAACATACTCATAAACGACAAAGGAAAGACTAACAGAATGGGGAGGGGATAAAAAAAACAAATCCAAAACAGTTAATAAAATGGCAATAAGAACATACATATCAATAATTAACTTAAATGTAAATGCTAAATACCCCAACCAAAAGACATAGACTGGCTGAATGGATACAAAAATAAGATCTATATATATGCTGTCTTCAAGAGACCCATTTCACTTCTAAGGACACATAGAAATTGAAAGTGCGTACATGGAAGAAAATACTCTACGCAAACGGTAATCAAAAGAAGGCTGGAACTGTCACTATATGCAGATTACATGATACTATACATAGAAAACCCTAAGGAATCAACTCAAAAAATACTTGAACTGATCAACAAATTCAGCAAAGGAGTGGGATATAAGATTAAAATTCAGAAATCAGTCACATTTCTGTATACTAACAATGAATATTAGAAAAGGAATATGAAAATACAATACGTTTTGAAATTGCACCCCCCCAAAGATAAATGCCTGGGAATACATCTGACCAAAGAGGTAAAGAACTTACATGCCAAGAACTATAGAAATTAATCAAGGAAATTAAAGAAGATATAAAGTAATGGAAAGATATTCCATGCTCCTGGGCTGGAAAAAGTAATATGTAAAAAATAGTCATACCACCCAAAGCAATCTACAGATTCAATGCAATCCTTATCAAATTACCCATGACAATTTTTCACAGAACTAGAACAAACAATCCAAAAATTTATATGGAACTACAAAACACCCAGAATTGCCAAGGCAATTCTGAGGAACAAAAACTAAACAGGAGGCATAACTCTCCCAGACTTCAAGCAGTATTACAAAGGCACAGTGATCAAGACAGTGTGGTCCTGGTAGAAGAATAGACAGGGAGACCAATGGAACATACTAGAGAACCCAGAAATAAAACCATACATCTTTGGTTAATTAATCTTTGACAAAGAGGCAAGAATATAAAATGGAAAAAGAAAATCTTTTCAGCAAGTATTGCTGGGAAACCTGGATAGCTGCATGCAAAGCAATGAAACTAGAACACACCCTCACACCATGCACAAAAATAAATTCAAAATGGCTGAAAGACTTAAATATAAGACAAGACACCATCAAACTCCTGGAAGAGAACATAGGCAGAACATTCTCTGACATCAACCTTACACATGTTTTCTCAGGTCAGTCTCCAAAAGCAACAGAAAGAAAAACAAAAATAAACCAATGGGACCTAATCAAACTGACAAGTTTTTCACAGAAAAGGAAACCAAAGAGGAAACAAAAAGACAACTGACAGAATGGGAGTAAATAGTTTCAAATGATGCAACAGACAAGGGCTTAATCTCTAGAATATGCAAGCAACTTATACAACTCAACAGCAAAAAAACCAACAGCCCAATGGAAAATTGGGCAAAAGGCCTAAATGGACATTTCTCCAAGGAAGACATACAGATGGCCAATAAACACTTGAAACAATGCTCAACATCCCTGATTATTAGAAAAATGCAAATCAAAATTACCATGAGATACCACCTCACAACTGTCAGAATGCCTATCGTTAAAAGTCCACAAATAACAAGTGCTGGAGGGGGTGTGGGAAAAGGGAACCCTCCTGCACTGTTGGTGGGAATGTAAGCTGGTACAACCATTATGGAGAACAGTATGGATATACCTTAGAAAAGTATACATAGAACTACCATATGACCCAGAAATCCCACTCTTGGGCATCTGGAAAAAACTTTCCTTGAAAAAGACACAGGCATCTGTATATTCATTGTAGCACTATTCACAATAGCCAAGACATGGGATCAACCCAAATGTCCAGCAAGAGATGATTGGTTTAGGAAGATGTGGTATATTTACACAGTTGAATACTCATCAGGCATAAAAAAAGAACAAAATAATGTGGTATATTTACACAGTTGAATACTCATCAGGCATAAAAAAAGAACAAAATAATGTCATGTGCAGCAACATAGATGGAACTAGAAACTTTCATACTAAGTGAAGTTAGTCAGAAAGAGTAAGATAAATACCATATGATATCACTTTTATATGGAATCTAAGAGATGGCATAAATGAACTTTTCCACAGAAAAGAAAATCTTGTACTGTGGAAAAGACTTATGGTTGTTAAGGGAGAGGGGATGGAGTAGGATGAATTGGGAATTTGGGGTTAATAGATGCAGACTATTCCTTTGGAATGGATTAGCAATGAGATCCTGCTGTGTAGCACTGGGAAACAAGTCTAGTCACATGCAATGGAGCATGATAATGGGAGAAAAAAGAATGTATATATGGTATGCATAACTGGGTCACCATATTGTACAGTAGAAAAAAAATAATGTATTGTGGAAATTAAAAAAAGAAAAGAAATAAAATATTGTTCAAAGAAAAACAGGAAAGAAAGAAAGCTAGAGTAGCAATACTCATATCATACATAATAGACCTTAAAATAAAAAAAATTATAAGAGAAAATGCAGGAAATTACATAATTATCAAATGACCAATCCAAGAAGAATAAACAACAAGTGTAAATATACATGCACCCAACATAGGATCACCTCACCTTAAAAAGAGAAATTGACAATAACACAGTAATCATGGTGGACTTTAACACTCCACTCACAGCAATGGACAGATCATCCAGATAGAAAATCAACAAGGAAACACAGACCTTAAATGAAGCATTAGACTAGATGGACTTAATAGATATTTATAGGACAATTCATCCAAAAGCAGCAGAAAACACATTCTTCTCAAGTGCACATGTAACATTATCTAGGATTGATCACATTCTGGGCCACAAATCAAGCTTCTGTAACTTTAAGAAAATTGAAATCATATCAAGCATCTTTTCCAACCACAATGCTATAAGACTAGAAATCAAACACAAGAAAAAAACTGCAGAATACACAAACATGTGGAGACTAAACAACATGCTACTAAACAGCCAATGGATCACTGAAGAAATCAAAGAGGAAATTAAAAAGTAGCTAGAAGTAATGACAACAAAGATACAACACTCCAAAATCTGGTATGCAGCAAAAGCAGTTCTAACGGGGAAGTTTATAGCAATACATGCCTACTTCAGGAAACAATTTAAAAAAAATCAAATAAACTACCTAACTTTACATCTAAAGCAGCAAGAGAGAGAAATGAAAAGACCTAAAGTTCGTAGAAGGAAAGAAATCATAAAGATCAGAGCAGAAATCAATGAAATAGAAATGAAGAAAACCACAGAAAAGATCAATGAAACTAAAAGCTTATTGTTTGAAAAGATCAACAAAATTGATAAACCCTTAGTCAGATTTATGAAGAAAAAAAAGATAGGCCTCAAATCAATAAAATGAGAAATGAAAAAGGAGAAGTTACAGCAGACATTACAGAAAAACAAAGGATCAGGGAGTTCCCATCAGGGCTCAGTGGTTAATAAATCCAACCAGGAACCATGAGGCTGCGGGTTTGATCCCTGGCCTCACTCAGCGTGTCAAGGATATGGCATTTCTGTGAGCTGTGGTGTAGGTCACAGATGCGGATCATATCTGGCATTGCAGTGGTTCTGGGGTAGGCTGGCAGCTATAGCTCTGATTTGACCCCTAGTCTGGGAACCTCCATATGCCATGGGAGCAGCCCTAGAAAAGGCAAAAAGATAAAAAAAAAAAGAGAGAAAGAAATACAAAGGATCATAAAAGACTACTATATGCAACTATATGCCAATAAAATGGAAAACCTAAAACAAATGGACAAATTCTTAGAAGAATACAATTTTCTAAGAGTAAACCAAGATGAAATGGAAAAGACGAATGGACCAATCAGAAGAACTGAAATTGAAACTATGATTAAAAATCTTCCAATAAACAAAAGTCCAGGACCAGATGGCTGCACAGGTGATTTCTATCAAACATTTAGAGAAGAGCTAACACCTATAATCCTGAAATATTCCAAAAAACATTGCAGAGGATGGAACACTCCCAAACTCATTCTATGAGGCCACCATCACCCTGATACCAAAACCAGACAAAGATCCCACAAAAAAAGAAAATAACAGGCCAATTTCACTGATGAACATAGATGAAAAAATCCTCCTCCAAAAAAAAAAATACTAGCAAACCCCATCCAACAATACATTAAAAGGATTCTACATCATGATCAAGTGGGATTTATCCCAGGGATGCAAGGATACTTCAATATCTGAAATCCATCAGTGTGATACACCACACTAACAAACTGAAGAATAAAAACCATATGACCCCCTCGATAGATGCAGAAAACACTTTTGACAAAATCCAACACATACTTCTGATAAAAACCTTTCAGAAAGTGGGCATAGAGGAAACCTACCTCAACATAATTAAGGCCATATATGACAAATCCAGAGCTAACATCATTCTCAATGGTGAAAAGCTAAAAGAATTCCTGCTGAGATCAGGAATGAGACAAGGATATCTGCTCTTGCCACTACTATTCAACATAGTTTTTGATGGCCTAGCAATGGCAGTCAGAGAAGAAAAAGAAATAAAAGGAATCCAAATTGGAAAGGAAGAAATAAAACTATCAGTATTTGCATATGACATGATATTGTACCAAGAAAATCCTAAAGATGCCACCAGAAAACCATTATAGCTCATCAATGAATTTGGCAAAGTTGCAGGATACAAAATTAATACATAGAAATTGACTGCATTTCTATATACTAACAACAAAAGGTCAGAAAGAGAAATTAGGAAAATGATCCCATTTACCATTACATCAAAAAGAATTAAATACTTAGCAATAAACTCTTCAGTTCTGCTTTTTTTTTTGGTATTTTTAATATTAGTATATATTCAAATGATATTGACATAATATACAAAGTATAGAAAAAATAAATTAAAATTTACCTCACCCCCACTTTTCTTCTCAGAGACCATGGGAGGTGCAAGTGTGAGAGTGTTTCCTCCAATTTTAAATTAAGTGGCTCTTTTCCCTGTTTTATTTTCACATCATAATGGTCTAGTAAGTTGAAAATTCTGAACAGTTTATAGTCACCATTAATATTTATAAACACATTGTAATCTCACATTTTCAGGGCATTCACAAAAAATAGCCCATTTCACTATTATTCCAGAAAGTATATTTTTTATTTAAAGTATCTCTAGTTAAAATAAGTTTTCAAAATCTTAAAATTTGAAGTTAATTTTTTTTTTGCTTATGGTTATTAAATACTAATCAGTGGCATTCAAAGTAGAACCACCAAAAGAGTGGTTGAATTACTGTGGTCAGTGGTCATTCAGGAATTCAGAATGTCTGTAGATGATAATGACAATGTTTGTATTAAAGTCCTGCTACAGAGATGGAATTAAGATGGTGGAATAGAAGGACTGGAGCTCAATTTCTCTCCTAAAAACAACAAAATTCACAACTTAAGGGTGAGCAATCTTCACCAAAATGGACCAGAAACCTTTAAAAACCACCAGAAAGCCACCAGAAAACAATTATAGCTCATCAATGAATTTGGCAAAGTTGCAGTTGGACCAGAAACCTTTAAAAAGATATCCTACTCTAGAAGAAAAAAAGACAAGGCCACATCAAGAGGTAGGAGGGGTGATATTGCAATATAAACAATTCCATATCTCCCGGGTGGGAAGCCCCACTGACTGGATATTAACTGGTTCACAGAGATTCACCTACAGGAGTGAGAGTTCTGAGTCCCACATCAAACTCTCACATGTGGGGATCTGGCACTGGGAGAAAGAGCCCCTGGAGCATCTGGCATTGAAGACCAGTGGGGCTTGTGAACAGGAACTCCATGGGACTGGGGAAAATGGAGACCCCATTCTTAAAAGGCACACACAGACTTTCACAAGCACTGGGTCCCAGGGCAAAGCAAAGTCTCCGTAGGAATCTGGGTCAAACATGACTGCAGTTCTTGGAGGATATCCTGGGAAAACAGGGGTGAATGTGGCTTGTTGTGAGGAAAGGACATTGAAAGCAAAGCTCTCGGGAATATGCAGCAGTGTGCCTTTCTCTGGGGATGGCCATTATGGGAAAATCTGGCTGCACTCATCAAGTTAGTCAGCACTTAGAAGACCCAGGGCAAACAACAATCCAGGTGGGATCACAAAAAGGCCCTGCCCCTAAGTAAATAGGCTACCTAAAGACCCCTCAGGCACACAGCTGCCCCTAATCTCATCCAGAGACTAAGCCCACCCACCAGAGGGATTAGGATCAGCTCCACCTACCAGTGGGCAGGCATCAGCCCCTCCCATCAGGAAGCCTACACCAAGCCCCCAGAGGGGCTTCAGCCGCAAGGGGGACAGACACCAGAAGCAAGAGAGGCTACAACTCTATTATCTGTAAAAAGGTCACCACAACAAAGACCTATAAAAATGAAAAGCCAGAGAACTATAACTCAGATGAGGGAGAAAGGAAAAACCCCAGAAAATCAGTGAAGCAATGAGGAGATTCTCAGCCTCCAGGAAAAAGACTTTAGACTGTCGATGCTGAAGATGATGCAAGACATTGGAAATAAACTGGAGGCAAAGATGGGTAACTTACAGGAAACACTGAGCAAAGAGATACAAGATATAAAACTTAAGAAGAGATGCAAAATACAGTAACTGAAATAAAACATTCACCAGAAGCAGCTAACAGCAGAATACAGGAGGCAGAAGAACAAATAAGCGAGGTGAAGGACAGATTAGTGGAAATTACTGATGCAGAACAGAAAAGAGAAAAAAGATTGAAAACAAATGAAGAGAGTTTCAGAGAACACTGGGACAACATTAAATGCACCAACATCCATATTATAGGGGTGCCAGAAGGAGAAGAGAGAGAGAAAGGGAGACAGAAAAAATATTCCAAGAGATAATAGCTGAAAACTTCCCTAACATGGGAAAGGAACCACTCACTCCAACCCAGGAAGCACAATAAGTACCATATACAATAAACGCAAGGAGGAATACACCTAGACACATGTTAATCAAACTGACCAAAATTAAAGAAAAAGAGAAAATCTTGAAAGCAGCTAGGGAAAAGAAACAAATAACATACAAGGGAACCCCAATAAGGTTATTGGCAGATTGTTCAGCAGAAACTCTGCAAGCCAAAGGGAGTGGCATGATATACTTAACATGATGAAAGGAAAAATCCTCCAACCAAGATTACTCTACCCAGCAAGGCTCTCATTCAGATTTGAAGGAGAAATCAAAACTTTCACAGTTAAGCAAAACCTAAAAGAATTCAGCAATGCCAAACTAGCCTTACAACAAATACTAAAGGAACTTATCTAGGCAGAAAAGAAAAGGCCACAACAGGAAACAAAAATTCCACAAATGACAAGGCTCACCAGTAAAGGTATATATACAGTAAAGATATGGAATCATCCATGCACAATTATACACCAAAATCAGAAATCATGAGAAGAGGTGGGTACAAATGCAGGACACTGGAGATGCACTTGCAATTAAGATACTAAAAACTTAAAACAATTTCATATACATATATAGACTCATATCAAAACTTCAGAATAACTGCAAACCAAAAAATATACAATTGATACACAAACAAGAAAAATCAACTTGAATACAACACTAAACATAGTCACCAAACCACAAGAGGAGAGAACAAGAGAAGAAGGGAAGAAAAAAGAGCAACAAAAACAAATCCAAAGCAATTAATAAAATGGCAATAAGAACATACATATCAATAATTACGTTAAATGTTATGGACTAAATGTCAAACCAAAAAACATAGACTGGCTGAATGGATACAAAAACAAGACCCATATATATTCTGTCTTCAAGAGACCTACATCACTTCTAGGAACACATACAAATTGAAAGTGAGAGGATGGAAGAAAAAATTCCATGCAAACGGGGATCAAAATAAAGCTGGAGTAGCAATACTCATATCAGACAAAATAGACTTTAAAATGAAGAATGTTCTAAGGGACAAAGAAGGTCATTACATAATGATCAAAAGATCAATCCAAGATGAAGATATAACAGTTTTAAATAGCTACACACCCAACCTAGGTTCACCACAATATATAAGGCAACTGCTAACAACCTTAAAAGGACGAATCAACGGTAACACAATCATAGTTGGGGACTTTAACATACCACTTACAGCAATGGACAGATTGACCAGACAGAAAATCAATAAGGACACACAGGCCCTGAATGATGCATTAAACCAAGTGGACTTAAGAGATATTTTTAGGACATTCCAGCCAAAAGCAACAGAATACACATTCTTCTCAAGTGCCCGCAGAACATTCTCTAAGATGGATCACATCCTGGGGTACAAATCTAACCTTGGTAAGTTTAAGAAAATTAAAGTCATATCAAGAATCTTTTCCGACCACAACGCTGTATGACTGGAAATCATCAAGAAAAAAACTGCAAAAAACGCAAACACATGGAGACTCAACAACATGCTACTAAACAACCAATGGATCACTGAAAAAATCAAAGATGAAATTAAGAAATACCTAGCAGCAAATGACAACAAATACACAACCCTCCAAAACCTATGGGATGCAGTAAAAGCCGCTCTAAGGGGAAAGTTTATAGCACTACAAGCCCACCTCAGGAAACAAGAAGAATCTCAAACAAGCTAACTTTACATCTCAAGCAGCTCAAAAGATAAGAACAGACAAAACCTAAAATTCGTAGAAGGAAAGAAATAAAGATCAGAGCAGAAATCAATGAAATAGAAATGAAGAAAACCATAGAAAAGATAGATGAAATGAAAAGCTGGTTCTTTGAAAAGATCTACAAAATTGATAAACCCGTAGCCAGACTTATCAAGCAAAAAATAGGGAGCACTCAAATCAATAAAATTAGAAATGATCAAGGAGAAGTAACAACAGACATCACAGAAATACAAGGGGTCATAAGAGACTACTATATGCAACTATATGCCAATAAAATGGAAAACCTAGAAGAAATGGACAAATTCTTAGAAGAATACAATCTTCCAAGACTAAACCAAGATGAAATAGAAAAGACGAATGGACCAATCACAAGAACTGAAATTGAAACTGTGATTTAAAAACTTCCAACAAAGTCCAAGACCAGATGGCTTCACAGACGAAGTCTATCAAATATTTAGAGAAGAGCTAACACCTCTCCTTCTGAAACTATTTCAAAAAAATTGCAGAGGAAGGGATACTCCCAAACTCATTCTATGAGGCCACCATCACCCTCATCCTAGACCCAGACAATTATACCAATTTCACAGATGAACACAGATGAAGAAATCCTCAACAAAATACTAGCAAACCACATCCAACAATCCATTAAAAGGATTGTACATCATGATCAAGTAGGATTTATTGCAGGGCTGAAAGGGGTCTTCAATATCTGTAATATCTGCAAAACCATCAGTGTGATAAACCACATTAACAAACAAGAATAAAAACCATATGATCCTCTCCATAGACACAGAAAAAGCCTTTGACAAAATTCAACACCCATTTCTGTTAAAAACGCTTCAGAAAGTGGGCATAGTAGGAATCTGCCTCAACATAATAAAGGCCATATATGACAAACCCACAGCAAACATCATTCTCAATGTTGAAAAGATGAAGGAATCCCCGCTGGGATCAGGAAGAAGACAAGGATGTCCACACTCACCACTACTCTTCAACAATGTTTTGGAATCCTAGCCATGGCAATCGGAGAAGTAAAACAAAAAAATAAAAGGAATCCAAATTGGAAAGGAAGATGTAAAACTATCACTATTTGCAGATGACATGATACTATACCTAGAGAATCCTAAAGACTCAAACAGAAAACTCTTAGAGCTCATCCACGAATTGGCATAGTGGAAAGATACAAAATTCATACACAGAAATCAACGGCCTTTCTATATACTAACAATGAAAGAGTAGAAAGAGAAATTAGGGAAGCAATCATGTTTACCACTGCATCCAAAAGAATAAGATACTTAGGAGAAAACCTACCTAAAGAGACAAAAGACCTGTACTCTGAAAACTATAAGACCCTGATAAAAGACATCAAAGGTGACACAAATAAATGGAAAGATATATCATGCTTCTGGATTAAAAGAGTTAATATTATCAAAATGAGTATACTACCTAGTCAATATACAGATTCAATACTATCCCTATCAAATTACCAAGGTTATTTTTCACAGAAAAATATTTTAAAGTTTGTTTGGAAGCACCAAAGACCCAGAATAGCCAAAGACATCCTGAAAAAGAAAAATGGAGCTGGAGGAATCAGGCTCCCGGACTTCAGACTACACTACAAAGTAACAATCATCAAAACCGTATGGTACTGGCACAAATACAGAAATATAGATCAGTGGAACAGGATAGAAAGGCCAGATTTCAACCCACACACCTACGGCCAACTCATCTCTGACAAAGGAGGCAAGAATATACAATGGAGAAAGGACAGCTTGTTCAATAAGTGGTGCTGGGAAATCCGGACAGCCACATGGAAGAGAATGAAATTGAAACACTCCCTAACACCACACACAAAAATAAACTCCAAATAGATTCAAGACCTAGATATCCAGAGAAAACCATGACTTGCAAAGCTACATGTACTCCGATATTCATTTCAGCACTATTTGCAATAGCCGAGACATGGAAACAACCTAAATGTCCATCAACAGAGGAGTGGATCAAGAAGAAGTGGTACATATACACAATGGAATATTACTCAGCCATTAAAAAGAACGAAATACCAGCATTTTTAGCAACATGGATGGACCTAGAAATTATCATGCTAAGTGAAGTGAGTCAGACAATGATACATCGACATCAAATTTTTTCACTGACGTGCAATCTGAAGAAAGGACAGACTGAACTTCTTTGCAGAACAGTTGCTGACTCACAGTCATTGAAAAACTTATGGTCTCTGGAGGGGACATTTTGGGGGTTGGGGGATGTGCTCAGGCTGTGGGATGGAAATCCTGTGAAATTAGATTGTTATGATCATTATACAACTACATATGTGATAAATTAATTTGAGTAATAAAAATAAAAATTAAAAAAATTAAAATAAATAAATAAATGCAGTAGACCCAACACATACATATGCTGCAGTTATTAGAGTAAATTTATGTTCTCTTCAAGGAATTTCAATTTTCATTATACACATTTTCAGCAAATAGAAATTTGAAATTTTGAAATTCATTGGCCCTTTTTCTATCTCTATATATTCATCATGAAATAACTATATTATAAATGTTATATATTTATTGTTAAATTAATTGAGTGTATGCTTATGAAAGAAATTGGCTAGAAATAATATACATGTAGATAAATTATATGGAAAAGCTGATGTACTATAAATACATGCAGTGAAAATGTTTTCAAAACTTTATTGACACAATGACAAATATATATTCACTTAGATACATGAATCTATTTTCATGTACATATTTGAATTTCTTTTGACTTTACTATTAAATTAAACAATATTCCTACATAAAAATTATACTAGAAAATTTACTGTACTCTGTTGAAACAGTTATGTGGAAATACAACTCTAAACAGAAGGAAACTGTGCTATTCAAATAATAAAACCAAAGTATCACTAAACACCTGTTTATATTTAAAGGAGATAAGCAGCTTCCTTCAAAATAGATTAAAATTTGAGCATTTGACTGCAAAATAGAGTAAAACACATTTTTATTTTACTGATTACTTATATGGGGGTATATCAACTGATATGTGAGTATAGAGCTTCAGGTTTCACTGTGCTTGTTAATTTCTTCTGTTAATATCATGTTTATAAACATAGAAAGCCTCTGTATAACCAGAAATCTACACCTTCCAGAAATCCATTACTTGAAATAAATGTATAGAATATTTACCTGGTATATACAAACTTATGAGACTAGTTCTGTATTTCTTCTATAATGTAGCCACTCAACTCTACAAAAGACAAGAGAGGCCAATTCCATTCACTGGAGCAAAATTACACAGCCAAATTTAGTATGTAGACTTACAGATTCAGATGAAGTCCTTTATATATCAAGTCACCACACACATATGCACACAAAGAGTAATGATGTGTATTTTTGTAGGTAGGTAGTACTATGACCTAAGTGGAAAGAGATTACAACTAAGTGGATATAAAATGTATTCATTTTAACATAGAGTAGCCATATTTTACTATAAATCACAGACTGAAAAACAGTGTACACAAACACACTCATAAACAACGTCTGTTTTACTCCAATTTAAAGGCATATATTTGGAATAGTGAATATCTACTTGAACTGGTATCTAAAATAAGAGTATTTCAACCAGAGGAAGCATCATGCCATGTATAGCTAACCATACACTATACTATGGGTGATAGATGTTATAATTCAAATCCAAGGTATAACTGAAACATGATGGTGGAAAACATTGAAAGACACTGATTGACCTTAGCTTATAATTGATGTAACCTGGAGAGCCCTTGATGTTGCTTCTGTACTTAGCTGCAAATCTAGTATAAATAGAGGAGGGACAGAGAAGAAGCCAATATATGAAGTTGGGAATTGTAGCAAAATCTGACTGACATGTGGTAGAATTACCAACCAGGCTTATAGTGTCTTTTGTAATAAATGGCAAATGTTTTGAGAGGAGAGAAGAATGATTACTAAATGTGATTGACAGAGAAAACATGTGAGTCCAGAATTACAGCATAATGTGATTGACAGAGAAACATGTGAGTCCAGAATTACAGCATAATGCACCCAGAGGGCCTGGAAGGACTGAGTTTTGACAAGCTGAGATATGAAATGTTCTTGAGTGTAATGTTTAAGCAAAAGACCAGGGGTGTCTAAAATTATCATATAATTATAAAATTTTTACACAAGAAAACAAAATTATCAAATGTACCCCAAAATGCACAAAATTTCAGTGTGTTTATAAAAATTATCTATCCTGAGGATTTAAAAAATGCTAAGATATATAGCGAATTTCTAGCTCTTTATATTGAAGTGACACTATAGAGGGAAAAAACACCTAAATTAAAAACAAAATTGTAAAAAATGATTAACACCAAGTTAGAGCCAATTCCATTCACTGGAGCAAAATTACACAGCCAAATTTAGTATGTAGACTTACAGATTCAGATGAAGTCCTTTGTATATCAAGTCACCACACACATATCCACACAAAGAGTGATGATGTGTATTTTTGTAGTTAGGTAGTAGTATGACCTAAGTGGAAAGAGATTATAACTAAGTGGATATAAGAAAAAAATATACTCTTAAAGTGAAGAAGAGGAGTTCCAATTATGGCTCATTGGGTTGAGAATCCAAGTTGTCTCTGTGAGGAATCAGGTTCAATCTCTGGCCATGCTCATTGGGTTAAGGATCTAGCATTACCACAAGCCATGGCATAGGTCACAGATGTGGATTGGATGAAGTGTCACAATGGCAGTGGCATAGGTTTGCAGCTGTGGCTCTGATTTGACCTCTAGCCTAGGAACTTCCTTATGCTGTAGGTGTGGATGAAAAAAAAAGTGAAGAAGAAAAGAGAAACAAAAAAGGAGTGAACCTTAAAAAAAGATGTCAAAAAATGACAAGAAAGAAGGTAATATTAAAAAGAAATTGGAAGTGATAGAAAAAAAGGGGGAAAAACAAAAATAAGACACTGTGTATTGATATTTGAGGAAGAAATGAATATGAAAAAAGAAGAACTGGATACATGTTCAGTGATAAGATATACATTCTTAAACATTTCAGTATTGTGTAATGTAAATTTATTAATTATAAAATAAACCATTCATGCTAAGAACCTGGTCAGATATTGGACTTTTAATACAAGTTTTGTAGTTACACTTTTTGCACATTTAAAACTTTTATTTTACTTTTAAAAATGTATTTTATTTTATTAAATAAATTTTATTGGAGTGTAGTTGACTTAGGAAGTTGTGCTAGTTTCAGATATACAACAGAATAAATCAGTTATACTTATACACATATCTATTCTTTTTCATATTATTTTCCCATATATGTTATTGCATGGTAATGAGTAGATTACCCTGTGCTATACAGTAGGTCCTTTTTACTCATATATTTTATATATAGTAGTGTGTATATGCCAATCCCAAACCCCTAATTTATCCCTCCCACTCAATCACTCAACATTTCCCCTTTGGTAACTGTGAATTTAGTTTCAAAATATTTGATTCTGTTTCTTTGTTGTGAATTCTTAGGTATCATTATTGGTTAGAGTCCACATACTCGTGATCTCACATATTTGTATTTCTCTGGCTTATTTAACTTATATTAATTTCTAGGTCCATCCATTTTGCTAAAAATTGACACTTTCATTTTTATGGCTGAGTAATATTCCATGTACATAAGTACCATTTTTTCTTTATCCAGTCCTCTGTCGATGACCATTTAGATTGCTTCCATGTCTTGGCTATTGTAAATAGTGCTGCATTGAACATTGGGGTGCATATGTCTTTTCAAATAATGGTTTTCTCCAGGTAAATGCCCAGGAGAGGGATTACTGGAACATATGGATGTTCTATATATTTTTGTGTGTGTTTGTGTGTGTGTTTTGTCTTTTTAGGGCTGCACCTGCAGCACATGGAGGTTCCCAGTCTAGGGATCTAATTGGAGCTGTAGCTTCCAGCCTATTCAACAGTCTCATCAATGCAGATCTGAGCCACATCTGTGACCTACACCACAGCTCACAGTAATGCTGTATCCTTAACCCACTGAGCAAGGCCAGGGATCAAACCCACAACCTCATGGTTTCTAGTCAGATTTGTTTCTTCAGTGCCATGACAGGACATCCTATATTTGTTTTTTTAAGGAGCCTTCATACTGTCCCCCATAGGGAAAACATCCAATTTACCATAGTATAAATAATAATAAAATACATAGGACTAAACCTACCTAAAGAGACAAATGACCTATTTTCTGAAAACTATAAGATGCTGATGAAAGAAATCTAAGATGACACAAACAGATGGAAAGAAACACCATTCTCTTTATTTAGAAGAATCAATTTTGTTAAAATGACTATACTACACAAAGCAGTCTACAGATTTAATACAATCCCTATCAAATTACCAATGACTCTCTCTACAGAACTAGACCAACATATTTTAAAATCAGTATGGAAACACATAAGACCATAAATAGCCAACTCAATCCTGAGGGGGAAAAAAATGGAGCTGGAGAAATCAGGCTCCCTCACTTTGAACTCTACTACAAAGCTATATTCATCAAAATAGCATGGTTCTTGCATAAAAACAGAATTGTAGATCAGTGAAACAGGATACAATACCCAGAAATAACCCAAGTGCCTATGGCCAACTAATCTGTGACAAAGTATGTAAGAACACACAGTAGATGTCCAAAATCATATGAGAAGATGCTAAACATCAGTAATTATTAGAGAAATGTAAATCCTTAGACATGTGTTCACTGATACTGGTATGCAAAATTGAAATATTTTCAATTTTGTACAACTAGAAAAAAAATGCTATGCTTTAAAGATGCAGGAAAATTGTAAAACAAAATAAATAAAATATGTATTCATTTATCTTGGAAAAAATCTATCCTTAAAATTACTATATGTATGTGTAAACCTACATAGTATGTTTATACATGTATTTGCACATGTTACCTACCTATCTTGGCTTTAATTATATATATATACACACTCAATGTACACAGAGACACACATATACATTTCTATGTACACAAACACGTATATATACATGTTCATGAGCTCTCATTATGACATTGATCTTTTTTTTTTAACTGATTACAGGAGAAAGGGAAACTTAAAACCTGATCAAAAGATTTTTTTTCTTTTTTTCTATGACCCCTCAAAGCCAATTCAATATCAAATCACAATTTTTCTTCTTTCCCGTGTTTACAAAATGTCCACTGATAGATGATTTTATTAGGAAGATGTGGTATATATAAACAATGGAATACCACTCAGCCATAAAAAGAAGAAAATAATGCCATTTGCAGCAACATGGCTGGAACTAGAGACTCATCCTGAGTAAAGTAAGTCAGAAAGACAAATCCATATAATATTACATATCGGAAATATAATATACAGCACACAGGAAACTTTCCACAAAAAAGAAAATCATGGACTTGGAGAATATTTTTTAAATAATCATAATGTATGTGTATTTCTTGGAGTTCACAGTGCTAGCTGGCCAAATATTATGAAGAGGGGTTTGCTTTCCTGTGAAAACTTGGACATCTCAGGATATGTCTCCCTGGAAAACCTAGATTTTGGCTATACTCACTGAATTATATTTTTGGAGAGATATTAATTCTAAACATATTAGAACTTGAATCTGGCTCATTCATTTTCTTTTCAGAGCTTGATCAAATGTGCCAAGTTAGATTGATACCACATAATATCACAAATTTACCCATTTATTTCAGTGGTTTAAACATGAAGATTTAAATGCTTTTCAAGTGTTTTTACTAGGATAATACTCTTTTTTTCTATAGTCTTATAAGCTATATTAGTTTAGCTTTTTGATTTTGTAATAGAGTTGGAGAGAAGGAAGAATGTATTACTGTAGTAACAGTGGCATTTTCAATTTTGCTGGCACATTCAGTTCAGAGAAAAGAGACTTTGAACATGTATGATTCAGTCTTTGAGTATGTTTCTACCAACATATGGAAAATAATGTTTGTCCCTGTAATTGTTTTCTTTATTAAGGATTCTATATGTGCATTTGTCCTTATAAACATTGTTTAAATAATCCTATTTTTACTTTAAAAAAAACTATAAGGAGAGAAAGAATGTAACATATGAGAATATAAAATAAAATATAGAAAATTGAAGTTCTTTTTTTAAAAAAAAATCTAAAATATTTACAATTGTTTATTGAATATAATGCTGACTAACATAAATTTGAAAAAATAGAATAATCAGAAGAGAAATACTGATTTTAAAAACACCTGAAACAAGAGAGTTGATAGTAAATAGATGAGGTAACAGGAGATTATGTTTGTTGCTATTTTTATTTTAGTAATGAGGAACTGTTATTATCTATAGTTGTTAACAAAGAACAAAACTGAAGAAATGAAGAAAATTCATATTTACTTATCGAGAGGATTAGAATAAGATTAAAAAATCTGCTATGTTACTAGAATGAAAGCATATTTGAATAAGACAAAAATATATATCTGGGTTACAGGAGAAAAGCTTAAAAAATAAGGATAAAGAAAGCTGACTCCAGATTAAAAAATGAAATGATCTCTGTCTTGAGATTTTGTCACAACTCTAGTGATAAATGAGGTAACTCCTCTAAAGTCCCTTTCTTTTGAAGGACATTTTGTTTTTTAATTTTGTTCTATTCCCAGGGTATTTACTTACCCAGTTGAAAGAGAAACACTATAAAAAGTGAAGAAGCATGGTCAGGAATACTGTTTCACTATGTCTGAGGAAATTTTGTATTAGGTCACATTCAGCTGCAAAAAAATCCAGTGAAGTTATACCACTGATAGGCTCTGAACCTATTGCCACCTCTTGCTTCACTTTGAAACACTAGTTGGATATTTACTCTCTTGTAAGTATTTACTTTCATATTTTTAGTGTGTGTAATAATCTTCTTTGAAGTTCAGAAGGGATAACATGAGTGATGTTGAGAGTCAGAGCATTATGAATATCATCTGTTAGTATTATGCTCTAAAAACCCAAGAAACCCCACTAAACCAAACCTCTGCCAGCCATTATACTTTGATGTATCCCATTCTCAAGAAAAATAGGGAAGTACTGGGATATAAAGTCTGTTTTCATAAGAGAAGCACCATGCTAAAGAGAGGCTTAAATTGATCACCTCTGCGAAATGACAACCTGAAAAAAATATATCAGTGTTAATCTAGCATAAGTCATCCTAGCATATAAACCTTAGGAATGAGGCTACTGGTGTTCAAATCTTGCGTTGATCCTAGTTATATGAGATTAGTTTCTTAAGCTCACCACAGGTCTGATCCCTACGTATAATAAGTACATAATGTGTTGCTTTGAGCATGGATGTAAGTCATATTAAGTCACACATAAAGAAATCTTAGAATGTGGCTGATACAGATAAGTGCTCAAGAGCTCACAATACCAATAGTACTTCCAACTGTGAATCATTCTTACACTGAGCTAGCCTGCCAAAATGCATGATTTCTCAGACCCGTTTATTCTGAAGAAAAAAACAAACAGCCTGTTATACTTAGGAGAATAAAGTGAGAGAGGGTGATACTGAAGAAATTGTCCTAACAGGTACTCAGATCTGACTGCTGAGATGATATATAAATAAGGTGAGAAATTAACATTAAAATTATCTATAGGCTGAGAAATACTTTAAGAGCTTTTTCAAAATATAAGACACTTTAGATTCATTCCAAAAAATCTGTTTTAACTGACTTACTTATCTGAATCATTAAAATAAAATAATTTTCCTAATATGTTGGCTTGGTCAATGACAGTTAAGTGTTGGCAATTATTTCTACATGTGCTGCTTGGAGTCTTTCTGCTGGAGGCAGGTCTAAGGAAAGGAAGAGAGGCCAGTGCCAGTTCCACCCTAACCACAGACATGGAAGCCAGGAAGAATCAGGCTACTGGAAATCTGCTAGTCTTTCAAGGGACAGATAATGGCTTTTATCACCCTTTTAGAGCACTTACAACAATGCAATATTAATGAAAGGACATAAGAGAGATAATTTTTAAAAATTTTGCTTTCATAATTTATATGAAAAGGTATAAAGAGTACATACACACACACACATATATATATATGACTGAGTCAAGCAGAAATTGGCACAACACTGTGAATTTATTATGCTTTAATAAAAAATTAATTTATACAAATGTGCAGAACCATTTTATATTGAGACATAAAACAAGTTGTTCATCATCCCAGAAGTAAGAAAAATCTCTTGAAGGCCTTTTCTTGCAAGTCTTTAATGAGCAGGGAAGTTTGCTATTGCACTGATGTAAATTCAGAGTAAATTTGAGATAAATAACTGTATCATCAGAGGAAAGTTGGGATTGTTGCTGAGAACTTATTTTGATTGCTGAAACATCCAAAGTAGGCTTGAAGATGGACAAGAAAAGCAAAAGGAATTTTAAGGAAAAACTATTTTTTCCAGTTAACTTGCATAAATTTAAGATATACAATGTAGTGATTTTATATATGTATATATTGCAAAATTATTATCACATGTAATTAACATATGATCACCTCACATAGTTTTGAGGGGTTTTTGTGGGTTTGTTTTTGTTTTTGTGTGGTAAGAACATTAAAATTTACTTTCTTAGTATATTTCAGATAGACAAAACAGTTGGTTAACTGTAGTCATTCATACTGTTTATTAGATCCCCAGAACATATTCCTCTTTCAACTGGAAGTTTGTATCATTTGACCGTATTCACCCTTTTTCTCATCCTCCACACTCCAACTTTGCCAAACACAAATCTATTCTGTTTCTATTCTTGCTGTTTTGTTTTAGTTTCCACATATAGGTGAGATAATAAATTACTTTTATAGGGGAATAACAAGTCTCCGTATCAGCAGTTGCTGTTCATGTAAAGTGCTAAAAGATATTTTTAAAAAGAGGATAAAATCATTACTCATGCACACGTAAAACAAACACAGGTGACAATTTTATTAAAGTCATTAAATATAAGGTAATCAGGAAGTTATTATAACTGTTTCTTAGGGAGGATAAAAATCAAAGTACTGGAGTTCCCATCGTGGCGCAGTGGTTAACGAATCCGACTAGGAACCATGAGGTTGCGGGTTCGGTCCCTGCCCTTGCTCAGTGGGTTGACGATCCGGCGTTGCCGTGAGCTGTGGTGTAGGTTGCAGACGCGGCTCGGACCCCGCGTTGCTGTGGCTCTGGCGTAGGCCAGTGGCTACAGCTCCGATTCAACCCCTAGCCTGGGAACTTCCATACGCCACGGAAGCGGCCCAAGAAATAGCAACAACAACAACAACAACAACAAAAGACAAAAAGACAAAAGACCAAAAAAAAAAAAAAAAAAAAAAAAAAAAAAAAAAAAAAAAAAAAATCAAAGTACTATACCTATGGGGGCAGTAAAGAAGGCCGTCTTTATAAGCAGATGTAAAATGAGTTTGACCACAAAGCAATAGTCAATAACACTCAATGGAATGCACCTAATTTGTACCTAAATGAACAGAATAAGTTGCTTGGTTGACCACTTAATATACTTCAAGAATTTTAAAACATCTCAAAGAAAATAAAATGTAATAATTACCCAGTACACATACACATGCACACACACACACACACACACACACACACACACATGCATGCACATGGGCGTGTACACACAAACACAGAATTTTCTCATTTCGTAGCTTTTCATAATTTTTCTGATGCTAAAATAAGGAAGGAACATTGAGTAGAGAAAATGATGCTTTAAAGATCTTCCTGTCAATGTGTTATTCTAGTTACTATTATATGCATTGTTCAATTGAATAAAAATAATAGTCAGATGAGAAAGGTCACTCTGGAAATGAGTAAACTAACACTTGGATAATTTACTCATTGAAAAGGAAAGGAATGGCTAGGTGAAATTTGTATTAGGGACTGATGGCTCAAAAGCCATGGCTTTTCACACTACATTTTGCACAATATAATATGTAAATTTCACTTGAGCATGATACAGGGCAAGGGCATTGATTTAGATAGAAACATGAGGTAGATGATTTGAACTGGAAGTATCTACCCCTTTAGTAATATTGCAATATGATCAGTGTAGAAAAGCAACCTCAATGGAAGCTTCCTGGTGTTAGTCTCACGTGGTCTCAAATTTCCTAACAGATGTGCAAGTGAATGGGAGAAAGAGCAGTGAAGAAATCAGAACAGGAAAACTTCTCAGGCTGAGTCTCAAGTTGTTTGCTTCTTTTTTTCCTTTTCTTTATTTTTTTTATTTCTTCTTCTTTTTTTTTAGAGAAAGTGATTAAAAGAAATGAACAACTTTACTTCTGGAAGCACATTCTTTCTCATGGGATTCACTGATATTCGGGAGATCCAGATCTTACATGCTGTGTTCTTTTTGCTAATTTACCTGGCTGCCCTATTTGGGAATCTTCTCATTATCACCCTCATCACCAAGGACCATTGCCTCCACACCCCAATGTACTTCTTCCTGAAGAACTTATCTTTTCTGGATCTCTGCCTCATTTCCATCACTGTCCCCAAATCTATCATGAATTCTCTGATGAATCACAACAGCATTTCATTCTTTGGATGTGTTTCACAGGTATTTTTCTTTTTCCTCTTAGCCACTACAGAAGTAGCACTGCTCACAGTCATGTCCTATGACCGGTATGTTGCCATCTGCCTCCCACTCAGGTATGACGTCATCATGAGCCACAGATCCTGTGTGGAGATGGCTGCCTCTTCATGGCTCAGTGGAGGACTCAATGCCATCCTGCATACAGCTTCTACCTTTTCCATACCCATGTGTGGGTCTCCTGAAGTTCATCAGTTCTTCTGTGATGTCCCACAACTGCTCTCTCTTACATGTTCATTTAACATGGGGGAATTAGTAGTCATTGGGATCAGCCTAGTGTTTGATTTTGGTTGCTTTGTGTTTATCGCTATTTCTTACATTCACATCTTCTCCACAGTGCTGAAGTTGTCCTCCAGAGAAGGCAGGTCCAAAGCTTTCTCTACTTGCTTGCCTCACCTCCTTGTTGTGACTTTGTTTCTCTCTTCAGGGTTTTTTGCCTATCTACACTCCTTACCCAAATCTCCATCACTCTTGGACTTGTTAATTTCAGTATTCTATACTGTGGTTCCACCCACCATGAACCCTCTCATCTACAGTCTGAGAAATAAGGATATGAAGATAGCGCTAGGAAAACTGAGAAAGGCCAGATACTTTCAATCAAATTAGAAGAATTAATTTCACATACATCATGATCTTTTAATTCACAGACATAATTGTCTGAGTCATTTGTGGCATACTCTGACAATAAATTTAGTATGCGGATTAAAAACTACCATGAATATTTTGCTGTTAACCTATTAAAGTTCTACTAGTGAGTGAGGCACCTGTCTACACCAAATGGATGGCAAAACCAGTAAGATTCTCCTTGGATTTGGTCATATATATGTTGCTCTTACATTTGGAATCCTAATGGGAACTCCTTTTTCTGTGACAAGTAAACTGGTCAGGATTCTGGGGCATCATACATAAACTTGGACTCTCTGAAGTAAATCAAATTTATAGTCACTCAGCACCAGTGATAACTGAAATGCCATGTGATTTGATATGTATAATTCATTCTCAAATTAAAGGAAATAGAAGTTATGTGAACCCTGTAGCACCCTGAATATACTAAATATTACTGAATTGTACAAATTAAATACAAACAAAACAGCAGTTATATAGGCTACTGAGGAATGAATCTGGAAGAGGAAGCAGACACGAAGTGAAAGCTGATGGAAAGTAAAAACAAACAAACCCCAGACCAAAATGCAGCAAAGGTTTAGAAAAGATGTGTGACTGATCTAAGATTGGAAACCACAGTGAGTTTTGTCCTAAAATACAATGAGAGAGACATAGGAAGAACTAGAGTAGGCAGAGATAATGAAATTAAATATGGTACATATACACAGCAGAATGATGCCATTTGCAGCAACATGGATGGAACTAGAGATACTCATACTAACTGTAGTAAGTCAGAAGGAAAAAGACAAATACCATGTTATATCACTTATATCTGGAATCTAATACACATAACAAATGAACCTATGAACAGAAAAAAAAAAAAACTCATGGACATAGAGAATATACTTGTGATTGCCAAGAGGAAAGGGGAGAGAGTGTGAGAGAGTGGGTGTTTGGGGTTAGTAGATGTAAAGTTTTGCATTTGGAATGGAGAAGCAGTGAGATTCTGCTGTACAGCCCAGGGAACTATATCTGACCATTTTTGATGGAACATGATGGAGGACAATGTGAAAATAAGAATGTATAACTGGATCACTTTGCTGCAGAGCAGAAATTGAAAGATCATTGTAAGTCAAGTATAATAAAAAATTTTCAAAAAAAAAGTTGAACAGGATTTCAAGAGTCTCAAAACATAAAGAGAATGATGAAGCTTTGATCCACAGTTGGTTGGGTGAGGGTTGCGTTTAGGGTTAGGGTTATAGTTAGGTTTAGGCTTAGAAGGCTAGTTGCTTCCAGGGGATGATTATCCATGTTCCTGTGGTATCAGGTACCAGGACTCATATAGTTCATGGGAGATACTGTAAAATACTTTTTGGTTTGGAGAAGGACAGGGAAGAGTGGTTGATCTTATGTCTTCTGTCTCAGAGAAAGAAATGATCTCTATATAGTAATATTAGAAATTTTTATTATGCCATATTCCACTAGAAGTCAGATGAAATTACTGGTAAGTAATAGCATCTATTAAAATGCTTGATTTGTTCATCTAATGTGTTAGAAAAGCTATTAACCCTAGGGGATTTGTTTTATTTCATCTCACTTCACACTAATCCTGGGCCTGATCTTCTGCTTTCTGTAGCCAAACATAATCTCATTATTTTGGTTCTTTTATTTTTTCTCAAAATCTATGATAATATATAGGTTAGTTAAGATAAAGCCATTACCCAATTGATGCCATGACACCAGAATATCCTCCAACTTGTACTTTATCTGTAATAAGACTGACATTTTCTCTCCATGGGTCTCATTTCTAAGGTGATATCTAAATTATTTGTGAAAAAATAAAAAGGGCTTCTACTTACAGTGCCCTAAATTCTTGGCAACACTCTAATATAATACAATGCACTGTAATATAACATATAATAACCATTTTCTCACTTCTCCCACTTCTTTTGAGCATGTATCTGAATTTCAACTGACAATGTTATATGAGCTTTATGATGAATTATCTATTTACATATAAATATGTTAATAATATCATAGATATATATTTAAAATATTTACTAGTAGGTCATTTGTACCTTTATTTTGTTTAAATTATAAATAAATATTATCTATTTGTATACAAAAATTATAGTCTGTTCTTCATTGATACTTTTCCCTAGAAGTTCTAAACCATAAAATGAGGAAAATATCATTCTGAATTTTCTTTTTTTTTTATTTTTTTTTTGTCTTTTTGCTATTTCTTTGGGCTACTCCCGCAGCATGTGGATGTTCCCAGGCTAGGGGTCGAATCGGAGCTGTAGCCACCACCCTACGCCAGAGCCACAGCAACGCAGGATCTGAGCCGCGTCTGCAACCTCCACCACAGCTCACGGCAACGCCAGATCGTTAACCCACTGAGCAAGGGCAGGGACTGAACCCGCAACCTCATGGTTCCTAGTCGGATTCGTTAACCACTGCGCCACGACGGGAACTCCTGAATTTTCTCATTTACTTTTAGCTTAATTTATCTTATGCTATTTTTCAGTTGCACTGTGTTGGGGATTGGATCATCTACAGAAAAATAACTTTCACAAATAATAAACTCACTTTCCTATGAGTCACTTGTTGTGTGGTAATTTCTCTTTCCAATAAAATGTAATTATTTATTTCACATACACAAAATTTTTCATGAGAGAATAGTCACCATCTGCTGTAAAGGAATGTTTCTCCTTGTTTTATATTTCTGATTGAATTCAGCACCATCATATAAATTCAAGTTTTATATCAATTTCAACTGCATCAATCATATAAATAGGGAAATCTATCATTTTCTCTAGACTATTCAAAGTACATTTTATCAATCTTCATCAGATATCGTTTTATTTATACAGGTCGTCATTTCAATTTGTTATAAACATTTGATTCTCTATTCAAGATTATGACATGATCTATTGTTTTAATTGCTTTTGTAACAACTGCTTCATGAAGGCTTATGAAATAAAAATGATAATCAAATTAATTCAGAAACAGAGAATCAATTTGTAAGATTATTAACAATCACTATACTGTAAGAAAAATTAAAATGAATGATTGAAGAAGCAATATAAAATTGTATTTGGTATCAGAGATTTGAATGAAAAAAAAATCTCTGTCATGAAAATTTGAAATTCCAACCTGCCTCTTGGGTTCATGAAGAATAAGATAAAAACTAAGCATTAAAACAGTCAGGATCTCTGAAACAAAAGGAAAACACTTGCATATGCATACACCAAAGAGCTCCACATTTTTTCCACATATACACGGCACATAAATACACTGCACCATTAGGTCCTCACCCTGAAGCCATTACAAGCAGTGGCATCATCTCCAGACAGCATCCAGGCAGAAGGCTTACATTCTAAGTGATTAAAGACGTAAAAGCAGGAGGAAGTAAATCTGTAGCTAGAATATTTGTTTGAATAGAGGCTTTTAAAATATAACAAATGGAGTCTCAATAAATAGATGCTATATTCATACAAATTAAACATGCAGCTGAGGTACTGATGAAGATCAAACTAGTGGTCTGGAAAAAGGTCAGATAATATTACATAATATATGAGTCATAAAATGAGATTATTTTTTCTTTTTCTTTTTTAACCTTCATGATACATGAAAGTTAGGAGAATAATTCCAGCATTCATCTGTCTGTAGAATTTCATGGTGAAGTGGGATTGAGAATGCTGCCTAGAAGGCAAGTACAGTTTTCCCCTGTATCAATGAAATAATTTTATCTCACATCTGCCAAATGCTCACTGTTGCTCCCGTGCTATTTTCAGCCATTCTCTAGTATCAACTGTCTTGGCACATTTCAGTATTTCCCTACTTCTTAGACAGTTCTTTAAGTGTTCATTGGAGATAGTGGCCACTTTCCATCCACCATCTGTTCTCAACCACTATTATAAGCCTCTTTTCCCTTAAACACAACATGGAACTCAAGTGTTTCCTCTTTGTCTTTCCAAACTGTTGTGCTCTCTGAATATCCACCCTTGATTGTTGTTGCACCTGAACTTTGGATATTCTGTTCCAGCTTACTGAACTGCAGTGTACTCCAGTCTCATAGTAATTTTGAGATTACACAAAGTGAAATCTCATGCCATTTTGCCTGGTTGGTCCATTATCTTGCTGAATGTTATATATTCTCCTGACTTAATAATAAATTTATATATGGTTAAAATCTGAAATATGAAGGCTAATAGTGATATTTAAAGTAGAGTATCTGGGAATTCCCATTGTGGCTCAGAGGAAATGAACCCAACTAGTATACATGAGGATGGGGGCTCCATCCCTGGCCTCACTAGTGGACTAAGTATTCGCTATTTGCTGTGAGCTGTGGTGTAGGTCATAGAAATGGCTCGGATCCTGCTTGGCTGTGGCTGTGGCCACAGATGCAGCTCCAATTGGAACCCTAGACTGGGAAGTTCCATATTATTAATAATAATAAATAAAATAGAGTATCTGAATAAGAGTTCAATAGGTAATAACAGGAAATTTTTTATTTTAGAGACTTTATGTATATATACAATATATACACAATTTATACTTTCTAATTAATTTTTCTAGGAAAGTATCGCTGAATTTATATGCAAGTGTACACTTAGGCACATATACTCAAAAATGCATTTAAGAATTGCATTTATAACTAAGAATGATCTATATAATTCTTAATGTTTTTGGTAATATTATTATATAAGGGCAACTCTTTATGGATACGTACAACATCATGAGATCATTATGTGAGGCATGCTACAGCATCTGTCAAGTGCAAATCAGCTTGTAAAATTTAGAGAAGCTCTAGGAAAAAAATATCTACAGACATCCTGTGATATGCCAGAACATTATTACTGATAACATCACAGTCTTTTAGTTTACATAGTCAATCTAACCCAAAATAATAAATATATATACATATATTTAAACACGAGCAAACATTTACACATAGAAAACAAACTCAAATGTATACATTATAGGTCACATTCTAATAAAAACAAAAATAATTAGCTTTATGTCTATATAATCAAATAAAGTACAACAAAAGGAATATTTATGAATTGGAACTCAGATCCATGCAGGCATCTAGGACTATGAGGTGTAATACAATAGGCACAAGGACAAGTGGCTATTGAAATGTAATTGGTCTCAAATGACATGTGGTATAATTATAAGTACACAATGAATCTAAAATGCTTAATATGAAAAATACTAAATATTTAGTATATAATTTTAAATGGAGTATATGCTGGAATGACATTTTGTATCCATTTGTTTTAAAATTAAATGAGTTAAATTTAGCTGTTTCTCTTTTTTAAAATTTAATTTTCTAAAGTTACAAATGCATTTTTTGTGATGTTTCTGTTGGACAGAACTGGCACAAGTAGAAAGAAATGAGAGTGTTCCTATCCTTGAAAAGGCCACTGTCTTTTTTGTGTGTGTATGCATAAGTTTTTACAATATTGAAAAGAGTAACATTTATTTTCTTAAATACAAAATTTTATTAAAAATTATAATAGTTTATTTCACAGCAAATACTGAAAGCTATGAGATATAAACAAAGATGGAAAATTTAACAGTTTAAAGCAGTAAATGTGTATTGGGTTTTGCAGGAATGCTCAAAATGTAGTACAAGCCCTTTCATATATCTCAGTTTAGCTGACTAAGGCACACATAACAAAGCTCAGTCAATTCTAATGTTTTACAGGTAGAAAGAAAGGACTTAAAAAAGCAAAGAGAGAGATTGGGATAATGGGAGGAATAGAATAAGGCAGAGGCAATAAAGAAAAGAAGCAAGGAATTGAAAAAGAATGGAAGGAGAGAAAAGAGAAGCAAAAATACAAATACAGTGAGAAAAGGCATCCATGGAAAAGGTAAGTGATGTTTAGAGAATCAAAAACATGTGAGACAATAAAGAAAAGTAGGATGATAAAAAACACAAATTTCTCAAGACTGAAAAATTTATTAAAATTTTTGCTAACATTCCATTTTAACCAGGAATGTGTAGTGAAAGATGCCTCATTTGGTATCACTATCCATATGATTCTTGTTTGTGACTAATTATTCATTGTACCTACTTAATTGTCTAAGTTTAAGGGATCTGTTTTAAACGGAAACTGAAAGTGAGTAAATTATTACTTATTCTAAATTTCTAAAAGGAAAAATCAAAATAATAAAAATATTCTCTTTACTCATAATTTCTGTTATGAAGTAGTAAAATATATTGCTAGGAAACAAAACATAATATGTAAATTTTGAATAAACAATATAATCATGTAAGGAATAGTGTGTGATTCTAGTTACAGAAGTTAAACCAACAGAATAGTCCAAACTGGATCTTTTGATATGAAATTAATGATTTAATGCATTTAGTGTTTCCTACACCTTCCTCAAATTTACAGGAAAATACATATTATTGGATATGAATTTACATAAAATTTAAATCTATTGTAGCTGTTGCTGGAGAAATGGAGACGCTGATAATGGTAATAGGTCTAACTTTTAAGAAAATTTTCCATTTGCTTTATATAATATGTAAGCCATATGATCTAATGTCAGCAGAGGATTTACAAAAATTGGTAACATTTTAACACTCAGTATTTTATTTAGGGCTGCCTTAATATCTTTGTTTCTTAGACTATAGATGAGAGGGTTCAGGCTGGGAGGTAATATAGAGTATAATACAGACATGAAGAGATTCAGTGATGATGCAGATTTATAGTTGCTCCCTAAATAAGTGACAATACCAGAAAAGAGAAACAACATCACCACAATGAGGTGGGGCATGCAGGTAGAGAAACTTTTGAGCCTGCCTTTTGCAGATGGGATCCTCAGGACAGCTGAGAAAATGTAAATGTAAGAGGCAATCAGGAAGAGAAAGCATACGAAGGCAAAAATACAGCTAGCAATAATAAATGCATATTCTAGATTTTCTCCAGAGCAAGCAAGTGTGAGCACTGAAGGAATATCACAAAAGAACTGATGCACTATGTTAGGACCACAGAGATGGGCAGAGAATGTACCTCCAACATGGACAGATCCATAGATACACCCGCTAGACCATGATGCTGTCACCATCTGCCAACAAGTGCCTCTATTCACGATGGCCTCATAGTATAGAGGATGGCAGATGGCAACATAGCGGTCATAGGACATTGCTATAAGGAGGGCATACTCTGTGCCAGCCAAAAACATAAAAAGAAAAATTTGTGAGGCACATCCCAGGAAAGAGATGGTTTGGCTTTTGGTCAGAGCGTTTATGATGGCTTTGGGCACAGTGACAGAGATGTAGCAGATATCAATCAAGGACAAATTCTTTAGGAAGAAATACATGGGGGACTGGAGACACTGGTCAGTGGTGGTGAGGGTAATGATGAGGAAGTTCCCCATTAGTGCTGCCAGGTAAATCAGGAAGAAGAAGGTAACATATAGTCCTTGTAGCACCTGGTCATCAGGGAATCCCATGAGCAAAAATTGTGTTATGGTGGTAACATTTCTTGATTTCTCAGGCATGCTGATTGCTATCTGTAAAAGTAAAGATCATGCTAGTAGCTAGTTTACTGTGATACAATAATATTCATCTTTACTTAACTCTTGATATGGCTTGATTTGGGGTGAGGGATAGTTTACTTGATGTTGAGTAAAAGATAGAGTAACACTGGGAAAATTCATCATATATGTTTCCCTTATTATTATAGTACAGAGAGTACGTAGAAATATGACTGACTTTGAGAGTTTTAAAAAGGCGGAAAGGGAAATGAAAAGTTTTATTTCAGTTGTCCATAGAGCAGAGGAATTTTATTACATTTCATGCTTTAGGGATATAAAGCCTTTGAGACAAATTTGTGTGTCAAGCAGCTAACACACTTTAAAGGTGCAGGGCAAAAAGAAAACAACAATTTTTCCTACTGCAAAAATTATTAATTAAACACTACTCCAGAAGTTGAGAAAAATGCAATTAAAAATACAACAAAATGTAACTAAGCAAAATAAAAAATGGTAATAATGCATGGGTTTGTGAACAAAGTCCAAGATGATACAGGATATATCCCAGGCAGGATATGAGAAAAGCATAAATTAGTATAACACTGTAAGACTAAATTTTTTAGTTGATATTATACAAAAATATTCATAATAGAAATATGAGACATCAAGACTGACATTTCCTATCTATTTACTGTAGATGAGTTCCTTGTACATTAGCCTGCCTATCTAATTCCTTGAAACTACACAGCAACAGTGGCCAGTCAAGTGGCCATAAAATGAGTCAGTGGCAATAGCTTTCATTTTTTTTTAATGTGCACATTTGCTAGACATTCAGAAACAAGCATCATAATCATTCTCTAATCACCTTTGAGACAAATTTGTGTGTCAAGCAGCTAACACACTTTACAGGTGCAAGGTCCTTGAAACAAATTGTTTAGATAATTTTCTTACCAATTTGTGCAAGTTTCATCCACAGTTGCAAATGACAGTACTGCAACTTATTCCTGAGGGAAGAGGAAGAAAATCACTTGAGCAAATATACCCTTGAAATGTACTAAAATTAGTAGGCATATATCTTCCCATTCATTGGACTTGGTAGTTAGACATGAAATAAGAAGATTATATCCCAATAACCATGATGTGATGCAGCACAGTTTTTTGTTCTATATCGACATTCCCTATAAATGGTAATAGTCATCAAAGACACTTTTATTCAAGAATAGCTGTCTGGCTCCATGACAAACAGTGCTTAATTATCTGTATAATTAGTGTAAAACTGCTGATTTAGAAGCTTTATTTTCAGGCCCTGGCATTGGTTCAAGGTTAATGATCTTAGCTTTTACATGAGCTTACATTTGTAATTGGTTAGAAATTAACTACATAAAATGGCCAAGGGTTCTGATGAGAGAGACTTGAGGGATCAGAGGACAACCTTAAATTCCTAGATTTAGCACTACTTAGAAGTTTGATTTACTTGCCCCTACTAACTTTCATTTATCAACCTATCACAACAACTCTATGAATACATTCAAGTTGTGCCTTTCTATTTTTGATGTATTATAATGCTAAGGTTTTAGTGGAAAATACAGAATTTTAATTCATGTATTGAATTTTAAATTCTGGAACATTTATTAAGCTATGGATTCTGTTTTATTTCCCTTTAGTTCTGATTTTTTTGTATTTTTAATATAGTATATATTCAAATATTATTCACATAAAATACAAACAGTATAGAAAAACTAACTTAAAACTTGCCTCACTCCCACATTTCTTCCCAGAGATTATGGGAGGTGCAAGTGTGAGAGTGTTTCCTCCAATTTAAATTAAGTGTCTCTTTTTCCTGTTTATTTTCACATCACGATGCTCTACTAATTTGAAAATTCTGAACAGTTTACATTTACCATTAATGTTTACAAACACATCATAATCTCACAGTTTCAGGGCAGTCACAAAAAACAGCACATTTACTATTATTCCAGAAAGCATACTTTAAAGTATGTGGTTAAAATGAGGCTGCACAATCTTAAAACTTGACATTAAGGATTCTTTTTGGTCATGCTTATTAAACATTCACTACTGGGCTTCAAATGAGTGGTCAAATTTCTGTGGTCTGTGGTCACTCAGCAATTCAGAATGTCTATAGATGATAATGACAATGTTTCCATTAAAGTTCTGGTACAGAACAGAACCTCAACAGGAATGCTTTATTTTGTTGGAAATAAGTTAAAATCACAAAAAAACTATGATGATTCTGAACATTCCAATTTTGTCCTTTTTTTCTTTTATATTTTGTCCTATTTCTCTCTTCAATTCCTTCTTCTTTCTTGTCATTTAATGACACACTTTTACTTTTAATTTCTCTTTATTTCTTTCTACTTCTGTCCTATTTTGGTCTTCTTAAATTTAAGCATATATATATATATATATATATATATATATATATATATATATTCTAGTCAGTTATAAATTCTTCAGTGCCCCTTTCTTCTCTTTTCTCACTGATGAAATAAAAATTGCATTTTAAGACTGAACAAGAAAAAATAAACATGAAATTCTCTCTTTGTGTTAGTTTGGGCCTCTTCTCTCCCTCCCTCCCAAGTGTTCCATGTATATGTTCATTACATATTAACCAGAGCACCTCAAAGATGGGAGTGCATGGTCATCATTAAAGATTTTTTTTTGTACAGTATAAATTGTCACAACATTGTAAATCAACTATATTTGAATAAAAAAGAACTGAAAGATGAAGAAAGTATTACTTAGTAAATTATGTCCAGTTTTAATACATTTTCATACAGTTACACCTTCAAAAAAAATGAAAGAACATGGTTCTTCGGTAATTCTCCTGGGAGTCTTTGTGTCTCACTGCTCACTTTGTATGTGCTTATCTGCACTAAATATCCATGGTGAAACATATGTAAAAAATCAGTGTGCTATTCTTATGTATGATACTTTCTCTGTAAAATGTATATGACTGTGTCTTCAACTTTTTACAGGTAGGACAGTTCTTAGAGCTTTCTGGGGGTCTGTCTTCCAGCTTATAATCTCCATATGACTCAAATAAAATTCCTCTCACTTTCAGTTTGTATGTGTCCCTATTAGTGAAGTGGGTCTCTTGAAGACAGAATATATATAGATCTTGTTTTTGTATCCATTCAGCCAATCTATGTCTTTTGGTGGGGCGTTTAGTCCATTAACATTTAAGGTAATATTGATATGTATATTGTTATTTCCATTTTATTAATTGTTTTGGATTTGTTTTTCTTGCTACCAGGAATGATTTACAAGAAGCCCCTACTGATAAGACTGAAACAATTTGATTCACACATGGGTCCTATTAAAGGGATGAGGATGGTCCAAACTAGACATGCAGTAACATCCACAATGGCCATAACTGAAATCTCTTAGGTGCCAGAAACAAAGTCAGCATAACAGGAAAAATGAATTGCCTTGACCAGAGCCTCTCAACTAGCTAAAGACCAGGAAGTGCCTGCCGTGAGAGTAAAGATCTTTTTATCCCCTTCTCCTTTGGTGCTAACAATGTAACTTCTTAATAGAATAGTGTGCCTTCCTAATTCTGCAGTGGGTCATGGTGACTTGATGTTCCCTTTGTACCTGCTTATTTGGACTGTGTATTCTTAGTGAACTTTATGCAAAATGTCAGTATGCCAGTATGATTCTTCGTCTTGAAAAATGTATATAACTATCTTTGACTTCTAACAGGTGGGATATTTCTCAGAGCTTTCTGACAGTCTGTCTCCCAGTTCATAATCCTGAGTCTGGCTTGAATAAATTCCTTTCTATTCTTCTTGATTGTTAAATTAGTCTTCATTGACACCACTTAGAATACCACATTCTGTACCAAAAACCCACATAAATTCTACTTTAATATTTTTTTCATGATAATCTTGGTGCAAAAACTAACATCACTCAAATGATGGTTCCAAGTGTTGCATTTGGATATTCAGCCTTGCTCCAGGGGATGTAATTGTCCTAAACTTATTTTTGCCCATGTACAACAATGTCTTTTTTTAATTTTTATCTTCCTCTTTATGCAGCACTTTCATTTTAATGTAATGTCTTATAAAAGTATAATGTTGCTGAACATTTTTAAAGCAGACCTCAGAAAAGACTACCTAAGCAGAAACACTGCATTTTTATATTTATTTTGGACACATATGACACTAATATCAATATACATTGATTTTCAATTATTTTATTTACTTTTAGTCTCTGCTAGGTTTGCACTCAAATATTTTCTGCTTTTGGATATTTTACCCCTCCAGTTGTTCTGGACATTTTTTGGTATAATTTTGAATTCAATTTATCTTTCAACCACCTAATTAAGCACATAATTTATATTTTATCTTTTTTTCTAAAATTATATCAAGGAATTGACCTCTTATTATAAATTACAGTGCAGCCACCAAGGGTCGCAATGCATTTACATGACATTTAAATTTTGCTACAGAGCCAGACTTTATGTAGCAGCTTCCTTCCTTTCTTTCCTTCACTTTAGCCTATATTTGCAGATTGATATAGAATCAACACTAATAGCTTCCAAGGTCACACCAAGTATAAGCAGGGAAAATTCTAATTTGCCAGACTTTCCAGCTTAAATAATCAGGGGTCACTTCTCAACAGACCCTTTTATTCCCCTTGAAAATAATAAAGCTGACTTTGGTTTTCTGCAATTAAGGTTTCATAATTAAAGTTTCTTTTCGTAAGGTATTAATCAGTTAGCAGATAGGTATTTTACAAAGATTTCGGTACACTAGTATTTTAAAGGAAGCTATAAATACAGATTCAAAATATAAATTGTAAGATTTACTTTAGTAAATTTATACCACAGAAAAAGTTACAATCAAACACATAAAATGTATACAAACTATTTTCTGGGTCTGGAAGTTGCTTAAATACTTATAGTAATTACCTTTATGTACATTGTTTTTTGGTTCATAAAACATCATATATAAATATATTGTCTATATTTAGAGAATGACTTGTGAGAAAACACTGTTCTCTTTGTAAAACATTTCTTATCTCCTTTACATTCTATGAAGTTTTATCCATATTCTTCTAGCTTTATTACCAAAATGAAATTTAATATTATTTTACTTTTAAATTTTTCTCATGTTTTCTTTTTTTGTCAACATTGACTCAGGTTTTTATTTTATGGTTTTACATTGCTTTACAAAGATCACCCTTGGCATAAATTCTGATATATGATAATCAGCTGTAATTCATCTTGCCCAAAGGAAATGTGTTACATATTACCAAGTTCATCCCTTTCCAGTAAAACCGTATTTATTGCAGTTTTTGATAGTAAAACCAAAATGTTTATTAAATATAAAAACAGAAAGAAAATGAATGAATGGAACAGGGAAATTTCTTTGTGTATCCTTAAAATGTAGTTGGGATAGGTAAAAGAAACTCTATTTTCCATAAATAACTCAATACTACCCTCAGCTCCTGGCATATCCTAGGCAAAATTAGAAGAAAAAAAAAAGAAAAAGTCAGTTTGTTTTTGGATAAATGGTGTGATAAAGGGAGGGAACCTTAAATATACATTCTGCCAAGGACTTGGATTTGGAAAGATTACTACCATTAATACAATAAGAAAAGGGGTTAAGAACATACCACCACAAAATATGTTGCTTTGACATAGTGACTATTATGTGCTGAAAGCTCTTAAGAAACAACACATATAGGAAGGGAATCTATGACTTTTCCTTGCTACTTAAAACAGGTCATAACCTTTCCCTTTAGAAGGCAACCACCGGTTCCAGGAAGAGAAGAGAATTCTTATCACTGGAAGTTGGTCATTGAAATAAATACACTTAAATAAAGTTTATTGTTAAATAAGTTATTATCCATATATTCGTTAGTCACTCTCCCAAAACCTACTACCCCCATCCCAAGCATCTAGGTCCTGACACATCTCCACACTTTTTCCTTATTTGTTAAAATGTTATGTAAACTCTTGGGCTTAAAGTGTTCTTCTGATTTCTGTTTACTTGAAAAAATAACAACACAAAAGTCATGAGTTCAAGTTTTATTCAGGGTCTTATTGAAGACTTTAGTCTGGGTTTCAGTCTTTCAGTAAATCTGAGGAATCTGCTGTGAAGAGGTAGAGCAGAAGCCAGTATATATGCTTTTTTGCTAGGAAATAGATGCAGTCAAGCATACATCTTGGTAAAAGGAGCAGATATCCCAGTTAATTATTTTAGTGTTTTTCTCTGTATTGGAAATGCAAAAATCTTGGTTTATTAAAATTATTATTTTTTTATTCTTTTTTAAGGACCTCACCAGTATTATATGTAGGTTCCCATACTAGAGGTTGAATTGGAGCTACAACTTCTGGTCTGCTCCACAGCCACAGCAATGCAGATCTGAGCTATGTCTCTTACCTACACCACAGCTCACTGCAATGACAGATCCTTAACACACTGAGCAAGGCCAGGGATTTAACCCACAACCTCATGGTTACTAGTTGGATTTGTTTCTGCTTCACCACAATGGGAAAACCATAATTTTCTTAAAATATACATCGAACAATCTAAGCAGCTTGTTTTTCCAAAAAACAAAATGCCTCATCTGGTTTTCATCCTGAATGCCTTTCGAGGTGCAATGTCATTAACAACTGCTTTGACTTAATCCTTGTAGAATGACATGATGAGTAACATTACTTGTATTCTTTTGAAACACCTATGTTCAGGTAAAAAATTAAAACACAGTGTATACTTTTATACTGTGAATCTGTCTTTTGTTAGTTTAATACTTAGACTTAACCAAAGAACCTAAGAGTATAGAATGACTTTTTTCCTTTCCTACTAAATGGCATCCAGAAATACCTGTGTGAAGATAATAGAATGTTTCCCTGTTATTATGAGAATTCATATATTGCTTTTGATATTCAGATGGAAGGGAAAGGACTTGAAAACATGTCCGTACATATATTTTTCACTTACATGTACAGGCTATTTTGATAGTAGTTTCTATGAATACGTCCAGTGTTAAAAATGAAAAATAACCCCCAAACTAATTAGATATTGGGGTAAAGAGAATCTATAATTTTAATATATAGCAGAACATGACATGTCAAAAATTTAAACTAAGAAAAATTTCAAGTGTTGGCAAGTGCAAGGAATTCTTGAATTCATTATAATGTGTTGTGATTTAAAAAGGATTTTTTAAAATCTTGATTGCCTAAATTAGTGCTTCTAGTTGTTTAATCTGTATATCAGTCATATGTGGATCTTGTTTTAGTACATAGTCACATTCAAGAGGCATTACTAAAGCTCCCAGATTACTCTGATCCTTCTGGTCCAAAGACAACACTCTGAACAACAAGACTTTCAGAGACAATCAAATAGAGAGTACTCATCCTAAAAAGATTTGATAGAATTTCTTTCAGCACATATTTTTCACTAAAATATTCTGAAATAATTAAATTTACCAATCTTTTTTTTTAACATAGAAAAATGGACAACCTAATGGAAAATGTAGTTTGTACTAATTTTTTCTTCTTTTTTCTATCTCTTTCTCTCTGGCTGAATTGAATAGTTTATGCTCAAATTATTTTCTTCTAGGCTCTTTCATTAAAGTTGTTATTTGTTTTCCCATTTCAGATGTTCAACTCTTATATTGTCTACTTCTATTTTTTTCCTTTTTTCTATATTTCTAACATTTTGCCATGCTAATATTTTAAAATTTTGTAATATTATCTAGAAAAGTTCTAGTTTTCTAATATTTTTCTGATATTTTTCCAATGATAATCTCCTGTTAAGTGTATATTCATAATAAATCAGCCTCTATGCTTAAGAATAGTTCCTGGCTCAATATATATGTTTAATAAATATTCCATTGAAAGATTTTAAGTACAAAGTGACATAGTTATAATGACACCCCACTAGATGTAGTAATACTGCTTAATTTAACAGAAACAATTTTTGGCCCTCAGTTACTGATAAGGTATGAATTAAAAATTTTTTTTTAACTGAACTATTTTATGTGGCTAATTCATCAAATTTCCCCCTCGTGACTCCATTGTAGGTAGGAAATTTGTGGTATGTATCTATTTATTACTATAATATTGCATGGAGGCATTCTTAAACATGATAATTATATAATATCTATTTCAGCAGAATCAACCAAAGGGTAAAGGGCAGAGTTGTTCATATTAGATGGTAGCAATTTTATAAGTTTCAATACTTACCATTTGCAAATGTGCTTTGAGAATCCATTCTGAATTGCACATTTTCCTTGATCTCTCAAATCTCCTACATTTTTCTGGACAAGAGAAGTCTCTTTTGTGCTAGAATTTTTCTGAGAGCTTTCTTCACATCTTTGTTTCGTAGGGTATATACAAGTGGATTTATCAATGGAGTGACCACACAGTAGAACACTGAGATCACTTTACCAATGGTAAAATTGTACTTGGCTGGGGGACGAACATAGGCAAAGATGATGGTGCCATAATAGATGGTGACCACAGTGAGGTGGGAGGCACAAGTGGAGAAAGTTTTCTTCCGAGCCTCCCTGGAAGACAACCTGATTATTGTGACCACAATGTGTCCATAGGAAGACATAGTGAGGAGAAAAGAACTTAGAATCACAATAGAGCTACATGTGTAGCCCAAGGCTTCCACCAAGAATGTATCTGAGCAGGAGAGTTTAAAAATTGGGTCTGAGTCACAAAAGAAATGATTGATCTTCTGGGGTCCACAAAAATTTAAATAAGAGATGAGTATAGTAGGTAGGAGGGGGGCAATGAAACCCCCAACCCAAGATCCAGCTGAAAACCGCAGACACACCTGAAAATTCATGAGGAATGAGTATCTGAGAGGGCTGCATATGGCCAGGTATCGGTCATAGGCCATCACAGCCAAGAGAATGCATTCTGTAGCCCCCATGGAGAAAAAAAAGTAGTACTGAGTTATACAACCAGAAACAGAGATCATAACAACATGTGAGAGACAGGTAGCCAGCAATTTAGGCACTGTGGCTGTGGTGTACCAGATCTCTAAGAAGGACAGATTTCCTAAGAAAATGTACATGGGTGTTTGGAGTGTGGAATTCATCAAAACCATGAAAATGATGAGAGAATTTCCCATAAGGGAAAGAAGATATACAGTGAGAAACATTACAAATAATGTAAGCCGAAGATACAGACAACCAGAAAAACCCAGGAAAATAAACTCTGTCACTGTGGTTTGATTTGCAGCATTCATATCTCATCCTCTCTGATCTGGAATGAGTCAACAAAGCCTAGAATATGGAAGATTAGCAAAAAAATAATATTTAATATTTATTTCATGATGATAATGGACAATATAATAATAAAAAACTATGACTGGCAAAGAACCATAATTGTCTTTATAAGCATTTTACACAATTGAAGTTTATTTGAATTATGAAATATATTGCAAAGGTAAATATCAAATAATTTACTGTACAAGTGAAGACATTAAAGGAGTGAATATTTTTCCTAATTACATCAGTTTAGGTGGTGTGTGACAGAGATTGTTTTAAAAGGCCCCAGTTCAGTGAATATATAAAAATGTGGCTATTGAAAAAAACTGTTATTATCTGATCTCTGAGGATTTTATATCCTAGAGGATTGTGAAAAAATCAACAATGAGTAGCTTGGAGGCCACTGTATGTGGGTGATGCTTTGAGAATTCAGCTCCTGGAACATACTAGTTGCCTTATGATGGCAAAGATTTGCCTACAGTTTTAACTTCATAAACCCCTTTATATGTCTTTAGTTAGGGTTTGGTGGGAGATTAGTACATGAGCAAACTCTGTCTCCAGAAATATAGCAAAGGATGTTAATTCAACATATGTGAAAAAGTATTTGTTCATAAATATTCTTTTTAACTTTTCTAATCTTGGCTTGATTTTTCTTTTTTTTCTTTTTTTTTTTAGAATCACTGCATCCAGCAATTTTCCTACATTGTTTAGGAACTTTCAAACAAATAATATTAAAGTCATACATCCATTCATCCTACAATGGACGTAGTATTTTTTTTGTGTGTACCTTATTTTTAAGTATAATTATGTTAAGTGTTCTTTCCAAAATTTAAAAGAAATATGTTTTTAGAGAAACAGTGTTTTTTAATAGTTATATTAATGTATATATATCTTTGATACCAAAATATCCAGATGTTAAGTGCAAGTTATAGTAGAAAAAACTTAATACCCATAATAAAAACTTTCTTGTGTATGCAAAATAGATTTTTTTTACTCTTTTTTTTTTTTTTTTTTTTTTTTTTTTTTTGTCCTTTGTCCTTTTAGGGCTGCACCACGGCATATGGAGATTCCCAGGCTAGGGGTCGAATCAGAGCTGTTGCCTGCTGGCCTACACCAGAGCCACAGCAACTCAGGATCCAAGCCGTGACTGCAAACTACACCACAGCTCATGCCAATGCCAGGTCCTTAACTCACTGAGCGAGGCTAGGGTTTGAACCCACAACCTCATGGTTCCTAGTCGGATTAGTTTCTGCTGTGCCACAATGGGAACTCCGATTTTTCTTTTACTCTTAAAAACAAAAAGTTCTCAAGGTAAAAAAAAAAATAGACTTTATATCACAATGAGAAAACTGTAGAATGTAAAAAGAAAGCAATATGGTTCATATTTACATGTTTCTATCATAAAATTTTATGGAGAATTTAAATTATAAACTTCTATAGAAAAATATGTATAGGACTTATGCCACAGTATTCACACTCCCTGTGGTGTACTATTGATAAAGTAGAACTTCTCAAATATACAATATTATTATTTAAAAGGCTAGGTTAGTATGGTCAAGGGATATTTTATGTGTCCCACTAAGCCAACTATTTGATATAATCCTCTAAATATTTGATATTTTTTTCACTTGCTCTGTCTAAAAGAATTAAAATTTTGCTTTTGCTGGCTATGCAGCTATTCAAAATTCTTTTAAAAATATGACTAGAAATCTATCTAGAATATATAACTTAAGGAAACCATTTTGAGGAAAGAACTGAGATAAAAAGTTAAAATGTATTTTCTAAGTTTGATAGAGAAATTTTAACATTTATTTTATTCATATAAGACCAAATGTCCAGGGAGTTCTCATTGTGGCTCAGCAGGTTGCAAACCCAATTAGTGTCCATCAGAATGTGGGTTTGATCCCTGGCCTCTCTCAGTGGATTAAGGATCTGGCATCTCTGTGAGCCGTGATATAGGTCACAGATGCAGCTCAGATTTCACTTTGCTGTGCCTGTGGTTTTGGCCAGCAGCTGAAGCTCTGATTTGACCCCTAGCCTGGAAATTTACACATGCCACAAGTGAAGCCCTGAAAAGCAAAAAAACAGTGTCCAAAGTAACTCTTATTGCTATTATCTGTACATCTAATTGAATGCTACAGTCATACTATATGATATAACATGACTATTTCTTCTATTGTTATTATTACTATTCTGGAATTAACAAAATAAAAAGAAAAAATGATTTGGAAGGAATATCAGTATAAATTTAACAACAGAATCTGGTTGATGCCATCTTCAAAGAAAATTTCTTTTCTTTCCCTGAAAGATATCAGAATTATATATTCTGCCTTTAGAAAAAAATAAAGGTTATAACTCCCTATCTATGTATATATATAACTTTAGCAGCAACGTGAATGATAGAAAAAAAATAATTTCCAATCAGCATTTTAATAAAAAATAAAACAGCAATTTAAATACAAGGAGAAAGTTATATACATTTTTTATTTATTTAATGTTTTAATTTATAACTCTTCCTACATGCCAAATAAATATCTGAATAAGAATATTGCCTCAGGTTACAGAAATAACCAAAATGATATAAGTACTGTCATGTAAATCTGCTATTACCTAGAAAAGTGAGAAATAACACATATTATATCCTCTAAGGTATACTCACAACCTGTATGTTTTGCTTATTTCCCAAGAATTGAATTACTTTTGTTATATTTCCTTAATTACTCCTTTTCAACATGTCTGTGAATTAGAGCACACCACATTAAATTGGTTTGTAAGGGAGATAAGATAAGAAATTAGCTCCCTGCTATGTCATTGGCTGTGGAACACCATTTATACTACAGCTAAACATGGAGTTCCCAGTATTTTTTTCTCTTTGGTTTTCCCTGTGGCCAGGATGACAAAGGTATGACATGAGATCCCCCCTGTGAGAAGCAGTAGGATTTCATCAGTCTTGAGCCTTGGAGAGCTGAGCTGTCCTTTGCCTTGGGAGATCCAAAAGTTCCCCTGAAGACTTCCTTTTGTTGAGAGACAGAGTAGTCTCTTCTAAGGGGCCAAAGGAAAAACAAAGTATGGGAAGCATTTGAAATATCTCTACATAAACTGGAGAAATAATCTCCTAAGTGACTTTATGAACTAGCACTGCCCACGGAATTCACCCTTCAAAATACAATTTCAGAATTTTTATCTCTCAATATTTCAGCCTTTACACAAGGTAATATTCAATAGCATAAAAAGTATAAACTAGATCAACATTGAAAAGTCTTTCTTCCCAATAGAGAGCTACAAAACCAATAAAACAACAAATGAAAAACAGCAACAATGACTTGGCATCTCTTCATAGCAAAAAACTAAGCATTTATCAACTCTGTGTAGAAAACACTATTGTCCATTAATGCAGATAACCAGATTAAGACATTCACAGACAATTTATATTACAGATGCATATTGAATATATGCAGAGAGTATGAAAATATGAAAAACTTTGGTATCAGAAAAATAAAGTGGAAATCTAGAATAGTGAATAAAATATAGATGATATCCACAAATGCACAATAAAAAAACACAAAATAAATTTGAGCTTATTTAAATTATTTAAGAAAAATAATATTCAGCATGTGTTTTATGAACATTGATTATCCTCTAGGTTAAATACAATAAAAAATATTTTCATAAATGACAAGCAGATCAATAACTCATGCATTAAAGAAATCAATTCTAAACCAGTGGTAATTAAGAAAGTGGAAGTCACCAAAAAATATTTGAAAATGTGTGGAGATAGGTTTTTTTTAAGTAACTTGGGATACTGGTTTCCTATATTGGTGCAGGCATAAATTATGCATAGATAAGAATGCTTATCTAAGGATGAAAAGTAATCTACACAGGGTTTTAATAGTGATCCTTCTAAATATAACTATCCAAAGCAATAGAAGACATAATTTTATAGACTTAGATTTATATTTGTCATGTAATAAAATACACCCATTATAACTAGAGTGAATGTTTTGACAAATGTACACACTCATGTAACTACAAGCATAGTCAAGAAATAAGCATTCTTATTTACTCCACAAGTTTCCTCATGCCACATTCACTCATGTTAATTCTCCCCTTAGACAATCTCACTGCTTTACTTTTTGTCACAATAGCTTAAAGCTTATTCTATATTTTCATATGTACAGAATTCATATATTCTTTTTTAAAGTTTTACTGAATTATAGTTGACATAATATTGTGCTAATTTCTGCTCTACCACAAAGTGATTTATTATTCTTTCCCTATATGTTATTACAAAATATTGTGCTATACAGAAGATCCCTATTCCATATTTAATAGTGTGAATGTACTAATCCCAACTCCCCTATCCATCCTTCCCACCAAGTATCCCTTTTGTTAACCATAAATTTGTTTTTGAAGTCTATGAGCCGGTTTCTGTTTTGTAAAGAAGTTCACTCGTGACATTCTTTTAGATTACACATATAAGTGATATCATAAGGTATTTGTCTTATTCTGACTTACTTTACTTAGTATGATAATCTCTAGTTGCATACATGTTATTATGAATGGCGTTATTTTGTCCTTTTTTATGGAGGAGTAGTATTCCATTGTATATATATACCATGTCTTCTTAATCCATTCATGTGTCACTGGACATTTGGCTTGCTTCCATGTCCTGGTATTGTAAATAGCACTGCAACGAACATTGGGGTTTATTGACCTATTTGAGTTATTGTTTTCTCTGGATATATGCCCAAGAATAGGATTTCTAGATCATATGGCAATTTTTAATTTTTGAGGAACTGCCATATTCTTTTTTTTTAATTTTTTGAGGAACTGACATATTGACCTGAATGATTGTACTAATTTACATTCCAACCAAGAGTGTAAAAAGTTTCCTTTTTTCTATATCCTCTCCAGAAGTTATTATTTACAGTCTTTTTGATCATGGCCATTTTGACAAGTGTTAGCTGATACCTCAATGTGGTTTTAATTTGCATTTCTCTAAAAATTAACAATATTAAGCATCTATTCATGTGCATTGTGGCCAAATTTATGTTTTCTTTGGAAAAATGTCTATTTATATCTTCTGTTCATTTTTTGATTGGGTTGTTGATTTTTGGATATTGAACTGCATGTGTTGTTTGGTTATGAGTTGTTTGTATATTTTGTAGATTAGGCCCTTGTAGGTTGCATTGTTTGCAAATGTTTTGTCCCATTCTGTGAGTTGTCTTTTCATTTTCTTTATGGTTTACTTTGCTGTGCAAAAGATTTTAAGTTTAATTAGGTCTCAGTTTATTTTTATTTTTATTGCTTTCTCTAAGAGGTGGATCCTACAACATATTACTACAGCTTATGTCAGAGTATTCTGCCAGTGTTTACCTCTGGTCTTAAATTTAGGACTTTAATACATTTTAAATTTAATTTTGTGTGGGATGTTAGAGAGTGTTCTAATTACATTCTTTTATATGTAGCTGTCTAGTTTTCCCTGCACCACTTATTGAAGTTAGTCTTCTCAATTGCATATTCTTTCCTCCTTTGTTATAGATTAGTTGACCATAGAGGTGTGTGTGTGTGTGTGTGTGTGTGTGTGTGTGTGTTTATTTAGGGGCTTTCTATCCTGTTTCACTTATCTATATGTTTGCTTTTATGCCAGGTCCACCCTATTCAATTGCCATAGCTTTGTAGTAGAGTCTGAAATCAGGGATCCTGATTCTTCCAGTTCTATTTTTCTTTGTCAAGATTGCTTTCGCTATTCAGGATCTTTTGTGTCTCCATACAATTAAAATTTTTTTTTTGTTTTGGTTCTTTGAAAAAATGCCACTGGTAACTTGACAGAGATTGCATTAGTACAGTCTTTGTGACAATATTGATTCTTCTGATCCAAGAGCATTCATCTGTTTATGTCACCCTTGATTTCTTTCAACAGTGTCTTATAGTTTTCAGAGTACAGATCTTTTGCCTTCTTAGGTAGGTTTATTCCTAGGTATTTTATTCTCTTTGGTGTGATGGTAAATGAGATTGTTTCCTTAATTTCTCTTTCTGATTTTTTGTTATTAGCATATAGGAATGCAAGATATTTCTTTGTATTCCATTTTATATCCTGTAACTTTATCAACTTCATTGAGGAACTCTAGTAGTTTTATAATAGTATTTTTAGGATTTCCTTTTTATAGCATTAAGCCATCTAAACTGATAGTTTTATTTATTTTCCAATTTGGATTCCTTTTAGTTATTTTTTTTCTTTTCTAATTACTGTGGCTATGACTCCCAAAACTAAGTCAAATAAAAGTGGTGAAAGCAGATCTCATTAACTTTTTCCTGATCTTAGCAGAAAATCTTTCAGCTTTTCCTTGTTGAGAATGATGCTAACTGTTGTTTTGTCGTATGTGCCCTTTTATTATGTTGAGGTGGGTTCCCTCTATGCTCACTTTTCAGAGGATGATATCATAAATTGTGTGGTTTTTTGTCAGTGCTTATTCACATCTATTGAGATGATGATATGCTTTTTATTCTTCAGTTTGGTTATGTGGTCTATTACACTGATTTGTGGATATGGAACATTTCTTGTATTGGTATAATCAATCCCACTTGATCATGGTGTATCATCCTTTTTCTGTATTACTGGATTCAGTTTGCTTATATTCTGTTGAGGAACCCCCACTATTATTGCATTAATGTCAATTTCTTTTTTGATGGCTGTTAGCAATTGTCCTATATTTTGAGGTACACCTATATTGAGTGTATATATATTTACAATTGATAGATTTTCTTCTCGATCTTTTGATTATTACATAGTGTCTTGCTTTTTCTCTTAGACAGTCTTTATTTTAGACTCACTTTTTCTAATATGAGTTTAACTACTCCAGCTTTCTTTTGATTTCCATTTGCTTATAATACACTTTTCCTTTGACTCACTTTCAGGATTTATGTCCCCTAATATCTTAAGTGAGTCTCTTGTAGACAGTGTATACACACACACACACACACACACACACACACACACACACATACACGCACGCACACACACAGTGTATTCTTTCAGCCAATCTATGTCTTTTGGTTGGAACATTTAATTGATTAACATTTAAGGTAATTATTGATACATATGCTCATATTGCTTTTTTTTTTCAGTTGTTTTAGATTAGTGTTCTTTAGCATTTGTTTTCTTCCCTTTCTCTTTTGTAGTTTTCTCTTGTGCTTTGATTACTATCTTTAGTGTTGTCTCTGGATTGTTTTTTCTTTTTTTTCTGTGTGTATCTATTATAGACTTTTGGTTCACACTTACCATGAGGTTTTGATATAGTTTTGAGATATATATATATATATAGATATAGATATAGATATAGATGGAGAGAGAGAGATGTCACTTTTCTCTTAATTTCAAATGCCTTTCCAATATTCTGCACTCATACTCCGCTCTTCTCATGATTGTTGGTTTTAATATCATATATGCGTGTCAATGATTTCTTACCTTTACTATACGTTTGCATTTACTGGAGAGCCTTCTCCTCTGTAATTTATTTATTCTTAGTTATGGCCTTTTTTTCATTCTGGAGAATTTCTTTATCATTTTGGTAAAGCTATTTTGTGGTGCTGAATTCTCTTAGCTATTGTTTGTCTGTAAAGCTTTTGATTTCTCCATCAAATCTGAATGAGAGCAATGCTGAGTAGAGGATTCTTGGTTGCAGGTTTTTTTTTCTTTCCCTTTCACCACTTTAAAATATTGTGCCACTCTTTTCTGGTCTGCACAGATTCTGCAAAAATTGTGATAAGCATATGGGGGGTTCCATTGTATGTTTTTTGTTGCTTATCCCTAGTTGTTTTATTACTTTTTCCTTGTCTTTAACTTTTGTCAATTTGATTAATATATGTTTTGGTTTATCTCTTCTTGGGTTTATCCTATTTGATATTTGGTGTGCTACCTGTACTTGAGTATTTCCTCTCCAATATTAGAGAATTTTTTGGCTATTATCTCTTCAAATATTTTCTCTGATGCTCACTCTCTTCTCCTGCTGGGACCCCTATAATATGAATGTTGGTAGTCATATATTCTTTGGGACATCTACTATGATAGACATTTTTCCATGTTGATATGTTTTGTTGGTATTATTTTTATTATTGAAGTGTATTCCTTTGAACAAATATATAGATAATTATATATTTACTTGTTAGTACATATGTAGATTCTATCCAACTTGAGGTAAATACGGATAAAACTGATGTCAATTTCATTTTGAAATCTTGATGCAGATTTGTTGCCTTTCTTTTGATTAAATAGCTAGAAAGGCGTCAATGTACTTATATGGTAAGTGCCTATATAACTTAAGAAGAAATTACCATAAATTTTCCAAAGTTGTTTCAACATTTCACCTTCCCCATTGTCATCAACAGTTAGTATTGTTCTGCTTAAATTTTAACTTTTCTAGTGGATGTTTAGTGTATCTAATGCCTCATCATTTATGTTTCTGATGAATAATGATAGAATATTTTTATAAGTTCACTGGCAATTGTTATGAAATTGTGCTTAATACACAATAATCAAGTCAAAATTTATTAAAGAATTAAATGTACAACCTAATTACCTTGACATGGTTCTTTTTAAGTTATTTTCATTACATCATCAAAAGCACAGAAACATAAAGCAAAAACAAACATTGGCACTTTGCCAGACTAATAGATTATTCTGCATAGAAAACAATCAACAAAATAAAATGAATCTATCAAATGATAGAAAATATGTACAAACAATATATCTTGTATGGAGTTAATACTCAAAATATGTAAGGAAATTTTATAACTCATTAATAAAAAAAGAACCAGTTAAAACTGGAGAAAGGATGTAAATAGTCATATCTCCAAAAGAGACATTCAAATGACTAACAGGTCAATATAGGAAACACAACATCACTAATTACCAGGGAATTAAAAATCAAAAACACAATAATTTTCTACTTCACACTGATTAAGATGACTTAGAAACAAAAATAATGCTTGGGAAAAATGTGGAAAAGTGGGATTTCTTTTATATTGTTCGTACAGATATAAATTAGTACAGGCACTATGATAACTATTATGGATGTTTCTCAACAACTTATAATTATTACAATCATCATTTGATCCAGGAATCTTACTTCTGTGCATGTATACAAAGGAAATAAAATCATAATCCTGAAGTTATATGTGTGCTCCACATTCACTGCAGTGTTATTCAAATAGATATGCTATGAAAATTAACAAATCAATTAATAGTATCAAGAAATTAATGGCAATGTAAATTAAGCATATCTTAAATCTATACTATCTATTTATTTACTTAGTCAATAACAAGTCTGAATCCTGAATTTTGATTGTGAATTCTAAATTTTGAATCCAGAATAAATGAAAAAAATTATACTGTGAAAGCATTTTTGACCAGTAAGAAAATGATAAATATCTATATTCTGTTTTGAAGAATACAGATTCTGAAGTGACAAGTATTCATGGAGGTAAATCTCCTCTCCCATTAATATTACACTTTTAAATATATTAGTATTATAGAATCAAATTAAGTTAAAGGCATAAAATAAGATAAAGTAAATTAATGTTTTACTAGGTAATAATACTCCTTGATAAACAGTAACAAAATTAAATAAAATTTTAAATAAAACATAAATCTGGAGGTGGGATAAATATGGTGGAGGAATAAGATATGGCACTCAACTACTACCACAAACATATTTTAAAAAAACACCAATGTACATGGTAAATGAGTTATATAAGACACCTACTGAATGATGGCAGAAGACCTCAAGCCAACAAAAAGAGCAAGAAGCCCTCCAGATAACTGGATAGAAAAAAAGGGAAAAAAAAAGAGTGAGAGAGACATAAAGGAATTGGGATGGGGCCTGCACTCTTGAGAGGGACCTGAGAAAGAGGAAATGGTCCCACATGCTGGGAAGCCACCTAACTGATGGGGATATCATCTGACATGGAGGGACCTCAAAGCCACAAAGAAAAGCACACCAGCTGCAAATGAGAATGGCAAATCAGAAAGAGAGCTACAGAGTCCATCAGTACTACTGCCCCCAGAAGCCACAGTCTGAGATGTTCAAGTGGAGCCTGTGTGCTGAGACTCAGGTTCTGGAGGTTGTTTCCTGGGAGAGAACTAGGGTTGACTGTGTGGAGACAGCCTGAAGGAGCTAGGGGGTAGTGTGCCAAGGGCTGGGGAGAGGAGTGTCCCTGCTGAGGGAACCCTGAGGTCTGGACCTGCAGGAGAAGCAAGGTGACATTGTTGGGGAGGGCAAGAGGAAATGGGGTGGACTTCCATAGAAATTTCTCTGTCTGCACACGTGCAGACACTCAGAGGGCAGGGTTAGGGGTGGCAATGCATCTTGGACCTATAATGTCCCCTCATGTGCCAGCCATTTGTTGTAGCACCTCCTGTGTAGGCAAAGCAGGATGGGATACTTCTTGCATGTTCTACAGGTAGCAAGGGCAAACCACTGCAGTTATCTCTGAATGCAGAGGTGGGCATGCCCCACCACCACAGATGGGTTCATCAACAAGCAACGTTTGAGCCATAATCACCACAGAGGTTGCCAAAGAAGAGGGTATTGCAACCGAGTACAACCTATTGTTGCTCTCAATCCCCTGGAATGCACATGCCCTGCCATCACCACTGCCAAATGCTCTAGGCACCACCTAAATCTGCCTGAGGCTTGGTACCACTTCCCAGGACTCTGCAACTAGGAGTAGCCTGTGTGACCTTCCCATAGGTCCTTTCTACTATCAAGAGCCCAGAAACCAAGCACTGACTACTACCCTGGCTCACTGCCTCCTCCCTGGAAAGACATGCTGCACCCTATCCAGGGGATAACAGCTTGCTCACACTGAGGAAAGATACAGCAAATATCTAAATTCCCATGCCAAAAATAAATAGTAAGCCCTTACAAAATACAAAGGGGTGCACTTGAATATAAATATCCCTCTAAGACTACGGTAATTGATTTCCCTAAAATCACAGAATAAGAAAAATATAAGAAAAATAAAGAAGCTCAAGAACCAATCCCAGGATAAAAACAGGAGAATTCAGCTGAAGTTGCAAAAAGTGAAACAGACCTCTGCAGTCTAGTAGACACTGAGTTCCAAAAGGAGATAGTGGGGAGTTCCCATTGTGGCTCAGTGGCAAACGCTGATTAGTACCCATGAGGGTGTGGGTTCAAACCCTGGCCCTGCTCAGTAGGTTAAGGATCTGGCATTTCCATGAGCTGTGGTGTAGGTAACTGATGTGGCTCAGATCTGGTGTTTCTGTGGCCATAGCGTAAGTCAGCAACTACAGCACCAATTTGACCTCTTGACTGGAAACGTTCATATACTACAGGTGTCCAAAAAACAAAAACAAAAATTACAAAAAAAAGAAGATTGTGAAAATAGTGAAGTAATTAGGGGTTACTTTGAAGGACTTAAGAGCAAATATAAATAGTAATGCAGACTACTTTAGAAAGGAACTAGAAAATATAAGGAGGAGCCAAGAAAGATTAGAAAAGTTAGTTGCAGAGACACAAACTGAGTTAAAGGCACTGAAGAGAAGAATGAATAATGCAGAGAAATGAATTTGTGACTAGGATGACAGAATAATGGAAATCACCCAATTAGGACAGCAGACATAACCAAAAAAAAAAAAAAAAGAAAGAAAGCAATATAAGATATACATGGGATAATATAAAATGGGTCAATCTATGCATAATAGGGATTCCAGAAGGAGGAGAAAAAGAAAAGGGGATAGAAAATATATTTAAGAAATTATGTCTGAAACTTTCTAAAGCCAAAGGAAACAGGTATAAAGATTCAGGAAGCACAGAGGGCCCCAAACAAGTTGAACCCAAACAGGCCCACACAAAGGAATAATATGACAAAAATGGCAAATTTAAAACTAGAGAGGAGTTTAAAGGAAAAAGATAAAAGCAAAGCATTAATTATAAGAGAACACCCATAAGGATCTCAGGTGATTTCTCTACAGAAATTCTGCAGGCCAGAAAGCATGGCAAGATATGTTCAAAGTTCTAAAAGGGAAAAATTTGAAGCCTAGAATACCCTGCCAAGCAGGGATATAATTTAAAATAGAAGGAGAAATAAATAATTTTTCCAAAAAACAAAAATTAAAAGTATAGCAATACTAAACCCATTCTAAAAGAAATGCTGAAAGTCCTCCTGTAAGTAAGTAAGAAGAAATAGGATGGAAGAAACCAAAATTGGAAAGTATTCACTTAAGCCAATATACAGAAAAAAAAGAAAAAAAAAACTTTTGTAAAAGAAATAATAAACTAAAAGAACAGCAAAAGAATAAACATGATGATGTTAAAAAAAGTACATCAAAATCATAAATTGTGGGGAAGGAAATTAAAATCTAGACTCTTACTTTTTAGAATATTTTTAAGCCTACATGACTCTCAGGCTAATGAAAGCAAATATAGGAAAGGGTTAATGTATTTTAAAAACAGGGCATCCACTAATCAAAACCAAACAATACATTCACACAAAACAAAAAAAAAAAATAGGAAACAAGTATAAAATAGAATGAAATCATCCAAACAAACAAATGAAAAAAAGAAAAAATGAAAAACAGAATCAACTGGAAACAGGTTTTAACCTGGCAATAAATACATATTTATCAATAGTTACTTTAAGTAATAATGGACTGAATGCTCCATTCAAGACATAGAATGGCAGACTACATAAAAAAAAAGAGCCTAAAATGTGTTGCCTACAGGAGACTCGCATTAGGGAGAAGTACACATAAAATTGTGAGGGAGGGGATGGAAAAAGATATTTCATGCCAATGGAAAGACAGGAAAGCAAGAGTTGCAGTACTCATATCAGACAAAATAGACTTTAAAATGAAGGTGATAAAAAAAACAACAAACACTATTTAATGATAAAAGGAACCATTGAAGAAGAGCATATTACACTCAGCAACAATATATGCCCATGATATAAGAGCACCCAGATACATACAACAAATACTAACAGACATAAAAGGAGAAATTAATGCAAATACAATAATAGCAGAAGACATTAACACAATACGTCCATCAAAGGACAGATCCTCTAGACAGAATATCAACAAGCAACAGAGATCCTAAATGACACAATAGAAAAGTTAGACTTAGAGTTCCTGTCATGGCACAGTGGTTAAGGAATCCAACTAGGAACCATGAGGTTGCGGGTTCCGTTCCTGCCCTTGCTCAGTGGGTTAACGATCTGGCGTTGCCGTGAGCTGTGGTGTAGGTTGCAGACGCGGCTCAGATCCTGCGTTGCTGTGGCTCTGGCATAGGCCAGTGGCTACAGCTCCGATTCGACCCCTAGCCTGGGAACCTCCATATGCCGCAAGAGCAGCCTGAGAAATACCAAAAAGACCAAAAAAAAAAAAAAAAAAAAGTTAGACTTAACTGAACTTTTCAGGATATTACATCCCAAAAATCAGAATATACATTCTTTGCAGATACACATGGAATATTCTCAAGGACTGACCACATATTGGAGCACAAAAACAACCTCAACAAATTTAAGAATATGGAAATTATTTCAAGTATCTTCTCTGAACAAAATGAAATGAAATTTGAGATCAAACACAGAAAAAGAAATGAGAAAAAACTGACTAAATATAGACTAAACAACATGCTACTAAAAAATCAATGGGTCAATGAGAAAAAAAATAAATTAAAAAAACACCTTGAGACAAATGATAATGAAGACACAATGATTCAAAATCTATGGGATGCCACAAGAGCAGTGCTTAGAGGGAAGTTCATAGTGATATAGTGATATAGGCCTTCCTCAAAAAAGAAGAAAAACCTGACCCCCTTGCTGTACAGTGGGAAAATAAAAAAAAAAAAAAAGAAAAATCTCAAATCAATGACTTAACCCAATGCCTAAGAGATTTAGAAAAAGAAGAATAAACAAAACAAAGTCAGCAGAAGAAAGGAAAGCATAAAGATCAGAGAGGAAATAAATAAAATAGAGATTAAAAAACAATAGAAAAAATTAACAAAACCAAGAGTTGGTTTTTTGGAAAGGTAATCAATACTGACAAACCTCTGGCCAGACTCACCAGGAAGAAGAGAGAAATAACCCAAACAAAATAAGAAATGGAAAAGGAGAAATCTCAATGGATATTGCAAAAATACAAAAAAAAAAAAAAGAGAGAATACAATGAACAATTACATGCCAACAAATTTGACAACCTAGGAGAAATGGACAACTTTCTAGAGACATACAGCCCACCAAATCTGACTCAAGAAGTAATATATCAGTCAAGCAGACCTATCACTAGAAATGACATTGAATATGTAATAAAAACAATCCCTACAAACAAAACTCCAGGACAGAAGGCTTCAGAAGTGAATTATACTAAACATACAAAGAATGATTAAACCCATCCTTCTTAAATTTTCCAAAAGTTTGAAGAAGAAGGAAGAATTTCATAGACATTCTATGAAGCCACCATCACCCTAATACCAAAACCAAAGATACTACCAAAATAGAAAATTATAGGCCAATGTCTTTGATGAATATAGATGCAAAAATTCTCAACAAAATTTTAGCTAATTGAATCCAACAATGTATAAAAAAAGATCATACACCACGACTAAGTGGGATTCATCCCAAGTTCACAAAGATGGTTCAACATAGAGAAATGAATCAGTGTCATTAGCCACATTAACAAAGTAAAGTGAAAAAACACATGATCAACTCAATAGACACAGGAAAAGCATCTGACCAAGTTTAACATCCATTTATGATGAAAACTATTACCAAAGTGTATGTAGAGGTAAGATGCCTTAACATAGTAAAAACCCACAGCAAATATAATACTCAATGGAGAGAAGCTGAAAGCCTTCCCACTTAAATCTGGATCAAGACAAAGCTGCCCACACTTACCACTTTTGTTCAATATATTATTGGAAGTCCTAGCCATTGCAATCAGAAAAACAATGAAATAAAATGTACCCAAAATGGAAGAGAATAGTTACAATTGTCACTCTGTGCAGATGACATATATTATTTATAGCAAAACCTAAGGATTTCACACAAAAATTACTATAATTTATCGATGAATTCAGAAGTAGCAGTATACACAATTAACATTCAGAAATCAGTTGCATTTTTGTAGAATAACAGTGAAATATTAGAAAGGGAAAATAAAAATAAATTTTAAAATTGCATCCAAAAAAATTAAACACCTGGGAATAAATCTGACCATGGAGGTGAAAGACACATATGCTGAGAACTATAAAACATTAATAAAGGAAATTAAAGAGGATTCAAAGAAATTTAAAGATATTCCATGCTCCTGCATTGGAGAATTAATATCATTAAATGACCAGAGTACCCAAAGCAATCTACAGATTCAATGTAATCCCTGTCAAATTACCTATGACATTTTTTCACAGAACTATAACAAACAATCCAAAAATTTATATGGAACCATAAAAGACCTGGAATTGCCAAAGAAATCCTGAGGAACAAAAACCAAGCAAGAAACATAACTTTCTCAGACTTCCGACAATATTACAGAGCTACAATGATCAACACAGTGTGGTACTCATACAAAAACAGGCATATTGACCATTGGAACAGAATAGAGAAATAAACCCAGACACCCATGGTCAATTAATCTTTGACAAAGATGCAGGAATATAAAATCGCAAAAAGTCTCTTCAGCAAGTTGTGCTGGGAAACCATTGTAAATCAACTATAATATAAATTTAAAAATCTATAAAAATAAATAAAGAAAAAACTAAATCTACATAAAATAAAAACCCAGGATTTCCCATCATGACTCAGCAGTAATAAATCCAACTAGGGAGTTCCCGTCATGGTGCAGTGGTTAACAAATCTGACTAGGAACCATGAGGTTGTGGGTTCAGTCCCTGCACTTGCTTAGTGGGTTAACTATCCAGCATTGCTGTGAGCTGTGGTGTAGGTTGCAGACGCGGCTCAGATCCTGCATTGCTGTGGCTCTGGCATAGGCCGGAGACTACAGTTCTAATTAGATCCCTAGCCTGGGAACCTCCATATGCTGTGGGAGCGGCCCAAGAAATAGCAAAAAGACAAAAAAAACAAAACAAAACAAAAAAATCCAACTAGTATCCATGATTATGCTGGTTCAATCCCTGGCCTTGCTTAATGGGTTAAGGATATGTGTTGCAGTGAGCTGTGGTATAGGTAGCAGATGCAGCTCAGATATGGGTGTTACTGTGGCCATGGTGTAGCCAGCAGCTGCGCTCCAATTTGACCCCTAGCCTGGGAACGTCCATATGCCATAGGCCACATACGTAGCCCTAAACAAGCAAAACAACAACAACAACAACAAGAAAAACCCTCATAATAACAAAATGGATATGTTGGTGAAAATTCAAGAAATAATCAAGTTAAGAAGAAAAAACATTAAGGAATTTTATTGAGGCTAAACTGAGGAATATAACATAGGAGCTAGATTCTCAGAAAGCTCTGAGTACTCTTTTACCTGTTAGTAGTAGAAGGCATAATCATATATATTTTCAAGAAAAAGAATCACACATCAAATTAATGTACTAATATTCTACCCAAAGGTCATCAAGACTATATAGTCAAGGTAAGCATATACAAAGTAAAAAGTCACCATAACCCCTTACAGAATTGGGAAAATATGCAATTATTTTATGAAATTATAATGCTAGTGTCAGAAAAAAGATAAAAATACCAATATTTATGATCAAGCAGGCATTCCCATCTTTGAGGATCTCTGGTTAATATGTAAAGCAGATGTACAGTGCTTATCAGGGATGTAGAGAGGCCAAAACAAAAACAGAGAGGGATTTTATGTCTAATTTTTCTTGTCCTGCTTTAAAATATGAATTTTATTTCATCAGATATATACTAGTGATTCAATTATATTATTTAATCTGTCCACATTTATTAAAAATGTAAATATTCAAGCAGTGTTTTTCATGTCTATAATTACATAATCATATTAGTGTATACATCTATATCTCTATATGCCTCTATATCTGTATTATATTATTCTAACATACCATAGATAACCACACATTATATTTTTTTTTTTTTTTGGCTGCACCTACAGCATAGGGAAGTTTCTGTGTCAGGGACTGAATCTGAAGCACAGCTGTGATCTATGTCATGGCTGTGGCAATGCCAGATCCTTTTAACATATCTCACCAATCCAGGGATTAAATCCATGCCTCTGCAGTGACTAGACCTGCTGCAGTTGGATACCTTAACCCACTGAGCCACAGTGGGAACTCCACATATTACTTTCAATTGTGATTATCTTTTTCCTCTAGCCTTATTAATTTTTGAATGAAAAATAAAAATGGTGTACATATAAAGTGTAGATGTTTTTTCTATATGCACACATTGTGAAATTACTACAAAAAATCAAGGTAATCTTTCCATCACCTCACATTGTTACCAATTTTTGTTTGTGCATTGTGACAACACATAAGACTTACCCTCAGCAATAGTTTAACTACACCTTATTGTATTGTTAAGTATAAGCCCTATGTTGTTCAATAGACCACTAAGACATTCATCTTGCATTACAAAAAAGTCTGTTTTCTTTGAGTAACTCCTTCTTTTCCCTTACGCTAGTCACTTATAATTACTCTTCTAGTTTCTGGCTTATTTCTTTATTTCTTTTTTTTTCCTTTTTCTTAATTGCTTTGTCTAGGTCATTGAATAATATGTTCAAAAGGAGAGATAAGAGAAAATATCTTTTTATTCTGCATCTTAAGGGAAAACTTTTAGCTTTTCATCATTAAATATAATGTTAGCTGTAGACTTCTAATAAATATCATTTATTACATTAGTAAATCCTTCCAAACTTATTTTGCTTAAACTGTTCTTTTTTATTGTTTTCCCAATGCAATTTTTTTTTTCTACTGTACAGCATGGTGACCCAGTTACACATACATGTATACATTCTTTTTTCTCACATTATCATGCTCCATCATAAGTGATTATTTAATTATTACAAAATACTGTTGATTATGTCGGATACTTTCTCTGCATGTATCTTTTATTCTCTTAGTGTGATACATCGCATTGGTTGAATTGCACAAGGTGAAACATCCTTACATCCCTGAAATAAATTATACTTGGTCATAGTTTTTTATTTGATACTTCAATATACTGTTAAATTTGTTTGGGGTAGCATTTTATTGGAGGATATCAAATATGTCATCAGGAATATTTATATGAAGTTTTATTTTCTTCTGGGGTTTTTATCTGGTTTTGTCATCAGGTTAATACTGGCCTCATAGAGTAATTTTTAGTGTTCCTTCTACTATTTTTTATTGAGTTTAAAAAGGTTTTGTACTGATTCTTCAACTCTTTGGTGGAATTTATATTTGAGGGCTTCTGGTCTTGTGCTTTCACTGCTTGGTATATTGTTTGATTACCGCTTCAATCTCTGTGTTTGTTATTGGTTTGTTCAAGCTTTGCAGCTTGCCCTTGTCTTGATTCAGACTTAGTAGCTCAAATGTTTTCAAGAAATTATACATTTCTCCTAGGTTATCCAATTCTTTGTTGTAAAGTAATTCAAATTTTCTCTTACTATTTTATCTCTGTGACATCAGTTGTAATTTCTCCTCATTAAATGCTGATTTTTTATGTAAATCTTAATTATTATTTTCTAAACTGGTGTATATAAATGTAGATTTTGTTCATTTTTTCAAAAAATTAATTCAGCATGTTAATTATTTTTGATTATTTTATTATTTTTCTTGTGACATTTGTTATTTTCTTCCTTTTTTGCTAAATGTGACCTTGAAATGCTTTTTAAAATCTAATCTGTTCAGGAAATAAAACTAGCTGTTTGTCTTTAGATTTATTTTCTTAATTTCGACACCTATTACTATAAACATCTCTGTTAGAATTGCTTTTCCGTATCTCATATATTTTGCTATGTTTTTTCCCATTTGTGTAAAGATTTTTTCCTTTGTTTTTGACTTAATTGATTGTTCAGGATTTATTAATTTTCAAGTTTTTGTGCATTATCCAGGTTTCCACCTGTTATTGATTCCTAATTTAATATACCTGTGATTGGAAAAAAAGCTTGATATAAATTCAGTCTTTATAAATTTATTAAGGCTTATTTTGTGGTTTGCCACATAATTCTATCTTGGAGAATGTTCCATGTACACTTGAGAAAAATATGGATTTTATTGTTATTGGAAGGAATATTTTGAAAGGTCCTTTTGGATTAAAGGGTGTCAAGAGACATGTTTCTACAATATTTTCTTAGCCTCTCTGCTTCTATTTTCTATGCTAAAAACTTTGTTTTGTCCTGCTTTACCTTTACCCTACATTCCTGCTTGAAAAACAGTCATGGTGATACTAAATGACTTAAGCTTAAGAACAAAGACCAAAAGGCAAAAGCTATTCATGTGGTCAGCTGAATGAAGACATAATGCTTTGGTCTAGGCATGCTGGACCTATGTAGATAGGAATGCTATTTTCACAGCATGATATGTCCTGTTAAGATAAGAGAAAGATGAGCCTCATGGCCCCAAGGGGTTTATGAAGGGTCACTAGCAGGATATGCATCAGCAAGGAGAACAAGGTGCAAACCTAGGCACTCTGGGTTGCTGCAGATAGGCATGCCATCTGTGGAAGCACAATGGTGATTCTCTAGATTCTATGCATAGATAGCTGAGGCCAGGCTATTGATTGTTAAATGCCTAAAGGTCAGAGTAAAAGCTTAACCAGCTACCAGTTATGTGACTTTAAAAAAAAATTAAAAAAAAAAAACTATATTCTGCACCTACAGCCCCCTCCTCACTTGATGTAACCTAAAGAGCACAATAAAAGAAGTGTGGTTTCGTGAAGCAGCGCTTTTGCTCCCTGAGACCTTGAGTCCCCTGGTTCCCACCTTTGATTAAAATAAATGTCTCTGTGTTTTGTTTTATGTTAATTTTTCTTAAGTTTCACAGTGCCTGTTCTTCAGCCCTTACCTGCTGAGCTGGTCTCAGCAAAAATGTAGTTAAAATCTATTTTTTTCTTACTAATTTTCTGTTTGTATGACTGCCTGTTTTTAAATGTGTTATATTGAAATATCCTACTAATGTTGTGTTGTTTTATATCTCCTCTTTGGATTAGTTAATATTTGCTTTATATACTTAGGTTTACTGATACTAAATTCTCATATACTAACAATTGTTATAGCCTGTTGATCACCTTATCATCATATCCATCTCTCTTTTGGTTTCTGTTTTCATAGAATATCTTTCCATGCCTTCACTTAAAGCCTATATGTGTTTTAAAGCTGAAGTAATAATGTTGTGGAGAGAATATGGACAGACATTTTCCATTTGTTTAGCCACTTAGCCACCTGTCTTTTGATTGGGATCTTTAATCTTCCAGCTTGAGAGACCATTACAAAAAGATACTTCAATGATTAACATCCTGTATGTGACAAAAAAAAAAAAAAATCTACTCTATGGCAAGTCACTATCATTAGCCAAATCCAGAAAGATGCCCTTCATGGTATACTTGTTGATAAAGTCCAGATAGTTTAGATTTCAGGACATTGTTTGAGTAATAACAAACACAGGATTTAGATGATTTTATGAAATACCCCCTACACACAATTTATACATTTTGTTTTTATTTATTTATCTGAATTAGTATTCCTGAACACATGGATTAATATATTTTATGATTTTTAAAATGTAGTTGTTAAGCAAATTACCACTTCTCTTTTATTTCTTCTTTTCTCTTCATTCTCTGTATCTCTAACTACCAGTGTTTTCTACATCTCTATATTTTCTTTATCTTTAAGTGTATGTGTGTCTGTGTGTGTTGAATGTATATATGTGTGTTCGTAAAATTATATTCCCTTCTCCTCTATAAAATGTTCTGGTTAATTTATCTTGGTTGAGTTCTTTAAGTAGTTTTGATATGGAATTTTTTTTTTTAGTTTTTTCATTGAATTTTTAATTTAAATAATAATCTGCTTCTATTTTGCCAAGCTTTACTTACATATTTTCCAAATATTTGCATTTAATAATTAATATCCACACTTCGATTTTAAGCTCCTTGATTCTACTCAATAATTAAAAAATGTAGACTTCTTGAACACTAAGAATTTTTTGAACAAAATTTTAAAGTGCTGAAAGTTTTTCATGTGTTTTTCTTTAACATTTTTAGTTATATTAACTATAAATTACTTTTAGGTCATTAGTAAAAGAAATTATATAAATTAATTTAGTGACTCAACATAATGTAAAATCAGAAATCAACATAATTTTATTAATTTGATTAAATAGTTGAATGCATACAACTTTGAGACATTATTTAATATTTTATTAACTTAGTTACATATTTTAATTGCATTATATTATAGAGTCAAAGTTGATAAAAATGTTACTAACCAGTTTAAATATGATCTAATGTATTTTCTTAATTGAATATGTATATTTAATTTTTTATATCTCATTATTTGAATAGTGACACTGTAATAGTATTATTAATTCATATGAACTAGTGAAATAATTTGTAAACAAAAATGTCAAGTATTTAAAAGAAAAAATTACAATTTAACATAACAAATTCAAAAGATTTCACCATCTTTTCTATCCATTCATGGGTGCCATACAAATATATATATTATATCCTGTATCAAAATCAATTGAGTCAAATTCAGAACTGATTGTCACCATCATAGAATGAACCATTTGAGAATAAATCTGTATTATCTGAAGTGTAATTAGAACAAAATGTTTATTATTATAAGTACTTTGAAATTAAATTTTAAAATATTTGAGTAAAATGGAAAGAAAATATTTTGAGTAGGCAACAACTGAAAAGCTTCTGGATCAAGTTTGCACATGTTTGTGGTACAGGCTGATGCTTATCTTCAACTAAGTTTAGGAAGAAAGCAATAAATAATGAAGATATTTTATATTTATATTTGCTTTAGGAAGAAAGCAATAAATAATGAAGATATTTTATATTTCCCAATATTTGTATACTTTATAAGTATACATTGACTAATATTATTTTATTATGCAACAATTTGATGAGTTCTCTCCTTTTTAAAATGTGAATATGCACAAGTAAATATTCTGTGTAAGACCTATCGTGAGAAAATAAAGTATCCAATCAGGATATTTTTCTTAATTTCCCATGCACACTATGTAATGAAATAAATGTAAAAAATATATACTTAGAGTGTAATGTTATGATGGCTCTTCACCAAATATTTCTGGAAATATTAGAATTATGATACAGTCTACTATCCTGTATTTTGCTTTTACCATTATAAACTAGTTGATTTATCTTATTTGCTTTAAAGATATTCTTATCCAAGAGAACTTTGTATATTTTCAATAATTATTCTACATATGAAGTTAACTTTTACAATTATAATTACTAATTGCCAGTGTCCTTGTCACAATAAATATATGCTTTATTTTAAATGAGTAATAGATTTCCATATCTCATATTTATAAGATGGTCTCATTCATATAACATCTTTAAGCCTTGCCCATATTAGAAAGTAATTACTCTAGCTACAAATCATAATACATAGTTACATATGGTACTGAAGTTCTTATAATTATTGATAATGTGATATTCTGTGTTAACACATGGTCATTGCACAAATGCTTAGAGTTGTAAGTGGCATGGAAACAAGCAATTAGCTTTACAAATATTAGAGATAAATTAGAAGACACTTGGAGAGTATTTGCTGAACAGTGAGGCTTAAATTCAAGTTTGTTGCATTTCTAGGGAGATTCCAAAGTGAGGAATCAATGGAGGAAAATAGAAAATATAAGATTCTACTACTTTCTCTTGTATACAGAAAATCAAAAAGAATCTAAGAGTTAAAAAGAGAAAACATGAGCTAATATAGTATGTAAACAAAATACTATGTTCAGTCTCCTTAAAATATATTTTCAAAGAAGAGTAAACATGTGTGTATATTTAATTAAAATGTGTGGAGAAGTATAATGTTAAAATTCATAGTAAGTAATTGCTAACCAAAATTCCCATCATGGCTCAGAGGAAAGGGATCTGATTAGCATCCATGAGGATGCAGGTTCAATCCCTGGCCTCACGCAGTAAGTTAAGGATCTGGTGTTGCTGTGAGTTTTGGTGTAGGCTGCAGTTCAGATCCGACATTGCTGTGGCTGTGGTGTAGGGTAGCAGCTACAGCTCCAATTTGACCCTTAGCCTAGGGACCTCCATATGCCATGGGTGCAGCCCTAAGAAGCAGAAAAAAAAAAAAAAAAAAAAAAGGTGTTAGTAAAAAATGTATTCACCCCAGTACATTTTTGAAAACATATTTTTTCTATGTTAAATTTTATTGTAAGTCTTAAATGTGTTTCAATGGTAGCAGTGGTAAAATTCTAATGCTCTATTGCAAAAATTAGTCAATTATTTTAATGAATGAAGATTTCAGAAAAAAAGGCATAAGCAAAATGAAGACATATCATCTTCACCCTCCCCTTATTCTCCAGTAAATTTTAACTAATGTATCTTCCTTTCAGAATATTTATTTGCTGCAATTTATATATAGCTAATAGGCCAGAAAATATAGAAAATTATAAACAAAAAAATATATCAACCAGCAGAGTTATCACAGAAATTTGATTGTGTTTGGGTTGTAGTAGCTTTTTTCTCCTAAGTTATTTGGGTGGGATATTGAATGAACAGTGCCAAAATGGAACACTAACAAACCACACATCAAGGAATACCACATAGGTTACTTTTGTGTACAGGTCATTATAATAAAGAATTAAAAACATTTCAAAATATTTCACAAGAAAAATAAAACGATAAAAATATATGAGGGAGATCTACATAGACATTACTCCACAGAAGACATATCGATGGCCAACAGGAAAATAAAAGATGCCAAACTTCACTCATTATTAGAGAAAGGCAAATGAAAACATCAATGAGGTATCACCTCACACCAGTTATAATAGTCATTATCAAAAGTCTACAAATCATAAGTGCTGGAGATGTGAAGAAAAAGGAACCCTCCTACACTATTGGTGGGAATATGTAGTGGTACAACCACTATAGAGATCAGCATGGATGTTCCCTAAAAAAAACTAAAAATAGAGTCACTATATGATATAGCAATCTCACTCCTGGGCATATATCTGGAAAAAAATAAAAAATATTCAAACACCCCAATACTTATTGAAACACTTTTAACAATAGCCAAGACACAGAAGTAACCTAAATATCCATTGACAGATGAATGGATAAATAGATTATTACTTAGCCATAAAAATAATGAAATAATTCCATTTACAATAATATGAATGGATTCTGAGATCATCATACTAAATTCAGTCAGTCATGAAAGATAAATTTCATATGCTATCACTTACATGTGGAAACTTAAAAAATGTTAAAAATGAGCTTAATGACAAAACAGAAATAGATTCACAGGCACAGAAAACAAACTCATGGTTACCAAAGGGAAAAGGTGAAGGATAAATTGAGAATTTGGGGTTAACATATACACACTACCATATATAAAATAGATAAACCACAATGAGCTCTGTATAGCATAGAGAAATATACTCAATATCTTATAATAAGTTATAAGGGAAAAGAATGTGAAAAAGCCCCAGGCTCAGATTTCAGGGGCCATTCTTAGTAACAGAGAATGTGCTTCTTTTCCAGAATACAAATCAGGACACCTGGGTATTCAGTCTCATTCAACTAGGAATATAATCTCTAGTCAAGTATCCCACCAGAATGTGTAAAATGACTTGATAAGCAGAAATCAAGATAAACTAATAGTAACTAGGTACAAACTATGAATGTGCAATTTTTCAAGCAATGTTCCAAAGTTGGTGCTGTCAGACCTGAATTCAGCTTCATTCATACTAGATATCATATTTTATCCCAGTTTGATCAAGAATCATCACTATAATTCCTGGTAACCCTGAAGATAAGCACAACAAACCAGACAGATTAATCCTGAATTTAGGCATATATTATGATGTGTCTCTATTATTTGAGAAACATAAGAATATTCTCCTTTGTCAATAGCTTTCTAGTGACCAACTTATCTAAACCTGCCTTTATGGCCTTGTTTCTTAAGCTGTATATAATGGGATTAAGGGAAGGGGGCAGAAAAATATAGAAAGAAGATAGAATGAGATCAGTGAATGAAGGGGACCCTAAAATAGGTTTCAAATAAGCAATAAAAGCAGTTGAAAGAAAAAGTGCAACAACTGCCAGGTGTGGGAGGCAAGTAGAATAGACTTTTGACTGTCCCTCTGTGGATGGAATCTTTTTGACAGTGGAGAAGATGTATATATATGAGATTATGATGCACAGAAAGCAACAGAAATCCAAGACTGCATTAACAAGAATGAGCACAACTTCTGCAGTTATATTCTTTGAGCAAGTAATAGCTAACAGCTGGGGAATATCACAGAAGAATTGCTGGATTTTGTTGAGGCCACAGTATGATAAGGAAAAGATTCCTATTGTGTGCATAGCAGATAACAAGCCACCACTGAGCCAAGACAGTGCAACAATCTGGACACATCTGTCCCTGTTCATAATGACTTCATAGTGCAGGGGATGGCAAATGGCAGTGTAGCGGTCAATGGACATTCCTGTGAGGAGCAGCAATTCTGCCACTGCTGAAAAAGGTACCAGAAAGACCTGGATGACACAGCTAAGAAATGAGATGGAATTCCTTTGTATCAAAGAGTTAAAAACAATTTTAGGCACAACAGCTGAAACAAGGCAAATATCAAACAGGGACAGATTTCTTAAGAAGAAGTACATGGGTATGTGGAGGGATGGGTCTAAGGATGTGATGGCAATAATGAGGCTATTTCCCATTAGGGCTGCCAGGTAAATTATTATAAAAAACACAGATTGTAAGAACTGAAACCTCCATGTGCCAGAAAAACCCAAGAGAAGAAATTCTGTTAGCACTGAGATATTGTTCATTCTTGACGAAACATTCTGTGTGAAAAAAAGAAAAAAAATTTGTTTAAATGATCAAGAATTCTAAATATAGCATATTTTCCTTCAATAAAACTGAGAAATAAAAACTTTAGGTGTTTCTATTTAATGTTCATCATATAATGAATGTGTTGTGTATGTGCATGAAAAAGAGAGAGAGAAATGAAAAATAATTTTAACAGTATACTTTCTCCATCAATACAGTTCAATTTATTAATCATATGTTTGTATGTATTATTTTATCATCTTTACTTCTTCTTCTTTTTGTGTGCCCAAATGTTATAATGCTATGCAAGTACATAGCAAATTGTTTCAGATTGACAACAAAATGCAACCTGGTCTCATAAATAACAATTTAATTCACATATTAATGAAAATAAGGGGACCAATATAGAGTATCCATTGATCCCATTTCATATATTATATCCACTTGCTTTTCATTTTTTGTCTTTAAATCAACTGTTTTACTTAAAATTATTTGCTGATTTTCATCTTAAAAATAAACTCCATGAAATAAAGAATTTTCTCCTCTCTACTTTAAATTTCATTCCTTCCTATACTTTTTAAATCTCTTCTTATAAGATTTTAGGTTATTGTACAATTGATTAAATGTCATATCCCATAATTTCTTCTTTTGGTCTTTTGAGTTTCTATAATTCTTCCTTCACACTCTCTTATCATTTTGGTTACCTAGATTTCACTTTTTTAAAGTTTTTCAATTAATTTTTAAAATCCATATGCCTAGACACAATGACAGAAAGCTAGAAAGAGATAAATACACACGTAAATGTTCATGAGGTTATACTTATTAATACAAAATGTAGAATTATGTGAAAGGTTAAATTTCTGTTTACAAAACTGTATTTTCTTTCTCTGACTTTTAATTACTAATATAATTTTCCTACAACTGAAAAATGTTTCCTAGTATCATGAAATCTTTGCAAATATTTTGCCTAAATATAACCCCATATTAAAGGGAAAATTCCATGTATTTCTCTACTTGATTTAAAATTGACCAAAACTTTGATGGTGAAGACATCAAAAAGGCATTGTTATAGACATAGACAGATGCAAAAATATACATAGATATGCATATATAAAATATCTATATATATAAACTTATCTCTCTTCTAGTTATCTAGTCTTGTCTCAACATGTTTCTGGTATTATTACTTTAATGCCTTAATTGAGACCATTAGCTACGGCCTGTCTTTTCCATTCAACAATCAACAACTATTCCCTATTCATTTAAGAATCCAATTAATATAGCTGAATAAAATAAAGAAAATATATTTGTTTTGAAATTTGGGTGAATCAATTTAGAGTAAAATGTTGAAATAAACTGACATGTCTGTTGATTTTGTTCAGTGCACAATTTACATTAAAATACTCCTTCATTTAAATCTTGCAATTTTGTTAATATTTTGTTTTCTTCCTAGATTGGCTAGTGTTCTTTATTTTTATTAATGTCATACATTCTCTCTCTCTGTTTTTCTGTCTCTGTCCATCTCTCTCTTTGTTTCTATTTCTCTCTTTCTCTCAGTAGATAGATATACAAATCTATTTAGCTGGACAGCTAGCTATCATCTAGATCCTTTTTAAAATTCTTTGAATAATGTAAATAGCTAAAAAATACATGAAAAAGAAACCATTGTGATCAGATGCTTGGAATGCAATATATTTGCTCATATTTTCTTGGAAGAAAACTACCTAAAACTAATCATTCCAAAATTATATTCATTTAAGAGTTATCAAATTTATTAGAGTAGAGAAGATATTTATATTTGAAATATATCTGAGCCTATATTCTAGATTCTCAAATGCACAGAGTTACAAAAATATTTTTCTTACTACCCCTCAATGTAGTCTATGATCTCCATAATATTCAGGACATTTTATTGTTAATGATATTACCAAATTAGTTACCACTTTTTGACATCTCCCTTTATCATTTTACTTACTTTTTTTTCTTCCTGGACACAATTTAAATAAAATATTTTCAACTGATTTTGCGTTGATTATGGTGTGCTCAGATAGTTCTGTATATTACAAATAAGTTATGTAAATAGCAATTACAATATCTCATAATGTCCTTTGTATGAGCTCATTTCAGAATTTATTTTTTTAAACCCATGTTTTAGAGATCTTAAATTAAATATCATGGCACAAGAAAATTTCTTACTAGAAAACTAAGAAATAAGGGTTTTGGCAGGCTTCTCATTTTCTGACTGAAATTATAACCAACCACCAGAATAAAAGAAAAATAACAGTCACTAAAGTATCTGTTCTATAGAAGATAAAGGAAGTCAGCAGGCTTTGTATGCAGTTGTTGGTGAAAATATTACTCACCATTAATGTTAATGGACAGAACTAAGTCTGACTTTCAAATATTAAGAAACTCCTTCCTTCTCTAATAGGAACTTTCCTTTTGGCTCTCTTGACTTTAGTATACATATTGTTGGTGAGAATAGAGCCTAAGGATAGTGATGATTTTATATCTGTTGTCCATGTCTCAAGGGCTTAAAGTCTGAAATTCTCCAAAGGGATATGCTGCTGCTTTTGTGTAAATTGGCTTATTGTATCTGTCCTTCACAATTATAAGAGATAAATCTTGGCACTACCTAATATGTGGAAATAAAATACCACAACTGAATTTTCCTTACCAAAAAGTCTCTTCCAATACTGGTATACAACCAAGAGTCCCATTAGTTGCTAAGAAGACATTTAAGGAATACACTTATCCAATCACCAATGAGCCTTTATAGAAAATAAGCTATGTGACTGGCACATTCCAAGGTATTGGTTATGTTATTCACAATGGGCTTTTTGTTTGTTTATTGTTTTTTTGAGAGCTAGGTTTTATTTGGGACAAAATGAGGACTTAACCCTGGGAGGCACCATCTCAAATAACCCTGAGAAAACTGCTCCAATGAGGCAAGGAGGGTAGTTAGGAAATACAAGTGTTTTGCAACAAAGGTTATGTAGTAGGGAAAGAAGGATTACTGCTAATAACCAAAAACTAAGATTGTCTTGTTAAGAAATTTAGTCCAGTGTGGGCCCAACAAGTGTCTGGGCTCACTGAAATCATTCCCTTGGCACCTCACCTAATTGTGGCCAGTATCTTGTATTTTCACAGCCTGAATTTCCTCGTGGCTCAATGTTAAGAGTGGTTGCAATCTGATGGCTGCTAGATGGCAGGCATTCTTTTTTTCCTTCCTGAGTTCCCTCAGGGCTTTCCAGCAGCTGTGCACACATTTTATAGAAGTTTGCTGCTGGTCTTGTGAGGGTTACTACTAGTCATGAGGAGCAGAGGTTACCATGAAGAATCATAGTATTTTTTTCTAGATACTAAGGGATGCAAGAATTTGGCTCATACAATATTCTCCTAAAAATATCTAGCTATCTGAATACTTGCTGTGCCAGTTTTCCCAGAGCACAAAATACCTCACCCCTAATCTCCACCTTGAGCCCGCTCAGGGAGTGTTGAAATCCAGCAGTTGCAATAGCTCATGATTTAATTCATGTAGAGGCAGATGGCAAATAATGTCAAGTACCAATTTCCAGTTCAGCAAAGTAACCAAGCCATACATACATATTCTTTTTTTCCACATTAACCTCTATCATGTTCGATCACAAGTGACTAGATATATTTCCCTGTGCTATACAGCAGGATCTCATTGCTTACCCACTCCAAATGCAATAGTTTGTATGTACTAACCTCAAACCCCCAGTCCAGTCCATTCCCTCCCCTCCCTCCTGGCAACTATTTGTCTATTCTCCAAGTCCATGAGTTTGTTTCCTTTCTATAGATAGGTTAATTTGTGATGTATATCAAATCTAAGATATATGATATCATATGGTATTTTTCTTTCTCTTTCTGACTTACTTCACTTAGTATGAGAGACTCTAGTTCCATTCATGTTGCTGAAAATGGCATTATCTTGTTCTTTTTTATGACTGAGTAGTATTCCATTGTGTATATGTATCATATTTTCTTAATAAATTAATCTATTGATAGACATTTAAGTTGTTTCCATGTCTTGGCTATTGTGATTGTGCTGCAATGAACATACAGGAGCATGTTTCTTTTTCAAGAAAAGTTTTGTCTGGATATATGCCTAGAAGTGGGATTGCTGGGTCATATTGTAATTCTATATTTAGTTTTCTGAGGTACTTCCATACTGTTTTCCATAGTGGTTGTACTAATTTATGTTCCAAACAACAGTGAAAGAGGGTAACTTTTTTTCCTTGCATCATTTGAAATTTCTCCCATTCCATAAATTGTCTTTTTTTTCTTGTTTCCTTCCTTTGCTGTGCAAAATCTTTTAAGTTAAATTAGGACCCATTGGTTTATTTTTGTTTTTATTTCTATTGCCTTGTGAGACTTACCTTTCTATGGTTAATGTAAGACAATGTTTTGCCTATGTTCTCTTCAAGGACTTTTAAGGTATCTTGTCTTACATTTAAGTCTTTAAGGCATTTTGAGTTTATTTTTGTGCATGGTGTGAGGGTGCGTTCTAGTTTCATTGATTTACACGCAGCTATCCAGTTTCTCTAGCACCACGTGCTGAAGAGACTATTTTTTGGTAAGTCTATTTAAAGTTTTGTCAATTTTGTTTTTGTTTTATAAAAAGCCAGCTCATTGTTTAGTTGAGTTTTCCTATTTTTAATCTCTATTTATTTATATTTTGTCTTTATCATGTCTTTCTTATGTTAATTGTGGGTTTAGTGTTATATTAGTTGTAGGCTTTTTGTTGTTGTCTTTCTTATTATTGTTCCTTAAAACATAAAGTTAATTTCTTATTGGAGATATTTATTACTATAATATAGAAACTATTGCTACAAACTTTCCTTTTAGAATTCCTTTTATTTGTACCATAATTGTAGTATGTTTTATCTCCATTTTTATCTACCATATTTTAAAAAATTTTTCTTTTGAAGTTTTTCTTTGACCAATTTTTTCAGCAGAATGTTGTTTAATCTCCATGTATTTATGATGATTTATTCTTATAAATTGACTTACCTTTTATCACATTATACTAAAATACTCTCTTCTAGCTTCTAATTTTTGGCTCAAGCATGAACTATAAGCTTATTGAAATTATATTATTTGATTAATTTCCTATCTCTGGTTACTTTCAAAATTCTTTTTTTTTGTCTTTGACACTAGATAGTTTAATTATAATTAGTCTCATTATGGCATATATTTCAACCTGATCAAATCAGGTATTGAAATCTAGAAATGAATTTTTCACTTCAATTATTGTATTTCAGCTCCAGAATTTCTGGTTTTTTTCTTTCTCCACAGTTCCTAACTCTTTGTTGAGTCAATATTGTCACTCTTGCATAATTTTCCTCATTTGATTTAGCTGTGTATCCGTATTCTCTTTTAGTTCATTGAACATCTGTATAAGTGTTATTTTAAGTGTTTTCAGCTGGCTAATAGATCTGTATTTTTTTATGGTTGATATCTGATGTGTTACCTTATTTCTTTGTATGAGTCATGTGTCCATTTCCTCTCTTAGTTTTGTGATGCTTTATTCATTTAGGAAAATAAGTACTTCTCATAGATTTTATACTGGATTTGTACAAGCAATGGCCTTTACCAGTAAGTATATCTGGAGGTTCTAGGACATCCCAGACTTTTTCTAATCCCTTTCTCACCTTGCTGTCTACCCACAGAATACAACTCTAATGTGGTGCTTAACTATGTTGGCTGTGTCGTCTAAATTTTGGAACCAGCTCTGTTAACACTTTGAATCAGATGAAAAAAACATCAGCATTCTGGAGTTCCCAGCATGTCTCAGTGGTTAACAAATCTTACTAGTAAGCATGAGGTTGTGGGTTTGATCTTGCTCAGTGGTTAAAGACTTGGCATTGTTGTGAGCTGTGGTGTAGGTCACAGACATGGTGCAGATTCCATGTTGCTGTGGCTCTGGCATAGGCTGGCAGCTACAGCTCCAATTAGACCCCTAGCCTGGGATCCTCTATATGCCACAGGCCACAGGTGCAGCCCTAGAAAAGACCAAAAAAAAAAAAAAAAAAAGAACTCCAGCATTCCTGTTTTGGTCCAGCAGATTAAGAACCTGACATAGTGTCTGTGACAATGAAGGTTTGTTACGTGGCCTCATTCAGTGGGAAATTGTCTAGATAGATAAAATAAAAGCCAGAATTAGAAGGAAGAAATTTTTAAATGATAAAACTCACTAGTAAATTCAATGATAATATAAAGATAGAAAATCACCCACTGACAAATATCATATTAAAAACAGCAAGCATTAGAAGGGTAGAGGACAAAGCAGAACATTGAAACTACATTTAAAAATTAAGAGACCAGCAACCAGAATTAATTCTGTACATATACCAATGACTATATCAAAATCAAATTGGAACCACAAACCAAAAATCTATAGTGGAGACACACATAAAAAAAGAAAAGCAATCCAACACAACACTAAAGATAGTCAGTAAATCACAAGAGAAGAGGACAAAAGAGGACGAGAAGGAAAAAAATTCAAAATAGCAACCCAAAGTAATTAAGAAAATGGCAATAAGTACATTTTTAACCATAATTACACTGAATGTAAAATGATAATATGCTTCAACCAAAAGTCAAGGACAGGCTGAGTAGATAAAAAAACAAGACCCATACACATGATTTTTCCAAGAGACCCTCTTCAGAGCAAAGGATATATACAGACTGAAAGTGAGGGTATGGAGGAAGGTATTCCATGCAATTTGAAATTAAAGGAAAGCATGATTAGCAATACTCATATCAGATAAAATAGACTTTAAAATAAAATTACAAAAAGGACACAATCCAATGATCAAAGGATCATTCCAATAAGGTATAACAATTGTAAATATATATTTATCCAACATATATTTGGAGCCAAATATATAAGGCAAACTTAACGGAGAACCAAAATATATAAGGCAACTGCTAACAACCATAAAGTGGGAAACTGATAATAACACAATAGTAGTGGGAGACATTAACACCCACATATATCAATGGACTGATCATCCAGGCAGAAAATCAACAAGGAAACACAGTGCTTAAGTGACATTCCAGACCAGATAGACTGAAGTTCATACAACAGTTCATCAAAAGTAGCAGAATATATATTCTTCTTAATGGCACATGGAACATTCTCAAGAATAGATCACATCTGGGGCCACAGATCAAGCATTGGTACATTTTTTTAAAAATGGAAATATTTTAAAGAGTTTTAAAAGACCACAGTTAGGAGTTCCCATCATGGGGCAGTGGAAATGAATCTGACTAGGAACCATGAGGTGGCAGGTTCAATCCTTGGCCTTGCTCAGTGGGTTAAGGATCTGGCATTGCTGTGGCTGTGGTGTCGGCCAGCAGCTACAGCTCCAATTGGACCCCTAGCCTGGGAACCTCCATATGCCATGGATGCGGCCCTGAAAAGACAAAAAGACAAAAAAAAAAAAAAAAAAAGACCACAATTATATGAGACAACAAAAGAAATACACAGAAAAATGTAGCAAAAAACACAAACTCAAGGAAGCTAAACAATATGCTACTAAAAAAACAATGGATTATTGACAAAATCAAAGAAGAATTCGAAAAATACTTGGAGACAAATGACAATGAAGACATAACAATCCAAAACCTATGGGACACAGCAAAAGCAGTTCTGAGATGGAAGTCCATATCAATATAATCTTATCTCAGGAAACAAGAAAAACCTCAAATAATTATCATCTAAAACATCTATAGAGGGAAGGACAGACAATGCCCCAAATTTATAGAAGGAAAGAAGTCATAAAGATTAGAGAAGAAATTAATACTATAGAGAAAGAAAAAATAAATCAATGAAATCAAAAGTTGGTTCTTTGAAAAGAGCAACAAAATTGATAAAATTTTAGCCAGATTCATCAAGCAAAAAAGATGTTTCAAATCAATAAAATTAGAAATGAAAAAGAAGAAATCACAACTGACAACACAGAAATTCAAAGGATTATAAAAAACTGCTATAAGCAAGTATATGCCAATAAAATGGACAGCCTAGAAGACATGCTCATATTCTTACAAAAGTACAACCTATCAAGACTGAACCAGAAAAAAAATAGAAAATATGAATAGACCCATTGCAAGAACTGAAATTGAAAATGTGATTAAAAACTTCCCAAGTACAAAAGTCCAGGATCTGATGGCTACACAAGTGAATTCTATCAAATATTCAGAGAAAAGTTAATATTTATTCTTCTGAAATTCTTCCAAAAAATTTGCAGAGGGTGGAACACTCCCAAGCTCATTCTATGAGGACAATATTACCCTAAAACAAAACCAGACAAAGATATCACAAAAAAATTACAGGCTAATATCACTAATCATTATAGATGCAAAAATCCTCAGTGAAATACTAGCAAATTCAGTAATACAATAAAAGTATCATACACCATGATCAAGTGGTATTTATCCCAGGGATGCAAGGGTTCTTTAATATCCAAAAAATAAATCAGTGTGAGACACCACCTCAAAAAACTTAAAAATAAAATAGTATCATCATCTCAGTAGACAAAATCCAACACTCATTTCTCATATAAACTCTTTAGAAAATGGTCATAAAGGAAAACTACCTCAACATAATAAAATCCACAGATGATAAATCCACAGCTAACATTATTCTAAATGGTGAAAAAAATAAAGCATGTCCACTGAGTTCAGGAATATCACAAGTACATCCACTTTCCATACTGTTATTTAAACTAGGTTCAGAAGCCGTAGCTATGGCAATGAAAGAAGAAAAAGAAATAAAAGAAATCCAAATTGGAAAAGATGAAGTAAAACTATAACTATTGTCAGGGAACATGACACATGTTCCCTAGAAAATTCTAAAAAGACTACCACAAAACTATTAGAGCTCATCAATTAATTTGGTCAATTTTCAGAATACAAAATTAATACACAGAAATTGATTGCATTTCTATACATAAAATGACAGATCAGAAAGGAAAATCAGGGAAACAATTCCATTTACTATCATATAAAACAGAATAAAATACCTAGGAATGAATAAACCTACCTAAACAGAAAAAAAAAATCTGTACTCTGAAAACTCTAAGATGCTTCTGAAAGAAACCAAAAATAAAACAAACAGATGGAAAGAAATACTATCATTTTGGTTTGGAAAAATCGTTATTGACAAAATGAGTATGCTACCCAAGGTGATATACAGATTCAATGTAATACCTAACAAATTACCAAGGACATTATTCAGAGAACTAGAAAAAATATTTTAAAGATATAAATTCCAGAAATAAACCTATGGTCAACTAATCTATGACAAAGGAGGAAAAAACATACAGTGGAAGAAAGATAATATTTTCAATAAATAATGCTGGGAAAACTGAACAGCTACATGTAAAAGAATGAAATTAGAATATTTTCTAACCCATATACAAAAATAAGCTCACAATGGATTGAAGACCTAAAAGTAAGGCCAGATACTCCTAGAGGAAAACATAGGCAGAAAGCCCTTTGACATAAATCACAGCAACATCCTGTTTGACCCATCTCCTGGAATAATATCAATAAAGACAAAAAAAATTGACCTAATTCAAACTCAAAAGCTTTTTCACAGCAAAGGAAACCATTGAAAAAAGAGGAGACAATACACATAATTAGAGAATATCTTTGCCAACAATGCAACCAACAAGGGCCTAATCTCTAAGTGTGTAAACAACTCATTCAACTCAACAACAGCAACAAACAAGCAACCCTATCAAAAAATGGGCAGAGGAGTTAAATAGACACTTCTCCAGGAAGACATATGGATGGCCAATGAGCACATGAATAAAAGGTTCAACATCATTAATTATTAGGTAAATACAAATCGAAATTAAAATGAGGTGCCATCTCTCACTGGTCAGGATGGGCCTCATTTACAAGTCAACAAATAACAAATGCTGGAGAGAGTGTGGAGTTTTATTTTGGGAATCTTCCATCACTATTGTTGGGAATGTAAATTGGTACACAACCAGCATGGAAAACAATATGGTGATACCTGAGAAAAATAAATATAGAACTACCATATGATCCAGAAATCCCACTCCTGGGCAATACTTTCATTCAAAAAACATATCCAATCCTATTTTCATTGCAGTGCTATTCACAATAGCCAAGACACAGAAACAATCTAAATGTATATTGACAGATGAATGGATTAAGAGGTGGATTGAGAGATAAATACAACGTAATACAACTTGGGCATAAAAAATTACAAAATAATATCATTTGCAGCAACGTGGATGCAATGAGACTCATATTAAGTGAAGTAAATCAGAAAAAATAAATACAAATACCACATGATGTCACTTATATGTAGAATCTAAAATATGGCACAGATGATCCTATCTATAATACAGAAACAGATCACAGACAGGTAGTGAAGACATGTGTTTGCTTGGGGTGGGGAGCGAGGAATTGTATGGATAGGGAGTTTAGAGTTGGTAAAGGCAAAATATTACACTTGGAATATTTACATGAAGTTGTAAAATTACAAATGGTGCATCAATTGCCATGAATTATTACCCCTTTTGTGGGAATTCCCTTTTTGTTTTATAATGACACAGATGCTGTTAACTTCTCAATTGATCTCTAGAACACTGCCAGAGATATCGTGGTCTGTATATCACAATTAACACATTGTCTCTCTGGATATAAGACCTGTTGCTTCCTATTATACCATCTTTCTGATATATTTCCCTCTCCTGTAATAATGAAGCATAGTTTTGCTGTAGAATTTTGAGTTGATAGTGTTTTTCTTTCAGTAATTGGAGTATCACACTGCCTCTGGAAAGCAAGTTTTCTGCTGAAGAATATATGGATGAACATAAAGAAATAAGCAAGTAATTTTTTTTCTCAAACAGTTTTTGGAATTATCTGCTATATAATCTTTGATTCTTACTGTTGAGTTCTTTCACCTAGACCTGTATGCCCCTTCTCTTATTTCCTCTTTTCCCACAGAGGTAACTAGAGACTCAGTGGTAGGGGAATTGGTAATGTTATTAAAGGATATGACTTTGCAACTAGAAAATTACAGAGATATGGAGATCTAACATATTGCATAGTAATTATAGGCAACCATAATGTGATATATAATTCAAAGTTGTGAAAAAAATTGTACTTGACTAGAACCCACATGTTTGGACTACATTTACATTTTGCTACAAGTTGTACCAACATATCTACGCAAGTTCTTTCTTTAGGGCCATTTGTTCAAATAAAGTAATTTGAAACCCACCCAAAAAAAAACCATAATAAAAAGGTAAACTTATATCTCTAACACACACACACACACACACACACACACACAACACAAACTTGCCCTTTTTGTAACCTTTGGGATTATATGAATTATTTAATGTATTTATCCAATCATTTAATACCAACAGCTAAACAAATTCTGATTAATGCTTCAGGTTCATGTTTCAACTATTGAAAATGTAGTCATCATTTGTGCATGTGAGAGTATATTGAATTAACCCCAAGAAATTTATCCCCCACTGTGATCTCATTAAGATGACTGGGAGGCTTAGATCATGATTATTTAGCATAAAATGTTTCATAGTTAGTCCTTAGGGAAACTGAATTTGGTCCTCACCATTTTTCCATATATGCAATTCTTTGGCAATTTATATTTGTGCATATTGTTTCTAATATCAGATGTTGCCAAATATTTAAATACTCATATACATATATTATCAACAATAACTCCATATGCTGGAGAGGGTGTAGAGAAATGAGAAAATTCCTACACTGTTGGTGGGAATATCAATTTGTACAAGTATGGAAAACAGCATGGATGTACCTAAAAAACTAAATATATAATTACAATATGATCTATCAATCATATGGACATATATCTAGACAAAACCTTCCTTGAAAAAGACACATGCACTTGTATGTTCATTGCAGAACTATTCAAAATAGCCATGAATAGGAAACAACCTAAATGTCCATTGACAGATGAATGGATTAAGAAGATATACACAACAGAATACTATTCAGCTGTAAAAAATAACAAGACAATGCCATTTGAAGCAACATGGATGGAACTGAGAGTCTCATACTAATTACTAAGTGAAGTAAATCAGAAAGAGAAAGACAAATACTAAATGATATTACTTATATCTGGAATCTAATATCTGGCACAAATGAACATATCTACAGAAAAGAAACAAACTCATGGTTGTGGATAGCAGACTTGTGGTTGCCAAGGGGGGCAGGGAGAGAGTGGCATGGACTGGGAGTTTGGGGTTAGTAGATGCAAACAATTGCATTTATAGAAACAATAAGGTCCTGGTGGATACAATAGGGAAATATATCCAATCACTTGTGATGGAATATGATGGAAAATAATAGGAAAAAAAGAAAGTATGTACATGTAAAACTGGGCCATTTTGCTGTTAAACAGAAATTGACAGAATGTTGTAAATTGACTATAATAAAATTAAAAAAAAATAAATGATGCATGGTAGAGCACTTCCTAAAAAAAAGAAATAAAAAATAGAAACCTTAATTTATAAAGAAATAAAGGCAGTCTACTCTTCCATTCCAAACCAAATAGAATTACAAATGTTTATGTATTTTGGCTTTAGTTAAGACCATCTATGTACACACACAGTGTTGATGTCCTTTCAAAAACCCTCACACCATGCATGAAAATAAACTGAAAATGACATAAAGATGTAAATATAAGACAAGATACCATCAAACTCCTGGAAGAGAACATAGGCAAAACACTCTCTGACATCAACCTTACACATGTTTTCTCAGGTCAGTCTCCCAAAGCAACAGAAATAAAAGCAAAAATAAACTAATCAGACCTAATCAAACTGACAAGCTTTTGACAGAAAAGGAAAACAAAAAGAAAACAAAAAGACAACTATAGAATGAGAGAAAATAGTTTCAAATGATGCAACTGACAAGGGCTTAATCTCTAGAATCCATGGGAGCAACTTGTATGACTCGAAAGCAAAAAAAGCCAACAACCCAACTGAAAAAAAATGGGAAAAGACCTGAATAGACATTTTTCCAAGGAAGATGTACTGATGGCCAACAAGCACATGAAACAATGCTCAACATCCCTGATTATTAGAGAAATGAAAATCAAAACTACCATGAGATACCAACTCACACCAGTCAGAATGGCCATCATTAATAAGTCCACAAATAACAAATGCTGGAGAGGGTGTGGAGAAAAGGGAACCCTCCTGCACTGTTGGTGGGAATGTAAGCTGGCACAACCACTATGGAGAATGGTATGGCGGTACCTTAGAAATCTATACATAGAACTACTATATGATCCAGCAATACCACTCTTGGACTTATATCCAGACAAAACTTTTCTTAAAAAAGACACACGCACCCACATGTTCATTGCAGCACTATTCACAGTAGCCAAAACATGGCAATAGTTGCTGATATTGTCTAGATATAGGAAAGAGTCCTTAGAGCTACCTGGTAGCAGGAGGTGTCACAGGAGCCACTAATGCCCCTGCATACTACTAAAACTATCATGTGCCCAGTGAATCTCTGCCACATCCCTCACCAAATCCATGCCTAGAAGCCACCCAGCTGCAGCAGAGGTAGCATAATACTGCTACTGCCATCACTTGCTCTGGGTACATGTGAGCCAGAACTCTAGGACTGGACACTTGCTCCTGCATATACTTACCTGCTATCAAAGGAATGATAAACATATAGGTAGGCAATATGAGAGGGCAAAGTAATAGCTTTCACATAAAGGATCACTACAAAAACACACAAAAAAGCTAAATAATGAGGAGATAGGTAATATGCCTGAAAAAGAATTGAGAATGACACTAGAGATGATCCAAGATATTCGAAAAAAGAATGGAGACACAGATCAAGAATTTACAAGAAATATTTACCAAAGAGTTAGAGGACTTGAAGAGCAAGAAAACTAGGAGGAATAGAACAATATCTTAAATGAAAAATACACTAGAAAGATTCAATAGGGGGAGAATGGAAGAAGAAGAATAAATAAGTGATGTAAAAACAGTTGTGGAAATCAGCATCACAGAAGATAATAAAGAAAAAAGAATAAAAATCTTAGGAGTGTCTAGGAGACTTCTGGGACAATATTAAATGTACCAGCATATGCATCATAGGGGTTCTAGAAGGAGAAGAAAGAGAAAGGGCCAGAGAAAATATCTGTAGAGATTATGGCTGAAAACTTCCATAACATAGGAAAGGAAACACTCATTAAAGTTGAAGAAACACAGAAAATACCATACAAGATAAACCCAAGGAGAAACACAGCTAGACACATACTAATTAAACAGACAAGATTTAAATATGAAGAAAAAATATTGAATGCCACAAGGGGAAAGCAACAGATAACATAAAATAGAACCCCATAAGGATAGCAGCAGATTTTTCAGCAGAAATTCTGCAAGGCATAAGGGATTTGCAACATATATTTAAAGAGATAGAGAGGAGGAACCTAGAACCAGAATATTCTACCCAGCAAGCTCTTATTCAGATTTGATAGAGGTATACAAAGATTTTCAGACAAGCAAAAACTAAGCTAATTCAGCACCTCCAAATCAGCTCTACGACAAGTATAAAGGAGTCATCTAAGCACAAAAGAGAAAGCTGGAATCAGAAAGAACAAAATTTCCAATAAGAAAACTCACTAGTAAAGTCAATGATAATATAAAGGTAGAAAATCACACATCAACAAATATATAAAAACTGGCAAGCATGAGAATAGGATAGGAAAAATGCAGAAGGTTGAAAATTCATTTGAGGAAGTTATCATTGTGTCTCAGTGGTAACGAACCTGACTGTCATGAGACATGTTTCTATAATATTTTCTTAGCCTCTTTTTTGAAAACTCCATCTTGACCTGCTTTACTTTACCCCATCTTCCTGCTTGAAAAACAGTAACAGTGATGGTAAATGACTTAAGCTTAAGAACAAAGACCTAAATCATAAGTTATTCATAGGGTCAGCTGAATGAGGACATAATGTTTTGGTCTAGGCACACCAGACCTGTGCAGATTGGCATGCCATTTGCACAAGCATGATATGCCCTCTAAAGAATAAGAGAAAGAGGAACCTCATGGCCCCAAGTGGTTTATGACTGGTCATTAGGAGAATATGCATTAGCAAAGAGAACCAAGGTGCAAACCTAGGCAAACTGGGTTGCCACATATAGGCATGCCCTTTGCAGAAGCACAGTGAGGATTCTCTGAAATGCTATGCATAGATAGCTATTGCCAAGCTTCCTCAAATGCTAATGGTTGTTAAATTCCTAAAGGTCAGAGTAAAAGCTTTACGATCTACCAGCTATGTGACTTTTAAAATAATAAAATAACTTATAAAATAATAAAAAATCCTATATCCTCCACCTAGAGCCCCCTCCTCACTTGAGGTAATCCTAAAGAGCACAATAAAAACAGTGTGGTTTCTTGAGGCAGCGCTCTTGGTCCCTCAGACCTTGAATCCCCCGGTTCCCGTCTTTACTTAAGATAAATGTCTGTGTGTCTTGTTTTATGTTAACTTATTTTTTCCTTAAGTTTCACAGCACCCGTTCTTCAGCCCCATCCTGCTGATCTGGTCTTGGCACCTGACTAGTATCCATGAGGGTGCAAGTTCAATCTCTGGCTCTAGTCAGAGTGTTCAAGATGAGGTGTTGCCATGAACCACAGTGTAGGTTGCAGACATGGCTTGAATCTGGCATTGCTGTGGCTTTAGGCTGCAAGCTGCAGCTCTGATTTGACTCTGAGCCAAGGAAATTCCATTCCACAGGTGTGGCACTAAAAAGAAAAAAAAAAAAGAAATGTATTTGAAATTAAGAGACCAGCAACAAAAACCAATTATGTACACATATTGATGATTATATCAAAATTAAACAAGAACCACAAACCAAAAAATTATATTAGACACACACATAGAAAAAACAATCCAAGCACAACAGTAAAGATAGAAAATCACAAGAGAAGACAACAAAAGAGGAAGGGAAGAACAAAGAACCAAGTAACAATCCAAAGTAATAATGAAAATGACAATAAGTACATACATACCATAATTACATTGAATGTAATAGATTAAATGCTCCAACTAAAGGACATGGACTGGCTGAGTGGTTGCAAAAACAAGATCCATTTATAGGCTGTTTACAAAAGAACCACTTGAGATCTAAAGACACATACAGACTTAAAGTGAGGGGATGGAAGAGGTATTACATGCAAATGAAAGCCAGAGTAGCAATACTCATATCAGAAAAAATAGATGTTAGAGTAAAGAAGGTCAAAAGAGACAAAGAAAGACATGATATAATGAGGAATTCCCATCGTGGCTCAGTGGTTAATGAATCCAACTAGGAACCATGAGGTTGCGGGTTTGATCCCTGGCCTTACTCAATGGGTCAAGGATCTGGTGTTGCCGTGAGCTGTGGTGTAGGTTCCAGATGCGGCTCAGATCCCGCACTGCTGTGGCCCTGGTGTAGGCTGGCAGCTACAGCTCCAATTAGACCCCTACCCTGGGAACCTCCATATGCCATGGGTGGAGCCCTAGAAATGACAAAAAAAAAAGACATGATATAATGATCAAAGGATCAATCAAAGAAGAAATAACAATTTTAAATATATATGCACCCAACATATAAACACCACAATATTATAAGGAATCTTCTAACAGCCATACTAGGAGAAATTGATAGCAAAACGTAATTGTGGTGGACTTACATCAATGGATGATCAACCCAGCAGAAAATCGACAAGGAAACACAGGCCTTAAGTGACATCGTAGACCAGATAGACTTACTTGATGTTCATACGATATTCCATCAAAAAGCAGAAGAATATACATTCTTCTCAAGTGCACATGGCACATTCTCCAGGATAGACCACATCTTGGGCCACAGAAGAAACTTTGATGAATTAAAAAAAAGATGAAATTATTTCAAGAATTTTCAAAGACTACAATTCTATGAGACAAGAAATTAACTGTAAGAAAAAAAAACAGAAAAACCCACAAACTCCTGGTAGGTAAAGAATATGCTTCTAAACAACCAATGGATTATTGAAAAAATCAAAGAGGCAATCAAAATATACTTAGGGACAAATGATAATGGAGATACAACAATACAAAACCTATGAGACAAAGCAAAGGCTCTTCTGATACAGAAGATTATGCCATACGATCTTATTTCAGGAAACAAGGAAAAGCTCAAATAAACAACCTAACCTTACATCTAAACATCTAGAAACAGATAAACAGACATAGCCAAAATTTGGTGAGGGAAATAAATCATAAAAATTATGGAATAAATTAATGACAGACAAAACAATAGAGATGATCAAGGAAATCAAAACTTGGTTCTTGGAAAAGAGCAATAGACTTGATAAACCTTTAGTCAGATTCATCAAAAAAAAAGAGGGAGAGGGTTCAAAATTAAAAATGAAAAGCAAAAGTTACAAATGACACCACAGAAATATGAAGGATCATAAGAGAATGCTGTAAGTAACTATGTACCTATAAAATGGAAAATCTAGAAGAAATGGATAGATTCTTATAGACTTATAACCTACCAAGACTGAATGAAGAAGAAAGTAAAAAAAGTGATTAGACTAAGCACAAGAACTGAAATTCAAAATATGATTAAAAACTTCCAAAAAAGAAAAGGTCATTACTTGATGGCTTCACTGGCAAATTCTATCAAACTTTGAGGAACGAGTTAACATCTACTCTACTGAAACTCTTCCAAAATATTGCGGAAGATGAAACACTCCAAAACCCATTCCATGAGGCCACCATCTACCTGATATTTAAACCAGACAAAGACACCACAGAAAAAGAAAATTAGAGACCAATATCGCTGAAGAACAGATGGAAAAATCCTTAACAAAATACTAGAAACCATATCCATCTGAGCATTAAAAGTATCATACACCATGATGAAGATAGATTTATCCCAGGATGCAAGGATTCTTCAATATCTGCAAATCAATCAGTGTGACACATCACATCAAGAAACTGAAAAATAAAAAATGTTTTAATCATATTAACAGATGCATAAAAACTTTTGACAAAATTAAGATAAGCAACAATGGAGCAAAATGGCTGAGGAGTAAGATGTCACACACACCTTCTCCCAAAAACACATCAAAAAAACACATCTACATGTAAAATGACTCACACAGAACATCAACTGAATGCTGGCAGAAGAACTTAATCCTCCAAAAAGGGCAAGAAACTCTTGACATAACTGGGTAGAACAAAAGAAAAAAAAGAGAGAGAGAGAGAGAAAAGGAATAAGGACTGGACTAGCATTCCTGAGAGGGAGCTGTGAAGGAGAAAAGGACCCACATCCTGGGAAGCCACCCAACTGATGGAAAGATCAGCTGAGTTGGAGGGACCTCAAAATCACTGAGAAAAGTGCAGCAGGTGGACTAAGAATAGCAAAGCAGAGTGAAAGCCGCACAAATCACCTGAACCTCCATCCTGGAGTCCACGGCCCGAGATGCTCAGGTGGGGGCTGAGTGCTGAAACTCAGGCTCTGGAGGTGAGCCCCTGGGAGAGTATTGGGGCTGGCTGTGCAGGGACAGCATGAGGAGCAAAGGAGAAGGGCACAACAGGCAGGGGAACAGTACACCACAGGCTGAGGAGGGGAATGCCATGGCAGAGGGAACCTGGGAGAAGGTCCAGACCCACAGGAGAGGCAAGGTGACATTGTTGGGGAGGGTGAGAGGAGGAGGGGCAGATTGCCATAGGAAACTCCTTGCATCAGAGTGTGCACATGCCTGTGGGATCTCAGAAGGAAGGGAGGCTCTGGTGCAGGCTACAAGCAGCGAGAAGACTCCTGCTTATTCAGGGGAGACTGGGCACTTCTTGTACAGGCTACTGGTGGCCAGGCACCTCTTCTGTGGACTAAGGGCATCAGGGGGCTAAGTGCGGCATGGTACCTCTTGCATGATCTACAGTTGGCAGGGACAGACTACAGCGGTTGTCTCTGAGGCCAGAGGAAGGCATGGCTTTCCACCAATGGGGGTCTGTGAGTGGGCCCCAACTCTGACCCTAGTCATCTCAGGGGATGGAAAAAAAGAGGGCACTGTAACCAAGCACTATACACTTTGGCTCTCACTCCCCTGGGAACACACCTGCCCTGCAGCTTCCACTGCAAAACACTCTGGGTGGTGCTCAGACAGTTGGATACTATCCCTTCCCAAGACCTTACAACTAGGAGTAGCTGGTGCAGCACCTCCTGCATGGGCTAAGTGGGACAGAATGCTTCTTGTGTGGTCTGCAGGTAAAGGGGGAAAACCACTGCAGTTATCAATGATTCCATATGTAGGTGTGGCCCACTGTTACTGGGGATACCTGAATAAATATCACTTGCAGCTCCAACCACCTCAGAGGGCACCACAGATAAGGAAATTATGACATAACACCACCTGTTGTTGCTCTCACTTCCCTGGGAGCACACCTGCCCTGCTACTGCCACTGCTAAACACTCTGGGCAGTGACCAGACCCTTGATCACTGACCCTTCCCAGCAACCTGCAACAAGGAACAGCTTGTGCAGCATATCCTGTGGGGGGTACGCAGGAAGAGGTACTTCTGGCATGGTCTACAGTAGGTGAGGGCAAATGACCACAATTATCTCTGGCTCCAGAGGTGGGAGTGGCTCACCACCACTAGGGGTCTGTGCACATACAGCACTTGCAGCCCAAGTCACCTCAAAGACACTATAGAGGAGGGCATTTTGATCAACAACAAATGTTGGTGCTCTCACACCCCCGGGAACACACCCGCCCTGCTTCCGCCACTGCCAAACACTCTGAGTGGTACCCACATGCCAGATCTCTGTCAGGTCCCAGGATCCTGCAACTAAGAGCAGCCTGTACAGCACCTCCTAGGTGGTCTAAGTGATACAAGTTGCTTCAAGCAAGGTCTACAGGTGGAGGGGCAAACCACCACAGTTATCACTGACTCTAGAGCTGGTCATGGCCTGCTCCCACTATGGGTCCCAGAACAGGCACCACCTGCAGTTCCAATCACCTCAGAGGAGGGCATTGCAATTAAACACAAGCTGTTGCTGCTCTCAGTCCCTTGGTAACTCATGCACCCTACTGTTGCTATTGCCAAATGCTCTGGTCACCTTGCAGATCTGCCTAGAGCTCATTATCACTTCCCAGGGTCCTGAAACTAGGAATAACCTGTACCACCTTCCCGCAGGTCCCTGCTGCTGTTGAGAGCCCAACAATTAGGCACTGGCTGCTGGCCCTAGCCATTGTCTCCTTCTCCCTGAAAACACACTGAGCATCCTGGGAATATCAGCCTGCTCACATCAAAGAAAGAGACAACAAATATTCAAACTCCCACACCAAAATAAGTGATAACACCCCAAGAAATACAAAGGGTTATTCTTGTATAGAAGTAGCCTTACAAGACTACAGTTTGGTTTCCCCAAACTCACAGAAAAAGAAAAACACAAGCAACATAAAGAAGCACAGAAACCATCCTTACTTCAAGGAACAGGAGAATTCACCTAAAGCAGTCAACAATGAAACAGACCTCTGTGGTCTGACAGATGTTGAGTTCAAAGGGGAAATAGTGAAAATACCAAAGGAATTAAGAGAGGATATGAACTGTAATGCAGATTCCTCTAGAAAGGAACTAGAAAATATAAGGAGGAGCCAAGAAAAACTAGAAAATCCATTTGCAGAGATATAAACCGAGCTAACGACAATAAAGACCAGAATGAATAATAAAGAGGAATGAATTAGTGATGTGGAAGATATAATAATGGAAATCACCCAATTAGGATGGCAGACAGAAAACCAAATGAAAAAGCAAGAAAGAAATATAAGAGACCCATGGGATAATAAAAAGCAGGGCAAGCTTCACATAATTGGAATTCCAGAAGGAGAAGAAAAAGAAAAGGGGATTGAAAATATCTTTGAAGAAATGATGGCTGAAAACTTTGCAAATCTAAATGATACTGATATCAAGATACAGGAGGCACAGAGGGCCCCAAACAAGCTGAACCCAAACAGGCCCACACCAAGACATAATAAAAATGGCAGGAGTTACAGATAAAGAGAGGATTCTAAAGGCATCAAGAGAAAAGAAAAACATTTATTATAAGGGAACCCCCCCATAAGGCTATCAGCTGACTTTTCTACAGAAACACTGAAAGCCAGAATGGAGTGGCAAGATATATTTAAAGTGCTTAAAGGAAAAAGTTTGCAACCTAGAATACTCTATCCAGCAAGAATATAATTTAAAATAGAAGGGGATTTAATTCTGGCCTTTCTATCCTGTTCCACTGATCTATATTTCTGTCTTTGCGCCAGTACCATACGGCTTTGATGATTGCTGCTTTGTAGTATAATATGAAGTCTGGGAGCATGATTCCTCCAGCTCCATTTTTCTTTTTCAGGATTTCATTGGCTATTCTGTGTTTTTGTGCTTCCAAACAAACTTTAAAATATTTTTTTCGAGTTCTGTGAAAAGTGTCCTTGGTAATTTGATAGGGATGGCATCAACTCTGTAGATTGCCTTAGGTAGTATACTCATTTTTGATAATATTAACTCTTCCAATCCATGAGCATGGTATATCTTTCTATCTATTCATGTCATCTTTGATTTATTTCGTCAGTGTCTTATAGTTTTTAGTGTACAGGTCTTTTGTCTCTTTTGGTAGGTTTCCTCCTAAGTATTTTATTCTTTTGGATGTGATGGTAAATGGTATTGCTACCCTAACATCTCTTTTTGCTCTTTCACTGTTAGTGTATAGAAATGCTGTCAATTTCTGTGTATTAATTTTGTATCCTGCAACTTTGCCAAATTCGTGGATGAGCTCTAACAGTTTTCTGGTAGAGTCTTTAGGATTCTCTAGGTGTAGTATCATGTCATCTGCAAATAGTGATAGTTTTACTTCTTTCTTTCAAATTGGACTCTTTTTATTTCTTTTACTTCTGATTGCTATGCCTAGGACTTCCAAAACGTTGTTGAAGAGTAGTGGCGAAAGTGGACATCCTTGTCTTATTCCTGATCTCAGCGGGAATTCTTTCAGCTTTTCACCATTGAGAATGATGTTTGCTATGGGTTTGTCATATATGGCCTTTATTATGTTGTGGTAGCTTCCCACTATGCCAACTTTCTGAAGGGTTTTTATCAGAAATGGTGTTGGATTTTGTCAAAGGCTTTTTCCGTGTCTATTAAGAGGATTGTAGAGTTTTTATTCTTCAGTTTGCTAATGTGGTGTATCACACTGATGGATTTGCGGATATTGAGGAACCCTTGCATCCCTGGGATAAATCCCACTTGATCATGATGTACAATACATATAATGTATTGCTGGATGCAGATTGTTAGTAGAGCCAACTAATCTATGACAAAAGAGGCAAGAATATACAATGGAGAAAGGACAGCCACATGGAAAAGAATGAAATTAAAACACTCCCTAACACCATACACAAAAATAAGCTCAATATGGATTAAAGACCTAGATATAAGACCAGACACTATAAAACATTTAGAGGAAAACATAGAACAAACACTCTCTGATATAAATGACAGCAACATCTTCTCACATTCACCCCTTAGAGAATTGACAGTAAAAACAAACAAACAAACACACAAACAAAAAACAAATGGAACCTAATCAAACTTAACAGTTTCTGCACAGCAAAGGAAAACCTAAACAAAACAAAAAGACAACCCACAGAATGGGAGAAAATATTTGCAAGTCAATCAACTGACAAGGGATTCATCTCCAAAATTTATAAACACCTCCTACTTCTCAATACCAAAAAAAACAAAAAAAAAAAAAACCCATGAAAAAATGGGCAGAAGATCTAAACAGACAATGCTCCAAAGAAGACATCCAGATGGCCGAGAAACACAAAAATAGAAATATAGATCACTGGAACAAGATAGAAAGACCCTAAATAAACCCAAGCGCCTATGGTCAATTAATATATGACAAAGGAGGCAAGAACATACCATGGAAGGGCTACATATTTATAATCAACGAAGAAGTGCGAAGAGAAGAAGACCACCTTCTTCTTCCTTTTGGGGTAAATGTCGAGGCTTAAAACATTAATTACTCCTTTGACCTAGTATGGTTTAACCAGGACAGTCATGGCATTATTTAAATCACATATATTAACAAAAAAGAGGTAACATATACTAAAATATTGTCGGAGTTCCCGTCGTGGCTCAGTGATTAATGAATGCGACTAGGAACAATGAGGTTGCGGGTTAGATCCCTGCCCTTGCTCAGTGGGTTAAGGATCCAGCATTGCCATAAGTTGTGGTGTAGGATGCAGATGCAGTTCGGATCTCGCATTACTTTGGCTGTGGTGTAGGCTGGCAGCTACAGCTCTGATTAGACCCCCAGCCTGGGAACCTCCATATCCCATGGGAGCAGCCCAAGAAATGGCAAAAAGACAAAAATAAAATAAAATAAAATAAAAATTAAATTAAATTAAAAAATAAAATAAAATATTGTAATTTGTCTTAGGTTTTGGTATAATGTTCCCTTTTACATAGATTTTTTTTCCCTTTTCACCTATATCTGTGTCTTGAATACATATAGAAATATTACTTGCCGAAGACTATTAATTCCCTGATTTAATGTAACATGATTCAGAACCCATGTCTATTTTTTTTTGTGTTTTAACTATCAGGTTTTGTGGCTTGACTGTATCTGGAGCGTAGATGAAATTTGTCTTCCTTCAAGGTATTATATAGATTGTTGCTAGGCTACTGTATTATTTTCTTGAGTGATCATTAACTTACAACAGCCTCCCAAACTCCTTCAAAAATTCCTTTCTGTATTTACTAACCTAATGGGATTTTTCAATTAACCATTCAATATTCCCACTTTATTCCTATCAGCTTTGCATTATCTCACTGACAGGCGACAAAGACCAGATATGAATAGTAAAGTCTACTTTATAACTCTCCATTCCCAGGATCTATGGCACTCCATTTCATTCTTAAAATGGACCAAATTTTGGTATAAGTTAAACACTAACCTATCTATTGTGCAAATGTTAGATAACATATATGGCTGTTTATGTAATAATACCAAAAATCAGGATATGAAGGCTAATGAGGCAATCTTTCATGTCCATCTATTTTATTCACTCTGAGTAAAACTCTTATGCTGGAAGTTAAAGTCTCTCAAGAGAACACAGATACTTGTCATAACACGAAAATACTGGCTACATTTGACTGATCCTGCAAAGATCACACAGCTAAAGCCAGAAAATAAATTATATCCCTAGGATATCTCAAATTTGAAGTGAGTCAATCTCTTTTCACTGATTTCTGTAAAAAGAAAATTCAGGAAGTGGATTTGACTGTGTTGCAAACATGTGGAAAAAGTTAAAAGGGTTCTGAAGAAATTCTCATGCCAAAAAAGAGGAAAAATGCAAATTTAAAAAAAATCTAGACACCAGTTGTTTTCACATGAATTATTGTCTAGTGCTGATGTTAGTCTTTTATAAGAAAGTCAATGTTTTCCTGACATGGATAATCATTTGTTTGGGAAAGATTACAATAAATGAATTACTACTCTTATAGTACAATAAAATTCAAAAAACAATGATAGATATATTTATGTAATATATGTGTTGTTCATTATCTCACCTCTCTGAAGTAATCATCCTTTTCTAGTTGAAATACATGTTAAGTTCATTGGGGAAAGAAATCTTTCTCATTGGAAAAAACATGAATTTCATATAGAAGAAAATGCTTGAACTGATATAAATAAAAATGGAAATTATAAATCTATGGAAAAGAGTGATATATAAATAAAACTAAAATGATTAATAGAAATATTTTTCTAAATATTTGTCAGTACTAGGTTACATAGAAGTTTAAATCCCCCAGAATTTAGTATTTGATGATTTTTATCCATTGTGTGTGTGTGAGTGTGTCAGTGTTTCCTATATTGTTGACAGTTTCTTTTTTATTAGTAAAATATAAACTCAAAGAATATACACACATGTAGGCCATCATTGCTATACTACTATTACTTTAACCATCCTTAAGCAACATTACTGCCATCGGCACACATAAAGTACTACATAAAGTATTACAAGGTACATTACTTCCACTACCAAATTACTTTTTTAATATTTATTAATCATCTTAAAAATAATATGTACATGTATCTGGCTTCCCTATGTCATTATGATTATAAATATTAAAAAGCATAAATAACAAGAACTTCTTCCTTTTCTAGTAATAATTTCTGAATTAATCATGGCAGTACATAAAAATACTCAGGTTTGGGATGAGTCTCATAATGCTATCACTGGAATCTTATTTCCTTCAGAAAGTTCTGACCTTTGGTCAAGGTGTCCTTCAGAGCAGCTTTCATGGTTTCATTTCGTAAACTGAAGATGAAGGGATTCAGGAGTGGTGTGACGACACTGGAGAGGATGAAGAGGATCTTGTTGAGGTGCAGGCTGCTCTTCTGTGAGGGGCGGACATAGACAAAGATGGAGATTCCATAGCCCATAGAGACCACAGTGAAGTGAGAGGCACAGGTAGCAAAGGCTTTACGTTGACCTTGGCCTGAGGGTATCTTCAGAATGGTGGAGATGATGTAAACATAGGAGACCACTGTGAGGGAGAGGGAGCTGATGAGCAGGACCAGGGAGCTGAGGAAGTCCAACAGCTCTATGAAACGGATGTCAGCACAGGCCAAGTGGAGGAGAGGGGCACTGTCACAGAAAAAATGATCAATCACATTGGGGCCACAGTATGGCAGTCCTGCCTTAAGGACAGTGGATGGGAGGATCAGGAGAAAGCCACCCACCCAGGAGAGGATGACAAGATGAACACAGAGTGAGCTAGTCATAATCATAGGGTACTGAAGAGGGTTGCAAATGGCCACATAGCGGTCATAGGACATGACAGCAAAAAGGATAAACTCAGTGCATCCAGAAAGGAAGTAGAAATAGGACTGAGTGAAGCATCCATTAAATGAGATGCTTTTCCTCTCCAACAGGAAGCCTCTCAGCATTGTAGGAACCACACAGGTCGTGGTTAATATTTCACTGAAAGAGAGATTGCTAAGGAAGAAATACATGGGTGAGTGAAGCCTATAATCTACAAGAATCAGGATAATGATGAGGGTGTTTCCAAGGACTGTCACCAAGTAGGCCAATAAAAAAATCAAAAAGAAGAAGCTCCCAAGGGCTCTAGTGGATGGTATTCCTATAAGAGTAATCTCAGTCACCATGGTCCAGTTCTCCCTGTCCATGCTGAGTGAAGAATATCCTCCTTTAACTTTGTCAAAAAAGAAAAAGTAACAACATGTATCACTGATTAAAACACAATAGTATAAGATATATTAATCTGAGCATAATTTTTTTAGCAAGAATAAGCAATATTATTGAAAAAATCTTGTTGGAAAAAAATCATAAGTCCTGTTTGCACTACATACTTGAGACATTATCAGGTTAACAGAGATACTTAATGTGGTTAAATCCATAGATCAAAAGTATGCTAATATTGTCTTCATATTTTATTGTAGGTAGTAGATATTCTATGAAGAAATATTTTATAAAAAGCAAATAGCTAAGGGAACCAAAACAAATAGAATATTAAACTGTAAAATCATTTTCTGAATAATTTTTAATAACAAAAAATGATTTGATTATGTTTTTGGAATGGCTTCACAAATGTCTGTGGTTGCATTATTAATCAAAACCTGAAATTTCTGAAAGCAGACTTCACAACATAGAAGTTCTTTCCAGAACTGTTTTCACTTTACATAATTAGAATACTTTGGCATACTGAGGGTAGAGAGAAAACTACAAATTCCAACTTAACCATAATTAAACACTTTGCCACTTAAAGGAAACAAATTAACACCATATATGATTTTAGTAGTACAAAAATATCAAAGGAAGTCCTCAAACCAAAAATAATATGGAAGTCAATGAGTAAATTTCTGGAAATAAAGTAAAATAAGAAGGAACACAGAAATATTTAAAAAAATAATAAAGAACATCATGGAAAACCAGTATGTCTATTTTATCAAAACTTGAATGGATTAAGCTCACCTAGTACAAATATCAAACTAAATTAAAAAGAAAATATGATTGTATTTTTTTGAAGAAACACACAAAATATAATGAGTGAAAAAATTTAAATATATTGGTAGAGCAAAGCAAAATTTGAAAATACCTAGGAAAGCCGATGTCACAATACAAATAGCAAACAGAATTTAATAGAAAAAGGAAAAAAAATTTCAGAATAAAACACAAGGAAAGTGACGATATTATAGGACAAATAATAACTTTTAATTTAAAATATAAATAACCATACATAATGAAACAAGTGATATTGTATCAGCATTTTCAAAGTAAAAGTTGGAAATTTAGGCACATACTAGGACATAATGAAGTAATAAAATAAATTGACATTGTTTTCATATTTAATGATCTAATACGGCAGAAACCAAATATCGTTAAGTTTATTTTAATATTATTAGAGGTCAGCATTTATAATTAAATTATGGTACTATATATATACAAAGGCATGAGTGAGTATACATTATTGAATAATAGAAATAAGGACACTATTCCTTAATTTATGATCAATATTGTAAAATTTTGATTTTTAAAAATATGTTGGTATAGATACTGAAATGCCAATCAATTACTAGCACGACTTTTAGTTTTGAATTTCATCAAAATAAAATAAGTGAAAGCATGTAGAAAAACTAATACCATTATATATTATACTAGATATGATAATATGTATTAAACTACATCAAATTAGGACAAGCATTCAAATCTACATGAAGGCACATTTATGATTATTTTATTCTATTTGTTTTGGAAAGTGAAAAAAGAAAAAATTCAACTTACATAAGATGAGTTTCCAGTATAATATCCTGCCATTCATCAACTTCCTGCAAAAATCTCTTTGGAAAACATGACCATCGAGATAGCATAAAAAAAAGGTAAAATGAAGAGAACATTCTTGGGGAAAAATACTTGTAAACCATAAATGGGATAATATCCAAAATATGTAAGAAAAAAGATAGAGACCACAGAGTCTGAAATATTCCCCTTGGTGTTAGTGCAACAGTCCTAAATTAGTCATTGTTATTGACAATGCTCCAGGATTGAGGAAATGGAGAAGAGAAAAAAAAAAAAAAAAAAGAGCAGGGAGAGAGAGAAGTTTTATTGCTTGATTCAGGAAAGATATGTATTTTTTAATTAAGACTTTTGAATCGGTTTAAGAAAATAAGTAAGGTAGAGTAACTATTAGAAAAACAAAGCACTGGGCTAATGTCATTAAAAAAGTGGTAAAATTTTATGTTATTTGATTACCGTTATAATTTCTTTATGGATCATTTAAACTAAACAAACATACTGTACTTGCAAGACTAACATTTTCTAACATCTGGCTCTTAAACTCTTAGATATCTCTCAGTTAAAGCCCTTTTTCTTCATGAATACACTTTGCCTATAACTCAGTAAATGCTACAAATAGGCTTTCAGTCTCCTTTTCTAGATCATTCAAATTTTTACCAGTTAACTAAACTTCCTTGAAGTTTCCCCTACCAGTAAAATTTTGTTAGGTTAAGAAAAGGTAGAAAATGTCCCAAATTTTATCCCCCCCCTTTCTTTTCTCCTTTAGAATCAGGCTCCAGAGCTGAGAGGACAGGGTTTCCAAAGAAACTGCTGAGCTCAGGTTCCTTTCTGAGGTTGGGCTATTCCCAAATTAACAGAAGACAATTCCACAGCACTCACCTAGAAGAAGGTCTAACTAAGAATAAAAGACTTTAAAGTCAGCTGAAGCTCCCACAGGGGGAACTTTACAGGGTGGGAAATATTAGTCTATTTTCTTTTCATTCTGAAAACTTTGCTTTGTAAACTCATTAAGAACTATTCTATGGAGACCTTAATAAGTGTATGAACATTTTTTCCCAAAAGGCTGTTTAAAATGAGAAGACAAAATTCAAATTATGTGAACAATTCAGTTTCTGGCCTGTACACACACAAAGAGAATGTATTTATATCGGTGTATATATGTATGTATGTATAATTAGAAAGATCTGTGTTTTAGGTATAATCTTTGATCAAGCAGTATCTTAGAGCTGCAGCTAGCTGCTCTCAAGTTTTGGGGGTGACATAAATTCATCATTGTTCATTTTCATTGGGTAAAACTAATGGATGTGAAGGATTATTTTACAAACAGAAATTCATTGGTGTGAAGTGGTAAGATCAACCATAATATTTGAGCATGTTGTGTCCTGCATGGGCACTGAGCCAGGGATATATAAATAAAAACAAAGAGAAATATGTTTATCTGTCATGACTAGTAATGTTTATTGACTCTACATTGCAATGCATGATACACCATAACAGGAAGTAAACTTTTGAAGGAAAAAAATGAAGCTCTATAAATGTAGGAAGTTCTTTTGATAGTACATAAGTGAAATGAGATAAAATGTTCACTGTGAGAAAATGACTATACTACCTAAAGCAATCTACAGATTCAATGCAATCCCTATCAAATTACCCATGATATTTTTCACAGAACTAGAACAAACAATCCAAAAATGTATATGGAACAACAAAAGACCCAGAATTGCCAAAGCATTACTGAGGAACAAAAACCAAGCAGGAGGCATACTTCTCCTAGACTTCAGGCAATATTACAAAGCCACAGTCATCAAGACAGTGTGGTACTGGTACCAAAACAGACATACAGACAAATGGAACAGAATGGAGAACCCGGAAATAAACCCAGACACCTATGGCCCATTAATCTTTGACAAGGGAGGCAAGAACATAAAATGGGAAAAAGAGAGTCTTTGCAGCAAGTATTTCTAGGAAACCTGGACAGTTGCATGCAAATCAATGAAACTAGAACCCACCCTCACACCATGCACCAAAATAAACTCAAAATGGCTTGAAGACTTAAATGTAAGACAAGACACCATCAAACTCCTGGAAGAGAACATAGGCAAAGCATTCTCTGACATCAACCTTACACATGTTTTCTCAGGTCAGTGTCCCAAAGCAACAGAAAGAAGAAACCCATGGGACCTAATCAAACTGACAAGATTTTGTACAGCAAAGGAACCCAAAAAGAAAACAAAAAGACAACTTACAGAATGGGAGAAAGTAGTTTCAAAGGATGCAACTGACAAGGGCTTAATCTCTAGAATATATAAGCAACTTATACAACTCAACAGCAAAAAAGCCAACAACCCAACTGAAAAATGAGCAAAGGACCTGACTAGACATTTCTCCAGGGAAAATTTACAGATGGCCAATAAGCACATTAAGCAATGTTCAACATCACTGATTATTAGAGAAATGCAAATCAAAACCACCATGAGATACCACCTCACAGCTGTCAGAATGGCCATCATTAATAAGTCCACAAATAACAAGTGCTGGAGGGGCTGTGGAGAAAAGGGAACCCTCCTGCACTGTTGATGGGAATATAAGCTGGTACAACCACTATGGAGAACAGTATGGATGTACCTTAGAAAACTATGCATGGAACTACCATATGACCCAGCAATCCTGCTCTTGGGCATATATCCAGAAAAAACTCTCCTTAAAGAAGACACATGCACCTAGATGTTCACTGCAGCACTATTCACAATAGCCAAGACATGGAAAGCACCCAACTGTCCATTGACAGAGGATTGGATTAGGAAAATGTAGTATATATACACAATGCAATAATACTCAGCCATAAAAAAGAATGAAATCATGCCATTTGTAGCAACATGGATGCAACTAGAGACTCTCATCCTGAGTGAAGTAAGTCAGAAAGAGAAAGACAAATACCATATGATATCACTTATATCTGGAATCTAATATATGGCACAATGAAGCTTTCTACAGAAAGGAAAATGATGGACTTGGAGAACAGACTTGTGGTTGCCAAGGGGGAAGATGTGGGAATAGGGTGGATTGTGATTTCGTGCTTAATAGATTCAAACTATTGCCTTTGGAATGGATTAGCAATGAAATCCTGCTGTGTAGCAGTGGGAACTATATCTAGTCATTTATATGCAGCATGATAATATAAAATAGAATGTGTACAGGTATGTGTAACTGGCTCACCATGATGTACAGTAGAAAAAAAATTGTATTGGGGAAATAACATTTAAAAAAATTAAAAATAATTAGAAAAAAATGATGAAGAAATTGAAGTAATGGGAAGACTGACAATAATTAAGGAGATTCAAATAAATCCTTTGAAAAATTTTGTTAGTATTAGAAGGCATATATAATAATATTTAGATATATTTAAATATATTATGTTTTATATTTTGATATCATGTAAAGCATATGTTATATTAATGTCTTTGGCTCAAAATCTTCTTAGATTTCAAATTTAACTTGTCTGATATTAGCATAGCTATTATGGCAATCTGATGGGTGAAATTTTTATGAAATGTCTTCTTTCATTATGCAACCTATTTTTGCCTTTGGAATTAAAATTCATACTGAATACAGTATATAGCTATATCGGTTTAAAAAAAATCCATTCCATCTATCTTTGCCTTTTGATTAGAAAGTGTATCTATTTACATTCAAAGTTGTTACTGATAAGATGGGATTTACTATGTGGTTTTAGTGTTTTATATGTCTTAGGTCTTTTTACTCCTTTTTTCCTCCATTAATTTTTTCCTGTTTACTTGATTTTCTGCAGTGACAAAAATAATTTCCTTCAAGTTCTTTTTGTGTATATTCTACAATTATTTTCTTTGTTGTTGCTGAATTAGTTTTATGGGATTGCCATAACAAAAGTACCAGAGATAGGAAACCTAAACAGTGAAAAAATTATTTATAGTCTCACACTTCCACAGGATTAGAAATCTAAGACCAAGGTTTTGGTAAGTATGGTTCTTCTGAGGCCTCTCTCCTTGACTATCAGTTTACTATCTTCCATGTCCTTTCATTGTATTTCTACTCTATGTGTACACATCCCTGATATCTTGTCCTCTTCTTATAAGGATACAAATTGTATTTGATAAAGAACCTGCCTTTTTCATGTTGTTTAACCTATTTACCACGTCAAAGGCTTTAACTGCAAATATGATCACATTGATGATTAGAGTTTTAATATTTAAAAAAAATTCTGTGGGGGTTGAAATTCAGTCTATAAAATTTACTATGAGCATTGAATTTGACACTAAAAATGAAAACATTCTATTGTATTTGAGCCAACTTACTTTCAATAGATTATAAAAACTCTGCTCCTATATAGTCTCTCCTTACCCATTTTCAGTTTTTAATGTCATGAATTACATCTTTATAAATTGCGTGTCCCCAAACATAGAGAAAAAACTTTTTTTAATACACTTGTTTTTTAAATCTGTAAAAAATAAAAACTGGGGTTACAAGATAAAAGTACAATTTATATCAGGTCTTTCTTTACTCACGGATTTATATTTACTAGAGATAATTGTTTCATATCACTTTGAGTTACTGTCTGTATCTTTTAGTTTCAATCTAAAGTACTTTAATTAGTATTTTGAAAGGAATTAATAGCCACCGACAATGTCAAATCTTGTTAATCTAGGGTTATCTTAAAACCATCCTCATTTTATAAATAGTTTTGCTGATATAGCATTCTCAATTGACTCATTTCCTCATCTTTACAAATATATCAATCCATAACATTCTGGCCCCCATGATTTTGGATGAGATACCTACTGACATTCTTATTGAGGATATCCTGTATGTGACGAATCACTTCTATATTGTTGTCTTCAAGATTCTTTTTCTCTTCGACATTTAAGAGTTTGATTATAATGAGTCACTGTGTATATCTTTTAAGGTTTTTTTTTTATTTGAATATCATTGAGCTTCTTGGATTTACAGATTGCATCAAATATGGGAAGCTTTTAGCCATTATTTCTTCAAATAATCTTTCTATTCTTGTCTCTCTCTTCTCCATTTCTTACTGCCATATTGTGTTTGTTTGCTTGGTAGAGTCACATAGCTCTCTTAGGCTTTGTTAATTTTCACTTCATCTCTGTTTTTTTTCTTTCTGTTGTTCAGACACAATACATTCAATTGTACTTCTTCAAGTTTAATTCTTCCACATATTAAAATCTGCTCCAATTCCTCTGGTGAATTTTCAAATTTTTATTTATTGTACTTTTTAAATCTAGAAATCAAGTTTTAAAAATTGTTTGGTGTTTTTGGATGCAAACTATTATATTTGAAATGGATGGTCAGTGGGGCCCCACTGTACAGCACAGGGAACTGTATGTGATTGGGTCACTTTGCTGTACAACAGGAATTGAAGAAACATTGTAAATCAATATAGTTTAGTTAAAAATAAGTGAAATAAGTAAAAATAAAATTGTTTCTATATTTTTATTGATATTTAGTTTGTTCACCCAGCACTTCCTGAATTTGTCTACTTCTTTTAACCTCTAGAGTACTTTTAACATATTGTTTTAGTCTTTGCACTTTTTTATTTTTTATTTTTTTTTCTTTTGTCTTTTTGTCTTTTGTTGTTGTTGTTGTTGTTGTTGTTGTTGTTGTTGCTATTTCTTGGGCCGCTCCTGCGGCATATGGAGGTTCCCAGGCTAGGGGTCGAATTGGAGCTGTAGCCACCGGCCTACGCCAGAGCCACAGCAACGCGGGATCCGAGCGGCGTCTGCAACCTACACCACAGCTCACGGCAACGCCGGATCGTTAACCCACTGAGCCAGGGCAGGGACCGAACCCGCAACCTCATGGTTCCTAGTCGGATTCGTTAACCACTGCGCCACGACGGGAACTCCCTTTGCACTTTTTTAAAAGTCTTCCTAATAAGTTTATCATCTGGACTTCTCCAGTGACAATTTTTGTAAACCTATGTGTTTCTTTAGAATGGACAATATTATGTTTATTTGTACAGAATTTTGCTTTTACACTCTGAATATTTGAATCATATAATTTTGAAAATCAGAATCTCCCCCCCATTTTCCAGGTTGCTTTTTGGTTTTGTTTATTTGTTTGTTTGTTTATTTGTTGTTTTATTGATGTTCTTTGTGCTTAGGATCAACCTGAGGTATAAGCTTCAGGTCTACTTAGGTTTTTTTTTGTTTGTTTGTTTGTTTTTAATGAGTCTATGTCTTTCTCTTGCTATGCACAATGACTTTTAAAATTGCACCATACTTCTGGTAGGGTTTGATGACTTAATCCTTAAATAGCCTCCCATAAAATTAAAAAAAAAGAAAAAAGGAAAATAAAAACATAAAATAAAAAAAAATTAAAAAGGAAAGTATGAAGAGAACAAAATCAGATTCTGTTTTTCTAAATCTCTGGAAACTACTTCAGCCAGTAGTGGTTGTGAATATGGTGGCCTGGCTCTGTGTCTGCTATTTTGCTATCAGAAAAATCTAGCTGTACTTAGAACACAGATTCCTAGCTCTTTGCCCAATCAAGTATGCGACAAACTCAAGTGGAACTGCTTAACGTTCCTCTCCCATTGAACTTCAATATCAATTTGTGAACATATGTTTAACTCCTTGATGTTTAATGCTGCCCAGAATATCATTTCTTCACTTTTTTTAAAAAACACAACCTAAGTATTATGTTAAGGAAATTCACAACCCACTCATCACTCCTCATTGGGAGTGTTTATTACTGGCCACCCTCTCTCACTATAGACACATCAAAGAAATAAATTATTCAGAATTTAAATCTTGAGATGGAAGCAACTGAACTGTCCATTGACACAGGAATGGATAAAGAGGATGTGTTACTTATATACAATGGAATATTATTCGTCCATAAAACAGAATGAAATAATACCATTTGCAGCAACATGGATGGACCTAGAGATTATTGTTCTAAATGAAGTCAGACAGAGAAAGACATATATCATATGATATCACTTATATGTGGAATTTAATAAAAATAATATTTATTTACAAAACAGAAATAGATTCAGAGATTTCCAAAACAAACTTATGGTTACCAAAGGGGAAAGGTCAGGGGGATGAGTAAATTAGGAGTTTGGTATTAACATATACATACTTTGATATGTAAAGTAGATAACCATCAAAAACCTCAGCGAACTCTACTCAATATTCTTTAATGACCTATATGTGGAAAGAATCTGAAAAAGAACGGATGTATGTATATGCTTAACTGAATCACTTTGTTGGACACCTGAAACTAACAACTAATACAACATTGTAAGTCAACTACACTCCAATAAAATTTATATGTAGTTTATTATACATATAAAGATAGGGTTAGGCACTAACTATTAGGTACAAAATGTACAACAGGTGGAATACAGAATATATTTTATAGTAACTACAAGTGGTGTATAACCTTTGAAATTGTGAATCACCATATAATACTCCTGTAATTTATATAATATTATACATCAACAATACTTCAATTGAAATTTAATAACAACAACAAATAACTTGCCTTCAGCCATTTGGCCAACCTATCTATGAATCTTGTTCTCAGGTCTTTAAATCTTTCTTAGAATGTTCCCTTTATCTCACTTTGTTCTAAGCCATATTTGGTGCTTAATGTCACCCATAAGAGAGCCATGTCTTAAATTACTAATTTTAGCAACTAAACCTATAAGTATAACATCCTATCAATCTTTGCAGCTAAATTATTACAACTGCATTTGTTTGATTTTTTGATTTCTGTCTCAATGTTTGCTCTTTAAAATATGAGATTCTAACATTTATCACTTCTTTCCCCCATTTCCAACTATAATGACAAATCTAAGCCCCAATTCAAAATGAACTCTGCTTGTCAACATATGTATCTAAATTCAAACAGCTGAGTAATCTTAAATCAAAGTACACAAACAGGTAGGACAGTATCACAATAAAATGATGATGTTCTATTTCAGCAAAGTACTTAATTTTATTTCCAAAGTCATCATTATTTTTTTGTCAGTTATTGATATCTTTTTATAAAGGTAGTACGACATGCCTTTGCCATTTTCTTCCAACCTCAAACTTACATTTCTTTGCTAAAAAAGAGCTGATACTATTATCTCTGAATTTAAAGATGAGACATAATCCACATAAAGTACCATGTTAGATCTTTAACATTATCTTCTCTCCATTTCTTTAAACACTTGTCAGATTACAATGATCATCCCTTTTCCTCCTAAAGTAAATAACATATTTTTTCCTATTGAATATTGACATCTCTACATTTGACCTAGATTACTTTTTCATTCAATTCCAGGGTATTAATTATCACTTCATATATTATATCCAGCTTTTTGCTCACTACTGGGCCCTTCTGACAAGTGTGCAAACTAGATGATGAAAACTTGCTTTTATCAAAAACACACAAAGATCTCTAAGCACATTTTCTCACTTCTTCACAGATGCATTTCTCAGGATAACTGTAAGCATACACAATTGCTTTCATTTCTTTATAAGCCATCACCTCTTCACTGTCACCAGTGTGACTGCACCCTCCACAAGTAAAAGGCACTGCCCTCATGGGAACAACATAACCCCTGTGTTGAGAAATATGATGAAAAATATCAATACACATGTTCCATGTTCGCTGTCTTATCCTTCTGAGAACATTCTAATCCCTTGGAAGAGTCTGTATAACAAATTCATGAATGCCTTCCCACCTATATGGTTGTCTTTCTTATTCCATATTTGGGAGGTGGGGTTCTTCTTCTATCACTTACAATTTACATTTTTAAATTCCTCTCTTCCCTTTCCTTTAGTATGGTATTATTGTCATTTGAGGGGCTACAGTCTTCGAGACATTTTATTTATTCTCACATTTTAAAATATCATCTATACATTGAAAACTTATAAGATTTTAACTCTAGACAAGGCCATGACTCCAAGATCCAGATCCATACATACAAATATTTATTTCACATCATTTTGTGAAGTCCCTCATATCTAGAACAATAAACTTTTGTTCTGCAGAGCCAAGTACTTTCAAAGTTTTCACTTGAGGAAGAATATTCAGTAATATAATTTAAGCCTTGTTGAATATAAGGCATAACCAATATATTAGTGATTAAATTTCACAAGTTAAGGTATTAAAATCTTAAAAATTAATCCTTCAAGCCCAGACCAAACATTCTTTCTTCCTTACTTTTCATCTTGTCTCAGATTCCAACATATCACTTTTTTTTCTATCCAATATTGAACTAGATGGATATGAAAAGGCTAACAACAGTCCTCACAGGTCAAGTCACAGCACCAAAGGAAAACTGAAGGTTGGAAGAAAATGACTAAAGAAAAGAAAAGAGCATGTGTTGAGAATAAATTATATGAGGAAATTACATGCACTTAAAGCTCGGGAGTAGTTATGAATCTCTGTAAAAAGAACACAAATTGTTGCCACTATATAGGAATGAGGGAATAAGACCAAAGATATATATTCTTTATTGTGAGGCTTTTGTTATGATGGATTCATCATCAAACTGTCACTGGGAAGAAACCCACGCTTATATAGAGACTGACTGACTTCCTTTTTCCACACAGCAATCCATGCTTTCCTAACAGATGTAATGCAGACCAACACATAAAGAAAACCACAGAATTAGTGGGAGCCAGAAAAGGCCAAGGTGGCAATAGTAAATTTTCCTGAATGGGTTCCATCTTGATGAGGAGGGCAGTATTTGCACAGATGAGACTCAAAGTGTCTGAAAGTTTCCTTTGCCTCATTACCACTCTAAGACTTCCATCCAAAAGAGATACTTGCACTTTACTAGGCAAACTCAGTGCTATGTGCAAAGAAGCCCAATAGACTACACAGGCTTTGCTTGTTTCTAGAAATAACTGTCTTTTGAAGGAGGTACCCACCTCTTCCCCTTCAAAATTTCCCGTCTCCCTCGCCTGGGGATAAAGGGTCTTTAGAGCAGGAGCTCTTCCTTCCCCACTCTTTGATAAATGCATAAAGTTTCAGAGTTCCACTATATCTCAGTGGGTTAAGGATATAGATTGTGTAGGTCACAGCCATGGCTCAGATTAAATTGCTGGCCCAGGAACTTCCATATGTCATGGGTGTGGCCAAAATATAAAAATGCATAAATTTTCTGCCGTGTTTGTGGGACCCTGGCTTCTGTAATTGGCATGAGTGGCACCAGGCAAAGAAAGGATGTAGTTGGGCTCCACTGATTGGAGAGGTATGTAACAAAACCTGAAATCAAGACAATCTTCTCTCCTATATGGAATACTGCAATGACTTCAAAGTGGCTCATTTTTAGTCTTCTTTTTTCTAAAAAGAAACAAAATTTGCAAAATCCTACCTTTTGGGGGACGTGGATGGACCCTGAGAGAATTTTAGACTATTTTTTTTCTTTTTAAGGCAACATCTCATAGCATATGGAAGTTCCTAGGCTAGAAGTCAAATCAGAGCTTCAGCTGACAGCCTATGCCACAGCCACAGCAATGCCAGGTCTGAGCCATGTCAAAGACCTGCAGCTCATGGAAACTGTGGATACTTAACCCACTGAATGGGGCCAGGGATCTAACCTGTGACCTCATGGATACCAGTTGGGTTTGTTACCACTGAGTAACAACGAACTCCAAGGGCATTTTAAGATATAGGGTTAAACTACTCAAGCAAAACCTATAATTTAGCAGATTAGATTTAAACCATAACAGATATAACAAAACCATGATCCTACTTGTCTACAAGACACTCTCTTTATTATTTTTTTATTATAGTTGATTTTCAATGTTCTGTCAATTTCTGTATAAAAGTGACCCCAGTTTTATATATATATTTGTATATGCACACATATATACATTCTTATCTATGTATATGTATATATATTCTTTTTCTCACATTATCCTCCAATACAATCACTTGTGATTGAAGATGATGGAGGATAATGTAAGACACTCACTTAGATTTAGTATGTACATAGGTTCAAGTGAAAGAGTGGAAAATATTTTATGTAAAGTAATAGAGGTTATGTGTGCTTCTGAGGCTGACCCAGTGGGCAAGGACATCCTCCTTCCTCACCAACGAGCAGCCTGAGCCCTAAAAAACCTGAGGTAGTGTGTCTAAAAGGCTTTGGATCTTCAACAGACATATCCTGAGCCTCAGCTAGTTTCACTTTTACATTCACAGTTCCTTCCCCAGGGGAAAAGTCATGCCTCCTTGGATTTACTTTGCATGTTTCCCTGTGAATCACCACTTTTCCATAGGGACGGTTTGTGCTCAAACTCCACTTTGGAGTTGTTGTCCTATAGACCAGACCTTGTGTGGGTAGATGAGACCTTATCACATGGAAGGTGGCAGAAGACAAACAGGAGCACCACTCCACCATTATACTTGTTCCCTCCATTCATTGAAGCTTCAAAGAGTGACAATACATGACCACTGCCTCTGGCCCCCTAAAGGGGAGCCATTTCTTGAGGAGTCTAGGGTTGGGGTAGGCAGCCCAGCCCACCTACCTGCAGAGATGAGTACAGGCCCTCAGTAGGAAGTGTGTGCTCATTTGACCCGCTGACCAGGGTCGTGTCTGTGAATGCGCTCTCCCCAATGGGTCTGCCAAGAGGAATCTTTTGCCTGTGGGAGCAGAAAGTTTGCACGTGCTCCTCATACCATCACAGCCCTTGGGCGGGGTGGGTTGGGGTGGGGGGCTCCTAGTTGGGATGAGGACATAGTGGTTTGTGACAGGTTAAGGTCACAATGAACAGGAAAAGTTTAAAGGTGGCCTGCGTTGGGGTGGGGGTGGGGATTCCTACCGAGGCGGAGGTTTTGAAAGCGACGTACAGGTGCGGTCTTGCTTACAGAGGGCTGCGGGGTAGCTTGGGGCTGCCTTTTCACCTCTGCTCTTAGAGGGAGGGTCTTGGTCCAGGATTGACTTGCCTGCCCAAAGGCCAAGTGGTCCGTCAGTCCTCAGTACCCTCTGCGGGGCTGTGGGGCAAAGCGGGGAGGGCGCCTTGCATGTTTTGGCAAGGTGGGTGTCTAGGAGTCAGGACCTTAATTTGGACCAGAGTAAGGAAACCTGGATCTGTGCTGCATGGGAGTCACAAGAAGGGAATAGCAGGAAAGGGGGCGGGGGGCAGTCCTGGACCTTGGAGTGTGGGGAGGATCCTGATCAAGACTGGAATAATGGCAGATCTTGTCTCTAACCTGGTGGGAGAACCCTGATGAGGCTAGCACAGGAGGGGAGTGGGTGGAAGAGAACCTAATAGAGAGGGATCCTAAGGAGGGACCTTAACCAAGAGGTGGGAGGGGGTGGATGTGACCCTAACCATGTCCAGGGAGGAAGTAGACACCCATCTAAATGGAAAAGTCACTCAAAGGACATAATGAGTGAAAAGCTCTGAGGTAGAGTGACTTGTCTTTGCTTGGATAGAAGTAATGACCACTCTTTCTGTGTGCTATGAACCTACACTTGAAAGTAGAGAAAGGTGAAGTCCTGGACCAGGGAAGGGTGGGAAAATGAAAGTTTGAAGTCTATGTGATAGTCAAGGGCCAGGAGAGCTACCCCACAAGATTGTGAAAGTTGTTCACTGCACAAAAGCAGCTGGTTCAGAGGTGAGGGTAAAGTTTTTGCAATCTGTCCTGCACTCCTGTTCATCCAGCTGTGCAGTCATCCTGGTCCTGGACCACCTCAGCCAAGAGGAATGGATACTTTCCTCTAATTCCCACAAGAATATCATCTGCTAGCAAACTGTGGGCCAGGGGTTGTTATCTGTCCAGAGCACCCCTTTGTCTGAATCAACATGGCATAATAGAGTTAATAAATGTGGATTAGCTCTATATTCCAGGGCTGTGTTGTAGTTTAAAGAAACAACTTCGAAGTAACAGTGGCAAGAGATAACATGTCTACTCTTTTCAGCTGTCTTAATAAAACATGTCCATGGGCAGCAACACAGCGTTATCACATTGCAGTACTCAAAGCCGGCATATGTTGCACATGTTTAACAACTCCCTGGGAAAACTGCAGCGGCAACTAGACAAGGGAGAGTATGATATATTCAAGCACATACCAATGTTTGAGAGCGACTTTATCCAGGTGAATGATCCCATACCTCTTCTTCATCTCTGTGGTTCTTAATTGTAGTTCCCCCATCTTTCCCACCTTTCATTCTTTTCCTTCCACAAATCTGTGTGGTGAGTATGCAAAGACATTTAAATAGGATAAAATAAATGTTTTGTTTCTCATTTACTGATTTTTACACCCAATTTTATCAGGTGACTACTCTTGACATAATTGCTTCAGATTTAATATTTTTTAAAGAATAGACATGAAAATGGTTTAATTTCTCTTGAATCTCTTCCCTGATTGCACTTACCTTCCCCTCCCCCACAGTTACCACTGTCCCAAATGTGGTCATTATTATTCTCATGCATATTTTGTCCATATATATAAAATGTTTTATGACTTTGGGAGATGCAGTGTAGTCTTGTCTTATATGTGTGGACATTCGGCATGATATTCTGTTGGGTGTGCCATTTGTAGCTTTCTTTTGCTCACTCGGTGTGTTTTGTAGGATCTTGAGGCTCTCAATCCTTTATAGTTATATGGTGATCTTCAACATCCAGAGAATGTTGGGGTTCTTTTCCTGTGAGCCTCACAGCAACCTAGTTATATAGGCATAACAGATACTGTCATTCTACTTGGGAGCAGACTGAGCTTCAGAGAGTGAAATTGATTTCTTACACCAAAAAAGGGGCCAATGCTCAGGCTTTCTGATTTCCAGTTCATGGAATTTATACTCTAAAGTGCTTCCTGGAGGATAGAAGTATGAACAAGACTTTGGATGTGAACAATACACACCTTGTAAGCGAGAGAGCATAGTGAGAGTCAACCACGGAACTCCATGACTTTATATATATCACTGATTCTCAACCTTGGCTCTTCCTTGGAATTACCTGGAAAGTTTGGAAATCAGTGATGCCTGGGACCCACCTCTGAAGACTCTTGTGTTGTGATTTGGGACAATACAGGCAGCAGACTCTTTCAGAGCTTTCAGTTTATTCTAATGTGTAGGTAGGATTGAGAATCAGTAAACACATAAACAGAGGATTAAAAAACAGATTATTATTCTTGCTGAACCATTTGAGAGTTGGGTGGCAGTGGCTGGTGTTATGATATTTATTCCTTGAATTCTTCATGTGTTGTATAAGAGTTTGAATGTTTACCTGGGTAACCATGGCACAATTTCAGAAAATTTGATATTGATAGAATACTATCAATATATGTTCAAATTTTCTCAATTACCTCAATAATGTCGTTATCCTTAAATGTTCAATTTCTTTAAAAAATTGTTTTCTAACATTGTTGTGACATTTTGCATTCCTACCAGCAAAACATGAGAGTTCCAGTTGCTTGAGGTCCCCTGCACCACTCTCTGTTGTTAGTGGTCTTAAATTTCAGATGCTGCAGTGGTTGTGTAGTGAATTCACATTTTGTTTTGCTTCTCTTTTCTTGATTAATAATGATACTTGGCTTCTTTTCATGTGTTTACTTGCCGTTCATATGTGTTCATTGGTAAAGTGTTTGCTCAAACTATAATAGTCCTATTTTTATGTTCTTAATAGAGTTTTTTTTTCCAATCCAAAATCATGTATTAAGCATTTAATTGTCATACCTCTTTACTCCTTTAATCTGGGATAATCCCTTTACATTTCACTGTCTTTTGCATTGTCATTTTTGAGGTGAAAAACTATATTTATTTTTAATAAAATGTATAGTTTGTGAAATTTCTAAAATTTGTTTACTGAAACCACTCCTGAAAGGTACTTATGTTGCAAAAATCTAATCTCTTTGCAAAATCATTTTAATGAACAACTCTGTACATGATTTCTGTGTATTTACAGGTAAATTAGAGTATCTTTTCACTGGTGGAATTACAGGTTCTTAGGCTGTACATACATTTATTATTTTGATAGTGATCATAGGCACTTCAGACTCTGGGAATACACGTGCTGAAGAAGAGTCTGACTCCTATAAGTGGTCAGATTAGAAAGGGAGATGTGTCAGAACTAATACTGTGGTATAGCACTTGAATAATGTGTGTGGGGAAAATAACATCACTTTGAGTTTTTCTTGCCCACCAGGAACTGTGGTTGACACTTTACGTAGGAGTAGAGCGGAGGAGGAAAAATAGAGTAAACTATAGGATGCTGCTGCTTTCCTCTTTCTTCCAATAACAGATCAGCAAAAGAGGAGAAGTGCTTGATGTGCACAACAGTGTGCAAATGGTGACTGTGGGCATTGCATACACTGACCCAAACCTCGCAATACCAGACATCATGCTGCTGGCACGACCAGCTCTGAGCTGTGCAGCCAATGCCAGACATGACAAGGATACACAGGGAAGGGGCCTCAAGTCAATAAAGAGCTTGGAGCTGACCAGGTGAGTCCAGGAGTTTTAGTCCCTCCCTGTAAGAAGGATGCTGAAGGGACAAGAACATGGGTCATATAATTCACCATAGCATAGTACCCAAAGTGAGAGGGGCCTCAGCAGCATGACTAGCATCTGCGATATGGAATCAGAAGAGAGGGCAGACACAGCCATAGGGATTCACTAAGGCTTTGTGGGGGAAATTGCTATTGATTTTGTAAGAAGGATTATGGGAGTAAGGTCAGAAAGGTAGCTGGGGGCGTATAGTGGGAAGGTCTTGTATGGCAGAGCAGTTAAGTGTTTATAACATGTACCATTTTTGATAGGTGGTCAAGAACCATAAAGGTGTTGAACTGAGGTGTGATGAGATAAGTGATGTACTGAAAATTAGTGATGCACCAGTCAGTGATAAGGAGGTAGATGTGAGAACTGAAGTCAGGTGGGCAGGATTTGGTAAATTCTTTAACAGAGGGTGTGAACTCTGGCTGGGCCAGGAGTATCAGGGAGCCCACCTTTCTGTTTATCTCCACCTAACCTCCCACCCCTTTGCTCCCAACAGGCTGCTTCCTCTGAAGTTTGTAAAGTTATCCATCTATAATCATGAGAAAAAACAGCTCCACTTGAAACTTACCACTGGTCGCTCTTTTTACCTACAACTGTGTACCCTTTCAGATTCTAAAGAAGATCTCTTTTCCTACTGGGAAGACCTGGTGTACCTCCTGAGACCTCCAGTGGAGGCTTACAGTGGTACACAGGCTGAACCAGTTGGTGACATGATGGATATACCTGTGTTGGAGGCAGAGGATAAGAAGAGCCCAGCAGTAAGACTTTGCAGAAACCCTTAGAGAAGGGGCCAGAGTGCTTTGGGAGAACAGCTAAGTCTCCCAGTCCACTCTCCCAAGCTTACCATGGAAACACATTCGTTTGGAAGAGTTTAGGCCAATGAACCATCATGTATAGGCCTTCCACATTGGAGAGGTTCCTAGTGCCTCTGAGTATCCAAAGTCCCTTAAATGTCAGCTTCTATAATCTCATGTCCAATGTAATAGTGTGCCCTCAACAACATTTTAATTGCCAGTGTATTCTGGAACACTTGCTGCAGTAATCCAGACAGTCTTATCTTTTTAAACTATGAGACATTTTTAACTACAGAAAAATCCTTCCTCTATTTTAGCCATGCACTGATTTTTATATACATCAGTGTCAATGTAGCATGCTTTATGCACATATATACATTTGTTGGTGTGTATCAGAATGTAAAATGAGCATAGCTCTTCACCATCATTCTTACTTTTAGGACCCTATTTTGCAAATATGCTAAGACAAATGTATAAAATGAAAGTGTGAGGATGCTTACCGGTGAATTTAAATAGTGATCTCCCTGGCACTGGAATTGTCCAAGCAAAACTGGGGTGACCATTGCAGGGGTTCTATGGATGGGATTCCTGCATCCACTGGGAGATGATTTGATGCCTCCATAAGACAGGTGCCAGTTCTTTCTAGTCTCACTTATTTTCTTATTCACCTTCTTTTTTTTTCTCTTGGTGCAGGCAGTGGAGCTCCATGGAGAAGGAGACCAAGATCAGGTCAGCATAAGGAGCCTTCCCACATTTGCTGATGTGTCAGGATCCACTTCTCTTGCTTATGCTGGTGGGGAAGGAATCCAACATCACTCTTCCCACACACACTGTTTGCTTAGGAACAAGCTCTCTGTCCTAATTATGGCATCTACAGGGCCTGACGAAGTGGCAACATCAGGGCCAGCAGCAGTTATGCCTAAGTGCTGCATGAGTGTGGCTGCAGGAGAAAAGATGACCTGTTACAGAGACAGATGAAAGTCCAGGAGCAGAACGCTTCATCTCAGCCTTTCAGAGTAAAGGCAACATGAGTGAACACGGTGGAGGCCAGAAAGTCTCTCAAATCCAGGCTGATGCTCTTGGGAACAAAAAGAAATAAGAGAGAACTCCTACTAAAAGGCCTCCACTAATTGGTAGTTCAGAGGAGGACAAGTCAATCCTAAAATCCCATGGAGCCACCCAGGGGGATAATATGGAGAAGAGCCAGGATGGCCAGGGACAAGGGTCCTCCTCCAAAGGATACACCAGCCTCAGCTCCACTCAAAAAGAGTCTAAGTGGGTAGCTGGATCCCTTTCTTCTTTCTGTTGGCTTCAATTTGTTATTTCATTTTCAAATGCTTTTTACTCAGGTGTGTGTTGTGAATTAGGGTAAATGAAATACTAACCCTGTCTTCAGGTAGTTTGCAGTCCAGTAGAAGGATATGCAAACTTTTCTCCTTTCTATATCCTTTTTCTCTTTTTTATATTCCTTTTCTCTATATCCCTCTCCCAGCTTTCTTACATATTAATACTTTATATAACCATAGTAAAATGATCAGAACCAGGAGATTACCATTAGTACAATAATATTAACTCAGCTAAACATTTTAATTTCATTGATTTTAGGTTCCAGGATTCAACATTGCCTTTGTTGTTATTTCTTTGCAAAAATCTGTTTTTCCCAAGTGTTTGTCCACTGCTTTAGCAATCGTCAGTGATTTTGATCTGTGTAAGTTATTCCTGTGGTATTTCCCTAGTGAAGATTTTATGTTCCCCTGGTTCCCTCTATGTGTATTATTTGAAATTCCACTGTTAGGAAGAATTGTCCTTTCTCTCTGATTTATATTTTATTTGTGGTATGAATGGTTTATTCTGTTGGGTTATACTATTTTATTATTTTTCTTCATTTGACTTGCTTAAATTATTCTGTTAGAAACTCCTCCAGTCTGTCTCCTGTATTCCTTCAATAAGCCTTATCTATTTTTTAGCACATTTTAATACTGCAAAATATTCCAAACACATATTTTCCCTATACCATCTCTTCAGTAGAGCATTTCTGAATTTTTAATTGGAAAAAGGTACTTATATATATAATCTTGGCAGTAGTCATAGGGTTTTCTTTTTAAGGATTTTTATTTGTTTTTTAATTTTTTGTAATTATTATTTTTTTAATAGTTATTTCCCCAATACAATTTTTTTTCTACTGTACAGCATGGTGACCCAGTTACACATACATGTACACGTCCTATTTTCTCACATTATTATGCTCCATCATATGTGACTGGACATAGTTCCCAGTGCTACACAGCAGGATTAATAGCTGCACCTGTGGCATATGGAATTTCCTGGGTCAGAGATTGAATTTGAGCTGTAGCTATAAACTTCTGTGCAGCCACAGCAATACCAGATCATTTAACCCACTTCCCCAGGCTAGGAGTCAAACATTCACCCCTGCAGTGACCCAAGCTACTGTAGTGGGGTTCTTAATCCACAGCAGGAACTCCTGGTGGTAGTTGTTTTGACTAGACTTGTTCTGTTTTGTTTTTCAGGTTATCTGAAAATTTGAAGCGAAGCCAATCTAAAACTAGGTCAGGTGGGGTACCATAATTCAGAGATTGGTTTCCTTGTTCCTTCCATTCGTTCTTCTGTGGCTCTTCCTTGGTTTAGGAGAGAGCACAGTTTAGCTATTCATGGAATTTGATTTTATCGACTAAAATGGATCTCAAATATCATCACAATCCACCAGTCTATTTCAAAGATAAAGAAACATAACACCTGAAGTGGATCAATTCATTCATTTCTTGAAACAATTAAATGCTGACTATATCCCTTTCTCTTTGCCAAAAATTTGTTTATATATAACAATATATGGGGCAGAGTGGGAAGTGAATGCTCTGATATGGGGTACCACTTATGCAGAGGCTTAAAAGCATGAAGACAGGAGCATCTTTGGGAAACTCAGAGCTCTATGTATTTGCAGCAGCAAGAGAGGCAGTAGGACAGATGTGGTCCTAGGTCATGAAAGGGGCCTAGGGAAGTGTTTGAGGCAAAGGAGTGACTTGACCATACCTATACTTAGAATGATCACCTAGGTGATACAGACAGACCAGAATCAGAGAAGCCAGTTAGTACCATGGACATGAAGAGAGAGAGATGATAAAAGACCTAAATGATGGACTTGTAGATGGGTCATTGACATATACTCAGTAGAACATTGTAAGTGATTAAAGAAGGGAATAAGGGATAGAGGAGAATATGAAATGACTTCCAGATTTCCTGCTTGGTGGTCTAGGCGGATGGCAGTGCTATTCATACATGTAGGAAAGAACAAGAGGATGAGCCCTAATGAACTCAATTTGAACAGATCCAACATGAACTTTGTATTCAAAGATGTTCCAGTTTAACAGAATAAAATCTGGTAATTCAGTATTTTTTCAGTAGACATTGACTGTGTGCCTGATTCTCTGCTCCACACAGGGCAGAATGAGATGTGCATTTTGGTGAGTATGCACACAGTCTCTGTAGGGAGATAAACTGCTTTAAGGATCTAAAACTACAAAATGAAGCAAAATTTGAACAATACCTTCACAGAACCAATGGCAGAGGAGAAAAGAACACATGTTTAAATGACAAGTTATTCAAGTATGGCTGAAGTATAGTGTCCCCATGAAGAAGCAGTTGAAGACAAGATGGTTAAAATGGGTGAGGCTAGATTGCTACATGCCTCAAATGCTGTGCTTAAAAATTTGCACATGACTGTTTTTTTTTTAATTTGAGGAAGGATATGATCATTAGTAGTAAGCTTTTGAATCAGAATCCATGAGTGATTTAAGTGAAGGTCAAAATAAGTATATATTATTCATTTTCCCAGAGGCACTTTCATTGTTTGTCATCATGACTCTTCCCCAGGATCTTCAAATAAAAGCCCCAGAAAAAAATTGACTGTTTCTTGATCTTTAAAGCCCTTTTTACTGCAGAGATGGTGAAACAAGTTTCTGAAAGTGAACAATCCAGGAGGATAGACTCTTTATTAAGAAAAAATAAAGCCTTCTTTAGGAAAGGTAGAGACAGTTTGGAAAGCAATTTGGAAGTCAGCATGCAGCCCACAGAATGTGGTGAGGGTCTGGAGGTCCTGATACTGTGATAACTGAACAAGGAGGTAAAGATCTTTGAAGCCCAACATAAGAGGCACCAGGTCCTGGGGAGCAAACTCTTTCCAGATAGCTTCCCTTCACCTTGAATAAATAAGACTTTCCTTTTCACAAATAAATGCTGTTGTCTTTTTCAATTTGCATGTTTCAAAGTACAGTAATGACCACAGAAGATTCTGTGACATCACCTAAGCTTCAACGTGAGACCCCAGTCTCTTTTCTAGCACAGCCACAGCTCATATGTTAGCTCAAAGGAGCCTACAGGAGTGCTTATCCTTGCCTTAACTAACAACTGTCTGCCTTTGGCTCCCCAGGCTGTGGCTGAAAGTAACATTCTGTGAATTGGAAAGGGCTACCACCTCTCCTTCCTCCTCTTCCCTCTGAAGGTTCCTGGATATATATGTTAGGCTAGGTCAATAGACTAAGAACAGGACTTCTCTGCACAAGAATATTCATGGAAGGGAGAGGAGGAATGCAGCACCCTTTCTTGGTAATCATAATGTGAAGGGATATCATCTAGACTTAGCAGTTCCACATGTAGGTCAATACTTGGAGGAAATTCACATATGTGTTCCAGGAGATAACCATGAGAATTTTGGAGCAAAGCTCAGGAAATAACTCCAGTGTTTATCAACTGAATAATAAATTATATAGATATGCAGTGGGATATTACACAACACTGGCAGCTATACATATTTGTATGGATTAATCTACTTCTGGATAAAAGAAGCATGTCAAGAAGATTTAGTGATTGGTTCAAAAATAACACTAAGCAGGGTAATTACACATTTGGTATTTTCTCTTGAGAAAAGCAAGCCTCTCAAAGGTGAAAAAGGGAGGTGTCATCTGGACAATATACACAAGAGATTCAATAGTGTTTGGAGTTATCCCCTTTCATAAACATGGCATTGGGTATACAGACATTTAAATTAAATTTCACATTTTACCATTTCTTAAAGCAAGATGGTCCTTAAATAATGTAGTCCTCATTGTCATAGACATAACCAATTTAATTTTGAAACTTTAATTTTTCCTATATTAACAAGAGCAAAATATGTCAAAAATCAGAATCTGAAGGATAATTTTTAAAAATTCTTATACAATACAAATTTGCAGAGATAACATTTCGTTGTGTTCATTTAGTTGGCAACTTTTTAAATAATGCATCAAATAATGAAACATCTTGAATTTATTACATCTTGATTTGACTGATTTTTTTCTTTAACCTATGTATATATGTTACATGTACTGCTTTGCACATATGTCATATAATAAAGAATCTACTGTCTGTCCTCATAGTACCATCTCGTATAGGAATATAAAAGCACAAAAGCTTCTAATTTATGAGAACTCAAATGGGGATTGTGAGGGCTTGTGGCAGAGACTGCTAGGTGCCTAAGCAGTTTTCTTTCTTTCCTTACTTACAACTCTAATTTTTTGGGGGAACAGCACCCCACATAGTATTGGCTTCTTATGGCTTGGAGATCATTAGAGAAGAAGGCATAGTTTATTGACACTACTAGTAAGCATTCCTGATGGTTTACCCTGAATGTATTCTTCACCACCTTTTACAATATATTTTTTTTAAATCAAGTATGTTGTCTTTTCTTTATTGAGATGCTAAGATTTTCCTTTCTTTTATGTAACAGACAACTTGGAATTTTATGTTGATCTACTGAATAATATGGGACTCTAACTTTTAAATTAGAATCCCATGAAAAATGATGATCTTTGAGTTTGACCTGAAAAAGAATGTTTAGCCACACTTACATACGATCTTCAGACTTTCTTCACATGTCAGGTCAATCTTAAACTGTTTTCAGTGTTATTGGTACCTATCACACACACACACCATTGCTGAGAGTTTGAGAGTTTGGAGTTTGTACTGAATTCTTCTGCATATTTTTGTTCTCAAAGATATGAATATGCTCTTTATATACTAGTGAAAACATCTGCAGCCTGGAGATGAGCCTAGGAATTTATATACACATTTGTGGCATTGCTTTCTTGAGCTTTCTCATCTCAGCTACATCCCTAACATTTCCCTATTCCTAGGGGTCATTTCCTGGCTTCCTTAGAAAAACTAGGATTTCAGTTATTTTTATCTGATGTGTATTCCATGAGGAGTGACTGTGTCTGCCTCCCTTCCAAATTTGAGAGGATTTAGAGCAAAAGTTCATTGGGAATTGCTTGCTTCCCACACTGTTGGAATCACAGCTCCTGTAGTAAGAGATAATTTTTTTCATAACATTTTTGGTGCCTATCTGGTCACTGTTGTCACTGTGATGCTTGCTTTATTTATTTATTTATTCATTTATTTATGAGTTGAGTCTAAGAGAAATGCAAGGGAAAAAAAGGGGGATAATTGTGATTTCTAGGCAGTATTTCAAATATATAATTTTGTTTCCCAGAATACTTGCTAATATTTACTTTTTAGAGTCCTCGAATTCATGAATTTGTTCAAAGTTTTTAAAACACATTCACTAGTGGAGAGAGTGTGGTGTTATCCACACTATATTTAACTAAAACTGAAACCCTGACCCTTAATTTTATTTTATTTATTTATTTTATTTTATTTTATTTTATTTTATTTTATTTTATTTTATTTTATTTTCCTACTGTACAGTAAGGGGATCAAGTTATCCCTACATGTATACATTACATTTACATTTTTCCCCACCCTTTGTTCTGTTGCAATATGAGTATCTAGACATAGTTCTCAATGCTACTCAGCAGAATCTCCTTGTAAATCTATTCTAAGTTGTGTCTGATAAGCCCAAGCTCCCAATCCCTCCCACTCCCTCCCTCTACCATCAGGCAGCCACAAGTCTCTTCTCCAAGTCCATGATTTTCTTTTCTGAGGAGATGTTCATTTGTGCTGGATATTAGATTCCAGTTATAAGTGATATAATATGGTATTTGTCTTTGTCTTTCTGGCTCATTTCACTCAGTATGAGATTCTCTAGTTCCATCCATGTTGCTGCAAATGGCATTAGGTCATTCTTTTTTATGGCTGAGTAGTATTCCATTGTGCATATATGCCACTTCTTCCTAATCCAATCATCTGTTGATGGACATTTGGGTTGTTTCCATGTCCTGGCTATTGTGAATAGTTCTGCAATGAACATGTGGGTGCCTGTGTCTCTTTTAAGTAGAGATTTGTCCGGCTATATGCCCAAGAGTGGGATTGTGGGGTCATATGGAAGTTCTATGTATAGATTTCTAAGGTATCTCCAAACTGTTCTCCATAGTGGCTGTACCAGTTTACATTGCCACCAGCAGTGCAGGAGGGTTCCCTTTTCTCCACAGCCCCTTCAGCACTTGTTATTTGTGGATTTATTAATGATGGCCATTCTGACTGGTGTGAGGTGGTATCTCATGGTAGGTTTGATTTGCATTTTTCTTATAACCAGTGATGTTGAGCATTTTTTCATGTGTTTGCTGGCCATCTGTATATCTTCCTTACAATCTGGAAGAAATGGACAATTCTCTAGAATCTTACAGCCTGCCAAAACTGAATCAAGTGAAACAGACCAATTGAACAGACCCATCACTAGAAATGAAAATGAAGATGTCATAAAAACACTCCCTACAAATAAAAGTCCAGGACCAGATGGCTTCACAGGCGAATTCTGTCAAACATATAAAGAGGAATTGGTGCCCATCCTCCTTAAACTCTTTCAAAAGGTTGAGGAAAAAGGAATACTCCCAAAGACATTCTATGATGCCACCACCACCCTCATTCCAAAACCAGACAGAGATAACACCAAAAAAGAAAACTATCGCCCAATATCATTGATGAATATAGATTCAAAGATTCTCAACAAAATCTTAGCCAACCGAATCCAACAACATACCAAAAAAATTATACACCATGACCAGGTAGGGTTCATCCAAGGTTCACAAGGATGGTTCAATATACGCAAATCAATCAACATCATAAACCACATTAACAAAAAAAGTCAAAAATCATATGATCATCTCAATAGACGCAGAAAAAGCATTTGACAAAGTCCAACATCCATTCATGATCAAGACTCTCGCCAAAGTGGGTATAGAGGGAACATTCCTGAACATCATCAAAGCCATTTATGAGAAACCCACAGCAAATATAATCCTCAATGGGGAAAAACTGAAAGCCTTCTCACTCAAATCTGGAACAGGACAGAGATGCCCACCCTCACCACTGCTCTTCAACATAGTTTTGGAAGTCCTAGCCACAACAATTAGACAAACAAAAGAAATAAAAGACATCCATATAGGAAGAGAAGAGATCAAACTGTCACTGTATGCAGATGACATGATACTATACATAGAAAACCCTAAGGACTCAACCCCAAAACTACTTGATATGATTAATAAATTCAGGAAAGGAGCAGGATATAAGATTAACATTCAGAAGTCAGTGGCATTTCTGTACACCAGCAATGAAATATTTGAAAAGGAATACAAAAATACAATACCTTTTAAAATTGCACCTCCCAAAATCAAATACCTCAGAATACACCTGACCAAAGAGGTAAAGAACCTATATGCTGAGAACTATAAAACTTTAATCAAAGAAGATGTAAAGAAATGGAAAGATATTCCATGTTCCTGGATTGGAAAATCAATATTGTAAAAATGGCCATACTACCCAAAGCAATCTACAGATTCAATGCAATCCCTATCAAATTACCCAGGACATTTTTCACAGAACTGGAACAAACAATCCAAACATTCATATGGAACCACAAAAGACTCAGAATCGCCAAGGCAATTCTGAGGAACAAAAACTAAGCAGGAGGCATAACTCTCCCAGGCTTCAAGAAATACTAGAAAGCCACAGTCATCAAAACAGTGTGGTATTGGTACCAAAACAGACAGACAGACCCATGGAACAGAAGAGAGAATGCGGAAATAAACCCTGACACCTACAGTCAATTAATCTTTGACAAGGGAGGCAAGAACATCAAATGGGAAAAAGAAAGTCTATTCAGCAAGCATTGCTGGGAAACCTGGACAGCTGCATGCAAAGCAAGGAAACTAGAACACACCCTCACACCATGCACAAAAATAAACTCCAAATGGCTGAAAGACTTCAATATACGACAGGACACCATCAAACTCCTAGAAGAAAACATAGGCAAAACACTCTCTGACATCAACATCTTGAATATTTTCTCAGGTCAGTCTCCCAAAGCAATAGAAATTAGAGCAAAAATAAACCCATGGGACCTCATCAAACTGAAAAGCTTTTGCCCAGCAAAGGAAACCCAAAAGAAAACAAAAAGACAACTTACAGAATGGGAGAAAATAGTTTCAAATGATGCAACTGACAAGGGCTTAATCTCTAGAATATATAAACAACTTATACAACCCAACAGCAAAAAAGCCAATCAATCAATGGAAAAATGGGCAAAAGACCTGAATTGACCCTTAATTTTAAAAATAATTTTATGAAAAATAAAGCATATGAAAACAGAATTGTATAATTATTCATATGTGGCTTCTCCATTCACTTCAACTAGATAGTGTGAAAGTTTTTATCTACGATACTCCCTTAACCACAATGTAAACTAATTTAAAGAACTTATGAGATCTACTACCATTTCACACATAAGCATTTTATTAAGTATCTCTGAAAGATAGATAATTAGTAAGTCTAAAAATAACAAATGCTGGAGAGGGGGTGGAGAAAAGGGAACCATCCTACACTGTTGGAGGGAATGTAAATTGGTACAACAACTATGGAAAACTGTATGGAGGTACCTCACAAAACTAAATATAGAACTACCATATGGCCCAGGAATATCATTCTTGGGCATGTATCCAGACAAAACTTTCACTGAAAAAAATTCATGCACACCTATGTTCATTGTAGCACTATTCACAATAGCCAAGACATGGAAACAACTTAAATGTCCAATGACAGATGATGAATGGATTAAGAAAATGTGGTACATATACACAATGGAATGCTACCCACCCACAAACAAGAGCAAAATAATTTGCAGCAACATGTATGGAACTAGAGGCTCTCAGATGAAGTGAAGTATGTCAGAAAGAAAAATAAAAACTCATGGACATGGCGAACAGACTTGTTGTCCATAGGGAGGGGGAGGGAATGAGAGGGACTGGAAGTTTGAGGCTAGTAGATTCAAACTATTGCATTTGGAATGGATAAGCAATAAAATACTGCTGTATAGCCCAAGAAACTATATCTGACCACTTGTGATAGAACATGATGGAGGATAAATAATGTGGAAAAAAAAGAATAACTGGGTCACTTTGCTGTGCAGCAGATATTGACAGAACATTGTGAATCAACTATAATAAAATTGTATAAAAATTATAAAAATAAAAGATAAGTAAATTATAAAACCACATGTGTAATACTATTACTAGGAAAGTTAACAATCATTGCTAAAGATTTCAGTAACTGTATTTTTTCAATTGTCTCATGATATTTTTAGCAGGTTCTTGCTAAACAAGCTAGAATGCAAACTAGGTCAACATCTTGCTATTGACTAATATGTCAATTTTTTGGCATAAAACATTATTGTCTTCATAAGTGACTCATGAAGAGTTGAGAAAAGTGTAATTTCTGCTCTTTTTGTGGAGTGTTAAGTGTAATTAAAATTAGGTTTGTCGAGAGTTTTGTTTAAATCTACTATGTCTTCACTAATTTTTTCTTAGTAGCCCTATCAGTTATTGGGAGATTGAAGTGTCTGATTATAATTGTAGATGTGTATATTGTGCCTTCCAGGTCTGTCAGTTTTTTTTTTTTCTCTTTCTCCTTGTATTCTAAGCTCATCTCTTTGGTGCATAAACATTTCAGGTTGTACATATATTTTTGATAAATTGTTTCCTTTATCATTTTGAAATGGCCCTCTTTATCCCTGATCATATTCCCTGTTGAAATATGATTTTCTGAATATTAATATGGCCACACCAGATTTTTGGGGATTGTTGTTAGTATGACATATTTTTTCATACTTTTATTTTTAATCATTTGTCTCAATATTTCGAGGGTTTTTTTGTTTGTTTGTTTGTTTGTTTGTTTGTTTGTTTGTTTGTTTTTTTACAGCTTCACCTGTGGCATATTGAAATTACTGTGTCAGGAGTCAAATCACAGCTGCAGCTGGGGCCTATGTCACAGTCATGGCCAAAATGGATCCAAGCCATATCTGTGAACTACACCACAGCTTACAGCAACAACAGATCCTTAACCCACTGAGGGAAGCCAGTGATCAAACCTACATCCTCACAGAGACAATGTTGGGTCCCTAATACATTGAGCCAAAATAGGAATTTTACAGTGAGTTGAATCAGACAGAATGGAGTTGGATCATGTTTACTTTTATCTAATTTGATAAATCTTTCTATTTATATTTATTATCTATTAACTTGTATTTGATGTTACTGATGATATATTCACACTTAAAAGTACCCCCTTTTTTGGTGGTAATGAACCCGACTAGTATGCATGGGGACTGTGGCTCAGTGGTAATGACCCCAACTAGTATGCATGGGGATACAGTTTCCAGCATTGCCACAAGCTGTGAAGGAGGTTTCATATGCAGCCTGTATCTTGTGTTGCTTTTGCTGTTGTGTAGGCCAGCCATTGTAGCTCTGATTCAACCTCTAGCCTGGAGACCACTGTATGTCATGGGTATGGCCCTAAAAAGACAAAAATAAATGAATAAATAAATATTAAGCCACATTTGTTATATTTTCAATTTGTCCCATTTGTTGTTTTCTTTTTCGTATTTTTTTGGCCTTGTTTTTGATTAAGCATTTTGTGTGTGTGATTTCACTTCATTGACTGATGGATTATTAACTGATACATAGTATATATATATAACTTATAATAGTCTAATTTCAAGGAATATTTTTGTAGTTCAGGTAAAGTTAATAATTTACTTTCATTGCCCCCCTCTCCTGGACTTTTTCCGATACTTGACATGCATTTTACTTTTACTTAAGCTAGAAAACTACACTACTACTATACTTTTCATTTTGAATTAATCATTCAATTATTTTCTGAAGAAATTTAAATATTTTAAAAATATAGTTATCTACATTTTTATAATTTCCCATTCTTTTCCTGTGTAGACTCAGCACTCTGTTATAATCTCCTTGTGATTTTAGAGCATCTTAACATTTCATGTATTTTAGGCTTGATGATTTCTTGCACTTTCATATATCTGAGTAAGTCTCTATATCATATTTGGTTTAGAATATGTTTTTGCTGGGTCAAGAATTCCATAAATGATTTTTAAAGTTGGTACTTTAAAGAAATTACTATTTTCTGGCTGTCACTTCTTCCATTTGCCAGTCTGTTGTAATTCTCATCTTTTTTTTCTCTACGTAATGGATTTTTTTCTTCTTTCTGATTTTCTTTTAATTTTCTTCTGTTTTTATTGAGATGTATTTTACATGTGGTATTTTGGAAGTTTACAGTACACACATGTAGTTAATACATTTATATATTGTGATGTGATTACCAATGAACTCGTAGTTAACAGGTCTATCATATAGCATAATTATTTCTTCTTTGTGGTAATAAAAATAAAGATCTAGTCTCTTAACAACTTTATAATTTATACTTTATATACATTTGAATAAATGTACTTTTAATTTAAATGTAAATATGGAATTATGAGGTTTAAATACATTATTAATGATAATTGTTGTTTTGTTCATTAGGTCTACAGAACTTATTTATCTACTAGTTGTACTTTTGTACCTTTAAACATCTCTCCAATTCAGTCATTCCCCTGGCAACCATCATTCTACTCTAGCTTTTATGAGTTTATTTTTAAAATTCACATATAAGTGAGATTATACTGTATTTGTCTTTCTTTGTCTGACTTATCTCACATTAACATAATGTCTTCAAGATCCTTGCATAGGGTAAGCAGGATTTCCTTTTTTCTCATGGCTGACTAACATTCCTGTGTGTGTGTGTGTGTCTGTGTGTGTGTTTGCATATTGCATCTTTATTCATTCATTCATTGACTGACATTCAGGTTTTTATTCATGTTTGACCTATGCAAATAATGTTGCAGTGAAGATGCTGATTTTGATTCCTTTGGAAATATACTGAGCAGTGTAATTGCTGGATCAAATGGTAGTTTAATCATTGCTTTTTGAAGAACCATCATACTGTTTTCCAGTGTGGCTGCACCATCATACATTCTAAGAGTGTATAAGTGTTCCCCTTTTTCCACATTCTCACCAAAATGTATCATCTCTTGTGTTTTTGATAAATGCAGTTTGAACAAGTATGAGGTAGGATCTCATTGTCCTTTTTATTTGCATTTCTCTGACTATTAGAAATGTGGAGCATCTTTTCATATACCTATTGACTTTTTGGATGTTTTCTTTGAAAAAAATGTATCTTCAGGTTCTTCGCTCTTTTGTTAATTGGATCATTTGCTTTTTTGCTTTTGAGTTGTATGAGATATTTTTATATTTTTAATATTAACTCCTTATCAGACATATGGTTTGGAATATGTTCTGCAATTTGACAGGTTGCCTTTTAAGTCTATTGATTGTTTCCTTTGCTATGTAGAAGCTCTTTAGTTTAATACAGCTCCATTTGTCAATTTTATTTTTTTGTTCCCTCTGGTTTTGGTGGAAGCAATGTCAATATGATGCTATGTCAAGGATATTTTAATCTATGTTTTAAATAGGTTTTACAGTGTCTAGAAGTTTTAATAGTTTCAGGTCTCTGATCTATTTTGAGTAAATTTGCATGAGTGGTGTAAGATAGAAGCCCAGTCTCATTCTTTGACATGTGGATATCCAGTTTTCCAAGCAGCATTTATTGAAAAGACTGTTCTTCCTATTGTTTGTTCTTGACCCCTTGACAAAATTTAATGATCATATGTGTGTGTGTGTGTGTGTGTGTATGCCTGGGCTTTCCATTATGTTCCCCTTGTTCATTTGCTTGCTTTTATGACAGTACCATTCTGTTTTTTGTTATTATTTTGTTTTTTGTTTGTTTTTTGGCCATCCCTGTGGCACGCAGAAGTTCCTAGGCCTGGGATTAAACTCACCCCACAGGTGTAAACAGAACCACAGCAGTGAAAATGCTGGATCCTTAACCTGATGATCCATGAGGGAACACCCAAACCATACTGTTTTAAGATTGTAAAATAGCTGCAAATCAGGATGTGTGATGCCTCCAGCTTAGTGATTCCCTCTCATGATTCTTTGGTTATGTTCGGTCTTTCATAGTTACAAAAAAGTTACAGGGTGGTTTCTTTATACCTAGAATTTTATTGAGATTACTTTTTCTTTTTTTTTTCTTTTTGTCTTTTTTGGGGCTGTACACATGGCATATGGAGGTTCCCAGACTGGAGATCCAATCAGAGCTATAGCTGCCTGCCTATGCCAGAGCCACAGCAATGACAGATCTGAGTTGCATCTGTGACCTACACCACAGATCATGGCAATGCTGGATCCTTAACCCAGTGAGCGAGGCCAAGGATCGAACCCACAACCTCATGTTTGCTAATCAGATTAGTTTCTGCTGAACCACAATGGAACACCTGTTTTGAATCTGTAAATTGTTTAGAATGATATGGACATATTCACAATAATAATTCTCTTAATCCAAGAACAGAGGATATTTTCTTATTTATTTGTGTCTTCAGTAACTTTCACCACTGTCTTAGAGTTTTTGGTGTATAGGTCTTCCTTTTCTTTGGATAAATTTATTCCCAAGGATTTTATTTTTTTGATATTATTGTAAATGTGATGACTTTCTTAAATTCTCTCTTATTGTCCAAAAATGTCCAAAAATGTTAATGTCCAAAAATGCAATTGATTCATATATGTTGGTTTTGAATCCTAAAATTTTACTGAATTTATTAGTTCTACAGTTTTTAGTGGGGTCTTTGGGTTTTCTATATTTCAAATATATCACCGTCAATACATACTTTTACTTCTTCCTTTCTGATGTGAATTTCTTCCTTTTCTCCCTCCTTTCCTTCCCTTCCTTCCTTCCTTCTTTCTTTTTTCTTTCTTTCTTTCTTTCTTTCTTTCTTTCTTTCTTTCTTTCTTTCTTTCTTTCTTTCTTTCTTTCTTTCTTTCTTTCTTTCTTTCTTTCTTTCTATTTTCCTTTGTCTAATTACTTTGGCTATGATATCCAGTACTATGCAGAGTAGAAATGTCAATAATGAACATTTCTGTGTTGTTCCTTATTTAGATAAATGGATTTTAACTTTTCACTATTGAGTGGGAGGGTAGTTGTGGGCTTGTTTTATATGTCTTTTATTATGCTGAGGGACATTTATTTTATAGATATTTTGTTGAACACTTTTATCATGAAAATATACTGTATTTTGCCAAATGTTTTTTCTGTATTTATTGAGATGAGCATATGATTTTTATCTTTCACTTTATTACTGTGGCACATTACATTTATTAATTTGAATATGTTGGCACACTCTTAGCATCCCAGGGAAAAATCCCACTTGATCATAATAAATTATCTTTTTACTCTGCTGTTTCTAGAAATTCATCCACCTTTTTTAGGTTACCCCATTTCTTGGCATATAATTGGTCATAGTATTCTCTCATAATCCTTTGCATTTCTGTGATATCAGATGTAATGTTTCTTCTTTCATTTTGATTCAGAGTCTTCTCTCTTTTTTCCAGAATTTGTCTAGATGAAGTTTTGGTAAATTTCATTTATTTTCAAAGAACCAACCTTTATTTCATTGATTTTTTAATTATTTTTCTTTTCTGTAATTCATTTAATTCAGTTCTTGTCTCTTTATTCTCTTCCTTCAGTGAACTTTAGGCTTAATTTTCTCTTCTTCTTCTACTTCCTTGAGATGTAAACTGTGGTTGTTTATTTTAGATGTTTATAGTTTCTTAAGATAGTATTTATCACTATAAACTTTCCTCTTAAAATTTATTTTGCATTATCCAATATGTTTTGATATATGTGTTTCCATTTTTCTTTGTTTTGAGATGTTTTATATCATTTTTTAGCTCTCATTTGATCAATTGGTTGTTCATTAGTATGTTTAATCTCCACATACTTGTGAATTTCCCAGACTTCTTCCTGTTACTGATTTCTAATTTTATAACATTGTGTGTTGAAAATTACTAAGTGCAATTTAATCTTCCTACATTGCTAAGAATTGCTTTTTGACCTATCAAATGATTTATCTTAGCAAATTTTACATGTGCATTTAAGAAGAATGTATAATCTGCTTATGGAATGTTATTTATATGTCTGTTTAAATTCACTTGGAGAGAAGCACAGTTTACGCTCAACATTTCCTTGCTGGTTTTCTGTTTGAATGAAATATCCATTGTTAAATTTGGTATATTGAAGACCCCTACTCTTACCACTACTATTGTTGTAATGACAATTTCTTGCTCCCATATTAGTTAGCATTTATTTAATATATGTACATTTTTTGTGTGCATGTTTATATTATTATTGATATATATTCTCAGTAATTTGTCCCTTTTATCATTAAATAATGTGATCTGTCTCATTATTGTTTTTACCTTAAAGTCTGTTTTGTCTGATATGTGTGGCTATCCCCATTTTCTTTTGTTTTTCATTTGCATAGACTTTTTTTTCATCTTTTCTTTTTGAGTATGTACTTAAATATGAAGTGAATCTCTTATAGGCAGCATATAGTTAAGTATTTTTTTTTTAATTCATCCAGGTTCTCTGTGCCTTCCATGTGGTTAAAGTTCATTTATATAACTTTAGGGTAATTTTTTATGTATAAGGATTACTAATGACATTTTATTAACTGATTTCTGGTTGTTTTTAATCTTATCATTTCTTTTTTCTTCTAGTTCTGCTTACTTTTTAAAAATCTTTTTATGGCTCCATCTGTGGCATATGAGAATTCCCAGGCTAGGTGTTGAATCAGAGCTGTGGCTGCCAAACTAAACCACAGCACGGAAATGCTGGATTCAAGCTGCATCTATGAACCATGTAGTAGTTTGGGGCAATGTCAGTTACTTAACCCATTGAGTGAGGCCATGGATTGAGCCCCCATCCTCGCAGACATTACGCTGAGCTAAGAAACCACTGAGCAAAAATAGGAACTTCCTGGCTTACCTTTTTGAAAGGTAATTTTTGTTCTGATGATTTTCTATTATTGTATATTCTTCCCCTTTCATTATCTTTAGGGAATCTACTCTAGGTTAACGCTTTTCATTTGTCATGATGCTTACCTGAGAGACCTTACAGATAAAATAGCCCATGTTAAGCAGATAGTAACTTTGCATACAAAAACTCCTCTCTTTTTTTTGATAATATAGTTTTTCTCTTTTTATATTGTGTATTTGTTAGCAAATTATAATACTTATATTTATTTCAAAGCTCTTTGCCTTTAACCTTTATGTTATAAAGTGACAAAACACCTCCATTCCATAATCAGTATTTTTTTAAATTACTGCATATTTTCCTTTACCATATGTTCCATATTTTCATATGTTTTCATATTACTGATAAGAATCTTTTCATTTCATTTTGAAGATATTCTTCAGCATTTTTAGCAACACAGGTCTATTGATGATGAATTCCTTCAGTTTTTGTTTATATTGGTAAGTCTTTATTTTTCCTTTATATGTGAAGAATAACTCTTCCAGATAGAATATTTTTGAATGGAAATTATTTCTTTCAACATTTTGAACATGCCATTCAACTCTCTCCTGGACTTTGGAGTTTTTGCTGAGAAACAAAGTGATGGCCTCATGGGGTTATAACTTTGTAGGTTACAATTTTTTTTTCTAATTGATTTAGGATTATCTTTATATTTTACATTTAAGAGTTTCATGATACTATGTTTTGGAAAGTGTTGGTTTTTTGTTTATTATTTTTTTTTCTTTTTATGGCTTCTCCTGGGAATTCCCCAGCCAGGGATCAAATTGAAGATGCAGCTGCTGGCCTGTACCACAGGAACAGCAACATCAGATCCAAGCTTCCTCTGTGACCTACAATGCCACCTGCAGCAATATCATATCCTAAACACATTGAGCGAGGCCAAGGATTGAATCAACATCCTCGTGGTCCCTATGTCAGTTTCTTAATCCCTTGAACCACAAGAGGAACTCTGGACCATAGCATCCTTGTGGTCACCATGTCAGTTTCTTAATCCCTTGAACCGTAAGAGGAACTCTGAAAATATATTGTTTTTAATTGAGATAATAGAGTGACATTTTAGTTTTGTGAATCCAGATGTAAAATTCTCTCCCCAAGTAAGTATTCAGCTACTCTTTCCTTTTTTTTAATTAAAGTGTAGTTTACTTAAAATATTGTGTTAAGTTCTGATGTATGGCAATGTAATACATATATATTAAAAATATATATAATTTTTATATATCACCTACTATTTCTTTAAGTAAACTTTTTCTTCCCTTCTCTTTCTCTTCTCCTTCTGAAATTCCAGTGATTCCATTTTTTGCATTCGTTCCTGGCCCATATCTGTAAGCTTTTCTGCTGCTTTCCATATTTTTCTTCTCTGACTGGGTTATTTATATTCCCTATGCACTGGTTCACTATCTTCTACTTGTTCTAGGTGCATTAGATGAAAATCTGCAGGCCAGCAGGGACTGATATACTTAAGAGTGATGTACTTAAAGTGATGAAAGAAAAAAATCTCCAAACAAGAGTATTCTAACCAACTAGACTAGCATTTTGATTTGAAGGTGAAATCAAATGCTTTACAGACAATCAAAAGCTAGGAAAGTTCAGCACAGGGAAAAAAAATACACCCTACAAATCAGAACCAGACCATTAAAGAATATGGTAATTTGAAAGAACAAGAATGTAAGGAATTTTCCATAAAATGTTACAAACTCAGTATTTACAATATCATTAAATGTGATCAAGAACTATAAACTGGTTTAGTGGAGCTGAAATATCTTAGCTTTTACTTGCCTGTAAGTCTTTTGATTGCTCCTTCAAATCTAGGGAGAGCCTTGCTTGGAGGTTTTTCTTTTAAGCTTTTTCTGCTTAAAAAGTAGCTGATTACCTTATTAAGGTTCCCCTGAATGTTATTGGTTGCTTTCCTCCAGCTGCTTTAAACATTTTATTTTGTCTTTAATTTTGGTCAGTTTGATTAATGTATGTCTTGGGATGTTCCTCCTTGGGTTTATTTTATGTAATGTTCACTGTGCTTCCTGGACTTGAGTGAGTGATTTGTTTCACATGTTATGGAATTTTTGACAATTATATCTTTAAATATTTCCTCCAGGCATTTTTGTCTCTCTTATCCTCCTGGCATGCCTATAATGCAAATGTTAGTGCATTGAAAGTTGTCTCAGAATTCTCTTAGACTCTCATTTCTTTATATTTTTTGCTTCTTTATTCTGTTCCACATGAGTGATTTGTACCACTCTGTCTTCCACCTCAATCATTCTCCTGCCTCCTGTAATCTGTTGTTCCTTCTAGTAAAATTTTAATTTTGGCTATTGTATTTTGCATCTCTTCTTGTTTAATATTTACATCTTCTATTTCTTTATTCAACACTTCTTGTAATTTATCAAACTTTGCCTCCAGATTTTTTCCAAGATCCTGGATCATCTTTACTGTCATTACTCCTAAGTCTTTTACATGGAGGTTTCTAACTTTCAGTTTACATAGCTGTTTTTCTGTTTTTTTTGGTGTGTTTTTGTTTTTTGTTTTTGTTTTCCCTTGTTCCTTATTTTGACTCATATTTCCCTGCCTTTTCAGTTTGTATAGCTTTTTGTGCAGTCTCATTTTTGCAGGCTACGGGGTTATAGCCTTTCTTGCTTCTGGTGTCTGCCCCCTTGTGGGGGAAGTTGAATACAGGGGCTTGATTAAGTTTTCCTGATGGGAGGGACTGGGTGCCTACCCACTGATAGGTGGAGCTGGAGTCTTGGGCTTTGTATGGCTGTGTGATTAAAGATGGCTGTATGCCTAGGAGGACTTTAGGCAGCCTGTTTGCTGCTGGGTGGGACAGTTTTCACACCCTGTGTTTTACTTGTCCCGAAGCTTCTCAGCCCTGATTGGTGGGGCCAGATTTTTCCAAAATGGCAACTTCTAGGTGAACTCATGCCAATGAATATTCCAGGGACATCTGTGTCCAATGCTTTGCCCCCACAGTGAGTCATAGGCACTCCTTGATTTCCCAGGACATCCCCAAGACCCACAGTTAGCACTCACCCAATTTTTTATGGCATTCCTGAATTACCCTGGGATCCACTACACAAAAATTCTGTATGTTCCCTCCAAGAGTAGACTTTCTGTTTCCCCCATCCCTGTGGAGGACACAAGCCCTGCTGGCTTTCAATTCCAAGTGATCTGGAGCTAGTCCTCCCAATGCCAGATTCCCAGGATGGGGAACCTGATGGGGGGATCCATAATTACACTCCTGTGGAAAGCGTCTGCAATATAGTTGTTGTCCAGTCTGTGTATCACACACTTGACATGAAAGCACCCCTCCTACCATCCCAATGACTTCTTTGCCTTTGTGAGTAGGATATCTTTTTTGGTAATTTCCAGTCTATTTCGTTGATGGTTGTTCAGTAGGTAGTTGCAATTTTGGAGGTGTCCTTAATCCTTCTACTCTACCACCTTGTCCCAATCTAATGATCAAGCTCCATAAATTAAAGGTGACACATTGTGCACAATTGTGAGTTATTCCAAGAAATGCAATGTTTATCTTCAAATTTAATCAACTCATTTGTAAGTCAATTCTGATTTCAAAGATGCATACTTAATGAAACTAAAAAATTTGTGTTGATTTTTAATGTCAAAATATATGGTGATGAAATGAATAACTCCATAATACTTTGTAAAATGTCACATTATTTCTCATAAATTTTAAGTATATGTTTATTTTTGGAAATAAGACATTATGAAGTATTGATTTCAGGAGGATCTAGTAAGTTGATCTGTGAAATATAGTGCTTTAAAATTTATGTGGCACTGGAAATTATTTGATATCACAAGCAGGTCATATATTGTTCTAAGAGGATAGGTAGAAGGAAAGGAGTAATGTGTAATTTGTGCTGTATTCTTCAGAGTTTGAAGGTTACATATTTCTTCATAAGATCTTAGGGAATCAGAATATGTACCAGCATTCAATTATTGTTAGTAGTTCTCTCAGAAAGATGCACCAAGAACCATGCCTTGGGCAGAAAGGATCATGTTAGAACAAAATTATAATTTTTTAAAGTTTGCAGTCTTTCATTTTACTAAAAAAACAGTGTTTTCCCTAGTAGAATAATAGGGTAATAATGTCAACATTCATACCTTTCAGTATTAGAAAATATGTAATAAATTATAGTTCAGAGTGAACTATCTATGTTGGACAAGTTAAGGTTAATAGAGACTCACTCAATAAAATACAGTTGCAAGACCAAGCCATACTCTCCTGAATTTTTTTTTTTAGCATGAATTCTCTCAAATATTAGTTTCAAGCTAGCCACTAAGGCAATACTTTGAAGTGGATGGGTCCACAATAGGTTTATTTTGGTGAAGAGGAAGAGGGTTTGAAAAACTGCTGCCATATATTGAGGGAAGGTAAAATTAGGTCATGGAAATAATACTACCCTAATTAGCAGTTGTGTATTTTAAGCATTGTGTTTCAAGTCAAGACTGTCATTTCCTTAGATGGACATAGTGACAAAAAAAAGAGACATATCATCTCTGTTACCATGATGGCACATTGGTCTATGAATACCTCTAGACTTGAGTTTTTTCAAATATAAAATAAGGTGTGGGGTTTACCAAGTACTTGGTTCAACAATAATTGACTGTATTTTTTGCTCCAAGATTTCTACTGGTTTAATAAATTTATAAATGTCTTATCTTTGAAGGACTCCTCTTTCATTTCTATGATTATATGATGAGTTGATGAACTTTGGTTTATTGCTTTATTCATGGAAATGACTGTAAAGTGTCATTCCTTTCTGAGAGGACATTAATTTCTTTACTCTTGGTGGATACCAATCACAGAGGAAGTGGTCCAGTATGGGTGAAAAAGCAATGGCTTACAAGAGTCCTGTGAAACTGGACCAAACTATTTTAAACAAATTTCTTTTCTAAGGACTTTCCACACTTCCTTATAGTACCCTCATTCTTCCACCGTGCTCAAGGGAAACTTCTCAGTGCATCTGTGCAAGGAAAATAAAATAAAATGAAATGAGGAGAGACACCAGTAAGGATGTTAGAGTATACAGAAAGGAATAACAGCAGAAACCTCATGAAGTGATTGACTTATGATTGAATCTATGATTTCCCCTAAGAAGGAATACTTATATTGGTTTAAATAAAGTGTGTGGAAAAAAGCATCACATTTTCAAACTTCTTTTTCCCAGAAGGAGCTATACATTTTTCTTCATTGTTAATTGGGAAAATACTAACATATGCAAAGGTTAATTCAAAATCATCCATACATAAGTAAAATTGAATTCTGTTTCGCTATATTTTTAAAATCATGCTTTTGATAAAATTGGAACATTTATACAATTATTTTACTGGATATCATTTTATAAAATATTCCTCCATAAAATTAAGTAATATAAGGGATTTACACTCTCTGTACCATTTGAAAAGATTTAGTAAGACTGTTTCTTTAGAGAAAATTTAGGTTCATAACAAATTTGAGGGAAAGTTACAGATCCTCCCATATGTCCATTGCCGCCATAAAAGTACAGCCTTCACTGTTATCAATATGCCCCACCAGAGTGGTACATTTGTTATACTTATGACCCTGCATTAACGTGTTATAATCATCCAAAGTAGAGTTTACACTATAGGTCACTGAATTGTTGTATATTCTAGGGGTCTAGGCTAATAACATCTTGATGATGCTGAGTCCCCCCCCATCTATAAACCTGGACTATCTCCTCATTTACTTAGATCTTCTTTGATTTCATCTGAGTGTTATAGTTTTCCTAATATAGATATTATGAATGTTTTGTTATATTTATATTTAGTATTTTATGTTGAGGGTGTACTCTTACAAATGGGATTGTGTTTTTAATTTCAAATTTCACTTGTTCACTGCTATGAATGTAGGTAGGGAGAAAATCAATTGACCTTTGTATGTTTTCTATGTATCCTGCAGCATTGCTATAATAGCCTAATAATTCCAGGAGGATTTTTGTTGTTGTTGTTAATTTTTTAATTGTTTGCTTTCTATACAGATGATAATGTCATCTGTGAAAAAGATGGGTTTATTTCGTTGTTCCCAATCTGTTCATCTCTATTTCCTTTACTTGATTTATTGTATTAACTGGAATGTCCAATAACAAGATGAAGAGGAAAAATGAGATGGAGCATTTGGCCTTGTACCTTATTTTTGTGGGAAAGTTTTGAGTTTCTCACAGTTAAGAATTATGTTAACTATAGGTTTTTTTTGTCAGTTTTCTTTCTGGTGTCATGTACAAAAAAATGTATTTCCCACACCAATATTGAGGAGATACTTGCCTACATTTTATTCTAGGATTTTTATGATATTAAGTCTTCTGTTTTAGTCTTTGATCCATGTAAAGCTAATTTTTGTAAGTGGTGTAAAATAAAAGTTTAATTTTGTTGTTCTGGATATGTTCTTCCAGTTTTCTCAGCACCAATTGTTGAAGAGACTATTTGTTCCGTGTTGGGTATTCTTGGCCTTCCTATTGATTAGTAGTTGGCTCTATATACCAGGGATCAAATCTGGGCTTTCTAGTCTGTATCATTCATCTGTATCTGTTTTTGTGCCAGTATCATGCAGTTTTTATTCTTAGGGCTTTGTTTTATATGGTTTGAAGTCAGGAAATGTGATACCTACAGATTTGTTCATTTTTATCAGGATTGGTTTGGCAATTTGGGGGTCTTTTGTGGTCCCATACATTTTAAGAATTTTTTTCTTCTATTTTTATGAATTCCTTTGGCATTTGGATGCAAATTTTGTTGAATCAGAAGATGGTTTTGTATAGTATGGCTGTCTTAACAGTATTAATTCTTCCAATCCATGACAGTGGGTTTTCTTTCCATTGTTTGTGTATTGATCACTTTCAGCAAAGTTTTATTATTTTGATTGTACAGATCATTCACATTTCTGGTTAAAATTTTTTCTAAGTATTTTTTTTTGATGCTGTTGTGGATGATATGACTTTTCCTGCAGCATATGGAGGTCCCCTGACTAGGGGTCTAAACAGAGCTGTAGCCACTGCCCTGCACCAGAGCCACAGCAATGCAGGATCTGAAGCATGTCTACAACTTACACCACAGCTTATGGAAACGCTGGATCCTTAACCCACTGAGTGAGGCCAGGGATCAAACTCACAACCTTATGGTTCCTAGTAGGATTCCTTTCAACTATGCCAAGATGGGAACTCTGGATGATATGTTTTTAATTTTTTTTTTATGTAGTTTGAGATTACTGCAAAGGAATGTAATTTATTTCTCAGTTTATTTTTATTTACTATTCTTTAATATTATGGAAATCAGTAATTATTTCTAAGCTTTCTGACTTACTCTTTGGAGTTATATAGGTAATCAGCAAATAGTAACAGTTTTACTTCTTCCTTTCTGAGTTAGATGAATTTTCTTTGCTTTGCTTGATTGCTGTAGCTAGAAATTCCAGTACTATATTAAATAGGAACTGTGAAAGCAGGCATACTTGTCTTGTTTCTGGTCTTATATGACACAATTTAAATTTTTCTCCAGTGAGTATAATGTTATCTGTAGGCTTGTATATTTATTATGTTGAGGTTTGTTCCCTCTATACCTAATTCATTAAGGGTTTTAATCATGAAAGTGTGTTGTATTCTGTCAAATCCCTTTTCTATATTTACTGAGATGATCATATATTAGTAACATTCATTTTATTGATATAAAATTTACAATTTACTAATTTGTACATGTTAAACAGTCTTGTGCTTCAGAGATAACTTAGGGTATAAATCATTGTGCTGTTTTCTTTATTTTGGTTCATTAGTTTTTTTGAGAATGTGTTCATCTTTATCAAATATATTCTATGATGGATTTCTCATATTATTCTTATCTAGTTTTGGTATCAAGGAAATGCTCTATTTATAGAATGGATTTGGAAGTGTTTTATGTTCCTATGTATTTTGGAATAATTTGGGGAGAATTCACTTTTTTTTCAAATATTTGGTAAAATTTGTTAGTGATGCTGTGTGATCCTTGAGTTTTGTTTGTTAGGATGTTTTCAATTATTAATTTAATCTTTTAATAATAAGTTTGCTCAAATTTTAATTATCTTTCTGATTAAGTCTGGGTTGATTGTGTTTCTAAAAAAGTAATCATTTATTCTAGGTTGTGAATTTTTAAAATTATTTTATTATAATTTATAATATTCTGTCAATTTTTATGGTACAGCAAATTGACCCAGCTGTACATTTATATACATTCCTTTTTTCACATTATCCTCCATCATGTTCCATCAAAAGTGATTAGATATAGTTCTCTGTGCTATACAGCAAGATCTCTTTACTTATCCATTTCAAATGCAATAGTTTTCATCTACTAACCCCCAAATCCCTGTCCATACCACTCCTTCCCCCCCCCTTCATAGTAACCACAAGTCCAAATCCAAGTCCATGAGTTCATTCCTTTTCTGTAGAAAGGTTCATTGGTGCAATGTAGTAGATTACAGATATAAGTGATACCATATGGTATGTGTCTTTCTCTTTCTGACATACTTCACTTCGTATGAGAGCCTCTAGTTCCATCCACGTTGCTGCAAATGGCATTATTTAGTTATTTGTTATGGCTGAGTAGTGTATATGTGTATATGTACTATTGTGTATATGTACCACATTTTTTTAATTCATTCATCATCTGTCATTGGACACTTGTTTCCATGTCTTGGCTATGAACATAGGGGTGCATTGGTGTTTTTTTCAATGAACATAGGGGTGCATGTGTTTTTTTCAATCAAAGGTTTGTCCAGATACATGCCCTATAGTGAGATTGCTGGATTATATGGTAGTTCTAGGTTTAGTTTTCTGAGGTAACACCATACTGTTTTTCATAGTGATTGTACCACTTTACATTCTCACCAACCATGTAGGATGATTCCCTTTTCTCCACACCCTCTCCAGCAGTTGTTTTTTGTATACTTACTGATGATGGCCATTCTGACAGTTTTGAGGTGGTACCTCATTGTATTTTCGATTGACTTATCTCTAATAATTAGTGATGTTGAGTATTTTTTATGTGCCTGTTAGCCATCAATTTGTCTTCTTTGGAGAAATGTCTATTCAAGTTTTCTGCCCATTTTTCAATTGAATTTTTTTTCTGTTAAGTTGTATAAATTATTTGTATATTTGGATTTTAAGCCCTTGTTGTTTGCATTATTTGAAACTAGTTTCTCACATTCAGTATGTTTTCTTTTTCAATTTTTTTTCTAGTTTCCTCTGCTGTGCAAAAGCTTTTAAGTTTGATTAGGTCCCATTGGTTTATTTTTGCTTTTATTTCTGTTGCCTAGGGAGACTGACCTGAGAAAACATTTGTTTGGTGATGTCATAGAATGTTTTGCCTATATTTTCTTCTAGGAGTTTTATGGTGTCTTGTCTTATGTTTAAGTCTTTAGGCCACTTCGAGTTTATTTTTGTGCATGTGTGTGAGGGTGTGTTTTAGTTTCACTGATTTACATGCAGTTGTCCAGTTTTGCCACAACCATTTGCTAAGAGAATGTCCTTTTCCCATTTTATATTCTTGCCTCCTTTGATGAAGCTTAATTGGCCATAGGCTTCTGGGTTTATTTCTGGGTTCTTTATTCTGTTCCATTGGTACACATTTGTACTACAGTGTCAAGATTACTGTAGCTTTGTAAAATTTTATGAAGTGTGGGAGTGTTATGCCTCTTGACTTTTTTCCCCCTTCAGGATTGTTTTGGCAATTCTGGGTCTTTTATGTTTCCATATAAAATTTTCAGTTGTTTGTTATAGTTCTATGAAAAATGTCACAGGTACTTTCATAGGGATCACATTGAATCTTCAGAGTGTTTTGGGTAGTATGTCCATTTTAATGATATTCATTATTCCAATCCAGGATCATGTAATATCTTTCAATTTCTTTGAATCTTATTAAATTTCTTTGATTAATGTTTTATAATTCTCAACATATACATATTTCACCTCCTTGATCATATTTATCCCTAGTTATTTAATTTTGGGGGGTGTGATTTTAAAAATGTACTGTATTTTTTCTTTTTCTAATATTTCATTGTTAATATACAGAAATGCAATCAATTTCTGAATGTTAATCTTTAATCCTGCTACTTTGCTCAATTCATTGATCAGTTTGAGTAGTTTTTTGTATGGAATCATTAGGGTTTTCTATATACAGTATCATGTCATCTGCATAGAGTGACAATTTTACCTCATATTCAATTAGGAATGTTTTATTTCTTTCGTTTGTGTACTATGTTGAATAAAAGTGGTGAGATTGGGCATCCTTATCTTGTTCCAGATTTTAGTGGAAAGGATTTCAGCTTTTCTCTATTGAATATTACATTGGCTATGGGTTTGTCATAAACGGCTTTTTATTATGTTATGTTCCCTCCATGCCCGCTTTGTTAAGAGTTTTTATCATGAATGGATGTTGGATTTTGTCAAAATGATTTTTCTGCATCTATTGAGATGATCGTGTGGTTTTTGACTTTTCTTTTGTTAACGTGGTGTATGACATTGATTGATTTGCATATTTTGAACCATCCTTTTGAACTTGGGATGAATCCTATTTGGTCATGTTGTATGATTTTTTTATATGTTTTTGTATTTAGTTGGCTAAATTTTTGTTGAGAATTTTTGTGTCTGTGTTCATCAAATACATTGGCCTATACTTTATTATTTTTGTGGTAGCTTTTTCTGGTTCTAGTATTAGGGCTTTGGTGGCTTCATAGAATATCTTTGGGAGTATTCCTTCTTCAAATTTTGTAAAAGTTTAAGAAGGGCAAGTATTAGTTCTTCTTTGTATGTTTCATAGAATTTGCTTATGAAGCCATCTCGTCATGGACTTTTGTTTTTAAGGAGTGTTTTTCTTACATATTCAACTTCATTTATAGTGATCAGTCTGTTCAATTTATGTATTTCTTCTTGATTCCATTTTTCCAGGCTATGTTTCTCCAGAAAGTTTTCTATTTCTTCTAGGTTGTCAATTTAGTTGGGATATATTTTTTCATAGTATTCTCTTATTTTTTTTTTTTTTGTATTTCTGCTGTATCTGTTGAGACTTCTCCTTTTTCATTTCTTATTTTGTTTATTTGAGTTCTTTTTCTCTTATTCTTGGTGAGTCTCACCACAAGTTTGTCAACTTTTTTTGCTCTTTCAAAAACCCACTCTTGGTTTTATTTATTTTGTTCTATTGTTTTTAAATCTCTATTTTATTGATTTTCTCTCTGATCTTTATGATTTCCTTCCTTCTGCTGACTCTAGATTTGGTTTGTACTTTTCTATCGCTATGAACTCCCCTCTAAGCATTGCTTTCATGTCAACCCATATATTTTGAATAGTTGTGTTTTCATTATCACTTGTCTCAAGATATATATATATATATATATAGATAGATAGATAGATAGATATATTTAATATCCCTTCAACAAAAATTCAATAGTTTGTGTAATTTGTTGGCATAAAATTATAAGTTTTGTTTTCTTATTGTAGTACATATTTGTATAGTATTTTTGGTAATTTATCCTCTTTTATTTCGAACTATATTTATTTGAGTCTTCTTACCTTTTTTTCTTTGTATATATAAAGATTTATAAAATTTGCTTGTTTTTCTTTGAATGACCAGCTTTAATTTTTTTGATCCTGTCTATTGTTTTTATCATTCCCTATTTTGTTTATCTCTACTCTGACCTGTATTATTCTCTGCTTTCCACTAACTTGGGGCTTTGTTTTTACTTATTTTTTTTCTAGCTCCTTGTGTTTAAATTGAGGTTAATTGATATCTTTCTAATTTCTTACTATATGCCTTTATTGATATAAACTATTTTTTATCAAACTATTTTTGTCACATGCCACAAGAAATGATAAATTGTATTTCCACTTTCATTCTCTTTGACATGATTTTTTTTATTTCCCTTTGAATTCTTTGACCCATTTGTTGTTTGAATGTATTCTTATTTTCCACATATTTCTAGAATTTCCCACTCTCCTTCTGTCAATCATCTCTAATTCCCTAACATGTGATCAGAAATTATAATTGGTATTTTTTCGGTATTTTTACATTTGCTAAGTTTTGCTTTATTTTCTGCCATGTGATCCACTTTGGGAAATGTTCTATGTGCACTAGAGAAGAATGTGTATTCTGTTGTTGTTAGATGGAGTGTGCTGTATATGTCTAAGTCTATATTCTTACATATAGTTTATTTCCTTTTTTTTTTTGTCTTTTTAGGGCCCCACCAGCAGCATATGGAGGTTCCCAGGCTAGGGGTATAATCAGAGCTGTAGATGCTGGCTATAGACACAGCAATGCTTGATCTGAGGCACATCTTCAACCTACAACACAGCTCATGGCAACACTGGATCCTTAGCCAACTGAGCAAGGCCAGGGATTGAACCTCATGGATACTAGTTGTATTTGTTACCACTGAGCCATGACAGGAACTCCTGGTTTAATTCCAACATTTTCTTATTGAATTTCTCTCTGAATGACCTCCCAATTTCTAATAGTGCAGTATTGATTTTCCATATTATTGTATTATTGCCCATTTCTTCCTTAAAATGTGTCAGTATTTGCTTAATACACTTTAGTATTTAGGTGTGATAGCATAAATGTTATTGTTGTATTGACCTCTTTAAAATAAAAAAAAAATTGACCTTTTATTCCCTGTTACCATGTTTTGGCTTGAAGATTTTTTTAACTGGTGTAAGTAAGGTTCCATCTGCTTTCTTTTGGTTTCCACTTCCTTGAAATATCCTCTATCTTTTCACTTTAAGCTTATGTTAATTCTTTAGCACTGAAATGAATCTTGAGTAGACATCACATAGCTAAGATCCATCTAGCCAATCAGTGCCTTTTTATTGGTGAGTTAAATTCACTTATATTTAAGGTAATTATTGATATTCAAGAACTTACTACTGCCATTGTATATTTTACCTTCTGGCTACTTTTCATATTTTTTATCTTTCTCATATATTTTGACGTCACACATTACTTCTTGTTATGTTGACATTTTCCTACCAAATTGTAAGAAATATTTATTTGAATGCTGTTTTCCTTTAACTTTTATATTATGAAGTGTCTAATATAACATTATAAAATACAGCTTTCCAATTCTTACTGTCTATTTAGATATTAATCTAAGCTTGCATCCTTTTGTCTTTCCATCTCAGCTTGAAGTGCTCCTTTCAACATATTTTTTACAGCTAATCTAGCGCTGGTAAACCACTTCAGTTTTTATTCATCTAAGAAAGCCTTTATTTCATCTTAATATCATATCAAAAACTTTTTCAGATATGGTATTCTTGGTGGGAAAGTTTTGCCTTTCGGTACTTTGAATATGTCATTCCTTTTTCTCCAGGCCTACAGAGTTTATGTTGGGAAATCTGTTGGTAGTCCAATGGTGGCTCCTTTGTATGTTACTTTCTTTTTTCCTTGATTATATTTAAAATTATTTATTTATCATTGACTTTTGAATATTTTATTATAATGTGTCTTGGAGAAGGGCTTTTTTTTTTGAGTTAATGAGGTGTTCTACTAGCTTCATGGACCAGCTTCATTCCAGTTTTCCCCCAATTTGAGAAGTTATCAGATACAATTTCTTTAAATAAATGCCCCCTTCTCTCTCTCTTCTTCTTTCTGGATACTTACGTTCTTATGTTGGCTCTTCTAAGGGGGGTTGATTATTCTTGCAGTATTTCTTCATTTTTTCAAATGTCTTAGTTGTCTCTTCTAATTAAATCATTTTTATATTCCTGCTTTCTATATTGCTTATTATCTTTTCCACCTTATCTGCTTTATATCCATTGCTTTTTAGTGCATTCTTGGCCTAATTTATTGAGTTCTTCAGCTCAGATTTTCTGTTTGGTTCCTTTTTAGAATTTCAGTATCTTCAATAAAGTACTTCTTCTGTTCCTTAATTTTATTCTTGAGTTCACTAAATTACATTTATGAATTTTCTTGTAGATCATTTAATTTCTATATAACAGCTATTATGAATTATTTATCATAACATAATATTCCATGTCTTTGAGTTCATTTGCTGGAAAAGTGTATTTTTTTCTTTTTTGATATCATATTACTGTAATACTACTGTGAATATTTTCATATTGCTTGATGAAATATGCCTCTGATGCTTCATTAGAAGTAGAATGAAACTTTCATATTTAGATCAAACTATTTACCTGAGTCTAAAAGTTCAATAGATTGGCAATTAAAAGTCTATTTTTCCAGAAGCTGGAGATAAAGCACAAGTGTTTGTTGTTTGTTTGTTTGTTTTTTCTCTTACTGAGATAATTAGCTGTTAAAGTTGGGAATGTATACATACAAAAAAAAAAAACTAATCTTAAAAAAAAAAAAAGAAAAAGAAAGGTAGTGGCAGAGTGGAAGGAAGTATGTGCTTAGCACTTGGGAATTTTCTTTGGGTATGTCAGTGGCCTGATGGAGGGATCCTCAAGTGGGAAGTTCCCAAAGGTCCATGGACGTCTTCTTGAAATCCCAGGGCAGATAGCAGCAAATGTATTCTTTCAGCTCTCTTCCCTTCTTTCTTCCCTTTCCTTTCCCTCTCCCTTGCCACACTCTCTCTTCAAAAATATGGGTGTTGCTGAAGAAAAGGAGCTTCCAGGTGCAGCCCATGCCACCAGGCCAATTTTCTCTCATACTTTTCACTCTCCTACTCTGCTAGAGTGGTTCCCTGGTAGTTGCAACTGTCTCATCATCCACTGCTGCCTCCACCAGTTGTGTCACTACCTCTGGTGCTGCTGTCACTGCCACCACCACCACCACCACCCTTCTGCCATCACCACTCCCTAGATTCCATAGCTTTCACTGAGGTGCAATATATATATATATATATATTTGCTTTTTAGGGCTACACCATGGCATATATGGAAGTTCCCAAGCTAGGGGTGGAATCAGATCTATAGCTGCCAGTCTATGCCATAGCCACAGCAATTCAGGATCTAAGCCACGTCTGTGACCTACACCACAGCTCAATGCAGTGCCAGAACCTTAACCCACTGAGCAGGAAAATGCTTGAACCAGTATCCTCATGGATACTAGTTAGATTAATTTCCACTGAGCCATGACAGGAACTCCCAAATCAACCTATTTTCAAATGCACATGATGAACAGATTTCTTCGGTGTACTGGTGTGATGTGCAGAGTAACTTTTGATGGTTTATGGATGTTCAATTTATTTGTAAGTCAAGGGGAGAGAATAAAGAGATGACAAGTGCTACAATGATGTTGACATCATTCTTTCTTTTTATTACAGTATATGTTTTTGGGTCTTTCTCAGAAGTCAGTGAAATAATTTCAACTCCTCCCTCTGTTTATATTGATCATTTGTTCTTGAATATTGTCTAAATTATCTGCTAGAGACTTTAGAATATTATTCATATTTCTTTTAAATCCCTAGTATGATAATTTTGACACATTTTATATGTCTGTTCTTTATTTTTTTTTTGTCTCTTTGAATCGTGTTTTTGCCATTTTGATAACCTTAAACATTTCTTGGGCAAACATCTTATGCTGGATAAAATAAATTGCTGTATATACATCTTCAATAAAGATATGGTGAGATGTGGGAGAAGGGGAAGAATTATATGGTCCTGTAATTAAAAGGACATAATATTTTAGTGATCCTTTGCATCTGGACTTTGAAATTCACAAGAAGCTCTCAGTTATTTTTTTCCTTTCCCTTTATGTGGGACAGGATGGCTAACAGTGGGATGGAGATGGGTATTTTCCTTTCCCCAAATCAGTTAGGCTCTGATAATACCCTAATATTTTTGGATCTGCAAAATTATTTTTATTTATTTTTTTAATTAAAATATAGTGTTGTGCCAATTTCTGCTGTACAGCAAAGTGACTCAATCACGTGTGTGTCTCTTTTTTGTGTGTGTATATATGTATAAATATATAATTTTTTATATTATTTTTCATAATGGTATATCCCAGTAGACTGGATTGAGTTCCCTGTGCTATACAGTAGGCCTTCATTGCTCATCCTTTTCATTTTATTTTATTTTATTTTATTTTATTTTTTGTCTTTTTAGGGCTGCACTTGCAGCACATGGATGTTCCCAGGCTAGGGGTCTAATTGTAGCTGTAGCCACAGGCCTATGCCACAGCCACAGCAATGCCAGATCCAAGCCATGTCTGTGATCTCCAACACAGCTCATGGCAACACCAGATCCTGGACCCACTGAGTGAAGCCAGGGATTGAAACCACAACCCCATGGTTCCTAGTCAGATTCATTTCCACTCTGCCATGATGGGAACTCCCCCTTATCCTTTTTAAAGGTAATAGTTTGCATCTATAAGCCCCAAGCTCCCAGTCCATCCCACTCTCTTCCCCCCTCCCGTTTGGCAACCACAAGTCTGTTCTTCATGTCTATGAATTTGTCTGTTTTGTAGATAGATTTGTTTGTGCCATATTTTAGATTCCACATATAAGTGATATCATATGGTAATTATCCTTCTCTTTCTAATTTCACATAGTATGAAAATCTCTAGTTGCATCTATGTAGCTGCAAAAGGCATTATTTTATTCTTTTTTATGGCTGAGTAGTGTTCCATTGAATATATGCTACATCTCTTAATTCATTCATCTGTGATGGACATTTAGGTTGTTTCCATGTCTTGGCTATTGTGAACAGTGCTGCTATGAATATAAGGATGCATGCATCTTTTTGAATGAAAGCTTTTTGTGGATATATGCCCAGGAGTGGAATTGCTGCATTATATGGTAATTCTATATTTACTTTCTGAGGTACCTCCACAAATTTTCCATAGTGGTTGTGCCAATTTATATTCCCTCCAACAGTGCTGTAGGGTTACCTTTTCTCCACACCCCCTCCAGCATTTGTGATTTGTAGACTTATTAATGATGGCCATTATGACAGGTTTGAGGTGGTATCTCAGTGTAGTTTTGATTTGCATTTCTCTAATTATTAGTGATGTTGAGAATTTTTTCATGTGCCTCCTGGCCATCCATATAGCATCTTCAAGAAAGGAGGCAAGAATATAAAATGGGAGAAAGTCTTTTTAGCAAGGGATGCTGCCAAAACTAGACATCTGCATGTAAATCAGTGAAACTAGAACACACCCTCACACCATGCACAAAGATAAACTCAAAATTGTTGAAAGACTTAAACATAATAAATGACACCATAAATCTTCTGGAAGAGAACATAGGCAAAATATTCTCTGGGATAACCATACAAATGTTTTCTTAGATCATTCTCCCAATGAAATAGAAATAAAACTAAAAATAAACAATGGGGTCTAACAAAACGTAAGGTTTTGCACACCAAAGGAAACCATTAAAAAATGAAAAGACAACCTATGGAATGGGAGAAAATATTTGAAAATGATATATCCAATAAAGGCTTAATATCCAAAATATACAAACGGCCCATACAACTCAAAAATGACAAAAAGCAAACAATTCAATTGAAAAATTGGCAGAAGACCTAAATAGGCCTTTCTCCAAAGAACACATGGATAGCCAGTAGGCTCATGAAAAGATAAATAGTTTTTCTCTGAGTACAATGCCAGTGCTCTTTGTCATGCCTCAAAATGGATTTATTTCCCTTCCTTCTGTCAGAAGCACAAGGGGATTTTTTTAAATTACCATTATAATCAGGTTTAACTACTGGAGGTAAATCTCATAGTATTTTGGTTTCACCCTTAAGTTTGAGTCCCTTGGAGTTTGAAAATCTGAAGTATCTGCAGAAGTTAGCCAATTAGAGTTCAGGATTTCCTACCTAACACTGGTTCCCATGGTAGTCTCCATCTTTGAATTTCTGCTCTGATAGTCCATGATTTGATGTATTTGTCTCTTTGTCTCTCCATTCTTTATGGGCAGTGTTTTGCCCTATGCTTTCACCTCTTTTATGGAGCCAAGACTTTTATTGACTTTTCAGTCTGTTTTACTTGTTGTAGGAAATAAGGATGACTTTCAATGCTCCTCACATATGCAGAACTGAAAACCAGAAGATTCTCAGTTAATAGTTGGAGCTTAAAATAGCATTTTAATTTAGTTTTTTATATACAAAAATCTTTCCTAATAAACATAGCAAACAGTTCTTTTTAGAAGACTGTTGAAAAAGTATAAATTAAACGACAAATATTTTGCTCGCTTCAAAATGGGATGCTTGGGTGTGTCTCCTCTCTAATAAACTTATATCATATTTGGCAAGTTTAATTTTTTTTCAGCAGTGAATGAATGATACCACAGATTTTATTGCTTGGCCTTTCATCTGCTCTACTATGGAGACCTGGCTAATATGGGCAGTAGAATATTGGGAAAAGAATCTTACATCATTTCTAATTGATTCAAACTAAAGGAGGTTAAAGGAAGAAAGTGCATGTGAGAATCTGTTTTGTTGGACATATAAAGCTTTTGCCATTAAATAGAAGTCACTTTTGGAAATGATAAAGAGATACTTTTCTCCACTAGGCCCTAAGGCTAAAGAATATGGAGCATAGCACTAACTTTCTGGAGGTTTCTCAGTCTATACCCCAAAATGAACCCTCTAAAAATATTTGTAGAAGTTACCTGTAGATACTTTTCATATTTGAAGTTTCCTATGCCACTCTTACTGGAAAATCTGAGAAATTCAAATCCAATTATAAGGTTCCTGAGTTTTTTTTAAATAACATTTTGTTGAAGTCACATGTGTGCATGCATACAAACACACATACACACATCCATGCTCACACAACCATATAATTTAGTGAGTTTTTCTAACAAATCCTTCCAAATAAAGAACAGCCCTCATTTTGTATCCTTATGTAAAACTTTACCTATTCTCCAAAAGTAACATCTATCTAGATTTTTAACATTATAGAGTAGTTTTTATAGTAGTACCCAATTTTAAACTGAAGTAATACTAATACCAATACTTCTAGTAATAAGTTATTAAGATAATTTTTAAAGAAAAAATGCCTGGTGATCCCTTTTACACATTGTCCAGTATCCCCTAGTTTTCCTTTTGAAATACCTCAGTATAATAACACAATCAGAATATTGACATTAATTAAATGCACCAATATTACTCAAATTTAAACAGTTTTTACATATGTTAAGTTCTATATAATTTTTTCACATATGTAGTCTTACCATAGAAAAGACACTGAACTGAACAGTGTTACCCACAGAAGAATCTTTCACATTTCCCTTTTATAATCACACCTATATAACACCATCCTGACATAATCACTAAGTCCTATCAATCACTAATTTAATTCCCATTTCTAAAATGTCATTTAGAAATTCTTATTCATTTATGGATTCATACAGTGTGTAACCATTTGGGAATGAATTTTTTCAGTCATCAAAATCTCCGTAAGACTCAAATTATTATTTGTATCAATATTTTATTTATTTTTGTTGCTTAATAGTATTACATATTATATATTAACAAATTTGTTTAACATTTAATTTGTTGAAACAGAACTGGTTTTCTTTCAGTAATTGGATTGTTACAAATGAAACATCTTTAAACATTTATGTATAGGTTTTTGTGTGAATATTTTTTTTTTCCCTTTGGGATAAACAGCAAGTAGTGAAATTGCTTCATCAGTTTAAGAAACAGTTGGGGAGGATGAAATATTTTACATTGCATTAAGAAATGTTTGTGAGTCCAGGTTTCTATGCATTTATACCTATACTTGGTATTTCACTTTCTTATTTTTGCCACTCTACTTGATCAGCAAAGGTATTTCACTGTTTTTAATTTGCATTTCCCTTAAACCTAATGTTTTATCTGTGGTAGGGTTTGGAATCAACTGAAAACAGAGGTCAGTACCATGACACTTTACAGCTAACAGCAGTTCTGGAGTCAGGCACCAAGGCAGATGAGAGATCAGAAAAGTTTCTGAGGTGTTATAACTTCTCATTGGTATGAATGGTAAAGGTCTTCAATTGCATAAAGCCATTGTGCAATGAAAAATATGGAAGTAGTACTTTTTTCTCAAATGCTCAAATTTCATAAAAAATCAAAAAATGTAAAAGGAACGGGGGAAAAGTCACACTCAAAGGAGCAAAATAAAACTACAGACACTAATTCTATGGAAAAGAACATCTATCTAAAAGCTGTCTGACTATGTATTTAAAATAACTGTCATAAAGAGGTTTGATGAGCTAAAAGAAAGCCCAAGCAACTAAACACAACAGGAAAACATTGCCTGAGCAAAATGAGAATATGAACAAAAAGAAACCATAGAAAAGAATCAAATTAATTCTGAAGTTTAAAATATGAAAACTAAACTGAATAATTCCCATGAAGACAGGTTATTTGAAATAATTGAGTCAGAAAAAGAAAAAGAAGAGAAAAAAAGAAGAATCATGAGAGCATAAATGATGTATGGGACACTACCAAATAGATCAATGTATAAATTATGGGAATCTAAAAATTAAAAGAAGAGAGAAAGAAACAGAGAACATATTTGAAAATAATATATATTGTTCGGCCAAAAATTATCCAAATGAAGAAAGAATTGTGCCAAAAATTAAGGAAATTTTAATGAAGTCCAGCATCTTATTTATTTCACAGATCATGACTTTGAAATATTTAAAATGTCGTTGTCATACTCAAGTTCATCTTGATTTTTGCCTATGATATTTTCTAGAAGGTTTAATTGGCTGATTAGTCATTAGTACATTGAGATGCCTTATTTAAAAGAATGAGATGGCCATGAAGTACAAACCAGATGTCTGATAAATTCATGAATAAAAGGCCTCAAAATCAATGAGCATGAGGCAAGAAGAGAGATACCTGCTGAGCAGTTTGATGATTTCATATGACACGGTGATTAAGCTCTTGATCTATTGGCAGTGATAAACGTGTTGTCTGGAAATGATTTGACATAAATATACTAGGAACAATAAATAACTATATGTACTATGTAATATCAAGGATAGTATGTACATGCTTATCAGCATGGGGATGAACAATTAGTGTATAATTACAGGTAGCCTATATTGCATGTCATTAGGATTAATACAATGTTAAAGCAAGCTGGGTGTCCATTTTGTTTCCAAATATGTTGACGTGCTTTGAGTTTTATGCGAGTGGTTTGTATGTTGTGTGGATGAGAGTTTTTATTTAGCTGTGGAGATTGTGGGAAAGCCCTTGGTGTTTTGGTTAAACTATAATACAAGGTGTTTATAATGAGTGGTGTTTTTGATGTAATATTAATAGGGTTTGTTGCATTTATAGCCAGGAAATAGTTTAATTAGAATTTCAGCTCTGGGTGCTGATGGTGGTGTTAGGCTCCTTCCTTGAGTCTTAGAGAGATATTTGTTCTCCTTTCTTCATTTACAAGACAAAAGTATTTAGTATACTACAAAGTGTCTTTGTAGTATAAAGACAAAAAAACTATTTTTAATGATGCTAACTACTGGCATTAGACCTAGGATAAGAAGAAAATATAAAATAGATGTTAGATGTATGATGATAATGAAAGGGTGTTCTATGGGTTGTCCTATAATTCATGTTAATTATTAGGTCTGATACTAGAATTCAGAAGAGACATTGGCTCAGGGGCCTCAATGTTATGCTTCATTTAGATATGCAGAGTATGGTGATGAATGCCAGGATTAAAACTGAGAAAATTAAGACTAAAATATATTCAGGTCAAATTTAGGTCTATGGCCAAATTTAAGCTAATTTTTGTGAAGTGTGTAAAATCTATGTTTTTTGTTTGTTTTGTTTTGGACATGTGGATTTTCAGTTGTTACATAACCATTTGTTGAAGAAATGTATTTTCTCCATGGTATTGTCTTTGTTCCTTTGTGAAAAAAGCTTTTGAACTTATTTCTGGACTCTATTCTCATCCATTGATTTATTTTTTTTAACCAATACAAGACTGTTTAGATTAAGGTAGCTTTAAAGTATGTCTTGAAGTTGGGTAGTGTTAGTGCTCCAAATTTGTTGCTGTCAGTTTTTTTATTCAAGTAAATATTTTTAGTTGTTAATTTATATGTCTTTTATATATTGTTTATATTATCTCCTTATCAGATATATGTTTTTCAAATATTATTTTTTACCTTTTGATAGTGCACCCTAGGTATTTTCCTTACATGAAGAAAAAATCTCTTTACTATAAAGATAAATTTTAGTTTGATGGGGTCTGACTTGTTTATTTTTGCTTTTGTTCTGTTGTTTTTTTTTTTTTTTATGAGATCTCCAAGAAATCCATGATAAATACAATGTCATAAGGCTTTTCCCCTATGTTTTCTTCTAGGAGTTTTATTGTCTTCTATCTTCAGTTTAGGTCTTTAGTTTATTTTGAGGTGTGTGTGTGTGTGTGTGTGTGTGTGCGTGCTCGTGCGTGTGTGCGTAGAAAAGGTTTCTAATTTCTTTTGCGTTTGGCTTTTCAATTTTACCAATATAACCCATTGAAGAGACTCCATTGAGTGGTCTCAGCACCATTGTTGAATATAATGTGACCATATACATGAGGGTTTATTTCTGGGATCTTTACCCTATTCCATAGGTGTGTAATGCCTACCATTATGCCACTTTCCATTCCCTTTTAATTCCGTAGCTTTATATATTGAAATCAGGAAGTGAGAATCTTCTACTTTGTTCTTATTGTAACTTCTTCTATTCAGTTGTGTATAACTCAAATCTTGCCCTGCATTCTCCCCTCTTTTATAGAACACGGATAATTAAAAAAAACAAAAACAACTCAGTCTGTTTAGCTTTTTACTTGTTATTAGATTGGAACAGCAACTCCCAAATGCCTTACATTCAGAACCAGAAACTAGAAATCTCTAGTACTTTTAAAACCAGAATTAACTCATGATAAATTCTGAAATTAAGAAGAAAAGGAAATAAATGAAAATTACCAAAGATTAATACAAATATTTAATATTTTTATGTTTAAGATGATATAGATTTATAGCAAACTGAAAAGATAAATTTATTTTTTAAATATGATTCAATATATACCCCTCCAAAAAAAACCTTATCCAACTCCATAATTGATTGTGAATCTTTAAAATTTCTCATTGATATTAGCATAAATAACAGTACTAATTATCTCTATTTCTCTTTAATGTTGTATTTAGGGTGGGATTTATAATTATATCCTCTTCAACATTTGTGATATTGTGATTTATATTAAGACGTATGTTTTATACCAGTCTCTGAAACAAGGATCCTAAACTACTTGGAACTTCCTAAGTGATAAGAGCTGTGAAAGTGAAAGAATACATTTCGTTTTTCTTAACAATTCCCTTTCAACTACATGTGAGTTTTTTTTTTTTTTTTTCCCACTGTACAGCAAGGGGGTCAGGTTATCCTTACATGTATACACTACAATTACAGTTTTTCCCCCACCCTTTCTTCTGTTGCAGCATGAGTATCTAGACATAGTTCTCAATGCTATTCAGCAGGATCTCCTTGTAAATCTATTCTAAGTTGTGTCTGATAAGTCCAAGCCCCCGATCCCTCCCACTCCCTCCCCCTCCCATCAGGCAACCACAAGTCTCTTCTCCAAGTCCATGATTTTCTTTTCTGAGGAGATGTTCATTTGTGCTGGATATTAGATTCCAGTTATAAGTGATATCATATGGTATTTGTCTTTGTCTTTCTGGCTCATTTCACTCAGGATGAGATTCTCTAGTTCCATCCATGTTGCTACAAATGGCATTATGTCATCCTTTTTATGGCTGAGTAGTATTCCATTGTGTATATATACCACTTCTTCTGAATCCAATTATCTGTTGATGGACATTTGGATTGTTTCCATGTCCTGGCTATTGTGAATAGTGCTGCAATGAACATGCGGGTGCATGTGTCTCTTTTAAGTAGAGTTTTGTCCGGATAGATGCCCAAGAGTGGGATTGGGGGGTCATATGGAAGTTCTATGTATAGATTTCTAAGGTATCTCCAAACTGTTCTCCATAGTGGCTGTACCAGCTCACATTCCCACCAACAGTGCAGGAGGGTTCCCTTTTCTCCACAGCCCCTCCAGCACTTGTTATTTGTGGAGTTATTAATGATGGCCATTCTGACTGGTGTGAGGTGGTATATCATGGTAGTTTTGATTTGCATTTCTCTTATAATCAGCGATGCTGAGCATTTTTTCATGTGTTTGTTGGCCATCTGTATATCTTCTTTAGAGAAATGTCTATTCAGGTCTTTTGCCCATTTTTCCATTGATTGATTGCTTTTTTTGCTGTTGGGTTGTATAAGTTGTTTATATATTCTAGAGATTAAGCCCTTGTCAGTTGCATCATTTGAAATTATTTTTTCCCATTCTGTAAGTTGTCTTTTTGTTTTCTTTTGGGTTTCCTTTGCTGGGCAAAAGCTTTTCAGTTTGATGAGGTCCGATGGGTTTATTTTTGCTCTAATTTCTATTGCTTTGGGAGACTGACCTGAGAAAATATTCATGATGTTGATGTCAGAGAGTGTTTTGCCTATGTTTTCTTCGAGGAGTTTGATGGTGTCCTGTCATATATTGAAGTCTTTCAGCCATTTTGAGTTTATTTTTGTGCATGGTGTGAGGGTGTGTTCTAGTTTCATTGCTTTGCATGCAGCTGTCGAGGTTTCCCAGCAATGCTTGCTGAATAGACTTTCTTTTTCCCATTTTATGTTCTTGCCTCCCTTGTCAAAGATTAATTGACCGTAGGTGTCAGGGTTTATTTCTGGGTTCTCCATTCTGTTCCATGGGTCTGTCTGTCTGTTTTGATACCAGTACCACATTGTTTTGATGACTGTGGCTTTGTAGTATTTCTTGAAGTCTGGGAGAGTTATGCCTCCTGCTTGGTTTTTGTTTCTCAGGATTGCTTTGGTGATTCTGGGTCTTTTGTTTTTCCATATAAATGTTTGGATTGTTTGTTCTAGTTCTGTGAAAAATGTCCTGGGTAATTTGATAGGGATTGCATTGAATCTGTAGATTGCTTTGGGTAGGATGGCCATTTTTACAATATTGATTTTCCCAATCCAGGAACATGGAATATCTTTCCATTTCTTTACCTCTTCTTTGATTTCTTTGATTAAAGTTTTATAGTTCTCGGCATATAGGTCCTTTACCTCCTTGGTCAGGTGTATTCCGAGGTATTTGATTTCGTGAGGTGCAATTTCGAAAGGTATCGTATTTTTGTATTCCTTTTCTAATGTTTCATAGCTGGTATACAGAAATGCAACTGACCTCTGAATGTTAATCTTATATCCTGCTCCTTTCCTGAATTTATTAATCAGTTCAAGGAGTTTCAGGGTTGAGTTCTTAGGGTTTTCTATGTATAGTATCATGTCATCTGCATACAGTGACAGTTTGATCTCTTCTTTTCCTATATGGATGTCTTTTATTTCTTTTGTTTGTCTAATTGCTGTGGATAGGACTTCCAAAACTATGTTGAAGAGCAGTGGTGAGAGTGGGCATCCCTGTCTTGTTCCAGATTTGAGTGAGAAGGCTTTCAGTTTTTCCCCATTGAGGATTTAATTTGCTGTGGGTTTATCATAAATGGCTTTGATTATATTCAGGAATGTTCCCTCTATACCCACTTTGGCGAGGGTCTTGATTATGAATGGATATTAGACTTTGTCAAATGCTTTTTCTGCGTGTATTGCGATGATCATATGATTTTCGCCTTTTCTTTTGTTAATGTGGTGTATGATGCTGATTGATTTGTGTATGTTGAATCATCCTTGTGAACCTGGGATGAACCCAACCTGGTCATGGTGTATAATTTTTTTGGTATGTTGTTGGATTTGGTTGGCTAAGATTTTGTTGAGAATTTTTGCATCTATATTCATCAATGATATTGGCCGATAGTTTTCTTTTTTGGTGGTATCTCTGTCTGGTTTTGGAATGAGGGTGATGGTGGCCTCATAGAATATCTTTGGGAGTATTCCTTCTTCTTCAACCTTTTGAAAGATTTTAAGGAGGATTTAGATTTTAAGGAGGATGGGTACCAATTCCTCTTTATATGTTTGATAAAATTCACCTGTGAAGCCATCTGGTCCTGGACTTAATATTTGTAGGGAGTGATTTTATGACCTCTTCAATTTCATTTCTAGTGATCGGTCTGTTCAGTTGGTCTGTTTCGACTTGATTCAGTTTTGGCAGGCTGTAAGATTCTAGAAGATTGTCCATTTCTTCCAGATTGTCAAACTTGTTGCCATATAGTTGTTCATAGTATTCTCTTATGGTTTTTTGTATTTCTGCTGTATCCGTTGTGATTTCTCCTTTTTCATTTATATTTTTGGTTATTTGGGTTTTTTCTCTCCTCTTTGTAGTGAGTCTGGCCAGGGGTTTGTCAATTTTGTTTACCTTTTCAAAGAACCAGCTCTTGGTTTGATTAATTTTCTCTATTGTTTTTTGAGTCTCTATTTTATTGATTTCTTCTTTGATCTTTTTAATTTCCTTCCTTCTGCTGACTTTAGGTCTTTTTTGTTCTTCTTTTTCTAATTCGTTTAGGTGGAGGGTTAAGTTGTCCATTTGGGATCTTTCTTCTTTTTTGAGAAAGGCCTGTATTGCTATAAATTTCCCTATGAGCACTGCTTTCACAGCATCCCATAGATTTTGAGAGGTTATATCTTCATTATCATTTGTTTCAAGGTAGTTTTTAACTTCTTTCTTGATTTCCTCATTGACCCATTGGTTTTTTAGTAGCTTGTTGTTTAGTCTCCATGGAGTAGGTTTATTCTCTTTGCTTTTCCCATGGTTGATTTCTAATTTCATGGCATTGTGGTCAGAGAAGATACTTGAGATAATTTCTACGCTCCTAAATTTATTGAGATTCGCTTTGTGTCCCAATATGTGGTCGATTCTTGATAATGTTCCATGAGCATTTGAGAAGAATGTGTATTCTGATTTTTTTGGATGTAGTGTTCTGAAGATATCAATTAAGTCTAACTTTTCTATTGTTTCCTTTAGGATCTCTGTTGCTTTATTGGTTTTCTCTCTAGAGGATCTGTCCATTGATGTGAGGGGGGTATTTAGGTCTCCTACTATGATTGTATTCTCATCAATATCTCCCTTTATGTTTGTGAATATTTGTTGTATGTATCTGGGTGCTCCTATATTTGGGGCACATATGTTGATGATAGTAACATCCTCTCCTTGGATGGATCCCTTAATCATTAAATAGTGTCCTTCTTTGTCTTTATGTCTTTTGTTTTAAAGTCTATTTTGTCTGATATGAGCATTGCGACTCCTGCTTTTCTGTCATGTCTATTGGCGTGAAATATTTTTCCCCACCCTTTCACTTTCAATCTATATGTATCTTTTGTCCTAAGGTGAGTTTCTTTGTAGGCAGCATATTGAAGGTTTTTGCCTTTTTATCCACTCAGCCACTCTGTGTCTTTTGATTGGGGCATTCAGTCCATTGACATTTAAGGTGATAATTGATAGATGATTATTTATTGCCATTTGAACCTCATGTTCCAGTTGATTCTATGGTTCTCCATTCTTCCTTTCTTCTTTTTTTTTTTTTTTTTTTGGTTGGATGGTCTCCTGTTATTATCTGCTTGAGTTAATTTTTTTTTTCATTTTTTGCAAATGCAATATTTGGTTTTGGCTTGTGGTTGCCCTGTTTTTTAAATATGCTAACCCCTTCCCATAATTGTGTGTTTCAGCCTGATGGTCCTGTAAGTTCAAACACTTCACTACTATATTAAAATTAAGAAGAGAGACATACAAACAAACAAAAAGGGTTATTTCCTTCCTAACATCCCTTGCCCACATTTTATGGTTTTGATGACTCTTTTTTTATTTTTTTCTTTTTAATTTTATTTTGTTTGAAGCATGTTCATGATTAAATCTGTAGGCTGGCTTATTTGAGTGACTGCTCTCTGATTGCGGTTTCCTCAGTCCTAGTTCTTCCTCTTCTTCTTCTTCTTCTTTTTTTTTTTCTTTTCTGTTTTCTTCCCTTTCCTTCCTTTCTTTTTGGTTTAGAGAAGCCCTTTCAATATTTCCTTTAACCTGGGTTTTGTGTTGCTGTAGTCTTTAAGATTTTGTTTGTTGGGAAAAATTTTTATTTCCCCTTCTATTTTAAATGATATTCTTGCTGGATAGAGTATTCTAGGTTGCATATTTTTTCCTTTTAGCACTTTAAATATCTCTTGCTATTCCCTCCTGGCCTGTAGTGTTTCTGTAGAGAAATCAGCTGATATTCTTTTGGGGGTTCCCTTGTAGGTAACATTCTGTTTTTCTCTTGCTGCCTTTAGGATCCTCTCTTTATCACTAACTTTTGCCATTTTTATTATGATGTGTCTTGGTGTGGGTCTGTTTGGGTTCAGTTTGTTTGGGGCCCTCTGTGCTTCTTGTATCTTGAATCCAGTATCCTTTAGATTTGGGAAGTTTCCATCGATAATTTCTTCAAATATATTTTCCATCCCCTTATCTTTTTCTACTCCTTCTGGAATTCCTATTATGCGTAGATTGGCCCGCTTTATATTATCCCATAGGTCTCTTATATTGCTTTCATGTGTTTTGATTTGGTTTTCTGTCTGCTGACCTGATTGGGTGATTTCCATTATTCTATCTTCCATATCACTGATTCGTTCTTCTGCATTATTCATTCTGGTTTTTACTGCCCCTAGTTCAGTTTGCATCTCTGCAAATGAATGTTCTAGTTTTTCTTGGCTCCTCCTTATATTTTCTAGCTCCTTTCTGAGGGTATCTGCATTACTGTTCATATCTTCTCTTAATTCCTTCAGTATTTTCACTATTTCTCTTTTGAACTCCAGGTCTGTCTGACTGCCAAGATCTGTTTCATTGTTGACTGTTTTAGGTGAGTTCTCCTGTTGGTTTGACTGGGGGTGGTTTCTCAGCTTCTTCATCTTGCTTGTTGTTTTCTTTCTCCTGAGGGAGTTGTACTCTCTGTTATCAGGCAATGTTTGCCTTGTCACTGCCGTGGAATATTTCCTGAGGGCTGGCATTGTTGGTCAATCTTTTTTGAGGCAGTGTGGTTTTCTGGAGTGTTGATGGGGCTAACAGTGTTTCTTTGAAGCAAAGGAGGACTTCCTGAGGGCAGAAAGGACTGGGAGGTCCACCCCACGATGGTAGCAGATTTCACTTGGTCATGCAGAGCTTGCTCTGGTGTTTTTAGGCTGTGGGGTTCTTGCAGGGGGTTGGCGGTGTTGGGCAGCTGCTCCTCAGGAGTGCAGCACCCCCTGGGGCCTGGAGCAGCTATCTGGGTCACTGAGAACCTAAGAGGCTCTTCCCTAGGGCAGCCCAACTCAGAAGGACAGCCTGAGAATGTAGGCGGATCTTTTCACAGGCTGGCTGAGCTTGTTGCAGCTTTTCTGGGCTGCAGGGGCTCTTCCAGGGGGCTGGTGGTGCTGAGCAGTTATTTCACAGGAGTGGGGCACCCCCTGGGGGCTTGGGCGGGTAGCAGGGCCACTGGAAACCCAAGAGGCTCCTCCCCAGGGCATCCTGACTGAGAAAAACCGTCTGAGATCTTTTTCCGACTCGGCCAGGCTTGTTGCAGCTTTTCTGGGCTGCAGGGGGTGCTGCCTGGAGCTGGCAGTCCTATGCAGCTGGTCCACTAGGGAACCCCCTGGGGGCTTGGTCGGGTAGCAGGGCCGTTGGAGACCCAAGAGGCTCCTCCCCGGTGCAACCCAACTCAGAAAACCCGTCCGAGAATTAGGCCGATCTATTCACAGCCTGGTTAAGCTTGTTTTAGCTTTTCTGGGCTGCAGGCCTTTTCTCGGTGGCTGGTGGTGTTTGGTGCTGCTCTGTGGAAGTGTAGCCCCTCCAAAGGGCAAGCAGACCTGTGCAGGGACCACCCCTGTGGTGGTAGGCTTCCGGCAATTGTTGAGGCCAGCCCTCCTGGATGGCAGGCAGCCCCAGGTCTGTTGAGAGCGTAGGGGGTGGCAGGGGTGGGGGGAGGGAATGCACTGGGAAGCACAGCTTTCAGCTAGCTAGCGGGCCTGTAAGCTTGCTGTGGCATGGGGGGTATTCTATGGGGACCCACCCCTTCTTCTCTCCCCTCCCCAGCACAGGCGCAGACCAGACTCTTCTCCCAGGTTCCCTCTGATGCGGCTTTCCACTTCCCTGCTCCTAGAGTATTGTTCCCTTCCTCTGCGACAGCTTTGTTTTCTAGTCTCCCAGGCAGTCTCTCCCATCAAATGGTTTCTAGACCTCCCAAGCAGTTTCTGCTCTGTCCCGCCCCCCCAGCCCGGGGACTAACCTTCAGAGGCAAGGTCTCAGTGCCCAGCCCCCACCCAGGCGTCTCAATTTTTGGTGACTGTGCCCGTAGTTCAGATGGTCTGTTGGGTTCTTGATTGGCTTTTCTGTACTCCAACTTACTGCTACATACTCTTCTCTGCATCTGGAGATTCCTCCAGTTCATTTGATCTTTCCCCTGGTAGGTGACTTTCCAGGGTGCGGGATCCCTTTCTCCTCCGCAGTTCCCTTTCGGGAGCGCCCGTCCCGCTCAGATTCTCCTTCTCTCACTCTCCTCTTTTCTCCCGTTCTGCCCAATAATGTCACGAACTTCTTGCCGTTATTGGAGTTTAGGTTCCTCTGCCAGCGATTGGTTGCTGTTCTGTGCGAGTCATTTATTCTGTAGATGTGCTTTTTTTGTTGTGTTTGTGGGAGAGGGCGAGCGTGTCCTCCTACTCCTCCGCCATCTTGTCCTCTGAGTTTTTGTTAATGGAGTAATTTTTGGAAGGCTCCTAGATAACAATAGGATATGTCCTAGTTGCTGGGAGAATCATCCTTATGACGAAAAAGTTAGAAATTTTAGGCCACACTCAAACCTTCCTATGGAGGAGGGCTCAAGGCTGAATTAATAATCAATGGCCAATGATTAAGTACTTCATGCCCACCTAATGAAGTCTCCATAAATAAATCCTTAAAGCAAACAGTCTGGAAAATTTCTAGGTTGATGAATATGAACATATCCATGTGCTGAGAGAGTGGCACATCCCAAACTCTGAAGACAGAAGCCACTGTACTCAGGACACTTCTAGACCTCATCTTATGTATCTCTTCATCTGTATTTGTATCCTTTAAAATATTCTTTGTAATATGAATAATAGTAAATAAAGTGCTTTCCTGAGTATTGTGAACCATTCTAACAAACTATCAAGCCTACCTAAAGAGGCAGTAAAAATTATCCCTAAATTTACCCAAATAAGACAGAAGTGTGGGTAATTTAAGCATTTATACTACTCGTGATTGGCATTTGAGATGGAAGTGAGGTAACCTTGTGGATCTAAGGTTAAGGACTTAGACCCCCATAATCTTTTTGCTGAATTTTATCTTTTCTGTCTTTTCCCCCTGTATTCTGCCACATTCCCTGTCTTCTTTTACTTATTTTCCACATGGCAGCTTTATTGGATTTTACTTCTTTATGGCTACGCTATTTTTCAAATTAGAGTTGACTTATTTAAAATTCCCTCTTCCTGGAATATTCTTACTATTTCTGGATGGAAAAGGTGGGATCAACCAATGCAGACTATTTCCCTGTGAACACTCTCAAGTGGCAGAACAACCTCTACATCAGGTTCAGGAGCCCTAGTATGAGCACCTGCTGCCTGGCAATAGCCACCACCATAACTATAGGGAATGGTTGTGCAAGTCACCTGGCAAATGGAGGGGTCATGTGAGTCACTGCCATCCCCATGCTTCAGGAGTTGTCCCATGACTGCTGCTACCTGCATCATGGATCTCATCCCTAGCAGCCACCTGGTAAGAGGATAGATAGTGAGCTATTATTGTTGCTGTAGTCATGTGCTATGTATGGGTGCATGTGAGCTGCTACCATCCCCGAGAACACCAGGACCAAGGCACCAGTCATGTCTGCTCTCAAGAGGACCACAAATATAAAAGGAAGACAATATTAGACAACAGAGAAATATGTTTCAGACAAAGGAAGAAGACAAAACCCCACAAAAACAGCTGATTTAAGAGGAGATAGGAAATCTACATGAAAAAGAATTCAGAGTAATAATAGTAAGGATGATCCAAGATTTCCAAGAAAGAATGGATGTACAGATCAAGAAATTACAAGGAATGTTTAAAAGACAGCTGGAACATTTAAATAGCAAGAAAACAAAGATGAATAACATGACATCTGAAGTGAAAAATACACTTAGAAGGAATCAATAGCAGGGTAACTGAGGCAAAAAAAATGAACCAGTGAGGTGAAATGCAGAGTGGTATAAATCACTGCAATGGAAAAGAAACATAAAAGAATGAAAAGACTTGAGTACCATCTTTGAGGCTTCTGGGACAATATTAAACCTACAAAAATTCCCATTATGGGGGTCCCAGAAAGAGAAGAGAGAGGGAAATGGTCACAGAAAATATTTGAAGAGATTATAGCCCCAAACTCCTATAATGTGGGAAAGAAAGCACACACTCAAGTTGAGGAAGCACAGAGAATTATGCACATGATAAACCCAAGGAGAAACATACCAAGATGCATAGTAATCATAGTGACAAAAAATAAATGCAAAAAAAACCCATTAAAAGCCATGAGGGGAAACCAACAAATAACATCCAAAAAAAATAATAAAGATATCAGCTGATTTTTCAGCAGAAACCCTACAAGCCAGAAGGGAGTGGTCAAATATGTTTAGGATGATTCAGGGGAAGAGACTGCTTTTTCTGAGTCTACTGTAGTTTTTTATTTTGGGGTTCCCATGATATTTTGATGTATCATTTATGTATATAAAAAATTATTTTAGGTTGCTAGTCTCTTAATTTCAAAAGCATTTTCAATTCTAATTTTGTTCTCTCTTCTCATAATTACTGGTTTTGATATCAGATTTGTCTGTGGATGATTTCCTACTTTTATTTTATATTTGCATTTAACTGGTGAGCTTTCCCATTTGTAATCATATTGTTTCTAATTGTGGAATGTTTTTTGTTTTTTTTTTGTTTGTTTTTGTTTTTTTTTTTTTTTTTTGCTTTTTATTTAAACCTAGAGTAGTTCCATTAGTATTTGTTATAGGGCTGGTTTAGTGCTTCTGAATTACTTTAGTTTTGGTTTTCTGTAAATTTTTAGATTTCTCAGTCTTATCTGAATAAGAGACTTTCTGGGAAGTGTTTTCTTGGCTGACAGTTTTATCTTTAATCACTCTGAATCTGTCATGTGATTACTTTCTGGCCTGTGTGTATATATGTATAGATGTATATGCATGTATATTATTGCTGCTTACCGGAGGCAGGGCTTCTAGTAGAACCTCCAGAGAATAATTTATTTAAAAAATTCCAATTAAAATAAATGTTAAAATATCCCATATTAGAAAAGTTATATATACAAGCACAAATATATACATATAAGTGTATATATATATATATATACACACATAATTATATATGTATTAGGTATATTATATATATAATTTTATATTTTATGGTTGTCTGACCTCTATGCTTTATGTATTAATTATGTGAAATAGTTGAAAGTCAATGTAATAATACAGTCTATCTCTTACAGTTTTTCTAAGATTAAAATAATATCTGAGCAGTTTTTAAAAGGGTACTAAGTACATTGTAAATATTCAGTAAATGTAGGTGGTTATTATCCTACTGCTGCTGTTGATAAAAATCAAAGCCTTTCTCAAGACTTGATGCCTATAAATGACATTATACACAATTAATATATTGCTTTTTTCAAGTGATTGATTCTTGATCAAAGTAACACTAATGATTTTTCTGTTTTGGGAGTTTTTTTTTTTTTTGGCTTGATGTATTTTTTATGGAAGTTTGGTTTATTTAGAGTTGTGTTTAACTTTTCTAATATGGGATATTTTAACATTTATCTTAATTGGAATTTTTAAAATAAATTATTCTCTGGAGGTTCTACTAGCAGCCCTGCCCCCAGGGAAGCAGCAATAATATACTCAGTCTTCCCTTCTTTTTCCAAGTTCTAATAATTTACAGATGTGCACTGGCACTTCATAGTTTTGACTCACTTACTTCCACACAAATTGCTTATTAACTCTCCTGTAAGCATGGTTATATTCTCCATGACTTTGTTTGTAAATATTCTGAATCTGTAAGAAGAAAGTAATCCATAAATGTGATTTCAACCATGAACAATAAACAGATAATGCAGTTATAGAGAAGAAATTCACGGAAACCCTGCTCTTGAATACTCATAAAATATTCAAGGGATGCTTTGGCAGGTAAGAAGAGAATTTACAATATGCCTTTTAAATTGATTTTCTTTGCTCACACTGTTTTTTGGGTTTTTGTTTTGTTTTGTTTTCCCCAACGCGATGATGTTCTGTTTTTTTTCTCCTTTAGCTATTGACAACCTCAGACAATTTTGGCATTTGCTGAATAAATCATTGTTTTATTTTATTGAGTGTTTAACTTCAGATTTTCATCACTAGTACCCTTAAGATTCCTCTCCATTTCTTATATTCAAACCAACCATTTATGAACCACAAGAAAGCGTTTTTTCAAGTAATACAACTTACTCTAAAATTACTTTTTCCTTCTCTAACAGATCCATCAACATTTCCTTTCCTTTTTACAATTGCAAGGAAATAAACTGATTGTAATCCTTCATGTCACTATATTGACACATCTAATTTCTTAATAACTTAAATACTGAAATTGTGTTATTATATTCAGAATGACCATTATAAAAAGTCACAGTGCTTTAACTTTGATCCAAATTATTTCTTACTCATATTATACAGTGAGTCATAAATTTATATCACTTCTTAATTTCTATCTCATTTTGCAGTAAGTAATAATGAACACGAATAAAAATAAGCTAATAAAAATTTGGGATCAGAAAGAAAAGAGGAGTTCTCGTTGTGGCTTAGTGGTTGACAAATCTAACTAGGAACCATGAGGTTGTGGGTTCGATCCCTGGCCTTGCTCAGTGGGTTAAGGATCCAGTGTTGCTGTGAGCTGTGGTGTAGGTCACAGATGCAGCTCAGATCCTGTGTTGCTGTGGCTCTGGCGTAGGCCAGTGGCTACAGCTCCAATTAGACCCCTAGCCCGGGAACCTCCATATGCCACAGGAGCAGCCCTAGAAAAGGCAAAAAGACAGAAAGACAGAAAGAGAATGAAAGAAAGGAAGGAAGGAAGGAAGGAAGGAGATAAAATACACAAGATTTTGGTGTTCCCTTTGTGGATCAGTGGGTTATGAACCCAAGTAGTATTCATGAGGATGTGGGTTTGATCCCTGGCTTCACTCAGTGGGTTAAGGATGCGGCATTGCTCTGAACTGTGGTGTAGGTCAAAGATGCATCCCATATCCTGCATTGCTGTGGCTTTGGTGTAAGCCAGCAGATTTGACCTCTAGCCTGGGAATTTCCATATGCCTCAAGTTTGGCCATAAAAAGCAAAAAAAAAAAAAAAAAAAAAGACGCAAGCTAATGTCTTATTTCTAAACTTCTGTTACATAAATTTTAGTTCTCCCTTACCACACTCATCCATTATGTCTATTGAAAAGTAGCAATTAAAATTCCCAATTATATAGAGCTAGTCCTTCCAACACTTGTAAACATCAGCATTTTATGTGCTTTATAATTTGGAATTTGAAATTTGTCCCTGATCCAAATCTTTATTTTTGCCCATCCAAAATAACAGCATAGCCAGCAAGTAGTAAACTCATTCTTTCGACAGGTTTCTTGTTTTCTCTGTGTTTTTGTTTGTTTGTTTGTTTGTTTTCCTACCGGGATAAGGATTTCAACATATGAATTGGGGGTGTAGGGAGAGAGAGATAATTCATAACATGAGGTGATGCTGATGCTGAAACTGTTGGTCCAGAGACCATAGTTTGAGAACTATTGAACTAGTGCAATACTATGTGCCTTGGACTGTCCTGAGTGACTTATATACACTTTCTCATTTCAATTATTATGTCATTTAATCCTCATATGAGAAAAATATTAATTTTCTCAAGAAAATTGGGAATTAGAGGTATTAAATGATTTTCCTTAAATCACACAGCTGGGGTAGTGGACTATACTGTTACTACTATGATCCATTTCTACTCACAACACTTCTAACACCAAACATGATGGCTATCTTTTTTTTTTTTTCCCCAGCATTTCCAAGTCATTTAGAGTTCCCAGGCCAGGGATCAGATCTGAGCCTCAGTTGCAACCTATTTTGCAGCTGGATCCTTAACACACTGAGCCAGGCAGGGATTGAACCTGCAGATGCCACCAATCCTTTTGCACTATAGAGTGAACTCCAAAATATTTGTTTTCCATTTTCAGCCACACCCACAGCACATTGAAAATTCCAGGGCCAGGGGTCAAACCAGCAACACCCCAGAAACAAGCCACATCATTAGCAGGAAATGTGGAATCCATCTTATATGACAAAAGCCATTTTGTGTTAACCTCCAACTGACCAGTGAACAACCTCAAACATCCCAGCCAACCAAAACTGCTATGTTTTAGGAGCGGGGTGTTTGGTTTTTTTGGTTTTGTTTTTTGCTTTTTTCCCCCACACTTTTTAGGTCTGCACCCAAGGCATGTGGAATTTCCCACACTAGGGGTCAAATCGGAGCTATAACTGCCAGTCTATGCCACAGCCACAGCAACATGGGATCCGAGATGCATCTGTGACCTATACCACAGCTCATAGCAACACCAGATCCTCAACCCACTGAGCAAGGCCAGGGATCGAACCTGCATCTTCATGGATGTTAGTCACATTCTGAACCTGCTGAGCCACAATGGGAACTCCAAAATCACCATGTTGCCATCCTTTATTTTCATGGCAGGAACCGGGAGAGGACACTCTGAAAGACAACCCCAAAGGGAGCAGACAGCTCTCATTATGCTGCCCTGCCTGCTGCTCCTTGCAGTGTACTTAATAAACCTGTCTTTCTCTACTCAGACCTGATTTGAGTGGATTCTTTCACCACCTTCTACTCCAGACAACTGGCGACTGCCCTCAACACCACATGTAAGGGCTTTCCACACCAAGCAATTCTCCCGTTCCCTTCAGACACCACTTTGGTTTCCTGCATTTCAATTCAATTCTGACACTATCTGGAGTTAGCACAGAACCCACAAGTTAAGGGCTCAGTCCCACAAGACTGCCACCTATCTCAGATGTCAGTTGAAAATAGTGGGTTCCCAGGTTACCCACACTTCTGTTTCATGGCTATAAACCAGTAATTCCTAAGACCCTCTCCTCAGTTTTGATAATTTGCTATAATAGTATAACTGAGCTAGTGCCCTGAGGGGCTGCTAGGTATACAAGTCTTTCTGTGTCCTCCATTTCTTGTTTTCAGGAAATAAGCCTCAGCCTCCATGACCTTCCCTGAGTTCAAAAGGTCAAGTTAAAAAGTTTTCTCTGAGCATTTGGCCCTTGATTTCTAGTATGAACTGTATGAAATCATGGTTTTGCTGCTTCATTTTGGAGTAGTCAATATTCAAAAATTCAACTTTTCAATCTCTCCAGCTGAGTTTTTGCTCTGTCTGAACAACAATGACAAAGTCATAGATATTTAACTTTCCATCACTATTAAAAGACCTGTGAATATCTCATTTACACTGAGATGTGATTCTGTATGGCCATTACATGACAAAGGTTTATATAGCCAATTTTACAATGTAGAGGCAGGAACCTGTGAAGAGTCATGATCCTGTTATGTAATCATGTTTACTTTTTTAAAAAAATACTTTTTATTCTCAATGATGAAAACTCAAATTTAAAATGTATTTGTGTACATGTGTAATAATTATAAATTAAACTTTATTGCAAGTCTGTCTGCCAGCCCTCTGAATTACTTTACATCTGAATGGATAAATGACACTTTGATGTGTTTATCCAAAAGGGCAGTCTATGTATCTGTTCATATGACTTGTGAAGAGCTGGATTCACTGTTAAATTCCTTATACTGAGGAGAGGCTCACATGTCTTTCAAAAATACAGTTGTCACAATCTTATTGTGGAACTGAATCAACTATTGTGAGCACACTCAAACTTGAGCTCTTACATCTTGCACAGTTAATCTCATGAGCTGTTTATACACTGGAAAAAAAGCAATTTGTTTTTGCTATTCTCCCATAAAATGAAAATATTTCTAATTGCAATAGGTGGTATTTCCAAGGTACAGATTCAAGGTCCAACATTTACCTTCTCTTTTTTATTCTGACAGGTGGAACTGGAAATATTATGGATCACAGAAACAAGACCATAGTCACTGAGTTCATTCTTCTAGGATTTCAGGGTGAGAAAAAAGTAGAAATCCTTCTTTTTTTTGCATTTCTGCTTATGTATATGACATCTCTGATTGGAAACACCATGATTGTCCTTTTGGTGTGGGGTGACTATCGCCTGCATTCACCCATGTATTTCTTTGTAGCCAATCTTTCTTTTCTTGAGGTTGCCATCACTTCCACAGTGGTACCTAAAATGCTAGCTAACACATTTTCCCTCACCAAAACAATATCCTTCGTGGATTGTCTTACTCAGTCTTTCTTCTACTTTCTCTTGGGATCTACAGAATTCTTCATCTTGGCTGTCATGTCTTTTGATCGATATGTTGCTATTTGCAACCCACTGAGGTATACCATCATTATGAACAAACAAACATGTATACTGTTGCTTCTTGGATCTTATGTGGGTGCATTTTTGTCAATTTTGGCATCATCAATATTAACTGCCCCTCTGCCATTTTGTGGGCCAAATGTTATCAATCACTTCTTCTGTGACAGTGCCCCTATGCTGAAGCTGGTCTGTGCAGATATCTCTCTGGCTGAGCTGGCTGACTTTGTCTCCTCTGCTGTGTTACTGTTGGGTTCCTTGCTACTGACAGGAGTGTCTTATACATGCATTGTCATTGCTATCCTTAAAATTCCCTCTGTCCAAGGGCGGCAGAAAGCTTTCTCCACCTGTGTTTCACATATCACTGTGGTAACACTTTACTATGGAAGCTCCATCTTCATCTATGTCCAGCCAAAAAAGGTCACTGTGATGGATGCCAACAAATTCGCCACGGTCCTAAATACCATTGTGACACCAGTGTTGAATCCTTTTATCTATAGTCTTCGAAATAAAAAAGTTAAAGATTCTCTGAAAGATAGCTTGAATAAATATGTGAGCATGCTAACAAATTTAAGATCTTTAAGATCTCAAAAGTGATATATTTACAAAGATATATCTATGTCTAACAATAAAATTAATTTATCATATAACTACCCCAAAATTAATTCTCTCACATAAAGAAGAAATTAGGAGAACATATATTACATACATTCATGTATTACATACATATATATATACATTCATGATACATACACACAGACTGACAAGTAGACTAATGTGAATGTGTGATTATTATTTCTATTTTCCTTTGTCTCCAGTATTTTAAAAATAAAATTCTTATCCACTATAGAGATTTAAACTCAAACAATGCCAGTGCTGGATGTCTCTGTTTTAAGTTTTTTTTCTCAACTTATGGAAAAATTTTCTCCTATGTATTTTTCTTTTTAAAATATTAATCTATTAATATATATTTTCATTTGATGCATATGAATTGCCTTCACAATAAAATACTAAAACATTCTTTGATTTTTACTTTGAATCTTTTTATATAGGTTATTTGTTATTTAAATTGTATTTAATTGTAGACATCTACTCATGGCTCCCTATCTGTTATAATGTATAGTTATTATTCTCCCACATCTATGCCACAGGATGTGATGGTAAATCTACTTGTGGCAAAGGAATTCACCAGAGCTTAGAAGCCTCTGCTAATTATTCAGAGAAGGAATGGAAAAGTAACAGAAATATACTATGTTGGCCTGCCCAAAACGTTCTTTCTCTCTTTATTTATTTACTTTTTGAATGGTAGGAAATTACTTCAGCCACTAAAATTTCATGTAAAATTGTTTATAGGAAGAGATTTTAAATGGCTAATACTAATAATAATCTGAGAATTTCAACTTAATTTACTCAGATTGTATTACCTTCTCATTATTTGAAAGAGCATAACTTAAATAGATGTAAGGAAATTACTCCAAAGAAAGAGCTTAGTTGAAGTACAATCCACCAATGTTACTATACTTTTTGCAAGAGCCAAATTGTCTCTTGTAAGAAACAAGTAATTACAAAAGTACTGTATTGACCTAACAAGGTTTTTTAAATGTACAAATCATGAAGATACTATTCTCATTTATAACCTAATTTTTGACATTAATTACTCTGTACATGATTGAAACATGTCTTTAGTCTGTGATTTAAAAACTCAGATATAAAGTACTACAATGATCTGCAACTTTTGTCAATTATTCTCAGCTCCTTTCCAATCTATTTTTTTCTAATTCCTAGATATTATGTACAGTCTATTTCTCTAACTTGAACATCTTGACTGTCCCTCTTTTAATGATCCATAGTAATGTTTTTATTTACATTAAAATAATAACTCAAAATTCACTTGTTACTTAGCACCTGGTATATATCATGTTTTCAATAAATTTTTGTATATTAAAGATACCATTATCTTAACTTTTCTCAAATGATAGATAAATATTATGAAGCTCTCACATTCTACCTCCATCCTGTACCAATTCATTGCACTGAAACTTTTAGTGATGTTCATGCTACAGAATGTCAGTGGTTGCCACCACTATACCTTTTTTCAGCAGTGATATCTTAGTTGCCACCTTGCTGTAAGTAATCCCAATTTCAAAGTGCTATTTAGAGAAAGTGGAGCTGAATCCAGAAGAAAACTCTTAAAGCCACTAAAAAACATGAACTTGGGGCTATCCCTTTAGTGAGACAACATAGTATACCAAGTTGTGCCAGTCATTGATGAAGAGCTGGGTACAGAATATATTAGACCTTTGGTGTGTTTAGTCTGATACACAGTTGGGAACTAGAAGCCAGTAAGAGCATTCAGGCAAGAAATACAGGTATTTGAAGGCTATTGTATATACTGAACTAGTAAGAACTAATGCATATTAATAATTTTTCAATGGTTTATACTATATTCTGTACCCATGACATATGTTGAAAAGGAAATTTACAAATTTCCAAAACAGAAACCAGACATTTCTAATTGGTATTCTTCCAATCACCCAAAGAAAGGGTAATTATCATCTTAGAACTAATTCTTCAGTGAATAGGAAAAGGCAAAATACTTTTTGATCTCATTATTTTGGATTAATATATATTTGTAATCTAAATCAAATAAGAATAATTCAAGAGACTGTTAGAGAATAACTGTACTCATTAATATAAATGCAAATATTTACAATACAAATTTATAAAATTAAAAATTGGAGCATGCACTGTACAGCATGGTGACCCTGTTACACAATAACAATTAAAAAACATAAGTTGTAGAGTAAAAATTGGAGCATGTAAAAAGATCACATAAAATTTAGATGGATGTATATAATGAGTATAATTTGTTTTAATGTTTATTAATAAGATATGTAGTTTATTGCTTTAATATGCAAGGAGAAAATAAAATGTATCATCATCTCAGAAGAAAACAAAGCAGTCAGTATATCCCAAACAATATTTACTACAAAGAGTCTTTAAAATAAAAAAGGAAAGTTGCTAGCTATTGCAGTCAGTGTTTAAATGAGAAAATCAAATATAGGCAAAAAAATTAATTTACTTCAGATCTTTAAAAAAATACCGAAAAACAATTCACATCCTTATGACTTCCTAAATAAACCCATAGATATTTAGGAATAAATTAATATCAAAACAATTTAGATAAAACAGAAAAACCCTTTAAAACTGATTATATAATCTCAAAAGGCCATATAATAATAATAATAATAATAATAATAATGATAATAATAACTGATAATATGAAAAAAATCTCAAAATATTCTTAATGAATATAAAATAAGATGTCCTTATAATATTAGCAATTTATTTTCAAACTTTATGTTAGAAGGATATATCATATTTTAATAGGTTTCATTATAGAAATACAATACTGTTAATATCTAAAAAAACTGACCAATTAATATACTACTTATTTATTGGATGGGATCATTATATTATCAATCAGATGCAAAAAATATATGAAAAAAATTCAATTCTGTTAAAATTAAAACCATAATGAAGAAGGAATAGAAGTTAATTTTCTCAACCTTGTGAAACATACTAATGGTATAACTTTTTGAAAACAAAACACTTGCATCTGCTAGCTAAGTTAACTATGGAGTGTCTTGGTAGAATATATCTAGTTGTCTAGGATTTTGCACAGTATGCAACACAGGAATCTATGTATTTATAGGATATGTAATGTTATTAGCATTAAGGCTATAATTATTTATGTTCTCAACCAAAGCACTGCAATCTCTGAAAACCATTTATTTACACATAACATACCAATACCTAATTCATTAAAGTGAACAGAGAGCATGCCCTGATGTGGCAGGAAATAACCATAAAGCAACATCAGAGATCATGGCCATCTCCCTACTTCACTAATTATTCTTAATTTGTTTCATTCTAGAAACTATTTACACACTTGATACTGAATGAGAGATCTGCTTTTTGTGAATGTGAATTGATAGACTCTGTCTTATAGCAGATGAAAGGTAAAATAAAAAGTTAAATTCAGTAAAAGAGTACATATGAGACAGAAAGAGGGAAAATATTAATCTAAATTTATAACTTCATTTACATATTACTTATATATTTTATGTAATAGTTAATGAAAAAGTCACATTTATGAAATGCACATATATTGCAATATCTGACAAGAAATTCTAATATGATGTGATTAAAATTAACTACATATAAAAATTAAGAAGCAGAAAGTCTGAAAAATGATTATAAAATATGTATTACCAAAGACAAGCCCAAAACTGATATGCAAATATTAATATTATATAAGAAAAAATCATAAGAAAATAATAGAAGTGTGCTTCTAATGTTTAAAATTAATGAGGACATTTATGAATTTCTGAGAAATAGGCAGCATACAACATGAGTGTATAATTCATGATGTTATGATGGCAATATTATTTTAAAAATAAAATTTTGGAAAAATAAACAAATTATTTAAATTATAAATACATTAATAATAAAAATTATGGTTATAAAGTAAATTAAAGAGTTAAATTGGATTTCTAGGCCAAAATGACTTTAATAACAAGTTTTATGAACAAATAAATATCCAAATCTTCCATAATATCTCTTATTGAATGAAATGTAAGGCATACACCTTACTAGTCAGAGGAAACTGGCATGAGCCTCATGCAAAAATCATATAAAGAGAATATTAATAAAAGGAATATAGATGAAAAATTTTAAAGTGTTATAAACTAATATAGCAAAATGTAAAATGAATAATGTGAAATGACAACATATAGGTTTCAACTGAGAAATATAGTTCGTCATGGGACTCACATTATAACTAAAATCACATTATTTCCAACATTAATAATATACCTAAAAGCAGCCTTGATAATCTCAAAAAATGAAATATTTGATAAAATATTTTTTGTGATGATTATAGACTCAGTAAAAATAGAAACAAAGGAAAAAATTGAATTTGATGAAATAAAAGAAAAAGAAAACTCTACCCTTGATTGTGAAACACAGAGACTAGAAAAAATTAAGGTTATCTATTATCATCCTTTTTTATTCAACAATATAGTAGAGATTGTAGCCAATGATAAGATTGGATATACAAAACAAAATCAAAATATATATACACACACACACAGGTCAATATTTTGCAATTTAATTTACAGATTATCTGTATTTCAATAAAAAAATAGTTGTCTTATGGTGTAGTGGGTTAAGGATCTGGCATTGTCATAGCAGAAGCTTGGATATGATTGATACCAGACTAGGAAACTTCCACATGCTGCTGCCATGACAAAAAAGAAAAAAAAAAAAAAACCTGGGATAAATCCCACTTGGTCATGGTGTGTGATCATTTTTATATGTTGCTGGATTCAGTTGGTTAAAATTTGGTTGAGAATTTTTGAGTTTATATTCATCAGAGATATTGGCCTATAATTTTTCTTTTTGGTAGTATCATTGTCTGGTTTTTATATTAGGGTGATGGTGGCTTCATAGAATGTTCTTGGGAGTGTTTCTTCTTCGACCTTTTGGAAAAGTTTAAGAAGGATGGGTAATAAGTTGCTTTTTGTATATTAGGTGGAATTCACCTGTGAAGCCATCTGGTCCTGGATTTTTGTTTGTACGGTGTGTTTTTATTACATATTCAATTTTGTTTCTAGTGATCTATCTGTTCAGTTGATCTATTTCTTCTTGATTAAGTTTTGGCAGGCTGCAAGTCTCTAGAAAGTTGTCCATTACTTCTAGATTGTCAAATTTGTTGGCATATAATTGTTCATAATGTTCCCTTAAGATTTTTTTGTATTTCTACAGTGTCCTTTGTGACTTCTCCTTTTTCATTTCTGATTTTGTTTATTTGGGTTTTTTCTCTCCTCTTCTTGGTGAGTCTGGCCAGAGATTTGTCGACATCTTTTACCTTCTCAAAGAACTAACTCTTGGTTTTATTAATTTTTTCTATTGTTTTTGAATCTCTGTTTTATTGATTTCCTCTCTGATCTTTGATTTCTTCCTTCTGCTGACTTTACATTTTGTTTGTTCTCCTTTTCTAATTCATTTAGGTGGTGGGTTAAGTTGTCAATTTGAGATCTTTCTTCATTTTTGAGGAAGGCCTGTATTGCAATGAATTTCCCTCTAAGCCCTGCTTTTTTGGAATCCCATAGATTTTGAATGGTTGTGTCTTCGTTATCATTGTCTTGAGGTAATTTTTAGTTTCTATTTGATATCCTCATTGACCTATTGGTTTTTTAGTAACATATTGTTTAGTCTTCATAGTCATATTTTTCTCATTTATTTTCCTGTGGTTGATCTCTAGTTTCATATCACTGTAATCAGAGAAGACACTTGAAAAAATTTCAATACTCTTAAATTTGTTGAGTTTAGTTTTGTGCTGCAGGATGTGGTCAATCCTTGAGAATGTTCTATGTGCCCTTGAAAAGAATATATGTTCTGAATTTTTTGGATGTAATGTCCTGAGATGTCAATTAAGTCTAACATTTCTACTGTTTAATTTAGGATCTCTCTTGCCTTATAGATATTCTATCTAGAGTATCTGTCTTTGATGTGATTGTGGTGTTAAAGTTTCATACTATTATTGTATTCCCATAAATTTCTCTTTTTATGTCTCTTAGTATTTATTGTCTGTATCTGGGTGTTCCCATATTAGAGGCATACATATTGACAACTTAATATGTTCTTCTGGAATGGATCCTTTGTCACTAAATAGTGTACTATTTGTCTTTATTTATGGCCTTAATTTTATTTTATTTATTAATTTAGTTTTGTCTTTTTAGGGCTATACTGGAGCATATGCAGGTTCTCAGGCTATGAGTCCAAATGGAGCTCTAGCTGCTGGCCTATGCCAGAGCCACAGCAAATAAGAATGTGAGCTGAGTCTGTGGACTACACCATAGCTCATGGCAATGCTGGATCCTTAACCCACTGAATGAGGCCAGGGGTTGAACTTGTGTCTTCATGCATGCTATACAGGTTCATTAACTGCTGAGCCATGACAGGAACTCTAATGGCCTTTATTTTAAAGTCTATTGTGTCTAATATGAATATTGCAACTCCTGCTTTCCTGTCTTTCCATTGGCATGAAATATCTTTTCCCATCCCCTGACTTTCAATAGATGCAGAAAAAGCATTTAACAAAGTCCAACATCAATTCATTATAAAAACTTACCAAAGTGGGTATAGAGGAAACATTCCTTAACATAATAAAAGCCATTTATGAAAAACCCACAGTAAATATAATACTCAAAGGAGAAAAGCTGAAAATCTTCCTGCCAAAATCTGGGACAAGACAAGGATGCCCATTCTCACCATTTTTACTTAACATAGTATTGGAAGTCCCAGCCATAGCAATCAGACAAACAAAATAAATAAAAGCTATCCAAATTGGAAGAGAAGAGGTAACAACTGTGGCTGTATGGAGATGACATGATACTATATATAGAAAACTCTAAGAACCCCACACAAAAACTACTTGAACTGATCAATGAATTCAGCAAAGTAGCAGGATACAAGATTAACATTCAGAAATCAGTTGTATTTCTGTATACTAACAATGAAGTATTACAAGAGAATACAAAAATAAAATAGCTTTAACATTGCACCCCCAAAAATTAAATACCTAGGAATAAACCTGACCAAGGAGGTAAAAGACATATGCTGAGAACTATAAAACATTAATCAAGGAAATTAAAGAAGATGTAAAGAAATGGAAAGATATTCCATGCTCCTGGATTACAAAAAAAATAATATTGTAAAAATGGCCATACTACCCAAAGCAATCTACAGATTCAATGAAATCCATATCAGATTACCCATGCATTTTTCATAAAACTAGACCAAACAGTCTAAAAATTAATATGGAACCCTAAAAGACCCAGAATTGCTAAAGCAATCCTGAGAACAAAAATCAACCAGGAGGCATAACACTCTCAGACTTCAGGCAGTATTACAAAGCCTCAGTAATAAAGACTGTGTGGTACTGGTACCAAGATAGACATACAGACAAAAGGAATGCAATAGAGAACCCAGAAATAAATCCAGAAACCCATGGTCAATTAATCTTCAACAAAGGATGCAATATTTTAAAATGGAAAAAAATCTTTTCACTAAGTGGTGCTGGGAATGCTAGACAGCTGTATATAAATCAATGAAACTGGAACATGCCCTCCACCATGCACAAAAATAAATGCAAAATGGATTAAAGACTTAAACATAAGACAAGACATCATCAAACTCTTAGAAGAGAACAAAACATATTAGGCAAAACCTTACAAATGTTTTCTTAGGTCAGTCTCCCAAAGCAACAGAAATAAAAGCCAAACTAAAATGGGATCTAATCAAGCTGAAAATATTTGCACAGCAAAGGAAACCATAAAAAAACAATTTATGGAATGGGAGAAAATAGTTTCAAAAGATGCAACTGACAAGGGCTTAATCTCTAAAATATACAAACAACTTATACAACTCAACAGCAAAAGAAACCAAAACAAAACCAAACAAACAAACAAAAAAAAAACACAAATTGAAAAATGGGCAAAAGACCTGAATAGATGTTTCTCCAAGAAGATACACAGTTGGCCAATGAGCACATAAAAAAATGCTCAGCAACAACAACAAAATGCTCAACATAAGCAACAATTTTCTAGTCACTTCAATGGAACATGATGGAGGATAATGTGAGAAAAAGAATGTATGTATCTATGGGTCTCTTTGCTGTACAATAGAAAATTGACAGAACACTGTATGTAAACCAACTATAATGGAAAATAATTAAAATCATAAAAACACAAAAAACACAAAAACAAAAAACTCATAGCTGATTATGTTGTGGTATGGATATATTTTTAAAAATACAAATAGAAATATGGATTGTTATGCATAGTTTTCTAGTTATTTAATTCCTGTTTCTTATAGCCTTCCCTCACATTATAAATATTTGTAGTTTATTCATTTCAGCATCCCTTTCATTATAATTCTTTGAAATCATCAATTATTTCATGGAGTATCTCCCTGTTAAGTTGAATCCTGACATATTATTTAATTTTTTCAATTCTAAATATTTAATTTTCATGACATTGAGATTTTTAAAATGTTGTTATCTAACATTAATTTATTTTGATTTTCCTCTTAATTCTATCCTTTCTTCTTCTTTCCCTTAGTCATTTTCCATCAATATTCCTTTCTCATAAATGATGTATTCATTGCCACTTATTTTATTCCCATCCTCTCCATTGATATTATTGCATCTTGTTCTTTATTCTCTTATTTTCATTTAATTCCAACATTAGGAAAAAAATAGTTAATAATATAGGTCTTTTGGGGACTTTACTTGATGTTTCAAATTTTACCTTTCTTTTAGTTCCTAGCCACTCTGCTAGGATGCTGAAGATACTTATCATTTGCTCAAAAATAAGTCCACTATTGTGAAATATAGTAAAAGTGCTTCCTACTAATATCCTCTCATCTAAAAAATTGCCTTCCTCTTCTCTATTAAATCCAACATATTTTATTTCCCACAGCATGGGAGGTTTTGGCCAGTGCAATTAAAAAAAAAAGCAAAGAAATATCAACTCTCCATTTCGTAAAACAAAGTGTCTTTAATCACTATTACATAACCATTTACACAGAAAATTCTTCAAAAACCACAAAATGTACCAGAACTAATGATTGAGTATACCAAAGTTGAAGGACATACATCAATATAGGAAAAATTGTTGAATTTTTATACTAGTAATAAAGAAGACAGTAAATTGACTTGTGTATCTGTTTATTTTTATTGAAGTATAGTTCATTTACAATAATTTACTAGTTTTAGGTGTATAACAGAGTGATTCAAAGTTTTTACAAATTATGCATATTTATAGTTATCATTAAATTTTGGATATGGAGCTCCCAATATGGTACCATGGGTTAAAGATACTATTGCAGCAGCTTGGGTAGCTTCAGATGTGAAAGTTCAATCCCCAGCCAAATGGCACAGTATTTAAGGAACCAGTGTTGCCACAGCTGTGGCATAGGTCATTTTTGTGGCTTGGATTTGATTCCTGGCCTGGGAAATTCCACATATCACAAGTGCAGATAAAAAAGAAAAAAATGTGGGTATATTCCCTGTCCTGGACAGTATATCCTTGTAGCTTATTCATTTTATTTGTATTTATTTGTATCTTTTATTTCTCTACCACTATCTTACCCCATTTCTCTCTCCCCACCAGCAATCACTAAATTTTTTCTCTGCATCTATGAAGCTGTTTCTGTTTTGTTATATTCACTAGTGTATCTTACTTTTTATATTTCACGTAGCAGTGATAACAAAGTATTTGTCTATTTCAGTCTGACATATTTCACAAAGTATTATATCCCTCTGTTCTATCCATGTTGTTGAAAATGGCAAAATATCACTCTTTAATGGCCTAGTAAAATATATATATGTAAATATATATGTATATAATTCATAGATAATTACATTTATATTCATGTAAATATATACATATATAATTCATATAATTCATATATACACATATGTGTGTGTATGCAGATATTCTTTATCAATTCATCTGTTAATGGACACCATAGTTTCTTCCCCATCTTGGCTATTGTAAGTAAAGCTACTATGAAAACTGGAGGCCATGTATCTTTTCTAGTTGCTGTTTTATTTTTCTTCAGATAGGAACCTCCATATTCTTTCCCACAGTGGTGTCACTAATTTACAATTCCACCAGCATTGTACAAGTGTTTCCTTTTTTCCACATCCTTGCCAATATTTGTTACTCATAAACATCCTGATAATAGCCATTCAGACAGGTGTGAGGTGATATCAATTTGATTTTGATTTGCATTTTCTCTGATGATTAGTTATGTTGAGCAATTTTTCCTGTGCATAATTGCCATTTCCATATCTTCTTTGGAAAAATGCTGATTTAGGACTTCTGCCTGTTTTTCAGTAAGATTTTTAAAAATTTTTTTTGTATATGCTATTTTTATACTTTGGATTTGTTTTGTCTTTTTGTCCATTTTAGGGCCCCACTTATGGCATATGGAGGTTCCCAGGCTAGGAGTCCATTGGAGCTGTAGCAGATCAGAGCCACGTCGGCAACCTACACCACAGCTCACGGCAACCCCAGATACTCAACCCACTGAGTGAGCCCAGGGATCAAACCCACAACCCCATGGCTCGCAGTTGGATTCATTTCCACTGTGCCATGATGGGAACTCCTACATTTTGGATTTTAAACCCTTAGCTGTAAAATCATCTGCAACTATTTTCTTCCATTCAAAAAATTTTCTTTATATTATATTAGGGTTTCCTTTGCTGTGCAAAATTTTTTAAGTTTAATTAGGTACCAGTTTTAAAATTTTACTTTCCTTTCCTTTGCCCCAGGATATATTGTTGCATTTTTTTCAAAAATGCTTCCTATGATTTTCTGTCTTATGTATCTTTCTTACAGTATTTGGTCTTCTGTTATGTTTAGATCTTTAATCTATTTTGAATATATATGTGTATATTTGTTGTGAGAAAATAATCTTTTTATTTGACCGAATCTATAGCAGGGATCAAACTCATGTCACAGCATGGACCTGAGCTGCTGCAATAACAACACTTGATCTTTAACATACTGTGCCTCAGAGAACTCAATTGCATTGTTTTACATGTAGTTTTCTAGTCTTCCCAGCCCTACTTATTGAAGAGTTTGTTATTTCCCCATTGTGATTGTTGCCTCTTTTTTCTATAGTAACTGTATGTATTAGGTTTATTTCTAAGTTTTCTATCAAGTTTCATTGATCTTCTAGTCTGTTTTTTGTGCCAGCAACATACCGATTTGATTACTATAAATTTGTTGTACAGTCTGAAGTCAGGGATCATGACAATTCAACACTATCCTTTCTCAGATTTATTTTGTTAACTCAAGGTTTTATGTTTCCATACAAATTTCAAATTTGTGTAGTTCTGTGAAAAATGGCATTAGTATTTTTATAGGGGTTGCATAGAATCTGCAGATTGTCTTGGGTAGTATGGTCATTCTAACACTATTAGTTCTTCTAGTCCATAAACACAGTATATGTTTACATCTGTTTGTGTTGTCTTCAGTTTCTTTCATCAGTGTCTTATAGTTTTCTGAGTACAGGTATTTTATTTCCTTAGGTAGGTTTATTCCTATGTATTTTATTATTTATGATGCAATGGTAAATGGCATCATTTCCAAAATTCCTCAGATAGTTCATTGTTAGTGTATATAAATGTAACTTATTTTCTATATTAATTTAGTATCCTGCAACTTTACTGAATTCATTGATGAGTTCTAGATTATTTTTGCTTGTGGCTTTAGGTTTTCTACCTATTTAATATCATTTGCAAACAGTAACTGTTTTCCTTTTTCCTTTTGAATTTTGATTATTTTCATTTATTTGTTTATCTGTTGGCTGTGAGCTAGGACTTCAAAAACTAATGTTGAATTAAAGGGTTGAGAGTGAGCATCCTTGTCTTCTTCATGCTTTTAGAGGAAACTTTCAGCTTTTAGTCATTGAGTATGTTGTAAGCTGTGGACTTATGTATGGACTCTATTATATTGAGTTATGCTCCCTCTATACTGACTTTGTGAAGATTTTTTTTAATCACAAATGGGTGTATAATTTTGTAGGTTCTCAACATATAATGTGATGCTAATGTGATTTTTATTCTTTGATTTGTTAATATGGTGTATCACATTGATTTGTGGATATTGAATCATTGTTGCATCACTGGGATAAATCCACTTGATCATGGTATATGGTCCTATTGATGTATGGTTAGATTCACTTTATTATTATTTTAGTGAGGATTTTTGCACCCACGTTCATCAGTGATGCTGTTCTGTAATTTTTGTGTGATATTTTTGTCTGCCTTTGCTATCTGGCTGGTTCTGTCTTAATAGAATGAGTTCAGAACATTTTTTTCCTCTGCAATATTTGGGAAATTCTTGAAGAGGATAGATGTTAACTCTTCTCTAATTGTTTAGTAGAATTCACTGGTGAAGCCATTGGGTCTTGGACTTTTGTTATGTGGGAGTTTTTTTTCTAATTTCTGATTGTTTAATTACTGATAAACAGTCTATTCATGTTTTCTAATTCTTTATGATTCAGTCTTAGGAGATTGTACATTTCTAGGAATTCATATTTTCTCTAGGTTGTTTATTTAACTGGTATATCTGTTAAGAATACTCTCTTTTGATCCTGTGTAATCCTGTGATGCTGCTTGTAACTTCTCCTTTTTCATTTATTCTATTGACTTGTGCCTTCTCCCATTTTTTTCTTGGTGGTTCTGGCTAAAGGTTTATCAAAGAATGAGCTCTTACTTTTCAAATAATGAGCTCTTACTTTCATTGGTATTTTCTATTGTTTTTTAAATCTCTATTTCATTTATTTATGCTATGAGATTTATGATTTATTTTTTTCTACTAACTTTGGGTTTTGTTCTCTCTTTAGTTCCTTTTAGATGTAGGTTTAGGTTATTTAATTGAGATTTTTCTTGAAAGAATTCTGAGGTCATATTGTACTGCTATAAATTTTCCATTTGGTACTTCTTTTGCAGTGTCTCATAGATTTTGTGTTATTGTTTTCATTGTTATTTGCCTTCAAATTGTTCTTTATTTCCTCTTTGATTTCTTCAGTGGTACATTGGCATGTTAATAGCATATTGTTTAGCATACAAGTGTTTGTGATTTTGCAGTTTTTTTCCCTTATAGTTGATTTCTACTTTCATAGATTTGTGGTCAGAAAAAAAGCTTAATGTGATTTTATTTTCTTTTCAATTAACCAGGGCTTGTTTTGTGACCTAGCATGTGATCTATCCTGGAGATGTTTCACATGCACTTGAAAAGAATGCACATGCTGTTGTTTTTGGATGCAATGTTCTATATGTATCTATTAAGGTTATCTGACTGAATTGTCATTTAAGATGTGTTTTCTTATTATTTTTCTGTTGGATGATCTGCCCATTGTCTTAAGTGGTGTATTAAAGTCCAATAATATTATTGTGTTAATGTCACTTTCTCTCTTTTGTCTGTTAATATTTGCTTTATGGATTTAGGTGTTCCTATGTTGGATATATATACATATATATATATATACACACACACATATATATATACATATATATATATACACATATATATATACATATATATATATTTATAATTGTTGTATCCTCTTAAATTTATCCCTCAATCATTATATAATATCTTTCTTTGTCTCTTAAAACAAACTTTGTATTAAATTTCAGTTTGATATAAATATTACTGATATAAACATCACTACACCAACTTTCTTTTCATTTCCATTTACATGGACTAGCTTTGTCCATTTCCTTATTTTCAGTCTGTATGTGTCTTTTGAAGTAAATCTCTTATGGACAGAATATATATGGCTCTTATTTTATACTCCTTCATATCTCTTTTGATTGGATCATTCAGTTAATTTACATTTAATTAAATTATTGATATGTATTTATTGCCATTTTGTTAATTTTTTCCACTTATTCGTGTAGTGTTTTGTTGTTCTTGTTCCTCCTTCTTTGGTTCTTTATAATTATGATTTAAAATTTATGCCACTTACTTACAGTGTAGGAGGGTTCCATTTTATCCATAATCTCTCCAGGATTTACTTTTTGTAGATAGTGATAGCCACTCTGGCTGATGTAAGGTGATCCCTTGTCATATATTTGATTCATATTTCACTAATAATTAGTGACTTTTAGCATATTTTCATGTATGGTTTTTGCCATCTGAATGTCTTCTTTGGAGAAATTTCTATTTAGATCTTCTGTCTGTTTATAATTCGGTTGTTTGCTTTTTTGATATTGAGTTGAATGAATTGTAGTACATTTTGGAAATTAATCCCTTGTCAGTCACTTCACTTGCAAATATGTTCTTCATTCTGTGTGTTGTCTTTTCATTTTGTTTGTGATTTCTTTGATGTGAAAAAGCTTTAAATTAAGTCCCATTTCTTTAAAACTAAAAATTGAACTACCATATGATCCAGCAGTTCCACTTCTGTGCATACATTTTGAGAAAACCCTAATTAGAAAAGATACATGCACCCCAACATTCATTGCAGCACTATTTACCAATGGCCAAGACATGGAAGCAACATAAATGTCCATTGACAGGGAATAGATAAAAATATGAGGTATATATATATATATATACATATACACACACACAATGGGATATTACTCAGCCATAAAAAAAGAATAATATAATTCCATTGCAGCAACATGGTTGGGAACTTTACTAAGTGAAGTATCAGAGAAAAAATATTATATTATATCATATCATATTATGCATGGACTCTGAAAAAATGATGCAAATTAAATTATTTACAAAAGAGAAACTGACTCAGACTTCAAAAACAAACTTATGGTTACCAAAGAGGACTAGTAAGAGGAGGGATGGATTGGGAGTTTGCAATTGTCATATACACATTATTGTATATGGAATAGATCATCAGTGGGGATCTGCTGTATAGCACAGGAAAATCTACAAAATATTATTTAACAACCTGCATAGGAAAAAATTCTGACAAAAATATGTATGTATGTATAACTTAACCATTTTTAGTATAGCAGAAATTAACACAATATTGTAAATCAACTATAATTGAATAAAACTTTAAAAAATTAAAAAAAAAGAAAATATAGGAGTTCTCATTGAGGCTCAGTGGGTTGAGAACACAACTAGTGTCCATGAGGATGCAGGTTCAGTCCATGGCCTTGATCAGTGGGTTGGGAATCCAGCATTGCTGTGAGCTGTGGTGTGGGTCATGGACACAGACTGAATTTGGCATTGCTGTGCCTGTGGCATAGCCTGACAGCTACAGCTCTGATTCGATCCCTAGCCCAGGAACTTCCATATGTCCCTTTTGTGGCCCTTAAAAAAAGAAAAAATTAAAATTTAGATACATGGTATATTTAAATGTGAATATATCATTAGTAAATTAAATACAAATTAACAGGAAATAAATATAAAGACAAAATTGTCAAATTACATGAAAATAAACATGATCCAACTATATTCTCTCTATAATAAATTCATTATTTTCAATAACTAAGACATGGAAGCAAAATAAATGTCTATGAACATAAAAATGGATAAATATGTGTTACATATATACAATGGAATATTATTCAGCCCTAAAAAAGAATGAAATAATGCCATTTTCAGAACATGGATCAACCTAAAAATTTTCATACTAGATTAAGTAAGTCAGACAAAGATAATTATCACATGCTATCACCTATATGTGCAATCTAAAAGAAGGATACAAATAAACTTATATTTAAGAATATAAATATACTCATAGACATTGAAAACAAACTTATGGTTACCAAAATGGACAAGGTTGGGAGTAGAGGAGGATTGGGAGTAGAGGAGGATTTGGGGTTTGAGATTGACATATACTCTCTGTGATATATGGAATGGTTGGCCAACAGAGAATTCTACCCAATATTCTGTAATAATCTACAGGGGAAAAAAATCTGAAAAATAATATATCATGTATCAATTTGTTGTGCAACAGAAATTATCACAACATTGTGTATCAGCTATGTTTCAATAAAACCTTAAAAATATTCCACTTACAATAGTATAAAAAACATGAAATACTTCGGTGATTAAAAAAACTTGTAAAATTTGTGCAGTGACAACACAAATCATTGATGAGAAAAAGGCATAAATACATATATATATATATATATATTATTGGTCAGAAGAATTAGTATTTTTAAGATATCAATTGCCCTCAATTTCATCTCTCTCTTTAACACAATCACTTTGAAAATTTGGAAGTCTTTTTTTATAATAAAAATTTGTAAGCTGATACATTTATATGGAAATTAACATGTAAATGCTAAGAAACTTGGAGTTAAAATAAGTTTAAAAAAAAACAGAAAAATTAGGAGCAAAAATTATCTCCTTCTAAGAACAATTATAAAGCCACAGAAATGGAAACACTGTGGTACTGACAAAAATGGACAAAATAATTTAAAAAAAAAGTCAAGAATTAAACTCATACATATGTGAACAACTTTTTGAAAAAAAATTCAAGGGTATTTTATAAAGGAGTTTTCTGCAAAGAAAGTACTAGGAAAATTTGATATCTGTATGTTAAAAAAATATATTTCCATCCATACTTCATACCACATACAAAAGTGAGCTAAAATGGGTTTTGGATTTAAATGACAATGTTTTGATCTATAAAAATCCTAAAGAACAAAATGCAAGGCAACCTTTGTGACTTTGGCTATAGAATGATTTGATCTATATAAATTGGTGTTCTTTAAACATCTGTTATCTAAAGATATTATTAATGGAATGAAAAATATGTCATGGACTGCTAAAACTATTTGGAAACCAATGTCTGATAAATTATTTTGTTAAGAATATATAAATTAACCTAAAAAATGGATAATAAATCCACAAATAAAATGGGGCTATAGATGTGAATATGAATTTCACTTTAAACCTATACAAATGCAAATAAACTCATAAAAATGTTCAAATTTAGAATAGAAAAAATAAAAATACCATATAAATTGCTGGGAGTAATGTAAACTAATGAAACCACTGTGGAAATTATTCAGCAGTTTCTTAAAACACACATACACATACAGTACATGTATATACCATATGATCCAACTATTCCACTCCTAGGCATTTACAGAAGAAGAAAAAAAATAGCATTTATTTCATCTCAAGTTGTATACTACAATGCTTAGTACGGGTTTATTGTATTCTAGAAAAAGGAATAATGGAAAAATTTGTGAGACATCTGTACACTACAATGCTACTCAGCACACACACAACAGAGATAAATCACAGTAAAATTATGCTGAATGCAGGAAAACAGACAAAAAAAGGCTGGATATTTTACAATTTATTTTATATAAAATTCTAAAAATAGGATCTTATCTATAGTAACAGAAAAAAATTAATGACTACTGGATGGGTGAAGAAATGGAAATACACTTCTGGAGCACACCAGCTTCTAATTAGTCATGACATAATTCTCTGGTTTAGTGCGGTTGGTAGAACAGATAAATTCCACAAACCAAAATTCTTTAACAACAAATCTATTTATGTTTCCATACATTGGTTATTATGAATAATGCTGTAATAAACATGGGAATAGAGGTATTTTAAGATATTGATTTCATTTCTTTTGGATAAATTTTCTTTAGATATTTATTTCCTTTAAAAGTAAAGTGGCTGGATCATACAGTAGTTCTACTTTTAATTTTTGAAGAAACTCCACACTGTTTTTCATAATTTCTGTACCAACTCACTTTCCTACCAAGAGTGTACAAGGGTTCCCTTTACTCCACACTTTTGTCAGCTTTTGCTATTTCTTGTTTTGTTTTGTTGGTTTTTTTTGGGGGGGTGTTAGCCATTTTAATAGGTGTGAGTTGATATCTAATTGTGGTTTTGATTTACATTTCCCCATTGATTAGGTTGTTGAGTACATTGTTCATAAACCTGTTGGGCATCTGTTTATCTTATTTGGAGAAATGAATATTCAAGTTATGTATCCATTTAAAAACTGTGATATTTTTAAATATTGAGCTTTTTGAGTTAACTATTTATTTTAGTCATTAACTCTAACAGATATGTGGTTTGCAAATATTTTCTCATATTCCAAATGTTGCCTGAGGACAGTATGTAAAATCAGTCTGAAATAGAAGGACAAATAATGAATGATTTAAATTATATGTGTAATCAAAAAAGATAAACTCATAGAAGCAGAGAAGAGAATGTTGGTTCCAAGGTGCTGGAGAAAGGGGAAGATGGAGAGATTTTGGTTAAAAGCTATAAATTTTCATCTATAAAATGAATAAGTTCTGAGGATCTTATGTACAACATACTATAGTTAGTAATACTACTGTATTGTATTTGAAATTTGTGAAGGAACTAGGTCTTAAATATTATCACAAAAAACATAAAGAAAAAATGATTCTATTTTAAGCAATGGATGTGTTAATTAGCTTGACTGTGGTAATTATTTTACAATGTATATGTATGTCAAATCATCACCTTATACACCTTAATATATGTATAATTTTTATTTGCCAATTATAGCTCAATAAACCTTAAAAAAGACCTAGCTCTCATGTAGCAGGGTACCTGGATAAATAATAGTATGAGATGTAATTATACAATACAAAGCATTTCTAAAGTCGTTTCATTTTTTTTTTTTTTTTGTCTTTTTGCTATTTCTTTGGGCTGCTCCCGCGGCATATGGAGGTTTCCAGGCTAGGGGTCTAATCAGAGCTGTAGCCACCGGCCTACGCCAGAGCCACAGCAACGCAGGATCCGAGCTGCATCTGCAACCTACACCACAGCTCACGGCAACGCGGGATCGTTAACCCACTGAGCAGGGGCAGGGACCGAACCCGCAACCTCATGGTTCCTAGTCGGATTCGTTAACCACTGCGCCACGACGGGAACTCCTAAAGTCTTTTCATTTCTAAAGTCACCTTGAATGTTCAAATGCACCCATCAAACCAGTGAGAAATATAAAATATCTCTCTCTGTAATTTAACTAAAGAAAAAATATACTGCTGTCGTATTCCATAGTTTCTGAAAACAGCTTATGAGTCACATTCCAACTTTTTTATGTTGCTTTACCAAATTAAGTTTCCAATATTGGTGACAGACCTAAGTGTAAATTTGTAAGTTTAATGCAAAATTAGAAGTAATAAAAAATAATATATTGGGAACATATATATTAATTTCTTAAATTTTAATTTTTAAATCATTCAACAATTTTTAAAAAAAATTTAGCAATCCCTTTCATGTGTTCTTTCATTATATTTATTTCTATATTTCATCAAAGTAATGATATATTTGTATCCATTAATATGCATTCACTGGCCATTTTCATGGTTGGAGAGATTCTTCTCCCACATCACACAATTTTGTACATATTAATAGAAACAACTGACACATTTCTGCCACCTTGAATAAATACTAAATGTCCACTTTTAAACCTTCCTCTTTTAGATTTACTGGGGAGAATGTCTTGAGCCTTTCTCCACCTCTGCTATTAACTTGTCCACAGCAGAAGGAATGCTACCTCATTGTTATAGCAATGACTACTGATCAGGTCGGACCAAGTATCATCTGAAGGATGGTAAATTAGAAACAGAGCCTTCTTCCAGGTAACTCTCGATAGGACAGAGGGGCATGATGGACATAGAATTGCCTGAAAGACTCATTAAGAATGTGTATACAATGCACATTCCCAATCCAACTGTATTATTAATAAAATGTGTTTTAATGGATATCAAATTGATTTCCCATTTAGTATAGCATATAAAACCCAAGGAAAGGCAAATATTTTCCAACCTCAAAGTTGTCCTTAATTTGAGTATTGAAGAGATATGTGTATATTTTGGAAAAATTTTAATTTCAGAGTTTATAAAGTTAAAATTAATTAAATTTTTGAAGTGTTTTCTAAAGGGAATGAACAGCTAGTTGCTATTGTTTCTCATAAGAGTTTATGTAAATACTTTAGTTGAAATATTCTGCATGAAAATTCATCAGTTAAAACTATTTTCACAACATCTAACTTCATAGAAATATAGGAACATGGCAGCCAAAGATAGATTTAAAAACAATCAACATCATTAGTCATGTCGCTGTGAACAATATTACCCCAAATATAGGCAAAGGTTTTTTTCTAGCTAATTACTTTGATCATATTTATGTAGCATAGTTATAACAAAAATTCTTTGTGTTAACAGCCCTACATGAAAATACTTCCCTGAAGATTCTGTTCTTCTTCTAGGAATTCTCCCCAAGAGGTCTTGAAATAACTCAGAATACTTATTTCTCCTAGTGATTTTTTTTATCTCAAACAATAAGGATAACTTTTATTCATACCTTCTCTTTATTTCAGATCACTAAGAGGGTAAATTTGTGGTTTATCAACTCATTCTATTAGCCTTGTCAGAAATCATATATCTGTAAAGGAATTACCACACCATCAACATACTTGGAAAGTCCATTTTACATTTCAGAATTTAAAGAGAATCACCAAGTGAATGATGGTGTGCTCTAAATAAGTATTAGTTTTGATCTCAGAAAGTACACAAACACACACATCACATCACAGATCTTTACAGAATGTACATGTAAGATAGACCACATTTAACCAACTTAATATTGACGATGTTTCTGAAAAGCAAAGTGTGTTAATTAAAAATCAAAATATTTAGAAATATGTAATATTATTGATTCTCCCACTGGAATAAGAATTTATTGGCAATTTCTACTCAGGTTCTTTTATGTTATACTGATTTATTTTGGTTTCATAATTTCCTTACAATAGATACATATATGCCTCCAGTTTTTATCATGACCCATTGTTTTTCATATTAACTTTACTCTTCTTATAACATTTTGATCCTACATAACTTGTCCAAATTTCTATTTCTATTGATTGGAAGCAGGAAAAAAATTTCCTTTAGATGGAAAGCAGACAATGCATTATGAGAGTTTTTGCTCTTGTGGGAGGAGTTACTTTAATTCATATGTTATGGCAAAAGTGAAAATTTAAGTGTATTCTTTTCCTTTAAAGTTTTTGATAAGCCATATGGAACTAGGTATCATCAAAAAAGGGGTTTCTAAAGGAGTTATCCACCCTACAAATTATATGTATCAATAATGGAAGACACAGGTAAGTACAATTTATGTTATATGTGTCTGTTCTTTCCTCAGATGTGTGGATCTTTTGAAATTAAAGGATAAGTTTAAACTGTGTACCCAAGTTTAAATAGGAGCCTTCTGTGAACAACAATAATAACAAAATATACAGTGAAGCTAAATAACCTGACCTGCACAAAAATCTTAGCTAACTCATTTGTTATTTTATTGAATGGCTTGATGTTTGTTGCTTTGGAATATTAATGTAATTGAGTGATTCTGCTTCAGAGTTAGATAACAAAATTTTCAAAGTTTATGGCAGACATATCACAATTGTTCAGAAATAACACATTATATTTTAAACTCTGAGGAATACAACCCAGTATTTCCTGAATAAAGCATACATGTTTTAGGTTAATTCCATAAATCAACATCATAATTATATAACTGAGATTTTTGAAAATATATATTATTGATTTATAGACTTTATATTATTGGAAACATAAAAGAGCATTTTTGTGTATTTGTCTTAGCAATGCTTCTCAAGCTCAGAGATATTTATTATACAGTTTATGCAAAATATACTTAATGGAAGGTAAGAGTTTTAGATACATGTTATATAACACCTCAGTTTTTTATATATTCATTTCGTCATCTATTTTTAAAACATATTTTAATAATTCCATTGCTCTTCTCCACTGTTAAGAAAAATAAGAGAAAGCAAAACTTTTTAAATTTTTTTTTCTCTTTTTGCCTTTTCTTGGGCCGCTCTCACTGAATATGGAGGTTCCCAGGCCTACACTGGAGCCACAGCAAAGAGGGATCGGGGCCGCATCCGCAACCTGCACCATAGCTCACAGCAACACTGGTTCCTTAACCCACTGAGCAAGGCCAGGGATCGAGCCCACAACCTCATGGTTCCTAGTCAGATTCATTAACCACTGAGCCATGACAGGAACTCCCAAGAAAGCAAAACACTTTGTACCTGCAGTGCTTAAAGTTGTTAGTGCTTGAATATAATTAGTGGCTAGACAGGCTTTATTTACATTCTGATTGCTAATTATATTGTAAAGATTCATGAATCCATCAAACAAGAAAATATTAACCCTAGCATTTATACCACATAAAGATATAATATTTGAGGCAATTTTTAAGTTAACATATTACTATCAAAATTATACTTTATTCAGTAAAGCTATAAATTAATTTTCAAATTTTGATCTATATATTTTCTGCGGTAATTAAAGCTTTATTCTTCTGTATGGTTTTGCAGCTCATTTTATTCTACCAGTAATACTATTCTTTCAAAAATGTATTATGAAAAAATATTTTAGTCTTAGAAATGTCAATATGATATGAATTTTGAGTTTAGTCATAAAGGAAGTTGTATGACTTTGACTAACATCAAGCATTCTTACTCAAGGAACTACAAAATAAATGCAATATAGTTTAACAAAATAATGTGGTATTTCCAATAGTACAGATTTATAAACATTTGGAAGCCAAAGGAGATTTATGGCTAATTTTGAGTGGGATTATGAAGAAAGTACCCAGATGTACAGAAATTATTAGTCTGACATTTTAAGGATTATGCAGTCTTACTTGATAGAGATAAAGGATATTAAAACAGTAGACAAAGTGTGTATTGAGAAGTGATTTCTAAAGGACTCTTGTCTTTGAGAAAAACTATGGGATTATTTGTTTGAGGCACAGAATTAAAGGTTAGACTTTGTTGTGCATGTCCAGGAAAGAATATCATAACCAGATGTTTAGAATAATTTCCTGATATCACCGGGGATGTGTAGTAGATGTCAGGGAATTTATATTTTATCTAAGCTTCCTACTGCTTCAGGTAAGAGTAATGTATAATGATGCATTAATTATTTTAGTAAATTGAATAACAGAAATACTGTTCTAGATATGGTGCCTTCCATAGTCAAAAGGAAAGCTGCATTGTCACCAGGACCAGGATGCTATGGAGACATTGTCGATATGAGACAAGTGTAGTTACCCTTGGCCAGGATGATTGTGGCTGATTTTATTCCAGAGGTCAAGTGACTCAGTGAATCTGATCCTTCATTGATCCAGGTTTCCCTATTCCTACATCAATCTCCTATTATGATGTTTGCCTGTGAGCATGAAGGTATGCAGACTCATCTACCACAAATAAAGCACAAGAAAGACATTTCTGTGTAAGAAGACTCCCCAGCTAGTGTCTATTAAAGAAAAAAAGGAGGTAGCAAAATTCATAATTGACTTGGAGAGAATTGAGTGCCTGAAGCCATTACAATTTAAAAAGATGATTGGAACATTAAAACAAAAATAGTATATGTGGACAGAGTAGATTAGGTTTGATAAACATTTTTTAAGTAATTTTATTAAGAAATGCCTATTGATTAAGTGTAGAAGTAAAGATTTAACTTAATAAATAACAATTAGGAGTTCTCATCATGGCTCAGTGATAACAAACCTGACTAATATCCATGAGGACACAGGTTTAATCCCTGGCTTCACTCATTGGGTTAAGGATCTGGCATTGCCATATGCTCTGATGTAGGCAGCAGCTACACCTCTGATACAACCACTAGCCCGGGAACTTCTATATGCCATGGGTGCTGCCCTAAAAAGACAAAAAATAATAATAATAATGACTGAAGATATCTAACAAAAAATTTAGGATCATGATGAAATATTCAATAAGACAGAAATATAAATTTAGAATAAAAAGACAGGCTATTCAAGACACATTGTGTTCGTTTAAATGTACTAAGTCAAATTATTGAAAGAGAGATTGGATCTAGGTCTGGATATCCAGATATTGAAGTAGAACTCAGATTAAAATTTGAAACCTTGAGAGGAGATGAAACCATAAAGCAAACAATGAGGATAGAATGTATTATTTCCTATTTTAAAAGGAGGTTAAGGCCATACATTATTTTATATAAAAAGCATATAATTAGCATATTTTTCAAATGTTTGATAATGTTGTTTCAGCATCAATTAATATTTCTAAATATGGAAGAAAATGATTTGGAGGTGATTTGGTTTTCCTTTACTGCAGATAATGCTTTCACTGTGTGATGGCCTTTAACAATGACACTTCAACAACTGTGACAGAATTCATTCTTCTTGTTTTTCACACTACCTAGGGAATGAAGATATTACTCTTCTTTATATTCCTAAGTGTATATGAGCTTACAATTTTAGGTAACACTATGATCATCCTACTTGTGTGTAGTTATAACTGCCTTCACTCACCCATGTATTTGTTTTTGGCAAATCTCTCCCTTTTAGAAATCATGCTCACTTCTGTGACACCTAAGATGTTGGCCGTTACAATTTCACAAATAAACACTATATCCTTTGAAGACTGCATCACTCAATCATTCTTCTATTTTCTTTTTGTGACCATAGAGTTCCTCATCTTGGCAATTATGTCATTTGACTACTATGTTGCTATCTGTATCCCTTTCAGATACCCCACTATTATGAGGATCCAGGTTTGCCTGAAGATGATCATGGACTCTTGGGTGGGAAGGTTGTTGTATGATCTACTTCCTTCTATTGTAACCATAAAATTGCCATTCTGTGGTCCCAATGTCATGGACCACTTTTTCTGTGACACTGCCCCCATGTTAAAACTGTTCTGTGGTGATCTCCACCTGGTAGAAAGCAGTTCTCCTTCTGAGCTCTCTTCTGAGCTCTCTCTTCTTTACCCTGACCCCTTATGTCTTCATTGTGTTTACCATGTCAGAATGCCCTCTGCCCAGGGAAAGTGGAAGGCTTTCTCCACTTGTGCTTCTCACATGATTGTTGTCACTATGTTTTATGGTGTTTCCATATTCCTCTATGCTCAACCTTCTAAAGGAAATGTCTTATCATTTAATAAGTTGGGCACTATTTTGAGTACAATAGTGACACCCTTGTTAAATACATTTATCTATACTTTGAGAAATCAGATAGTTTTATAGTCTCTAAAACATACAGTTGTCAAATTGAAAAGTTTCTTAAGAGTATAAATAAATGTATATTTGATAAAAACTTTAACAATAAAATTATATTTATCTTTGGAATTGTGTGCTTGCATTGTTGTTTGCAAGTTACACAAATAAAATGTTCACAGAAGACATAAATAATAATTATGATGTAAAATACATAAAGACCTCATGAAACTCAACAGTAAGAAAATAAACAACCCTATGAAAACATGGGCAAAAACATGAATAAATGTCTCACCAAAGAATATATACAGATGTCAAATGAGCATGGGAAAAAAATGTTCCACATCATATGTCTTCAGGGAAATGCAAATTAAAACAAAAATGAAATACCACTACACATCTATTAGAATTGCAAAAATCTAGAACACTGACAATACCATATGATGGGGAGGCTGTGAAACAACAGGAATTGTCATTCATTGCTCATAGGAATGAAAAACAATATAACTATATTATGAGATATTTCTCCCACATGGGAAATTTCATTATGGATTATGTATTTTTTTAATTTTATAAATATCAAATTTGATAGTGGTGATATTTGTACTATAGTTTTATTGGAAAACATCCTGGTATTTATGAAGTATATTCTATAGTATGTGAAGGTAAAATTTCTTGATGTCTGAAATGTATTTTCAAATTTGCAGGAAAAAAAATAGTAATGGCATTTTTAGAAACACAAATATTGAGATAATCTGTTGCCACGGCAAAAATACATACTTGAGAATATTCTTTAAGATGAAGAAAAATGACTGCAAGAAGGACGTTTAATGGTAGATACCTGAAATGTAAATAGCACATTTAAGTGAATGTTGCAGTAAGCAGGGTCTCATATTCTAGATATCTACCTAATACTTCTTACTTCAGTTATAGACTAGTCGATTAGCATGTTACATGCATATGGAGGAACAGTATATACATCTCTACATATTAGTCAAATTTTTAAAAAGTAATATGTACTAATCCTCTCTATTCTTGATCCTTTATTGATGGAACATATGTAAGAGAGGGCTTACATATCAATCAATATTTGATGATAACATGCAGTTATTTTTAACAATGTGTTCTGACACACAAATCTAAAAATATATAACTCTTTTCTAATACAGACTATTTAGATAAGGTACCCCAAATCATAGTCCCAAACCCACTGGGCTCCAACTAGTAATGACATTGGTAATGCCACACCTGCAAGATTTCAGAAGCTACCCAGATGCTGGTTGGGAGAATTGGTAGAAAATGTAAGAAAATGTAGACAAGGAGTTTAAGAAATATGTTCATATTTATAAAGACTGAACACTATTGCCTACTATGGTATATGTTATAAATTGAATAATACATATGATTCCATTAAGCTGGTTTAGAGTTTAGATAATTATTTTGTACTGAAATCATACAATTATTCATTTATTTTGTAAAATGGGTATTTTGGCAATCAATATTTCCATTAACAATAGGTCAAGACATACATTTTAATGAATATATAATCAATTTTTGATTTTCAAGGTGTTGTAGAATTTAAAAACTTATAAAAATATTGATTGATATTTATGTCCATAATCATGTGATTGAATCTATGAAAATAAGACAGATTTTTCAAATGAAGCCACTATGCTTTGAAGATGATATTTTTTCCAGGTGTGTAAAGGTTTACCTGCCACTCTGTTAAGTATGACACTTCATGGAGTTCCCATCATGGATCAGTGGTTAACAAATCTGACTAGGAACCATGAGGTTGCAGGTTTGATCACTGGCCTACTCAGTGGGTTAAGGATCCAGCATTGCCTTGAGCTGTGGTGTAGGCCACAGAAGTGGCTCAGATCTCATGTTGCTGTGGCTCTGGCATGGGCTGGTGGCTAAAGCTCTGGACCCCTAGCCTGGGAATCTCCATATGCTGCAGGTGTGGCCCTAAAGAAAAAAAAAAAAGAAAGAAGTATGACACTTCATTTAGATTTAATTACTCTTTTATTCATTTATCTCATTTTTACTCTATTTTATTTATGCACAGCTTAAATTTCATAAGAAGTAATTCTGAGCAATTAAATAATATATTGATTTTCATCTATAAGAAAATCAGTTAAATTACTTTCTATAATGCTTCTTTACATTTTCATCCAATGAATGTAATAAAACTAAAAGAGGCTCATTCTATTGAAAATAAAATATCTAAAATTATTGTGACTTTCAACATTACTTAGAGTTAATCACTGAATTTATAACCATTTTTCTTAGGCTCGATCATGTGAATACAAATTCTGGTGGAGAACAGTGTCCTTTTAAAATATTCTTAATAAATTAAGAAACATATGAAGCTAAATTCATAGAACTATTTCTGGTACATAAAAATTACAGTTGTCATTAAAGCTATAATTTTTTACAGAAAATATTTTTTTGACAAATATCATTCAATGCACACATACACACATACCTAGAGCAACTTAAATTTAAAATTTTCTATAAATTTTATGGTAGAAAGAAAAAGTAAAAATTTCTATTAAAGTATAGTTGATTTACAGTGTTGCAACAATTTCTTCTGTGCACGTATAGACCCAGTCATACATGGGTGACATATATATATATACATTTTTTTATATGCTATCTTCCATCATGTTCCATCCCAAGAGATAGGCTATAACTCCTTGTCCTGAACAGTAGGACCTTATTACTCTTTACTGTGATCAGCATACATGTTATTTTCAGTTTGTTCCCTATCATCTTAGACATCCACGCAAATCTAAAGAAATATTATGCAAAATTTTAAAAATATCCTACAATGCTATAATTTTAAACCAATTATTTAAATTTAACTTATTTTGAGTACAAAATTATCTGAAAATATTGAGTTGTTTAATTAATAGATAGTCAGAAATAATCAATTTTGGTATTTTAGCAAATTGTGATTATTCAAAACACAATTTAGAAAAAAGGTAAGTATTGATTCTAACAACTTAAAAATAAGCAGAGATATACATAAATTTTTTGGCATTTACATGAGAAACAAGGTACAACTGAGAATGAGAACTTCAAAATTTCTTTCTGCAATACTTGGGTTCTGCAATAAGTATTCTAATGGAAAACAAACAGATAAATGTACATTTAGAAATAATATTAGCATAATCCATATTTATAGCCTCAAATTTCTAAAGTTTCAAGTTCTGCTTAGTATGATACAGAATTAAATTAAATTGTACCAATAATTATAATTATATTTGTGTGATTCTAAGGCTCAGGTAATCCACATAAATAAAAGTTTTTATAATTTAATAAAAGTTTATATAATTTCCTTTACCACCAAGACTTTTCTCACAGCTACCTTCACTTCCTTTTTCCTCAGATCAAAGAGAAAGCAGGGTCTTGATAACTGCATAGAACAAGAATAAGTTTGTCTCCCTCTTCTAATAGAGGAACTTGGGCATCATATTCCTGAACAAGCTTGTTCCATAATACATGGTCACCACAATTAGGTGGGAAGTACATGTGCAGAAGACTTTTATTTCTGCCCTCAATTGAGTCTATTTTCATCACAGTCACCAAGTTGCAAAGTAGAAAATATGAGGAAAAATAGGAATAACACTGCTCCAACTCCTTCCACAACACATCATGATCTCCTGCAAGGGTGAATCAGCACAGAATACATGTAGAAGTGGTAGATAACAGAAAATATAGTCAACAACATATGAACTGCAGAATGGGATGACTGTTAATCAGAGAGGCAGCACTGAGGCAAAAAGTTTAGGGTCTAGTTTCCCAGAACCATTGCCACACACATAAACAAGTTTGTAATGAAGAGGTATCTTGATGGGTAACCAAATGCCACATAGTTTTCCAGAGTCATCACTGCAAGAAGAATACACTCTGTTGCCTTCAAAAATAAGGTGATATTGGTATAGGCAAGGCAGAAATTACATGATAATCTAATTTGGAACATAACAAACACACTCATTTCTCTTTTCATTCGTATTTTCATTGGTTACAGATTTACACTTTTTCGTTCATGTCATATTCACTGACTTAACTAAGAAAGGCTTACCTTAAACATGATCCAACCCATGAACATTTTCTTTGTACTATAGTGCTTTTCTGTGTCTGTATCCGCAATCTCTATGAAAGTCACAAAATCAGATACACATTTGCACATTATGTGTGTGGTTTGCACATTGTTGTAAGAAAGGAGTAAGTTCAGGGTGAATAGAATCACTGCCTTTCCATTTTTCTTGCTAGTAAGCAAACTTCTTTTTGTCCACACTTGGTGCTGGCAGCTTTCAAGCAAATTACCCATATTGTGTAAAAGTGTGCATTTCTTAACTGCAGTGTGACTTCTCCTCCTCAATTACTGAACTTATTATTCTTTTCAACAGGAGAATTTTTTGTTTGGCAGTGTTCTCCTCAGCCACACAGAGCCTGCTTTAATAACGATAAAACTACCTAAGCTAGTGTTGTATAAAACTAGTCTGTACATAATCATCATTTGTGCACAATCATTGGTTTAGATATCATCTAAGTTTGTCTTCTTCTACCACATTTTCCTTTTTCCCTCATTAATTATCCAGCTTTCACTGCAACATGCAGAACGAAAAACAAAGGTAAAATAGAATTATGAGTCTTTTGTCAGGAATGGCAAAATCCAAGTGAAAGCATTTGCACAGTGAAATATATTAACATGTGGAAAGAAACCTTCAAAAATGATGCTGAGAGGAGGCAATTATCTTGATATTAATAAAGTCAAACAAATATGTTTTTCTCATGTTAAAAGAAAAGTCTTCTCATAAATGAGAACTATAATCTGTTTTCTATGATGAATGTGTTAACTCCTGAACAAGACAAAAATCTCAGAGAGGAAATTTTCAAAAAGAACACTTAGTACCACTATTTTCATTCACGAGCAAAGGTTACTTACTTGAAAGTTTTCCCCAAACTAAAGTCAATTCAGTGGCGGATTTCAAATGTTTTGGCTTATGTTTCAATTTCATTAGAGAAATTAATGTCATCATGATAATATTAAAGTAAATTTTATTTCAAAAGGCTAGTTCATAGTATTCAACTTAAAAATAATTTTTTCTCATTTGTATTCATATATTTTAAAAATTAACATCATTTATAAAGTGGGGATAGACTAAAAGGAATCTACAAGAAATAAACAGTAACTTTACCTTCTAATGGAAGTATAAACTTTACAATGAAGAATAATATTGTTAAAAATAGATTTAAAAGAGCTATGGTAGAGTAGAGACTTGTGGTTTCCAAGGATGGTCAGTGAGGGATGGATTTGGAATTTGGGATTAGAAGATGAAAACTATTATATATATATATATATATATATATATATAAATAATGGGTAAGAAACAAGGTCCTACTGCATCAAACAGGGAATTATGTTCAGTGTCTTGTAATACAACACAAAGGAAAATTATATGAAAAATAATGCCTGTGTATACTTCCATATACATAAAACTGAATCACTTTGCTGTAGAACAGTAATTCATGCAATGTAAAACCACTATACTAGAGTAAAATAAATTAAAAATAAAATGGCTATGGTAAATAGTTTTGAAAAATTAGAGGACAATTTTGAGATAGTGAGCAAACTAAAAACCATTAAAAAGAAAATAAAAGTCTAGAGGTCAATAATAACAGTATTAAAATAAAAACCCAATGGGGAGTTCTCACCATGGCTTCATGGAAGCAAATCTGGCTAGCATCCATGAGGATGCAGGTTCAATCCCCGGCCTCCCTTAATGGGTTCAGGATCTGGTGCTGCCATGAGCTGTGGTATAGCCATGCAGACATGGCTCAGATCCTGCATTGCTGTGGCTGTGGTGTAGGCCAGGGGCTATAGCTCTGATTTGACACCTCCATATGCAGCAGTGTGGCCCTAAAAAGACAAAAACAAACAAATAAAAAAAAAGAACCTCAGTGGATAAATTTACCTTAGCATTATTCAAATCCATAAATTCTCCATGAATTTTGGAGAAATTGATGAACTAATAAATATTAAAATGTACATGAAAAAACAGAAGGGAGAAAAATAGTAAAAACACTCTTCAGATTTTTTTTAAATCACTCATATGTAGATTATCATATATATTTACACTATATGATATTAAGGTATTAAGATGTTACTCTAAATTAGCAATAACAATGAAAATGTTGATTGGTATGAAAATAAGTAGATAAATGGGATAAAATAGAGGTTACAATGTTAGTTGTCAGGGCCTTGGGATGGGGAAAATAGAGATGTTGGCCATATGATACAAACATCAACCTACAAAATGCATAAGTTCTGGGGATCTAATGTAGAGCAAGGTGACCATAACTAAAAAAACTATATGATTTGCTTGAAAGTTAAGATATTTGATCATAAACATTATTGACACAAAGAAAAAAAAAAAGCAGAAACTATGTGAGGGGATAGAGATGTTATCCAACTTTATCATGATAATCATTTTTAATATATAATTTTATCTAATAATTGCATGGACAACTTAAACTTACATATGTTATACATTATTAATACTTCAATAAATCTGGGGTGGTGTGGAAGAGAAACAGAAAAAATATCTAACAGTAACAACTATATAAGCAAACCTATTAAAGAATACTTTAACCCTGCCTCACATCATTTACAAATATTAACATGGATCACATACATGAATATAAAAGCCAAAATTATAGAGATTATAGAATAAAAGACAGCATAATATTTTTTATGAACCTAGGCTAGGCAAAGATACTTTATAGATAAACATTAAATAACAGCTTTCACAAAAAGTATCCTGCTTATGGCATATTAGTAAACTAAAACATACTCATGGAGTTTGCATTGTGGCTCAGAGGGCTAAGAACCTGACATAGTGTCCATGAGGATGCAGATTCAATCCCTGGCCTTGTTCAGTGGGTTAAGGGTCCCACATTGCCACTAAAAATGGCATAGGTCATAGGTGCATATCAGATCCACTGTTGCTGTGGTTATAGTGTAAGCAAGTGGCTAGAGTGCTGATCTTATCGCTAGCCTGGGAATTTCCATATGCTGCAGGTGTGCTTATAGGAAGAAAAAATATAATATATACTCAGCATCTTTACTTTTCAAATGCAAATTTAAACTATAATGACATATAAAGTTATGTACTTTCAAATGGTTTAAAAATGTGTAACACCAAACGTTGACAAGCACATGAAATAAAAGGAATTTTTATCAAGTAGCAGTATAAAATAGTATAAAAATTTGAAGATACTATTTGTCAGTTTCTTACAAAATCTATGTCTATCATATGAGACAGTGATTGTATGCTAGACATTTACAATTTTACTTGAAACATATGACTACAAAAATTTCACATAAATGTTTATCATAGTTTTCCTTTCCACAAACCACAGGTCAGAACTATCCAAATCATCATAAAGAAAAATACAGGAAAAGCGTACTATGTTAGATCATGTAATAAAAAAATTCATCAATAAAAAATAAACTTGACATTCATAATAATATAAATAAATCTCAAAAATGTAATATTGAAAGGAATAACCAATACAGAAAATTTACTAATGATTTCATTTTTATGAAGTCCAAAAACAATCAGACAAAATTTACCTATGCTAAAACATATTAAGGAAGTTCCCATTCTATCTCAGTGAGCCAAACTAGTATCCATGAGGAGGCAAATTTGATCCCTTGCCTCGCTCAGTATGTTAAGGATCTGGTGTTGTCTTGGGCAGTGGTGTATGTCATAGATGTGTCATAGATCCCACTTTTCTATGGCTGTGGTATAAGCCAGCCTGATTCAGCTCCTAGCCTGGGAACTTCCATATGCTGCAAGTGCTGCCCTAAAAAGCAAAAAAAATTAAAACAATAAAATAATATAAAATGTGGATTAGTCATCAATAGTGAGGGTTAAGTAAAGGGATATAAGTAAATTTTCTAGGTGATGGAAAAGCTTAATGTCTTGTTTGAAATTCGCATATGTATATATGTATATATATTTATCAAATAGTACAATATTACTCTTAGAAAAAAAGTATATACAAATACCATGCATTCAGCATATGAAAATATACAGGCATAACTTGGAGATACTGAAAGTTCAATTCAGAGCATTAAAAAAACAAATATTACAATAGAGTGAGTCAAATATTTTTTTTATTACCTAGTGGATATTAAAGTTGTATTGGATCCAGATCAAGATGGTGCAAGAGTAGGACATGGAGCTCACATTCTCCCACAAATACTTAAAAAAAGATCTACATGTACAATGGTTATCATTAAAAATTTACTGAATTCTGCCAGAAGACCTCAGACTTCCAAAAATGGAAAGAAAACCTCCACATAAATTCTTAGGATAAAAGGAGAAAAAAGGGAGGAGAGAGAGAAGAGGAAAAAAAAAGGAGTCAGGACAAGATGAAACTCCACTCCTGTAAGGGAGCTATGAAAGATGAAAGAAATCCACACACTGAGAGGTTCCCCAACTGGATGGGAGATCAGCCAAGATGGAGGGGGAGTCTTAAAGTACTGGGGAAAAGAAAAACAGCCAGAACAAGGAAGGCAAAGCAGAGAGAGAACTGCAGAGAGCATCGGTACCACTGCCTGGCACACCCCAGCCTGAAACTCTTGGGCGGGGTCGAGATGCTAAGGCTTGAGCTTTGGATGTCTGTCCTGGGGAGATAACTAGTGTTTGCTGTGTAGAAACAGCGTGAGGGGGCCAAAGATTGATGTGCCACAGATAAAGTGGTACTGGAGGATGTCTGGGCCTGCCTGAGAAGCAAGGGGATGTGTGGAAAAGGGAGAGATGAAACTGCCATATGTATTTAATTTTCTGTGCATGGAGACGGACTCTCAGACAGCAGGGTACATCTTGCAAAGGCTTTGGAGGTGGGTGCAAGCTGCCCCAGCTATCTCACATTCCAGAGGTGGGTACAGCCATTACCAATGATGATCTCAAGACCATGTACTGTCTGCTACCCCAGACAACCCAGGGGTCACTGCCACAGAGGGCTCTGCAACTGAGTGTCACTCATAGCTTGCATACCACTGGGAACACATACACCCCACTGCTGCTGTTGCCAAGGTCCACAGGCACTACCCCACCTCCCTGGGGGTCACTGCCACAGCCTGTTGCACCCACCACCCCAAGGACTAACACTTCTGCAGAGGGTCCTGCAATAAGGCACTGCCCTTCACCCCCACCTCCCTGGGAACACAAGCCCTCCTTGTTGCCACTGCTAAAGGTCCTATGATTGAGTGCCTCCTCCACCTTCTTTCCTTACACCTGTACACCCCCTACAAAAGAGATAATGGCATGCACACACTGAAGAGACAGCAAGCATCCAAACCAAATGCAGTCCTTACACCAAAAATTAGTAAACCCACACAAGCTACCCAGGGATGCTCCCTCATTTAAATATCCCTCCTAGATTACAATAGGAAATTGTTTCCTGTAAACAAACAGAGTAAGAAAAATATAAGAAAATAAATAAGCATAGGAACCATCCCCAGTTAAAAGAACCCCTGAATGAGAAACAAACCTCTGCATTGTAGCAGGCAGCAAATTCAAACAGATTCAGAATGTTGCCTTCAGGATGGATTAGCAATGGGATCCTGCTGTGTAGCACTGGGAACTCTGTCTAGTCAATTATGATGGAACACATAAAGTGAGAAAAAAGAATGTATACATGTATGTGTAACTGGGTCACCATTCTGTACAGTATAAAATATATATATATAAATAAATGATAAAAAAATTTTAAAATTAAAAATTTAAAAAAAGATGCAGTTTCCACAGCTGTGGCATAGTGTGCAATGGCACCTCTGATCTGATCCCTGGCCTTGGAACTTCCATATGCCATGAGATATCTAAAAAAGAAGAAAAAAATAGAGAGAGAGTGATGATTTTAAAGAAATGACTAATATAATTTTCGAGCCTAGCAATTGTAAAATCTGCAGTGTAGGTTGGCAGGTGGGAAATCTAGTGAGAAGTTGCACTTTGAGTCTGAAGGCCAGTTGCTGACAGAAGTGTCTCTTCTCTGTGGGAGGTCATTCTTGTTCTTAATGTCCTTATCTAATTGGGTGAGGCCCACCATCATTATGGAAGACAGTCTACTTCATTGAGAGTTATAGGATTATACTGTTACTCTAATCCACAAATATACCTTCATGGAAACATCTAGAACTGTGTTTGAACAAACATCTGGGTGCTGTAGCCTTGCCGAGTTGACAAATAAAATTAACTATTATAGTTGAAAAAAAGGTAATGAAAATACTGAAAATACTTAATAATGGATATTAACAGTAATGTAGAATAATGTAAAAAGGAAATAAAAACTATAAGAAGGACCCAAGAAAATTTAGAAAAATGATTTACTGAGGCAAAAGCTGAGCTAAAGCAATAAATAGTAGAATGGATAATGCAGAGGAATGGCTAAGTGACTTGAAAAACAGAATAATGGAAATCACCCAATCAGGACAGAAGGCAGAAAACAAACAAACAAATAAAAATCCTGAATGCAATATAAGATATTTGTGGTAAAATATAAAGCTTGACAATCTACACATAATAGGAATCACAGGAAAAGAGAGAGCGAGAAAGAGAAAAGGGGATTGAAAATGTATTTGCAGAAAATATGGCTGAAAATTTCCCAAACAAATGAAGGAAACAAATATCCAGAAGCAGGAAACACAGAGGGTTCCAAATAAGATGAACCCAAACAGAGCTATACCAAGACATGTTATAATAAAAGGGCAAAAGATAAAGATATCCTTTCAATCTTAGTGAAATCTTTGCTGTGTAGAGTGTTCTTGTTTGTAATTTTTCTTCCTATCATCACTTTAAGTATATCATGTCACTGCTTTCTTCCCTTTAGGGTTTTTGCTGGAAAATCATCTGATAACCTTATGGGGGTTCCCTTGTGGTTTGACAACTAGTTTTAGTGGTGTGTTCATTTGAAAGTACATAAATTTATATGTCATTATATTTTATAGTTCAAACCACAAGATAAGATAATAAAATGGAATAAAAAAGACCAACAAAAATAAATCCAAAATAACTAACAAAATGACAATAAGAACATACAATTCAGTAAATACCTTAAATGTAAATGGACTAAATTTCTTCATCCAAAAATGTATAGATTGGTTGAATGGATATACAAACAAGATTCATATATATCCTGTCTATAAGAGACCCACTTTAAACCTAAAAGCACATTAAAAACTGAAAATGAGAAGATGCAAAAATATATTCCATGCAAACGGAAATCCAAAGAAAGCTAGACTATCAATACTCATATCAGATAAAAGAGAGTTTAAAATGAAGATGATTCAAGAACAAAATAAGTTGAAGAGTCATAATGATTAAAGGATCAAACCAAGAAGATATAAGAATTTGAAGTATATATGCACCCAAGAAAGAACATCAGTATATAAGGCTACTTCTAAAAGATATAAAAGGAGAAATTGACAATCACATAATAACACTTAGGAATTTTAACATTCCAATTATAGCAATGGGCTGATCATCCAGACAGAAAATCAACAGGGAATCACAGGCTTTAAATGATCCATTAGACCAGATGTACTTAATGATATTTATAGAACATTCCACCTAAAAGCAGTAAATACACATTCTTCTCAAGTATAAATGGAACATTCTCTAGAATAGATCATATTCTGGGCAATGAATCCAGGATCAGTAAATTTAAGGAAATTGAAATCATCTATAGCATGTTTTTCAACCACAATACTATAAGACTAGAAATAACAATAAGAAAAAAAAACTATAAAAAAGTAGAGACGAAAAAAAAAAAACCCAAAATGCTACTAAACAACCAACAGATAACTGAAGAAATCAAAGAGAAATTTTAAAAAAAATCTAGAAACAAAAGATAATGAAGACACGACAATCCAAAACATGAGTTTCAGCAAAAGCAGTTCTAAGAGGGAAGTTTATAGCAATACAAGCTTACCTCTAGAAACAATAAAAATCTCAAACAAACAATCTAACTTTACACTAATGCAACTAGAGAAAGGAAAACAAAACCCAAGGTTAGTAGAAAGAAAAAAATCCTAAAGAATAGAGCAGAAATAAATGAAATAGAAGTGAAGAAAACCATAGGAAAGATTAATGAAACTAACAGCTGGTTCTTTGAAAAGATCAACAAATTTGATAAACCCTTAGCCAGACTTATCATGAAAAAAAGGGGGGGATCAAGTCAACAAAATTAGAAATGAAAAATGAAAAATTTACAATGGATATTACAGAAATACAAAAGATCCTAAGAGACTAGTACAAGAAGCTACATGCCGATAAAATGGACAACCTAAAAGAAGTGGACAAATTTTTACAAAGTTAAAATCTTTCAATACCAGGAATAAATAGAAAAGATGGTTGCATCAATAACAAATACTTACATTAAAACTGTGATAGGAGTTCCCGTTGTGGCGCAGTGGTTAACGAATCCGACTAGGAACCATGAGGTTGCGGGTTCGGTCCCTGCCCTTGCTCAGTGGGTTAAAGATCCGGCGTTGCCGTGAGCTGTGGTGTAGGTTGCAGACGCGGCTCGGATCCCGCGTTGCTGTGGCTCTGGCGTAGGCCGGTGGCTACAGCTCCGATTCGACCCCTAGCCTGGGAACCTCCATATGCCGCGGGAGCGGCCCAAGAAATAGCAACAACAACAAAAAGACAAAGAGACAAAAAAAATAAAAAATAAAAAAAAATAAAACTGTGATTAAAATACTTCCACAAAACAAAAGTCCAGGACTATATGGCTTCACAGATGAATTTTATCAAACATTTAGAGAAGAATTAATACCTATCCTTCTGAAACTATTCCAAAAATTTCAGAGGAAGGAGTACTCCAAAGCTCATTCTATGAGGCCACCATCTCCCTGATACCAAAACCAAAGATACCACAAAAAATAAATACAATTACAGGCTAATATCACTGTAGATTAAAAAATATTCTCAACAAAATGTTAGCAAACCAAAAACAGCAATACCTTTAAAGGATTATGTTCCATTATCAGGTTTTATTTATCCCAGGGATACAAGGAGTTTTCAGTATCCACAAATCAAACAGTGTGATATACCACATTTAAAAAACTGAAGAATAAAAATAATATGATCATCTCAAAAGATGAAGATAAAGCGTTTGACAAAATCTAACACACATTTCTTATAAACACTCTCCTGGTATTGGGCCTGGAGGGAACCTACCACAACATAATAAGATCCATATATGGCAAACCCACAGTTAATGTCATTCTACAAGCTGAAAGAATCCCCACTAAAATCAAGGACAGGACAAGGATGTCCACTCTCAACCACTTTTATTCATAATAGTTTTGTGTATTCAATCTATGACAGTCAAAGAACAAAATATAATAGAATGTATTCCAAAGTGGAAAGGAGAAGTAAAACTATTGCTGTTTATAAGTGACATGATAGTATATACAGAGTTTTGTTTTGTTTTTTTTTTTTGTCTTTTTGCTATTTCTTGGGCCGCTCCCACGGCATATGGAGATTCCCAGGCTAGGGGTCTAATCGGAGCTGTAGCCACCGGCCTATACAGAAAATTTTAATGATGCTATAGGAAAACTGTTAGAGGTCCTCAATGAATTTGGCAAAGTTGTACATTACAAAATTAATACACAGAAGTCACTTGTTTCTATATACTAAGAATGAAATATCTAAAAGAATTTAGGGAAACAATCTCATTTACCATCACACAAAAAATAAATAAATTACCTAGGAATAAACCTACCTGTTTATCTATGTAGATGAAAGAACTTTCTTGTGAGAATTAAAAGACACTGATGAAAAGTCAAAGATGAAACAAATGAAGGAAACATATACCAGGCTCAGGTAAAATATTTTTAAGCTGAGAACTATAGAACACTAATAAAGGAAATTAAAAAGGATTCAAATGGAAAGCTACATCATTCTCTTGTATTGAAACAATTATTATTTTTAAAATAATTACTTCGCAGCACAACAATGGGAGAAAAAATTATGTATACATGTATGTGTAACTGGGTCCCTATGCTGTACAGTGGGGAAAAAATTAAAAAATTAAAAATAAGATGGCCATACTACCTAAAGAAATCTACAGATTTAATATGATCCCCATTGAATTACCCATGACATTTTTCACAGAGCCATAACAAATAATCCAAAAATTTTTATGGGACCATTGAAGACCCAGAATCACCAAAGCCATTCTTAGGGAAAAGAAAAACACAAAAACAAACAAAAATAAGGCAGGAGACATAACTCTCCCAGACTTCAAACAATACTACACAGCTACAATTATCATGACAAAATGTAATATTAGTACAAAACAGACATATGGATAAATTGAACAGAATAGATAGCCCAGAAATAAACCCAGACACATTTCGTCAATTAATCTTCATTAAAGGAGTTAAGGACATAAAATAAAAGATAGTCTATCTGAATATCGTCTCTTCAGAGAGTGCTTCTGTCAAAATTGGAAAGCTGCATGTAAATCAATGAATCTAGACTATATCTTTACATCATGCACAAAAATAAGCTCAAAATGGCTTAAACATAAGACATGGCACCAGGAAACTCCTAGAGAAGAACACAGGCAAAACATTTTCTGATATAAACCATACAAATGTTGACCTAGGTCAGTTTCCCGAGGCCAAAGAAATTAAAACAGTAATGTACTAATCAAATTTACAAAAAATCACAGCAAAGAAACCATAAAAAATGAAAAGACAACCTATGGAATGGGAGAAAATAGTTGCAAATGATGCAACCAACAAAGCCTTAATTTCCAAAATATACAAACAACATGTACAATTCAACAGCAACAACAACAACAAAAACAAACAAACAACCCAACTGACAAATGGTCAAAAGACCTAAATAGCCATTTCTCCGAAGAAGACATATGGATGGCTAGTATGCCCATGAAATAATGTTCAATATTGCTAATTATTAGATAAATACAAATCAAAACTAGAAAAATGAGTTAGAATGGCCATCACCAAAATGTCTACAATAGAAACTAGAAAGGGTATGGAGAAAAGAGAACACCCTGACACGTGATGTAAATGTAAATTTGCAGAACCACTATGGAAAACACTATGTAGTTTCCTTAGAAAACTAAATGTAGAACTACCACATAATCCAGCAATCCTGTCCCCAGGCAAATTTCTGGAAAAAAAACTATAATTCACAAAAATACATGTACACCCTGCTCATTGTAGCACTATTCATAATAGTTCACACATGAAAACTATCTAAAAAGTCCATTGACAGATGAAAGAATTAAGATGTGATTCATATATAAAATAGAGTATTATTCACACAAAAGGACACAATAATGTCATTTTCAGCAACATTGATGCAATTAGAGTTTCTCCTACTAGATGAAGTCAGAAAGAGGAAGGCAAGTACAACATGCTATCACTTACAGGTGGAATCTAAAACATGGCACAGATGGACCTATCTACAAAAAAGGAATAGGCTCACAGATATGAAAAATAGGCTTGTGGTTGCCAAGGAGGTGGAGGTGGGACCAACTAGGGGTTTGGGATTAATAGATGAAAACTATTACACTTAGAATGGATAAACTAAAAGGTCCTACTGTGTAACACAGGGAATTACACCTAATCTTCTGGAATAGACCATGATGGAAAAGAATACAGAAAATTAATATGTGTGTGTGTGTGTGTGTGTGTGTGTGTGTGTCACTGTGTCATTGCTCTATAGCAGAAATTGGCACATCATTGTAAATCAATGGAAAAAACAAACCAAATGAAAAATAAAGGTATGTTTACACTATACTAAACTCTATTAACTGTGCAATATAACTATGTCTAAAAATAATGTATATACTTTAACTTAAAATACTTTATTTCTTAAATGTTATAACTATCATCTAAACCTTCAGCAATTTATTTTAGGGTCTTGCCTAAATGTTGAATGCTGCTGACTCATCATAGTGGTTGTTGCTGAAATTTGTTGTTTCTGTGACAATTTCTTAAAATAAAAAATAAGGCAGTTTTTCACATCAAATTCTTCCATTCGCAAATGGCTTTTCTGTAGGAGCCAACACAATCTGATTTAATCCACAAGAGAATTTCTTTCAAAATCATTGTCAATCCTTTTAAACTCACCTGCTGCTTTATTAAGACAGTTTATATATTCTAAATCCTTTGCTGTCATTGCCATGATTTTACATCATGTTTGACAGGAAGAAATCTACTCAGTAAAGCACTTTCTTTTTTTTTTTTTTTTTTTTTGGTTTTCTTAGAGTTTATTTTTTATTTATTTATTTATTTTTTTAATTTTCCCACTGTACTGCAAGGGGATCAAGTTATCCTTACATGTATACATTACAATTACATTTTAAAGCACTTTCTTGGATTATCTATAATTCATCCATAACTAGCAAGTCTTCACGAATTCAAATATTATCATGAGACTATAGAAATTCAGTCATATTTTTGGGCTCTACTCTTTATCCTGTTATTTTCAACACATCCACAATTACTTCATCCACTCAATTCTTAGATACTGCAAAGACATCCATGAAGATTGGAATTAACTTCTTCCAAAGTTATGTTAATGTTAATATTTTGAACTCTCCCCATGAATCACAAATGTCCTTAATGGCGTTTAGAATGGTGAATATTTTCCATATGATTTTCAATATACTTTGCATAGAACCATCGGAGGAAAAAACAAGGTCCAAGTCAGATATAACCTTACAAAATACATTTTTTAAAAAACAGGACTTGAAAGTCAAAATTACCCCTTGATCCATGAGCTGAAGACTGAAAGTTGTGATACTGAGCATGAGAATAACATTAACCTCATTATACGTCTCCAATAGAGCACTTGGGTGACAAGGTACATTATCAATGAACAGTAATATATTGAGAAAAATATCTTTTTCCCCAAACAATACGTCTCAATGGTGAGCTTAAATTATTCAGTAAACTGTGTTGTAAACAGATGTGTTGTCATCCATGCTTTGTTGTTCCATTTATAGAGCACAGGTAGAATAGAATTAATATAATTCTTAAGGACAGCTAAGATTTTTTGGAATGATAAATTACCATTGGCTTCAACTTAAAGACTTTACATTGAAGTTAGGGGCTGCATTAGCCTCTAACAAGAGAGTCAGTCTGTCCTTTGAAGTATTGAAGCAGGGCATTTATCTAACCTATCTAAATATGAAAGTTCTATATGTCACTATAATGTATGTTATTTTGGCATATGGACTGTTGTAGCTTAAGAAAAAAAGATTTTTGTATTTTTATTTATTTTATATACATATATGTATATTTTTATTTCCCCAATAATTTTTTTTCTACTATACAGCATGATGACCCAGTTAAACATACATGCATACATTCTTTTTTCTCACATTATCATGCTCCATCATAAGTGACAAAACATTGTTTCCAGTGCTACACAGCAGGATCTCATTGCTAATCCATTCCAAAGGCAATCATTTGCGTCTATTAACCCCAAGCTCCCAGTCCATCCCACTCCCTCCCCCTCCCCCTTGGCAACCACAAGTCTGTTCTCCAAGTCCATGATTTTCTTTTCTGTGGAAAGGTTCATTTGTGTCATATATTAGATTCCAGATATAAGTGATATCATATGGTATTTGTCTTTCTCTTTCTGACTTACTTCACTTAGTGTGAGAGTCTCTAGGTTCATCCTTGTTGCAGCAAATGACATTATTTTGTTCTTTTTTATGGCTGAGTAGTCTTCGGTTGCATATATATATATTACATTATTATACATATTATACATTATTATATATATTACTTTTTCAACTGGCAAATATATTTACGGAGAAGAGCATTAGATGCCACCTTTACTCATTTATTCTTCAAACTGCAATGCAACACTTTTAGACTTTTATTATATTTCATTTTTAAACTAATGATGCATTTATTCTAAAACAAATTTTATTTCTAAGTCCTAATTTAATAGAATTAAACTCTAATATGAATTGGTTTTATGAGGTAAAACTCTAAAGTTGACAATTGTACTTCAGAATAGTTCAGGTATTGAGTTTCTGATTTGCTTACTGAATATAGAAATCCCTTATATAATCAATATTATATGAGGAAATCCCTCATATAATCAAAACAAAGTTTTTTACCTTCTGCTGATGGATATGCTTCTGCATATTGGTTGTCTGTACTGCACATTGGTTGTCTGATTGGTCACAACTGAAGGGCTCTGGTATTGAGTTCATGCAAATTTGGACATTTGTTCCTGACCAGTTGACCACATTATATTCAGCGCTATTGAAACAACAATGTTCATGGAAACCTTTATTCTCTATGGATTATAGAGTTTCCAGGTTTATTTCACTTTTCCTTTAAGACTGTAAATTTAGTTTTTACTTCAGACATTCCTGTTTTCATTAGGTAGGGACAGAAGGCAGGCTGGTCAAGATAAGACCAGGAGCTTTCCCAAAGGGTGGGGCCATTTCTGAGTATGCTGTGACAACTTTAAATAGTTTTGATAACTTCTGAAAATGAAAATTCTGCTAATTGTCAAATGATGTATTTACACATGTTTTAGGCATTTTGAAATGGATTTCTCCCAATCCCTTAAAATTCAGATGCTGGCATATTTTGGTACAGGAAATATGTCTTAAATGTGAAACTAAAATACAGGCCAATTTTCTTTTGGAGCAATGGGAACGATTCACCCCATCTTTGACCTAATTCTCCAAGAACCTTTTTTGTACTTGCCAGTCTTGGGGAAGTTTGTTTAAAGTAATTAAATGTGAATACTAAAAAATAATAATAATAATATTACATAACAGAAAATGGAGACATTGTCAGGAAAACATATCATTCCAAATTATGCAAATATATAACTGAGCATCAAATGTCATGAAGCAATAATTTATAGAACTTCAAGGAAGAACATGAATCCACAGCCATGGGCAGAAATTTTTAACATCCTCTCTCTCAGTAACTAATAACCACTGTGTAATTATTGGTTAAAGTACCAGTAAAGACACAGAATTTCTGAACACTAACATTTTGACCAAATTAACTATTAGAAAACACACTATCATCAGCATATAATTCTACCCACATGGGGTCACTGGTTGGACCTAAGACTTAACCTGACATAAGACAGATTATCAGGAGTCCCCATCGTGGTGCAGCAGAAATGAATCTGACTAGATCCATGAGGATGCAGATTCAATTTCTGACCTTGCTCAGTGGTATTGCTGTGGTTGTGGTATAGGCCAGAGGCTACAGCTAGGATTCCATCCCTAGTCTGGCCCAAAAAAGAAAAAGAGAGAGATTATAAGGAAAATAGTAGAAGTTTTTATATTTTTTTGTGTACATAGGAGATGTCACAAGTGATTGAAGACCCAAAGGTATTATCAGAGCAGAAAAATATTATGTCTTTTAGTCAAAAAAATAAATCAGTTTTTAAGAATAAATTAATCAAAGAGGTTTGAGCTAAAGACAGTAAATTGTGAAGCCACAGTTCTTTTTCTCTGTTGATGAGAATTTCTTCCTTCCTCGTGGCACCAGAGGGCACCCATCACATGAGAGTTTTGTCTTCTGCTTTCAAGAATAAACGAGAGGGTTTGAATGCCCATCTTGCATTTGCTTTTCTTTTTTTTTCCCCACATGAACTCTATTAACTTATTTTTTATTACTCAATGAATTTTATTAATTTATAATTGTACAATGATCATCACAACCCAATTTTATAGCATTCCATACCCCCACACCCAAACTGTCTTCTTTGGAAACCATAAATTTTCCAAAGTCCATGAGTCAGTCTACATTCTCCAGAGACGTTCATTATGTAATTTTTTTTAGATTCCACATGTCAGTGATAGTATATGATTTTGCTGTCTCACTGTCTGACTAACTTCACTTAGCATGATAATGTTTATGTCCATCCATGTTGCTGCAAATGTCATCATTATTTCTTTCCTTTTAATTGCTGAATAAAATTCCATTGTGTATATGTACCACTTCTTCTTTATCCACTCCTCTGTCGATGGACATTTAGGTTGCTTCCATGTCTTAGCTATTGTATGCAGTGCTGCAATGATCATTGGAATACACGTATATTTTCAAGTCATGGTTTTCTCTGGATAGATGCCCAGGAGAGGGACTGCTGGATCAAATGGTAATTCTCTTTTTAGTTTTGTGAGGTATCTCCATACTGTTTTCCACAGTGGTTGCAGCAATTTACATTCCCACCAACAGTGTAGTAGGGTTCCATTTTCTCCACACCCTCTACAGTATTTATTGCTTATAAACATTTTTCAGGGACTTTTTGCCTTTTTTAGGGCCACACCCATGGCACATGGAGGTTCCCAGGCTAGGGGTCCTATCAGAACTGTAGCCACCGGCCTATACCATAGCAAAGCAGGATCTGAGCTGTGTCTGTAACCTACACACAGCTCAGGGAAATGCCAGATCCTTAACCCATGCAGCAAGGCCAGGGATTGAGTCCACATCCTCATGGATGCCAGTTGAATTCACTAACCTCTGAGACATGATGAGCATTCCTGTTTCTAGACTTTTTAATGTTGACCATTCTGGCTGGTGTAATGTGGTAGGTACCACATAGTGGTTTTGATTTGCATTTCTCTAGTAATTAGTGATTTTGAATATCTTTTCTGTTTTTTTTTTGGCCATCTAAGTATGTCTTCTTTGGAGAATTGTCTGTTCACATCTTATGCCCATTTTTTGAGGGGGTTGTTTGTTTTTTTGGTATTGAGCTGCATGAGCTGTTTATTAATTTTGGAGATTAATCCCTTGTCAGTCACTTCATTTGAAAATATTTTCTCCCATTCTGTGGGGCATCTTTTTGTTTGGTTTAGAGTTTCCATTGCTGTGCAGAAACTTTTATGTTTACTTAAGCTCCATTTGATTATTTTTGTTTTTAATGTCATTACTCTAGGAGGTGGATCTGAGAAGATATTGCTATGGTTTATGTTGGAGGCATTAACCTTTCTTAAATGCTTTTTTTCTTAAGTCAAAAATTAAATTAAATTTTTGCTTTTTTTCCTCTAAAATATACAAGCAACTTACACAATTCAACAGCAAAAAAAAGCCAACAACCCAATGGAAAAATGGGCAAAAGGCCTGAATAGACATTTCTCCAAGGAAGACATACATATGGCCAACAAGCACATGAAACAATGCTAAACACCCCTGATTATTAGAGAAATGCAAATCAAAACTACCATGATATACCACCTCACACCAGTCAGAATGGCCATCATTAATAAGTCCACTAATATCAAATGCTGGATAGAGTGTGGAGAAAAGGGAACCCTCCTGCACTGTTGGTGGGAACGTAAGCTGGTACAACCACTATGGAGAACAGTATGGAGGTTCCTTAGAAATCTATACATAGAGCTACCATACGACCCAACAATCCCACTCTTGGGCATGTATCCAGACAAAACTTTCCTTAAAAATGACACATGTACCTGCATGTTCATTGCAGCACTATTCACAATAACCAAGACATGGAAACAACCCAAATGTCCATCAACAGAGGATGGGATTAAGATGATGTGGTATGTGTGTGTATATATAAAAAATAATGTAATATATGTATATATGTATAATAATGTAATATATATATATATATATATATGCAACCGAAGACTACTCAGCCATAAAAAAGAACAAAATAATGTCATTTGCTGCAACAAGGATGAACCTAGAGACTCTCACACTAAGTGAAGTAAGTCAGAAAGAGAAAGACAAATACCATATGATATCACTTATATCTGGAATCTAATATATGACACAAATGAACCTTTCCACAGAAAAGAAAATCATGGACTTGGAGAACAGACTTGTGGTTGCCAAGGGGGAGGGGGAGGGAGTGGGATGGACTGGGAGCTTGGGGTTAATAGACGCAAATGATTGCCTTTGGAATGGATTAGCAATGAGATCCTGCTGTGTAGCACTGGAAACAATGTTTTGTCACTTATGATGGAGCATGATAATGTGAGAAAAAAGAATGTATGCATGTATGTTTAACTGGGTCATCAGTAGAAAAAAAAGTATTGGGGAAATAAGAATTTTTAAAAATGAAAGGAATAAAGGAAGATTTCTTGTCTCCTATTTCCTGCTTCCTATTTCTAGTACCTATTTCACAAATATAATAATCAGTAGTCAAATTTTGTCATATACACTACTTTTATAATTCCACAGTAGATAATTTTTATATTATCAAAGTTTTACTTAAACATTTTTAATGACATGATAAAAAGAAAGCAAAACATTTCATATTTGTAACTTATCAAACATTTCTGTTCCATTTTGTTCAATTTAATTAATCCAAGTTTTCACTGGGAATTATTTACCATCAGCCTGAAGACATGCTCTAATATTTTCTGTCATGTACATGCATTGGTGAAAAATTATTTCTTCTTTCTTGTTTTAATTTAATAAAAAAGTTCTTATTACATCACAATTTTGAAGGACATAGATATGTATTTGTGTTCCACAGTTTGGGGTTTCTTTTGTTTCTGCTATAGAACACATCTTTCTTTGCATTTGTCAACCACTGCTTTTAATGAAAACTCAGTGATGATTTTTATTTTTTTCTTACATCACTGAGTGTGCCCTTTCCCCACTAAGGTTAATTGCAAACTGTATTTTTAGTTTATTTTTTAAACACAGTATTTGGCTATAATAAGCATAGATTTTAACTTTAATTTTTTTGTTTCCTAACTCCTCTTTTTTTCTGAAAATCTGTCATTTTAAAAATCTAAATACAGAAGTATTCAATCTTTATTCCTTCATATTTCTTCTTTCATATTTCACCCTTTTTCACTCTGGGACAATAAATACAAATAAATTTAAGTATTTTATATTGCAACAGATCTTCCTATTATGGTATGCTTTTTAAATTGCTTTTACTTTCCTTCATTTATATTAATCTGTTTTCATGATCAGTTTTACATTTATTTGCTATTTATAATCAGGAGTTTATATGTACATTAAGCTTTCTGGAGCTTATATCACTGTTGCTTGTTTGGCTTTTACAAAAATGGTTCCTTCTTGTTCCTTGATTAATCCACATTCTCAATTTTTTTTTCCTTTTTTATTTGCTTTATAATTATAATCTATGGCTTCACTACCCCCTTCATTATACATATTGGTATTCAATTTTGTTGAATAATCCCAATTCTATTCCTATGCTATATTATAAAACACTTGTATATAAAGAAATTGTGGAGTATAGAACTAAAATCAATGTACAGAAATATCCTTGAATGTTCTTAGAAACTTTTCATCTAAAATAGCAATGTCAAAAGTAAAATTGAGCTGAAATGAAAAGTAAAGTAAAATTATGACCTATATGTGATTCCAAAGTAAGATATTATTTAACGCATATTATGAAATCCCAAATTCTATTCTAAGCAGGAATCTCTTTGTGTGTGTGTGAGTAAGTGTGTATGTTGAGCAGAAGAATGCTCTGAAATATTTCTGTGCTCCATAGAGAATATATATATATTATATATTTTTTGACCAAGTGATATATGAAATTGAAATTTTTACTAAAAGTTATACTATTTTTCTGTAACTCTTACACATCAATATTTCATAATACCAAAAACAAATGATAAATTTAATTATTGTAACACCATTTTCAAAGCCTAACATACATAAAACCAGTATATTTTGTTAGCAAAATTTGAGATACTTTCATAACTTACACTACCTGTTGATTTACAAGTACCATGGGTATTTCTGAAATAGGTGGTGATAATGAGGATCCCTAAGATTCAAATTATTTTCAAAGTAATTTGAATCTCATTCCCTTGAGAAATTTCTGACACTTGGCCAAGTTGTCCTTCAGAGCGTCTTTCATGGTTTCATTTCGTAAACTGAAGATGAAGGGATTCAGGAGTGGTGTGACGACACTGGAGAGGATGAAGAGGATCTTGTTGAGGTGCAGGCTGCTCTTCTGTGAGGGGCGGACATAGACAAAGATGGAGATTCCATAGCCCATAGAGACCACAGTGAAGTGAGAGGCACAGGTAGCAAAGGCTTTGCGTTGACCTTGGCCTGAGGGTATCTTCAGAATGGTGGAGATGATGTAAACATAGGAGACCACTGTGAGGGAGAGGGAGCTGATGAGCAGGACCAGGGAGCTGAGGAAGTCCAACAGCTCTATGAAATGTATGTCAGCACAAGCCAAGTGGAGGAGAGGGGCACTGTCACAGAAAAAGTGATCAATCACATTGGGGCCACAGTATGGTAGTCCTGCCTTAAGGACAGTGGATGGGAGGATCAGGAGAAAGCCACCCACCCAGGAGAGGATGACAAGATGAACACAGAGTGAGCTAGTCATAATCATAGGGTACTGAAGGGGGTTGCAAATGGCCACATAGCGGTCATAGGACATGACAGCAAAAAGGATAAACTCAGTGCATCCAGAAAGGAAGTAGAAATAGGACTGGGCAGAGCATTCTCCAACTGAGATGATCTTTCTCTCTGAAAGGAAGCCTGACAACATCTTGGGAACAGCACAGGTCGTGGTTAATATTTCACTGAAAGAGAGATTGCTGAGGAAGAAATACATGGGTGAGTGAAGCCTGCAATCCACAAAAATTAGAGTAATGATTAGGGTATTTCCAAGGACAGTCACCAGATAGACCAATGAGAAAATCAAGAACAGGAGGACTCCAAGGGCTCTGGTCGTTGGTATCCCCACAAGAATAAACTCAGTCACCAATGTCCAATTTCCTCTTTCCATATTTTATGTCTTTTTACTGTAAGATAGAGCAGAGGAAATAGTTAAATTAATCACTCATTACATTATATTAAGGAAAATTTTGACAATAAATTATTTTAGTTATTCTTTTATTTCTAGCAAAATTAAGCAACACAATTGATTTTAAGGTTGAGTGCAATATTTCCTACCAAAATACAGACAGATGAAGATATATAAACATTAATATGTGTGAGTCTATAATTTCATTTCATATTTTCTATATCTTGGAGTTGGGGGAAATGTGTTAAATATATAAATACCACCTACATGTTTTCTCAATGGGAAATTTGTCAAATGGTTTGATAAATCACCAACAAAAGATTTAGTTAGCACTTGTAAATATAATAGTAGTTTCCTTCCAGTGCTTACTTTGGAGGGACAAGACTGTCTAGAGGTTGAAAGGACACACATTTGACATTCCCTAGTTCCAAGTCAATGATGTATCTGTGTCTTCAAGAGCCACAGTATGTAACAGTCACACATTACAGCCAGGTTTTCCTACACAGGATCCTTCAACCCAGCTGCCGGTAAAGATGGAAGAATAAAAATTACTTAGCTCACAAGATATGGAAGTAAGCTAAATGTCCATCAACAGAGGACTGGATAAAGAATGTGGTACATACATACAATGGAATATTACTCAGTCATAAAAAGAATGAAATCATGCCATTTGCAGCAACATGAACGGACCTAGAGATTATCATAGTAAGTGAAGTGCATCAGATGGAGAATGACAAATGTCATATTATATCAAAAATGTGGACTCTAATAAAAATCATATGAAAGAATTTACAAAACAGAAACAGACTCAAAGATTTTGAAAATAAGTGTACAGTTACCAAAGGAAAATGTGGGGGTATAAATTAGGGGGTTGTGTTGGACATATACACACTACTATATATATAAAATATGTAGGTAACACAGACCTACTGTATTGCACAGGGTAATATTCTTAACACTGTGTAATAACCTATATGAGATAAGAATCTGAAAAGGAAAAAGTATATGTATATGTATAACTGAGTTACTTTGCTTTACATCTGAAACTAACACAACTTACTAAGTCAACTGTACACCAATAAAATATGTTTTTTAAAAGATCAGCATGGAGGGAAGCAGCCACAGAGTCCAGGAAGTTTGGTAGAACCATATAAAGATTTTGCTGTGCATGATGCACTTACCTGACTCCACCTCTTATCTAAATATGATGATCATCAACAACGTTCATTAAGGGCATAAAGGGGACTTTTATTATAAAATGGAGACTACCATTAACTTTTATTTATCCTTACAAAGGAATCAGCCAAAGATCAATTCCTTCAATATTTGAAATAAAGTCTAGTGTGTTGGAGCAGATGTGTATTGTGGGGCATAAGTATACTGGTGTGGCAGGACACAGGGCCCATCCTGGGTGGAGGGCTTGGAGTTCAAGTGTGCAAGTGCCTCATCCTGTATTGACAGAATTAAATTTAGACATGCACCATTATACCCAAAGAATTTACTTCGGAATCTTGTTTTAATGTTAACTGATGGAATATTTTATATGTTTTACACTCAATATCTGAGTTTGGTATCTTTATTTTCTGTTTTAATAGAACATTAACACTGTAACTAAAATAACTCAATTAGCATATACTCCTTCATATATTTAATAGAATTATCTCTACAGATTTATACATATTCTTCTTTCTAGCTTTTGTTTCCACCTACATTATGTTGAATTCTAATGAAGTTGAGCTGTTTTTGAAAATTTTGCAGCCAATATAAAAAAGATTACATAAAGTAATATTATCAAAAGTGTTGATAATTTTTCAATCATATCTTGAAAATGTTTTCTTTGATGGGGACAAGGGAATACGTTTATATCTGAATTAGTCATAAGTAAGAAAGTTCTGAGAGAAGGTTTTGCCTCATGAACATCAGTTAAAATATTGCCTTTATCTTGTATAAATTTACAATGATTCGGCAAAAGGAGGACACAACAAATCCTTAATTTTGAAGAATAACAATGTAAAAATAAATAATGTAAACTATGAAGAGGTTATGAGATTTTGGCAGTAATATAAAGTATCAAATGTAATTTTCCCTGCAAAAGAAAACAGGGATAAGGAAATAAACATAATATCTGTGAAATAAATATTTTTAATTAAATCTAATCATAAATATACAACTACACGAATTGTATCAGTAAACATAAATATATTATTTTTACTAATATTTGTCCTAGTTTGCAGTACAAAACTCAAGGCAATTTGTTGGAAATACACACAAAATATGATATCTCACTCAAAACCTAAGAAATTTACACACTGGTATAAATAATTCAGGAAAGAACAATGCAAAGAACTCAAAATTAGACAAGAAGTAGTATGTCAAATTGTCTTAAAACTCCCATATTACATGAAAGATCATATTCAATACATCACAGCCAACTTTTAGAAATACAGAGATGAAAATAACTTGATTATAAGATAATTTGACAAAATATTTCTGTAATTTATGTTTCAGAAAAAATAAAATAAATAATAACGTGAACACAATTAAAATAAAATATAAAAAATAAATAATAGGTAATAGATACAATATTATGAACTGAATAACAGGCCAAACACTGCAAAATTGTTGATAGGATATTATTCAAACCAAAACACAAAATTATTTTTTTATTTCAGAAATGATCAAGGAGGTCCCAGTTGTCGCACAGTGGAAATAGTCTCACTAAATCCATGAGGATGTGGATTCAATCCCTGGCCTTCCTTAGCAGGTTGGGAGCTGGCATTGTTGTGAGCTGTGGTGTAGGTCAGAGATGCAGCTCAGATCCCATGTTGCTGTGGCTGTGGTATAGGCCAACAGCTGTAGCTCTGATTTGACCCCTAGCCTGGGAACCTCCATATGCTGTGGGTGTGGCCCTAAAAAAAAAAAAAAAAGAAATTGTCAAAATCTTTTAAACTTAATTGAATATTCTAATTTTAAAAGTCCTTTTTAAAGCAAAGCAATAAATATGATTTCCACACTATTAGCTATATAACTTATTAGACAGACTAAAACAATTTAAAATAACTATTCCAAATTTTATAAAAGCATATGTAAATATTTAATCCTTTGAAGTAGCTATAAGATAAGAAATTTAACTGCCATTAAAAGATATTAAAATGGGACATGGTTTATAGTCCATAAATTTTCTTTAAGATCTCATTGTCGGGAGATATAAATCACAGAAGCATTGCAAGGAATATTAACTAGAGAGAAGTCCCAGCATTCAAATATATGTTTAATATTTTTTATGATAGGAGCAAGTGAGACAGTATTCTTGATGATCTAATTCTAATGCTAACACGCCTCAATATCTGGATGAGAGACTAGAAGTTGGGGGTGGGGAGAGACAGATGGAGAGAGACAAAGGAAGATAATCTATTTCAGAACAGATGAAAAATATAATTGCTATAGAACTTTGAACAACTCTTCAATAAATGTGCTTTGAATTAAACGTAGATATTGAGTGTTTAGGTTAGAGTTAAGGAAAGTAATAGGAAAAAATGGGCATTGCATAAACAAAACAATGTTTGAAATCCCAAGAAAACATGTGAATTCGCAAATTTATTTCTCATTAAAAATAATCAATTCTGACTTGCTTAGAGTAAAATTTTAAATAAAGATCAAGCCATATATTATTTGTCTAACTGCCTTAGCATATTACTTTCAAATAAATGTAAAGTATTAACAATAAGTGCATATTTTCTTATCAGAAGATGGGTTAATTAACTAGATAAAGTTAACTGATGCACATTAATTTTTCTTACATGCTATTACATACATACCTATAGTAAATCTCATCTTCTTTCCAGGCACAGAAAAATTCTTCCTCTGTTACCCGTAGTAATGTCTTATAAGAAGTAATTCCTGTCCTGTGAAAATGTTTTAGATAAAGAAAAGGCAGAAGAAATTTCCATTCTTGCACCATCTTTTCTGTTTAAAACTGAGCTTTGGGCCCCAGAAGATGGGGTTGCCATAGGAATTCTTTAGTCCAGATATCTTGTGATGACATACAAATTATCACAGGGCAATTCAATAGCACACAGTATTCTAGGAAGAACAGCTTTCAGAGCAAAACAAATCTTTAAAGCTCTTCAGGCTACTTGCCCACAGGGAGCTTGACTAGGGCTTGGGGAAAGTCCAAGTTTTCACTCTCTGAAAGTGTTTAGGATGCTTTTTAATGAGTCTGTTCCTCTGAGATTCCAATATAAACAGTAAATTTTGCTTTCCCAGGAGAAGTTTTAAGACTAAAAGGATGATGGATTTCAAATAACATAATTAATTATTTTTCTGTATATAAACTTAACTAAAACTTTTTAGGTAAAAAATTTGTTTATAAATAAGCTAACTGTCCTATGATGCCATAAACATGCACTCCATTATTTTGCTTTTATTTATTTCCAGTGGATTACTCTGGTTTAAATGCAAAAGTGATTTCACCATAATTTTTTATCTAATAATTATGAGAGATTTATTCACAAAACAGAATCAAAGTACTTGACTTGAAGCTACCTACACAAGCAGAGCCAGCAGTCATGATGAGCAGATTGTTCACAGCACAAAGAGCCCTGGATAGGCATAAGATCTACTGAACTCTCAAAATGTTTGTGTGTGTGTGTAGAGACGAGGTCCTAAAATTCCAAATCCATTTTACTTTCAGTTTTTCCTTGGAGGAATCACTTTTTTTTTTTTTAGGGCCACACCATTGGCATATGGAATTTCCCAGGCTAGGGGTCAAATTGGAGCTGGAGCTGCCACCTATGCCACAACCACAGCAATGCAAGATCTGAGCTTCGGCTGTGACCTACACCACAGCTCCCTAACCAGATCCCTAACCCACTGAGTGAGGCCAGGGATTGAACCCACATCCTCATGGATACTAGTTGGATTCTTTCAACTGTGTCATCATGGGAACTCTGGAACCACTTTTTCATTTGTCTTATATTACTTTACACTCTCTGTAGCCATGTTAATGTGCATATAGGTCATTGCATGGTTTTATTTATACATTTTTCAAATTTAATTTCCAATTTTTCCAAATATATATTGCATTCTGTTCTGGCAGGAATTATTTTCTGTGGCTTAAAAATAATATTGCATTTGTAAATATAATTTCTTCTCCCTCAAATGGCTGTCTCTTTCTCCTTTAGATAAAATGAAAATAACTTTTCAAGGTCTAATGTTGATTTCCACCATTTTTAAGTTCTTATTGACTACAAGGCTAGTTACCTTTCATTACCTCTATAGTCCTCTGGTAGTTCTCCACTGGAACAAGCATGACTTCCTGGCTTCTTTCTATGCCTTCTTCAAGATGTAACTTCATATAATCCTCTTGAAAGAGAGTTCACTGCTATTCTTATTCCAGAACCCCATCATATGACAATTAATTTGGGCTGCCACACAGGTTTCAGTTTTCATATGTAATACTTTTATTTGTCCAAAAAATATTTTGCATCTAAGGGAAGGGCTCCTACCTAATATCTGCTACTCTAGTACACAACTGGGTGATTAACACCTTCCATAATGATTGCTATTATCAGTTCTCACTCAGTTGTCACACAAATCTCACACAATTAGAAAGTAATGAATTTCTTTAAATACTTAATTTGTTGAAGCAATGAAGATGCATGAAATAAAATTTTAAAGAAAGAAAATTTATCCAAAACTTGAAAAGGCAAATACATTTATTTTATTGTAGTTGTAATCAAATTAATTTCTAAATGATTGCACCTAAATTTTAGCAGGGCTAATTATGTATTTTATCATTTGCTTTTCCTCATGACCTGACATTATGAATTTATAGTCTATGTGTCTATTCTATATTTTAAAATTTATTCATGTTTCTATTACCTTACAATAATGGCATAGAGATGAATCTTATGTTACCATGCAAGGAAAAAAATAACGTTAAGTATAAAATAGGTGCTTATAAAAGGACAATTGGCTGGCAGACGTAGAAAGGAATAAAAAAAAGTTCTTTGGGAGAATGATTTTGAGATATTATAACGTCATGACAATTTAAGAGCAAAAATAAAGGCTTTTTAATATATGAAAATATGGAAATAAATAACTTTAGACTATCAAAAATAGAATAATAGTATTTTATATATACTTCATGACAACTCCAAAATAAGAACTAAACTAAAAAAACAAAAACGAAACAGTAATAGGAGTTCCTGTAGTGTCTCAGTAGGTTAAGAATCCAACAGTGTCAATATGAGGATATGGGTTCACTCCCTGGCCTTGCTCAGTGGGCTAATGATATGGCATTGGTGCAAACTGTGGCATAGGCTGCAGATGCAGCTAAGATCTGATGTTGCTGATGCTGTGGCACAAGCCTCAACTGTAGCTCTGATTTGACCCCTGGCCCAGGAACTTCCATATGCTGCAGGTGCAGCTGTAAAAAAACAAACAAAAAACAAAAAGAAACAAAAAAGTATGTAATTGATACATGAAAGTTAAAAGTTATCAATGCATATCTTTATGAAAAATTATCAGGTCACAGAGGAAGCCAGCAAGAAAGGAGGAGATGAAAAAAGGAATTACGAAAGAGCCAGACAGCAGTTAACAAGATGACAATAAGTGCTTACCTATCAGTAATTACTTATATGCAAACTGATTAAATTATCCAACAGAAATTATAGAGTGTCTGACTGGATTTATAAACAAGACTCAACTATATGTTGCCTACAAGAGACTCATTTCAGCTTTCAGGACAAAAATAGACTCAAATTGTAGGGATGGAAAAACATATTCAGTGTAAGTGAAAACAAAAAGAAAGAAAGTGAAGGTAGCACCACTTATATCAGATAAAAGACTTTAAAAAACTGTAACAAGATAATAAAGATCATTATACAATGGTAAATAATAAAGGAGTTAATCCATTAAGATGATATAACAATTTTAAGTGTGTATGCACCTAATATCGGAACCTAAATATATTAAGAAAATAAATAACCAATTTGGAGTTTCTGTTATGGCTCAGTGATTAACGAATCTGACTAGGAACCATGAGGTTGTGGATTTGATCCCTGGCCTTGCTCAGTGGGTTAAGGATCTAGTGTTGCCATAAGCTGTGGTGTAGTTCACAGACACGACTCTGATCCTTCATTGGTGTGGCTGTGGCATGGGCTGGTGGCTACAGATCCAATTAGACCCCTAGCCTGGGAACCTCCATTGCCGTGGGTGTGGGCCCAGAAAAGTCAAAAAAAAAGATCCCCCCAAAAAATTTAAAAATACATACTAACAATTCTGACGTGAGAACAAGACAGAACTACAATAATATTAAAGGACTTTAATACTTCATTTTCCACAACAGATAGATCATTCAGGCAGAAAATCAACAAGGAATCTTGGATTTGATCTTTTGGATGAAATAGACTTAAAAAACATATATATAATAGTCCATCCAACAGCAAATGAACCAAAACCTTTTTCTTTTGTATGAATGGTTCTCCAAGATACATTATATAACAAAAAGGTATTATATAACAAAAAGTTGTAGCAAGGTTAAGAAATGTGAAATCATGCCAAATATCTTTTCTTATATAATGGTATGAAATCACGAATTGATAATAGAGGGAAACTGGAAATTCCACAAATATGTAGAGATTGAACAACACAGTTCTGAGTAAACATTGATTAAAAAATAAATCAGGATGGAAATTTTGAAAATATTGAGGTAAATGAAAATGGAAATATGTCAATCCAAAACTTATGGCATGCAACAAAGCAGTTCTAAGTGATGGGAAGTTTATAGTGATAAACACCTAAATAAGAAAAAGAAAAGATCTCAAATACGTGACTTAACTTTACAACTCAAAGAACTAGAAAATGAGTAATCTAAGCTCAAAGTTAGCACAAGGGACAAAATAACAAATATAAGGGAAAAAAGTAAACCAGAGACTGAGTAAAATAATAGAAAAAATAATCAATATTGACAAAATCCTAGACTAAAATAAAAGGGAAGTAAGATGAAAATAAAATCAAAGAGGAAAGAGGATCAAAAATATAATACATCATGAAAGACTGTCATGAACAGTTACGTATATCAACAGCTTGGATAACGTAAAAGAAAAGGATAAACCCCAAATAACATATAACTATCAAGGTTGAATCACAAGAAACAGACAAACTGAGATGACTGGTAAAAAAGATGGAATCTATAATCAAAATGTCTCAACAAAATGTCAAAGAACAGATGGATTCACTTACAAATACTATGAAATATTTAAATAATATTCAACAGAAATTATTTTTCAACTCTTCCAAAATATTAACACAGAAAGAAGATTTAGAACCTTATTTGACCATGTCAAAGCCAGTAAAGACATTATAAGAAAATAAATATTTGTGATGAAATTAGGTGCAATGTACCCAATTTCTAGTAAATGAGATTCTACAGCATATTAAAAGAATTACACACCAGGATCAATTGTGATTTATTCCTGTGAAGCAAGAATTGTTCAGTATTTACAGGGTGATACAACACATAAACAGAATGAAAGATACATATCATATATTCATGTCAATAGATGAAGAAAATACATTTGACAAAATTTAGCAACATTTTCATGATTTAAACTTACAATATATTAGATTTTGAAGGAATATACCTCAATGTATATGAGATGTCTACAGCTAACAGTATACTCAACAATGAGAATCTAATTTTTTTTTCAGGAAAAATTTGAAACAATGGAATGGTGGCTACTCCCACCACTCCTATTCAACATATTATTGGCCATCCAAGTCAGAGCAACCAAACAAGAAATATAAAACTCATCCAAATTATGGAAAGAAATAACATAGAACTCTTAGATAATGTAATTAAGAAAGCAATCCCTTTTGTATAGCATCAAAAATAAAATACTTAGGACTAAATTTAACCAAGGAAGTGAAAGGCTTCTACATTGAAAACTGTTAGATACTAACAAAAAAAAAAAAAAAAAAAAAAACATGAAAGAAATAACTGGAAAAGATATTCCATACTCCTTATTTTTTATTTTTTTATTTTTTTATTATAGTTGATTTATGTTCTGTCAGTTTCTGCTGTACAGCAAAGTGACCCAGTCATACATATATATATACATTCTTTTTCTCATATTTCATGTTCCATGACAAGTGATTGAAATAGTTCCTGTGCTATACAGCAGGACCTCATTGTCTATCCATTCTAAATGTAACAGTTTGCATCTATTAACCCTGAACTCCAGTCTATCCCACTCCTTCCTCCCAGCCCCTTGGCAACCACAAGTCTGCTGTGCATATCTGTGAGTCTCTTTCTGATCTATAAATAAGTTCATCTGTGACATATTTTAGGTTCCACATATAAATGATTCCATACTCTTTAATTGGGAGAATTTCTACTGTATAAAGTTCCATATTACTCAAAGATATCTACAGATTCAGAGCAATCAAAATCTCAATGACACCTTTTTTTTGCAAAAATAAGAAAGGAAACTTTAGTGAAAAACTGAAAGATTTCCTCTAGGATCAAAAACAAGACAAGTATGTCCACTCTCACCATTTTTATTCAACATAGTTTTGGAAGTTCTAGCCATGACAATCAGAGAAGAAAATGAAATAAAAGGAATCAAAATTGTAAAATGGAGAGTAAAAGTGTCATGTTTGCAGACGACCTAATACTATACATAGAAAATCCTAAAGATGCTACCAGAAAATTACCAGAGCTTATCAGAGAATTCATCAAAATCATAGGATAAAAATCCATGCATAGAAATTTCTTGCATTTCTACACATTAACAATGAAAGTTTAGGAGGAAAAATTAAGGAAAAAATCCCATTCAACACTGAATCAAAGGGAATAAAATACCTAAGAATAAACCTACCAAAAGAGGCAAAAATCTGTATACTGGAAACTGCAATTGCTGATGAAGGAAATTGAAGATGATATGAACAAATGGCAAAATATACTGTGTTCTTGGATTGGAAGAATCAAAATGATTATACTACCCAAGGTGAACAACAGACTGAGTACAATCCCTAGTAACTTACCAATGGCATTTTTCACAGAACTAGAACAATTTTTTAAATTTGTTTAGAAATACAAAAGACTCCAAATAGCCAAAGTGATCTTGAGAAAGAAAAATGGAGTTGGGGGAATCATAGTCCCTTACTTCAGACTATACTACAAAGCAACAGTCATCAAAAGAGTATGTTTCTGACACAAAACCAGAAATATAACTCAATATAAAAGAATAGACAGTCCAGCAATAAACCAACACACCTATGGTAAACTAATCTATGACAAAGGAAACAAGAATATACCATGGAGAAAGGACAGTCTCTTCAATAAGTGGTTCTGGGCAAAATCTTCAGCTGCATATAAAAAAAAAGAAATGAGAAAATTATCTAACAACATACACAAAAGTAAACTTAAAATGGCTTGAATACCTAAACATAAGGCCTGATACTATAAAGCTCTTAGTGAATAACATAGGAAGAGCATACGTTGACATAAAACACAATGACTTTTTTTGGATTTACTTCCTACAGTAATAAAAATTAAAACAAAAATAAACAAATGGGACCTAATTAAAGTTAAAATCTTTTGCATAACAAATGAAACCATAGTAAAGGACATGAAAACCCACAGAACAGGAGAAAATATTTGCAAATGAAGTGACCAATAAAATTTTAATCTCAAAAATATAGAAAACAGCTTGTTCACTCCAATATCAAAAAAGAAAATTGGTCAAAAATATGCTGAAGATCTATATAGACATTATCCAAAGAAGATAGACAGATGGCCAAAATAAAGCACATGAAAAGATGTTCAACATCACTAATTATTAGAGAAATGCAAATCAAAACTAAAATGAGGTTATCACCTCACACAGTCAGAATGGCCATTATCAAAATGTCTACAAACAATAAATGCTAGAGAGGACAAAGAGAAAAGGGAACCCTCCTACACTGTTGGTGGGAATGTAAATTGGTACAACCACTGTGGGGAACAGTATGAAACTTACTTTAAAAACTAAGTATAGAACTAACCTCTGATCTAGCTATACCACTCCTGGGCATACATCTGGAGAAAACTACAATTCAAAAAGATACACACACCTCAATGCAGCACTGTTTACAATGGCCAAGGCATTGGGCAATCTAGATAGCCATCAACAAAGAATGGATAAAGAAGATATGGTACATATATACAATAAAATATTATTCACCATAGAAAAAGAAGGAAATAATACTACTGACAGTGCCATGAATGGACCTAGAAAATGTCATCGTATGTGAAGTAAATCTGAGAGAGGGAGATAAATGTTATATCACTTATATGTAGAATCTTACTTAAAAAATGATATAAATGAAATTATTTACAGAACAGAAAAAGACACATTTCAAAATAAAACTTATGTTTGCCAAGGAAGAAACATGAAGGAAAGGGATAAATTGGGAGTTTGGGGATTGACATACACATATGAAATATCTTTACTCACTTATCCATTGTGGTATTATTCAGAATAAAGACAACGACCTATTTGTCAGCACAAGAATAGATAAATAAAACATAGCATATATGCAAAGGAATATTATTTAGCTTTAAAAATAGAAAATGATGGCATTTGGACAACATAGATGAATTTGGAGGACATCATACTACATAAAACAAGCCAAAGGAAGAAAGATAAATAATGCATATTATTGCTCAACAAGTGGAAACTAAAAAAAAAAGAAACAAAAACAAAAAATAAATTTCATAGAAACTGCAAATAGAATAGTGGTTATTGAAATAGTGTAATAGAATTCAAGGGCTGGGGGTGGGGGTGATGGAGAGATGTTGGTCAAAAGCACAATTATGAATAAATTACAAAGGTCTAATGTATATCACCATTAATATAATTAATAATACTTGCATAATTGGGATTTTCTGGGAAAATAGATCTCAAGCACTCTCACACACACACAAAAAATCAATACAATACAATTGTAACCATGTGTTATCTTGATTGTGCTAATCATTTCACAAGGTGTTTACATATATTGGTTTAGCACGCTGCACACTCTCTCTCTCTCTCTCTCTCTCTCTCTCTCTCTATATATATATATATATATATATATATATATATATATATATATACACACAAGAATAGTCAGATGAAAGAGACATATTAAGTGTGAAGGGGCAAACTATCCCCATGCCCTCTTTAAGAATGCTACCCTCCCAACATCTCTACCTATTTACATACCCAGCAGCTCTCTGAACCTTACATTTTAGAGATTTTTTTTCTGTATAGAAGTGATTGATTAAATCACTGGCCTCTAGTGACTAATTCAACACCCAGCATCCCTCCTCTACCCAGTGGTCAAAGGGTGAAATTTCAAACCTTATATCATCTGGTTGGGTTCCTTGGCAATCAGACTTTCAAAAAGTCACATCATAAACATAAACTCAGGTATGGTTGAAAGGGTTAGCTACTGCAGTGACAAGCTAGATCTCTAACCTGATGAGGGACATAGGAACTCAAAAAAGGATGCATTATTAAAGAAGCAGATGCATAGCATGATCAAATATATAGCACAAATAAGAAATTCCCTTTCAGGATAGTTTGCATTTTGACCACAGTCTGCATGGCTAAGATGTGTAGTCTCTTCTCCTCCCATGAACCACTTAAGTGTGTCTTTTAATTTTTCAGTAAAATGCTTTATCATTCATGTGGCTTGTGGATGAAATGGAGCATGGAGAGTAAACTATATGCCCTATGGTTGGGCCCACTAATGTTTACTTGGGTCTGAATCTGAGGCTATCATTAGATTTAATGTACACAGCACATCCAACAGAACACAAATGTGGTCTTGTAGGGCCTGAATAACATGGTCCAAGTCAATGAAACACATGAAGATGGCTAGGTAAAACCCAAAGAATGTGTAAACTGGACTCAGAATCCAGCAGGTTACTTTGGTTGAAATGAGATATTCAGTACAATCTGTTGTCAGGAGTGTTTTGGCCTACTGTCTTAGGAATCACATCTTAACCCAACCTACCAATGTGCCCAGAACATTTATATTAGCCTACAATTGGGAAAAATCTTCTAACATAAAGCCTGTCTTATAATGTGTTGGACATTTTATTCAAAGTATTGAATACTGTACTGGTGAAAGACAATGGTTGCATGGGTACAGAAAGATTATAAGTATATAGCTTGGGTATCCTCATTAACATGATTAATTGGGAGCTATGGCTTGTTGCCACAGCCCAGCATTATGACAGAGTATTGTACCACATAGTACTTTCCCAGGTTAATATCAAAATTTAACGTGTGGCAGTTCCCCCACCACCACTGCTCCTCAGTGGAGAGAAGATAGTGGGCCTGAACAGTGTCATCGCCACTGGCCTATGTGGGACTCTTTTTATCAGGTACTGCATTTATTTCGACCTGCAAGAGATGGAGTAATCCCAACTTCAAGAAAGCGTGCAAGAACAAAGAAAGAAACAAAAGCTTGCTAAGGGGAGAGCTGGATGTTCCAAGATTCTGTGTTCATGATTATTTTTAATGACATAGATTTATCTACTTGATTTAAAATGTTACGTGTCATGTGTAAGTTAATTAATTACCTGACCTTAAAGATGCTGAAGCTGTTCAGAAATTCTTCCTCAAAGAAATACAGCTTGGTGAAGAGAGTTACTAGCTCATGGTGAATATGAGGATGGTGTAGACCATCTGACAAATGCAATCACTACGTGTGGACATAGTAACAGCAGTTACTGCAAGCGTTACAGAAAACTCTTCCACCCACAGTGTTCCAGATCCTTCTACGTTCCCAACACTTAATCAGAGAACTTTAAGTGTGCAGAGCTTGGCTGAAGATGACATGGAATGAGAAGCAAATGTCAACCTAATCTCAAAATATTTTAAAATTCTTAACTTGGAAGATAAGCAGCTCTGTGGGAGTAAGGGCAAATATGCTTATTATGGACTGTCTTACACCAAAATCTACCAAAATCAATATTCACTTTGTGTAGATCCATTTGTCTGTTTTATTTACTTTTTCCAGTGAAAAGTGTATTTTGATAGAGAGCTTTTCCTTTTATAAATATACTATAATTTACCAAAATATGGATTTTTTTTTTTTATTCCTAAAACGTGAGTCTGGAATGTACATAGAACATGACATTGCTTACATTAAAAATACCCAATACTGGAGTTCCCTTGTAGTGCAGCAGGTTAAGTTCTCCCTTTTATTCTTCCATTCTGGAGTGGGTTAGGGCCAGGGAAGCAGTCTGGAAATATTTTCTCTCAAACTGTTATCTTAAAATCATTATTTATATTTTTATGGCCACACCTATGACATATGGAAGTCCCAACCTAGCTGTTGGATCAGAGCTTCAGCCAAGGCAACACCATATCCTAGCTGCATCTGTGATATACCTGCAGCTTACTGCAACACTGGATCCTTGACCCAGTAAGTGACGCCAGGGTTCAAACCAAGATCCTCACGGACCTTATACTGGGTTCTTAACCCACTGAGCCACAATGAGAACTCCGACATTTGCATTTTTAAAAGGATAAATATATAAACATTTAAAAGTCATTGTAGTTATTTATAAATCCAAGAAAATAAACTAAGTGACATTTATGAACTCTGTATCCCAGAATCCAGTAAAACTATGTGCCTATTTTTTTTCTTTTCTGAACATGATCTTTCAACTTATTTGTTAAATCTATGTTGTAAATAATTGATGTATTCACTTATTTAGTTGTTTTTATTTTTCTGTAGTAAATAATCATCCATTTGTATTGCTCTTCATGAAAGCAGTGATAGCTTTGATGGAAAACCATGACTTAAAGAAATGTTTTAGGAGTTCCTGCTAGGGAGCACTGGGTTAAGGATCCAGCATTGCTGAAGCTGCGGTATAGGTTGCAGCCAAAGCTTGGATTTCATCCCTTGCCTGAGCACTTCCATATACCATGGGCAAGGCCAAAAAAAAATACTTTAATGCATTCATTTGAGATTTCTTCTAACCTTCCCTTCTTTCCTCATGTTTCTTTTTGTGAGGGAGAATATTAACAATGTTTTTTGTATTTCCACATATTGGTTTTTTATTCACTCATTGAGTGAAGAAATATCTCTTTGTTGATGTTGGCAAAGTTAAACTCTTAGAATCAAAGAGTAGAATATTGGTTACCAGCGGAAGGGATAAAGGAGAAATGGGAAATTGTTTAATTGATGCAGAGTTGAACTTTTGCAAAATGAAAAAAAAATCTACATGTACAATGTACAACCATGTGCATATGGTTAATACTATTCTCTTACAAGTTTTAAAATGGTTAAGATGGTAAATTTCATGTTTTTTTTTTACTATAATAAAAACAAATTAAGCCCCAAAAGAGGAATGGAAACATTGGGATGTTACGGATAATTTTTGATGAGGACTTAAGACACATTTTTTTTCTTTTTTTGGCATATGGAAGTTCCTGGACTTGGGATCAAATCCAAGCCCTTAACCCACTGTACCTGGTGGGAATCGAATCCACCCCTCAGTAGTGACCCAAGCCACTGCAGAGATAATGCCAGATCCTTGACTTGCTGTGCCACAGTTGGAACTCTAAGAACTCAGGACACTTATGATACTGAATATATTCTGATGATGAAAAAATGCAGTGGGGAGTTCCCTTTGTGGCTTAGTCAGTTAAGGACCCAAAATCTTTGTCAGGTTGCAGGTTTGATCCCTGGCTTTACTAAGTGGGCTAAGGATCTGGCATTGCTGTAAGCTGTGTAATACCTTGTAGATGTGGTTTGGATCCAGTGTTGATGTTGCTGTGGCATAGACTCCAATTCAACCCCTAACATGGGAACTTCCAAATGACGCAAGTGCAGCCATTAAAAAAAAAAAATTGGAGTTCCCATAATAGCTCAGCAGAAATGAATCTGACTAGGATCTGTGAGGATGCAGGTTCAATCCCTGGCCTCTCTCAGTGGGTTAAGGATCCAGCATTGCTGTGAGCTGAGGTGTAGTTCACAGACACGGCTTGGATCGTGTCTTGCTGTGGCTGTGGTGTAGGCCAGCAGTTACAGCTCTGATTCAACCCCTAACCTGGGAACCTGCATATGCTGTGGTGCAGCCCTAAAAAGAAAAGAAAAAATATGAATTTGAAGAAAACTTTGGAATATCTGATGAAGATAGGGAGATTGGTATAATATGGGAAAATTCTTTGAAAGACTAGTTAGGTATATAATAATGTGACCCTCTGATAAGGCTGTTTTATTTGTTTGTTTAATATTAGTAAACTTCTGAAATGGCTATATTAACCTCAAAGAATATTGATGATTAAAGTCATTCACATATGAAAGTGTTTTTGTGGAAGTCAAGAGGAGAATCACAAAACTGAAGAAAAAAAAATCTAAGATATGAATCGTTAATGAAGATTAAAGGGACAGATTAACTTTATCTGTGTTACCCTTCACTAAAGTGACACAGCTCAGTGCCAAGAGAGAGGCTCCTTGACCTGCAAATCCTTTGACACCGGAAAGGGAGAGTGTTTAAGTGAGAACATACTTTCCCCAGCTGTGCAGGCCTGCCAGAGGGACCCATTTCACCTCACCTCATCTAGAATAGTAAAGTGTTCTGAGAGATCTGTGGGATGAGGGAGAAGGAGGCGATTGGGAAATCATAAGCCAGAGGTCTGGAAGGGCATCAAAAGGACATAGAGTCTACTAACCACATAGCCAACTTCTTTGAACTCCTCTTTCAAACCATTATGAATGCCTCATCTGCAAACCTACAAACCTATCCCAACTGTGTCTTGAACACCCCCAATTCTCTGTGCTTCATTCACACACACCCTAGGCCAGCCCTCTATGTGTGCCCCCATGGATATTGAGAGTAATACATTGCAGATCATAGTGAGCATGCACAGAAAGCTTACCTAAATCTGGGGCACTGAGAGAGGGTACACAAACTTGAGCACTCATCATCATACTAAAGAAATCAACTGGTAGACTATTGCCACAAGGCTTGATTTTTTAGGATCCAGCAAAGGCATGCAATCTTAAGGATTCTCTCCCATACTTTATAAAGGAGTCAAGAATACTCACTGTGGGAAGGATAGTCTCTTCAATAAATGGTGTCAACAATACTGGATATCCACATGCAAATGATTGGTGTCTACCAATCTTGTACCATTCACAAAAATTACCTTGATATGGGTTAAGGAAATCTTGGCTTTTGTGACAATATGGATGGACCTTGAGGACATTATTCTGAGTGAAATAAATCAAATGAGAAATATAAACCCTATATGATATTGTTTTTTATGTAACATTAAAAAAATTTTTGAAATCTTAGAAATAGAGTGTTGGTTACCAGGGACTGAGCATGGGTGAAGCGGAGTAGGTGGAAAATGAAAAGATGCTGGTCAAAGAATGCAAGCTTTATTCTCTGATAAATTGTTGAATGCAATTTATTCAACATGAATAAATTCTGGAGATCTAATGTAAAACATGGTAATTATCATTAATAGTAGTGCATTGTATACTTGAAATTTGCTATGAGAATAGATATTAAAATGTTCCTACCACAAAGAGAGATGGGGTAATGGATTTGTTAATTACCATATTGTGATAATAACTTAACAGCGTATATGCATATAGAATTATTGCATTGTGCACTTTATGTACAGAATTAGGCTAATAAAATGTGGAAAATTATGATGATAATTCAAGGAATGGTGTAGTATTGAAAACTTTGAAGCAGAGTGAAGCAATGGTATAATGTTGAGAAGTCTCTGATGAAAACTGGCAGCACTACATATTGGGCAACATTTGCTGAATAATAGAAGTACTGATATTAAAAATGTACCCATTGTCATTTATAAAAATATTGATTAGGAATGGAAGAAGTATTAATTTATACAGAAACATTTCATAATGAAAGGTGGCAATACTATAATATAGGGGAATGCATTGAGATATCTGTAATATATTGGGAAATTTCAAGTGAGAAGTGGAAGTATTCATATATAACTGGGAAACTTCTAAAGGGGATTTTGGTTTCTGGTATCACATGGAAGAAGATCTGGTGAGGAATTAGAGAAAATCATAATACTAGAAAATGTCCAATGAGAGATGGATTCACTATTAAAATTTTGAGAAAATTTTATGTGGATGGAATTCATAGTATCAAATGGAGAAATTTCAAGTGAATTATGGGAATAGTGGTATAATATGGAAAAAGTTTTGATGAGGAAAGGGCATTAATATGGTATGAGGGATTTTCTGATAAGGAATGGGATTGCTGGTAAGATATTGAGAAATATCAGAAGGCAGAAGGCAGAGGACACATATCATATGAAGAAAATAATAATGAGGAACAGAGTTGATGATATAATATTGGAAAATTTCTGTGAGCAATCAAGGCACTAATTTTAATATTTGTAAATATTCTATGAAGTAGTGAAGTGCTAGTATATTATTTTAAAAAACCTCCTATAAGAAAAAGAAACACTGGTAAGATAATGGTAAAGTTCCTGCAAGAGAGGAGAACATTTCAGTAATATGGACAAACTTCTGATGGGATGAAACACTGATATAGAACTCAGAAACTATTGGAGTGAAATGGGAACATTGGCATAATATTTTTTTAAGATGCCAAAAAAAGAATAGCTGAAGAGAAATAATATTCACAAACATAAATATGTGAGCATCTCATGATGACTGGGGACACTGGTAAAATATTCAGAGAATATTGATAAGGAATAGCTACACTGACATATCTCAATGCATTCCCCTATATTATACTATTGCCACCTTTCATTATGAAATGTTTTTGTATAGGACTCTGGTAAAGAATGGAATCAGTGATATAATTTCTGAAGAAAAATGAATTTTGAAATGTCATTGGGATGCTCTGAAGAGGAAAGGTGACATTCATGTGGCATTTAAAAAGGGCTAATAACAAGTTAGTTTGCTGAAATAATACTTTAAATTATCTTATTATCATAGAAACATTGGAATAACAAAGGATATACTTTCAAGAGGAATTGAGGGCATTGGCATATTATTAGAAACTTCTGAAGAGAATATGGCATTGAAATCATATGGCAAAAGTTGTGATGAGGATAAAGACGATATACAATTAGAAATACTTGAATGAGGAGTTCCTGTTGTGACACAAAAGAAATTAATTTGACTAGTATCCGTGAGGATGCAGGTTGGATCCCTGGCCTCTCTCAGTGGGTCGAGGACCTGGCATTGCCATGAGCTGTGGCTTAGGTTTCAGATGCAGCTCAGATCCTGCGCTGCTGTGGCTGTGGCATAGGCCAGCAGCTGTAGCTCTGAATCTACTCCTAGTCTGGAAACTTCCATATGCCATGTATGTGCCCATAAAAAGCAAAAAAAGAAAAAAAAACTTGAATGAGCAATGGGAGCACTGGCATGACATTAGAAAATTTCTGATGAAGAATGGAGGAACTATCATAATACTGAAAAACTTCTAATAAGGAATTGGATATTCATATAATATTGAGAAAATTGTATGAAGGGCAGAATGTACTCTATAGTATTGGGAACAAAGACACAGATATAAATTTGAGATACACTGTTATAAATTTGATGAGGTATGAGGACACGTATAATGTTAAGAAACAGAATATACATATTAGGAACATAATATTGGGGGGGTTAATGAGAAATATAGACATTAATGTATGCCTTGAAAACTTCTCATAAGGGAATGTTCGTGGAGTCATCACATTGAAGAGTAAAGGGACAATGGTTTAATATTGGGAAATTATGACAAGAAAGATGAGCACTCTTACAATATTGGGAAACTTCCAAAGTAAAATGGTGCTCTGGTATAAAATGAAAAATTAAAAAAAAATCAAAACTTTAATGAAGATATAATATTTGATAATAACATTTGACGTACTATTTGAAAATTGCTATGAAGAATGAGATGTGGTATAATATTTGAAAACTTCTGATGAGGACTACAGGAAATATTGCCATATGCTGAAGCCTCTGATAAGTAATCATGTCACTGTTATATTTGGAAATTTCTAATGAAGAATGGACCACTGGTATACTTTTGAAAAATTTTGATGAAAATAAGAGCAGTCATTAAACATAAAATTATGATGAAGAGTGGTATTTTGCTATATTATTTGGATCCTTCTGATGAGTGGAGGCACTGTTTATAATTATGGGAATGCAGATGAGGAATGGGTGCTATAATTCTATTTTCAAAATCTTCTGATGAATTATGTAGGTACTGGTATCAGATAAAGAAAATTATTTAGAAGTGTGAGCATTTCAAATGAGGGACAATTCTGGTTTAATAATATTAGAAAATAACTAATGAAGACTATGGATACTGTCATGATATTTGTAAGTTTCTAATGAGGATTGGGGCAGTGGTATAATAAAATAAAATTTTCAAGTATGAAAGGGCATTCTTATATCATATAGAGAAATTTCTGATGAAGCATTGATACAATAAGGAGAAACTTCTCATAATGAATAGACCAGTGGTATAATATTGAGCCTCTTCTGTGAGGAATATAGACGCTGGTATTTTATTGGAAAAATTAGATAGAAAATGAGAACAAGGAAAATATTAGGAATTGCCAAATGTTTCTCAATGGTATATTGATGTCTCGTTTCTCCTCGGAAGTTTCCCAATATTACACTAGAGACAGCATCACTCATCACATTTTCCACATCACACTATTGCCTCTAATCATGAAAAATTTTCCCATAACAATACTCCCATAATTCATAATATTGGGAAATTTCTAATTAAGGAAATACTCAAAAATATTTATTTTGAATATTTCTAATGAGAAATGGGACCACTGGTGTCACATGGAGAAACTCTGATGAGTAGAGACACAAGCATAATTTTGGAAAACTAAGTAAAGAATGGAAAACTAACTAAGGAATGGAGGCAGTGCTGTTACATTGTAAAACTTTTGGTGAGAAGGAAGATAGTGTTATAATATTATAAGAAGTCCAATGAAAAATGTGGTCACTAATTTAATATTGGCGACTTTATTATGAGAAAAGTGAAAACTGCTAGTCTATTGGGAAATATCTGATAGAGACTGCATGCACTGGTATAAAATGTAAAGTCATCTGTTGAGGAATACGAGACACAGATAAAATATTGAGAAACGTCCAAATTTTAAAACTTAGGATGATGAATAGGAGCCACAGCCTAATATGGAGAAATACGGGTGAATGATGATGGTGTGGTATGACGGCAGAGATCTGCTATCAAGGATTGAAGACACAAATATTACGAGAGTGTGGGCATTGGAATAATATCAGTAACTATCAAATGAAGAATTAAGGCAATCATATGTTATTGATATATTTCTTATAGGGTAGTACTTTAATAATAACTGGGAAACTTCTGACAAAATGGAGAGTTTTGACTGTTGAAAGACTTTTAATGAGAATTGGTATCAGGAAATGTTGATGGGGGATATTTTCATTGATATGGCATTCAGTGAGGACTGATTGGCACAATATTAGGAAAATTATGAGGAATGGAGCCACTAACATAATAAGTGGAATTTTCTAATGATAAATAAGGAAAGTGACATGATTTGGGATGTTCTCAATTGTGAATGAAACACATGATGTTGAAAATCTGTCTGTGGACCACATGGTAATATGGAAATTTTATGATATAATATTAGAAATATTCTGATAAGGAATGGAGACATGAGTAGAATATTGTAAAACATCTAATAAGGAATTAATACACTGGTATAATACTGGGAAACTTCTGATGGGGAATGGAGAAACTGATACATTACATACATAGGGAAAACAGGAAGTCTAGCTGGCAAACCAGGAAATATATTCATAAGTATATACATGTTCTCTTTTAAAACACAACGATGGCAGAATACTTCCTTGAATTTAATATTGCTATTTTGCTTGCACACTGAGATAAATTAATCATTTAAAATATTTTTCATTTGAATAGACATCATTGATATCTTTAAACGACATTAGTTTTTCTTCATTTTGCCTCACTACCTTTTCTTTTCCCTCTGTTCACAATGTATTTTTAAAATATCTGCTTTGCCTTTATTTACGCTCTCTAAAACAAATATCTTTCTATTTACCATATTCACAAATTAAAATATTACAATCCTTCTCTATTCTCATATAATTTGCTGTTCCTCCATGATATTTCTCATTCTGTCCTACTTTTCTTAGCATAAATGCAGCTTGAGGTGTCTGGTAACCCTCCAGGTGACCTTTTTCAATAGATTGCATAATTTACCATTTTTTTAGCAGTACCTGCTTCTTGTGGAAGTTCCTGGGCCAGGGATTGAACATCCACCGCAGTTGCAACCTGTACAACAGCTATGGCATCACTGGGTCCTTAACTGTCTGTGCCACAAGGAACTTTCCAATAATTTAGCATTTTGAATAACACAGAAATTGTGAAGAATTAGATTATCTTAGCACATCATCATAAGTATTTGATTAATAAATAAGGGAATAAAAGGATTAGGCATATTGAAAATGAGTTTGTAATATAAATTTAAGGATTAAAGCATAGGCTATAATTATATAAAATCATAACTTAAAAACTAAATGTTTATGAAGATGAAAAGGAAGGAGGTACATAATATGTCCTAGTACCATCTACATACCTAATGCTAAAAATATGTTTTCATAGAAACTGGCACAGGGACCTTGAGTAGGAGACTAATAACTAATCTTGGGACCAGAAGAAACTAAAAAAAAAAAGAAAAAGAAAAAAAAGAAAAGGGTTAAAGTGAGTACTGGATCTTGTAAACTGAATTGTATTTTATCAGGAAAAGGAAGGAACGGTTTGACAATAGGAGAAGGAGACAGTACATATGCAAAAACAAGAGAAAGTTGTTAGTAGGCCATAGAATTTATCTTCTTGGTAAAGCAATATGTGATTGGCTATGACTGGAAATGAAAAAAAAAATTAAATGGAAGTGCATCACATATTATGCAAGCAGAATTAAGGCTAGCTATAAGAATTTTTGTGTTAATTAGAGAAAATATGTCCTGTGTATAAGAAAAAAAAATTGAAAGTTAACTTTTTGAGGAACTACTTTAACCAAAGTCTCTCCAGTGCCCTAATTCTAATGCATCCCCTGACACACTTCGGAGGTGTGCAGTGGGTAGTGTATTTCAGACTCCTCACATAACCCTGGACAAAGTGTTTGTGCCATACACAACATAATCATAAATAGCAGCACTGGTGGACTTTAAGATTTCACATCCATGGATTTCTGTATGTGAAAAAAAAATCCTTACATTTATTAGTGTCACCCCTTGAAAATCAGCAGTTTCTGAGTTCAAGTATCCCCAGCAATGTAGGCCAGCCAGCTGTATCCCTGAGGTTTGCGTGATTATAAATTATACACAAGGAATTCCCTTTGTGTCTCGGTTGGTTAAGAGCCCCACTAGTATCCATGAAGATGTGGGTTTGATCCCTGGCCTTCCTCAGTGGGTTAAGGATGCAGCATTGCCTTGAGCCATATTATAGTTCACAGGTACGGCTCGGATCTAGTGTTGCTATGGCTGTGATGTAAACCGCGGCCTACGACTCCTATTTGACCCCTCCTGGAAACTTCCATATGCTGCAGGTGTGGCGCTAAAAAGATGTAAAAAAATTAAAAAATTTAGAAAATAACAAATAATATACTAATATGCAAGTACATGTGCATATATATATATACATGAATACAGATATGTGTCTATATCACTATTAAGAAAAAGTGCTAATTGAAATCCTTGACTTTTAATTTTAAAAAGTCTCCTGAGGAAAGAAAGTTTTCTAAACTTACTTGAGTCTCTAAAGAATATAATCATTAATGAGTTTACAAACAAAATTTGGAGATGAAATTAAGATTATTTTACTCCATGCAGTAGGATGCCCCCGTGGGAATTTGGGCTGATTTTAAATCTTTATAATTTTCAGTGAGACATATTTCCAAGTGACTGCTATGGAATTACCCAGGGTTAATTCAGCAGTTGCCTAGTCTCAAAAATGATCTAGGGTCAGAATTTCCTATGGAAAACCCATCCTCTTGGTTCTGATGCTCAATTTCAAAGGAAAAACAATTGGATCAAATTGGGGCTTTCTCTTGCGTTTTTCCTAAGCTAAGAAATTTCCACTGATCAGGGAGACATCTTATCAAGCAAAGCTAGAATTTGTTAAGAAAAAAGTTTACTTTCCTGGGGTGAGAGGCTATTTGTAGTATTTCCTAAGTTAGAGCAGGACCTTTGTCCTGAAAAGAACATGGCCTTGACTCATAGAAGATACTTGAGAATTCTTTGAGTGTTAAATTCTGGGGTATGTTGTATAATCTTGAAAGTCTGATACATTTACTTGAGCATTCATTTTAAAAAATAATCCAAAATAAATTTCTTCTGTTGCAAATAAACTTTGCTTTAAGACATAAATCCACTGTTTGTTCTCGGCAGCAACCACTCTTCTTTATCAATGTCTTCAACTTCACTTAATGGCAATATGCTTACAGTTTTTATTTTGTGTATCTTCCCAGAAACAATTTCAATCATTCTGTCTGTCTCTGTGTCTTTCCCTTTCTCCAGCCACCCAATGTCCTTACCAAGGACATTGACTAATTCAGTACTATAACATCATGAGGAATATTTGAGCTTTTGATTTCTTCTGTTTCACCTTTCCTCACACTACCTCCATGATTATGGTCTCCAGATCATCTTCACTAGGCAATAGGTGCTTGGCAGGACATCTTCCACTGGAACATGATTTTGTGTGAGTCGAAATTTATACTTTTTCAGTTTTCTGCAAAAATAGATCAAAATAATATTAAAAATGTCTTCATGAAATTTTGGATATTTGTCCTAAAGTGTTATGGTTTAATAATATGTTACCATAGATTATTGATTTTTAAAACTATATTAGTTATATAATATTATAGTTAATATATAAAATACATACTGGTACTTTATTGGAATTACAATGCCTATGTTAATGGATCTAGGACAAAGTTAAGTTTTTCAATTGATTTCAAAGTAAGGAATAAAATCCTTCTTTCCATTGATTCAATTACATATGCTCAGACATAGCATTGAATTTTAAATTAAATTTGCTAGACTTCAATAATAATTTTATCATAAATTTAATTTTTTTTCTGTCTATCCTGTTGATCTTAAAGTATGGAGGGGGTGTGCTAACATTTTTTTTATTACTAGTTTATGATTTTCTATTAGTCTTTGTATTTCTAACATCTACTTGCATAATGGTGATGTAATCTCACTTGTCTCATAAATTCATGGTTATTGCATCTTCACTGGAAATTTATTATTCTACAGATAGCATAACTTCCTTGACTTTTGTCATAGGATATGTTTTTGTTTTGAATTCTGATTTATCTTCTATTTGTTTTGTGATATCTGTTTTACATTTTTTTTAATTTCTGATATTTTTTGGCCACATCTGTAGCATGTCACGAGGGACAGGGATCAAACCTGTGCCATGGAAGCAACCCAAGCCACTGCTGTGACAATGCCAAATCCTTAAACTCCTGCACCACAACGGAACACCCCTACACACCAATTTTTAAATCCATTTTATTTATGCGTTTCCTGAACAATGAATACACTCAATTTTGAAAATTTCAATATAATAGTAATACTAGGTAAGCTTCATTCATTCACATTTTGATAAAATTAATATATTGACTTTTCTTCATATCCTTCCTTATTTTTGAAACTTTTCTTATTCTTTCATCATTTTACTTTATAAATTTGCTTATTAATTTTTATGTTTTCTTTGGCTTGATCATCTACTTTAATTCTTTGACCTGTCAAAAATCACATGCTATTTGTAAATATATTTCAATTAAGATGCAAAACTTTTGATGTTATCTTCAAATCTGGTATTTCTACACACATTTATTCTACCAATTTAATTATATAAAGTGATATTAAATTGCAAACTTATTTCTATGTAAAGAAGTGTTGTCTCAAGCATTTCTGACTGACTCTTGTTTCAAGCATTTCTCAAATATGTGATGCAAGCTAGATTTCTGCAAGTGAAAATCAGTAAAATATTAAATTATAATTACTCATAAGCAATTTATTTATTGGTTAAATTGATTAAAGTTATTATTTTTATAAGTAATCATAATTATAGGGAGATAGGATGTCAAAACACTGTAGTTATTGCATTTTCATCATTTCTGTAATGCAATAGAAATATAAGAGCTAATAATAACTTTGGCAGGAAAGTTGATTTTTATATATATGCTAATTACTAGGAACATATGTTTCTATATATTATTTTTTAATTTAATTTTATTGGAACATAGTTGATTTACAATGCTGTATTAATTTCAGGTGTACAGCAAAGTCATTTAGTCATACATACATCTATTCTTTTTTTCTCCATATTGGTTACTATGAACTACTAAGTATATTTCCCTATGCTATACAGTAGGTTCTCACTAATCATCTATTTTACACAGTAGTGTGTATATGTTATTCCCACCCTCCCAATTTTCCCCCACCCCCCACAATAGTTTCACTTTTGGCAACCATAAGATGGGTTTTGAAATACGAAAGTTGGCTTCTGTTTTATTCTTTTCTGAGAGTTACAAGAAAAGTATACCCAAGCATATTGTTTAATCAAATATTTTATTCTTGTCAAAGCAAAAATGAAATGATCTTAACACCATATTTCTGAAAATACTGATATTTAATGAATGAAAATTCTTGCTTCTTTCTCTTTCTGGATTGTTTTTAGAGTGGAGATTCCTCACTGAGCATGGAGAGGGAGAACTGGACCTTGATAACAGAGATCAACCTTACAGGGATACCAACCACCAAAGTCTTTGGGAACTTCCTGTTCTTGATTTTTTTAATGGCCTACTTGATGACAGTCCTTGGGAATTCCCTCATTATTACCCTGATTTTTGTGGATGACAGACTTCATTTGCCCATGTATTTCTTCCTCAGCAATCTCTCTCTCAGTGAAATATTAACCACAACCTGTGCTATTCCCACAATGCTGGCAAGCTTCCTGTTAGGAAAAAAGAACATCTCAATTGGTGGTTGCTTTGCCCAGATGTATTTCTATTTCCTGTCTGGATGCACTGAGTTTATCCTTTTTGCTGTCATGTCCTATGACCGCTATGTGGCCATTTGCAGCCCCCTTCAGTACCCTATGATTATGACTAGCTCACTCTGTGTTCATCTTGTCATCCTCTCCTGGGTGGGTGGCTTTCTCCTGATCCTCCCATCCATCATTCTTAAGGCAAGACTGCCATATTGTGGCCCCAATGTGATTGATCATTTTTTCTGTGACAGTGCCCCCTTCCTCCATTTGGCCTGTGCTGACATACATTTCATAGAGCTGTTGGACTTCCTCAGCTCCCTGGTCCTGCTCATCAGCTCCCTCTCCCTCACAGTGGTCTCCTATGTTTACATCATCTCCACCATTCTGAAGATACCCTCAGGCCAAGGTCAACGTAAAGCCTTTGCTACCTGTGCCTCTCACTTCACTGTGGTCTCTATGGGCTATGGAATCTCCATCTTTGTCTATGTCCGCCCCTCACAGAAGAGCAGCCTGCACCTCAACAAGATCCTCTTCATCCTCTCCAGTGTCGTCACACCACTCCTGAATCCCTTCATCTTCAGTTTACGAAATGAAACCGTGAAAGATGCTCTGAAGGTTACCTTGGTCAAGTGCCAGAACTTCCTTAAGGGGCTTAGATCCAAGTGAAAGGATCTGTGAGGATGATATGAAACCTGAGTATTCATAGCCTTGCAGAGAATGAGTTCAGCAGTTGATACTATAAAAGGAAGAATGGTTCTATTATACTGTATTATTTACACTCAAAAACACAGCCTAACTGGATTCATGTACAATTTATTTTTTCAAGTTGGAAAATCAATATTGAAATACATAATTTGGTAGTGAAGATATTGACACAGTACTATATGCAGTACTATACTATGATGTAGTGATGTTGCTGCTATCAATAAGGATGATCAAGGTAATAACACTGGAATAAAGAAGGGCTCTATGTGTATATTAACTCTGTTGATAGGAAATTCAGGAAGAAGAAATAATTCATATTTCTGATTCTGTAGGAGGAACACAAATACACACACATACACACTCACATAGATTAATCATAGAATAACTTCTGAGCATTTAAACTTCAACTGTAAACGTGTCAACAAACTGTATGAATGTTGGCTTTCTATTATTTATTTTTCTTATATATTACTTCTCTGTAAAATGTTCTCTTTATCTTATGAATTTTTCTTTTATGTTAGTTTAGATATCCTCTTCTAAATGAAGTCATTATCCTCTTCCAGCTAGAAATGATGATTTCTTTCTTCTTGGCATATATTTATACAGTAAGTTTTACTATTTTAGAGGTGTAAGAGACAATGCCAAATATTTGCTTGATAAAGTCAAATAGACCTTATCATTTTTATATGATAGCATTTTAAAATTTTTGTTTAATATCAGTTATTTATTTGCTATCTCTCCCAATGAAAATGTTATACCTTTGATTTATAAAAAAAATTTCTTACAAAAATATTTTAAAATATTATAGACAAGAACCAAACAAAGAAACAACTGTACCTAGATTTTTGTTTAACCATCTTTTTTCTGTTTTCTCTTTGCATAATATCTTCACGAACATGACAGATTGACTTCACTCACAGGTAAGCAACACAATCAAATTCAGTTTCTGAACTTTACATTTGCAATGAACAATAAAGAGAAGTTGAACCAATTCAAGTTTGAAATATCCTAGTTATTTAACTTTATTTTCTGGCATTAGCCCTATGTCTTCATAGGACTAACCAAATAAAGACAGCCTCTTTATGTCAGAGTGACTGGCTATATACTTCTGGAAGGAATAAAATTTCAGGAGGAAAAGAAGTTTTCTTAGTTGACTTTTCCATACTTTCTCACACTCAATCAAATTCTACACTGATATAAATAATGACAGTACAGCCATATATTTCATCTATCTTTCACCAAATAGATAAGCTTAGCCTTTAATTTATGGTCAACGTTGGGCTCCTTTTTAAAATAGAACAAAATACCAAATGTAATTTCTCTGGGAAACCATATTTGCAAAGCAATAATTTTCCATAGAACACCTGGTCTTGTAGTCAACCTATCAATGAGAGGATGCAAGGACATTCTATAAGGCATCCATCTACAAAGGGGAACACTTGGATGATGACCTGTCTTACTGAGGGTCATAAACACCCTTCCCAGTTCTGCCGTTCTTGGTCCAAATGATTAATATAAATAAGATCAAAATATATTGATTCTAAAGATGGAAATATTTATCTCATATTTGGTTGATAGAAAAAGTGAAAGTACTATAGAGTGTTAGCTTTTCTGCAGTGAACCCTACAGTACAAAAAAGTAAGACCAGTGGCAGAGGAAAAATTTGCACAGTTGTTGGTTGACCATTTCAATTAAGGAAAAGTATTTCCTTAGTCTATTAACCTGGCTGCCACAGATTTTTATCACTTTTGATATATTCCTCTTTATGTCTTTCGCTCCCTCTCTCTTGCTCTTTAGGGCCACATCTGCAATATATGGAAGTTTCCTGGCTAGGGCTCGAATTGGAGCTATAGCTACTAGCCTACACCACCACAATGGCAATGCAAAATCCTAGCCATGTCTGTGACCTACACCACAGCTCATGGCAATGTTGGATCCTGGACCAAGTAAATGAGGCCAGGGGTCGGACCTGCATACCCATGGCTACTAGTTGGACTCATTTCTGCTATGCCACAACAGCAACTCCCTGTCCTTCACTATGTTTCTGAAAAGAAATTTGTAAATGAGAGCCTGCAAAGTACTCTTGCTATTGGGATGTCAGCTGAGTCTGAGCATCTAGCACCTAACCAGTTCATACCTCAGTTATAATGTTTTCTATTCATATCGTTTGTAGAAACTATATCTGGCTAGAGCTCTAGTTTATGTTCTTGTTAAAGAAATGAGATGAGAATTTAAGATTCAGTTTGATAATTAACAACATCAGATAACTTGTTTAATTATAATTCCCATTATGTATAAGCCCTGTATTTTAATTTTCTCTCACCACATTCAGGATTATGCATAATCTGTATGTCTCAGCTTCTATTACTCTGGTTCAGACTCTTCCTGGACTCCAAGTGATGATAATAACTTCTCCTCTGGTGTGTTCCTTGTTCATGGTATTATGAAGGTGAGATGTGCTTTACAATGGCATTATCTTGATTTTGTCATTCAGGGGATGCACCCAAGAGATTGGGTGATAAGACAGATACTCGACTAGCCCATATTTTTCTATAACCACTGCCAGGATCTCATAATTACATACAAGTTGTACAAATCCATAAGAAACTTGGTGCCAACTATGCGTGGCCTTTTATCATATCACTGCTAAGGAAGGACTTTCTTCACTATGCTTTAATCTATTCCTTTTGTTACATTTCCTATTGAATGTGCCAGTTTGAGTAATTGGAACTTTTTCTCTCCCCCTCTGCCTCTTTCTGTCTCTCTTTCTGTCTCTCTGTCTCTTTCATGCCCACACTCTTCTTGGCTCATTAACTAAAGAGTACATGATTAATTCAAAACATTATGATGTGTTAAAAATTTCCTAACAAATTTCCTGAACAGTCCATACTCAATGGAAATATATGAAAAATAATAAACAGTAGATGATAATTTAGCTGACTATCATAAGTATTAATGTTGCTGGTTTTCCCATCTGCAATGAAAGAAATCCTCATTCTCACATATGTAACATAATATTGCTAATTCCATAATTTTGGGCTTAGCACCTTCAGTACATTGATTTTAGACATTAAGTTCTGGATTGCTTTTTTTTTCCAGTTAAAAAAAAAAACTTTATTCTAAGTAGGCCAGTGGTAAGATAGGATTTTGCTGACTCAGAAAAACCTATACGAGTACCTTGAATCAAAACAATGGTATTCATGTTGACTCAAAGGCTACCAAGTCTTTCATTGACATCTTTAATCTGTGCTTCTCTCTGTTCATTAGAACGCTTCTTTCTGATATGAAAATGTTTTCAGGGGGGATATAGCAGGTGAAGGATTTGTCCACTAGCCCATTGTAACTGCTGCCACCAAGAAGGAACTTACTCTGAATCTAAGTTCTATTTTCGAAAAATATAGAGGATTACTATTATATATCTAACTTGAGTGAATTAACCCTCCTGCATTAAGAGGTGTTGGCTTATCTTGACTTAGTTCCATCCTAGAGTCACTTAACTATGATAAGGAACTCTGTTTATATATGAAGTTAATAGAGCTTATTTTTCTACCTGGAGCACTTTGGAATACAAAAATATTTTAATGGTTATGTTGGGATAATATGAATATAAATTGAACTATGCTGATGGTGCTGGGGAAAGATCTTCATACCTTAGAACAACATGGGACATTCTACTTTTTACTTCCAATCATGTAATAGGAAAACACAATGCCCTCACGTCCCTGTCACGAGGAAAATTTTGTTTGGCTTATTAGTAAATTTCTGCTAGCTTAATGGAATTTTGTGGGTTTCCTTGTCTTATAATTCTCCTTAATGAAAACACTTATTCTTACTTGGTGATGATTTTCTCTGTTTATAAGTCCTCCTCCTTCATATAGTCCATATCTTTCTATGCCCATTCTATCCCCTAGAAGTTGATTTATTTAAATTGCATCACACAGGCTCTCTTGCATGCTGACTTCCATTGGGTTCATCTAATGACGGGTACTGTTGGGAGAAACTAAGTGAATAGAGAGGCAAGTGAGGGCATTTATTTATTCCATTTGCACATGCTGAACTTCTGGCATTTCTGTGTTTTGGTAGGCAAGTTGGCCAAATTATTGAATGTCATTCACCCTCTTTCTACAGAAGCTCTTATGTTTGTTAAATAGGCCCATTGAAATATAGCTATAGGGTTATAATAAAAACCAAGAATGCATTGAGGTAAAGTGTTTAGTAAGTATTGATAAAGAGTTACTGAAATATCATAATTCCCTGGATATACCAGCCAATCACAGAGAGGTAAATGATTTATCCTCATGAGATAGTATACCTCTGAAATTCCGTATTTATCCTTTTAACAGCAAATACGTTACCTTATAACAGAGGACATAATTTCATAGTTGTAAGCATACTAGTGGGATCACACTCATTGAATTCACAAGAGTTACCACATTGTTTGGCAGAAACTAACTTGATAGAATAGTTAGATGACTAAAATCTGACGCACATCACTGTATGAAGTTCTACTGATATAGAGGATATAATATGTACTGTAAACTGGAGGCAAAACCATGGTGGTATTTACCCTGAGCCATATTACAGTAATCCATAAAACAATGGAAAATATGGGATGCCCTTTCTCAATATTGCTTTTATGGAAAATATAATGGCCAGGGAGCTGGATTCTGATTACCAAAGTGAATGTGGGTTGGTGCTACACAAGAGAGGTGAGAGAAAATAAGGTTAGAAGCAGATTTACTGGACCACATAGTGATTATATCATATGAAATAAATACCATTCAAAAATTCTACACCAAAACCAAAACAAAATAGAACAATGAAAAATTATTGAGGAGTGGGATCTTGTAAGAATGAATTTTTGTTATACACAAGTAGGATAGCAACTGAAGTGCTTCAGTTTGTAAAGGAAACAAGATTCCTGAAACATGTTATTTAAACATATTATTTAATATGTTTCTTGGTGGAAGCATTTATTTGAATCATCTAAATCAACATAATAATATGTTTCTGAAACATATTATTTAAACATATTATTTAATTTGTTTCTGGGTGGGAGCACTTATTTATTTATTTATTTAATTGTTATTTCTCCAAATACAATTTTGTTTTCCTACTGTACAGCATAGTGACCCAGTTACACAAAAATGTATACATTCTTTTTTTCTCATATTATCATGCTCCATATAAGTGACTAGATAGAGTTCTCAGCACTTAACAGCAGGATCTCATTGCTAATCCACACCAAAAGCAATAGTTTACATCTATTAACCCCAACTTCCCAATCCATCCCACTCCCTCCCCCTTCCCCTAGGCAACAACAAGTCTGTTCTCCAAGTCCATGATTTTCTTTTCTGTGGAAAGGTTCATTTGTGCCATATATTAGATTCCAGATATAAGCGATATCATATGGTTTTTGTCTTTCTCTTTCTGACTTACTTCACTCAAGATGAGAGTCTCTAGTTCCATCCATGTTGATGCAAATGGCATTATTTTGTTCTTTTAAATGGCTGAATAGTATTCCATTGTGTATCTATACCACTTCTTCCTAATCCAATCATCTGTTGATGGACATTTGGGTTGTTTCCATGTCTTGGCTATTGTGAACAGTGCTGCAATGAACATGTGGCTGCATGTGTCTTTTTTAAGGAAAGTTTTTTCGAGATATATGCCCAAGAGTGGGATTCCTGGGTCATATGGCAGTTCTATGTATAGATTTCTAAGGTACCTCCATACTGTTCTCCAAAGTGGTTGTACCAGCTCACATTCCCACTAACAGTGCAGGAGGGTTCCCTTTTCTCCACATCCCCTCCAGCATTTGTTATTAGTGGACTTATTAATGATGGCCATTCTGACTGGTGTGAGGTGGTATCTCCTGGTAGTTTTGATTTGCATTTCTCTAATAAGCAGTGATATTGAGCATTTTTTTCATGTGCTTGTTGGCCATCTGTACATCTTCCTTGGAGAAATGTCTATTCAGGCATTTTACCCATTTTTCCATTCAGTTATTGGCTTTTTTGCTGTTGGGGTGTATAAGTTGCTTGTATATTTTAGAGATTAAGCCCTTGTCAGTTGCATCCTTTGAAACTATTTTCTCCCATTCTGTAAGTTATCTTTTTGTTTTCTTTTTGGTTTCTTTTTGGTTTCCTTTGCTGTGCAAAAGAATGTTAGTTTGATAAAGTCCCATTGGTTTATTTTTGCTTTTATTTCTATTGCTTTGGGAGACTGACCTGAGGAAACATTTGTAAGGCTGGTGTCAGAGAATGTTTTGCCTGTGTTCTCTTCCAGGAGTTTGATGGTATCTTGTCTTATATTTAAGTCTTTCAGACATTTTTAGTTTATTTTTGTGCATGCTGTGGGGTATGTTCTAGTTTCATTGATCTGCATGCAGCTGTCCAGGTTTCCCAGCAATACTTGCTGAAAAGATTGTCTTTCTCCCGTTTTATGTTCTTGCCTCCTTTGTCAAAGATTAATGGGCCATAGGTGTCTGGGTTTATTTCTGGGTTCTCTATTCTGTTCCATTGGTCTGTATGTCTGTTTTGGTACTAGTACCACATTGTCTTATAAAGACTATGGCTTTGTAATAGTGCCTGAAGTCTGGGAGAGTGATGCCTCCTGCTTGGTTTTTGTTCTTCAGAATTGCTTTGGCAATTATGGGTCTTTTTTGGTTCCATACAAATTTTTTTTTTTTTTTTTTTTTTGCTATTTCTTGGGCCGCTCCCATGGCATATGGAGGTTCCCAGGCTAGGGGTCGGATTGGAACTGTAGCCACCGGCCTAGGCCAGAGACACAGCAATGCTGGATCCGAGCCACGTCTGCAACCTACACCACAGCTCATGGCAACGCTGGATCTTTAACCCACTTAACAAGGGCAGGGACCGAACCCGCAACCTCATGGTTCCTAGTCAGATTCGTTAACCACTGCGCCATGACAGGAACTCCACATATAAATTTTTGTATTGTTTTTTTCAATACAATAAGTTATGTGAAAAACGTCATGGGTAATTTGATAGGGATTGCATTGAATCTGTAGATTGCTTTGGGTAGTATGGCCAATATTACAATATTAATTTTTCCAACCCAGGAGCATAGAATATCTTTCTGTTTCTTTACATCTTCTTTAATTTCTTTAATTAATGTTTTAAAGTCCTCAGCATATAAGTCTTTCACCTCCTTGTTCAGGTGTATACTCAAGTATTTGATTTTTTGAGGTGCAATTTTAAAGGGTATTGTATTTTTGTATTCCTTTTCTAATATTTCATTTGTTAATATTCAGAAATGTGATTGATTTTTGAATGTTTATCTTACATCCTGCTACTTTGCTGAATTTATTAATCAGTTCAAGTAGTTTTTGGTTTGAGTCCTTAAGGTTTTCTATATTTGAAACTTCTAAATCAGAACAAGATTTACCCATCATTATTTTTTTTTTCTACTTCATTCTCTGGGCCTACTCAGAATGCCTTGATGAGTACCTCCTTCTCTTTTTTAACTCCAAACGTGAGACTGTTCCATTATTCAAGACCCTCAGGCATCTCATTCTCTTCATTGGTATTCTCACTCAATGTGTTCTTCTTTAGTACCAATGTCTTTAAATATTAACTTTTATACATTTGCAAATGAACTTCCTATATCCAGTCTTGATTTCCTCCCACTACACTCTCTTCCTAAATCACCTCTGAAGGCTTTTCATCAAATCCAGAATAAAATCCTAAGTATATATAGCCTCTAAAAATATATGTGACCCAACCTCCCTGCTTCCTCCCCAAACTGACCTCTTTATACTTTGCTGTAATTTATTTGCTGTCATTTTTTATGGTGCTATGAAAATAAGTTCATGTTCTACTAGAGATCTTTTTGCTCACCGCTGCTTCTTCCTGAGTAATTTTTGCTCACATATATGCAGTCTCAGTTTTTCTCAGTCTTCACTTGCAAATTTCCATATTAGACTTTGATTGACATTTTCAAAATTGTTATTAAAAATTTTTATTTTCCTTATTTTAATTTGTAACACATCACTGTCTTGGAGATATATATGTGTGTGCGTGTATATATATATATATATGTATATGTATATGTATATGTATATATATATATATATATATATATATACGTATTTATACACATACATATATATGAGGTATTTTTCTATTGGAAGGTGAGATTCATAGATATCTTTTATATTATCTTTAGCTCTATTTCTTATAGTCATGGCTGGGGCACATTGGATGTTCAAAAACTATTTGCTTAAAAGAAATAGACAAAAATAACAATGACATTTAATTGTCATAATGTACATATTATAAAGTCAATTATCCCAATATCTGATTCAAATAAGTTAAAATGATTATTAATAGTTACGTGGCACCAAACTCATTGTTTAATACATCAGTCATCTGTTAAGACCATGACATGTGAGTACACCCACATAAAGAATCATGATGTTTTTTCTAACTGTTTTGAGTGAGGATTGCCTTGCTTGCCAATGTTTTTACCTTTAAGAAGGCTAGCAGGCACATGAAAAGATGTTCAACATTGAAAATTATTAGAAAAATTTAAATCAAAACCATAATGAGTTATTTGTCAAAATGGCTATCATCAGTTACCTACAAGGGAACCCCCATAAGAATATCAGCTGATTTCTCTACAGAAACACTACAGGCCAGGAGGGAATGGCAAGAGATATTTAAAGTGCTAAAAGGAAAAAATATGCAACCTAGAATACTCTATCCAGCAAGAATATCATTTAAAATAGAAGGGGAAATAAAAATTTTTCCCAACAAACAAAAACTTAAAGACTACAGCAACACAAAACCCAGGTTAAAGGAAATATTGAAAGGGCTTCTCTAAACCAAAAAGAAAGGAAGGAAAGGGAAGAAAACAGAAAAGAAAAAAAAAGAAGAAGAAGAAGAGGAAGAACTAGGACTGAGGAAACCTCAATCAGAGAGCAGTCACTCAAATAAGCCAGCATACAGATTTAATCATGAACATGCTTCAAACAAAATAAAATTAAAAAGAAAAAAATAAAAAAGAGTCATCAAAACCATAAAATGTGGGAAAGGAATGTTAGGAAGGAAATAACCCTTTTTGTTTGTATGTCTCTCTTAATTTTAATATAGTAATGAAGTGTTTGAATTTACAGGACCGTCAGGCTAAAACACACAATTATGGGAAGGGGTTAGCATATTTAAAAAACAGGGCAACCACAAGCCAAAACCAAATATTGCATTTGCAAAAAAATGAAAAAAAAATACACTCAAGCAGATAATAACAGGAGACCATCCAAAAAAAAAGAAAGGAAGAATGGAGAACTATAGAATCAATTGGAACACGAGGTTCAAATGGCAATAAATAATCATCTATCAATTATCACCTTAAATGTCAATGGGCTGAATGCCCCAATCAAAAGACACAGAGTGGCTGAGTGGATAAAAAGGCAAAAACCATCAATATGCTGCCTACAAGAAACTCAGCTTAGGACAAAGATACATATAGATTGAAAGTGAAAGGGTGGGGAAAAAATATTTCACAGCAATAGACAAGACAGAAAAGCAGGAGTCGCAACACTCATATCAGACAAAATAGACTTTAAAACAAAAGGCATAAAGCAAGACAAAGAAGGACACTATTTAATGATTAAGGGATCCATCCAAGGAGAGGATGTTACTATCATCAACATATGTGCCCCAAACATAGGAGCACCCAGATACATACAACAAATATTAACAGACATAAAGGGAGATATTGATGAGAATACAATCATAGTAGGAGACCTAAATACCCCCCTCACATCAATGGACAGATCCTCTAGACAGAAAACCAATAAAACAACAGAGATCCTAAAGGAAACAATAGAAAAGTTAGACTTAATTGATATCTTCAGGACACTACATCCAAAAAAATCAGAATACACATTCTTCTCAAATGCTCATGGAACATTCTCAAGAATCAACCACATATTGGGACACAAAGCGAATCTCAATACATTTAGGAGCGTAGAAATTATCTCAAGTATCTTCTCTGACCACAATGCCATGAAATTAGAAATCAACCATGGGAAAAGCAAAGAGAAAAAACCTACTACATGGAGACTAAGCAACATGCTACTAAAAAACCAATGGGTCAATCAGGAAATCAAGAAGGAAATTAAAAACTACCTTGAAACAAATGATAATGAAGACACAACCTCTAAAAATCTATGGGATGCTGCTAAAGCAGTGCTCAGAGGGAAATTTATAGCAATACAGGCCTTTCTCAAAAAAGAAGAAAGATCCCAAATTGACAACATAACCCTCCACCTAAACGAATTAGAAAAAGAAGAACAAAAAAGACCTAAAGTCAGCAGAAGGAAGGAAATTATAAAGATCAAAGAAGAAATCAATAAAATAGAGACTCAAAAAACAATAGAGAAAATTAATAAAACCAAGAGCTGGTTCTTTGAAAAGGTGAACAAAATTGACAAACCCCTGGCCAGACTCACTAAAAAGAGGAGAGAAAGAACCCAAATCACCAAAAGTATAAATGAAAAAGGAGAAATCACAACGGATACAGCAGAAATACAAAAAACCATAAGAGAATACTATGAACAACTATATGCCAACAAGTTTGACAATCTGGAAGAAATGGACAATTTTCTAGAATCTTACAGCCTGCCAAAACTGAATCAAGTAGAAACAGACCAACTGAACAGACCGATCACTAGAAATGAAATTGAAGAGGTCATAAAATCACTCCCTACAAATAAAAGTCCAGGACCAGATGGCTTCACAGGTGAATTTTATCAAAAATATAAAGAGGAATTGGTGCCCATCCTCCTTAAACTCTTTCAAAAGGTTGAAGAAGAAGGAATACTCCCAAAGACATTCTATGAGGCCACCATCACCCTCATTCCAAAACCAGGCAGAGATACCACCAAAAAAGAAAACTATCGGCCAATATCACTGATGAATATAGATGCAAAAATTCTCAACAAAATCTTAGCCAACCAAATCCAACAACATACCAAAAAAATTATACACCATGACCAGGTAGGGTTCATCCCAGGTTCACAAGGATGGTTCAATATACGCAAATCAATCAGCATCATACACCACATTAACAAAAAAAAAAGTCAAAAATCATATGATCATCTCAATAGACGCAGAAAAAGCATTTGACAAAGTTCAACATCCATCATGTTCAAGACCCTCGCCAAAGTGGGTATAGAGGGAACATTCCTGAGCATCATCAAAGCCATTTATGAGAAACCCACAGCAAATATATGACTCAATGGGAAAAACTGAAAGACTTCTCACTCAAATCTGGAACAAGACAGGGATGCCCACTCTCACCACTGCTCTTCAACATCGTTTTGGAAATCTTAGCCACAGCAATTCGACAAACAAAAGAAATAAAAGGCATCCATATAGGAAGAGAAGAGATCAAACTGTCACTGTATGCAGATGATATGATACTATACATAGAAAACCCTAAGGACTCAACCCTGAAAATACTTGATCTGATTAATAAATTCAGCAAAGTAGCAGAATATAAGATTAACATTCAGAAGTCAGTGGCATTTCTGTATACCAGCAATGAAATATTAGAAAAGGAATACGAAAACACGATACCTTTCGAAATTGCACCTCACGAAATCAAATACCTCGGAATATACCTGACCAAAGAGGTCAAGGACCTCTATGCCGAGAACTATAAAACTTTAATCAAAGAAATCAAAGAAGATGTAAAGAAATGGAAAGATATTCCATGTTCCTGGATTGGAAAAATCAATATTGTAAAAATGGCCATACTACCCAAAGCAATCTACAGATTCAATGCAATCCCTATCAAATTACCCATGACATTTTTCACCGAACTAGAACAGACAATCCAAACATTTATATGGAACAACAAAAGACCCAGAATCGCCAAAGCAATCCTGAGGAACAAAAACCAAGCAGGAGGCATAACTCTCCCAGACTTGAAGCAATATTACAAAGCCACAGTCATCAAAACAGCATGGTACTGGTATCAAAACAGACAGACAGACCCATGGAACAGAAGAGAAAATGCAGAAATAAACCCTGACACCTATGGTCAATTAATCTTTGACAAGGGAGGCAAGAACATAAAATGGAAAAAAAGAAAGTCTATTCAGCAAGCATTGCTGGGAAACCTGGACAGCTGCATGCAAAGCAATGAAACTAGAACACACCCTCACACCATGCACAAAAATAAACTCCAAATGGCTGAAAGACTTCAATATATGACAGGACACCATCAAACTCCTAGAAGAAAACATAGGCAAAACACTCTCTGACATCAATATCATGAATATTTTCTCAGGTCAGTCTCCCAAAGCAATAGAAATTAGAACAAAAATAAACCCATGGGACCTAATCCAACTGAAAAGCTTTTGCACAGCAAAGGAAACCCAAAAGAAAACAAAAAGACAACTTACAGAATGGGAGAAAATAGTTTCAAATGATGCAACTGACAAGGGCTTAATCTCTAGAATATATAAACAACTTATACAACTCAACAGCAAAAAAAAATAATCAATCAATGGAAAAATGGGCAAAAGACCTGAATAGACATTTCTCCAAAGAAGATATACAGATGGCCAACAAACACATGAAAAAATGCTCAGCATCGCTGATTATAAGAGAAATGCAAATCAAAACTACCATGAGATACCACCTCACACCAGTCAGAATGGCCATCATTAATAAGTCCACAAATAACAAGTGCTGGAGGGGCTGTGGAGAAAAGGGAACCCTCCTGCACTGTTGGTGGGAATGTAAACTGGTACAGCCACTATGGAGAACAGTTTGGAGATACCTTAGAAATCTATACATAGAACTTCCATATGACCCCGCAATCCCACTCTTGGGCATCTATCCGGACAAAACTCTACTTAAAAGAGACACATGCAACCTCATGTTCATTGCAGCACTATTCACAATAGCCAGGACATGGAAACAACCTAAATGTCCATCCACAGATGATTGGATTTGGAAGAGGTGGTATATATACACAATGGAATACTACTCTGCCATAAAAAAGAATGACCTAATGCCATTTGCAGCAACATGGATGGAACTAGAGAATCTCATCCTGAGTGAAATGATCCAGAAAGACAAAGACAAATACCATATGATATCACTTATAACTGGAATCTAATATCCAGCACAAATGAACATCTCCTCAGCAAAGAAAATCATGGACTTGGAGAAGAGACTTGTGGTTGCCTGATGGGAGGGGGAGGGAGTGGGAGGGATCGAGAGCTTGGGCTTATCAGACACAACTTAGAATAGATTTACAAGGAGATCCTGCTGAATAGCATTGAGAACTATGTCTAGATACTCATGTTGCAACAGAAGAAAGGGTGGGGGAAAAATGTAATTGTAATGTATACATGTAAGGATAACCTGTCCCCCTTGCTGTACAGTGGGAAAATAAAAAAAATATATTAAAAAAATGGCTATCATCAAAAGTCTACAAATAAAAAATTTTGAAATAGATATTGAGAAAAAGGAATCATTGTACACTATTGTGGGATGTTAATCAGTGAACCTACTATGGAAAACAGTATGATGTTTCCTCAAAAAATTACAAATAGAACTACTACATGGAGTCTAATGTACAGCCAAATAAAATCTTCCAAGGAAAAGAAACTCATGGACTTGTGGAACAGACCTGTGGTTGCCAAAAGGGAAGGGCAGGGATGGGGATGGAATGGGAATCTGGGTTTAATAGATGAAAACTATTGCATTTGGAATGGATATGCAATGAGATACTGCTTTGTAGCACTGGGAACTATGTTTAGTCACTTATGATGGAGCATGATAATGTGAGAAAAAAGAATGTATATATGTATGTGAAACTGGATCACCATGCTGTACAGTAGAAAATTGACAGAACACTGTAAATCAGCATAGTGGAAAAAATAAAAATCATTAAAAAACAAATAAATATGTATAACTTCCATAGAACTGTGGAGCATATTGTCAATATAACAGACATATTTATTCTTTTAAACATAACTTTCATAGAACTGAGGAACATAGTGTCAAGTAAAAGCAATTTCTTGGTAGAGTTAAAAATGATGAATTCTAGTGGTTGACAGATTAATATTGTTCTTATGATATCTCTTTTACAGGTGTAGATTAGTTTGACCCTTTTGATGAAAAATTAATTTATTAGTTGTCAATGCAGATGAGACTGTGGAAGAAGAGGTTTCCTAACATCAAAAGATTAGGAAAATATGTTGACTAACTGCTCTTCACTTCCAAAGCTCACTCTCTTCCTCAAGCACAAAGTTGAGATTCTATCTGTGGATATTCTCTGTCTCTCTGTTTGTCTTGATCTTTGTTACTCTAGCTCTTACATGCTTCCTTCTGTATGTGCGTGTCTTTCTGTCTGTCTACTCCCTAATTTGCCTCCTTGTGTCTCTCTTTTTGTTCTTTGCCACTCTCTGTCTCTGTCTGTCTTTTCTTCTTTCTCTTTGTCTCTCCACCCTCTTCACATTCAACCTCATTGCTGTTTGAGTCCTATGATCTGATGATGTAGTGTTTTAGGATGTGCAAACAGCAAAGAGAGATAGACAGTTGTAGAAAAATCTAAAAAAGTATTTTATATAGACATCAACAAGGAACAAAAAAAAGGAAATTTTAAGACAGGACAAAAAAGAAGCAGTAGAAATACGAATTAGTGAAGAAAGAAGAGGTGCTAGGGTATAAGGAAATTAATTTAGTCTATGTTAATATTAGGCTCTATGTTTTACTTTTTAATGTTCCTCTGTGTTTAAGTACTCTCATAAGCATCTTTGTTTTGCTTTCATTTAGTTTTGTATTACTTTGTTTATAGCTCCTGGCATTTGTGTGTGTGGTGTGCAATATCGTCTACACATTGCATAATCAACCTAAATTTTTCATTTCAGCACATGCTGGTAAGTTTAATACAAATATTTTGGTAGAGAACACAAGAAGTATATCACTGCAATGTTATATGAGACATAAGCCCATGAGGTAATTTTACACTGACCTTAAGATGGTCAAAAGGCTTAACTTTGAAACAAGTGTATTATTTTAAGAGAATTACAAGAAATTTGGAAGTTCAGTTGTTTGGAGAATTAATTATATTTTTCTCGCTAACATTGAAATTATGAAAATAGTCAAAATAACTAAAGTTTTTGTACTACTATACTTTTATAATATGATAATTTATGTTTCCTAGGGACAAGGAATGAAAAAAAGCAGCCCCTTTTCTTGCTAAATATGGACTACAATATTGTTTCTAATTTTCATTGTAGTGGAAGGATAAAATTTTTTAACCATCATATTTTTATATGTGATGTTAAAAGCAAGTCACTTTATTTCACTGAACTCTTAGCTCCTATGAGTAAAATGAATACTATTTGATTAGTCAAATGCAAGGTTATGCTGTGTAGTAATATGATACAATGAGTAAACATGGGTGAAATTCTCAACTTAAAACCCAAAACTCTTATAATGCACCAATAAGTAGGTATTTGTATGATGTAGACCATGATTTGGAGATATGCTTCTTCTTTTTTAGTATTTTTTTGGTCTTTTGTTTTTTTGTTTTTTTGGTTTTTTTTTTTTTTTTTTTTGCTTTTTAGGGCCATGCCTGTGGCATAAGGAGGTTCCCAGTCTTGGGGTCTAATCACACTACAGCTGCCAGCAGATCTAAGCATGTCTGTGACCCACATCATAGCTCACGGCAACACCGGATCCTTAACCCACTGAGTGAGGCCAGGGATCAAACCTGAAACCTCATGGTTCCTAGTTGGATTCATTTCCACTGCTCCATGATGAGAACTCCTACTTGTTCTTTTGAATCAAATATTTATCCAAGGAAATTATACCAACTCTCAAATATGTATGTACTTGGAGTTTTAAGCCAATGGGTTAAGGATTGGCTTTTTTACTGCTGTGGCTCAGGTTGCAACAGTGGAGTGTGTTCAATCCCTGGCCCCAGAACTTGTGCATGACATTGGTGTGGCAAAAAAAGATGCATGCATCTTTAGATTTTAGTTGATGTAAAAAGGGGATTGATTTAATTTCATAATTTTCAAATAAGAACACTTTAATATTCTCCTTTTTGTCATTTTAACAGGCATATTTCAGTGGTCAAAATGTACATGAGAATCCCAGCACCCTTACTAAACTGGTCCTTGTGAGTTTTTCCAGTAACCACCCCCCTCCCCAAACTGAGATTTCTCTTTTCTTCTCTCTAATCAACTTCGTCTATATTTTTGGAAACATAGACATGATCACCTTAGCTGTCCTGAATTCTTTCTCCACACACTCATGTATTTTTCCCTTAGTAATATGGCCTTTCTTTAACTGTATACTTTTTTGTAGGTCGCAAGTGCTCTTTAAATTTCTTGCAAACAGGAAATTTTATCTTACAGCTTTTGCCTACCTAAACCTATGTCACCTTATTCCTGAAGGAAACTGAATGCTTTCTCTTGCAGTGGTGGCTCTGAGTCACTATGTAGCCATTTGTTACCCACTGATATCTACTAATCATGAGTGGGTCAGTGTGTATAGCACTATCCTAAGGGCCTGGACTATCAGCTTTCTTACCTCAGTGGTGTCTCTTTTCTTCACAGTCCTCTCACTCTGCTATCTGTATGTTGTTGACTGTATTTTCTGTGAATCTTTCACTCTTCTTTATATTTTCTATGCTGAGACTTCTCTGTAGGAGATTGTGCTAGTCAAAGGAAGGGCTGGAGCTGTGTTATTCCCCAGCATGTACTTCTAACCCTGCTGTAGTAACCATATATAATGGAAAAAGATTGATCAAGTACATAAGGCCCAAGTCTCTCTACTTAGCACAATGTGACAAACTAATCTCTGTGTTGTATGTTGTCATCAACCCTATGCTGAATCTTCTCATTGACAGCCTAAGGAACAAGGAGGTGAAGCAAGGCATGAAAAGAAACATGAAGAAATACATAAAAAAATCTCACAATGAATTATATACAACAAATCATATAATGTATGTAGAAGTCAAAGACACTGTCCAGGTTTCTTCATTCTATAAAAGAATATTTACAGGTAGTAATTTATTAAGTTTTAGGGCATTGCTGCATCAACTCAATTCTTTGATAACTCAGTTATGAATTTCCAGGTCAAAATATTTGTCGTGCCCTGAAATCTCTGCCTTTACAATATTTTATTTTCTATTTTTAGATTCATTTTCAAGTCATAAAGTTATAAGTTCCTAATTACTACTCCAATCGTCAGCACCATCTTGTTGAGGATGTCAGTCTAAAGATATTATTCTCAGCTATTTCCAGGGGTAAAATCAAAGAAAGGCAATGAAAATCCTGAAATATATACATCATTATATCTTATAAAGGACAAATGTATTTGATGTCACATATTTTAAAGGAGTAAAAATATCTGTCACATTTTCCATCCATTCATTTCATTTCATTCATTTATTTATTCATTTATTTAAAAATTTGTTATCCCGGGGCTTTACGTTTTTTCATTATTTTGAAAATATCCCCCTATTGCCTCATTTTGCCTGATTTTCTATTTTTATTTCTAGGTATTAGGTAGTTTGGTTATATTTCCCAATCTTGTAAAAGTAGCCTTACATAATAGACATCTGTAGGGCCCAGAAACACATTCCCTTCTGTTCACCAGAGCTATATGATCTGTGGGTGCCTTCCATGTGTGCTACATGGGCACTTCTGTTGTGATGGGATCAAGGACTGTTGACATGCTGGTAGTTATGGCTGGCCCCTAGCCCAGTTGGTTGCCAGGCCCTGAGAGGAAAGGCTGTCAGCCACTGGTGGGTGAAACTATGTCCTCATATGGCTGGCTGTGGGAGTAGTCTTTCCTGGGGCTGGAGTCTGCTCCATGGTGAGTGAGAAAAGTCCCTAAAAGACTGGCTAGAAGCCTGGTGGTTCCCAGGACTGGTGCCTACCCACTGATGTGTAAGGCTGTGTCCCAGGGCTAGTACCAACCCAATGGTAGACAGAGCTAGGTCCTGGCTCTGGGCCCTAGGAGTCCCTGGTCTAGTGCCTTGTTGGAAAGGACAGTTCCTGAGCCCTCTGGTGTCAGGTCCACATCCTCTGGTGGCAGGTGGACTTTAAGGCTCAAGCACAACTACAGCTGCCAGTCTGCTGGTGTGTGGGGCTGTGTCCCTGAGGAGCTAGCTGTTTAATCTGGGGTTTCTAGGACTAGTGCACACCAGCTGGTGGGTAGAGCTGTGTCTCAGAGCTAATATACTAGAGGGAGGATTCCAAAAAGACACTTGTCAGTACCAGTGTCCTCATGGTAGAACGAGATCCCCAAAATGGCTACTGGCACTGTCTATGTTCCCAGAGTGTGCCTTAGCTTCCTCCTGCTTCTCTTGGAGGACCTCTAATATCAGTAAGTATGTCTGACCCAGTTGCCTTTCCAAGTACTTCTTCTGCCTTGGGTCTCACAGGATCTGAGATTTTATGAGCACTCTTTTAGAGCAGAGTCTCCATTTTCTATAGCCCTCTGGCTCTCTCAAAAGCCCCTGCTCATCTTTAAAACCAGACACTTGGGGGCTCTTCTTCCCAGTCCCAGAACCCTTGCTGGGAAGCCCACAGTAGAGCTTAGAACCACTGTTTCTGGGAATCTCAGCAATTGTGAGTATCCTCCCTTTTGTGAATTTCCTACCCAAGGGCATGTATCTTGACTATACCACATCTCTGCCCCTCCTACCCACCTTGTTCTGTTTTCTTTTTTACATCTTTATTCACGGATCTTCTCTGTTACTCTTCCTATCATTTTTATAGATAGTTCCTCTGTAAATTGTGACTTCTGTGTGCTAATGGGAGGAGGTGAGCACAATGACTTTCTATTCTGCCATCTCAGCCACTTTTCTGGTTTTATTTATTTATTTATTTACCTTTGTATTGAAAATTTTAGGAAAACAATATGTCTTTTCAAAGTTTAAGATTGAAAGTAACACTTCCTAATTATTTAAACTTAGCTCCATATGGAAGATAGCATACAGAAATACATATTAATTGTAATGTATTTATTTATTTTTTGGATATTTAAGTACAGTGGCTACCTTATGTTTTGAACTCAGTTTTCAAAGATTTATGTAATAATTAGTTTGATATTGTTGAATGTGAAAGCAGGTTGTAGAGTTAATTACAAGTTCAACCACTTAGTTACTGTACATCTTTTTTTGTCTTTTTTTTTTTTTTTTTTTTTTGGTCTTTTGTCTTGTTGTTGTTGCTATCTCTTGGGCCGCTCCTGCGGCATATGGAGGTTCCCAGGCTAGGGGTCTAATCGGAGCTGTAGCCACCGGCCTACGCCAGAGCCACAGCAACGCTGGATCCGAGCCGCGTCTGCAACCTACACCACAGCTCACGGCAACGCCGGATCGTTAACCCACTGAGCAAGGGCAGGGACCGAACCGGCAACCTCATGGTTCCTAGTCGGATTCGTTAACCACTGCGCCACAACGGGAACTCCCCTGTACATCTTTTATCTGATAACCTCACTATACTTTCATTTCCCACTTGGAAAATCAGGAAATGCAATATATAGAAGTTTAAAGGTGAACACATATAATATACCTGATATATAGTAAAGTCTAATGCTTTTGTGCTATCGTTTACATCTCCTAATGAAAATAAAGTATTTTGTGCTGAATTTTACAATTTCATGGAAAAAAGCATATAGCAATTCCATTAAACAGACAACTTTTCAGACTGTTGTAAATTTATGTTCCCATGGAAGTGGAAGTTTTTCTTTCCAAGGACATATTACACATAGAATAATTTAGAGGTTCCATACATGCTTAGTAACTACGGTAATAAAGAATTTAATATCTTCAATTAAACTATTTCATACTGTGCCCCAGAGGTTGACTGAACCTTTTTCTTTATTTAGGGCATTTGGCTTCTTTTAAAATAACTGAATGCTAAAATATATAAGGGTCAGAATTTGTTTCTGTGACATTAAATTTTATTATATTCTAATATATTATGACTAAGAGAAAATAAGAGAAACAAATCTTAGGGCAGAGTTAAAGCAACAACTGACTGATTTGTAATATTTCCTTCAGTAAGTAGGTCCATAGCATTGTTGTACAAACATGCATGTGAATATTTTTCTGGGTCCAAAAGTTAGTTGGCAGTTCCTCCTTTTTAGTAACTTTTCTTGAAAGCAACACTATTTCTGTGATGATCCAAACTGCCACCATCAAATACAAGATACATGATTGCATTCTCTCCTGCTCTCATAACCACTATTTCAGCAAGCAGAACATCCTGAGCAAACAATTTGGCAGGGAAAAACTGTATGGACCCAGAGGCCTAAATAAATTCCTAATTCAATCTCAAATATGTAAACTTTTTTTAAAGGGTTTTCTTTTTTTATTTTTTTTCTTTATTATTATTGTTAAAGTATAGTTGATTTACAATGTTTCTTCAAGTTTTGTTGTACATTAAGGTGACCCAATCACACATATTTCCCTGTGCTGTTCAATAGGGTTCCATTGCCCGTCCATTTCAAATATAGCAGTTCACATATTTTGTGTTTCTCATATAAATCTAAAGGAGTAAAAAACAGTAGAGACTGCTAGAAAATAGACAAAATCTGTGCTCTCAGGATCTTTTCATTTAAAGGTAACTAAATAGTCAACATTAACTTAAAATGCAGAGGTTGAGGGCTTACAGGTTCTCTCTGAAAAAAGATTACCGTTACTCAAGTTTAATGTTAATGCATGGCCACTCTTTCACAACTAATTTGTCTTATTCTTCTTAAAAGTAATTTCACTAAGTATAGTGTTAATTTTAAGCAATGGCAGAAAAAAATAAAAATATAGTGGATCATTTACTTTCCTTGAGATCAAGGACTAAACTATCTTTAATTAATTGAAAAATATGTAAACATTTGATCCACTTTACCTACTTTGAAATTAAGGACTAAACTATCTATAATTCATTGAAAAATGACCCTTTCATGGTTCTAATGAAACTTCTTCTCATGAATTAGAATCAGCAAGCAATGCAAGAATATTATGTTAGATTTTACTAATGGCCAGTTAAAACTAGATCCAACCAAAATGTAGTAAATCCAGTGTTTATTTTTCTGCCATTGATTAAAATTAACACTATACTTAGTGAAATTATTTTTAAGTAGAATAAGACAAATTAGTTGTGAAAGAGTGGCCATGCATTAACACTAAACTTGAGTAACAGTAATGTTTTTTTCAGAGAGAAACTATAAACCTTCAAGCACTGCATTTTAAGTTAATGTTGACTATTTAGTTACCTCTAAATGAAAAGATCCTGAGAGCACAGATTTTGTCTATTTTCTAGCAGACTCTATTATTTTTTCTCTTTTAGCTTCACATGAGAAACATAAAGTATGTGAGTTTCACTTATTGAATTATAGCATCTGTTAAAACTTTTGAGAAACAGCCTGATTTGAACTAAATTTTCTATTCAATCCAGTAAATATATGATTAATTAGACCAAATTTTACTCTAACATGAAAAATAATTTTTCCACTGGTTTTTGGATATATGTATTTTAAACAGTTTTTCAAACAACAGGTCTATTACTGGAAACCACAGGCAAGAATACAAATAGACAAAAGAACTGTGGAGGGATGTCACTTTCCCTATGGATTAATTATGAGAAACTTCTTGCTCAAGTATATAGATGACATAGACCTACCAGACATCTTAATGAGATCACAGTAATGAAAGGAGTTTATTCATTTAGCCTCAAGACATTCTGTCTCACAGAAATTAAGACAATTTTTTTTTTCCTAAAGAATTTTGAAGTTATAGACTAACCGAAGGGATACCTACTATCAGGACAAATATTTTATCCTTAGTTAGCTGGCATTGGGCAAGACTGATTAATATGGCCATCTGAACTGAGTTAATTTCTTTTCTTTTTTTTTTTTTTTTTTTTTGTCTTTTGTCTTTTCTAGGGCCTCACCTGGGCATATGTAAATTCCAAGGCTAGGGGTCTAATCTAAGATGTTGCTGCCAGCCTATGACAGAGCCACAGTACCGCCAGATCCGAGTCATGTCTGCAACCTACATCACAGCTCACAGCAATTCTGGATTATTAACCCACTGAGCAAGGCAAAGGATCAAACCCGCAATTTCATGGTTCCTAGTCAGATTTGTTTCCCCTGCACCATGACAGGAAGTCCAAGACAACATTTTTGAAACTTATAACATGAGGCTAAATGATTAAACTTTTTATTTCAATATCTCATTTGAAATTGTGGCTTAAATATATTAGATAAATTGTAGGCCCACTAACTTCTTTCTCTGTAGATTACCAACAGGATAGTCTTGGGGTATGTGTGTGTGTGTGTGTATGAAATATATGGACTTAATAATTAACCATTTATCCATCATCAAAAAAAGTATAAAAATAATAAATGCTGGAAAGCGTGTGAAGACAAGGCAATCCTCCGCAGTATTAGGAATGTAAATTGGTATAAACACAATCCAGAACACTGAAGAGTTTCCTTTAAAAAATAATGTAGAACTATGGTCCTGCAATCCTAGTCCTGGACATCTGTCCAGAGTAAAACATGATTTGAAAACATACATGCACCCCAATGTCCATAACATTACTATTTAAAATTGCCAAGATGTGAAAACAGTCTAAGTGCCAAGTGACAGATGAATGGATTAAGAAGATGTGAATATTAAGAATATGCCACATCTTCTTTATATATACACACATGCAATGGGATATTAACCATTAAAAGAGTGAAATAATGTCAATTGCAGCAACATGGATTGAACTAGAGACTATCATACTAAGCAAGGAAAGACAAAGGCAAATATTTCATGACCTTACCTATATGTGGAATCTAAAAAATGATAAAAATGAACTAGCCTCACAAACAGAAAACAAGCCTATGGTTACCAAAAGGGAAAGCCATAGGAGGGATTAATTAGAAGATTGGGATTAACGTATACACACTACTATATATAAAATAGAAAACCAAAAAGGACCTACTGTATGGCACAAGGAGTTATACTTGGTATCTTGTTATAAATTATAATAAAAATAATGTAATAGAAATATATATATATAGAGATAAGATTGTGTGATGTGTGTTTAACTAAGTAGCTGTGTGTTTAACTGAAACTAGCACAGCTTTATAAATTAGATATGTATCAATATTTTTTAAAGACAAAGAAAGTGAACATTTATTTAGAGTAAAACAATAACAATAATGAAACTAACACTTATTTTGCCCTTATTATGTACTGGGCACTTTAAAAAATAATAATAATTCACCATTTGTTGTAGGTTCCAATCATATACATTTTTAACTAATAGCTAAATCCTTGGAGGAAACATAAATGTTGGTGTCTTTCAAAATTAAATTTCAAAATAAAAATAATGTTCTTAGTCCCAGGAAGCAATAATGTTTAATCACTTGTTTTTATTAATATTTCCTCTCTTTTTTCTGATTCCACTATAAATTTCCTTATTGAATTTGTTTCTTATTAAATGCTACAGAGTATCAAGAAAAACATTTCTAAAAGTGTCAGTATTCCTTTGAGCCCTATCTAAAAGGCATATGCATTTTGTGGAACATTGTAAATATCTCTACTAAGGTTTTTTTTGGGGGGGTTCAGCTGTTTTTATTTTAATTTTTTTACATGTATACATTCTTTTTTCTCACATTATTTTTCTCTATCACAAGTGACCAGACATAGTCCCCAGTGCTACACAGCAGGATCTCATTGCTAATCCATTCCAAAGGCAATGGTTTGCATCTATTAACCCCAAGCTCCAAATCCATCCCACTCCCTCTCCCTCCCACTTGGCAACCACAAGTCTATTCTCCAAGTCCATGATTTTCTTGTCTGTGGAAAGGTTCATTTGTGCTATATATTAGATTCCAGATATAAGTGATATCGTATGGTATTTGTCTTTCTCTTTCTGACTTACTTCACTCAGTGTGAGAGTCTCTAGTTCCATCCTTGTTGCTGCAAATGACATTATTTTGTTCTTTTTTTATAGCTGAGTAGTATTCCTTTATATATATATATATATACCACTTCTTCCTAATCCAATTATCTGTAAATGGACATTTGGGTTGTTTCGTTGTCTTGGCTATTGTGAATAGTGCTGCAATGAACTTGTGGCTGCATGTGTATTTTTCATCGCTCCTAAGATGTTGATGAACATGGTAAACTGTTTCTTACCAAAGTCCACAATTATAAATAATACTCTTTTTAATTTTTATTATAGTTGATTTAAATGTTCTGTCAATTTATGCTGTACTGCAAAGTGACCCATTTACACATATATCTACTTTTTTTTCTCATATTATCTTCCATCATGTTCCATCAAAAAGGATTGGATATAGGTCCCTGTGCTATACAGTAGGACCTCATTGCTTATCCACTACAAATACAATAGTTTGCATCTACTAACCCTAAACTTCCAGTCCATCTCACTCCCTTCCCCTTCCTGTTGGCAACCATGGATCTGTTCTCCATATCCATGAGTTTATTATCTTTAGATAGGTTTGTTTGTGCCACATATAAGTTTCCACATGCAAGAGATATCATACAGTATTTATGTTTCTCTTTCCGATAACTTCACTTAGTATGAGAATCTCTAGTTCCATCCATGTTGCTGCAAATGACATTATGTGGTTCTTTTTTATGGCTGAGTAGTATTCCATTGTGTGTATACACCACATTTCTTAATTCATTCATCTGCTGATGGACATTTAGGTCTTCTTCCATGTCTTGGCTATTGTGAATAGTGTTGCAGTGAACATAGGGGTGCATGTATGTTTTTCAATGAAAGTTTTGTCTGGATATATGCCCAGGAGTGGGATTGCTGGATCATGTGATAGTATATAGTATATATAGATAGATAGATAGATATATTTTTGTATGTAGAATTATATTTAATTTTCTTAGATACCTCCATACTATTTTCCATATTGGTTATACAAACTTACATTCCAACCAGCAGTACAGGAGGTTTGCCTTTTCTCCACACCCTCTCCAGCATTTATTATTTGTTGACTTATTAATGATATCTATTCTGACTAGTGTGAGGTGGTATCTCACTGTAGTTTTTATTTGCATTTCCCTAATAATTAGTGAGGTTGAACATTTTTTCATGTGCCTGTTGGACATCTGTATGTCTTCTTTGAACAAATGTGTATTCAGATCTGCCCATTTTTCAATGGGGTTGTTTGTTTTTGCTCCTGAGTTGTATGAGTTATTTGTATATTTTGGAGATTAAGCTCTTGTTGGTAACATCATTTGCAACTATTTTCTCCCATTTCATAAGTTGTTTTTTTTGTGTGTGACTATGTGTTTTATGGCTTAATTTGCTGTGCAAACTAGTAAGTTTTGTTAGATCCCATTGATTTGTTTTTGTTTGTATTTTCTAATGTCTTGTTAGACTGACCTGAGGAAATATTTGTATGGTTGATGTTAGAGGATGCTTTGCCTATGTTCTGTTCTAGGGGTTTTATTGTGGCTTGTCTTATGTTTAAGTCTTTAAGCTATTTTGAGTTTATTTTTGTGCATGGTGTGTGGGTGTTTTTTAGTTCAATTGATTTACATGCAGCTCTCCAGTTTTCCCTGTACCACTTGCCAAACAAACTATCTTTCCCAGTTTACATTCTTGCTTCCTTTGTCAAATATTAATTGACCATAGGTTTCTGGGTTTATTTCTGGATGCTCTATTCTGCTACATTGGTGTGTATGTCTGGTATTGTACTACTACCACACTGTCTTGATTACTGTAGCTTTGTAATACTGTCTGAAGTCTAAGCAAGTTATGTTCCTGCTTCCCCCCCCCCTCAAGATTACTTTGGCACTTCTGAGTCTTTCATGGTTCCATATAAATTTATGGATTTTTTGTTCTACTATGTAAAATGTTATGGGTAACTTGATAGGGATTGCATTAAATCTGTAGGTTGCTTTGGGTAATATGTCTATTTTAACAATATTATTTCTTCCAATCCAGGAGCAGAGAATATGTTTCCATTTCTTTGAATCTGTTTTCATTTTCTCAATTAATGTTTTATAGTTCTCCACATATATTCTTTCATCTCCTTGGTCAGGTTTATTCCTAGCTAGTTAATTTTGGGGGATGCAATTTTAAAACATATTATATTTTTATATTCCTTCTCTAATATTTCATTGTTAGTATACAGAAATGCAGTCGATTTCTGAATGTTAATCTTGTACACAGTGATAAATAGTTCTAATATCCTTACTCTACCTCTTCTCATCTGGGAAAATTTTGACAACTTATTAACTACTCTTTGCCACTTCAGAGAAATAGTCATATTGACAAAGTCTGCCTGTAGGACTGTTATTTTAGATGATAGTTAGGTAGATAGATGGATAGAGAGATGATAGATAGATAGACAATCAAAGTCCAAATATCTAAATAAGTACATAGGGTAGGCTGACAGCCTGGAGACTCAGGAAGAGTTGATGCAGTGATTGATGATGGAAGATGTTCTGCTCATTTCCCTTTCTCAGGAGACAGCAGTCTTCAGATCAATTCAGATCTTTAAATGATTGAATAAGGCCCACTGACATTATATAAAAAAATCTACTTATGTCCAAGTCAATTAATTTATGTTAATGTCATCTGAAAACACCTTAATAGAAACTTCAAATAATGTTCTACTGCATAACTTGCACCATGCACAAGCCAAGGTGACACATACAATGAAAAATACAATTTCCTCCTCATATCATTCACTACTGATGTATAGTAAAAGAACTGATTTTCATGTGTTAATCATTTTTTAATAGTTATTTCCCCAATACAATTTTTTCCTACTGTATAGCATAATGACCCAGTTACACATACATGTACCCATTCTATTTTCACACATTATCATGCTCCATCATAAGTGACTGATCCTTCTGTGTAGAAGGATCTCACTGCTAATCCACTCCAAAAGAAGGATCACATTGCTAATCCATTCCAAAGGCAATAGTTTGTGTCTATTAACTCCAAGCTCCCCAACCACCACCACATCTTCCTAATCCAATCATCTGTCGATGGACATTTGGGTTGTTTCCATATGTCAGCTATTGTGAATACAGATACAATGAACATGAGGGTGCATGTGTCTTTTTTAAGGAAAATTTTGTCCAGATATATGCCCAAGAGTGGGATTCCTGGGTCATATGGTAGTTCTATGTATAGATTTCTAAGGTACCTCCATACTGTTCTCCATAGTGGTTGTAGCAACAGTTCAGGAGGGTTTCCTTTTCTCCACATCCCCTCCAGCATTTGTTATTTGTGGACTTACTAATGATGGCCATTCTGACTGGTGTGAGGTGGTATCTCCTGGTAGTTTTGATTTGCATTTCTGTAATAATCAGTGATGTTGAGCATTTTTTCATGTGCTTGTTGGCCATCTGTACATCTTCCTTGGAGAAATGTCTATTCAGGTCTTTTGCCCATTTTTCCATTCAGTTGTCGGCTTTTTTGCTGTTGAGGTGTATAAGTTGCTTGTATATTCTAGAGATTAAGCCCTTGTCAATTTCATCATTTGAAACTATTTTCTCCCATTCTGTAAGTTGTCTTTTTGTTTTTTTTTTTTTTTTGGTTTCCTTTGCTGTGCAAAAGCATGTCAGTTTGATAAGTTCCCATTAGTTTATTTTTACTCTTATTTCTGTTGCTTTGGGAGAAAATATTCATAAGGTTGATATCAGAGAATGTATATCGACATTTTCTGTTGTCTGTCTTGTATTTAAGTCTTTAAGCCATTTTGAGTTTATTTTGGTGCATGGTGTGAGGGTGTGTTCTAGTTTCATTGATTTTTATGCAGCTGTCCCAGTTTCCCAGCAATGCTTGCTGAATAGACTGTCTGTTTTCCCATTTTATGTTCTTGCCTCCTTTGTCAAAGTTTAATGGACCATAGGTGTCTGAGTTTATTTCTGGGTTCTCTATTCTGTTCCATGGGTCTGTGTATCTGTTTTGGTACCAGTACCACACTGTCTTGATGACTGTGGCTTTGTAATATGTCTTGAAGTCTTGAAGAGTTATGCCTCCTGCTTGGTTTTTGTTTTTCAAAATTACTTTGGGAATTCTGGGTCTTTTGTGGTTCCATATACATTTTTGGATTATTTGTTCTAGTTCTGTGAAAAATGTCCTGGGTAATTTAGTAGGGATTGCATTGAATCTGTAGATTACTTTTAGTAGTATGGCCATTTTTACAATATTAAATTTTCCACCCTGGGAGCCTAGGATATCTTTCCATTTCTTTACGTCTTCTTTGATTTCCTTGATTAATATTTTATAGTTCTCAGCAGATAAGTCCTTTACCTCCTTGGTCAGCTGTATTTGATTTTTGGGGGGTGCAATTTAAAAAGGTATTGTATTTTTATATTCCTTTTCTAACATTTAATTGTGAGTATACAGAAATGTGACTGATTTCTGAATGTTAATCTTATATTCTGCTACTTTGCTGAATTTGTTGATCAGCTGAAATAGTTTTAGGGTACTCTATATATAGCATCATGTAATCTGCATACAGTGACAGTTTTACCTCTTCTCTTCCTATTTGGATGCCTTTTATTTCTTTGGTTTGTCTGATTGCTGTGGCTAGGACTTCCAGTTCTATGTTGAATAACTGCAGTGAGAGTGGACATCCTTGTCTTGTTCCAGATTTTAGTGGCAAAGCTTTCAGCTTTTCCCCATTCTTACATTTGTTGTGGGTTTTTCATATATGGTTTTGTTTATGTTAAGGTATGTTCCCTCTATACCCACTTTGGTAAGAGTTTTGGTCATGAATGGATGTTTGACTTTGTAAAATGCTTTTTCCACATCTATCGAAATGATCGTGTGGTTTTTTACTTTTCTTTTCTGAATGTGGTGTATGACGATGATGGATTTGCGTATGTTGATCCATCCTTGTGCACCTAGGATGAATCCCACCTGGTCGTGGTGTATGATTTTTTTTTATATGTTGTTGGATTCAGATGGCTAAAATTTTGTTGAGAATTTTTGCGTCTATATTCATCAAATGTATTGGCTGATAGTTTTATTTTTTGGTGGTATCTTTGTCTGTTTTTGGAATTAGGGTGATGGTGGCATCATAAAATGTCTTTGGGAGTGTTCCTTCTTCTTCACCTTTTGAAAAAGTTTAAGGAGGATGGGTACAAGTTCCACTTTGTATGCTTCATAGAATTTGCCTGTGAAGCCGTATGGTCCTGGACTTTTATTTGTAAGGTGTGTTTTTATGACATATTCAATTTCAATTCTAGTGATCTGTCTGTTCAGTTGATCTGTTTCTTCTTGACTCAGTTTTGGCAGGCTGTAAGTCTCTAGAAATTTGTCCATTTCTTCTAGGTTGTCGAATTTGTTAGCATACAGTTGTTCATAGTATTCTCTCATGGTTTTTTGTATTTCTGTAGTATCTGTTGTGATGTCTCCTTTATCATTTCTTATTTTGTTTATTTGGGTATTTTTTTCCTCTTCTTGGTGAGTCGAGCCAGATATTCGTCAATTTTGTTTACTTTTTCAAAGAATCAGCTCTGGGTTTGATTGATTTCTTCTATTTTTTTAATCTATTTTATTGATTTCCTCTTTGATCTTTATGATATCCTTCCTTCTGCTGACTTTAGGTTTTTCTTGTTCTTCTTTTTCTAATTCATTTAGGTGGTGGGTTATGTTGTCAATTTGGGATTTTTATTCTTTTTTGAGGAAGGCCTGTATTGCTATGAATTTCCCTCTGAGCACTGATTTTGCGGCATACCATAGATTTTGAATGGTTTTGTCTTAATTACCATTTGATTTGAGGTACTTCTTAATTTCCTTCTTGATTTCCTCATTGACCCACTGTTTTTTTAGTAGCATATTGTTTAGTCTCTATATAGTAAGTGTTTTCTCATTTCTTTTCCTGTGTTTGATTTCTACTTTCATGCCACTGTCGTCAGAGAAGATACTTGAAATAATCTCTATACTCTTAAATTTGTTGAGGTTATATTTGTGCCTGAGTATATAATAATTCTTGAGAATGTCCATGTGCACTTGAGAAGAATGTATGTTCTGATTTTTTTGACTGTAATGTCCTAAAAATATCAATTAAGTCTAACTTTTCTATTGTTTCCTTTAGGATCTCTGTTGCCTAATTGACTTTCTGTCTAGAGAATCTGTCCATTGATGTGAGTGGGGTGTTAATGTCTCCTACTATGATTGTACTCTCATCAATTTCTCCTTTATGTCTGTTAGTATTTGTTGGAGGTATCTGAGTGCTCCTATATTAGGGGCATATATCCTCTTCTCGAAAGAATCCTTTAACCATTCAATAGTGTCCTTCTTTGTCTTTCTTTATGGCCTTCCTTTTAAAGTCTATTTTGTCTGATATGAGTATTGCAACTCCTGCTTTCCTCTCTTGTCCATTGGCATGAAATATCTTTTCTCATCCCCTCACTTTCAATTTATATGTGCCTTTGCCCTAATGTGAGTTTCTTGCAGACAGCAGATTGAAGGCTTTTGCTTTTTTATTCAATCTGCCACTCTGTGTCTTTCTGATTGGAGCATTCAGTGCATTGACATTTAAGGTGATTATTGACAGATATGTATTTATTGCAGTTTTAAACCTTGTTTTCCAGTTGATTATATCTTTCTCTTTTCTTCTTTTTTGGGTTGGGTTGTTTCCATTTATTTTATGCTTGAGTACTTTTCTTTTCATTTTTTGTGAATGTAATATTTGGTTTTGATTTGTGGTTGCCCTGTTTCTTATGCACATTACGCCCTTCCTATATCTGCTTGTTTTAGACTGATAGTCATAGAGGCTCAGGCACATCATTAAAATAAAAAAAAGAATATATATTTTCTTACTTTCCTTCTCCACAGTGTATGATTTTTATGCCTTTTTTTTATACATCTTCATTTTTAGATATGTATGCTGGCTTGTTTAAGTGATTGCTTTCCAGTTGTGGTTTCCTCCATCCTAATACTTCTTTTTCTCTTTTATCTCTCTCTCTCTTTTTTTTTAATTTAGAGAAGCCCTTTCAGTATTTCTTTATAATGGGTTTCATATTGCTGTACTCTTTTAGCCTTTGTTTTTTGGAGAAATTCCTTATTTCCCCTTCTAATTTAAATTATATTCTTATAGGATAAAGTATTCTAGGTTGCAATTTTCTTCCTTTCAGGGCTTTAAATATATCTTGCCACTCCCTCTGGCCTGTAGTATTTCTGTAGAGAAATTAGCTGATAGCCTTATGTGAGTTCCCTTATAATTAACACTTTGCTTTTCTCTTGCTGCCTTTAGAATCCTCTCTTTATCTTTAACTTTTGCCATTTTTATTATAATATGTCTTGATGTGGGCCTGTTTGGGTTCAGCTTGTTTGGGGCCCTCTGTGCTTCCTGTATCTTGATATCAGCATCCTTTAGATTTGGAAAGTTTTCAGCCAGGATTTCTTCAAATATATTTTCAATCCCCTTTTATTCTTCTTTTCCTTCTGGAATTCCTATTATACATAGATTTGCCCACTTTATATGATCCCCTATATCTCTTATATTGCTTTCATGTTTTTTCATTTGGTTTTCTCACTGCTGTCCTGATTGGGTCATTTCCATTATGTTATCTTCCATGTCACTAATTTGTTCCTCCTCATTATTCATTCTGGTCTTTATTGCCTTTGGCTCAGTTTGTATCTTGCAAATGAATTTTCTCATTTGTCTTGGCTCCTCATTATTTTTCTAGTTCCTTTCTAAAGGAATCTGCACTACTATTCATATCATCTCTTTTGTATTTTCAATAACTCCCTTTTTTTTTTTTTTGTCTTTCTGTCTTTTTTTGTTGTTGTTGTTGTTGTTGTTGTTGCTATTTCTTGGGCCGCTCCCACGGCATATGGAGGTTCCCAGGCTAGGGGTTGAATCAGAGCTTTAGCCACCGGCCTACGCCAGAGCCACAGCAACGCTGGATCTGAGCCGAGTCTGCAACCTACACCACAGCTCACGGCAATGCCGGATTGTTAACCCACTGAGCAAGGGCAGGGACTGAACCCGCAACCTCATGGTTCCTAGTCGGATTCGTTAACCACTGCGCCATGACGGGAACTCCCAATAACTCCCTTTTGAACCCAATATCTGTCAGACTGCAAAGGTCTGTTCATTGTTGTCTGCTTAGGGAGAATTCTCTTGTTCCTCTAAGTGCGAATGATTTCTGTGCTTCTTCATCTTGCTGTGTTTTTCTTTTTCTGTGAGTTCAGGGAAGCCAAACTCCTGAGCTTGAGTCTCAGTGCCCAGCTCCTGCCCAGGTGTTTCAGACTGTGGTGTTCAGGCAGCGGTTCAGATGATCTGTGTGGCTCTCACTCTGCTTTGCTGTTCTTAGTCCAAGTGCTGCATTTTTCTCAGTGACTTTGAGGTCCCACCAACTCAGCTGATCTTTCATCAGTTAGGTGGCTTCCCAGGAGGTGGGTTCCTTTTCTCTTTCACAACTCCCTCTTGGGAATGCTAGTCCTGTCCAAATTCCTTTTCTCTCTCTTTTTATATTTTGTTCTACCCAGTTATGTCAAGAGTTTCTTGCCCTTTTTGGAAGTTTGAGTTCTTCTGCCAGTCTTCAGTTGTTGTTCTGTGTAAATACTTTTACATGTAGATATGTTTTTTTAATTTGTTTGTGGGAGAAGGTGTGCATGACCTCTTACTCCTCCATCATCTTGCTCCACCCCCTCCTGTGTGTTAATCTTATATCATACACACTTGCTGAATTCATTTATTAACGTGAATAACTTTAATGTGTTATTTGGGATTATATATATATATATAATGTGTGTGTGTGTGTGTGTATATATATATATATTTCCAATTTTACATCTCCTTTCCAACTTGGATGTCTTTGTTTTGTTTGTTGTTTAATTGCTCTGAGTAGTATTTCCCTTACTATTGTGAATAAAAGTGATAAACGTGAACATCCATATTTTGTTCCTGATCTTAGGGGAAAAGTTTTCCATTTTTCAGCATTGAGTTTAATGTTAGTTGTGCTGTTATTTCCATAAATTGTCTTTATTATTTTATTATGTCGAGAAGGACCCCTTGGTGGACCAGAGGAAGATGGTGGAGTAGTAGGACATGAAGCACACTTACTCCCACAAATACATTGAGAATGCATATGTATGTGGAAATATTCACACAAAAGATTTGCTAAATACTGACAGAAGACCTCAGGACTATTACAGAGCAAGAAAGCATTCATGAAACCATGTAATACAAAATAAAGAATATAGAAGAAAAAGAAGCAGAGCAGGACAGGACCTGCACCCCTAGGAGGGAACTAGAAAGCAGGAAATCTCCTGCACCCTTGCAAGTTCCCCCACTATAGAGGAGGTGAGCTGAGACAGAGGAGGAGAACACAACAATTGTTATAAATCAGTTAAAATGTAAATAATCCTCCACAAATGGTCAGTGTTATGGCAAGGTCAGTGCTACAGCAGTGGGCAATGCTTTGCCAGTGCCAACAAATGTTGGGAACTAAAATTCTGGCCTTAGGGATCAGACTCAATGAGAGAGCTGGGGCTGACTATATGGGAAAAAAAACTGGGGTTGGTTGTACAAAAACAACCTGGATGGACTAAAATATAGTGCACCCACATTTGAGGACATAAGCTGAGGCCACCGAGTCGGGCTTAGAGGATAGGCACCATTACTTGGGGGTGCTTGTGGTAAGGGGAAGGATCCACCACATAGCCTTGTTCCATGTGCACACTCTCAGGCTGAAGGACACTGTTTACTTCAGCTGCAGGAGTTCCCTGGCAGAAGCTGTTGACTAGCAACAGCTGGGGAGCAGCCCCACTCTCAGAGCTACAGAAAACTTGGAGCAGGCAGAGTAACTGCCCAGGGGAATAACACAAGTTCCTCCTTTCCTGCCACTGGCTCCCATGCTAGTGGATCCCATTCCATACCAAAAGAGCTGTGAGAGGATCTCTGGAATGCATTCCCTGTGGGAGAAGCAAACTGCCTTACAGAGAAAAGCACAGTCTCTAAAGCTCTGGTCCAGCAGGGGCTTGTGCTAGCAGTACCTGCTCATCATCAAAAGTACCAGGAGAGGGCCCCACCAGTGCACATTCCCTGTGGGAGGTGAAAACTGCCCAACTGGGAAAGCACAAGTTCCACAGCTCTGGCCAGTGGACCTTTGGGGGCCCACATCAGTGCTTTTCTTCCATGCCATGGGATTTGAGGAGGCCCATTGTCCTACATTCTGATCTTTTTCAGCTACAGAGAGCAGTCCTGCATCCAGGCAGAGGATGGACTTCTAGAAGTTCACTTTCTGGAGCTACAGACAGAGCCTTTTAGAAACAATTAGGGAGCAGCCCCTACCTTTAGGGCTACAGAGAGACATACCTAGAGTGGTCAAACAAGGGTAGTGACTGTTGAATGGTGCTTGCCCCTACAACCATAGAGAGCAGTCCCAAGAGCCTCCCCAGAAAAGGAAGGGACCGAAGGAGCAGCTGTTGGCATTGCCAGCTACATGAAATAGTCCTGAGAGCTACCTTGAAGGAGGATGGGTCACAGGAGCTACTGCAGCCCCCACATGCTAAAAATGCAATACTGTAAATTCTGAATCACTGCCACCTTCCTCACAGACTCCATCCATAGCAGCCACCCATCCCAAGAGATGTAATGTGGTACCACTGCTCCCATCACATGCTCAAGGTACTTGTTTAATGTTACTACTCCTGAGAACTACAGGATTGGGCACCTGCTGCTGTATCTACACATCTGCTGTCATGGGGGCTATGAATGTAAAAAGTTAGAAAATATGACATGACAAAGAAATAGCTTTCAGACAAAGAAAGAAGACAAAAACACACAAAAACAACTAAATGATGAAGAAATAAGCAGCCTACCTAAAAAGGAATTCAGATTGATGATAGTAAAGATATTCCAAGATATTTGGAAAAAAATGGAGACACAGATGAAATAGTTAAAGGAAATGTTTAATAAAGAGCTAGAGGATTTTGGAGTTCCCGTCATGGCTCAGTGGTTAATGAATATGACTAGGAACCATGAGGTTGTGGGTTTGATCCCTGGCCTTGCTCAGTGGGTTAAGGACCTGGTGTTGCCATGAGCTGTTGCCTAGCCTGGGAACCTCCATATGCTGCAGGAGCAGCCCAAGAAATGGCAAAAAGACAAAAAAAAAAAAAAAAGAAAAAGAGTTAGAGGATTTAAATTACAAAATAACTAAGATGAATGGCACAATATCTGAAATGAAAAATACACTAGAGGTAATCAATAGCAGGATAATGTAGGCAGAAGGACGAATAAACAAGGTGGAAGTCAGAGTGGCTGAAATCACTACCACAGAAAAGAATAAAGAAAAAAGAATTAAAAAAAAAACTGAGGGGAGTTGAAGAGACCTTTGAAACAATATTAAGTATTCCAGCTTTTCTAATCATGAGGGAGAGAAAATATTTGAGGAAATTTTAGCCAGAAACTTCCCTAATATGGGAAAGGAAACACCCACTCAAGTTGAGGAAGTGCAGAGAATCCCATACAGTATCAACCCAAGGAAAAACGCAGTGATAAACATTGTAATCAAGCAGACAAAAATTAAATAGAAAGGAAAAAAATATTAAACACCACAAGAGAAAAGCAACAAATATATATAAGGGAACCCCCTTAAGGAAAATAGCTTCAGTATAAAGTTTACAAGCCTGGAGTTCCCATCGTGGCTCAGTGGTTAACAAATCTGACTAGGAACCATAAGGTTGCAGGTTCGATCCCTGGCCTTGCTCAGTGGGTTAAGGATCTGGCATAAGGATCTGGCATTTGCTCTGAGCTGTGGTGTAGGTACAGATGTGGCTCAGATCCCATGTTGCTGTGGCTCTGTTGTAGGCTGGCAGCTGCAGCTCTGATTAGACCCCTAGCCTGGGAAACTCCATATACCATGGATATGGCCCTGTAAAAGACCAAAATAAATAAATAAATAAATAAATAAACAAATAAAGCTGACAAGCCAGAAGGGAGTGGCAAGATATGAAGAGGAGGAACCTAGAACCAAGAATACTCTATCCATAAAAGCTCTATTCAGATTTGATGGAGAGATCAAAAGCTTTTCAGACAAGAAAAAGGTAAGACAATTCAGCACCTCCAAAGCAACTGTACAACAGCTACTAAAGGAATTTCTCTCAGAAGAATAGGAAAAACCATAATTAGAAATGAGAATATTACAAATGAAGAATCTCGCTGGTAAAGGCAAGGATAATATAAAAGTAGGAAATTACCCACTGACAAATACAATATCAAAGCTAGAAAGCATTTGAAGAGTACAAATGCAGAACATTGAAAATGCATTTGAAATTAAGAGTCCGGCAACCAGAAACAACTCTGAACACATACAGATGTATATATCAAAATATAATAGAAGCCACAAATTAAAAAAAAAACATAATGGACACACAAAAAATAAAAAGCCATCCAAACATAACACTAAAGATGGTCAGTGGACCACAAGAAAAGACAACAGAGGAAGAGAAGAAAAAAAGACCCATACTAATCCAAAAAAATAAGAAAATGGCAGTAAGTACACACATCTGTAATTATACTGAATGTAAATGGATGAAATTCTTAAACTAAAAGACACAGAATGGATGACCATACAAAAACAAGACCCATATGTATGCTACTTATAAGAGATGCACTTCAGATCTAAGGACACATTTAGACTTAAACTGAGGGGATGGAAGAAAATATTATGTGCAAATGTAAATCATAGGAAAGCAGGAGTAGCAATACTAATATCAGACAAAATAGATTTTAAAATAAAGAAGGTCACAAGAGACAAAGAAGGATATTACATAATGACCCAAGAATCAGTCTAAGAAGAAAATATAAGAGTTGTAAATATATATGCAGTTAGCATAGGTAGTGCCATAATATATAAGGCAATTGCTAACAGCCATAAAAGGAGAAATTGACAGTAACACAAAAATAGTGGGGGATTTAACACACCACTTACACCAATGGACAGATCATCCAGATAGAAAGTCAACAAGGAAACACAAGCCTTAAGTTACATGCTAGATGGGATAAACTTAACTGATATTTATAGAACACTCCATCCCAAAGCAGCAGAGTATACATTTTTCTCAAGGGCACATGAAATATTCTCTGGGATAGATGACATCTTGGACCACAAATCAAGCCTTGGTAAATTTTTAAAAATTGAAATTATTCCAAGTATTTTTTTGATCACAATGCTATGAGATTAGAAATCAACTACAAGAAAAAGACAGCAAAAAACACAAACTCCTGGAATCTAAACAATATACTACCAAATAGCATATAGATCATTGAAGAAATCAAAGAGGAAATTAAAAGATATTTAGAGAAAAATGAAGATACAACAATCCAAAATATATGGGACACAGCCAAAGCACTTCTGAGAGGTAAGTTTATAGCCATACAATCTTATCTCAGGAAAAAAGAAAAAATTCAAATAAGCCATCTAAACTTATACCTAAAACATCTACAGAAGGAAGAACAGACAAAGCCCCAAATTAGTAGAAGGAAATAAGTCATAAAGATTAGGGCAAAAATTAATGACATAGAAGCAAATAAACAATAAAGAAGATCAATGAAACCAAAATTGGTTATTTGAATAGATGAACATAATTGATTAACCTTTATCCAGACTCATTAAGCAAAAAAGGGAGAGTTAAAATCAATAAAATTAGAAATGAAAAAGGAGAATTTACAGCTGACACCACAGAAATACTAAGGATCATAAGATACTAGTATAAATATATGCCAATAAATGGACAACCTGTAAGAAATGGACAGATTCTTACAATGGTCCAACCTACCAAGACTGAACCAGGAAGAAATAGAAAATGAACAGACCAATCACAGTCACTGAAATTGAAAATGTGATTAAAAAACTTCCAAAAAACACACAGTTCCTGCTGTGGCTCAGCAGAAATGAATTTGACTAGGAACTGTGAGGACACAGATTCAATCCCTGGCATTGCTCAGTGGGTTAAGGATCTGGTGTTGCTATGAGCTGGGGTGTAGGTCACAGATGTAGCTCAGATCCCATGTTACTGTGGCTGTGGCATGGCAGCTGTAACTCTGATTCAACCCCCTACTCTGGGAACCTCCATATGCTGAGGGTGTGTCCCTAAAAATGAAAAAATAAAAATTAAAAAACTTCCAAAAGCAAAAGTCCTGATGGCTTCACAGTTGAATTCTAGTAAACATTCAGAGAAGGGTTAATACCTTCTTTTTTCTTTTTTTTTTTCTTTTAGGGCATCACTCACAGCATATAGAAGTTCCTGGGCTTGCAGTTGAATTGGAGCTGTAGCTGCTGGCCTATACCACAACCACACAGCAATGCCAGATCCTTAACCCACTGAGCAAGGCCCAGGATTGAGCCTGCTTCCTCATGGATAGTGGTTGGATTTGTTTCTGCTGAGCCATGATGTGAACTCCCAACACCTATTCTTCTGAAACTCTTCCAAAAAATTGCAGAGGAAGAACAATCCCAAGCACATTCTATGAAGCCACCATCACCGTAGATACCACATACAGAAAAAGAAAACTACAAGCCAATACTCTGATGAACATAGATTCAAAATTTTTTAACAAAATATTAGAAAACTACTTCCAAATATATATTAAATTGATTATACACTGTGATCAAGTGGGATTTATACCAGGGATCCAAGGATACTTCAATATCTGCAAATCACTCAGTATGATAAAGTACATCAACAAACTGAAGAATAAAAACCATATGATCATCTCAATAGAAGAAAAAGCTTTTGACAAATTTGACACCCATTTCTGATAAAAAATAAAAAAACAGCTCTTCAGAAAGTGTGCATAGAGGGAACTTAGCTCAACATAATAAAAGGCATATATGACAAACCCACAGCTAACATCATTCTCAATGGTGAAAAACTGAAAGCATTTCTGGAAAAACGTCTGTCTTTCTGGAAGTACATCTGCTCTCACCCCTTCTATTCAGCATAGTTTTGGAAGTCCTGCTTGTGGCAATCAGAGAAGAAAAAGAAATAAAAGAAATTCAATCCTGCTGTGTAGCACTGAGAACAATATCTAGTCATTTATGATGGAGCATGATAATGGGAGAAAAAAGAATGGATACATGTATGTGTAACTGGGTCACCATGCTGTACCACAGAAAAAAAATTGTATTGGGTAAATAACAATAAAAAATGGAAAAGAATAAGTAAATCTGTCACTTATTATAGGAGACATGTTACTATACCTAAAAAAATCCTAAATTCACTACAAGAAAGCTGTTAGAGCTCATAAGTAAATTTGGTAAATCTATATTTTAAATAAATTATGTAGTTCATCAGCCCTTTTTTGATTAGGTTGTAATTTTTTTTGATAATGAGTTTCAGGAGCTATTTGTACATTTTGGACAGTAATCTCTTGCTGGTCACATCATTTACATTTACAAATAGTTTCACATATTCTGGAGGTTGTCTTTTTTCTTTTTGGTTTCCATTGTTGTGCAAAAGCTTTTAAGTGTAGATTCCATTTATTTTTCTTTACATTTATTTTTATAAAACTACATGTAAAAAAATCAATGGTGAAAAACTGAAAGCATTTCTGGAAAAACGTCTGTCTTTCTGGAAGTACATCTGCTCTCACCCCTTCTATTCAGCATAGTTTTGGAAGTCCTGCCTGTGGCAATCATTTATTTTTCTTTACATTTCCATTTATTTTTCTTTACATTTCCATTGCTCTAGGAGATGAATCAAAGCAAATATTGTTAAAATTTATGTCGAAGAGTGCTTTGACTATATTTTCCTCTAAGAAATGTATAGTAGATGTTAATATCTTTAGGTATTTAATCCACTTTGTGGGGTTTTTTTTGTGTGTGGTATTAGACAATGTTCTAATTTTTTTTTACATGTAGTTTTCCATTTTTCCCAGCATCACTTATGGAAGCAATTGTCTATTCTCTACTGTATATTCTTGCCTTTTTTGTCATATATTAACTGACAATGTGTTTGGGTTTACTTCTGTGTCTTGTATCCTGTTCCATTGAGGTGTGTTTATTTATTTTTTGGTGCCAGTTCCACAGTGTTTTGATTACTGTAGCTTTGTAGTGTAGTCTGAAGTCTGGGAGCCTGATTCCTCCAACTCCTTTTGTCTTTTTTGGGATTTTTTTTTTGCTATCTGGGGTATTTTGTGATTTCATACAACACTTTAAATTTTTTGTTCCAGTAAAAAATACCAGTGTAATTTGATGGGAATTGCATTGATTGCCTTGGGCATTATACTTTGTTTTGGCTATGCCTGCATCATGAGGAAGTTCCCGGGCCAGGGATCAAACCCACACCAGAACAGTGGCCATAGCTGCTGTAGTGACAATGTCAGATCTTTAACCCTCTGATCCACAAGGGAACTCCTAATACAGTCATTTTGACAAGATTGATTCTTTCAAACCAAAAACGCAGAATATCTTTCCACTCTTTGTGTCATTTTCAATTTCTTTCATCAGATATGAGGGTGATGGTAGCCTTGTAGAATGATCTTTGGAGTGTTCCTTCCTCTGCAATATTTTTGGAAGAGTTTCAGAAGAATAGGTATTTACTCTTCTCTGAATGTTTACCAAAATCCACCTGTGAAGCCATCAGTTCATGGACTTTTGTGTTTTGGAAGTTTTTAAATTGCATTTTCAATTTCAGTGCTTGTTATGTATCCATTCATATTTTCTACTTCTTCCTGGTTCAGTCTTGGTAGGCTAAACTTTTGTTAAGAATCTGTCCATTTATTCTAGGTTGTCAATTTTACCGTCATATATTTGTTTACACTTGTCCCTTTTGATCTTTTATATTTCTGTGGTACCCATTGTAAATTCTCCTATTTCATTTCTAATTTTATTCATTTGAACTCACTCCCTTTTTTCTCTGATGAATTTGGTTAAAGGTTTATCAATTTTGTTGATATTTTCAGAGAGCCAAGTTTTGATTTCATCATATTCTCTACTGTTTTCTTTGTCTCTCTTATTTCTTTGTGCTCTGAGCTTTATGATTTATTTCCTATTAATTGGGATATTGTCTTTTATTCCTTCTGTAGATGTTTTAGGTATAATCTTAGGTTGTTTATTTCAGCCTTTTCATTATAATTTTGGATTATTGTAAGTTTTTTAATCACAAATTCAATTTCATTATTCGTAATTAGTCCATTCATATTTTGTGTTTCTTCTTGATTTGGTTTTATGAGATTAGGCATTTCTAATAATTTTTCCATTTCCTCTAGGTTGTCCAATTTATTGGTATGTATTTTGTCATAGTAATCTCTTATGGCCCTTTGTATTTCTGTGGTGTCAATTTTTAATTTCTATTTTAAATTGATTAGAGCCCTCTCCCTTTTTTACTTGATGAGTCTGGCTAAATTTTATCAATTTTTTTATCTTTTCATAAACTAGCTTAAAGTTTTGTTGGTCTTTTATATTTTTTCTATATATCATTTATTTCTACACTGATCTTTATGATTTCTTTCCTTCTGCTAACTTTGGGTTTTGATTGTTCTTCTTTCTCTAGTTCCTTTAGGTATATCATTTGGTTGTTTATTTGGATTTTTTTCTTTTTTCTTTAGATGAGATTGTATTGCTGTAAAATTCCCTCTGATAACTGCTTTTCTGCATTCTATAGATTTTGAATTATCATGTCTTCATTGTCATTTGTCTCTAGTTTTTTCTTTAATTTCCTCTTTGATTTCTTCAGTGAACAATTTATTGCTTAGAAGCATATTTTTTAGCCTCCATGTGTTTGTGTTTTTTGAAGTATTTTTCTTATGGTTGATTTCTAATCTCATAGCACTGTAAAAAAGACTATTCATTTCAATTTCCTTACAATTTACCAAGGCTTGCTTTGTTACCCAGAATGTGATCTATCCTGGAGAGTGTTCCCTGTACACTTGAAAATAATGTATATTCTGCTGCATTCAGAGGTGGCCATGTGCTCAGAAAGACTTTAGGCAGCATGTCTAATGGTAGCCTGTTCCTACCCTATTGGTTATCACACCCTGTTGGTACTGGCACACCAGCACTGGAGTCTATAAGCTGTTGGGTGGGACCAGGTCTTGGTTCTGATTTTATAAGCAAGATGTCAGCCTTAAGATTGGAATTCCCAGATATGTCTACTACCAGCATTTATGTCCCAAGTGAGAGCCACAACTACCCCCTGCCTCCATATGAGACCATCTAAGACCAGTGGGAATATCTCGCCCAGGATCCTATGATATTGCTACATTTGCCTTGGGTCTCTGTGATGATGAAACCTTGTGTTGAGGCTTTAAAGGGTGTAATCTGTGTCCCTCAGTCCCATGGAGATCATACAATCAAGCCCCACTGGTATTCAAAGCCAAATGCTCTGTAGTCTCTTCCTGATGCCAGACACCCTGACAGCCTGAAATAAGGTAAGAACTCTCACTTTGTTGGGAAAACTTTTGTGATATAATTATTTTCAAGTTAGTGGGCATCCCCCTGTAGAGTATGGGATTTAATTATATTGTAAGATCACCCCTCCTACCATACCATTGTGATTTTGTCTTTTTCTCTGGATGCAGATTATATTTTTGTAACTTCTAGTCTTTTTTATTCATGATCATTAAGCAGTTAGTTTTGATTTTGGTGTTCTCTCGAGAAGAGGTGTGCTCCAGGTCTTCTACTCGGCCATCTTGTCTTCTCTCTCTCAATTTTGAAGATATTGAAAGGCTAGTTCTTGGTGAATGAAAGGATGTGAAAGTATGTCAATTTTTTGACAATTTTTTTTGCCAATGTATCACCACAAAAGACTTACCAATAAATTCATGACTTGTGAAGCCCATCAACAATTTTTTACATTTCTCACTTTCAAATTAATTACATTCTATCATTTTTGTATAATATCCTCAGTGACTTTTTTGCTATGCTAAGTGCCTTGCTATTTCAGTAGATGCATAATCAAGCTGTCCACATTTGATTTAACTGAAATGTTAGCTGTTCTGTTGTTTTAGCATCTTCTCTACTGATTACACATTATTGTGGATCAACCCCTATTACTGCAATCATTACTTTGATTTGTGAACTTTTAGTTCTGAATCCAACAACTTTTACTCAAGTTGTTGGATTCAGAACTACCTATGATACATCTCAAGGCTACCTACCTTCCTTGGGTCTTTCATAATTTAACATAGGTTTGCTTCAGATAAAAAGTACATTGATAATACTGGATCAAAGAAAATAAATGAAGAAATCAAGCATCTGAAAATGGTGGCTAATAGCCTCAGGAATGTCTTGAGAGTTTGTTCGAGAGTAACAGATGTTTGGCACTAGATTTTTTTTAAGCAGACTGTAGAATGGAGTCAAATACTAGATTAATTTTCAGTTGTAATTTTTATAAAATAGAAACTCTATGTTAATTCATCTACTTTTTTATTCTTTGTGAGCATCAAGTAATATCTATGATCATTAGTTTTTCAGCACTAAGAAAAAATAGCCATGTAACACTTTTTAACCTTTAAATCAGTATTTAACATTTGGTAGCCGTCAGTCCCTGAATATAAATAGAAAGGAAAATGCACCTAAGGCCACATTATACAACATCATTCAATCCAGCCCCAAGGAAGACACCACCTTCATTCTAATCCCTGCTTTCTCAGCCCAGGCATACTGGGCTTAAACTTCATTAAAAAAAGTGTGTACAAGAAATGCACCTCCATCTTTTTTGAATATGACTGTTATCATGTACATCCTGGAATTTAAGGAAAATACCATTTTCTCTCTCTGTATATAATTCCATTTTTTACTTTTAGGACTGGGCACATGGTGCTCTTAACATTTACAATTAATACAATTATGTTGACAAATGTTACTCTTTATGACTCACTGAAAGCTAGTCACATGAGATATATCTATAGCTCTTGAAAACCAATATGACTGGAATTTCCATCATGGCTCTCAGTGGTTAAGGAACCCGACTAGTATCTGTGAGGACACAGGTTCAATCCCTGGCCTAGCTTAGCATGTTAAAAATTCAGCATTGCTGTGAGCTGTGGCAGAGGTCACAGACATGGCTTGGGTCCTGTATTGCTGTGGTTGTGGCATAGGCCAGCAGCTAGAGCTCCAATTTGACCCCAGCCTAGAAATGTCCATATGCTCTGAGTGCAGCCATAAAAAGTCAAAAAAGAAAAAGAAACTTAACCTTTTGGTTTTAGAACCTGCTATCTTACATATTGTCCCTCAGCATTTTCATCTAGAAATCAAGTATTATAGTATCTATACCAATAAAATATTTTAAAGATTATATTAAATAATATAAAAAAGAAAAATAGGTATGAGATTCACAGACATAGGCAATGATCCTCTTTAGTATCCACATTTTAACATGTGAAATTGGATACTTAAAAAAGGATAACTTCTGTTATTGTTTCAGGAAGGGAAACCCTTTCCAAGACCCAAGAGAGGGCTCATGTCTAAAATTTGGAAATGGCTCGAGTTCTTTCCCCAGCCCAAGAATTCTGCATGCCATAAGCATGGACAAACACTTTTAATGGATGAAAGAATAATATGCTTTTTATTTAGCACCACCCCATTCCTTTTTTAAAATATGGAAAATTACAAAGAAAAATTGCTATTTCAATGGAAGACAGAAAATTATACCTGATCCAAAAAAAAAAAATGTAGAATGGAGTATGATGTTGTCATAGCAGTTTTATTGGCTAGAAACAGTTATCTGGTTTGAAGAGAATATTGGGGGAAAAATGAAGCTGAAAGGTAAAAAAAATGCAACAGTCATTAGGACATGAGCCAGGAAATTTGTATCATGGCAGTTTTACACATGTTATAACTTAACCACCTAAACACTGAAAGGACAACTACTCAGAATTAAGAAAATTGAAACTTTGTCATTATAGTTTTTAACACAAATAACCTGGCATAAATCAAATTGTAAGTGATATTTTCTGCATCTAAAACTCTTTGCATTATACTTCATGTTGTACACTTTCAAGTGTCTTCTTGTATATTGAAGGGATTCAGAACAAATTTTCCCCCAAATATGCCAGTTTGGCATGAGGATTATTTTAAGCTAAAGGCAATCAAGACCAAACAGACTCAGGAAAAGCTCTTATGTTCCCTTTAACTGTCTATATTTCCCTGGAAAAAGACCTATACCAGGAGGAGAGCTATTACAATAAATAACTTTCCACCTAAAATAGGGCATCATTGGTCCCCAAGTATTTCTTTTCTGTTTTCTATGGATGACCTTACTTCCCTTTGTGTCTCCAGACCCTTTTCCTTCTCCAGAGTTTAGGATGTTATATGTCTCAATTACATGGTTGCCTTTGAGTCTTCTTAGTTTTGTTTGTTTGTTTGTTTGTTTTTGTTTTTTTTTTTTTTTTGACCATGCCCATGGCATGTGGAAATTCCCAGGCCAGGATCTGAACCTGGGCCACAGAAGTGACCTGAGCCACAGCAGTGACAATACCAGATATTTAATCTGTTGTGCCACAGTGGAAACTCCTAGAGTCTTCCTAACTTTATGGGATACCTTATATATGTAATTACATTTTTCTCCTGTTCGACTATTTACTACATTTTATTTATTTTATTCTTTTTTTCTTCCAGTTTTGTTGAAATATAATTGGCATATGCACTGCATAAAGTTTAAGGTGTACAGCATAATAATTTGATTTACATTTGTTCACTAAAACAAACAACAAAAAAATACACAATATGAGAGCTGTGCATTCAGTTTTATTTTGGGTTTACTGAGGACTACAGCCTGAGAGAAGTTTTCAGGCAGCTCCAAAGGACTTCTCTAAAGAAGTAGGGTACATGAAATCATACACACGTCTTGGTAAATCATTGCTGCTGGTCACAAGTAGGCTGCTGCTAGTCACAAGGAGCAGAGTCTCCATTAATGATTTTAATTCTTTTCTAGAAATGAGAAGATGCAAGCAATTGGGTTTATAACATTTTCCCTGAAAATATCTGATTATCTGAAAACATGTTCTGCCAGTTTTTCACAGAGCATAGGGGGCCTCATTCTTGGTCTCCAATCTGAACTCCTTTCAGGGTGTGTTAAATGTTAATGACTGCAATGGCCAATAACTTAATCCTAGTAGAACAAGATTGTGAGCAGTGTTCTTCAGTTTCCACATACATAGTGAAGTGATTATCACAGTAAGTACAATGAGCATTCACTATCTCATATAAATATGAATTAAAGAAATAAAAGAAATGTTTTCTTGTGATTAGAACTCTTAGAATTCACTCTAAACAAACTTTATATATAAAATGCAGCAGTGTTAATTATATCTGTCATGTTCTACTTGGCATCCTAGTACTTATAACTGGAAGATTGTACATTTTGCCTGTTTTCATTCACTTTCTCCTCCCCCGTCTCCTCTTCTATGTTTACCATAAATCTGATCTCTTTTTTCTATGAGTTTGCTTGATTTTGAAGAATAATTGATCTACAGCACTATGTTAGTTCATGTTACACAACATAGTAATAATATTTCTATAAATTTCAAAATGATCACAATAGGCCTATTTATGATATGTCGCCATACAAAATAACATGTAGTTATTGACTATATTCCCCACACTGTACTTTTCATATTTCATGATATTTATTTTGTAACTGGAAGTTTGTACCTCTTTATCTCACTTATTTATTTTTTCTCCCTGAAACTCCCTCCACTATGGCAACCACCTTTTTATTCTGTATTTATTACTTGAATTATGTTTTTTATATATTTATTTATTCATTTGTTCTGTTTTGTTTTGTTTTTAGATTCTACTTATGGAAGAAATCATACAGTATTTATCATTCCCTGTCTTTTTTCAAATAAGTAAATACACTTAAGATTCATTCTTGTTTTCACAAAGGGCATCATTTTACTGTTTTATGGCTGCCAGTTATATTTAAACTAATTATTGATAGATATGTACTTGTCATTTCATTAATTTTTTTGTTTTGTTTTCCCCTTTCTTCATCTTTTTTTTTTCCCCCTTGTGATTTAATGACTATCATTGATGTCTGGATTTCTTTGTCTTTTTTATATAGGTATCTATTACAGATTCTTGGTTTGTGGTTACCATGAAGTATGTATATATACTTATGTGATTATTTTAAGTTGCTGATATCTTAAATTCAATCACATTTCAACAACCTTGTACTTTTACTCCCCTCCTGCCACTTTTACCATTTTAATGTCACATTTTACATCTTTTCGTTTTGTGTATCCCTTAACTAGTTATTGCAAATGTAGACAATTACACTATTTTTGGCCTTTATCCTTATTATTAGATTTAAATATGTTTGATTTACTACCTTTACTGTATCTTCGTCTTTACCAATGAAATGTTTTCTCCTTTATTAATTTTCTGGTTTTTAGTTTGTTCTTTTCTTTTTCACTTAGTAAAATCCCTTTAGCATTTCTTATAAAGCCGGTTTGGTGGTGCTGAACTTTTTAGCTTTTGCTTCTCCATAAAACTTTTGGCCTCTCCATCAAATCTGAAACTTGATGGGTAGAATATTTTTGGTTGTAAGTTTTCCATTTCACCAATTTTAATATATGGGGCCATTCCCAACTGACTTCCAGATACTCTGCTGAAAAGTCAGCTGATAATCTTATGGGAGTTTCCTTGTACATAAATTGTTGCTTATATTTTGCTGTTTTCAACATTCCTTTTTATCTTCAATTTTTGTTACTTTAATTACAATGCGTGTTCATTCATGTGATCCTCTTTGGATTCTTCCTGTTTGGAACTTTGTGCTTGCTGGACCTGAATATTTGTTTCCTTTTTCAGCTTTTATGTTTTCAAACATAGTCTCTGCCATTTTCTCTCTCACCTCTCCTTATGATTCACCTAAATGGAAAATGTTAATGCAATGGATATTGTCCCAGAAGTCTCTTAAACTGTCCTTATATATTTTTATTTTGTTCTTTATTCTCTCTAACGTCAATGATTTCCACTCTCTTTTCCAGCTCACATTCCTCTGTATCTTGTAATCTAATCTTGATTCCTTCTAGTGTATTTTTCATTTTAGGTATTGTATTTGTTCATCTCTGTTTGGATCTTCTTTATATTTTCTAACTTTTTGTGGTAAACAATTATCTTACCTAGTTCATCGATTTTTATTCCAAGTTTGGCAGGCTTTTTTCAGTCACCCAAAATACTGGAGTTTGTTTAGAAACTACTCAGTTGAGACCATCTCTTTTCCTCGACACTGCCAGCAGTAAGAGTGATCCAATCGTGGACACCATGTCAAGCCTGAAGGTGAAACCAACATTGCAGAAGGACAAGCCAAGAGATGGGGGAAAAACTGAGTGTTGATGGCATTTCCTTAGCTCTTCAGTTAAGAGGATGGCATAGTAGCTGAAGATAACCCCCAGGTTTTACACCTTGGGTTTTTTAGCCACAGTAAGAGTGCTCCCCCGCCCTCATTCTCCCTCCAAGTTCGAAACACTAAGAAGAGCTGTATGAAGCCTATTTGGCCTCTGAATCAGCTGCTGACAGGATCTTGTAAGGAAATCTGACAAAGGGTCGGATTTTCTAAAAAGAACTTGCATTTGGCAGCTTCTTTGATGACCAGCTACATTGTTTGGCAGCAGGCTCAAGTGCTCAAAACAGCACAGAGCAAGGAGCATGCTGATCAGTGATGTTCCAGTTTAAAAAGACAGAGCTTCAAACAAAGAATATAAATATTTTATCCCCTTGAATATAAAATCCTGTTCTTGGAAGGGATTAAGATGGCAGAATAGAAGGACTGGAGCTCAACTTCTCTCCTAAAAACAACAAAATTCACAACTAAAGGCTGAGCATTCTTCACCCAAATGGACCAGAAACCTTAAAAAAGATATCCTACTCCAGAAGAAAAAGAGGAGGACAAATCAAGAGGTGGGAGGGGTGATTTTGTGATATAAACAACCCCATACCTCCTGGGTGGGAAGCCCCACAGACTGGAAACCAACTGGTTCACAGAGACTTACCTACAGGAGTGGGAGTTCTGAACCCAAGATCAAACTCTCATGTGTGTGGATCTGGCAATGGGAGAAAGAGCCCTGGAGCATCTGGCATTGAAGGCCGGTGGGGCTTGTGCACAGGAACTCCATGGGATTGGGGGAAACAGAGATCCCATTCTTAATAGGCGCACACAGACTTTCATGCGCACTGGGTCCCAGGGTAATGCAGTCTCCATAGGAATCTGGGTCAAACCTGACTGCAGTTTTGGAGGACATCCTGGGAAAACAGGGGTGAATGTGGCTTGTTGTGAGGGAAAGACATTGAAAGCAAAGCTCTCGGGAATATACAGCAGCCGTGCCTTTCTCTGGAGGTGGCCATTTTTTGGAAAATCTGGCCCCACCCATCAGAAATGAGAAGCCCCAGGGCAAACAACAATCCAGGCGGGATCACAGACCTGCCCCTCAGTAAACAGGCTACTTAAAAATCCCTCTGGCACACAGATGCCTCTACTCCCATCCAGAGACTAAGCCCCGCCCACCAGAGGGATTAGAATCAGCTCCACCTACCAGTGGGTAGGCATCAGCCCCTCCCATCAGGAAACCCATAGCAAGTCCCCCATACTAACTTCAGCCACAGGGAGGCAGACACCAGAAGTAAGAGAGGCTACAACTCTAAAATCTGTAAAAAGATATAAAAATGAAAAGACAGAGAACTATAACTCAGATGAGGAAGAAAGGAAAAACCCCAGAAAATCAGCTAAGCGATGAGAAGATTCTCAGCCTCCAAGAAGAAGACTTTAGACTGTTGATGCTGAAGTTGATGCAAGACATTGGAAGTAAACTGGAGGCAAAGATGGATAACTTACAGGAAACACTGAGCAAAGGGATACAAGATATAAAACTTAAATCAGAAGAGATGCAAAATACAATAACTGAAATAAAAAAATTATAAGCAGCTAACAGCAGATTACTGGAGGCAGAAGAATGAATAAGTGAGGTGGAGGTCAGATTAGTGGAAATTATGGATGCAGAAAACAAATGAAGAGAGTTTCAGAGTACTCCGGGACAACACTAAATGCACCAACATCCATATTACACGGGTGCCAGAAAGGGAAGAAAGAAGGGGACAGAAATAATATTCCAAGAGATAATAGCCGAAAACTTCCCTAACATTGGGAAGGAACCACTCACTCAAATCCAGGAAGCACAATGAGGACCATACAAAATAAACCCAAGGAGGAACACCCTGAGACACACACTAATCAAAATTAAAGACCATATTGACCAAAATTAAAGACAAAGAGAAAATCTTGAAAGCAGCTAGGGAAAAGAAGTAACATATAAGGGAACCCCAATAAGGTTATTGGCAGATTTTTCAGCAGAAACTCTGCAGGCCAGAAGCGAGTGGCATGATATACCTAACATGATGAAAGGAAAAAAGTCCAAACAAGATTACTTTACCCAGCAAGGCTCTCACTCAGATTTGAAAGAGAAATCAAAACCTTCACAGATAAGCAAGAACTGAGAATTCAGCAACTTTAACTAAAGCAGCCTTACAAGAAATACTAAAGGAACTTCTATAGGCAGAAAAGAACAAGAGAAGAAGGAAAGAAAAAAGAGCAACAAAAACAAATCCAAAGCAATTAATAAAATGGCAATAAGAACATACATATCAATAATTATCTTAAATGTGAATGGACTAAACGCCCCAACCAAAAGACACAGACTGGCTGAATGGATACAAAAACAAGACCCATAAATATGCTGTCTTCAGGAGACCCACTTCACTTCTAGGGACACATACAAATTGAAAGTGAGAGGATGGAAGAAAAAATTCCATGCAAACGGGGATCAAAAGAAAGCTGGAGTAGCAATACTCATATCAGACAAAATAGACTTTAAAATGAAGAATGTTCTAAGGGACAAAGAAGGTCATTACATAATGATCAAAGGATCAATCCAAGAAAAAGATATAACAATTTTAAATATCTATGCACCCAACACAGTTTCACCACAACATATAAGGCAACTGCTAACAACCTTAAAAGGACAAATCAACAGTAACAAAATCATAGTTGGGGACTTTAACACCCCACTTACAGCAATGGACCGATCAACCAGACAGAAAATCAATAAGGAAACACAGGTCCTGAATGATGCATTAAACCAGATGGACTTAATAGATATTTATAGGACATACCATCCCAAAGCAACAGAATACACATTCTTCTCAAGTGCACATGGAACATTTTCTAAGATGGATCAAAAAACCAAGCTCAGTATCTTTAAGAAAATTGAAGTCATATCAAGCATCTTTTCCGACCACAATGCTATACGACTGGAAATCAACAACAAGAAAAAACATGAACACTTGGAGACTAAACAACATGCTACTAAACAACCAATGAATCACTGAAGAAATCAAAGAGGAAATTAAAAAATTCCTAGCAGCAAATGACAACGAAGATACAACACTTCAAAACCTATGGGATGCAGAAAAAGCTGTTCTAAGAGGAAAGTTGATAGCAATACAAGCCCACCTCAGGAAATAAGAAAAAGCTCAAATGAACAAGCTAACCTTACATCTAAAGCAGCTCAAGAAAGAAGAACAGACAAGACCTAAAGTTAGTAGAAGGAAAGAAATCATAAAGATCAGAGCAGAAATCAATGAAATAGAAACAAAGAGAACCATAGAAAGGATCAATGAAATGAAAAGCTGGTTCTTTGAAAAGATCTACAAAATTGATAAACCCCTAGGCAGACTTATCAAGCAAAAAAGAGAGCGGATTCAAATCAATAAAGTTAGAAATAAAAAAGGAGAAGTAACAATGGACATCACAGAAATACAAAGGATCATGAGACTACTATATGCAACTAAATGCCAATAAAACAGAAAACCTAGAAGAAATGGACAAATTCTTAGAAAAGTACAATCTTCCAAGACTAAGCCAAGATGAAATAGAAAAGATGAATGGACCCATCACAAGAACTGAAACTGAAACTGTGATTAAAAAACTTCAAACAAAAGTCCAAGACCAGATGCCTTCACAGGTGAATTCTATCAAAAATTTAGAGAAGAGCTAATACCTCTCCTTCTGAAACTATTTCAAAAAATTGCAGAGGAAGGGATACTCCCAAACTCATTTGATGAGGCCACCATCACCCTGATACCAAAACCAGACAAAGATATCACACAAAAAAAGAAAACTACAGGCCAATTTCACTGAACACAGAGCAAAAATCCTCAGCAAAATACATGCAAACCGCATCCAACAATCCATTCAAAGGATTGTACAACATGATCAAGTGGGATTTATCCCAGGGATGCAAGGGTTCTTCAATATCCACAAATCCATCAGTGTGATACACCAAATTAACAAACTGAAGAACAAAACCCATATGATCCTCTCAATAGAAGTGGAAAAACCTTAGGCAAAATCCAACACCAATTTCTGATAAAAACCCTTCAGAAAGTGGGCATAGCAAGAACCTACCTCAACGTAATAAAGGGCTTATATGACAAACCCACAGCGAACATCATTCTCAAAGGTGAAAACCTGAAAGAATTCCCGCTGAGATCAGGAACAAGACAAGGATGTCCACTCTCGCCACTACTCTTCAACATAGTTTTGAAAGTCCTAGCCACGACAATCAGAGAAGTAAAAGAAATGAAAGGAATGCAAATGGGAAAGGAAGAAGTAAAACTATCCCTATTTGCAGATGACATGATGCTATACCTAGAGAATCCTAAAGACTCTACCAGAAAACTGTTAGAGCTCATCCATGAATTTGTCAAAGTTGCAGGATACAAAACTAATACACAGAAATTAACTGCCTTTCTATACACTAACAATGAAAGAGCATAAAAAGAAATTAGGGACGCAATCCCGTTTACCATAGTATCCAAAAGAATAAAATACCTAGGAGTAAACCTAACTAAAGTGACAAAGGCCTGTACTCTGAAAACTATAAGACATTGATGAAGGAAATCAAAGATGACACAAATAGATGGAAAGATACACCATGCTTCTGGATTGGAAGAGATAATATTCTCAAAATGACTATACTACCTAAGGCAATCTACAGATTCAGTGCAATCCCTATCAAATTAACAAGGACATTTTTCACAGAACTCAAACAAAATATCCTAAAGTTTGTTTGGAAACACAAAAGACCCAGAATAGCCAAAGATATCCTGAAAAAGAAAAATGGAGCTAGAGGAATCATGCTCCTGGACTTCAGTCTATACTACAAAGTAACAGTCATCAAAATCAAAACCTCAAGGTACTGGCACAAAGACAGAAATATATATCAGTGGAACAGGATTGAAAGCCCAGAATTCAACCCACACACCTATAGCCAACTCATCTCTGACAAAGGAGGCAAGAATATACAATGGAGAAAAGAGAGCCTGTTCAATTAGTGGTGCTGGGTAAACTGGACAGCCACATGGAAAAGAATGACATTAGAACACTCCCTAACACCCTACACAAAAATAAGCTCAGAATGGATTCAAGACCTAGATATAAGACCAGACACTATAAAACTCTTAGAGGAAAACATAGGCCAAACACCCTCCAACATACATGACAGCAACATCTTCTCAGATCCACCTCTTAGACTATTGATGGTAAAAACAAAAATAAACAAATGGGACCTAATCAAACTTAAACGTTTCTGCACAGCAAAGGAAACCCTAAACAAAACAAAAAGAAAATTCACAGAATGGGAGAAAATCTTTGCAAGTCAATCAACTGACAAGGGATTAATCTCCAAAATTTATAAACACTTTCTGCAGCTCTATACCAAAAAAACAAACAACCCCATCAAAAATGGGCAGAAAACCTAAATAGAGACACTTCTCCAAATAAGACATATGAATGGCCAAAAAACACATGAAAAGATGTTCAACATCACTCATTAGAGAAAGGCAAATCAAAACCATGATGAGGTACCACCTTACACTAGCCAGAATGGCCAGCATCCAAAAGTCTACAAACAATAAGTGCTTGAGATGGTGTGGAGAAAAAGGAACCCTATTGCACTGTTGATGGGACTGTAAACTGGTGCAACCACTGTGGAAAACAGTATGGAGATTCCTCAGAAAAGTAAACATAGAATTACCATTTGATCCAGCAATCCCACTCCTGGGCATCTATCCAGAGAAAACTACGACTTGCAAAGCCACATTTACTCTGATGTTCATTGCAGCACTATTTGCAATAACTAAGATATGGAAACAACCTAAATGTCCATCTACAGAGAAGTGGATAAAAAGTGGTCCATATACACAATAGAATATTACTCAGCCATTAAAAAGAATTAATTACTGTCATTTTCAGCAACCTGGAGGGACCTAGAAATTATCATGCTAAATGAAGTCAGTCAGACAATAAGACACCAACATCAAATGCTTTCACTGACATATGGAATCTGAAAAAAAGGACAGACTGAACTTCTTTGCAGAACAGATGCTGACTCACAGACATTGAAAAACTTATGGTCTCCAGAGGAGACAGTTTGGGTGGTGGGGGGATGTGCTTGGGCTGTGGGATGGAAATCCTGTGAAATCAGATTGTTATGATCATTATACAACTATAGATGTGTTAAATTCATTTGAGTAATAAAAAAAGGCAAAAAATATAAAAAATTGTCGCAAGACATATTTCTTTGAAAACTCCATCTTGTCCTTCTTTACTTTATCCCATCCTCTTGCCTTACTTTATCCCATCTTCCTGCTTGGAAAAACAGTTACAGTGCCATTAAATGACTTAAGCTTAAGAACAAAGACCTAAAGGCATAAATGACTTAAGCTTAAGAACTGTTATGTGCCTAGAGGTCAGAGTAAGAGCTTAACCTTTTACCAGCTAAGTGGCTTTTAAAATAGTAAAAGAACTTATAAAATAGTAAACAAACCCAATATCCTCCACCCATAGCCCCTCCTCTCTTGATCTCATCTAAAGAGCACAATAAAAGTGGTGTGGTTTCTTGAGGCAGTGCTCTTGGTCGCTGAGACCTTGAGTCCCCTGGTTCCCACCTTTACTGTCTCTGTCTTGTTTTATGTTAACTTTTTTCCTTAATTTCCACAGCACCCATTCTTCAGTCCCATCCTGCTGAGCTAGTCTTAGCAAAGAATAAATAAAAAAATTAAAAAAAAATTTTTTCAAAGTTCTTTGACCATTTTTATAATCATCAAATTTAACTCTTTTTCCCGATAGATTGCCTATCTCCACCTGACTTAGTTTTTCTCCTGGGGTTTTATCTTCATATTTTTTTTTTTTTGTCTTTTTGCTATTTCTTGGGCCGCTCCCACGGCATACGGAGGTTCCCAGGCTAGGGGTCTAATCGGAGCTGCAGCCTCCGGCCTACGCAAGAGCCACAGCAATGCAGGATCCGAGCCGCGTTTGCAACCTACACCACAGCTCCCTGCAATGCCGGATCCTTAATCCACTGAGCAAGGGCACGGACCAAACCCGCAACCTCATGGTTCCCAGTCAGATTCGTTAACCACTGAGCCACGATGGGAACTCCAGTCTTCATATATTTTTTGAAACCTATTCTATCAATTCCTTTTACCTAATTTGGTATTTTAATTTCTGTTTATTGCATAGATACATTACATTTCACAACCTTAGAGCAGTGGCCCTTTTCAGGAGACATCCTATGTGTCTCACTAGTGCACTCTCCTCTGGTCACCAGAGCTATATGTTCTAGGGGATCACCTTGTTTGTACTACATGGGTCCTTCTGTTGTGGCAGGCTGACTACTATGGGTGGTTTTATAGGCATGACTGGATCCTATTCCAGTTGATTTTTGGCCTCTCCATACAAATTTAAACTTGATAGGTAGAATAGTTTTGGTTGTCAATTTTCCCTTTCCCCATTTTTAATATATTGTGCTACTCCTAACTGATTGCAGAGCCCTGTGGCTAGTGGTGGCTCACCAGTGCTGAGCCAGGTTCTGTGATGGGTGAGTGGTAGTGGGGCTGGGGTTCATGGATCTAATATTTACCTATTGGTAGGTGGGACTATTTCCTAACATGTCTGTGTGTAGGATCAGTGGTGTCCTAAAGCTGATGCTGTCCTACTAGTGAGAGGGCCTGTAAACCTGGGTGACTGGTTGATGGGTTCAAAATATCTCAGAGGTAGTAGGGTTGTCTAGAGGAATAGAAGGATAGAAGGAAAACTTTTCCTTCTAACAGTTTATAATATACTCCAATAAAAAGTTTAAAAAGTTAAAAATGGTAAATTACACATAAGCAACAGAAGAATAATATTCAGAATATAATAATTATATCTAGAATTTAATAAGTAAAATGTAAACAGTCTGTCATAGACCTAGTAAAGTTAATGAAGATAAATTTCCTGGAAACAGAGCAAAAGTGTTCCATAAACATATTAAAGGGTATTCAGCATCATTTCTAATGGGATAATTACAAATTAAAAGAAAACTGTTATAATAACTATAAATGAAGTATGAACTTTAAAAATAGTGAATCACTATATTATACATATATAATTTATATATTATAAATCAACTGAACTTCAATAAAATATAATTAAATAAAATAAAACTGGAAAACAAAAAAGCATGCTGAGGTATAATTTTACCATCACTTTATTAGAAAATTTTTGAATGTCAAATATTGACAAGACTATAGAATACCAATATCATTCATGCATTGACAAAATATGCAAATACTTTCAAAAAATTCCCCAAATAATTTGGTAGTTACTTACTAATAATGTTGAAAATGAACTTGACTTTTGATGCACTAACTCAATTCCCAGGCACCTGTACAAGAACTAGTCCTTGTCCAATTTGATTTGCTTGTAAACAGATGAAGCAAACCATTTGGAATGGGTGAATATTTTTACCATATTCTTAAAATGGAATTGTGTACAGCAATGAAAAAATATAATTACACTTCTCTACATGACTATCAACAACTACAGTTTAATTAAACAGGAAGAAATAAAAGAAAACATACAAAAATATAAATGTATTTACAAAAATTACAAAAGAAGGGCAACACTATAAATTCTTTTGTTTAGCAATGCATAGGTTACAATCTATGAAATTCTGAGAAAGAAAAGGTATATACCAAAATTCAGAAAAGTGGTTACCTCACTAAGGGAACAAAATTAGTGTTCTTTAAAATAAAATTCTATTATAAAATCAATAAGGACTATAGAGGCTTTTAAAACAAATTTTATAGAGGCATATTGTACACACAGTAAAATTCACCCTTTTCGGCTCTACAGCTCCAAAAGTTTTTTTTTTAAAAAATATAGCTATATTGTCATCATCATGTCAAACAAAAATAATAATTCAGGAAGTTGCTACAAATACAGTTTATTTGGAGTCTTAAGAATTGCAATTCTGAGACACACACACACACAGAAACAAAAACAAAAGAAAAAAAAAACACAAAAAGGAGTTCCTGTTGTGGTGTAGCAGAAATGACGAGGAACCATGAGGTTGCAGATTCAATCCCTGGCCTCACTCAGTGGGTTATGGATCTGGCATTGCCATGAGCTGTGTTGTAGGTCGCAGGCATGGCTCGGATCTGGCATTGCTGTGGCTGTGGCATAGGCCAGCAACTGTAGCTCTGATTACTCTCAGCCTGGGAACCTCCATATGTCATGGATTCAGCTCCAAAAAGTCAAAAGAAAAAAAAAAAAAAAAAAAAAAAAAGAAAAGAAATGCAATTCTGTAAACACAGATTTGAGTAACCCCAAAAGAGTGGTTTGAGGAAGAGAGTCAGTGACTTATAAAGCAAAAATCCTTGATTGATAAATGTTCTCTGGTTTAGAATTGTGACTGATGTTGGTGTGAGTTAGAAAAGATTTATCCCTAAGGAATCACAAGTTGTTTTGGGGTAGGGTTCATAAGTAGATAGACTCTCACAAGTTATTTTAAGGGTTAGGATTCAATAATTTTCTTGAGTTTCTGTCAAATGGTCTGATGATTTCATAAGGTCAAACAGTCAGATCCATCCAGGACAAGACATGCATAAGTTACATTTCCTTAATAGCTTCCTGGCTAAATTTTAGAGTGTTTCCTTAGCAATAAAAACTCTATTTTGATTTTCCTTTCACAACCACAGTCAATTTACTGAATATTTCTAGCATGTCAAAAAATATCCCTATCATATACATGCCTCATCTTATTCTTAGACTGATTCGATACCTGATTTTATGGTTTTTTTCCAGCATATCATATAAATAGAATTCTACAGTATGTAATTTTTGGGGTTGTCTTTTTTCAAAGAGCATGACGTTTTTGAGATGAATTCCATGTTGTATGCTTTCACTGTTTTCCATTTTTATGACTGAGTAGTGTATTGTTGTATGGATATACTACAATTTGTTAATCCTTTCATCAGTTGATACACAGTTGGATTTTTCCCAGTCATTACATCAATTTCCCAATAAAATTGATGAAAATTATTTTATGCAGGTATTTATATAGATTTGTATCTTAATTTCTCATGGGTGAATATCTAGGAGCAGGATTGCCAAGTTGCTTGGTAAATCCACATTCACTCTTTTGTATTTCCATCAGCAAGGTATAAGATGTTCAGTTGATTCTTCTCTAATCCTTTCTAACATGAGAATTACTGTTTTCTTTTAATTTTATTGATTCTTTGAGTTATGTGACAGTAATCCTTGTGTTTTAATTTTGTGTTTTGCTAATAATTAATGATATTTAGCATTTTTCATGAACATATTTGCCATCTTATCTCGTCCTTAGTGAAGTATTTTTTCGAAGATTTTTTGTGTGCCATTAAAAAAACATTAGATTATTTATCTTTTTTATTATATTGTAAGAATTATTTTTTATATTCTTGACATAAATCCTTTGTCTATGTGATTTTCAAATACTTTCTCCCAATCTGTGGCTTGTTTTTTATATTCTTAGCCAAATCATTCAAAGATTAGAAATTTTACTTTTCACCAAGACAAATTTGTATTTTTATACTTTGTGGTTTATACTTTGCATACCTATTTAAGAAGTATTTACATTGCCAAGATATAAAGATCTCCTCATGTTTTATAGTAGAGGTTTTATGGCTTTCAGGTTTGCATTTAAGCAATGCTGTATTTTGAATTAACTCAGGCAAATGAGGTGAGATAAATATTTTTATATAGATATCCAATTGTACTAATATCATATCATTTCTCCATTTAATTATCTTGACAAATTTGTCAAAATTTATTTGTCCATATGTGTTTGAGTCTATTTCTGGATTCACTAATTTGCATTGATCTATGCATTTGTATTTTTTTATATGCTTCATTGTCCTGACCACTGTAGCTTTTTCTTAGATCTTATGATTAATAGCGGTCTTCTAGAAACTCTTAAGTGTCAGATAATCTCTGCCTATCCTTTGCCTATCCACCTGGAAAATCAACAACAAATGAAAATTAATTCTAATTTGATTAAAAATATGAGAATAATAAATCATGAGCATAAGAAATAAAACTAATCATGTTGAATTTATTTTCTAATCAAGAAAAAACTCCCAAGAGCTATAAAATATAAAATCTGATAGAGGGGACACATAAAAATGAAAAAACTTCTTCTTCCCCCTCTCCCTCATCCTCCTTTGTGAGAAAAAAAATGTATACATGTATGTGTAACTGGGTCACCATGCTGTATAGCAGAAAATTGACAGAACACTGTAAACCAGCTATAATGGGAAAAAATAAAAATCATTATACAAAAATTTAAAAAAAATTAAAAAGCTTCTTATTATGAAATCCATAATAAAATGTGAAAGTAAAGGGAGTTTGCATCATGGTCAGCAGGTTAAGAACACAACCAGTATCCATGTGGATGTCAGTTCAATCCCCAGCCTTATTCACTAGGTTAAGGATCTGGAATTCCTGAAAGTTGAGTGGGTTGTGGATGCAGCTCCAGATCTGACATTGTTGTGGCTGTGACATAGGCTGGCAGCTACTGCTCTGATTCAAACCCTAGTCTGGGAAATGCCGTATACTGAGAGTGTGGCCCTAAGAAGAAAAAAAAAAGTGAAAGTAGAAAAAATATTTGCTCCACTTTTAAAAAACAAGAGATCGATACAACAAATGTCCTATATATTGACAATAAGTTGTGTTCACCTGCAGAAAAAACAAATGATATAAATGTGGAAAAATTCAGACAGGAGTTCTCAAGGTGGCTCAGTGGGTTAAGAACAAACATACTGTCCATGAGGATATAGATTTTATCCTTGGCCATTCTTAGTGGGTTAAGGATCCCATGTAGCTGTGAGTTGCAGTTTAGGTCACAGATGCAACTTGGATCCAGTGTCACTGTGGCTGTGGTATAGACCAACAGCTGCAGTTCAAATTCAACCCCTAGCCTGAGAACTTCCAGATACCACAGGTGTGTCCCTTAGAAGGAAAAAGAAGAAAAAAAAATCAGACAAATGACAATCTCCAACTGCAAGAACTAGAGTATTTATAACCTCTGTAGATATAGGCAGCAAAGGGATAGGTGGATGTCTAGAAAAATTTTGCAAAATATTCATGTGATTCATTGGTGTTTGGTTATTTTTGGTAAGGAAGGAATGTAGTGATTTTCTTGTAATACTTACAAACCCACTTTTTGAATACAAACAAACACAGAAAAACATTAGTTGGCTTCCATAGTTGGCTTCCATGCTATTTTCACCATAGTATAAATATAATGACAAGTTAAAGACAGAGCCAGCAAAATTCCCAAAATGTATCAATTTGCTTTCAAGCAAATAGGAGCCAGCCTCAGCACACCATTCCTTTGGCTTTTTGAATTCAATTTCTGTTAATTTAAAATAATTAACCTACCGAGGTTTTCAGCCATTTTTAAAGGTATAGGGATTTAAAACCTGCCACTCAAAAATATAACACTTTGGCATGAAGATTATTTTCAGCTGAAAGCCATCAAAACCCAGCAGTCTCAGAAGCAGCTCTGTACTTCTCCTTCAAGTGCCTAGAAGAAAGTATATATTTCATCATTTGTAGTAAAACCTGCAATTATAAAGTCCATATATAATCAAAATCATAGACACTGGAAATCATTTGAAGTGTTATGTAATAATCAAATGTTTGGGCATCAAACATCCACCAGGACTGCTTCAGATACCTTGGGCAAGCTGACTCATCAGATGTCATGTGCTTCAGTTCCAGGAAATCTTTATTTTCTGGTCACCAGATGACGTGCAGTTTCAGTTAAAGTTTGATATTTTCTTTTTAGGTGTGTCACATGAATCCAAGAGTTTATTCTCTGTAATGTGGGGAACACAGTTTGGATACCAGTACCTGATTTGGCTTTTCCAGTGAGATTAACAAGTCTTTCTGAAAGTGTTTTTTTTGTTTGTTTTGTTTTGTTTTCATTAGACAGTATCTCCAGTTTGTAAGATGTGATGCTTACAACTTATATTTTTCTCCCAAAAGAGCACTGAGACAAAGGTTATTTCATCAATTCATGATTTGCTTAATAGAAGTGAATTGGTTTTTGCAATACTAGAGTATCTATCCTTTGTATCAGTTGTGTGTCAAAAAAGGCCAGAGTCAAGTGCATTTGAAGTCATGTGACAATCTCAAAGGGTGAGAGTTTATGGGTTCCAAAAAAGGTGGATCTGAGATTTGGCCAAAGCATTTGGAAAGCTTCTACAAATTTTGCTAATTAAAATCTTACTAGTGCCATTAGTGTGTTTGATTAAATAAGAGGATTGAGAGTGGCAAGCACAGTGAAAGTGTTTTAACTGGCCAAATAGTAGACTTATCAAAGTACCTGATCAGTAAAATGGGTTCCTTGGTCCCTATGAAATTCAAGAGGAGTTCCCCAGGTAAGGTTTTTTTTGTTTTTTTTTTTTTCCAAAAGGACTTTAAATCACAGAAGAAGTAGTAGCCTGTCTATAAGGGAAGACTTCAGTCCATTGTGAAAATATATAGAATGTGACTAAAACATATTTATATTTATTAAATGGAAGAAATTGTATGAAATCTATTTGCCAGCCTCAATTTTTTCTCTAGGCAGTTTTAAATATCCAGGAGTTGTACAAACTGACTTCCACGGGTTATATTTCAGACCAGTGGGATGAGTGAGGTAAACAATTATGTAGCCTTGTTGTTTCCCAACCAATACTGATTCATTAAAGCTACTATTTTGTTGCTAGAGCAATGGTTTTATGCACGCATAGTGGTAAGGAATGGGAATTTTATTGTCTCTAGTAGAATTGGGTTGTCATTTTCCCAAGCCAGGGTTGTATCGCTCTCTTTTTTGTAATTAAACCAACAATTGTTGTATTTCCAATCTTGTTTTTCCTCTTCTGGGCCAACTGTTGTACTTCTATAATAATATTTTTTCTAAGTTATTATTTGGGGAAATACTTTTCGAACAATGATAGAGTCTGGCTGCTATTATTTCTTTTATGAGCAGAGTTCCTTGCAGAAGTATCAGCAGGGTTAATTTCTTAAGCTTCCAGAGATTCAAGTTGAGAATGTCTCAGAATCTTAATAATAGCTTAAAGTATAAAATCATAATTCTTTAGCACGGGGGACATTCTTAATTTTATTTCTGCTAGAATAAAAGAAGTCATGTTGCTTATACGACATTCCAAAATCATGAGCTACACACACACACACACACACACACAAAAGAAAAAAAAAAAAGAAAAGAAATGAAATGAAAAAGAAATTCCCATTATGGCACAGTGGAAATGAAACCAACTAGGAACCATGAGGTTGCAGGTTTGATCCCTGGCCTCCCTCAGGGGGTTAAGGATTCAGCAATTCCTTGAGCTGTGGTGTAGGTCACAGAAGAGCTCAGATCTGGCATTGCTATGGCTCTGGCATAGGCTGGCAGCTACAGATCTGATTAGACCCCTAGCCTGGGAACCTCCATATGCTGCAAGTGTGGCCCTAAAAAGACAAAAAAAAAAATAATAATGAGCTATTCCAAAAGTATATCTTCTATCATCCATCTATCTATCTAACTATCTATCTATCATCTATCTAATCAGTTTCGCCTTTAGATAAATTACAAACAAGTACAAGCATGTATAATTCAACCTGTTTGGCTAAGGTAGAAATAGGTAATGATGCTCCCTCAAAAAATACCAAAGAAAGTTGCAATAGGATATCCAGGACAAGACTTGCCATTGTCATCTTGTAAATAAGAACCACCAGTGAACCATGAGAAGTCAGCCGTACAGAAAGGAATGTCCTGAAGATTATTGAGTCAGGAAGTGTTCCATAAGTGTTAAATAGTTGTGGAGAACTTTATCACCTTCATAGGCAATGAAAAGGAGAAGAGGATTGAGGTTAAGATTATTATAAATTAGGAGTTCCCGTCGTGGCGCAGTGGTTAACGAATCCGACTAGGAACCATGAGGTTGAGGGTTCGGTCTCTGCCCTTGCTCAGTGGGTTGAGGATCCGGCGTTGTTGTGAGCTGTGGTGTAGGTCGCAGACGTGGCTCGGATCCCGCATTGCTGTGATTCTGGCGTAGACCGGAGGCTGCAGCTCCGATTTGACCCCTAGCCTGGGAACCTCCATATGCCACGGGAGCAGCGCAAGAAATAGCAAAAAAGACAAAAAAAAAAAAAAAAAAGATTATTATAAATTAAAAGAGTTATGCAAGGAGCAGTTAGCAAAATAATTTGTAGGAGGTAAATTAGCTGAGAAATGTGTACACTGAGAATTCTGAAGAAGAATTCTATTGTGTGACATACAAAAATGGCTAAAGGAGATCCCACAACAATTTTCTTGATGCCTTTAACAAAAAGAACAGTAGCAGTAACAGCTCTAATTGAAGGGTGGTGTCCCTGTGTCACAGAGCCCAGTTGCTGACTATAATACTCTGTGAGCCAACAGTAATCCCATGTTTGTTGGTGAGTACTTCAAAGGAATTCACTTCCTTTCCATTTATAAAAATTGGAAACTGATCATTGGAATGCCCAAGATCGAGGGTGGGGGGGTTCATCAAAATATCATTTAAGGCCTTAAAGGCTATGTTTTTGGTTCTTCCCATAAAACTGGGTTAGTGTCATTATTGCTTAGTAAAACATGCAGAGGTTTGCCATTAGAGAGAAATTTGGAATCCAATTTTGCCAATAACTAACCAACCTGAGAAAATTTCCTTTATTGGTGCTTAGTTTTGAGTTTGGGGGAAATTTGAGGATTATTAAGCCTAGCTACAACTAGATGTAGACTTTTTCTGATATCAAATACCCTAAATATTGATCCTTGGATTGAGAAAACTATAATCTCCCCATAGTGACCTTCCATGTTTTTAAAGTGAGAAGTTTTAACAAGTGCATTCTGTCTTTCCACGAGGAGAGAAAAAAGCAAATCATCCACATATTGCAACAAAGTAGAACCCCTAGGGAACTTTATATAATCCAGATCAGCCTTCTGGATTTGTGAGAAATAAGGACTCTCAGTAAAACCCTGAGGTATTATTGTCCAGGGGAAATTTTTTTTCCCCAAGTGAAGGCAAAAAGGTATTGGCTAGCTTCATCAACTAGAATATTAAAAAACATACCACATAAATCAGTTATAGTAAAGAATTTGAATCCAGTGTAAATGGATATTAGTTGAGTTTGAGGGTTATGAACAACAGGGTGTTGAGGGATAAAAATGTTGTTTATTGCTCAGAGGTCCTGGATAAACTCTCATCATTGGTGCTCAGGTTTTCTCACTGGTAAAATAAGAAGTGTTACAGAGATGAACACAAGGGATAATGAGACTTGAGGCTTTTAATCTTTCATTGAGCTTTATATCCTTCAGGACTTCTTTATTATAGGGTATAGAATAATTCTGGCAAGATGTTTTTTGAAGAATCTATTTAAGTCTTGGTGGCAGATGCACTGTGAATTTTGCCGGTATTATAACCAAGCAGAGCCCTGTGAGGCCTTCCCAGAGTGGACCCTAACTCACGTCCTCCACCTCCCTTTTTGTCTATAGAAATACTTCAGCCAAAAAAAAAAATAATTTAATCAAAGGCCAGCTTTCCCACAGCCGTGGCAACTTGGGAACTGTGCCACATCTGTGACCTACACCACAGCTCATGGAAATGCTGGATCCTTAACCCACTGAGCAAGGCCAGGTATCCAATCCACGTCCTCATGGATGCCAGTTGGGTTCGCTAACTGATAAGCCAGGACTGGAACTCCAGGAAAGCATTTTTAAAGACCACGTGAGGGAGGGAAGTCCCAGGGTATATGATCAGCTCTTGCATAAATATTTTATTGGTTTATATTGAGGTAAAAGAGCAATGTCACAGGGTTAACATTATTGATCCTTAGAAACCAGTATGTCTGGGGGCTACATGCTCATTGTTATCAAGTAGTTAATTTCCTCCATTTGCTGGTGGTTTTGGCATCTGTGAAACAACTCAGGATATGTGCATGAGATACTATTATCTAGGGAATTCAGAAAGGAACTAAAGCAGAGGATATGGGGGAGGGGTCTGTCCTGTACAGCCCAATAGTGTCCTGAAGTAAAAGTGGGCTCAATTATGAGTATTGCACATGTCTACTCACCAGCCCTGGAGCCAGCACGGTTTTCTCTGTTTCCCATACAGTCCACCAAAGTTAAACTAAAATAAACAGACTTCCAGCTATTTCTCCAGCCAAAAATGGTGTCTCTTTAGGATCAGCAGAGACTGGCAGGCAATTCAGGGTATGCAACATCAAACTTCCCACACAGCAGAAGTGTTTCCAAAATATTGGCTGCCTCTGAGCCTCATGCCAAATAGAAATGTTAAGACAGATTTGGAGGACATAGAAAAAGTAGCTTTAATTGCCAGGCAAAGAGGGGACACACAAGGCTATTGCCTCAAGGGCTGTGCTCCCCCTTGGAGGGGGTAGTGAGGAGTCATATAGTTTTTGAGGAGCACAGTGTGATCAGCTCATGGATCTGACTGGTGGGTGGTGAGGTGACTGGGAGTCAACATCATCAAGCTTCCTGTTCTAACCAGTCTGGAGTCTAAGTGCTTGTGGGCACCATAGAGTTGTCATCTTCTAGTGGTGGCTTCGGCACCTGCAAAACAGCTCCAAAGACATGGCTCAAAATTAAATTGATTATTTGATTAAATTGATTCTTTGACTAAAGATTTTCCATAGATAAAAACACAGGTGGAGAACATGAGTTGGGGTCCACTCAGAGAAGACCTTTCAGGGTCTTTCTCAGTTACAGAAGGAGAACCATTTTATAGAGAGAAAAAGGAAGTTGGGAGGGCTATAATAAACAAAGAGTCTGTGGCTCTTCATTGGCTGAGTCGTTGCCAGGAAAAAAAGAGGAAGACATTCTTCTTCCTATTGGGTTATGATACTCTTAGCTTTATGTAATTAAGATTTCTCCTTTTTTTTAAACATATTTTAAGTTAAACAAGCCTCCCTGCTCTTTAATTACCTAGTGGATTTTTTGCTTTGAACTGTATGGTATAACCCTCCTATATGTTTTTATGTGTTATTTTGTTTTTTTTTTTCTTTCTTTCTTTCTTCTTTTGCTTTCACACCTGTGGCAAATGGAGGTTACCAGACTAGGGGTTTAATCGTAGCTACAGCTGCCAGCCTATACCACAGCCACAGCAATGCCAGATCTGAGCTGCATCTGTGACCTACACCACAGCTTATGGCAATGCTGGACCCTTAGCATTGCCAGGGATTGAACATGCAACCTTATGGTTCCTGGTTGGATTCCTTTCCACTGCACCACAATGGGAACTTTTTAATGTGTTATTTTGAATTCCATTTCTAAAACTGATTTTTTGAGGGAACATAGGAGAGATGTAACTATACATTGTGCTGCAAGCTCATTCATCCAGATATTTTCATGACAGCAATATGATCTATCAATCTCCTTCACAAAGTGCATATATTTTCATTATATGAATATACATTTTATTCCTACAGAATTTAAATAGGCGAGTGGGACTAGGTGCATAGTTATAGTAGTATAGTTGGTTATAATACCAAAGTTATTTTCCCAGGATATGTGAGGTCCTCCATGTTCCATTTTCTGCCATTCTAACCACTCCCTCTTTTATACCACTCAGAATTGGTCTATCCACCATTGTGTTCTGTTTAGAGGTGATTCTTGTGGGTAGGTACAGAGGCAGGAACTGGGAAACAGAAAGACTGTTGAAAACCCTATTAGGAATATTCCACCCATTTATGTGTATTCTGCTCATAACCAGAATGCCAAAGCTGATGTTCCTGCCTCCCTCAAGAGTCATATTTCCCATTTAAGTGAAATCTCACTTTGTTCCTACAGGTTAGGTTCTTGTCTCATAGCAGAAGGAATTCAGAAAAGAAAGGGAAGTTGAGAAAGAAAAGGGAGGATTTATTTAACTGAGAAATATACCTCTTAAAGAGAGGTGGACAGGAGTTCCCATTATGGTGCAGTGGAAATGAATTCTACTAGGAACCATGAGGTTGCAGGTTTGATCCCTGGCTTTGCTCAGTCGGTTAAGGATCAGGCACTGCCATGAGCTGTGGTGTAGTTCACAGATGCCGCTTGGCTCCCACATTAGACCCCAATTAGACCCCAACCTGGGAATCTCCAAATGCTGCGGGTGCATCCCTAAAAATCAAAACGCAAAAAGAAAAAAAAAAGAGAGAGAGAGAGAAAGAGAGGGGAGCAGTTACCCTGGGCTTCTCTGGCAAATCACTTATAAGGGGCATCCAATTGCATGGGTGGGATATTCACTGGGAAGGTGGGTTGGGGGTCTTATTCCTTAATTTTAATTTCAGCTCTACTCTCTGGCGGAGGGATTTTGGTCTTTATTTAGCTTTGATTGGAAGTGTCATGGCATCAGTGCATGATGGGTACTTCTTATCTGCATAGCTAATTTTATTATAATTTTATTCTAAGGAGGACATAATGTGCGACAGTTTACATTTGTATGCTGGAAATTCCTGTCCCTTTCCACCTTTCTTTGTCTGCCTCAGGGCAGTTGTCATGGGGAAAATGTGTGGTTTCCTGTCAGTTAGGAGGTTCCTGCTTTTTTTTTCTGCCCATGGACCCTGCTGTTTGCATGATATGTGGTTTCCTGCCATCTGGCCTCATGCCCCCGTTTCTCTGCTCATACCTAACTACCTGCTCTAACAACTCTACTTTCTCAGTTATTGTCTCTTTTCTGAATTCCTTCAGGAGGAGACAAGAACTTTTCCATGTGAACAAAAGTGAGTCATCAGCAGTGAATGGGTGTTTTGGCTGAGGAGAAAACCTAGGTGGAACATCAACATACCCACTCCAGGTAACAGTCCAATAGTTATTGATTACTTAATACATTCATCACTTCCTCAGGGACTTTACATAGAAACCACTATGGACTGGATATTGTTTTCCTTCTTACAATTTGAATTACTTAAGTTTAACCCTGATGAAATAGTACATGACATCTCATGCTCCTTGTGTGTGGAAGACCTGGGATTTGAAAGAATGAATCTCTGATTAAACAATGTCCTTTTGACCACAGGTGAAATAAATTTGTTTTAAGGTAGGTAAAGAAAATAATTAAACATAAAATTCTGCGTGTTTATTTGAGACTTCTCCTTCCCTAATGTGCAGTGTGTGTCTGAATTACGCATTAATCAGATTTTCTCAAAGATGGGAGTTTTTGCTCAACTGTAAAGATTTTTTTTTTTCTTCTAATGCTGGCAATGTAACTTAAAAGACTAAAGTTCTTTCCCAGCTGCGTAGGGGGTTATGGTGACTTGCTGCTCACTTTTTTCTTGCTTACCCGGACTGTGTATCCTTGAAAATCTTTATGTAAAATATCAACATATCATTTTGATGTATAATCCTTTGTCTCAAAAATGTATATGACTATGCTTCAACTTCTAATAGGCCTAACAGTTCTCAGTACTTTCTAAGACTTTGGTTCCCAATTGGCTTGAATATAATTCCTTTTTCCTACATTTTAACTTGGTAATTGAATTTCATCAATACCACTTTGTTATATAAGTGTTTAATGTTGACTTCATGAACTGAATGAACTGACATGCTAGTCAGCCCAACTCCTTGTCAAATACAGCAAAGGTTATAAGACAATGTTTCAAAGGGATATCATAGGCAGATATGGGGCCAGCAGTATTTTGTCCACCCTGAACACTCTGTCCTGGTCCTTCATCTGCATTTATTCATTTGATATCTTTTGAGAATAGAGCTATAAGTTAAAAATCAAGGATAAAGTCATAGTCCTTGTTCTCACAGGACAGATTTAGGGGTAATTAATCTTCAAGAAAACACATATAAGATATATGATCAGACAGATATGTGTGAAAATCTAGCTGAAGCCAGTAGAGATTAAGGCTACATTTAGTTCTATGTTTACAGAGACAGAAATAAACAATAGGTTATATTATGAACCATGCATCAATTACTGACACATAGGAGAGGGACAGTTTATATTATATTACATTGTTTTGTGTTCATGTGTGTGGTTATAGGTTTCATGGGAGATGGTTTTCAATATCAATTTTAATGAAATAGAGTCAAATTAAAAAATACAGATTGGGACACATTCTTGGAAGGATAGATTGAAAACAAAGGGAAGAAGGGGAAGATTTAAATGGGACAGAAAATAAATTTTGAATTACATTATTTATATTCAGTTAGTTAAAACAAATAAACTTCAAAGAAAATATATTTTGAGGAAACATCTAGGCCAAGAGCAAATGCATAAAACTTTCATTCAAATATTATTATTCTTATAAATGTGATACAAAACTTTCCCAAGTAAATTACATGTATAAAGAGGAAAAGTAAAGATGTTTTCAGTTTAAAAAAATTATGAATAAGAGAATTTGGATTCACATCACATTGTTTCCTTATCTTTGTAATAAAGTCCATGTTACTTAGTAGTTAGGAATAAAGGCAAAAAGTATGTTAATAACACTTATTTTCCATCATTTGCATAAAATATTTCCACTATTCCCTTTTCCTATCATCATTAAATTGTTGGTAAGGTGATATATTTAACCAAAAAAAATCATGTTTATGTCATAATGAATGTATAGCTTTTCATATTGTACACTTAAAAGACAGGTCAATCGCATGATTCAATTTTTTTAAAAACTGCCAGAAAAATGATGTTTATTGCTCCACTGATAAAATATGCAATTGAAGGAATTTATTATTATAGTGATGGTTTTATTGAAACTTTTTGCTTTTTTGGGTTTTTTTTTTTTTTTTTTTTGTCTTTTTGCTATTTCTTGGGCCGCTCCCGTGGCATATGGAGGTTCCCAGGCTGGGGGTCTAATCGGAGCTGTAGCTGCCAGCCTACGCCACAGCCACAGCAACGCAGGATCCGAGCCGCATCTGCAACCTACACCACAGCTCACAGCAACACCGGATCCTTAACCCACTGAGCAAGGGCAGGGATAGAACCCACAACTTCATGGATCCTAGTCGGATTCGTTAACCACTGCGCCACAACAGGAACTCCTATTGAAAGTTTCTTACAATTTTCCTGGCCCATGGTATGATAAAAATGTTTCAAATTTCTGAAATGATTCCTTAAAAAGTGATATATATTGTTCTTGATCTGGGAATAATCACCAAATCTGTAATTTTAGGTCTTTTATAATTATAACATCATATAACATTATGTAACATTAAATAAAGGATCTAGAGGCCCTTTTTAAAGTAACTGAGAATCAAATTAAGTTTAATTTAAAATCTATTAAATTTAGTTTCATCAAAGTCAGGGACTCTGAGATATTCCATCAGCATATTCCACTCAAGGTTGGAATAACACCTTTAGTGTCAGCCCTGACGCTGGAGTGGTCTTGAAAAGCTCTGATAGTTCTGGGTCAGTCACAGTTTTTCTTCCCTTTGGAACTCCTGTCCCTTGTTTACTCATCACTTCTTCCTGAATCTTACCTCACTTCCTTGCCTAAATGGAAACTGAACGCTAACTCTCTCAGGTGTAATTACTTAATATCTTCTTTCCCTTGATTCAGGGTGGGTCTGCTGACCTTGCTACTTACTGCTTTACTCTGGATATCATTCACCCACTCTCTTTTTATAAAAAGTCCAGAGTTCCTGTCATGGACAGCAGAAATAAATCCGACTAGGAACCATGAGGTTGTGGGTTTGATCCCTGGCCTAGTTCAGTGGGTTAAGGATCCAGCATTGCCATGGGCTGTAGTGTAGGTCACAGATGTGGCTTGGATCTGGGTATTGCTGTGGCTGTGGTGTAGGCTGGCAGCTGTAGCTCTGATTAGACCCCTAGCCTGGGAACCTGCATATGTCATGGGTGAGCCCTAAAAAGACAAAAAAATAAAAAATAAAAGATAAAGAAGTAAATAAAAGTCCTTTAAGGCTCATGGTAAGTAAATGCACAACTCACTCTCCCCTCATTGAGACAATTCACAAAGCTGCTGGCCACACCCTCTCATTAACAAATGATACAGGATGATAACTTTCCTCCCAGAATTTTTGCCCTTAGCCATGTGGCCAATTCATCTTTCTTCTCATGACTTGAATTATTTCACTAATTCTTATACTCTTGACTTTTTTGTGATCCAAAACTAAACACTGTCTTAAATTGCTATCTTGAACTACTAAATACTACATATGACTTCCTATCAATCCACATAGCACAAATAGTCCTATTACAACTGCCTTTTTTAAATTCCAGATTTTAGTCAATATTTGCTTCACTTCTATCCAGTGTGATTGTTTACCTTGTTGGCAATCTGAGACTCTAAATTCCATTGCTTCTTTGCCTTCATCTCCAGCTCTCCATAGAGCTAAGCCAAAACCCAAGGTGTACTCTGTCTTTCACCATATGGGACTGAACTAAAACAGCTGAATGAATATAATGCAGAATACGCAGGCAGTTCACAATAAATTGGTGATATCCTACTTCAACTAGGCACTAATTTTTGCTTCCAAATCCACTTCTGTCTTCAGTTATTTATCAATTTTATTTTACAAAATGAGTCTGGAATACCTTTCCACTTTCTTCCAATTTTAACCTACACTCTGTGATAAATAAGACCCATTGATATTGTCTCAAAAACATAAGCTACATTAGTCCTCAGATGAGAATTTATACAAGCCCTAACTCTATTTTTTGAGCTCTCATCAGATTAAAATGATACTCTCACTTCTGCCTATCACATTAAAGAAAATGTTTTCCCTACATTTGCCCCACAGTCCCTTCCTTTTCAACCTCAAACTGGCAGTTTTCACTCTCTATATCATTCCTCAAATTTCAACACACTGGCAGGCCTTTGCCACAAGTATTTGAATTTAATCAGGTGCTGAAATCTTACAACTTACAAAAATACAACAGCCTCTCCAATACAGGCACATTTATCACATTTTTTCACAGTTGTGTTTCTCACAGTAATTGTTTGCATAAACACAACTGCTTCCATTTCCTTATATTCTAGTCACTCCCCCACTGTAATCAGTCTGATATGAAGCCTTCCCAGTACAAAAATGCCATCTTTCGCAAGAACAACAGTACCCTCCATGTTAAGAATTTTGAGAAAAACACCTTAATCCTCATCTTTCATGCTCAGTGACTCTTCCTGCTATGGCCCCCTGCAACTCTTGTTCTCTTTCTGTCTTTTCTCTAAACAGTAGTAAAATTTTCAAATGCAAAATATATTACTTCATTTCCAAATTGATACCATTCAATAGTCAATCATTTTTCTTAGTATAAAATCTAAAACTTCTACAGAGATTTGAATGACCTACATGGACTAGCTCTTGCCTTTCTCTCTGTACTCATATATTCCTTCCATCCCCAGTTTCCCTTGGCTGCTTCTGCCATTCATGCCATGTTCTCTGCACTGACCAGTATTTCTTATTCTCCTCATTCCTGAAGTGTAGGCTAAAACACTGCATAAATATAGAAAGCTCCACTAACCTTCTATGATGATTGAGACCCTACTGTTCTATTTTAATGTGCAGGCTTACACTTTTTATTTCGTAGCGAGCATCACAAAATAAAGAAATAAATTAGTCCTTTCATGAATCATTACATATTTTTCTCCCCATTGAGACATTAAAGCAATATCTTCCCTGGCCATTTCCTGGGTAGCAGAGACTGCAGCAAGGAGACTGGCATATATCGGGGATTAAAATATTTGTGGAATTAATGAATGGAATGGTAGGCAGGATTAGTAGAAGTTTTCTAAATACTGGTTGACAAGTAAAATATGAAAGTGATTTGTCTTTGAATGTACGGCCTTTGACTCCTAGGGATCAAAAGAGCATATGATACTTTGGACTTTTCTTTCTCTCCCATTTATTTCTCTTTTCTTCCCTTTCCATCCCCATTCTTCCCCTTCTCTCTCCCTCTCTTCCTCTCTTCCTCCCTTTCTCCCTCCTTTCCTTCCTTTCTTTTTTTCCCCTCTCCATCCCTTCCTTCTTTCTTTTCTTTCCTAGAATTATAATAAACAATGGCCAATAAAAGAAAAAAAAATCGAAGTTACTATACTAAATCTTTGCCACCTCAAAAATATTCATTTTTTCCTATCACTAATAGATAATTCAAGTCAACATATACTACTTTTATCTTTTTTTTTTCATTCATTCATTCCACAGATGTTTAACAAGCACTAATAACACTAGGAATTGAGTCTACAAGGACAGTCTCCTAACATTACTTAAATAAATTTCTGTATACAGGCTTTATGGACTCCAGAGTAACATTTTTATAGAATCTGAAAATAATGCATGTAATCATTATGGGCTGGGATTATACATTTAGGATCCCATCAGAAGATGAAAGAAAGTTTCCAGGACAAAATTGTCCCCAAAATGTTTGATAGAGGCAATTTAATCTTCTGAGTAGTTGTTGGAAATGGGCAAAAAAAAATAAAAATGTTGTTTTATTATGGCTTGTGGAATTTACTGTAATATCAATGATGTTATTCAGTTTGAAGGCTCTAAAACTGCCACTCATTTATCCCTGAACTTAATCTATGGTGTGTTCTTGTTGGTTTTCATCATTTAATAAAGAGACTGTCCTTCACTCTTACTCCATAGATGCCACAATTCCTTCTTATGACTCTTCTTACAGCCTCCTTGAAGTCTTTGTTCCTCAAGCTGTATATAACAGGATTCAACAAAGGAGTGATCACAGTGTAGAAGACAGAAATAATCTTATTGATTTCAGGTGACAGGTGGGCATTGGGGTGAATGTACATGGAGATCATTGTTCCATAGTAGATCATGACAACAGCCAAATGGGAACCACAAGTGGAAAAAGTCTTCATTCGGCCAGAGGCTGAAGGAATTCTCAATATAGAGGACACAATAAAAACATAAGACACAAGTGTAAGAAAAAAGCAAAAGCACAGCACAGCAACTGAGAGGATAAAAATGATCATCTCGGTGATATAAATACTGGAACATGACAGCTGCATGAGGGGAGGGAGGTCACAGAAGAAATGATTGATCTGGTTGGGCCCACAAAAATCCAACTTGGAAATCATCAGGGAAGGCAGAAATCCTGTGCCGACCCCTGTCAACCAGGAGATTGCCACCAATTTGTTGCAGATATCAGGACTCATCAGGAAAGTGTAGTGCAGTGGGCTGTAGATGGCCAGATATCTGTCATAGGCCATCATGACCAGAAGAAAGCACTCAGTAGCTCCAAAGAACACGAAGAAATAGAGCTGTGCTATGCAAGCAGGGAAGGAGATGGCTTGGCCCTGGGAAAGCAGGTTGGCTAGGAGAAGGGGCACAATGGTAGATGTATACCAGATCTCCAGAAAGGAGAGATGTTTAAGGAATGTGTACATAGGTGAGTGCAATTTCTGGTCCTGGCTCACCACTACAATGATGACAATATTCCCTGTGACTGTGAGGAAGTAGATGAACAAGAAAATGGCAAAGAGCAGTGTCTGCCACTCAAGGAGGTTCTGGAATCCTAGCAGCTGAAATTTAGTGACAGTTGACACATTTGGGGAATCCATTGTCTGTGGAGGAGAAAAACATTTTGGTAAAGCACTGTACATCAGGCATAAAGATATTTTATAACTATTTATGTTTGGAACTTCAGAGACTAGTGTTTTTAATTAGTTTAGATCTTATGTACTTTGAGAAGAGTAAATGCCTTTGATGTTATCTTGCTTTTAAAGACTACACTTTGATGTCAGAAGCTGAATGTGGATATTAGGTCTCAGCAAATTCCATTTATTGGGCTCTCTGAATTCTAGAAGTGGTCTCAGGTCCAAAGACATAGCCCAAAAAGTACTCTGATTGAAATCAAACTTAGAAACCAACAATAAAAATAAAGTTAAAAAAAAAAAGTCAGGCACATATGGAAGCAAATACCTTTCTTTTCTCAAAAAGAACAAGGAAACTTCCTTTTCCGAAAACATCAGCTACAGTATAACTCCTGTGACCTCTTGAGAAAGTTTATTCATAATCCTCTCACTCATTATTTATGGATAAACTGCTGTATGTGTGTGTGTGTGTGTGTGTGTGTGTGTGTGTGAGAGAGAGAGAGAGAGAGAGAGAGAGAGAGAGTCCTGTGCTGAGCTAACTAGTACCTCCATCTTTGTCATTTCTTGCCCACTTCAATAACATGATCAGCCGCTCTAATCGCTCCTTCCTGTGTACATTCAACAATAATATTTCCTTTGTTTTCATTTAATTCATTATCAAGCCCAATTCTGTTTAAGATTAATCTCCATGCACCATACATATGCTTCCATGCAGTAAAGGAGGTGAGAGCAAACACATAATGCAGCCACCAAAGAACTCCGGTGCTTAGAACAACCATTCTATATTTCCTCCATCTATTCACTCTTCCATTTCTCTCAGTGTTTGTTTCATATATATTTTTCTCTTCTCACACTTCCAAAACATCCTTGTTGCATATCTATACCCTCAAGAAAAGACCTATTTTACTCTTAAACAACAAAAAGAATAACATCATCAATAGCAACATAATCAGAAAATGAAACTGAAATCCTCCAATGAGAATATCCAGACTCATAGGTGACTAAATTCTCCAACCACCCACCACCATTAGTTTGTATGCATCTGCTTCCTATATCTTCCTCTGAGTAAAGAGTGGATGCCCAGGTTAATGTGAATCCCTCCACATATCCATCAGGGGTTGCACCCCCCCAACATGATTGAAGACATTGCAGGTATTACACCCTCTTACTCATCTGCATCAACAATGGCCCCTCTCTCTGTTGGGATCATTTTCTCAGCATGTCAACAGGCTCATTTTCTCTCCCTTTGAAAAAGAACAGTGAAAAAAAAAAAGTCTTGATGTTATACTGTTCTCCAAATACTACCAGCATTTGTCTGCTCTGTTTTTACTTCTTTCCATCTTGAAAGTATTATCTCTTCTGTAGGACTTCAAGACCTCTTAAAGGAGATGGAACTCAAAGCCTCTGGCCAAGAAAAGAATTACCAGACCCTTATCATCACCCCACCTGTCTCATTGTAATGCCCCTTCCCCTACCTTGATAAATCTGGCTTACTCCTTCCTGCCCCCTACTAGGAAAAGTATGAGGCCCTCTCCTTATCCTTCACTTATAGGGACATTATATGCCCCTAACCAACCAGCAATTATATCATAAGATCTCTCTTTCCTCAACCAATCAGCAGGTCAGCAGACCTCTACTCTCTCCCTGGGCTATAAAAACAAACATGACCACGCACTATGGGTCAGCTCTCCCCAGTCATTAGGAAGCCGTCCCACTGAGATAGCAGCATCTTTCATTTCAATAAATTCTTCTTTCTCATCACCTCACTACATTGGAAAATTATTTTTCTGAACCATGTGCACAGACCACTGCATGTCCCAGCTGCCTGTATTCTCACTTGAATCTACTGAATTGTCTAGTTTCTTCTTACCGCTGCAGCACCAAAATCACCCTGCTGCACCATTGCCCTCCAATCATCTATCCTCATTCCTAATCTTCACAATTTGTTGTCAGCATTGCACAGTTGATCCCTTCCTTTTCCTGGAGCTATTTTTATTAGTTCACATGCAAGAATATCTGCTTCCTGAATTCAGCTACACCCTGGTCATTTCACTTTAATCCATTTCTTTTTCTAGTATCTTTATATCCTCTAACCCAAAAATGTATGATGTCTAGAATGAATACCTCTCAATCTACCTCACTTCCTCCCTGGTTTCAGAGTCTCCTGACTTTAAATACCTCCAATTATGTAAATCAAGCTTGACTATAAGCCTCCTGTAAACAACTGCCCTATTTGAAATGCACAATGAGGTGTCCAATCAGCATCTGAAACAACATAAACTAACCTGCATTTCTTCTTCGCCTACCTGCCCCCTCTTAGTGAAACCACTCCATCTCATTAGGCTCCTCCATCCTTCCACTTGCTCAAGGCAGAAACCTTGAATTTGATTATTTTTTCTCTCAGACCCAGTATGTGATTTCTTGTCGAAATCACACCTGGCTCTACCTGAAAAAATATCTGGAAGCTGATCTTGATTTCACAACAATATTGCATACTCCCTGGAGAAAAAAGTGCCACATTCTTTCACCTAGATTGCTTAGTAATTGCCTTGTAGCTCCTTTGTATCCACCTCCCCTTCTTTAGGAAATTCTCAATAAAACAGCCAAAGTGAAAATTTTAGAATAGAGCATGTCATCCCTCTGATCAAAGCCCACAGCAACACCCAGCCTGCACAGGGAACATAAATTTACTGTGAATTGTTCCTGATAAGTGAATATATCACTGTGGCCAAACAATCAGTTAATTCACATATCAGGAATCTACTGTTCTGCTAATTCATTGTTTTTATTTTATTATACTAATTTTGCTGTGTTCTGTTTTCCCCTCTCACACTTGGGTAAAATCACTAGGAATACCACCTTCATTTGATAAAAAGAATTCATTCTGAGTAAAAATGATATTTTAATACAATCTTTGTTTTTTTTTTTTTAAATCTGGACTGCATTCATGGATTCATCTTGTATATGTATTGAATGGTATGGTATGTGATTTCTTAAAGCTTTAGAAAAGGGAATAGTGACAAAGCACTATATTTAACCAGGCCCTACTTATTTACTCTACCAAGTACCTCTCCAATCTCTTTGTCTACCTTCTTTTTTGCTCATTCTGCTACCAACTTTCAGGCTTCCTTAGTATTATTCGAACTACATAGGTCATGCTCCTTTTCTATTTAGCACATCGCTGTTTCCGAGATATTGTCCCTGCACATTTCTAAGTGCTTCATAACTCCTGTTCCTCCTTTCTGCTCAGATACCAACTTCTCCCCTATACCTACTCTAACTATTCTACCAGTATTCTGGGAGCCTATGATATCAATTCAAGAAGAATATTTTGTACATATCTTCATTCAGAGACAGAATATTCCAACAGTTCTTCCACTGAATGAACAACTAAAGGATACTAGAATGTTGTTATTTGATGATAAAGGACTGACTGATTCTTTTAGGCTCAATGTAATTAAGGTAATTCTAGCATTTGGAAATAATCAGTACTTAACTATTTGAATAGTTGGTGAGTTCCTCCTTACTTAAAGTATTTGAACAAAGAATGGTGATTATCAAAATTCAGCCTTCTTGTTCACTTGAGTTGCATTGTGGGAGGGGCTTTGATTGTTTTATTGATTGATGGATGGGTTGATAGATTTATTCAAAAACAGAGAGAGATGTTAGAAAATTCCCTGAGACACAACAATGTTCACAAATTCTTTTAAAGTGACAATGCCATTTTGGAAATTGGTCCATTTTTTGCTTTGTATTTCTTTTATTTTTTGTAAATATATTACCTTAGGACTCAATTTAAAATAAATGAAGAGTAGATTTAAAAACTTAAACATGGAGTATAATGAGGGCCTGGTTTGGGAGACCACAGGTAACACAAAGCAGCATTGTATTATAATAGACTAAGATTAAAAGTCATTTGGCTCAATTTCTTAGTCATCTAAAATCCCTCTCATAATGTGCACTCAAATTCACAAGGAAACTGAACTTTATTAATCACCATTCTTTGTTTAAATAATTTCAGTAATGAGGAACTCACTACCTAATGAAATATTGACTGTTAACTGATTATCTCCAAGTGCTAGAATTACCCTAATTGCATTTAGATTAAAAAGCAAAAGATCTGATTTCTAAAAGGCTAAGCTCTTAGAACAAATAGTGCAACCTCAGACCAAATGTTTTAGCTTTATTATGCAAATTAAATACACACACATGCATATATATATATATATATATATATATATATACAAAATTATATGAAAGTAAACATAATCAAGAATGTCACTGTTCTTACATGCAATCTTTCCTATAGTTAACTAAATGACCTTTGGCATCTCAAGTCTTCCTTTTTGGTTATTCCTCAGTTATTAAAGTTTTATATGCCAAATGATTTAGGTGAGATTATTTACTTTGCATGTACATACAACATCAGGAAAGTCTAAAACTGCCTTGGTAATGAGGAATCATTTTTAAAATTCAACATTCATGTCCACAACAGCCAAAACAACAACATGTATGTCATTGACACTAAAACACACACCTTGTGTATTTCTTTCTGAAAAACCTTTGAGCCTGTCCACATGAACCTGCCCTACCTGGCAGTCTCCACGGCATGGACAGCCCTAAATCACCACTGCTCCATGATCTGCCCAATTCTCTGGTAACCCAAATGTGGACAGTACTTTTTCCATGAGAGCAGGGATTTGCCATCTTCTGCTGGAGTTTAAGGCTGGGTACAGAAGACTTCTCCTTTCAATAACTCTGTGTTTCTTGGGGACCTGGCTTCTGAGAATCCTGTTCCCCAGATATCCTTCTATAATTTGACAATCAAGTTAGTAAACAATGCAACCAACCTTCTGAGATTCAACTCTGTCCACTGAGGCTTAGATGTCAGTAACACACTGGGGATTGTTGCAATTCTTGCATTCTTTTGGAATCATATTTTTAAAATTTAACTTAGGTTCAGTCTAATTTAACATTAAGTCTAAATGAACATTTTTTGTTAATGCTTAACAAAAAAATGAATCAAATGGAAAAGTGTGTTTTTTAGATCTAGCAAAGTAGGTAATTATTGAGTGACCCACCCTGAGGACTGAATATATGACAGCTACTTTTTGTTGAATGGCATTTCTACATCAAAATTTAATTACAAGTATGGTTAAATTTAAAAAAAAGCATGACTGCAAATTAAGTCATTTATTCAATTAAAGCACTCTCTACCCAAGCTTATTCTCAGTGTGAATCTGTCAATTTAACAAAGAAAATGCAATATGCGAATTTGATTATTAGGAGAGGAGTTTGGCAAAGGAAAAGTTCTTCATCCACCCATAATAGAGTAGGATTTAAAAAATCCATGTGTATGGAAGTCTATCTAATTAATAAGATCAAATTTATTATATTACTAGTTAAATGTGTGTATTTTGATTTAAAATATTAAAAGATTGAACGAAAAATACATTAAAATTGCACTTATTTTGGATGGTTTTTGATCATTCATGTTTCATTTTGTTTTGTTTTGTTTGTTTTTTGGTTATGCCCATGGCCTGTGAAATTTCCTGGGCCAGGGATCGAACCCTTGCCAAAGCAGTGACACAAATCATTGAAGTGATAATGCCAGATCCTTATCCTGCTGTTCCATAAGAGAATTTCTTGATCTTTCATTCATTCAGCAAATATGTATTTAGTAACTACTATATGCTCAAAGTTCATCCAGGCATTGGGATTCACCAGTGAATCACACAAACATTATGGTTAGATGAGATAGGCTGACATAATTCATTATTTATTGATGTTTGATTTAATTTGGAGAAGGAAAGAAAATGCAGTCAAAAACATATCTTTTTATTTTTTTATTTTTTTTTGTCTTTTTGCCTTTTCTTGGGCCGCTCCCGCAGCATATGGAGGTTCCCAGGCTCGGGGTCGAATCAGAGCTGTAGCCACCAGCCTACGCCAGAGCCACAGCAACGCGGGGTCCAAGCCATGTCTGTGACCTACACCACAGCTCATGGCAACGCCGGATCATTAACCCACTGAGCAAGGGCAGGGACCGAACCCGCAACCTCATGGTTCCTAGTCGGATTCGTTAACCACTGTGCCACGACGGGAACTCCTATATCTTTTTAAATGTCTATAGTACTATCTCCCATAATTAGACCCCTCATATCTAAACTTCCAAACTTCTTTGTGTATGTCCTACACATGGAATAATATAATTGAGTTACTGGGTTTTAGACTATATCTTGGCATATTTGCAGCTAATTTTATATAGCCCGAATCTTGCCTTTTAGTCTCAGATTATTTTATAGCTAATTTACATTGTAGGTCTTCCCTCTTGCTGTTGAATTTTGAAAAATAAAAAAATTGAACACAATTTGTGAACTGCAAAATAGCCCACTCTTTGAGCTAAATCCAGACCTTCCAATTCCTTTATGTTTGCAGAAAGAAAATGAGTCCTGACAGGGCCTTCAGAGCATACCAGAATCATTATCAAACACTAGACCTATAACTAGAGTTAAGACAGGGTCCATTTATATACCTTGCATTTGCTCACATCTCAAATTTCTCAAATTTAATATGTAGATGTGGTTTACCACACCTCCTTCAGAGAGCAATTGCAAATATCACACAAAACATAGCATGTATTCATTTGTTCCAAAAGCTACAGGGTCCTTTACTTTATGCAGTGCAACAGTAAAGAGCTTTTAGAATAAAAATATGAACAAGATATGTTCTTGTTCTTGAACCAGTTAAACAATTTTAAACATTCTAAATGTAAATGTCTCTAAATATCACATGATTGAATCTACTTTTGTTGACATGTACATGTTTTGATTAGCACCAAGGGCCGGCACTTCTCCCACTGGTCAGTGTCTTAGAGACCCTTGATTCTCTCACAATCACAAGGATTCTTCTCTGCCTCAAACTTTCTCTCTGAATTCCCTCCATAGAAGCAAAGAGGTACACTGTGTGTCGACACCACTTACCCAGCTAGGGAAAATGGATGCTGTGTCTACAGAGGATATTAGACAACCTTATCTCAGTGAATTATCAATAGAGCTTCGGGGGAAGAACAATAAAAATGCAACTGCTAAAATGAAAACCAACAGAGATCTTTTTAAAACATGTATAGCACTGGGAATTATATCTACTCACTTGAGATGGAACATGATGGAGGATAATGCAAGAAAAAGAAGTGTGTGTGTGTGTGTGTGTGTGTGACAGAGAGAGAGAGACTGAGTCACTTTGCTATACAGAAGAAAATTGACAGAACACTGTAAACCAACTGTAATGGAAAAAATAAAAATCATTAAAAAAATTAAAAAGTTAAAAAAATAAAAACCACAAGCAGGCAGGAAAGTGCTGCGTCAGTGGCTTTCGAGGTTTGTGCTGGCTGTTTTTTTTTTGTTTGTTTTTAAATTTTGTTTTCATTACAGAGTGAGCTGAGGCTAGGGGTGGTGAAGCAAGGGTGTGGCCCAGAAAGAGCTGAAAGCCTTGTTGAAAAGGATTCGAGCTAGGAAAGAAAATATAGAGACTCTGGAGAGATGGTTTCAGGAGCCCAAAGACATGATGCCAAGGAAGTTAGGAAAGGTGAGCAAGGAGCAACGTTCAGAGGAGAAGCATCCCGTATTGTCAGAGAAGGCAGAACACACATGGAGCTGAGTATTAGAAAAAGATGATGGCAGAGGTTGAGGAGATTAACTAAATGATTGGGAACTATGCAACCTGCAAATGAATCAGAGAATGGAGACAGAGTAAGGATCCAAGAGTGGATACACCAAAATGTAATTGTATCAGTACAAAGATAGGTTTTATTCACTTCAGAAGTATGATTGGAAGGAAATACAAGTTTAATTTTAGAACAACCCTTTTAAACAAGAAAGTGATCCGAGAGAATTTATAAATACAATGACACCTAATTATAAATAATCTAGTCCACTTACTTGCACAGATTGGCTGTAAGAAAAATAGGTTTTTTTAAGAACAATGGCACAGTGCTCATTCCTAGCCTCCAAATGCTACAAGACAAAATAGAGCCTAAATTCATCGACTATCAGGAAAGAAGTATTATCTAATATTAGATCATCTACTTTGTCACATCCTCCTGAAAACCACTTTGATCCCCACACCTAAGGCCAGTGACCTTCTCTTAGCCTTTTAGGCACTAGGGAATCTGAGTTCAAGCTAGCTGAACTACTAATGTCTTCATACATTTGAGTCATACATTGCTTTATTATGTCTCCAAATAAAATAGAAATGTGTTCTAGCATCATTGATAGTCACAGCAATATAAATCAAAACTATATATGTAAAATGTAGAAAATATGGATCTCACATTTTATATAATATTGGATGTTAAAATTTTTCTTCCATTAGCTTATAGGATAAACTGTATTAATTCTGTTCATTCATTTATTCAGTTATTTATTCGATTAGAATTTACTGGGTATTTTATGTGCCAGTCACTTTTCAAGGTACTGGGGATATGGTATTGAACAAAATAGAAAAAAAACAATCTCCTCCTTACATTCTAATTATTTTCTGTTCATATTACTATTTCTTCTATTTTTCTTTAATTACATATACTTACTATGTGCCAGGACCTATATCAAGTTATGATATCTATTAGCTTATTGAATCCTCTGAACAGCCTTGTGTGAGTGGCACTAACAATATCCTGATATTTTAGAGGAAGTTTGGTACAGAAAATATTTGAAAGTTCCTTATCTAGCAAGTGGCACAGCCTTTGGTCTGGGTCCAGGGTCTGCTTTTCTACTGTGGAGTCCTCTGCCCTTTTTCTTTCTTTTCTGAATTCACATCTTTGATGTTATGCTTATAACTGTCTCTGTTCTCAAAGATTTAATCTATTTTAATTATACACCTGACCTTTAGGCAAATGGCTTCCAAACCTATTAGACCCTACCCTCCACCAAGACTCTAAGCCAAGCTGGACACCTGAAATTAATACAATATCATAGGTCAACTATATTCCAATTAAAAAGAAAAAAAGTACCCCAAACCTCACAGGATATGCAAGGACCTGAATCATCTGTCCCTGCCTCTCCCTGGGACCTTATCTATTACCACTCATTCCCATCTTGCATACACACCAGCCTGCCTGGCTGCCTCATGTCATGGGGTTCATCCAGCTCTCTCCAGCAAGTATTCAGTTTCTGTACTCTGTGCTCTTTGTTCTGTTTGCCAGAGCCCCATCTAGCTTTCAGCTTGTACTTATGATTCACTTATTAACTCAGAGACTGTCAAGGGAAGGACCCCCATCCCAAAGGTTAGTTCAACCTTCTGTTTTATTCTTGCAGCATTAGTGAGTGTCCTTTCTCCCAGTTTTTTGTTTATAACTGTATGAGTTCTCCTGACAGATCTTATGTCTTCCTTAAGAGCTGGGCCATATGTCTTTTCTAACCTGTGTGTCTGAGATTCTGGTAGCTGGTTCTGAGGAACAGATCAAATAATATGTTACAAGCATCCCATCATCACTTCAAAATTTAACAAAATGAAAATTACATTTTCCATAAATGACAGATATTTCTCACATTTGTCTACTTTCCAGATGACCTCATGACCTCAACATATCCATCTTGAGTCAAATCACCTTGCTTCTTCTATGTCTTTCTCATTCTCCCCCATCTCAGAGGTGACAGGGTAGGGATGGACCATGCTTGAGATATTACTTCTAATCAATTCCTTAAGCTACAGATTTGCCACCTCCAAGACATGTTTTGCAAAAATCATAGCATGTGCAGTCACTATAAGACTCCCTGAACTGGGCCAGATATTTATTTAAATACTTTGAATTTTTGTTGGTCTATAGATCTATCATTGTTATACACTAGTTTTCAAGTATTTCCCATTTTCTTATCTACCCATTTCTTTATCATGAGCTAATTAACAGGAGGTGGAAAAAAATAAAGTTTAGAAAAAGATTTGAAAAAATCATTGTGCCGCGTAAGGATAAGAAGGTCATGGGGTAGTTTAGAAAATAATGGAAGGAAGGAGCTAAGCAATTCTCCAAATTTACTGACAGTGAAAACATGAGTAGGCTCCAATGAGGTATGCTATGAGGGATTTCGTGAGAAATGATCGTTTTGCTAGGAGGCCAAGGTTAGTAGAAGGTTAATTTTAATCTTGAGGTTGAGGGTGTCTGAGTTGCAACTTTTCACTGGGAGTAGCTCATTTAGCCTCTTGAAACCAAGCCAGCGGATAAAACCCATCTCGTGTCTGTGGGGATCCTCCCTGTTGTGCCAGACCACCAGAAGAGATAGTGCTGGCAGCGAGGAAGGCAGCTGCTATCAGCCGGGCCATGCAAGGCGCGGAGGGCCATGGCCTCAGGGGCGCCTGGAGAGCGGCTGTGCGAGGAGGCCAGGTGCCCTGTGTGCCTGGATTTCCTGCAGAATCCAGTCAGTGTGGACTGCGGCCACAGCTTTTGCCTCAAGTGCATCTCTGAGTTCTGCGAGAAATCGGACAGCGCACAGAGTGGCCTCTATGCCTGTCCACAGTGCAGAGGTCCGTTCAGACAGGAGAACTTCCGTCCCAACCGGCAGCTGGCCAGCCTGGTGGAGAGCGTGAGGCAGCTGGGTCTGGGAGCGGGACCCTCGAGTTCGCGCCTGTGTGTAAAGCACCATGAGGAGCTGACCCGCTTCTGCAAGGAGGACCAGGAGGCGCTGTGCTGGGTCTGTGACACAACCCCAGAGCATAGGAGCCACCACACAGAGCCACTGCAGGAGGCCGCCAGGTGCTACCAGGTGAGAGGTGCTAACCATGGCAGGCAGAGAGCCATGATTTCCTGACTCTGGAAATGCTATTCTAAAACAGAGCTGCCAGCTGAGTCACAGGTTTTCAAAATGCCTTGCTAGAGACAAAGCCAAGTGATATTTACCAGATCTGAATGACCCAGCACCCTCCTCACCCTCTGCCCTTATGGCTCACATTCAGCTTGTGGTCTTCTCGCCTTTGCTCCATGGTAACCGCATCTTTTGAGACCCCTGTTCAGGAAGCAAACATACAATTATTTTAGACTGCCACTGCCCTTCTCTCCCGTGAAACTTTCCCTGGTCATTTATTTTCCTGCTGGTCTTTGTTTTCTGATATTGATGGTCTGGGTTTCACAGCTAGGGCTCTGGTGTGAAGGGCTGTGTTGTCCTGGTTCTTAGTTACAGTGTACATTGGTACTGTAAACACTTCCTAATGACTATCATTTATATAATGTTTTTCTTTTGCATAGAGTTTATCTCTATGTTCATTAATATTGTCACCAAAACAGCCTTTATGTTTGAACATTTGCTAAGAATAGTGTCCAGCTGGGCACTAGGCTCTAATCAACTTTAGAGACTGACAATACTGAGGTAGGAATCCAGTAGCTGAGCCCTTCTCTATTCAACACATATTTGTGGACTTATTATGTGAGCATTTTCAAGGAAAAGGTGACTCATACTGAAGTATCTGGCATCTTTGAAACTCTGTGAATAGGATTCTCCCTCCTGGCGCTGATCAAAATTTTTTTGATATATTCTGAAAACATTTAAATTTCCAGTATCTGGAACAGCTGCTAGCATAAAGGAGATTAAAGCCATCTTTATTCTACTAATATTTATGTAAAGTACTATTACAATGACATGAAGTACAAATATTAACTTTCAAAAATAATATTATCATTATAAATAATACCTTTATTATTATTATTATTATTTTGTTTTAAATCTATCATTGTAATATTTTTCCCTCAACTTCCCTCTGGGCCTACCAAAAATATCACTATTAGTTTTTCTTCTTGATTTTGGTTGTCTTCCACAAAATTCAGGTGCTAGCTACTTTCTAGCTAGAATTTGCCTTTTTTTCCATTATTAATTATCTTTTTAATCTGGAAGGTACCCTACAGTGCATGGATACTGTCATATTTCTAAGGAATTTCTCTCTATTGCAGTAGCCCTTCAACTAAATATCAAATAAACGTCTTCTAAACTCCTTAGTCCATCAATCAAGACTTTTGAGGACCCTAAATTCTCTTACTGTAGCTCTTGTTTTAACCAATTATTCCACCCAGCAAAACAAGCCTAATCACTGCTGTCTCCAAACATGTCACGACTTTTTATTTCCTTGCTTTTGCTTACAATTTTTTTGTTTGTTTCTAAGTGTCAAGGTGTTCTATTCCTTCCAAACACTAAAATAAACTGCTACTTTCTTCATCTTGTTAAAAGCCTCCATGGATTCTACTGCTATTTTATGTGTTCTACATTAGACTATTATCTCTAAAAAAACAATTGATGTATAGGACTTATTGAATGACTCTGAGAAGAGTTAGAAGAGTTTTAAGACATATGCATTCTATCTTTTTATATGCCCTCCATAAATAAAAGATATGTGTTTATCTCTTGCAGAGGTTCTAGGATTGAAAAGAAATTTAGTTTTTATTAAATTAAAAATAATAAAAACTAAATTATTTTTCTACCCCTTTTAAAATTTACGACATTCTTTATTTCTTTCTCATTTAATATGTACTAACTTAAAAGGTTTATTATGGCCAAATAATAACAAATACACTTCTGATTACAAAGTAATAAATAACTTTAAGAAATTGAAATAGAATATTAATAGGATCACTTTTCAACCAGGCACTAGAAGAAGAAATTTTATTTATTGAATATATTTTCACTGGCCTCTGCCTAGTTTTTGTATATTCATTATAAACACTTTTACTTTTCAAAATCGGTGTCAGTTTATATAGAACATACTTATTTTAATTTTCTTTTACATTATGAATTTCTTATCATTACATAGTCTGCCACATCTTATTCAAATTCCATCCTGTGAAAATAATATTTTTCTTACTCCACTATTTTTAACATTTTGGTTAGTTACAGTTTTACTATTTAAAGTATAGTAAGCACAAGTTTGATGGTCTAGTGGTTGTCACTGCTAGGATTTGGTGTTTTCACTTCTGTGGCTTGAGTTTGATCCCCGGTCTGGGAACTTCCATGTGCCACAGGTGCTGCCAAAAAAAAATTTTTAAGTAATAATAAAAAAAATAAAAATGGCAAAACAAAATTATCATACTTCTAAAAAGTATATAGTTAACACTTTTAGATAAATATTTGATTATATCTGTCATCAACATTTAAAAACATATGTATATTTAGGAGTTCCTGTTGGGGTTCAGGGGTAACAAACCCAACTAGTATCCATGGGAAAGGGGGTTTGATTCCTGGTCTTTCTCAGTGGATTGAAGATTCAGCATTGCTGTGAGCTCTGATAGAGGCCAGCAGCTACAGCTCTGATTTGACCCCTAGCCCTGGAACTTCAACATGCCACAGGTGCAGCCCTAAAAAGACTAAAAAAAAAAAAAAAAAAAAAGTATGTATGTTTAGCAGTTATTAATAAGGTCAAACATTTCTATATGCTTTTGTGGGCCTGTTCTAGCTGATCTCTGTATTCCCCCCAACACCTGGTCAATGTTAAGTACTGTATGAGGGTATCTGTAATAGCCACAGACTATCTTCCTAAACAGGTAAAGCTTCAGATGGCCCAGGAGCTTGTGAGGAACGAGATGGAGGAAGCTTCGACTCAAGAGGCTAATATAGGGAAGAAAACTGTCATTTGGAAGGTAAGAGAATATTGGGGATTCAAAAAGGTAGCCTATCTGAAGGATAGAAATTAGATCGTTAAATAATTTTTCTACCCTGTTCACTATTCCAGCATTTTTGTTCTGGTTCACAAGGAAAACATCTTGGGGAGTTCCCAGGTGGCACAGTGGGTTAAGGATCCAGTGTTGTCACTGCTGTGTCACTGCAGTGGTGCGGGTTGATCCTTGGCCCAGGAACTTTGCCTGCCACGAGAACAGTCAAAAAAGAAACAAAAAACAAAAAACAAAAACAAAACTATCTTAGTATCACCCTGGATCACCCTGCACCCTTGAATTATATTATACAGCTGTGTTATTTTTATCTCCATTAACACTACCTGAATCCAAATTAGCTTTACTGACCTTGAACTTACTGTAATTCTGCATCACACAGAACAGATGTCACTACTAGTGTAGGAAATATATATTTGTTGGATGAATGAAATACTGAGTATTCCACAGCATTTATATATATGAAATATAATCTAATAGTCATCATCTTACAAAGAGGAAAATGATCTGAATTTTCAGTCTCTTTTCAGCAATCCATATATTTTCTCTTTTCTTCACCACATCAACTTTTTTTCTGACCTATTTATCCACACAGGGATACACACAAAAACACACAGAGTGGTTCTGGGGCAGTGTTGCCTTCCAAAGAGATATTTTGCAATATCTGTAGATATTTTTGATTGTTGCAACTGGAAAAGGGTAAGTGTGTTACTGACATCTCATGCAGAGAGCCCAGGAATATTGCTGAACACCCTACAATGCACAGGGTAGTCTCCCTTTTCCCCCAAAAAATTACAACAAAAGATCATCTGGTCAAAAAAAATGGGGTCCTACTGGGAAATATATTCAATATCCTGAGATAAAGCACAATGGAAAATAATATTAAAAAGACTGCGTGAGTATGTATGGCTGAATCACTTTGTTATACAGCAGAAATTAACACAACATTGTAAATCAACTCTACTTCAACAACCATAAAAAGAATCACCTGGTAAATCTCAACAGTGTCAAGCCTGAGAAACTCTATATAGAAATCACATAGGTGTTTAACTTATCTAATATGTATTGTAACATAAATAGAATTTATTTATAAAATATTTCTTTTCTCTGTCCTCCTCCAAGGAGTCCTTTTTCTCTAATTGTTTTCTTTATCTTTGTATTCCTTTCCTCTTTTTTTTTTTTCAAAAATTTTGACTTGTACTGGCTATATTGTTCTCCAGTGATATATTTTCCCATAGCTGTACATATTATAAGTAAATTTATTTGTTATTGACATTTATTGGTCAGTTTGTTCCTTTTAGCCTAGTAATCCAAGTTAATTGTCTTTAATCCTGACTTGACGAAAATTTACAAAATTAGAAACTCCAGGAGCTCCCATTACGGCTCAGGTTCAATCCCTGGCTTTGCTCAGTGTGTTAAGGATTGGGGTTAACAAGAGCTTCAGCACAGGCCACAGATGTGGTTCAGATCCTACGTCGTTGTGGCTTTAGCATTGGCTGACAGCTGCAGCTCTGATTCGACCCCAAGCCTGGTAGCTTTCTATGCCGCAGGTGCTGACTAAAAAGAAAAGAAATAAAATAAATCTCCACATCTGAACTCTGGGTTCCTTAATTTTTGAACCCTCCACTGATTATTCTAAAGTAAAGATGATTCTAAGATCCTTGTTCTAAGTCGAGAAAACTTTCATGATTCTTACCTTTGGGAATATATCCAAATAACCCAAAGGCAATAAGCACAGGCTTAAAAAAATCAACTCTAAATTTCGTGAAAATGCTTAGCCTTTCATATTTGTAGATATAATTGTAGTACTCAAAAGGGTAATTGAGAAAACAATGAATTGCAACTAAAACCCTTCTCACCATGTCATTCCTCATGACACAAATATAGTTCCACTTTTTTTCAGTGACTGAGTCATTAGCACCACTTGTCAATAGCACAGCCTGCAACATGAGGAACGGGAGAAAATTCAATGAGTTGTACCTTTCAGATCAGAATATGGAATTCACAGTTGGTTGATTTTAAAGATGTCAGGATTATATGGTTGAGTTGTTTAGGAAGTGGGAAAAGGAGGTAGAAAAAGGAAACTGAAGGAAGAAGTAGAGTCATGATATTTGATGAAAACCATTATTAGAATTTTTTTAAAGCTGATAGCTTATGTTCTTTAATTGAACAAACTATTAAAATGTTTAGTAATGGACCAGAGAATGCAAAATGTGAAGAGACTATGGGAGGATAATTTGCCTCTTACACTTAGTTTAAAGGTAGTTTTTCAAATTCTGTATCAAAGTATGATCCTTAGGTCAATTAAAAAAATTATAGATGTGGGATTTGGGTAGAAATCAGGATCACTTCCCTGAATCTCTGCAATAAGTCGACCAAAAATCATTTATTTTTTTGGCCCTACTGAGAATGTATACATGATTACCACATTACTAAGAAATATTTTCTAATATCTAAACTTTTTTGCACTAACATTTAGAAACCCAGGTCTCATTAATCTCTCTTCATAATTCTGGTGTTTCCAAACAGTTAACATTCCAGAAACAACTCTGATAGTAAATTTTAATCTCTGTTTTCCAACTATTCTGTGCTAGTCACTCTGCTCAACAGGTTAATCAATATTTAATTCTAGACCTCACCTGAGGTTCTGGCAACTGGGCACTTACCTCTGCACCCACCTTCCCAGGAACGTGTACAGCCTGCCACTGCCGCAGGTCCAACAACTGGGCACCGACCTCTGAGCCTGCCTTCTGGGGAGCGCACACAACCCACTGTCACCTCTGAGGGTCCTGTGACCAAGCTCAGACCTCTGCCTCCATTTCCCCGGAAGCACAGGCAGCCTGCAGCCAGTGCCACCAAGGGGCCCAAGGTGGTGCATCAACCTCTGTGCCCTCCTTCCCGCAAGTTTATCTGGCCAGCCACCACTGCTGAGGGTATCCCAACCAGGAACCGACCTCTGCCCTCATCTCCCTGGGAGCACATACAGCCCACTGCCACCTTTGCTGAAGGTCCTGGGACCAGGCACCAATCACTACCTCTGTCTCCCCAGAAGCACGTGCGTCCCACCACAGCTTCAGGTCTCACAACTGGATACCCATCTCTGCACCTTCCTTCCCAGGATCTCCGGAGACCAGCCACCATTGCTGAGGGTTCCATGGCTAAAAGCAGACTACTGCCTCCATCTCCCAGAAAGCACAAGTGGCCTGCTCCTTGTGCCACCAAGAAGCCTATGGTGGTGCATCAACCTCTGTGCTTGCCTTCCAGGGAGCTTGCAGGGCCAGCCACCACTGGTGAGGGGCCCGTGACCAGACGCCCACCTCTGCCTCCAACTCCCCCGGTGTTTGCACAGCTGACTGCTGTTGCTGAGGGTCCCACAACTGGACGCCAACCCTTGCCCCCACATCCCTGGGAGTGTGAGCTGCTGCCACCACTGAGGGTCCCCCAGCCAGGCACCAACATCTGCCCTAGCCACCACAGGAGTGCACGTGGACCACCACCAATACCACAGAGGGTCCTGCGAGTGAGTGACATCCACTGGCCACTGTCAGGGTCCAGGAGGGGTCCTACAAGCCATTTCCACCTCCCTCGGGTATTCCATCCCTAACTGACACCACTGCACTCTAGGAGGGGTCATGCAAGCCATTGCCACCTGGCTCCTAGACTCCACCTCTAGTCACCACCTGGCTCCAGCAGGGGTTATGAGACACAGCTGCTCTCATCATATGCTCTGAGTGAGCACACATAAGCCACTACTACCAAGAAAGCCAGGACTGGGCACCAGCTGCTACATCTGCACACCTTCTATCAAGGGGATAATGGCACACACTGAGGAAAGAGGTGACAAGTACCCATGCTAAAAAGCCCTGTGACTAGGGAGAAAGATCTGTAATCTCTCCTTCCAATTGCATGAACCATGGATGCGACAACTCCACTTTCAGCCCTATAAATTCAGTGCTGGTGAAACATCTGAAAAGACAACAAGTGCTCCCATAGCTGAGACAGGTCTGGCTTTAGAAGCTGTGGACTTTTGGGAATGTACATGTGAGGGCTGGACCAGGCCAGAATCTGAGCTGACTCCATAGCTCCCACAGCAGGCCCAGGTGCACAAATACTGCAGTCCTGAGTCTTGACCTCAGTGCATCTGTGCCAGTGACTTAGTGGAAACGGCGCCAAAGAGATATCAGGGCCAATTACTGACATGCCCACAGTTAAAGTAGAACCAAGACAGTGACAAGAGCAGTGTACTTTGTGAGCCCAAACACTGGGTAAAATGTGACACAACAGAGAACACTCACAGGTGAGCAGCTCCAGCAGAAGAATACTCAGTGGCTCCTTTCCCAGTGTGAGTGCTGCAAACCCACCTATTTCACACTGATGATCCGAAACATAGCTCAGAAGCAGATCTTGGGGACTCTACTCCAAGAACTAGGGAGCAGGCCCTGCCATTACAGGCCTGTGATAACCACAGACAAAACAGGAGTTCCTGGTCAATGCCCACTGCAGGATCTTGTCACTGCAACATCAATCACATATCCTATCAAGGGGCTAAAATTCAGAATACAGTGAGAAGAAAGGTGGCAAGGAGCCAAACTGAAAACAGCCCTTTCACCAAAAATATATTAAATCCAGACGGGCTGCATAAAGTCATCCAGAGCTTGCAGTTACCTCTAAACATGCCTCTTGACAAGGTTCAGCCCACCTGAGGTACAAAACCCAGCTCCACGCACCATTGCAAGGAAGCAGTTCCTCATACCAGGAAGCCTGAACAAGACCCTGGACCAAACTTACCCACAAGGGGAAGACCCCTGAAGCATGAGGAAATAAAATCCTCCAGCCTGCAGAAAGGTGACCATACACATAGAAAGTTAGACAAAGTGAGATGACAAATTATTTCAGATGGAAGAACCTGATAAAAACCCACACTATCACTGTTTGCAGATAACATGATGCTAAAGATAGAAAGTCTTAGAGATTCTATCAGAAAACTACGAGAGCTCATCAGTGAATTCAGTAAAGCTGCAGGGAAAATCATAAACAGAAATTAAAGAAAGTCTCATTTGCAATCACATTAAAGAGAATAAACTATGTAAGAATAAACCTACCTAAAGAGACAAAACACCTGTACTCTGAAAACTATATGACACTGATGAAGGAAACTGAGGATGATACAAATCAATGGATGGATATATCATGCTCTTGGATCAGAAGAATCAATATTGTCAATGACTGTACTACCCAAGGCAATCTATAGATTCAGTGCAATCACTCTCAAGATGCCAATGTCATTTTCCACAGAACTAGAACACGTTTTTTTAAATTTGTATGGAAACACCAAAGACCCCAAATACCCTAAACAATCTTGAGAAAGAAAAACTTCATATTAAACTACAGTTCTACAGTCATCAAACCAGTGTGGTACTGACCTGAAAACAGAAATATAGAGCAGTGGAATAGGATTTAAAGCCCAGAAATAAACCCACACACCACCTATAATTAATTAATCTATTACAAAGTAGGCAAGAATACACAATAGATAAAAGAAAATCTCTTCAATAAGCAAAGCTGGGAAGACTAAACAGATACATGTAAAATAATAAAATTTAAACACTAACTCCATACACAAAAATAAACTCAAAATTGATTAAAGACATGAATATAAGACCAGATACTATAAAACTCACAGAGGAAAAGATATGCAGAACACTCTTTGACATAAACCACAATATCTTTTTGGATCAACTTCCTTGAGTAATAAAAATAAAAATAAACAACTGGGAACAAATTAAACTTAAAAGCTTTTGCATGGAGAGGAAGCCATAAACAAAATGAAAAGACAAGGAACTTGAGAAAATCTTTTCAAATAAAAGTACCCAAAAGGTATTAATCTCCAAATTATACAAACATCTCATTCAGCTTTATACCAAAAAACCCCCACAAACCCTGTCAATGAAAAATGTTCAGAATATCTAAATAAATGTTTCTATAAAAAAGACAGATGGCCAAATGCAGATGAAAAGATACTCAACATCACTAATTACAAGATAAATGCAAATCAAAACTGCAATGTGGTATTACCTCACACCTGTCAGAATGGACATTGTCAAAAAGTCTACAAACAATAAATGCTGGAGAGGGTGTGGGTAAAAGGGAACCCTGCTATACAGTTGGTGGGAATGTAAATAGGGGCAACTACTGTGGAGAACAGTATGGACATTCCTTAAACAACTAAATGTAGAACTACCACATGATCCTCAATCCCACTCGAGCACATATCTGGAGAAAACAGTAATTTGATAAAGTACATGCATCCCAATGTTCACTGCAGCACTATTTACAATACTCAAGACATGAATACAAACTAAATTATGTTCATCAACAGAGGATCGAATAAAGAAGTTTATATATGTATATGTATATTTTATATATATATATTATATATATATGGATTATTACTCAGCCATAAAAAAAGAATGAAATAATGCCTTTTGCAGCAACATGGATGGACCTAGAGATTATCATACTAGGTGAAGTAAGTCGGCCAAAGAAGGATAAGTATATGAGATCGCTAATATGTGGAATCTAATAAAAATGATATATAAGTACTTATTCACAAAGCAGAAACAGAATCAAAGATTTTGAAACTAAACTTATGGTTGCAAAAGGGTAAAGTTTGGGGGAAGGGCTAAATTGTGAATTTGGGATTAGCATACTCACACTATTATATGTAAAATTGATAAGTTATAATGACCTATTGTACAGCACTGGGAAATCTCAGTACTCTGTGGTGGCCTATATGGGAATGGAATCTGAAAAAAAAATGCATATATGTATATGTGTAACTAATTCACTTTTTTTTGTACAACTGATGCTGATGCTGACAAAATATTGTATGTCAATTATATTCCAATAAAATTTTTTTTAAGATTTAATTCTATTTCCCATATTTTTCTTTTCCCTCATTTTATATATAATACTGAAACTTGAATATGGAAGTACCTTGCCAATCAGTCCATGGAAATGGGAATACAAATACAAATCTTTCTCAAACTCTGAGTTTGAAAACTCTACCAGGTCACTTCTCTTGAGTAGTCTTATGTTAAAATGAATTTGTTTATAGAATTACGGAGGAGATCTCTCCAGATATTGCCTTCTCCAGTTTCATCATCCCCTATATGAAAGTGGAGGCCAGAAACTCTGCCCTAGTCACTGATGGTTTGATGTGTCCCTCCAGGAGAAAGTGGAAATACAGAGGCAACGCTTCAGGTTGGAGTTTGAAAAGTATCGTGGCTTCCTGGCCCTGGAGGAGCAACTGCAGCTTAGAAGACTGGAGGAGGAGGAGCGAGCCACCCTGCAGAGACTGAGAGAGAGCAAGAACCAGCTGGTTCAGCACAGCAGGGCCCTGAAGGAGCTGGCAGAAGAGCTGGAGGAGAGATGCCAGCGCCCACCCCTGGGTCTGCTAGAGGTAAGGGGCTTGGGGGGTGAGGAGGGACAGATGTGAGGCCAAGGGGACAGACAACAGCTTTCAGAGACAAAATCCTTAAGCATTTATACTCTTTAGGAAAAGGGTACCATAGAATTTACTTGGAAAGCATCTTAATTCTCAATCCTAGCATCAGAATCTGCAGGGACCCTAGCAAACAATACAAAATAGTTCACACCACGGACAGACACTGAAGTATTTTTAAAGCTAAAATTAATGCCATGATTTACTCAGATTAAGCAGAAAAAAGCAATCTATGCTATGCTGCCTGAAAAGCATTTCTTAAAATCTCACAATCTGTCAATGATGGTATTGCTGTATTTCAGTGAAGGCCAATTGAAAAAGTCTGTTAACTGGTTTTAGTGTCAGTAGCCAAAAGTATGAGTACTGTTTTAAATTGTCCTTTGAAATTTGCATGTTAATTTTTAAGGAAAATTTTAATTTTTTAGCCCATTCCAGTCATAGCGGGGAGGGCTTACTTGGACTCTATGCAGCTTGCCCACAATATATTTGAGATTATAGAGCAGACAAATAAGAAACGGAAATGGAAATATTTCTTTCTAATATTCTTTGAAGGCATTAAATCCCAAGTGAATTGAGAGAGTCATCATTGTTGCAGGATGCATGTTATCATCATAATATTATCATATCATCACTACAGTACAGATTTTCTGGGCACACTTCATTGTATTTCATCCCCAAAGATACATTTAGGAATTTCTAAACTAAGTAATTCATATCCTCATACTAGTACTGTGACCAAATATCATTGGCCACAGAGTGGGGGTCATTAAATGAATGAATTTACAGAGCACTTATATTTAATTTATCCCATTTTGTCTTCTATATATCTATACATCAATAAATATTATTATTATTATTATTATTATTATTATTGCTATGCCCACTTCTTAGTGGGAAAACTGAGTTTCAGAAAGGATTATATTTTTAAAATTTCAGACAGTAAACAAAACAAGAACTTTGACATTTTCAATAATATTCATTTGTGTCATCTTACTATATCTCAAAAAACAATTTATGTAAAAATGAACATTTATTAACACTGAATAAGGTGAAGAATGTTTTGTAATACAAATCTATATTCTCAATTTTTTTTTTATTTTTATAATCACTTTTCCCTTTTTCCCTCACTACCAACAAGCTGCACTTTAGGGATTTTCTTGCAGCATAACAGGTTACGTGTCCAGCATTGTCACTGCAGTGACTTGGGTTGCTGCTGTGGTGCAGTTTCTATCCCTGGCCTGGGAACTTCCACATGCCACAGATCCAGTCAAAATAAAAACTAAAAACAAACAAAAAAGCTAGTTTTTACCCTCAGTGGCCAAAATACAAGGTCTGACATTCTCACAAAAAGTAAAGCTAAATATTTATTTCCCTGTTTTCATGTCAGAATTAATCTGACAGATGGCTATTTTTACAGGGAGAGAGGAAATGCAATGCAAGTGATTTAGTTAATAATCTACTTTGAAGTAAAACTTTGCTATCTGCTTAGGTAGCTTACTACCATATGAATTAATAGATATGGTGTGTTGGTTTAGATAATGAGGGATTTAAGGTTTTCTTACAGGGACATGGAGAGTAACTTTTTATGTCTATACCTTTCACTGTTTCTCAAATAAATTCTGCAGATATTTAGAATCGATGTTTACCTAAATTCCACTTACAAAATGTAACTCTTTATTAAGGTATCTAAACATCAGAATTATCAATTCAGAAAATAGTTAAACCAACAGATATTACAGTAATTTACCTAAACTTTCTGTGGTCTGATTTTATTTTAAGAGAGGCAAACTGATTATATTTATTTAAATTAATGAGAACAGTCAACAACAGGCTGTTTTTAGCTTTTATTAAGAATGAATTGTGCCTCCTATAGTTTTATCTTAATAGTTAATGGTTTCCAATAATTCCTAAAGAGCTGTTCATGGCTCATCTTCAAACTGTCAAAAGCAGTTCAGAGGTCAACTGACATTTGCTTGTGTTTCTCTTTCACTTTCAGGGTGTGGGAGGAGCCTTGAACCGGTATGTTTACTTTCTGAAGCAGAGAATGGGTTGGGAGAGGCTGGGGAGGTTGGTAGATAATTCTACTGAAAACTATGGGTTCTGTGCTCTTCTCAGAAGTAAGAGTGTCACACGACTGGAGCCAGAGATCATTCCCATGGAGTTGAAGACAATGTGTCGCATCCCTGGGATGAGGGAAATGTTGAGAAAGTTCCAAGGTAGGCTGCACTTTAGAGCATAAAGAACTATGACATTTGGAATTTGTCTGTTGTTGCAGTTTGTTACTGTACCAGTCAGGCTACAGTAACAAACAGAATCCAAATGTCAGTGGCTAAAATCAGCAAGGTTTTGTTTTGAGATCATGTTATTGGTTTATGAGGATTGTGGAGTCTTTAATTTCAAATAATGGGAACCCATGCTGAGAGAACCCCACTTCCTTCCTGTTGTTGGAAGCCATGGCAAAGGTGAAGGTCATAGTGAATCATGCACTGCTCCTAAATGCATTCTTGCTAAAGTGGCACACATGGCTTCCTTGAAGATTCTATTGGTGGAAGCATGTCACATGGTCATGCCAGACTATAAGAGGGGAAGGGAGATAGTACTGTGACTAGAAGAGTATTGGGATACTTGTGAATAGTCCTAAAGAGTATCAGATTCAATGATACTTATATAGGCTACATTTGATTACAACAGTGGGCTTGAAAATGACATTAGCCGTGACATAAATAACATTAGTTCTAATCAATCTCTGTTTACTTTTTCATACAATCCTAAAAAAATATGTAGTTTCAAGGACTAAATGAAACAGTTGAAAACAGAAAAACAATCATCAATAAATGAAAGAATTGCAGTGTGTCAAATAATACAAGGTTTGGATTATTTTATTATCTGTCAAATTGATGAATTGCTTAATTTAGAAAGTCAATAAAGCCAAAATATTTCAGTCAGTTATTTTTATGTAGGAATAACTGTGTTATTATAAGTAGTTTGTTTAGTCAGTTTATGTTGTTTTTTAAACAGTATAGAATTAATTTTTATTTCTTTTTATATGCAGTTTATACCAAGTAATTACAACTGATTATGGCTAAATATTGATTTTATTACTTACCGGGAAACTGCTTTGTTCCATGATGAGAAAACCCATTTTATCAATCCTGTTCAATGATTTAATACATGTTCAGATGGGCAGATTAATATATACTAACTGCATGAAATGTTGCAAGTTATTACACTTCATAATCAGTGTGTTCATTGTCCCATATATTTTTACTGAACTTGATAGTTAATTAACCAACTCCTCAAACATTGTGTATTTTATGTCAACCATCCTTCAAAGCTTTCAATATAAAATTGAAGAGTAACATCAAAAATCTTAGAAATCTAGAGCTTCAGGTTGCCAATATTTACTTAAATTATGTAAAATACACAGAAAGTTAGAAGATGATGCAAAATATTGAAAAAAAATAGTGTTGCCAGAAGTTTTGGGGTTAAGGCATCAAATTTTGAAATTGATGATCAAGGAAGACTTCATTCAGTAGAAGGTACTTAGCAAATATCTGATCTGGACAAAAGAATTTTAGTCAGAAGAAATTAGTGCACAAGGCCTGAAACAGAATATGGAAGACTTATTCCAGAAGCTATGAGGAGATCTGTATGGCTGTGGTGGAGTGAGAGGATGAGTTGGAGAGGCCAAGAAAAATTCAAGTAGTGCAGACCTCAATAGGCAGGCCACTGTGAGTGGGATGCTTTGCCTCTGAATGAAATAGGACATCAATTAAAAGTTATAATAGAGGAAGAGAATGATTGGATCAATATCTTGTGGGCATCACTTGGTATACTTTATTGAGAATAGCTTACAGAGGGTCAGGGCTTTGTGTGGGAAAGCCCATTAGGAACCTTTGCAAAAAAATCAATCACATAGGACTGTCTACTGGACTAGGGTAGAAGGACTGGAGGGGCTGAGAAATGAACAGAATCTTGGTATAAATTAAAGGCAGAGCTGTCAAGATCTGTTGTTGGATTAAATATAAGGCATCAGAAAGGGAGAAAATTCGTGAGTGATTCCAAGGTTTAAATCACCAGAACTGGCCAATGAAATTGCTGTTTTTATTAGCAGGTAAAGATGCAGGTGAGGCAGAAAAAGGGAATTGGATTTTGGACACAACCCAATGTTGTGATGAATGTTAAATATCCAAATGTTGATGTCAGGTAGGCAGATGAAGTTTTAAGCATATGAATTTTTAAGCATAAGATGAATTTTTAAGCATATGAATGGAATTTAATTAAAGCAATGAGCCTGCCAGCCCAAGAACACATCAAGAGTGAATTGAGAAAGAGGGAGAAGGTCCCTGTTGAGATCATTGGCTTCTCCAGTAGCAATGAGGGAAAAGAGGAGGAGAAAACAGTAAGGAGACCAAGAAGATATGGCCAGTGGAGAGGGAGAGAAAGCATGATGACTGGTGTCTTTGGGAAAGAGAAGTGAATGTTTTCAGGACAAAGGTTTCTCAACAGTGTTAAGTGTTACAGAAGAGTCATTTAAGGTAAATTCTAATGACTGATCATTTATCAGTGCCTGGGCCACAGGGAAGAGGGAGCAGTTTTGTTAGTGTTTTGTTCTATCTTGGTGAGCAACTGAGTTAAATGTAGAAGAGATCAGGAGAAGAATTGGAAATAAATGTATTAATAATTGTTTCACAGGTTTATTTTCTTGTAAAAGGAGCAAATAAGTATGCTAGGGTGGGAATGATGTATCAAGGCATGACATATATTAAATAGACCTGACAAAATTCTCTGCAGACACACTTTTCAGTTCCAAAGTTTAGAAAAATCACACAATCTCTTGGACTTTAAGTATCCTCATTTATAACATGAGGATGATAATAGCACCTTGAGGGTGGTTACATGGCATGGCCAGATAATGAACTCCATATGTGACCCACTCAGGTTTGAGCATCAATAATAGATAGCTAGAAATGGTTTAGAGACAAATAAAAGAAACAGTCATCATATTAGAGGTTATTATTATATACATAATAAAATATGATTGATGAAATTTACTATATTTTAATGTTTACCCAAAAAAGACATTGAATATTTTATAGTCTCCCTTCTTCACTGAGGTAACTTCATAAGTAGATGCATTTATTAAGCATATATATAAAAAAATTCATATCAATCTCACTGGGTCTTCACAGCATCTATTGTTTCTATTGTTACATAGCAAATCACCACAAACTTAGCCACTTAAAGCCACATCCATTTATTAATTCACAGTTCTTCAGATCCAGTGCCCACATGGGATCAGCTGACTTCTCTGCTTAGGGTTTCATAAATCAACATCAAAGTGTTGACCAACCTGGGCTTCTCTAAAGGGTCTGGGGAAGAGTCCTTTTTCAACCTTACCCAGTCTGTTAACACATAAAGCAGTTCCTTGAAGTTTTAGGACTGAGATCCCCATCTCCTTTCTGATTATCTGTTGGAGATCACTTCCTTTTCTCCTCCACTGTGGCCCACTCCATCTTCAAAGGCAGCAAGGAAAATGAAATCCAAATTTTTCTGATTTTCCCTTTTGCCATCAACTTAATAACCAAAGAACCTCGCTAACTGTAAAGGGTAATAATTTCCTTCTTGTCACATTGTATAACACAATCATGAGAGTCCCACCAGGGTCTGAAGGTCATGAGGCTCATCTTAGAATTCTTCCTGGTAGGAAGATTTGAAGTGGTGTATTTTATATTAATGAAATCTGCCTATAGGGTTTGAGAAGAAAAAAAAATATCCCAAGGAGTTGTAAGTTTTATTTGAAATGTGGATCTTCCAAGGAACATCACAGTGCTTTGGATAGAGATAAAAAGGACTCTAAATGGTTATGCACTAGGTTTGTCTTATCATCAATGCTTATGTTTTCATCGAGGCAGTAATTAGTCCTGGGTTATACAGATGTAGCAGTGAAATATATCCAAAGCAACGAAGCATATACTCATCGACCTGCAAGGTGACACACTTGTTTTGTTATCTTCAGTTTTTAGAGAATGAGAAACAATGTGACAGTTCTCATTATCACCAACAGTTTCCTAAGTTTTCACCAATCATTTCTGTTCTTTTTACATGTTCCACAAAATTCTCTCCACAGTTGACATAAAACTGGATCCTGCCACGGCACATCCTAGCCTCCTCTTGACTGCTGACCTACGCAGTGTGCAGGATGGAGAACTGTGGAAGGATGTCCCCAACAACCCTGAGCGATTTGACACATGGCCCTGTGTCCTTGGTTTGCAGAACTTCTCATCAGGGAGGCATTACTGGGAAGTTGTGGTAGGAGAAAGAGCAGAGTGGGGATTAGGTGTCTGTCAAGACACAGTGTCAAGAAAGGGAGAAACCACACCATCTCCTGAGAATGGGGTTTGGGCCTTGTGGCTACTGAAAGGGGGTGAGTACATGGTCCTTGCCTCCCCATCAGTGCCTCTTCTCCACCTGGAACGGCCACACTGCATTGGGATTTTCTTGGACTATGAAGCAGGTGAAATTTCCTTTTACAACGTCACAAATGGGTCTTATATCTACACATTCAACCAACTGTTCTCTGGTTTTCTCCGACCTTATTTTTTCATTTGTGACACAACTCCTCTTATCTTGCCACCTTTGACCAAAGTGGAGTTAGAAAATTGGGCATATAGGGGTCATTTGGATGATCCTTCCTAAAATTCTGTTCCTGGGATACTCCCTAAGCCTAGCAAAGTTTCCTAGAGTAGAATGGAGCATATGAATGTGTGAAGGCTCAACAGATGTCCCCATAGGTCAGCAGTTTACTCCTTGTCACTATGGAAATTTTCCCATAGGGGAAAAAGAGAAAAATATAAAGCATTTGCATTTGGATGAGGATTGTATGGTATAATAATTTTAGAAATGGACCAGTCTCATCACTTTTCCACAAATGACTCCATTATGTTTCTTATTTTTTACATTATTTAAAGTATTATTGATTTACAACATTGTTCCAATTTCTGCTGTACAGCAAAGTGACCTAGTAATATATATATATTACTATATAAAATGTAGTGCGTGTGTGCGTGTGTGTATTATTTTTCTCATATTATCTTCCATTATGTTCTCCCAAGAGATTGGATGTAATTCCCTGAGCTATTCAGTAGGACCATGTTGTTTATCCATTCTAAATGTAATAGTTTGCATATAGTAACCTCAAACTCCCCATTCATTCCACTTTCTCCCCCTCCCCCTTGGCAACCACAATTCTGTTCTCTACTTTCTTGATAAAGTTTTCTTTAAATGAATGGAAGTCGTATTCAACAAGATATTTATCAATTTAATGTCTCATTCCTCTTAACATCCCTTCAGTGTCTTCCATATATTAAAAATTATAAATGACAGTTCATAAATTATTCAAAATAGTCCAATATTGTCCTAGCATCAGATCCATCATTCTCTTTCTCCTTCACCTTATTTTCCTTCTTTTCTTCTTATTCTCTCTTCTTTCTCTCTCTCAGTCTTTCTGCCTCTACATCTTTCTCTCTCTCACTTTTTTTTCTTTTTATTGCTTCATTTATTATTTTGCTTTATACCTCTTATGGTTCAACCTTCCATTTCCTTCTAGGTTAATATATCACAGAACCATCCCTTTATATTCATGATTCCTATGACTAATCAATCACTCTTTAAATCGTCTTTACTCAGGGGTGAGTTTTTGAGAATGATGAAATCCATTCCTCTGATTGTAACATTGCTGAATCTTGTGCTATACCCCTTGCAACTTCTTCATTATCTTTGGATACAGTTTTTATTAATTTAAACTTGACTTACAATATTGTGTTAGTTTCAGATGTACAGCATGGATATATTTTTTAGAATAGAAATTCCTCAGAATTCTGACTCAATTAGTTATTTGCCCTAGCTATATACTAGTTTTAAGTCTTCAAATAACCCCTCTGCCTCTCAGTCTCAGCTATTTAGTGTGATTCCTGTACCTGGAACAATGGAACAATGATATTGACCTCACAATGTTTTGGGAATTAATTAAGGTTGTGGTTTATGTGATGGGTTTAAATTCAACTTTATTATTTAAATATAATATAAAAATGACCATAAAAATGAAATAATGATAATATTTGACTAATTTTTAAGGTTTATCCTATACATGTTCAACAAGATTATTAAAAATTATTGAAAGATAATTTCACTACTATCTTTCTCTATATCTATGTCTGATAAGCAATTTCTAACCACATACTAAAATGCTTAAGTAGGAGTTCTCATTGTGGTTCAGAGGGTTAAGAACCCAATGTTGTCTCTGTGAGGATGTGGGTTTGGTCCCTGGCTTTGCTACATGGGTTAAGAATTTGTCATTGCCATGAGCTGCGGTGCAGGCCATAGATGTGGCTCGGATCCAGTGTTGCTATGGCTGTGGCGTATGTTCAGCTGCAGCTCTGATTTGACCCCTAGCCTGGGAACTTCCACATGCCACATGTGTGGCCCTAAATAAATTAATTAATTAATTAAGAAAATAATATGCTTAAGTGCTAAGTGTTTAAATGCTAAATAATCATGAAGGAATATAAAGTTGATATAACATCATTCTGATAATTATCTGCCAAGTCTTTAATCCTCCACTTTAACTCTACCTTGAATTTTCAGGAGTTTTCTCTTCCAGAGATTTCTTTGAATAAAATCTTTTACATTCTTTGCAATAATATTACTTAGTTTTCTTTCTATATTTCTGACATATTTCTTTTCAGACTTATTGAATTTGGAGGAGCATTATGGAGTATAATAATTTTAGAAATGGAGAAACTTCATCAATGTCTCCACCTATTTTTCGATGATGCCTTGTATTAAACAAAGCTTTTTGTACCTTCATGTTTGATACATTTATGTTTAATCATGAGCAAACCATTCTCCTCTCTGTCTCTTTTAGAAACAGAGAAAATAATAATGTCCCCTTACTTCCTTTTTGTTAATACTTTATACACCATGCATGCACTAAGCCTTTTCCATTCATGATCTAAATAGGAAACAGGCTCAAACCCTGGGTCTCCATACATGCTTCCCCATCAGCAAAGCTTAAATGGGGCCTGGAAACTTAGTGTAACACCTGAGTATTCATGTTGCTATAGCATTTCATGACAGGAGTCATGATGGAGAACATATACTCAGAGCAGTAGGGCTCCTTTCCCATAAGGATCAAGAAGGACAGGGTCACTGGTCTAAGATCATGTCACACCTGGAGGTTCCACCTATTCAACAGGACAAGGAAGCCTCATGGGCTCAGGCCTTTCACTCTCTTCAAAGGATAAAAAGGAAATCCCAAGAATATCACCTCCCCACCAAGAAAGCTAACATCCTAGTCTCCACTGTCTTCCTTTAACACTGTTATCTCATTGTACAACAGACTCCCAGACTCAGGAATATCTGATCACTTGTTCCTTCTCTGACTCTGACATCCTTTCCCTTACTTCACTTTTTATTCTTCTCCATTTATCCTGGCTTCCTGACTGGGTTTACATTAGGCACTTCTTGCCCTCGGGCCTTTCTGCCAGCTGTGCCCACTACCTGCAATTTCCTTTGCCCAGATTTCTTTTTAATTCATTCCCTTTCTTTTTTAAGCATGCTCAAATCCATCTTCTCAGTGAGAACCACACAATCTGACCCATGCCAAAGCCCTCTCACCCTCCCATTCCCCTTCACTGGGTCTAATGGAGGCACTTTCCTTCAATATAGTGCTTATCAATTTCTAATGTATTATATTGTTATTCTATTTATGGGGTTTACTTTTTCCAATTTTGGTTTTTGTTTGTTTTTTGCTTTTGCCTTTTCTGGATAGAATGTAAGCACCCTGAGGGGAGGGACCTTTGTGTATTGATAATGATATGTTTGCCATATTTCAAACACCCCAAGTACTGCTTTGTGTGTGGCTATCATTCAGTGCCTATTTGTTGTATAAATAAATGGTTAACTTTTGGCAGGGGGAGTTAAGTGATGGACCTGAAAATATTTTGTGAAATATGACATAATAGTATTATTACTATTATTATTAATATAAAATAATATAGTGGTATTATTACTATTATTGCTCAAGCATTGGCTCCATTGAACCTCCTGTAGCTTTGATTCCTTATGAAAAAACAGCAGTGTCTTTGATTTATGCATTGCTTTGTTTGCAGTCTCTATGCCAATTCTCTTACTCACTAGGAGTTCAGAGAATGTTACATAAAATTATATGTACTAAAAATATCTTCTTAGGTCAGTCCTCATAAACATAAACAAAAATAAAGCAATGGGACCTAATCAAATTTAAAAGCTTTTGCATAACAAAGGAATCCATTCAAAAAATGACAATCTCTGAATGGGAGAAAATAATCTCAAATGCTGCAACTGGCAAAGGCTTAATATCTAAAATATGAAACAACTTATACAACTTAATAGCAAAAAAAAAAAAATCAAAAAATGGGCAGAAGACTTGAATAGATACTTCTCCAAAGAAGATATACAGATTGACAACAAGCATATGAAAAAATACTCAACAAAACTAATTAAGGCAATGCAAATCAAAACTACATTGAGGTACCACTTCACACTGGTCAGGATGGCCATCATTACAAGTCAATAAGTCACAAATGCCAGAGAGGGTTGTAGAGAAAATGGAACCCTCCTAGACTCTTGTTGGGTATGTAAATTGGTACAACCGCTATGGAAAACAATATGGAGGCTGCTCAGAAAATGAAGTATATAATTACTGTATGACCCAGTGATGCCACTCTTTGGCATATATCTGGACAATACTTTCATCAAAAAAATGCATGCACCCCTACATTCATTGCAGCACTGTTCACAATAGCTAAGACCTGGAAACAACCTAAATGTCCATTGACAGATGAATGGATTAAGAAGATGTGGTTTATATACCCAATGGAATACCACTCAGCCATAAAAAAGAACAAAATAAGGCCATTTTCAGCAACACAGATGGTACCAGAGATTCTCATACTAAGTGAAACAAGTCAGAGAGACAAATACCATATGATATAACTTATATCTGTAATATAGTATACAGTACAAATGAACCTTACTACAGTAAAGAAACAAACTCATGGAGTTCCTGTCATGGCACAGAGGAAACCAATCTGACTAGGAACCATGAGGTTGTGGATTTGATCCCTGGCCTCACTCAGCATGTTAAGGATCCAGCATTGCTGTGACCTGTGGTGTAGGTTGCATACGCAGCTTGAATCTGGCATTGCTGTGGCTCTGATGTAGGCTGGTGGCTACCGATCCGATTAGACCCCTAGCCTGGGAACCTCCATGTGCCACATGTGTGGCCCTGAAAAAAAGACAAAAGACAAAAAAAAAAAAGGAATAAAACTTTGAGAACAGACTGTGGTTGCCAAGGGGGAGGAGGAGGGAAGAGAGGTGGACTGGACATTTGGGGTTAATAGATGCAAACTATTCCATTGAAGTGGATAAGCAATGAAATCCTACTGTATAACACGGAGTTAAAGAATATATATATGCATGAGTTAAAGAATATATATATATATATATGACTGGGTCACTTTGATGTACACAAAATTTGACAGAAAAATGTAAATAAAGTATAATAGAAAACATAAACAAAAAATTATATATACTAAAACTTGCAGCAATTGACTTTCATTCTTTATGAACCTTTTTATCTTAACTGCACAGTAGGGCAACCTCCTTTCCCTACAGGATGTCTTGGGTCTGCTTTCCCCATCATCACTTCCCTACCACCTTGCATCCCGCTATTATTTTATGTTGGACATTTTTCTAGCCCAAAAGTCAAAGATGACTAAAATCACAGAGAATGATTAAAAAGTCAATCTCAAACATTAGATTCTATTTTTTCTTAAGCTGTATCTCTCCAGAGCTCTATTTATAGTTTATCAGAGGACTGGACAATTGATTCAAATAACAAATTATATCACCTTCCCCACAACCCAATCATGTTACTGACTGATTTTTTTTTGGGCTTATCAGACACAACCTAGATTCTAGATTTATAAGGAGATCCTGCTGAATAGCATTGAGAACTATGTCTAGATACTCATGTCGCAACAGAAGAAAGGGTGGGGGAAAAAACTGTAACTGCAATGTATACATCTAAGAATGACCTGACCCCCTTGCTGTACAGTGGGAAAATAATAAAAAAATAAATAAATAAATAAAGTGAATTAAATACTTATGCTAATTATTCTAGACTCTGAATGAATGGAATGAGGAGGAGGATAATATGTTGGTCTTGTTGGAAATAGGAAGTAATATAGCTTCATCAGTAGGGAGAAGGAACTGAGTTAATTTACAGTGGTGATTTTGGTGCTTATTGTCCCAAAGGACAGGGAAATTGGGAACATTGGGATTTATTAAATCTGTCTACTCTCCAAGAACCAACCCTTACATGCACATTTTCTGTGTGCTTCTGGGAACCTCTGTGAATTTACTTTTCTATTCTTAGAGTGAAGGATGGAAGTGGTCTGCTTCTGTATAAAATACATATTGTACAAATCTACCAGTTCTCCTCATTTACTCATGTGAAATATTCTCTTTGCTCCCTGATTCTGTAACTATGTCTACTCAAAAGAACCCAAATAATTGTTTTGATAAGTTTTCTGCCCAGTCGACAAAAAAAAAAAAAAAAAAAAAAAAAAAAAGCCTGTTTTACTCAGATATTACATGGCCATGGCAGGGACTCGATTTCTATTCACTTATTTATGCTATTGTTATTGTCATTATTATTATTATCATTATTTTTAACTTCATCCTTGGGATATCATATTGCCTTTATAGCAGCATTAAAACAAAATAATATATACCCAGTATAATAAATCAGGAGTTCAAAATACTTGCTCAATTCTCCCCAAATTAGGTTTTTAGACTAAAGTATAAATTTATCTGAGTTCCATTCATGGCTTAGTAGTTAACAAATCCAACTAGGATCCACGAGGATGCAGGTTCAATCCCTGGCATTACTTAGTGGGTTAAGGATCTGGTGTTGCTATGAGCTGTGATGTAGGTCACAGACATGGCTCAGATCACATGTTGCTGTAGCTGTGGTGTAGGCCAGCAGCTGTAGCTCCGATTTCACCCCTAGCCTGGGAACTTCCATATGCCGCAGGTGTGGCCCTAAAAAGGAAAAATGCATGTATATATGCTGACATCTCCTTTCAAATAAATAAATAAGTAAATAATTTTCCCTGTCAGGTCCCTAAATGAATGATAATTCTCTATTAAGTAACATAGCTGTAAAGTGTTTCAATTATCTAGGACAATGGGTTCTTTTTTTCCTTACATAAAATTCTTATTAAAAAAAAATAGAGGGAGTTCCCGTCGTGGCACAGTGGTTAACGAATCTGACTAGGAACCATGAGGTTGCGGGTTCGGTCCCTGCCCTTGCTCAGTGGGTTAACGATCCGGCATTGCCGTGAGCTGTGGTGTAGGTTGCAGACGTGGCTCGGATCCTGTGTTGCTGTGGCTCTGGTGTAGGCCGGTGGCTACAGTTCCGATTCGACCCCTAGCCTGGGAACCTCCATATGCCGCGGGAGCGGCCCAAAGAAATAGCAAAAAGACCAAAAAAAAAAAAAAAAGAGAAAAAGAGAAAAAGAAAACAAAAAGGCTGGGGGTGGGAGGTGGGGAGACCCTTTTTAGAATGCTAAACTTGTGTCATGACTCTGAAAATTAATAAATTAAGAATGTTTGTTTACTGTAAAAAAAAAAATAGAAAAATACTTCTGTTTTCAGTAGGTTTAAGGAAAAAAAAATGACTCTTTCCAGGTAGGCTAGAAATGATTATACTTCAGTTGTTTTTTTAAATATACAATAGTTCTTGGAAATAGTGGGAGGAAGCAAATGACTTATCAGTATTTATGTTTAGAGAATAAAAAATGAATTCTCTAGAATGTGTACATGTAGGTGTAACTGTGTCACCCTGCTGTACAATAGAAAAAAAATGTATTGGGGAAATAACTATTAAAAAAATAAATAATTAAAAATAAAATAAAATAAAAAACGAACTCTCAATTTTGCTTACGTGAAGTAATAAATCCTGTTCATACCAAGGGACAAATTCTCATGGTCCCCATTTTCTGTCTGGACCTTATGGGAAATTATAGATTCGATGTGATGCATAGCTATGGCACACTTCAGTGTATGTAGTAATGACCCTTGTGGATTCAGAAGTTTCCCCAGAGCTGGGCTTATCTGTTGATGAACCCAGGCCACCATCATATACCATTCCTATTTTTCCTCAAGAAAACTGCATCTTATTGTCATAGCCATAAACTCCTCTGCACAAATAGCATGATCCATTCCATTTATAGAGGAATAGACCAAACCCAGGAAAAGGGCCTTCATTTCCTCCTGACTTAAGTGCCCATATGCACTCAGGAGAGGAGAAGACATGGCACAATCCTAGGAAGATCCTCCCATTAGATTTGCACCTTCTAACATCTGATTTTTAATGATATCTGATGGCATACAAGTTAAAATAGTGAGTATATTTCTGTATTTAGGAACGGATATTGCGATTTATAAGAAATGTATGTGTGGTCATTTTGATGATCAAAATTTGATTCTCACATATGTTGGTGTTCATCTACAGTCCCTGACTCACACCTCACTAAACCCTTGGAATTTACAAAGTATTGAAAGTGATAATGATGTCTTTTGTTATGTTAATGAAGTGACTTTGGAAAGCACTGAAGGATGGGGATGGTTGCCAGTGGACAACTATGTGATTAGAAGGTTGGACTTTTCTGTCCCACCTCTTGACCTCTGGGGAGGGGAGAGAGGCTAGAGCTTGAATCAATCAATCAATCTCCAATGGCCAATGATTTCATCAATCATACCTATGAGGGAGTTCCTATTGTAGCTTAGTGGACATGAACCCAACTACTATCCATGAAGATGCTTGTTCTATCACTGGCCTTGCTGAGTGGGTTAAGGATCCAGTTTTGCTGTGAGCTGTGGTATAGGTCACAGATGTGGCTTGGATCCCTCATTGTGTGGCTGTGATATAGACTGGAAGCTGAAGCTCCAATTCGACCACTAGCCTGGGAACTTCCATATGTTCATATGGCCATAAAAAGCAAAAAACAAAACAAAAGCAAAACAAACAAAAAACATACCTATGAATAAAGCCTCCATATTAATCTAAAAGAATGAGGTTAGGAGAGCTTCTAGGTCAGTGAACATGTGGTGCTGAGAGGGGAATGCCTCTCTCTGAGGGAGCATGGGAGTCCCATGCCCTTTTAACATACCTTGCCCCATGCATCTCTTCCATCTGTCTGAAATCTTATAAAATATAAATATATCTGAGTTATATCTTTTTTAGGTATACTGGTAATCTAGTAAGTAAAACTTTCTCCAAGTTCTATAAGACATTCTAACAAAGTAATCTAATCCAAGGGAAGGAGTCATGGGAATTTCTGATTTATAGTCAGTTGGTCAGGAGCATAAGTAACAACCTGGACTTGTGACTGGTGTCTGAAGTCCAAGGAGGAGACTGATGGACCCTCCAATCTTTAGCCAGTTGGTCAGAAGGACAGGTAATAGGCTTGAAATTGGCTTCTGAAGTTTTTAGGGGGTGGAAGAAGTCTTGTAGTGCTGAGCATTTAATCTATGAAATATGATGCTTTTTCTGAGTAGATAGTATCAGAACTGAGTTGAATTCTTGGATAATCTGATGCTGTCCAGGAACTGTTTGTTGGTGTGAAGATTCACACACCCCTCTGTTGGAAAATTGGGTCACAGGACCTTTAACAAAGGAGCTCCATCAAAAGTCTACACTTCTTTGTTGGTTTGCTAAATTTTAAAAAGCCATATGAAATGTCTCAAAGGAAGAGAAAAATAGAATATCAGAAACATCCTCCCTGCTCTTAAAAAAATTCTGATGTATGACTAACACACTAAAAACTATAGACATACGCATACATAAAACTCATATTTTTGATAAGAAAGCAATAAATTTACCAACACAAGATGAGTTTTAAAAGATTACATATAAAAGTACTGAAGGGACAAAATATGAAGAAACATAACAGAATTTTTTCTTTTCTTTTTTCTTCTTTGATTTTTAGGACCTCACCCACAGCATATGAAAGTTTCCAGGCTATGGGTTGAATCAGAGCTGCAGCTGCTGGCCTACACCACAGCCACAGCAAAGCAGGATCTGAGCCATGTCTGCAACCTACACTACGCCTCGGCAACACTGGATCCCCAACCCACTGAGTGAGGCCAGGGATCAAACCTACATCCTCATGGACACTAGTCAGATTTGTTTCCACTGTGCCACAATGGGAATTCTGAAAATTTTCTTTTTTCTTTTTTTTTTCTTTTTTCTTTTTTTTTTTTTTTTTTGGTTGGGCCTAGTGTTTGTTAAGAAATACAGAGATTCGTCAAGCAAACATGAGAAAATGAGATCCAAGATGTGTATTTCATTTAAAAAATGTCATAGAAGGAGATGGAAAAATTTCAGCTCTTGACTGAGAATATCTAGGCATATGCCTCCTTCTTTGAAATCATCACTCCTATTTTCTTTCATTTGCATCATAGCCACATTTTTTCTGAGCTTAATATTATTTAATTTTCAATATTGAAAATGATTTGGAAGTAAACTAAAATATTTAATCATATGATATGGTCTCCAGAAATTGAAGAAAAATTATATTACTTTGACTTGTTTAAGTATGGGCATTTTTGAGGTGAAATGCAGAATTTGGGGGGCAACAGTGTTCATACTCTTTAACTAGCATCTACAGGGAAAATAAAACTTGCCTTTTAGAACATTGTCAGCGCACATGGTCCTAAATACACAAGTTAAACATTTGCTTTACAAAGCAATAGTATCCTTCAGGCAGGTCATCACCTCTGCTATCTCTAATTTCACAGAAAATCATACCTAATAAATGTGAGTTGGCAGTCATTGGATTCATTTCTTGGTCTTTCCATGAGTCATCACCCATGTATGTGGAGAGGGCTCATGTTTCTCCATTTCACTGCCTGTTACTGTCTTGCAGGTTTTCTAATTTTGACCAATGAAGAGGGTTTTCCAAACATAGACAAGACTTCAACAGCCACATTAAGCATTTAACTGTTCATTCTTTTAGCTCCCATGCTGTGACCCTGTATACAAAATTTTAAAATATTAAAATTTTTGTGCTAGCAGCAGGGATTGTGAACACTTTGGTTCAGATCCCTAGTGGTTAAGACAATTGCTCCTGTCTTATTCCAAGAGGAGAAAAAAGGGAGAATTGTTGCCAAGTAGAATTGCAGAGATAGAGTTTTTTGGGTGAAGGAGAAAAAAACAGCTTTTATTTCTTCACCAAGCAAAGGAGGCTACAGCAGGCTAATGCCTTAAAGATTGTGCCTCCCTGCCACCACTTCGGGGAAGAATTGCAGGGAATTTTATAGTCTAAAAGGAGAAAAATAGGGTTTCAGATAAAAATCAGGGTTGGGGCAAATACACATATTTCTTTCTTTGGTGGAATCTTAGTCATCAAAGCTGGCGTCAGGATATCTCAACATGATTGTAGTGATGATCTTCTGGGTTATCATCTATAATAAAAGCACTTGCAAAAAGGGCGTATTGATCAGAGATTAGAACAAACTAGGAAAGTTTCTGAAAAACAATGTGTTAATAATCTTAAACTCGCAGGCAGTTGTCCTCAGGGTGCCTAATCCTTAGTTTACAGTTGATGGTCTTTAGGGTGCAGTCAAATGAGGGAGAAGCACAAGGAAGGGATCAAAGTTGTTCAGTATTAAAGTATTCATTTCTAAAAGAAGCATAAGGAAGATAACTTTTTGCCTTCTGTGGATAAATGCTTACATTATTATGTGTATCCTTGGGTGGTGTGGGCCAGGATCCTGCCCAGAAGCTGTGCTATTATTGCTTCACTGTTCCTCCCTTGTCTTTGTATCCCCTCCCTTCCCTGATTAGCAACTGTCTGAACCTGCTCCTTGAAACTCAGGGGAGGTAATGGAAGCTGAATGAGGCCTATTTCCTAAAAACAAAAAATGGGGGACACAGAAAGGCTTTTCTGCTCAGGAGCCCGTCAGGGCCCTGCTTGCTTTCAGTATCTTGGTTAAAAGCTGGCAAGATAGGAAACATAAGCAAGAAAATTACCTTTAAAAAGTTCCCCTGTGATGCAGAAGTTAAGTATCCAGCATTGCCACAGCTATGGTGCAGATCACAACAGTAATGCAGGTTCAGTCCCTGGCCCAGGAACTTCCACTTGCCACAATGAAAAAAAAAAAAAAAAAAAAAAAAAATTTCAATTATCTCAAACCATGCCCTAAAGATACCATTCTTACCTCCACACCGGAGCTATGTAAATGATTTAAAAGACTGGGTCTCAAGTCCTCTTAAAAATGAAACTCAAGGGCCTTTACTACTTTTGGTTCATTTTCAGCTTCTCATTCTCAATTTTCTCTTACTTCAGAGGATTTACAGAGGATTTAAGACTATGGAATTAAGCAAGTTTGTTTTAAAATACTGGCATTATTGCGGAGATGGGAAATCCCTTTGTTTTTTTTTTTTTCTTCCTACTTCTTGACTTTTTCCTACCTTTCTTCCCTTTTCAATTTGATAATCACACAAATAAAGATTTTTTAAGGGGAATGGGGCAATAATATCTATAAAGAATGAATAGCAAATTAAAAGGCTATATTAACAAATTTAAAAAGAGAATGTCATTCATAAACTCCCTAAATGTTATATTACACTATATGCGTACATGTATAATTTTTTAATTTTATAATTACTCATGATTACTATTCTATGAATATTAACGTCTCCCTTACACTCCAATTTACACTCTAAAAGTGAGTCATTTTGACAATTCAGTGTATACCTCTAGATATTGTTTCTATTTCAATATAAATATGCATATAGAGGGATTTTTGAGACCAAAAACAAGAGATCATGCTACATAAAATCTCACTATACATTATATTTTGCTATTTGTTTGAAATTAATAAGATTTTGGAAAAAAATTCCAAGTGAAGCCACATACATATATTATTCTCAGTTAGTAGTTCTTTGTTTTCAGCTCATATAGTTGCTATTTATTAAATCATTTCAGTAAGTTTAAACTTATACATTGTTTCTGAGTATTATCCATTTCAGCAATGCTGTAATGAAAATTATCAAGAATTTATGTTACATGTTGTGGGTTAATAAATGCAGGACAGATTTCAACATCTAGAATTAATAGGTAAAAGAAAAAATGTATTAAAATTTAAAATTTTATGGAAGATAAATGTTTTCTTTGTAAAAATAACATGAAGAATGTCTAAATATATATGTATTTTCAATTAATGATTTTTTCTAAGATCCTGTCAAAGATACAATTAAAATTAAATTCCCATAAAGAATTAGTGAGTTCACCTCTCCACACTTTCCCCAGCTCTGTGTATGTCAAAGTTTTAAATATGTACTTAAAAAGCAAGCAACATTTTTATCTATATTTTATTTTATTTTTTTTGTCTTTTTGCTATTTCTTTGGGCCGCTCCCGCGGCATATGGAGGTTCCCAGGCTAGGGGTCGAATCAGAGCTGTAACCACTGGCCTACACCACAGCCACAGCAACACGGGATCCGAGCCGCGTCTGCAAACTACACCACAGCTCAAGGCAACACCAGATCCTTAACCCACTGAGCAAGGGCAGGGACCGAACCCGCAACCTCATGGTTCCTAGTCGGATTCGTTAACCGCTGCACCACGACGGGAACTCCTTTATCTATATTTTAAATTTACATAATAATCAGTGAGTAAAATTCTGTTTTTAAGTCACATTATTGTAAATTATCATTTTTCTATGAATTGTTCTTCAAATCATTACCTATTTTTATTTTTTTACATATTTCCTTGCCTTTTTCTGGAAAAAAAAACTGTCAAACAAAGTAGACTTTTGATTTTCATGTTGAATTTCTCTAGTACTATCATAATTCTTTGGACTTTGCTTATTGGCTTTTATAGTTTATATTTTTAAAAAAATATGGAATCAAATTTATTCATGTTTTATATCATATCTTTCAAAAATTGCACCTTTCCTGGTGAGATTTACCTAAATCCAAGACAACCAAAAAAAAAAAAAAAAGAGAGAGAATAATGATTGTACTTTCTTTTAGTAGTTGTACATTTTATTGTTAAATATGTGATTTGTAATTAATTTTAGTGAAAGAAGTGAATCAGGGAGCCACACTCTTCAACCCTAAATGCCATGTCAATGATCATGTTTTAATTATTATATTTTCAAAGTATATTTGAATATATGTTAAGAATACTTTCTCCTCATTAGACTTTTTCTTTTACCATGAGAATTTCCCTGCCTAGTCTCATGGATTTATTTTCCCATTCCCTGTTTGTATGTAACATAAATTTTATGTAACATACATATAAACTTTCATATTTACTTTTGTTAATAAAATATCAAAATATTTCAATAAACAAATAAGGTAACTTGATTATTACCATTTTAGATGAGAAAATTATGGAAAGGTAAAGAACCTTTCTAAGATCTTGAATTGTATCTTATTGACTAAAGGTTTGTAATAAGAGTGACTGTGGCTGTAGCCGCAAGAGTGATCTATGGTTTCAATCACCATCTGTAAGATATGTGGTTTATGTCCTCATACTTTGCTTTGAATGTGATGCATTCTTGGAACTGTAGTTTGATAGAGATTGCTGCATATATGTGTTAATCATTGCATTATGTTACAAAACGTTATTTTTTTTTCTTCAAACAGTATACAGTATTTTGGAAGAAAAAATATATCTTCAATACCAGACCTGATTGAGAAAGAGAGACTAATTTTATGCTTTAGTAATAACTTATCTCATACATCACTTGTCTACTCAGGTGTTTTACCTCAAGAATAATGATCACACAAGTAAAATGTATCCTTAGAATAAAAAGTAGATAAGTATTCTGCATATAATGAATATGTCCTAAGTACTATGAAATGGTTATTTGGAGACTCCATTTTGGGCATTTGAGATTTAAGGAGGAGCTTAGGAATGTGTGTCTCAAGAAGAATCAATAGTTTGGGGGAATTTATCTTCCCTGTCATTGGAATTAGAGTCTGTACCAACAGAGATGGATAAAACTCTAAGCCCTATTTCCTGGATGCAAAATTATCTCTGTGACTTTACTGACTATGACAATTCACATAATATTCGTCTGCCTCAGTTTCCTTTTTGTAAGTCAGGGAAAATAAGAATGCCAACTTTATATCATTCTTCTTGGGGTTAAACTGGTAAATAAGGGCAAAAATCATAATGGCTAACTTATTGAACATGCTCCCTTATATAGCCTGTTACCATTATTAGTATCAATATTCCTCTTCAGGTACAGTAAAGATGGATGGAACCAATGAAAGCACCCAGGAAAACTTTGTTCTTTTGGGATTTTCTGACCGCCCCCACCTGGAGAGAATCCTCTTTGTGGTTATCTTGATTGCATATCTTCTGACCCTTGTGGGCAATACCACCATCATCCTCGTGTCTCGGCTGGACCCCCACCTCCACACTCCCATGTACTTCTTCCTTGCTCACCTCTCTTTTCTGGACCTTAGTTTCACCACCAGCTCCATCCCTCAGCTGCTGTACAACCTGAATGGACATGACAAGACCATTAGCTACACAGGTTGTGCCATCCAGCTCTTCTTATTCCTGGGTCTTGGTGGTGTGGAATGTCTACTGTTGGCTGTCATGGCATATGACCGGTTTGTTGCAGTTTGCAAGCCCCTGCACTACACGGTGATCATGAATCCACGGCTTTGTCTGGGCTTGGTGTTGGTGGCCTGGGGCTGCGGGGTGGCCAACTCATTGGCCATGTCCCCAGTCACCCTGCTCTTACCCCGCTGTGGGCGCCGCAGTGTGGACCACTTCCTGTGTGAGATGCCTGCCCTGATACGGATGGCCTGTGTGAATACAGCTGCCATTGAGGGCACCGTCTTTGTCCTGGCAGTGGGCATTGTGCTATCACCCCTCGTGTTTATCCTGGGCTCCTATGGCTACATCGTGAGGGCTGTGCTACTAATTGAGTCAGCATCAGGAAGGCAAAAAGTCTTCAACACATGTGGTTCTCACCTCACGGTGGTCTCACTTTTCTATGGGAATATTATTTACATGTACATGCAACCAGGAAACAGCTCTTCCCAGGACCAAGGAAAGTTTCTCACTCTCTTCTACAACATTGTCACCCCACTCTTGAATCCCCTGATCTATACCCTCAGAAACAAAGAGGTGAAAGGGGCTCTGAGGAGGCTGCTGCTGTGTAACAGATAAGTAGGAAAGGAGTAAGAGAAATGGACATCTCTAGTCTGGTTATGAACTTCATTAGGTACCTTTGATGGCATATGGAATTGCTGGATCAGATATGGTCTTTACCTGTGTTTCCCAATTTGTACACCTTTTTCTGGACCTTTATACAGCTGTTTTAGTTGCAACATTATAGGTTTTTGTGCATATGCTGCCAAACACACATCTTCCAAAACACATCTAGATGTTCTACAGAGCAGATCTGAAGAACAAAGCAAGAAAAATAGTTATAAAGATGAGTTTCTACAACTTATACCAGAGTGCCAAATAGGAAACAATTTTTCTTAGTAATAACTTTGCTTTTTCAGTTTTTTGTTTGTTTTTAGGGGAGCATCAGCAGCATATGGAATTTCCTGGGGAAGGGGTCAAATCAGAGCTGCAGCTGAGGACCATGCTATAGTTATAGCAACACCAGATCTGAGTCCCATCTGTGATCTACACCTCAGCTTACGGTAATGCCCAATCCTTAACCCGCTAAGCAAGGCCAGGTATCGAACCTATATCCTCATGGATACTAGTCAGGTTCTTAACACACTGAGAGACAGAGGGCACTCATGTTGCTGTTTGTTTTAATCCATTAACACAATTACTAGTATTTTAGTCAGAATTATCACAAATTGATCACATCTTTTAATTAGCAGACATCAAATATGAGAATTCAACATATTGGGTGTCTTTATTTGCCAAATTCCCATTCAAAGCTTTCATCAAAACATATGATTTTGTCTACCCTCTGTCTCCAAACTTTGGCATTTTCCTCCAAATCTAGTGTAATATTCTGGATAAACCAGTAAGTTCACCTATAACAATGACATGTGTGTCATTTAAATCTTAAATCATCATTATTTCTCAGGAAGGGTTTTATTTTGTTAGTAAGAAGGACCCGATGATGTTCTTGCTATGAAACAGATGCCCTTAATTTATCTAAACTTCTCTGCATCTATGAGGATCACATGACTTTTATTGTCCCTTTTTCACCCATGTGGGACTTGAGGATTTGAGGTTGAATCATTTGCTCAAGTAGAATTGAATCAGAAATTTACTCCAAGATAAGTCTGAATCTCAGTTCCTGCCCTTTCTATTGCTACATGAATTTGTAAAGAGCAAGACTTCATAAGCATTTAATAATTAGTATCAAAAACCATGATTTGCTACCCCTCCTTGTATAACGCAGTCCAGGTTGCAGGGGAGGAAAAAAAAATTTTGCTGGACCCTTTTTGAGTTCCTGTCTGGGTCTGAAAATTTAAAAACTGACAAAGATAAGTTAATAGGAGAAAATAAAATTCATTTACTATAGGTTGTACTTGACACAGGACATTTCATGAGGAAATGAAGACCCCCCAAAATAGTTTTTTGTTGTTGTTTTTGTTAATGCTGGAATTGATGAAGAGTGGACTGTGGTGAAGAAATTTGTTAGGCAAAAGCATATGAGCTATTGGTAATAAATTAGGGGAAATTTAGCAAGACCCGTGTATTCAGATACCTCTCAATGTCCCTCTACCTTTGAAATAACAATATTTCTTTCCTCAAAGAATAGGAAATAGGAAGGTAATGCTCTTATGAGGACCTTACAATCTGATTCAGAGGAAGGACAGAGTCCTTCCTTCACCTGCCTTTTTGCAAACTTCTTCAGCTCAAAATATTCACTATACCAAAATGCCATATTTCGAGGTAACATTTCCTGAGCCCTATTAAAGCTTTCTTTTATTTAATATGCAAATGAATTACCTAGGATATTGTTAACATGCAGACTGTGATTCTGAGGTCTTAGCAGGGCTCTGAGATTATGCAGTTCTGCAAATCTCCTAAGGGATGTCCTTGTTCCCTCACTGCTGGCCCTCTAATTACACTTTGAAGACATAAGAAATTGATCGCCTACCATTGTCTTTACAGGCATTTGCAGAACAGATACATCCTGGACAAAACTGAGATATAATTAATAGATTATGGGGAAATATAATATGGAAAATATGGAGGGAATGGCTGAAGGATGCCATCTTTCCTCCTCTCAGTCCCCTTGGCTTCACAGCCTATCCTCTTCTACAATGGACCTGTATTCCCACCCTCCCTTTCTAACATCCTCACTCTCTCACTTCATCCTAAAGGGCACAAACTCTAGTGGAGTCAATTAAGTCAGAAACAACAGGAATAGCTTGGAGCTTCCTGTGCTTCAAGGGGACCCCAGTTTGAATATTCAAAACAGCTTTTTTTTAACGAAGTGGGGATATGGTAGTTCCCACTGTGGCACAATGGGAGGAGCACTAGGACACAGGTTCAATCCCCAGCCTGACACATTGGGTTAAAGATTTGGCATTGCCACAGCTATGGCTTATGTTGCAACCGAGTCTTGGATCTGATCTCTGGCCTGGGAACTCCATACCCTGTGAGGCAGACAAAAAAAAAAAAAAAGAAAAGAAAAGAAAAGAAAGAAAAAATGAATGAATGAATGAAAAGAAAACATTGCCAAGAAAAATATCCTAATAAAATGCCAACCTTTAAAAAAAAAAAAAAAAAAGCTAGTGATATTGATGGACTAAAAGGAAATAAGAGAATGGAGAATGAATGAAAGATATCTGCATGGCAGTTAGAGTGTCTCCCTAGAGTTATAAAACTCCACAATGCAACCTTGGTACAGTGCTGACTAAGGGGGGAAATTTAATAGATAACTGGAGCAATGTTATCAGAGTTTCCCCAAATTTATTCTCTTCTCAGAAAAACCTGTGGACTTCCTGAGTGGACTTGAGGAACAGCCTCTTGAGAAGGGTGGACTTGAAGAAAAACATCTGTACTGTTACCAGTATTCCTGCCTCTGAAAAAAATGCCTCAAAGATAAAAAATTTTTAAAAAAAAGAAGAATTTTGCATAACTCAAAGGAAAGAAAATAATCCATGTATATTCTGGTGAGTGATTTCCATTGTTGTTTTCTCAGTTAAGGAATAAAATTCAACTGAGTGAATTTTAAAGATCTTTTTGGATTTATTCAGTGATTCATGAATTTGGCAGCATATCTTTAGCAGAGAAAAAGTGGCTAAAAAGCTGTATAAAAATAGAAAACTTGTTAGGCAGAAGGAAGCAGGAATAGGAAAGGCATACTAGGCAAAAGCAGGTTTATTATTGCAAGGTTACTTTCCTTATAGAAGAGACGGGGACTACTTAATTAAGGCAGATTGCTTAACTAATGCTGATCAGGGAATCCCTACTGGCTGGCTTCAGATTCCATTCCTGGGAGAGCTGAAACTGTAATTAAGTCTAAGTTTAAGATGCAAGGCTTACAATAAGCAACTATATTCAAATCTGCTTTTTGTTTTGTTTTGTTTTGTTTTTCATTTTTTCCTTTTTAGGGCCACACCAGCAGCATATGGAAGTTCACAGACTAGGGGTCAAATTGGAGCTGTAGCTTCTGGCCTACACCACTGCCACAGCAATGTGGGACCTGAACCATATCTGCAAACAACACCGTAGCTCATAGCCATGCCAGATTCTCAACCCACTGAGCGAGGCAGGGATCGAACACACAACTTCATGGATACTAGTAGGATTTATTTCCACTGTGCCGCAATGGAAATCCACAAATCTGCTGTTTTTAACACCTCTGATTATCATGTGATGTGGGTTACCAAGAAAAGATAGCTGCTGTGGAATTGTGTAGGATACTGAACCTACTGCATCTTACCGGGTCTAACTAGAGCAAAATTGATTTTATCTGAGCTGTCCTTTCAGAAAACAACTACAGGTAAAAAACCAAAAACTAAAACTAAAAACCTGCTATTTTCCCCCATAAAGGATTAATTATGAAGAATGATTCTTCCCCATATGACTCAGATAATCTCCTCTTGCTTCTTCCTAAGACCCATGACTCCCTTTAGCTGCTAAGTAAGTTCTATTAACAAGGAGATATTCCTCATATTGGAATACATTTCTAGGTCTAAGATGGAACTGCTTCTTGCTAGGGTAACACATCAGCAAACCGAACATTTATGTCCCTATAAATGTTCTGCTTGACCAGAAATGTAATACTTCCATTCAGCCAATACCCAAACACCAAGGCAACTCTGGGCTCCATACTTATTTTCTTATTCCTTGATCTTTTTAAATAAATATAAGAAATTTGCTTTAAAAAAAAAAGAAATAGCAGACCCCCAAATGGAGTCCCTTGTGCTTATCCATATAGCAGCAAACCAATACTAACCTAATTGCAGTCATAACTTAATACCTAATTACAGTCATAATTCCTTCTCTAGCTATGTGGCTTTTTTTTTTTTTTTGGTCTTTTTTGTCTTTTTAGGGCCACACCCGTGGCAAAGGAGGTTCCCAGGCTAGGGATCTATTCAGAGCTATAGCTGCCAGCCTACACCAGAGCCACAGCAATGCCAGACCCAAGCCTCATCTGTGACCTACACCATAGCTCATGGCAACACTGGATCCTTAACCCACTGAGCAAGGCCAGGGATCAAACCACAATCTCATGGTTCCTAGTTGGATTCGTTTCCTCTGCACCACAACAGGAACTCTTCCAGCTATGCAGTCTTAATCAGTTAGACCGAAATACTCTGGTCAGCACCAAAGAGGTAATCTGCCATGTACTCCCATTCTGCACCCCCTAGGTAAGTTATATAAACCTAAAAACAACCATGTTTTCTCCATCCTGCTTATAAAATCCTTCTATTTGGTACTCCTCCTTAGAGCTTCTCTCTACATTCTAGATGGGATGCTGCCTAATGAATCATAAAGCCAATTATATCTTTAAAACTTAGTTGAATTCTTGTTATTTAACACTGGAATTCAATGAAAAATTCTGGCAATATTTGGGAACAATGAGAAACACGTGGTACCCACAAAGTACTTTTTTTTTTTTTTACTTCATTATTTTTCTGGCTGTCTCTGAAAGCTGTGAGAAAGTCCTCTCTGATCTAAGCTCTACTCCCTTGAGTTGTGCTCCCAATCTAATTGGCTTCCCTCCATTCCCCATTTGATTGGAATTCCTCCTCAAATTTCTCCCCATTCTCTGTAGATTCCATGTTAGGATGTTACCAGTGTCCTATGTTGGACTGAGTATGACTTAAAAGCTGGTGGGTCCAATTAAAGACCTTGGATGAATAAAATCTTGTGTTAAGTAAAGACTAATTGCAAACAGGAATATCAAAAGCCAAAAAGTTGCAAACACTTGTGGGCATGGGTTAAGCATTTAAAGGCTGTTAGAATGCTTGTCACTTCAAGAAGCCCCCTGTGATGATAAGTTTGTCATGGAACAACTTAGATTGACTCTAGGTCACTTACATAGCTCAAGAGAATTTCTGTGCAATGAGATAAACTATTAAAAACACCACACAATTCCCAGCATCAAAGTATGTCCCTCTTAGATATCAGTTTAACTTCAAGAAATCCAAAGTTCCTTTGGATCTTTAAACTCTGAAGAGTCAAGATGCCACCTTCTGGTAAACTTGCTTATTTTATTACTAAGAACTATAATTTCAGAAGATGTAGGTATCTATAGATAGCAAAGTCTTACTGTATCCTGAGAGGTTGGTCTGCCAACCATCAGGTTGAGTGCTCAAAATATGGCTGGACAAAAATTTGGATTGAACTCCATTTGCAGCTACTAAACCATTGCTGGCCCTCAGGGGAATTACAATGTCCATTAGAAAGAACATTCCAATTAGATAAGATTATTCAAAACATAAACTTAAAAGCAAGGGCTTCCAAAGAAAACAAAATGAGAAACATATTTCAGTGATATGCAGCAGATTCCAGCTCAATTTTATTCCTAGGCATTTTATTGATTGATTGATTGGTGTGATTTTTTTTTTTTAAGCTACTTTTTTTTGTTTGTTTTTTAGGGCCACACCTGCAGTATATGGAAGTTCCCAGGTTAGGGGTCAAATTGTATCTACAGCTGCTGACCTACGCCACAGCCACAGCAATGCCGGATCCTTAACCTACTGAGTGAGGCCAGGGATCAAACCCGCAACCTCACGGTTAGTAGTTGGATTCATTTCCACTGAGCCACTAGGGGAACTCCAAAAGGTACTGTTTTTATATTTCTTTTCTAATTTTTCATTGTTGAAATACAGAAATGCAACCAACTTCTCAATGTTAATCTTGAAAACTGGTGAGCACATTCCTGAATTCATTGATCAGATAAGTAGTTTTTGTGAGGTGTCTTTAGAGTTTTCTATATATAGTGTCATGTTATCTGCATAGAGGACAATTTTACCTCTTCTCTTCCAATTTGGATACCTTTTCTTTCTTTTTTTTTTTATCTGATTGCTGTGGCTAGGACTTCCAGTACTGTGTTGAATAAAAGTGGTGAAACTATGCATCCTTGTCATGCTCCAAATTTTAGTATAAAAAGCTTTCAGCTTTTCTCTGTTGAGTAATATATTGGCTCTGGGTTTGTCATAAATGGGTTTTATTCTGTTGAGATATATTCTATTTTTTTTTATCATGAATGGATGTTGAAGTTTGTCAAGTGTTTTTCTGCATCTATTGAAATGATCATGTAGTTTGGCTTTTATTTTGTTAATATAGTATATTACATTGATTGATTTGTGTATTTTGAACTATCCTTGTTAACTTGGAATGAATCCCACTTGGTCATGGTGTATGATCTTTTTTATGCATTGCTGGAATAAATTTGCTATAATTTTATTGTGAATTTGCATCTATATTCATCAAAGATATTGGCCTGTAAGTTTCTGTTTTGGTAGTATCTTTAGTTTTGGTTAAGTGATGGGCTTCATTGAATATCTTTGGAGTGTTCCTTCTTCAATCTTTTGGAAGTGTATAATAAGAATTGGAGTACATTTTTCTTTATATGTTTAGTAGAATATGCCTGTGAAGCCATCTGGTCCTGGGCTTGTGTTTGTATGTTTTTATTATTAGTATTATTATACATTCATTTTAATTTCTAGTGACCTAGTCAAATGATTTTTTTCTTCTTGGTGCAGTTTTGGTGGGCTGTATATTTCCAGAAAGTTTATTTTGTCTCTTTTCTTCTTGAGAGCTTGGCCAGAGGCTTGTCAATTTTATTTGCCCTTTCAAAGACCCAGCTCTTTGTTTTATTTTTTTTTTCTACTTTTTTAAAGTTTCTATTTTATTGATTTCCTCTCCGATCTTTTTATTTTCTTCCTTCTGCTGACTTTAGGTTTTGTCTGTTCTTCTATTGAGATTTAATATCAAAAGTGAGCAGAATTTGGTTTTCTCTCTCTTTAAAACAAAAGGTTTTTTGAGATATTTGCCATATTATAAAAAGTTTTTCTTTACCTTTTAAGTAAATTGACTAGAAAAAGTAAGGTTTTTCTCTCTTGTCAAAATAATCACCTATATTCAATATTGTCCTTATCTTGTCTTTGATTGCATACACTTGGTATTTGCAATACTAAAAGAGCTAAGTTTTAAACACAACTATGTAACCATCTATGTTTGACTATGAAGTCCTTGTCACTTTAATTAAATATATAATTAAGTATTATTTCACAGTGACCTATGATTGTATTTGACCAAGTTTTAAATCTTTTGATGTTTTTGAAAAATTTACCAAAAATAAAATTCTAAATTCTTTTGACCTTGAAATAACTTTGGATTTTCTGGAGTGCCCCTGGCACATCTCAAAGGATTTGTTCTGTCTCCTTAGAGAAAGGGACAACTTAATTTAATTATGCTTATTTGATATGTAAATTGCATGGGAAACATTGTCAAGACATAACACTAGACATTTGTTTTAAGCATATAAGTGCTCCAGAAATTGTGTGAAATCCCTGGAAGTATGAAATGCCCTAAACACTAATTCTGCCAAAAACTACATGATCTTGGAAGTAGAATCCTCCTCATTTGAAAACACAATCCAGATAACAACTTATTTACAATTTTATAAATCCCATTGTAAAGGACCCAGATATACTATATCCAGGCTAATGCCTACTGAAACTAAGATATAATGCTTATGTGTTTATTTTTAATTCAATAAACATATAGTAATTAATTGCATAACAATGGAGAATTAATGCAGCTGCCTTGCCAGAATCAATTGCTTTTGGACCAAGGACATATTTAACTTGAAGTGATCTTACAAGATGGAGGCTGGAGTAATAAATACTCTTAGCTTAAACTCCTCTCTTATTTCTATATATTGTGACTTCCCATTGACCAAACCCAGTTGGAATGTAGGAAGAGAAGGAAAGTTTTTGCTTTATCCATGGCAGATGAAGCATGCAGGAAGAAGAAATCCAGAATAGTTCAGAGCCATTTTGACCCTCAGCCTGGGTAAAAATTACAAGTTTCCAACATAAGGATGGTAGGATACAAAGTTTTATTGGATATTTCTGTGGATAGAATGAACTGTTGGGTCATATTCATGTTCCTAGGGGAATGGTGCCATTTGGGAACCCTACAATGACCTCCAGTGTTACTGTATGAAACATGCATTCATTGTAGCATGAAGGATATAGAAGGATCTTGTAGATGAAGTACGAGTGGAAGACCATATAATTTAAATACATGGCTGATTCCTTCACTAATATCACGGTCACTTTTTACCTGGTCCCGTGGAACAAACAGTGCAGTGACTATGGGAAAATATTGTCTGACATTCATGATGATATAGATTTTTCACTAGTATTATCCCTCATTTACAGAAAAGGAAATTGACACATAAATTTGTTGCAATTAACTTGACATGTCTAGAAATGAGCAGAGCTGATATTTAAACCCATATAATTTCCCAGACCAGGGGTCAAATCAGAGCTTCAGCTGGAGCCTATTCCACAGCCACTGCAACACCATCTGAACCAGATCTATGGATTTATGCCACAGCCTATGGCAATGCTAGATCATTAACCCACTCAGCGAGGCCAGGACTTGAACTGACATCCTCACAGAGACAACATTGTGTCTTTAACCTGCTAAGCCACAATGAGAACTCTAGGAAAAACAAAATTTTTCTTTGACCTGAGTCATTTCACAGATAGAAATAATTAGAAGTGAGGCAAGTTATACTTGCTGAATAATTCTCCCTTAATCCCTCAAGTTTTTACAGGTATTCTTGTCCCTGACTTTATCTAAAGGACTTCTAATTATTTACATAGGTAAATATGCACGGGGAAAAGGTAAGTGAATACTTTGGCAGGATAGTTAATGCTAACGGATAAGTCATTTGTTATTGGTTACTTATGGGCATTAAGTGGCCATAGCCATACTAAATGTTTGTCCCAACCCAGAGGAAATAATTGAAACACATAGACTCAGAAGCTGATGAAATGTTCACATGACTTGGCTCATAAATGGCTATTATTGTTAAAAAGTTAAGCAATACTGCCACCTGGAGGAAATAGAAAAGATTAGAGCTTTACCCCACAGTTTTGGGATGGGAAAGAATGGGGAAGATACTCATAATATCATATTTCTTTATCTCCAACACATATTAGGTCTTAGAAGTTACAGTGTACTATCACAGAAAAAGTTCATTTCAGTTTTTATATAAAGTTGTGGCTGTTGGTAGCCCCATAGAAGGACATTACGATAATGTGAGAGACTGTCAAATTGTTTCAACTTTCCTCCAAACTATGGAGAGAATATGTCCATGTAAAATTATAAGTAAGTGAAATGGAAAAAATAGCAATACCGAAAACTCACAACTCAGACTGAGACTTGCACCCAGCTAAAACCCAGATTGGGACTTGAACCTATGGGCTGGAACTCTAGCTCAGTCAAGACATAGATTGGGACTTGACGCCACTTTTTTTTAATTAAAATCATTAGTGATGGGATCCTGCTGTGTAGCAATGGGTACTCTGTCTTCAACAGTTATGTCATTTTCTAAAAGGTTGTGCCCTGCCACTTTCCCTCCTGTTTCAATACCACTTAAAAGTGACCTTCAATTAAAATTTAGTACTGTATGGAATCATACTTTACATATCATTAAATGTTAAAGTAAACATTTGATAAGGAAGATGTCAGCACAATGCATTTCCTAGCGGAGATCTTACAACAGAACTATTTGATTTCCCTCTAAACAATGTAAAGTACCTCATGAAATGCACTAATAAAGTATTGAACAATGCAACCAGTTTAGTGAGGAATGCTCTGCCATGTCATGGGCAGCCCATGGTTTCTTATCTGTTTGATCTAGTTACAATCGGTTTTTTCTGTCTTTGCTGTACACCTGAAACTAACATAATATTGAAAGTCAACTATACTTCAATGGGAAAAAAAAAAGGTTTTCTTTATAAGACTAATCTAAAATGGGATAAATCTATATATATCTATCTATAAATGTATAAAAATTCAAATTCTACCAGAGAGATTTAACATTAAATTAAGAAAACATTAATTAAAATGGCAAAATCTCTTCACTTTTGGAATAACCTAATCATAGGGATGACCATCATGACGACACTAAAGAAAGGAAATTATACTAGGAGCTGTGTTATTAGGGACTTTCTTTGAATACTAAGTACCACACTTAATCAGAAACTCTGTATCCCACAGCACTGTTCTGTTTTTTGGATGGGTTGTTACTGACTTCCAGTTCCACTGTGATCCCCAAAGTTGATTTTGTTACTTTAAGAAGTATATCTATATGAGGACATAAAATTTAGTTGGGTTTCATTGCTTTTGTTTTGGTTATTTCAATTTTGAAGAAGGTATGAATAGATTCAGATTTAGATGACTGACAACCTAAGTTGGCTTGTGATAAATCAAAGCTTCTTTCTAGAAGTTTTGACCCAGAGGATATCAATCACAACAACAGAAATATGGACAAACTGACAATAGAAGTGCATGTAATTATCCACATCCTGAATTTTAGACCAATTCATTCCCCCTTATCTGATTACATTGACAGTCATCCTAATATTCCCTAAAGAAGAGATTGGAACTTTCTCTTCACAGCAGCTGACCAGTTCACAAGAAAAGTGACATGGAGTTCCCACTGGGGCTAGTGGGTTAAGAAACTGCCATAGCCTCCATGAAGATTTGGATTTGATCCCTGGCCTCACTCAGAGGGTTAAGGATCAAGCATTGCTACAAGCTGCAACATAAATACAGATGTGCCTCAGATCTAGTGTTGCTGTGGCTGTGTGTAGGCCTCAACTGTAGCTCCCATTTGACCCCTAGCTGGGGAACTTCCATATGCCATAAGTACAGCCTTAAAAAAAAAAAAAAAAAAAGTAGGAGTTCCCATTGGGGCGCAGTGGTTGGCGAATCTGACTAGGAACCATTAGGTTGCGGGTTCGATCCCTGCCTTTGCTCAGTGGGTTAAGGATCTGGCATTGCTGTGAGCTGTGGTTTAGGTTGCAGACACAGCTCGGATCCTGTGTTGCTGTGGCTCTGGTGTAGGCCAGTGGCTACGGCTCCAATTTGACCCCCAGCCTGGGAATCTCCATATGCTGTGGGAGCGGCCCTAGGGAAAAAAAAAAAAAAAGAAGTGGAATGACAGATCATTCTAGTTTAGATTTCTCACAGTAAAGTGGAATCTTTACTAGAAACAATTTTTATAAAGCTTTGCCTCACTTCATAATTTCCATTGAGCTCCATACTCATATGTATGAACAGAGTCATTAGATGTAAGAAGATTCCTTTTCATGAAAAATATAGACAAAAGAAACAAAACAATGAAACTCAATAAAATATAAACAGGACAGGAAGAAATAACCTTTGATAAATTAAATTTTAAAAATACAGGTGGTATAAATTGAAATGAAAATAAAAATAAATACAGAAACATTCATTTAATAAAACCAAAACATATTCTTGCTAGTTAAAAATATTAGCAGTAAAAAAAAAAAATCAGTAGAAGGGTTAGATGACCAAAATGAACAAATAGTCAAGAAGGAAGTATAAGAAAACTAAAGAATAAAATCAAATTAAAGAGAAAAAAATGGATAATTAGTGTAACAGATCAAATACTGAGTAATAGCATTTCTAAAACTGGAGAACAGAAGAAATAAAAGAAAGGCTATTATCAATGGAATAAATCAAGAACATTTTCCAATGGTGAAAGTCATGTAAAGTCATATTAAAGGATTTCCTGAGACCCCTTTAGGTTAGTGACTAGCAATATTGTACTCCTTCATATACCCAAGAGGAATAATATATTCACAAGATTTTTCAGAGATTAAAAAAGTGCCAACAAACAGAATGACTTTCAATTCATAACAAACTGAACAATTCATTCTATTCCAAGAAGAATATTATAGCTAGATAAAATATTATTTGTATAAAAAGCTAAAAAGATATTAGCATCTCAAATATTTGCATTCTCCAGTAAAGTGTTTAAGAATAAATGTGCTTCTCTAAAAAGCAGAGTCAACAATGAAGCAAGAAGATATGGGTCACAGAAAACTAGAGAGAACCTACATAACATATAATGATCAGAATTTAATGTGACAGTTGTCAGTTTTGCATCAGACTTAGAGAGTGATATTTCAGACTGAAGCAGATCAGCCATCCTTAACCAGACACAGATGTCTCAAGGTCATTTACAAGATGCCTGCTGCCTTATATCATCTTTTTTAGGTATATACAAATTGTGGGGAGAAGCATCAAGATGGCAGAGGTATAAGATGTCAAGCTCACCTTCCCTCACAAACATAATAAAAAAAACACATCTACATGTAAAATGACTCACACAGAACATTTACTGAATGCTGATAGAAGAACTTAAACCTCCAAAAAGGGCAAGAAACTCTTGACATAAGTGGGTAGAACAAAATAATAAGAGAGAGAGAGAGAGAAAAGGAATCAGGTCGTGTCCAGCATTCCTGAGAGGGAGCTGTGAAAGAGAAAAGGAACCCACATCCTGGGAAGCCACCTAACCAAAGGGGAGATTAGCTGAGATGGTGGAACCTCAAAGTCACCAAGAAATGTGCAGCAGCTGGACTGAGGAGGGTAAAGTAGAGTGAGAGCAGCACAGATCATCTGCACCACTGTCCAGGACATAACAGCCTGAGATACTCAGGCAGGGGCTGGACACTGAGACTCAGGCTATGGAGATCATTTTTAGGTGCTTCTTTTGTGGGCTACAGGGGGTTGGGCACTTCTTGTATGGGCTAAGGGCAGCTAATTGCAACATGGTGCTTCTTGCATGATCAACAGACAACAGGGATGGACCACAGAAGTTGTCTCAGAGGCCAGAGGGAGGTGTGGCCTGCCACTACTTGGGGCCTGGAGAGGACCAGGGTTGGCTGTGTAGGGACAGCCTGAGAGGCTAAGGAGTGGTGTGCCACTGGCAGGGGAGCAGTGTGCTACTGGATGGGGAGTGGAACACCATGGCAGCGGGAACCTTCTCTTGGCCCACAGGAGAAGCAAGGCACCATTGCAAGGGAGGGCAAGAGGAGGAGGGGCAGGCAAGAGGAGGAGGGGTGGACAGCCATAGGAATCTCCCTGCACACATGCACGTGGGCTCTCCGAGGGACGGTTACCTCTGGTGCAGGCTACAAGTGGTGAGAGACCTCTTGAACTGACTAAGGGAAACTGGGTGCTTCTTTTGTGGTCAGGCACGTCTTGTATGGGCTAAGGGCAGCTAATTGCAACATGGTGTCTCTTGTAGGATCAACAGACAACAGGGATAGACCACAGCAGTTGTCTCAGAGGCCAGAGGGAGGTGTGGCCTGCCACTACTTGGGGCCTGTGAATGGGCTCCACCTATGGCCCCAGTCATCTCAAGCATCGGCAAAAAAAAAAAAAAAAAAAAGAGGTCAATGCAACTGAGCACCACACGCTATTGCTTTCACTGTCCTGGGAACGCACCATCTTGCTGCTGCCACTGCAAAATGCTCTGGCAGCACCCAGATGCTTAATCACTGTCCCTTCCAAAGACCCTGCAACTAGGAGCAGCTTGTGAAGCATCTCATACATGGGCTAAGTGGGATGGGATGCTTCTTAAATAGTCTCAGGTGGTGGGGGCAAACCACCGCAGTTATCTCTGACTCCAGAGGTGGGCGTGACCTGCCACCAAGGACTCCAGAGGTGAGCATGGCCTGCCACCAAGGCACCAATCATCTCCAACCACCTTGCACGCCCAGTCACCTCAGAGGATGAAATTGCTATCAAACACTACTTATTGTTGTTCTCACTCCCCTGGGAACCCACACACCATGCTGCTGCCACTACCAAAAGCTCTGGACACCTCATAAATCTGCCTAAGGCTCATTAACACTTCCCAGGGCCTTGCAACTAGGAGTAGCTTGTGCCACCTTCCGGCAGGTCCTTGCTGCTGTTAAGAGCACAGCAACCAGGCATTGATTACTACCCTACCCATTGCCTCTTCCTCTCTGGAAAAATGCTCAGCACTCTGGGGGTAATAGAGACAGCAAATATCCAAACTCCCATGCCAAAAATAAATAGTAGCCCCCCCAAAATACAAAGGGGTGCTCTTGCATAAAAATAGCCTGCCAAGTCTACAGTTTGGCTTCCCTAAACTCACAGAAAAAGAAAAACATAAAATGAAGAAGCTCAGAAATCATTCCCAGTTAAAGGAACAGGAGAATTTACATGAAGCAGCAAACAATGAAACAGAGCTCTGCCCAATGACAGACATTGAGTTCAAAAGGGAGATAGTGAAAATACTGAAGGAATTAAGGCTGAGTATCAAGGAATTAAGAGCAGATATGAATAGAAATGTAGATTCCTTTAGAAAGGAACTAGAAAATATGAGGAGGAACATAGAAAATTATAAAATTCATTTGCAAAGACACAAATAGGGCTAAAGGCACAAAAGAGCAGAATGAATAATGCAGAGGAATGAATTAGTGATGTGGAAGATAGAATAATGGAAATCACACAATCAGGACAGAAAACCAGATGAAAAAACACAAAAGCAATATAAGAGATATATGGGATAATATAAAGCAGGCCAATCTACACATAATAGAAATTCCAGAAGGAGAAGAAAAAGAAAAGGGGATTGAAAATATATTTGAAGAAATTATGTCAGAAAACTTTCCAAATCTAAAGGAAACTGATATCAAGATACAGGAAGCACAGAGGGCCTCAAACAAGTTAAACCCTAACAGGCCCACACCAAGACATGTTATAATAAAAATGGCAAAAGTTAACAGTATAGAGCAGATTCTAAAGGCAGCAAGAGAAAAACAAAGCATTAATCATAGGGAACCACCATCAGGCTATCAGCTGATTTTGCTACAGAAATGTTACAGGTCAGAAGAGAGTGGCAAGATAAAGACAAAGTTCTGACAGAAAAAAATTTGCAGCCTAGAATATTTTATCCAGCAAGAATACCATTTAAAATAGAAGAGGAAATAAAGAATTTCTCCAACAAACAAAAGCTAAAAGAGTACAGCAATGCTAAAATCATTCTAAAAGAAATACTGAAGGGCTTCTCTAAATAAAAAAGAAAGTAAGAAGGATGTAGGAAACCACAACTGGAAAACAATCATTTCAATAAGCCAGCATACAGCTCTAACAATAGGAAAAAAAAAATACTGTAAAAGTGATGATATACATAAGGAACAGCAAAAGGACGAACATTAAGATTTTATTTTATTTTTTTGTCTTTTTAGGGCCACATCCACAGCCTATGGGGGTTCCCAGGTGAGGGGTCTAATCAGAGCTGTTGCCATCAGCCTAAGCCATAGCCACAGCAATGCCAGATCCGAGCCATGTCTTTGACCTACACAACAGCTCACAACAACACCTGATCCTTAACCCACTAAGCGAGGCCAGGGACCAAACACACAACATCATGGCTCATAGTCAGATCTGTTTCCACTGCACCAAGACAGGAACTCCTCAAACATGAAGATTTTTAAAAATGACTTCAAAGTAATAGAATATGGGGATGGAAAGCAAGAAAATCTAGACTCTTATTTCTTTTTTTTTATTAGTGTGTTGAGCCTATCCGACTGTCATGTTAAAGCAAATAGATAAAGGAAGGGGTTAACATACTTGAAAAACTGGGTAATCACAAATCAAAACCAAACGTAACATTCACAAAAACTGAAAAAAAAACAACTAAAAAAAAACTAAAAAAAAAAGTATACAAGCATAAAATAAATGGGAAACATCAACAACAAAAATAAATAAATAAATAAAAGAAGAAAGGAGAAACATAGAATCAACTGGAAGACAAGGTTTAAAATGGCTATAAATACATATCTATCAATAATTGCCTTAAATGTTAATGGACCGAATGCTCCAATCAAAAGACACAGAGTGGCAGATTGGATAAAAAAGCAAAAGCCTACAATCTGCTGTCTACAAGAGACTCAACTTAGGGAACAGGACACATATAGATTAAAAGTGAGGGGATAGGAAAAGATATATCATGCCAATGAACAAGACAGGAAATCAGTAGTTGCAATGCTCATATCAGACAAAATAGACTTTAAAATAAAGGCCGTAAGGAAAGACAAAGAAGGACACTATTTAAGCGTAAAAGGATCCACTCAAGAAGAGGATATTACAATCATCAATATATATGCCCCTAATACAGGAACACATACAACATATATTAACACACATAAAAGGAGAACTTGACAGGAATACAATCATAGTAGGAGACTTTAACACACCATTAACATCAATGGACATACCCTATAGAACGAAAATCAATAAGGCAACAGAGATCCTAAATGACACAATAGAAAATTTAGACCTAATCTACATTTTCAGGACATTATATCCAAAAAAAAAAAAAAAATCAGAACATACCTTCTTCCTAATTGCACATGGAACATTCTCAAGAATTGATCACATACTGGGGCACAAAGCTAACCTCAGCAAATTGAAGAGTATAGAAATTATTTCAAGTATCTTCTCTAACCACAATGGCATGAAACTAGAAAACAACCACAGGAAAAGAAATGAGACAGAAACTAACTATATGGAGACTAAACAACATGCTACTAAAATACCAATGAGTCAATGAGGAAATCAAAAAGGAAATTAAAAAATACCTCATGAAGACAAAATCACTCAAAATATATGGGATGCCTCAAAAGCAGTGCTCAGAGGGAAGTTCATAGCAATGCAGGCCTTCCTCAATAAAGAAGAAAAATCTCAAATCGAAAACTTAACCCAACACCTAAATGAATTTGAAAAAGAAGAACAAGAAAAACCTAAAGTCAGCAGAAGAAAGGAAATCATCAAGACAGAGAGGAAATCAATAGAATAGAGATTCAAAAAACAATAGGAAGTCAATAAAACCAAGAGCTGGTTCTTTGAAAAGGTAAAAAAAATTGACAAAGCTTTTGCCAGACTCACAAAAAGGAGAGAAAAATCCAAATAAATAAAATAAGAAATGAAAAAAGGAGAAACTGCAACAGATACTGCAGAAATAAAAAATTAAGATAATACTATGAACAATTTTATGCCAACAAATTTGAAAACCTAGAAGAAATGAACAACTTTCTAGAGACTTACAGTCTGCCAAACCTGAAAAAAAAAAGAAATAGATCAATAGAACAGACAAATCAATAGAAATTAAATTGAATATGTAATAAAAACAATCCCTACAAATAAAAGTCCAGGACCAGATGGCTTCACAGGTGAATTCTATGAAGCAAACAAAGAGGAATCTATACTAATTTATACCCATTCTTCTTAAACTTTTTCAAATGGTTGAAGAAGAAGAAACAATCCCAAGGACATTCCATGAAGCCACCATCATCCAAATAACAAAATGGACAAAGATACCACCATAAAAGAAAACTATAGGCCAATAAGTTTGATGAATATAGATGCAAAAATTCTCAAATCAAACCCAACAACATATAAAAAAGATCATACACCATGACCAAGTGGGATTCATCCCAGGTTCACAAGGATAGTTCAACAAATGCAAATCCATCAATGCCATACACCATGTTAACAAAACAAAAGTAATAGATGCAGAAAAAGCATTTGACAAATCTAACATCCATTCATGATCAAAACTCTTAACAAAGTGGGTAAAGAGGGAACGTACCTTAACATAATAAAAGCCGTTTATGAGAAACCCACAGCAAATGTAATACTCAATGGAGAAAAGCTGAAAGCCTTTCCACTAAAATCTGGAACAAGACAAGGATGCCCACGCTCACCCTTGTTTTCAGCATAGTATTGGAAGTCCTAGCCACAGCCAATCAGACAAATAAAAGAGAAGAGGTAAAATTGGAAGAGAAGTAAAATTGTCACTCTATGCAGATGACATGATACTCTATATAGAAAACCCTAAGAACTCAAACCAAAAACTACTCAAACTAATCAACAGATTCAGCAAAGTAACAGGATGCAAGATTAACATTCAGAAACCAATCACTTTTCTGTATACTAACAATGAAATATTAGAAAAATAATACAAAAAATACAATGCCTTTTAAAATTGGATCCCCAAAAATCAAATTCCTAGGAATAAACCTGACGAAGGAGGTGAAAGACATATGCTGAGAAGTATAAAACATTAATCAAGGAAATTAAAGAGGATTCAAAGAAATGGAAAGATATTCCATGCTCCTGGGTTGGAAAAATTAATATTGCAAAAATGGCCATACTACTCAAATCAGTCTACAGATTCAATGCAATCCCTATCAAATTATCCATGATATTTTTCATAGAACAAGAAAAAACAGTCCAAAAATTTATATGGAACCACAAAAGACCCAGAATTGCCAAAGAAATGCTAAGGAACAAAAACCAAGCAGGAGGCATAACTATCCCAGACTTCAGGCAATATTACAAAGCCACAGTACCCAAGACAGCATGGTACTGGTACCAAAACAGACATACAGACCAATGGAATAGAATAGAGAACCCAGGAATAAACCCAGACACCTACAGTCATTTAATCTTTGACAAATGAGGCAAGAATATAAAATTGGAAAAAGACAGTCTTTTCAGGAAGTGTTGTTGGGAAAACAGAACAGCTGCATGTAAATCAATGAAATTGGAACACATCCTCACACCTTGCACAAAAATAAACTCAAAATGGCTTAAGGACTTAAATGTAAAACAAGACACCATAAAACTCCCAGAAGAGAACATGGGCAAAATATTCTCTGATATCAACCTTACAATTGTTTTCTCAGGTCAGTCTCCCAGGGAAGCAGAAATAAAGGCAAAAATAAACCAATGGAACCTAATCAAACTTACAAGCTTTTGAATGGGAAAAGTGACCATAAAAAAAAGAGACACCTTACAAAAATGGAGAAAATAGTGTCAAATGATGCAACTGAAAAGGCTTAATGTCTAAAATATGCAAGCAACTTATACAACTCAACAGCAAAAAAGCCAACAACCCAATGGAAACATGGGCAAAAGACCTGAATAGATTTTTTCCAAAGAAGATATACAGATGGCCAACAAGAACCTTAAAAAATGCTCAACATCACTGATTATTAGAGTAATGCAAATAAAATCTATTATGATGTACCACGTCACAACAGTCAGAATGGCTGTCATTGATAAGTCCACAAATAACAAATGCTGGAGAGGGTGTGGAGAAAAGGGTACCCTCATGTTAGTGGGAATGTAAATTGGTACAACCACTGTGGAAAAGAGTATGTAGATACCTTAGAAAACTATACATAGAACTACCATATGACCCAGCAATTCTGCTCTTGGGCATATATCCACACAAAACTTTCCTTAAAAAAACACATATACTTGCACATTCATTGCAGCTCTATTCACAATAGCCAAGACATGGAAACAACCTAAATGTCCATCAACAAATGAATGGATTTAGAAGATGTGATACATATACACGATGGAATACTACTCTGCCATAAAAAGAACAAAATAATGCCATTTGCAGCAACACGGATGGAACTAGAGACTCTAATACTAAGTGAAGTAAGTCAGAAAGAGAAAGACAAATACCATATGATATCACTTATGTCTGGAATCTAATATATGACAGAAATGAACCTTTCCACAGAAAAGAAACTCATGGACTTGGAGAATACACTTGTGTTTGCCAAGGGAGAGGGGGAGGGATTGGGGTGGACTGGGAATTTGGGGTTAATAGATTCAAACTATTGCTTTTAGAATGCATGAGCAATGAGATCCTGCTGTATAGTACTAGGAACTATAACTAGTCACTTATGATGGAGCATGATTATGTGAGAAAAAGGAATGTACACATGTATGTGTGACTGGGTCACCTTACTGTACAGTAGAAAATTGACAGAACACTGTAAATCAGATGTAATGGAAAAAAGTAAAAATCATTACAAAAAAAAAATACAACATATTGTGCCATATGTATTTTACATATTTCTTACATGCAAGGTGTAACTTTCAGGAAAAATATAAATTTTAATATACTAATATGAGAATTTCTTATTTCTCTCTGTTATAAAAAATAACAAAATAATACATTCCTTACCCACTTTATACAGATTGGTTTATTTTGCTCTTATTTTATATATATTAATCCTCTTGTGAAATTCCCCAGTTTTGTGTGTTCTGATATTTCCTATTCATACTAGGTTTTATTGTTTTTCTAACATAATATTAAAATCTGCCATCAATATTGCTACCATTCCTCTACCAAAGTAAAGAAAATGGGATGGCAGTTTCTAGATGAAAAATGTTGAATATTTTCATTATTAGTTTCAATTAATGATTCAACAATTATATTATTTCTCAATTAAGTTATCGCACATTGTAGGAAGTCCAGCCTGCAGAAATAGGAATATAATGTGATGTGTGAGCCTGAATGGGATACTGATTTAAGATTCTACCTTCAGAGGGAAAATGTGCTGTGTAAGTTTAGAATTATTAACATTCAGACTCTCCCTGGCAGAAGAATTGCTAGCACTGGGACTCATTAAAGTGTCTACACCTGCTTCCTTCTGTCTCACAAAATTAGTGCATTTCTTGCATGATTCATCACTCCTAATAAGCCCTGTATTTTGAACTAAGAGAAGAAAAGAAGCAATGGTATCTTTCATTTGATTGAAAGCAAAAGAATAACAAATTGAAAATTTTGAGTGATTTCCCTGGTTAATTTAATAAGTTATATGTTTGATGATTTCATTTTCAAAAATTGCTAGGTTGATTGATACATCACCTTAAAAAAACACTTTAATCTCATTTTCACAAACTCTGAGAGAATTAGAAATATTTTTGCATATTGAGATAATTCATAAGAGAATAGATTGTTAGTTCAAATTTACCCAGTGAATTTTGGAGCTAACATATTAATGTATATGAGCTGATATTCCCCTTTGAAAGACAGAGAGATTAAAAATCCACTATTTATATTCTTTACCACAGTCTATGAAAATAGACTGCTACATCATTCCACATAAATGGTTCTATGGAAGAGTTTCAGCTTCCCCTTGAACCCTAATTCAACTAGTCCTATGGTAAGAAAGTAGAGAAATGAGAGAATTCTGTACTATAACTTCTTATAGTTACTTTTTGCTTGTCTGTGACAGTAAAACACTGCTTGGGAAAGAGGAAAACTAAATGGTTCATTATTGCTTATAGACATTGTGGGTTAGTTTTACATTTTTTGTCTAAAAGGAGGCAATAAGGCCATTTCCTAGAGAGATAAAAGAAAACAAAAAACAGTTTCCCTTGTTTTCTATTAGAAATTGAGGAAAAATAGTGGTTATATCAAAGCACAGAAGTATAACAAACTTCCCCTTGTGACTGCTGCCTCTGAACTTCCAATTTACACACTAATTATTCACCAGGATTTGAAATCCCCCAGGGGCCTCAAACTTCCTTTTCTTCCAAATCCTCCCTGCATTGTCACCCCAGCCCTCTCTCCAGAGAGTCTATTCTTGCCAAGTCATCTCCATAAAAAGCTCCTCTTCAAGGCCATTGAGATCCCTTGGAGTTAACTAGGAAGCCATTAAGCTCAGGAGAAACTTCTCTCATTTCCCTCTACCATGGACTGCTCTTCTATTTCTGTGGTCAGACAACTTTCTACTGCACTTGGCAAAATGCCACCCAAAATAGTAAGGGTCTGCATGTTTTATTTTTTCAAATGTTTTTTAACTTCTTAGTTTGTCTATTAAGTCATTAATTAGAAATCTTTTTTATTCTTTTTTTTTTTCCTGACTCCTCCAGAGAAAGCAGATAGAGGAAAAAATAAGCATTGGCTCTTAAGAAATTTAATGTAATGGTGCTAGGGCACAATGGAGATAAACACATGCTAAATATTGATAAATTCAAAGTTGAATAGAAACAAAACTACATAAGACTGAATGATTAAAATGCATTTCTATTGAAGTTATCTAAGATACCTGCAGAAAATAAATTTTGAATAAAATAATAGACGGTTGTATGCAAACCAACCAAACAAAATGGCTACAACATATCATTGACCCAAAGCAATAAGTTACTCAAAGGAAAGTGCCTGGCAGGAAAAAAAAAAAAAAAAAAAAAGAGCTTGAACTAAACTTGAAATAAACATACAGGTAGAGATATGGAGAGAAACTAGGAAAGCTTTTGAGGTGAGAAAAATTTGAGCAATAACAACAACAACAACAAAATACAGGCAAGTAACAATGTCATCCCATTTAAGCCCAAAACAAGGTTATGTAATTGGCTGTAGGAGGAAAGCTAGATGTAGGGAAGTCCAAAATTGAAGTGAAAGAGATTTAAAGTTGGAGTAGTACAAATGAATGTACAATCAAAACATATATTTGGTTGTTCCCATCATGGATCAGTGGTAAAGAACTCAAACAATATCCATGAGGACACGGGTTCAATACATGGCCTTGCTCAGTAGGTTAAGGATCTGGCATTTCCATGTTGTGGTGTAGTTCTCTGACACAGCTTGGATCCTATGTTTCTGTGGCTGTGGGACAGGCCAACAGCTACAGCTCCAATTTGACCCCCACCCTGGAGATTTACGTATACCATGGGTGTGGCCCTAAAAGACCAAAAAAACTTTTTGTTTAATATAATATACAGCCACACCCCAGGAACCAACTTCTGTGGTGTCACCAGGCTAACTGTGTTCTAAGAACAGCAGTGAAACATAGTGTTTTTTTATATAATCAGTATAAAGACAATTGTGACACATAATTTAGTCCAAAGAATTAGGTAGAGAGTATCCTGGCACAAAGTAACTTGTTCTAAGTCAGATCAGTTTGATATTATGTATTGTACACTTATTATGTAAGTGTTCAATAGCAATGTAAGAAAGAGAATAAATAAGTTAATACTGTTCTTGTACTCAAGGACCCTCACAAGATATAGTCATAATTAAAGTAAGGATAATGCAAGGTATGGTGAAATAAATGCCTAGATACATGAATAGAGGGTATCATAGGAAGAAAATAGATATCTGAGGGGGGGTGGATATATAAATAACAGCTATCAGAAGAGGAGAATTACACAAATAAAGAATTATAGGAGCATCATAGAGGAAGATTAAATTTAAAAAAATGTAAATTTTGCCCAGTGTGATAAACCACATAAGGGAATTATAAGTGCAGACAGCAACATACATGGGCAATGCTTAGCTCCAGAGAGAAGTAATTGGGAAATAGAAGATATTTAGGATTTTAGTGAGGAATTAAGCTTAAATTTAAGCTAGTGCAAATTGTAGAGTTCTTTAATACCAAGCTAATATGTTTGGGATTTTGTTAATAGCAAGTGAAGAAGAAATATTTAAGCATTTTGGAAAGGGAGTGATGATTCAGAAAAGCAGTTGAAGGTCAGTAACAAAGGCAAGGATAATTTCAGAAGGAGGAAAGTTGGAAGATAAAGGAGGAGAAGAAGGACACCAGGAAAGTGGACTCAAATCCAAGGCCAGGGTATAATACCTGAGCATACAGGGTCAACAATTACGTATACCATATTAGAAAAAGAATTGGTCAAGTTCTTCCAAATTATTATACCTACTTTCTGTCATTTCTCTTCTATGGTTTTATTCTTTGAAACCTGAACAATTTTATGTCCTCTAGTCTTTTCTTGTTAAATATTAGTAATATGGAGTCTTACAAAACCTATTTTATATAAAAAAGTTTCAGATATGTATAAAAAATTAACTTGAATCAGGAAAAATGATTTCATCCTCTTCAAGTTTTATTTATTTAATTTTTTATTTAAAAATTTTTATTAACATATAGTTGATTTACAATTATGTGCCAAATTTTGCCATACACTTTGAGATTTAAATATAATGTATCAATTGATGGAATATGACCCACTACTGTTTCAACTAATGGCCGTGTCTTAGAAAAATGTGTGATTTGTAGCCATGTGAAGCAAAAAAATGAAAATGGGAAACCATCAAAGATTACTCTAAGGTGAAGAAAACTGATAAGAAAATTGATAAGAAAGAAAAGAGATACTAAAAAACAAGCTTCCTATGGTTTGTTAAAGGCTTAATGTCTCATTTCACTAGGATTAAAAATAAAAACATAAGGGTATATTTGAATGATTATCTCACTTAAAATATGTCATAAATTAGAAGAGTAACTTTTCATCTAACTTTTCCCAGTTTTGAAAACCTGGTTTAAAAATTGGAACTTGAAGGGGAGAGAAATTCAAGAACATTACATTCGCAAGGCAGTATCTTACCATGCGTAAAGTGTGGTATATAGACAAGGAAAAGTACAGTATATAGGCTAGGTAATATATTAAGTTTCTAAGCTATTGACATGGATGAAAACTGAAGTTATGATCTGTAGTGGTTTATAACAGGTGGGTAAATTCACATCTTGGCTTGATTACTGAAAATCTCAGAGACCAGAGAACCCCAAATATGTTCCCTCAAACCTGAGATTTTGGGGCAGAAGTTTGGAATTAGTTGAATTTTATCAGGGATTAATGACTGGTAATAATTATTTACCACTTATAACCATCCTCAGCAACATTCAGAAATTTTATTCACAGAAAAAGAAAGGAAGTGAATAGAATTGTATTATGATAGGCTAGATTTCTCTCTGTATAGTAGTAAAAATGAGCAAGTTTTTCATGTTCGCATATAGCCTGGTACAGGAGATTCCAGACCTAGAGGAAGACTATAAAAATTCTGTTTTAAAAATTATGTCCTGGAATTCCCTGATGGTGGAGCAGGTTAAGGATCTGGCATTGTCACTGCTATGGCTTTGGTCACTGCTCTGGTGCAGTTTCAATCCCTGGCCTGGAAATTCTGAATGCCATGGACACAGAAAAAAAAAAATCCTTAATGTTTTTTAAGATATGTTTTTTACATATTCTGAATTATTGTCCTTTTTTTTTTTTTAGGAAAATTTCCCCAGTGTATTTTGTATTTTCTTTGTTTATTCTTTCATTCCCATTAAAAATGTTTTATTTTTAATTTTCACTAATTTTTTGTTCTTTTTAAAATGATATTCAGGTTTTTGGGTTTTTTTTAAATAGATTTATTATGTGTAAATTATACATAATATCTATATCTATTTTTAAGCTACTAAGTTTGAACATACATAGCTACACATATTTTCAACAGAAGTCTGAAGTATTATTAGCGTGATAGACATACAGAATAGCTGGTGACTGTATATTACCTTTTTCTTTCTTTGTTTCAATCCCCCATTGTCTTGAGGTACAGTAATGATGGATGGAACCAATGAGAGCACTCAGGTAAATTTCATCCTTTTGGGGTTTTCTGACCGCCCTCATCTGGAGAGAATCCTCTTTGTGATTATCTTGATTGCATATCTTCTGACCCTTGTGGGCAATACCACCATCATCCTCGTGTCTCGGCTGGACCCCCACCTCCACACTCCCATGTACTTCTTCCTCACTCACCTCTCTTTTCTGGACCTTAGTTTCACCACCAGCTCCATCCCTCAGCTGCTCTATAACCTGAGTGGACGTGACAAGACTATTAGCTACACAGGCTGTGCTATCCAGCTCTTCTTATTCCTGGGTTTTGGTGGTGTGGAATGTCTACTGTTGGCTGTCATGGCATATGACCGGTTTGTTGCAGTTTGCAAGCCCCTGCACTACACGGTGACCATGAATCCACAGTTATGCTTGGGTTTAGTGTCCCTTGCTTGGGGATGTGGTGTGGCCAACTCTTTGATTATGTCTCCAATGACTCTATGGTTACCCCGTTGTGGGTACCACAAAATAGACCACTTCCTGTGTGAGATGCCTGCCCTGATACGGATGGCCTGTGTTAACACAGCTGTTGTTGAAGGTATTGCCTTTATTCTGGCTGTGAGTATTGTGCTGTCACCCTTAGTATTTATCCTGATCTCCTATGTCTACATTGTGAGGGCTGTATTAAGTATCCAGTCATCCTTGGGGAGGCAAAAAGTCTTCAGCACCTGTGGTTCTCATCTCATGGTGGTCTCACTTTTCTATGGAAACATCATATACATGTACATGCAACCAGGAACCAGATCCTCCAAGGACCAAGGCAAGTTTCTCACTCTCTTCTATAACATTGTCACCCCACTCCTGAACCCCCTGATCTACACTCTCAGAAACAAAGAAGTTAAAGGGTCAATGAGAAGATTGATTTTAGAAAATCTAAGTTTAAGAAAGAAATTATAATTAAATACAATGATAGGAACACCTCATTATGTTAAAATCTTACAAAATTTAGGATGTGTAATTTTCATATGGCATTACCAACCATCTGTTTTGGTAGAATTTATCACAAACTTCATGACTCATCCCTACTTTTTTGTGACAATTATGTAGAAGTATATCAATTCTTATATTCAAATAATCCAAAGGCAAGACTATCGACGATTGCTGATGCACAAATATCTAAATGGTTCACAGACTGTTCTAAGACGATAGAAATAGTAAGTAAAGCCATGTTTTATAGTCATTCTAAAAAGGAAAGATTTGACGTATAAATTAAATTTATTTTACCCAGATTTTCAGAAATGTTTTCATTTGAGCACATTGAATATTTGAATCTAATCTTTCGTTTATATAAATCTTGATAGTATGCTCATAAGCAGGAACAAGAATTTATATCTTACTTTCATTGTCCTACAACAAAACCAAAAACAACAAAAAACAATCTTTTAACAAAACGTGGATATTGTTTTTTGAACCGGTTTGTTTATTCAACAGTACTTATTGAATGCATCTTTCTTCCCAGGCACTATTCTGGGTTCTGGAATTAAACATCTGATCAAGACTGACTAGGTCCCTGAATTTGCAAATTCAAGTGCCAGTGATAATAAATTACAATAAAAATATAAAGCCATCAAGTAGTATGGTTATATGTTGGAAAGTAACAATTAAGTTTTTTTAGGTGAAATGTTCTGGGAAGGTATCTGATAAGCTATTTCAGCTGCACTTGGATGGCAAAAAGGAATACCAATGGCCATCATTCTAGGAGAAAAGATGTCAAGTTCAAACTTTCTCAGGTGAGAGTAAGCTTGGCATGAATTGAGAGCAGAATAATGATCATTGTGCATACAGTAAGATTCTAGCATTGACAATAAGTGGAGATACTAGCAGAGAGTTAAGAAAAAGTCAAAAAGTCAGAGCACTGAAAGTCTTATAGGAAAAGTTAAAGGGTAGGACTTTAAGTTCAAATACAGAAAATTGTCTAGAAAGTTACAATGTTACACATCTATTCATTCTATTCACTCATAGAATGGATGTGGACTCAAAAGAACCTACTAGAGTAAATCAAGCAACAATGGTTGATGGTTCCCAAAAAGCTTAAGTGGAAAGAAAGGAAATATACATCAGAGGTATATTTTAGAAATCAAGCCAAGCGTATGTCATAATGGGATTTGTGGGGTGAGAAGAGATAAGGAATCAGTAATAATCTGGGGGCTTGTAATTTTAGCAATTATTTGGTTATTGGAAAGTTTTTTTATAATGGTAGTGACTGGAATAAAAGCAGATATGCAGTTGAGATAGGGATTAAAATGTTTAGTTTTAGACAATTTGTTTTAAATAAATAATAAATAGTTAAATGGGGATATAAATGAGATGATTATATATGAGGTGGTTATATAGGAGCTCAGTTGAAAAGGCAAGATTGGCAATATTAATTCAGAATCCACCAGTATAAAGAAGTTATTTAAAGGCATCAGAAATAGATAGATGGGGTAGAAATAGATAAGAGAAATGAAGTAAAATAACCAAATTAAGGAAAAGAAAGGAAAAAGTAAGGGACTGACACTGAATCATAAAATTAACTAATATTTAGAAATAAGGCAGAGGAAAAGGGACTAGAAAATCTTATTAGAATTGGCAGTGTGATAAATTGTTTGCAAAGATAAACATTCCAATTCTTCCCACTCTATACATGCAGGATGCTCTTTCCACCCAGAGGAAGGTCCTTCTATATCATCTGGTCATGTGATTTGCTTTGGCAAACAGAATATGGTAATGCTATACCAATTCTAGGCCAAGGTCATTGAAGGGTGACTAGTTATTATCTTTGTTCTCTTGGGATTTATGTTCTTAGTCAAGACGTTCAGACCACAGTACCAAATGACAACAGATGACATAGAGACATGCCCTCTCCCATTAACCCAGCCTCCAGTATTGTGAATGAAATCATCCAGCTGTCACCAAAACACACTTGGGTCCAGTCGCCTGCTGAGTAGCAGAGACAATTTAATTATACCAGATTGTCGTGAAGGACAGTGTGTTGTTTATTGCAGGCACCAAGCAAGGAATATCGCTGGCTCATGCTCAAAAGACCTGAATTCCATGATAGCTTTCAGGGAAGCCTTTTTTTTTTTTTTTTTTCTTTTAGGGCTGCACCCATGGCATATGGAGGTTCCCAGGCTAGGGGTTGAATTGGAGCTACAGCTGCTGGCCTACGCCACACCCACAGCAACTCAGGATCCAAGCCATGTCTGCAACTCACACCATAACTCAAGGCAATGCCAGATCCTTAACCCACTGAGCAAGTCCAGGGATTGAACCCACAACCTCATGGTTCCTAGTTGGATTCATTTCTGCTGCGTCATGACAGTAACTCCAGGGAAGCCTCTTTAAAGTCAACATTTAGGGATGAAAGCTTCAGGATATATGTCTTTCTTCTGATTATTTGTTAGTGAGGTAATATGGCGGTGTTTGAGGAATCTTAGTCATGAGCCTTCTGGTTCCAACATGTCTACATACTTGTTCTCAGCCAGAAATTACCATTATACAGCTGGGGCATAATGCAATCTTCCACGTTTCTTTGCACAAAGCACAAATTGTGCCTAGCAGAATGCAACCGCCCCTCCTTCCTTGGGCAGAAATCCTAACATGGTAATGAAGCAAAAGTAACTTTTGGATACCTCCAGTTCTCATCTGTGTAGGCAGTTGTCAAGTCAGAGCTCGTTGTCCACCATGCATCTCTTAAAACACAGCTGCAAAACCTCTGTCAAAAACCAGGAACTTTTGAAACAAACACAGAGATAAATCAAGGCAAGGATACTTTAGTTCTCATGGGTGAGGATACATGACAAAATAACTCATTCAGAACACTTTCTGGCAAAACTCACCCCAAATCTCCAAATTGGTTGTATCAAGCTAGAGAGAGATCAAGAAAGGTTAGTTATTTTAGCTGAGTATTTGTTTACTATCTACTAATAATGGGGGTTATTCTCCTATAAGGTCAGTTGTCAGAAATAGGTAGACCTGAATTCTATTTCTAAAGGGTACTATTATAAGCTGTAGAGCAGAAGCCCTCCATTGGAATTAGCTTGTGGAAGGTGAAGGAAAACTAACTAATAATGACATCCCAGTAGATACTAATTCAATCAATATATCTAGAGATAGGTTTAGATCACAATTCTGTGTAGCCACAACTTTATCCAAGGTCCAAAAGATGATTGTAGAATTTTTGTTTGGTTTTGGTATTAGGGTAATTCTAACCTCATAGAATGAGGTAGGACACATCATCTCTGCTTCTATCTTCTGAAAGAAATTTTAGAGTGTTTGTATGATTTATTCCTTAAAAGAGTGAAAGAATTCCCCTGGGACCTGTCCAGGCCTGATGCTTTCCAGTTTGGAAAGTTATTTATTATTATCTTAATAAAGATAAGGTTATTCAGACTGTCAATATCTTGTTTTGTGAGTTTTGAAAACTGTAACTTTTAATAAATTGGTGTATTTCATCTAAGTTATTAAATTTATGTTAATAGTTTATAGTTGTTCATAGTAATCTATTATTCTTTTAATGTATATAGAATCTGTAGTGATGCCCTACATTCTTTCATTTCTGATATTAAGAATATGTATAATATCTATTTTTTTTGTAGTTAACCTGACTAGATGCTGATCAATTTTATCAATTTCTTCAAAGAACCAGATTTTGGCTACTGATGTTTTCTATTGATTATTTAATTCTGAATTTATTGACTTTAGCTCTGGCACTAATTATGTATTTTCTTTTCCTTACTTTGCATTTAATGTGCACTATTTTTTATTTAGCTTATGTGTGTTTTACATTCCAGAAAGTGGTCTATCTTGGTTCATGTTTCATATGAGCTTGTAAAAAATGTGTATTCTGCTGTCGTTGTATGAAGAAATCTGTAAAACTCCATTATACCCTAATGATTGATGATGTCGTGGAGTTCAAATAATTCCTTACTGGGCCTGCTGGACCCATCAGTTTCTAAGACAGACATGTTAAAATTTCCATCATTAATGTATTCATCTATTTCTCACTGTGGTTCTATTAGTATTTGCCTCACACAAGCACATATATTTGAATTTATTTTTATTAAAATATAGTTGATTTACAATTTTCCTTCAATTACTGCTGTATAGCAAAGTGACCCAGCTATATATATTCTTTTTTAAATACTATCTTCCAGAGTTCCTGTCATGGCACAGCAGAGACGAATCCGACTAGGAACCATGAGGTTGGGGGTTGGATGCCTGGACTTACTCAGTGCGTTAAGGATCCAGCATTGCTGTGAGCTGTGGTGTAGGTTGCAGATGCAGCTCAGATCTGGCATTGCTGTGGCTGTGTCATAGGTTGGAAGCTGTAGCTCGGATTAGACCCCTTGCCTGGGAACCTCCATGTGCTGCGGGTGCAGCCCTAAAAAGCAAAAATGAATAAATAAATAAATAAATAAATACTATTTTCCATCATGTTCTAACCCAAGATAGTGGACAAAGTTCCCTGTGCTTTGCAGTAGGACCCTATGGCTTATCCATTCTACATGTAATATTTTGCATCTACCAACTCCAAATTTCCATCCCTTCCACTCCCTCCCCACTTCCACCTCCCCCCTGGCAAACACAAGTCTGCTTTCATGTCCTTGGTCTCCTGTTTTGTAGATAGGATCATTTGAGACATATTTTCTTTTTTATTTTACTTTAATTTATTTTATTTTATTTTATTTATTTTTATTAATATTTCCCATTATAATTGGTTTACAGTGTTCTGTCAATTTCTACTGCACAGCAAAGTAACCATTATTTTTCTCATTTTATCCTCTATCCTGTTCCATCACATGTGACTATATGTATTTCCCTGTGCTATACAGCAGGATCTCATTGCTTATCCACTCCAAATGCAATAGTTTGCCTCTAATAACCCCAAATTCCCAGTCCATCTCACTCCCTCCCCTCCCACTTGGAAACCACAAAACTGTTCTCCAAGTATATGAATTGTTTGTTTTTTTTTTTTGCCCCTATGGAAAGGTTCATTTGTGGCATATATTAGATTCCAGATATAAGTAAAATCATAGGGTATTTCTCTTTCTCTTTCTGACTTACTTCACTTAGAGTCTCTAGTTCCATCCATGTTGCTGCAAATGGCATTATTTTGCTTTTTTGGTGGCTGAGGAGTATTCCATTGTGTATATATACCACCTCTTCCTAATCCAATCATCTGTTGATGGACATTTGGGTTGTTTCCATGTCTTGGCTATTGTGAATACAGCTACAATGAACATATGGGTGCATGTGTTTTTTTAAGGAAAATTTTATCTGGATATATGCTCAAGAATAGGATTGCTGGGTCATATGGGAGTTCTATGTATAGATTTCTAAGGTACATCCATACTGTTCTCCATAGTGGTTTTACCAGCTTACATTCCCACCAACAGTGCAGGAAGGTTCCCTTTTCTCCACATCCCCTACAGCATTTATTAGTGGACTTATTAATGATGGCCATTCTGACTGGTGTGAGGTGGTATCTCATGGTAGTTTTGATTTGCATTTCTCTAATAATCAGGGATGTTCAGCATTTTTTCATGTGCTTGTTGGCCGTCTGTATACCTTCTTTGGAAAAATGACTATTCAGGTTTTTTGTCTATTCTTCAGTTGGGTTGTTGGGGTTTTTTTTGCCATCGAGTTTAATTTGTTGGTATATTTGCATCGTTTGAAACAATTTTCTCCCATTCTGTACATTGTCTTTGGCAATTCTGTAGGTTTGTCTTTGTAGATTCCTTCGGCAATTCTGGATCTTTTATGGTTCTATATAAAATTTTGGATTGTTTGTTCTAATTCTGTGAAAAATATCATAGGTAATTTGGTAGGGATTGCACTGAATCTGTAGATTTGGATAGTAAAATTGGCATTTTTACAATATTAATTTTTCCAACTCAGGAGCATGGAATATCTTCCCATTTCTTTGAATTCTCTTTAATTTCCTTTATTAATGTTTTACAGTTCTCAGCATATAAATCTTTCACCTCCTTGGTCAGTTTTATTCCTAGGAATTTGATTTTTTTGGGTACAATTTTAAAAGGCATTGTATTTTGTATTCCTTTTCTAGTATTTCATTGTTAGCATACAGAAATGTGACTGTTTTCTGAATGTTAATCTTACATCCTGCTACTTTGCCGAATTTGCTAATTCAAGTAGTTTTTGGTTTGAGTCCTTAGGATTTTCTATATAGAGTATCATGTCATCTGCATACAGTGACAATTTTACTTCTTCTTTTCTAATTTGGATACATTGTATTTCTTTTATTTGCTTGATTGCTGTGACTAGGACTTCCAATACTATGTTGAATAAAAGGGTGAAAGTGGGCATCCTTGTCTTGTTCCAGATTTTAGTGGAAAGGCTTTCAGCTTTTCTCCATTGAGTATTACATTTGCTCTGGGTTTGTCAAAAACGACTTTTTATTATGTTAAGATATGTTCCATCTATACCCACTCTGGTAAGAGTTTTGATCATGAATGGATGTTGGACTTTGTCAAAAATTTTTCTGCATCTATTGAGATTATCAGGTGGTTTTTGACTTTTCTTTTGTTAATGTGGTGTATGACATTGATTGATTTGCATATGTTGAACCACCCTTGTGCGCCTGGGAAGAATCCCACTTGGTCGTGGTGTATGATCTTTTTTATATGTTGTTGGACACAGTTGACTAAAGCTTTGTTGAGAATTTTCATGTTTATATTCATCAGAGATATTGACCTATAATTTTCTTTTTTGGTAGTATCTTTGGTTTTGGTATTAGGATGATGGTGGCTTCATAGAATGTCTTTGGGAGTGTTCCCTCTTCTTTAACTTTTTGGAAAAGTTTAAGAAGTATGGGTATAAATTCCTCTTTGCATTTTGATATAATTCACCTGTGAAGCTATCTGGTCCTTGATTTTTGTTCATAGGATGTGTTTTTTTTTACATATTCAATTTCTATTGATTGGTTTGTTTGGTTGATCTTTTTCTTCTTGATTCAACTTTGGCAGGCTGAAAGTCTCTAGAAACTTGCCCGTTACTTCTAAGTTGTCAAATTTGTTTGACCTATAGTTAATTTTTCATAGTATTCTCAAGTTTTTTTGTATTTCTGAAGTATCCATTGATATTTCTCCTTTTTCATTTATTTCATTTATTTGAATTTTTTCTCTCCTCTTTTTTTTAATAATGATTTTTATTTTTTCCATTACAGTGTTCTGTCAATTTTCTACTCTATAGCATTGTGACCATCTACACATACATGTATACATTCTTTTTTATTACATTATCATGCTCCATCCTAAGTGACTAGACATAGTTTTCAGTGCTACACAGCAGGATTAGTCTGCCCAGAGGTTTGTTAATTTGGTTACCTTTTCAAAGAACCAGCTCTTGGTTTTATTTATTTTCTATTGCTTTTGAATCTCTATTTTATTGATTTCCTCTTTGATATTTATGATTTCCTTCCTTCTGTTGACTTTAGATTTTGTTAGTTCTTCTTTTCTATTTCTTTTAGGGGGTAGGTTAAGTTGTCGATTTGAGATTTTTCTTCATTTTTGAGGAATGCCTGTATTGCTATGAAATTCCCACTGAGCACTGTTTTTGTGGCATCCCATAGATTTTGAGTGGTTGTGTCTTCTTTATCATTTGTCTCGAGGTATTTTTTAGGTTCCTTCCTGTTTTCCTCATTGATCCATTGGTTTCTTAGTAGCATGTTGTTTAGTCTCCACATAGTCAGTTTTTTCTCATTTCTTTTCCTGTGGTTGATTTCTAGTTTCATGCAGTTGTTGTCAGAGATGATACTTGAAATAATTTATATCCTCTTAAATTTGTTGAGGTTAGTTTTTTGCCCCAGTATGTGGTCAAACCTTGAGAATGTTCCATGTGCACCTTAAAAGAATATACATTATTATTTGGGGGGTGTAATATCCTGAAAATATTGATTAAGTCTAATTTTGTATTGTGTTATTTAAGATTTCTGTTGAATTATTTATTTTCTGTCTAGAGAATATGTTCATTGATGTGACTGGGGTGTTACAATCTACTACTATTATTCTATTTCCATCAGTTTCTCCTTTTATGTCTATTAGTATTTGTTGTATATATCTGGGTGATCCTACTTTAAGGGCATATATTTTGACAATTGTAATATCCTCTTTTTGCATGAATCCTTTTATCATTAAATAGTGTCATTCTATGTCTTTCTTTATGGCCTTCATTTTTAAGTCTATTTTGTCTGATATGATTATTGCAATCCCTGCTTTCCAGTCTTGCCCATTGTCATGAAATATCTTTTCCCATCCCCTCACTTTCAATCTATATGTGCCCTTTGCCCTAAGTTGAGAGTTTCTTGTAGACAGTAGATTGAAGGTTTTTGCTTTTTTATCCAATTTGTCACTCTATGTCTTTTGATTGGAGCATTCAGTCCATTGACATTTAAGGTAATTATTGATAAATATGTATATACTGCCATTTTAAAACTTATTTTCTAGTTGATTCTATGTTACACCTTTGTTCCTTTCTTTTTTGTTGTTATTGGATGATTTCCAGTCATTTTATTCTTGTGTACTTTTCTTTTTTTTGTTTTTGTAAATGTAATTTTTCTTTTTTGTCTTTTCTTTTCTAGGGCCACACCAGTGGCATATGGAGGTTTCCAGGCTGGGGGTCTAATTGGAGCTGTAGCCACTGGCCTATGCCAGAGTCACAGCAATGCCAGATCCAAGCCACATCATCTACCTACACCACAGCTCATGGCAATACCAGATCCTTAACCCACTGAGTGAGGCCAGGGATCAAACCCGAAACCTCATGGTTCCTAGTCAGATTCATTAACCACTGCGCCACAATGGGAACTCCTAATGTTTGGTTTTGATTTGTGGTGTCCCTGTTTTTTGTTATCCCCTTCCTATATCTGCTTGCTGTAGCCTGATGGTCATATAGGCTCAAACACATTATTAAAAAAAAAAAAAAGGAATCTAGATTTTCTTACTTTCCTTTCCCACAGTCTGTGATTTTGAAGTCCTTTTTTAACATCTTTATGTTTGTCATTTTGCTGTTCCTTGTGTTTATCATCACTTTCACAATATCGCGGGTTTGATCCCTGGCCTCGCTCAGTGGGTTAAGGATCTGGTGTTGCTGTGGCTGTGGCTGTGGCAGGTGGCTACAGCTCCAATTCAACCCCTAGCCTGGGAACACCCATGTGCCTCAGGTGCAGCCCTAAAAAGACAAAACAAAACTTTCACAATAGTTTTTTTTTTTAAGTATTGTATTCTTTATTTTTTATGTGACTGCTTTCCAATTGTGATTTCCGCCACCCTATTTCTTCTTACTTGTTTTTTATTTACAAAATCCCTCTCATTATTTCTTTTAGAATGGGTTTGTATTGCCATACTCTTTTAGCTTTTATTTGTTGAAGAAATTCTTTATTCTTTATTTTTCCTTCTATTTTAAATAATATTCTTGCTGGGTAGAGTATGCTAAGCTGTATGATAATCTCTAGTTACAAACATGTTGGTGCAAATGGCATTATTTTCTTCTTTTTATGGCTGAGTAGTATTCCATTGTGTATATATACCACTTTTCTTAATCCATTCATCTGTCAATGAACATTTAGGTTGTTTTCATGTCTTGGCTATTGTGAATAGTGCTGCAGTGAACATTGCGTGTGCATGTGTCTTTTTCAATGAAAATTTTGTCCAGATATATGCCCAAGAGTGGGATTGCTGGGTCATATGGTAGTTCTATATTTAGTTTTTGGAGGTAACTCCATACTATTTCCCAAGTGGTTATACTAATTTACTTTTCCAACAATAGTGTAGGAGGTTTCCATTTTCTCTACACCATCTCTAGCATTTCTTATTTGTTGACTTGTAATTATGCCCATTCTGACTGGTGTGAGGTGGTACCTCATTGTAGTTTTGATTTGCATTTCTCTAATAATTAGCGATTTTGCACATTTTTTCATGTGCTTGTTGGCCATCTGTATATCATCTTTGGAGAAATGTCTATTCAGGTCCTTTGACCACTTTTCAATTGGGTTGTTGGATACTTTGCTATTGAGTTGTATATGTTTGTATACTTTAAAGATAAAGCCCTTGTCAGTTGCATCATTTAAAACTATTTTCTCCTATTTCATAGTTGTTGGGTTTTTTTAATGGTTTTATTCACTGTGCAAAATCTTATAAATTAGATTAGGTCCCATTGATTTATTTTTGTTTTTATTTCCATTGCCTTGGGAGGCTGACCTTGCCAGAGTCCAGCTCCGGCTGCCAGGAAGTGTACATTTTCTCTGAAGGAGATGGACAGCATCGGCATATGTAGCAGATACAGTCTCTTTGTCCCTTCTTTCAGAGTGCTGAACTGCTCAAATTTTATTGGCATAAGTGTCTGATTATATAGACAGTTTCTAACTACAGATTACATCATAATCTGTACATCGGTTAACTTTTACATGGTACACCAGCTATACATTATGTTCTAAGATCGTTATCTTAAATAAATTTAGTGAGTACACTTTAAGGGCAATTAGGTACAATACATCATGTGAAAAGGAGGAGACTCAGTACAAATCATCCCATGGCCAGTCAATCTTTACAAGTTGAAGAGGTCACAGATACAAGAATTTGGCATTCACGAATCTTGATTTTAGACTAGTGCTTATCTTTAAAGCATTATGGCAGGGAGACAGTATGAGAAAATATAAACCAACTTAACTAGCTATTACTTAAAAGATTCTATAATTCATAGCTAGATGTCATGATCAAAAATAATATATGTCTAACTTCTATGAACCTCATTAAAATCCTAACTCTAAAGTTTACTGTAGAACTAGTTAGTAGATAAACACTATGTTTTTAATTAAATTGGATTTGAATAGGAGAAAGTCCTTCAGGATGAAATTCTTATTATATTATTGTTATAATTTTGTAATTTAAATCACAAATCACCACAGGAAAATAAGAAAGGAAAATAAAAATAATAAGTAAATACGGAGTTCCCATCATGGCGCAGTGGTTAACGAATCCGACTAGGAACCATGAGGTGGCGGGTTTGGTCCCTGCCCTTGCTCAATGGGTTAACGATCTGGCATTGCCGTGAGCTGTGGTGTAGATTGCAGACGCGGCTCAGATTCCAAGTTGCTGTGGCTCTGGCGTAGGCTGGCAGCTACAGTTCCAATTAGACTCCTAGCCTGAGAACCTCCATATGCTGTGGGAATGGCTCACGTAAAGGCAAAAAGACAAAAAAAAAAAAAAAAAAAAAAAGTAAATAATCAGGAAAGACTGAAGAAAAAACTGAATAACAAATAAATAACAGAAAATACTAAGTCATCCATGGAGCAATCCACACTCAGCAATGCAAAATGGAAATTGTTTCCTGGAAAATTTAGTTCCCCACCAAGGTCAGCGGGTGAGACTTATTGTCTTCTAGGGCCTGTCCTCCAAATTGCACCATACAGGCAGGTATCCCCTTGTTTGGGATTCTGCTCTCAGAACTGCACCATTCAGACAGGCCCCTTTTTTTGATCAGGAGCTTGCCCTCGGAATCAAGCTGTTCAGGCAAGCTCCCTTCCTTGGCTCTTTGCATCTTCTCAGCTCCCTGCATGACCTAAGAAAATATTTGTACAGTTGATGTCAGAGAATGTTTTGCCTATGTTCTCTTCTGGGATTTTTATGACATCTTGTCTTATGTTTAAGTCTTTAAGCCATTTTGAGTTTATTTTTGTTCATGTTGTGAGGGCATGTTCTAGTTTTATTGATTTTCAGGCAGCTGTCCAGTTTTGCCAACACCACTTGCCGAAGAGAATGTCTTTTTCCCATATTATATTCTTGCTCACTCTTCCAAAGATTAACTGGGTTTTCCATCCTGTTCCATTGATCTATATATTTGTTTTTGTGCTAGTACCATACTGTTTTTTTTTTTTTTTTGTCTTTTGTCTTTTTTTTTTGTTGTTGTTGTTGTTGTTGCTATTTCTTGGTTCTTGGGCCGCTCCCGCGGCATATGGAGGTTCCCAGGCTAGGGGTTGAATCGGAGCTGTAGCTACCGGCCTACGCCAGAGCCACAGCAACTCGGGATCCGAGCCGCGTCTGCAACCTACACCACAGCTCACGGCAACGCCGGATCCTTAACCCACTGAGCAAGGGAAGGGACCGAACCCGCAACCTCATGGTTCCTAGTCGGATTCGTTAACCACTGCACCATGACGGGAACTCCCCATACTGTTTTGATGCCTGTAGCTTTGTAGTCTGAAGTTAGGAAGTCTGGTTTATCCAGTTCCAGTTTGGTTTTGTTTTTGTTGCTTTTCTTCAGTATTTCTTTGTCTATACATGTTCTTTTGTATTTCCACACAAATTATAAAATATTTTGTTCGAGTTTTGTGAATATTGTGTTTGGTAATTTGATAGGGATTGCATTAAATCTGTAGATTGTCCTGTGTCCAATCTTCATTTTCACAAAATTGAGTCTTCCAATTCATGAGCATGGCATAATTTTCCATATGCTTGTGTCACCTTTGATTTCTTTCATCAGCACTTTATAGTTTCAGAATACACGTTTGTGTTTCTTTAAGTAGGTTTATTCATAGGTATTTTTTTCCTTTTGATGTGATGGTAAATGGGATGGTTTTCCTAATTTATCTTTCTGTTATTTCATTGTTAGTATATAGAAATAGAATAAATTTTTGTATTAACTTTGTATCCTTCAGCTTTATCAAATTCATTGATGAATTGTAGATCTTTTTGGGTAGTGTTTTAGGATTTTTTATGTATAGTATGTATAGTATTACTTCATCTGCAAACAGTGATAGTTTTACTTCTTTTTTGGCAATTTAGAGTCATTTTCTTTCTTTTTCATCTCAAATTGCTATTGCTAGGACTTTCAAAATTATGTTGAATAGTATTGGTTAAAGTAGACATTCTTGTTTTGTTCCTGATCTTAGCAAAAAAGCTTTCAGTTTTTCCCTTTAAGAATAATGCTAGTTGTGGATTTGTCATATACACCTTTTATTATGCTGAGGTAGTTTCCCTCTATGAACCCTCCTATGCTGTTGGTGGGAATGTAAATGGGTACACACACTCTGGAAAACAATATGGCGGTACATCAGAAAACTAAATATATAGCTACCATATGACCCAGCACTCCCACTCTTGGGCATATATCTGGACAAAACTTTCATTGAAAAAGACACATGCACATGCGTGTTCATTGCAGCACTATTCACAATAGCCAAGACATGGAAACAACCTAAATGTCCATTAACAGATGAATGGATTAATAAAATTAATAAAATGGTATGCACAATGGAATATTACTCAGCTACAGAAAAGAACAAAATGATGCCATTTGTGCAACATGGATGGATCTAGAAACTAAGTGAAGTAAGTTCAGAAAGATAAAGACAAATACCATGTGATATCATTTATGTCTGGAATCTAATATATGACACAAATGAACTCTTCCACAGAAAAGAAACTCATGGACTTGGAGAAGAGACTTGTGGTTTCCAAGTGGGAGGGGGAGAGAGTGGGAGGGACTGGGAGTTTGGGATTAATAGATGCAAATTACTGTATTTGGATCTTGATGTATAGCACAGGGAACTATATCTAGTCACTTATGCTGGAGAATAATGTGAGAAAAGGAGTGTATGTATATATGTATGACTGGGTCACTTTGCTGTACAGTAGAAATCGACAGAACACTCTAAATTAACTATAATGAAAAAAATAAAAATCTTAAAAACACACAGATAAACTGATGGGAATTTAACGGGGATAATATATGACTATATAATAATTTGAGGACAATTTTCCTGTTTTTTTTAATCTTAGTCATGGGTAATATATATTCCTCCTTTAATTTTTCAACCACATTGATTTTTTAAGATGATCTTGCCTTTATTTTTATTTAGTCCTAGGGTTTTGATGATTTTAATGTGGTTATTTGATATTAATTTAAATTTCACATTAAATTATAAAGTTTATAATTCTCATTTTTGTAATTTAGTTTTATGATCATATAGTAGGATTTTTTATTGAATTATATTCTACGTAGAATATAAGACCAAACAATTCCATCCTAAATATCCCTCATCAAAAATGCATTCATATATGTTCACAAGACAAATAATAGGATGTTTACAGAAACCATAGTAATTTCCCCAAAGGAAATAACTCAAATTCCCATCAAAGGTAGAATGCATCAAGAAATCATATTTACTCTTAGAAAAGACTATCCTAAAGAAATTGAATGAACTATTACTAACTATAACTTTGCAGATAAATCTCACAAACATAATGTTAACTGAAAGCAAATACAATAAAGAACACACAATATGATTGCATTATATCATTTCAAAAATATGCTCAAATAATTACCTTTTATAAGTAAATGTAGTTAGTGGCTCTTGTTTGAAGGAAGAATGGTGAAGAAATATGAGAGTATTTGAAGGACATTCTTAATTTGCTACTACTTGCATAGTGCTTTGTACACTATGTGAAAATTGGTCTTATAATTTTGATTTTACAGTATATAACATGTTATTTTCTTTAGTGTGTATAAAAATCATCATTCATATGTACTTGATCCTTGAACAATATGGTTTTGAAATGAGTGAGTTCCATTACACATTTTTTTTCAATAAATACATTAGAAAATTCTGAGGGATTTGTGACAATTTGAAAATAACTTGCAGAAAAAAATGCATAGCTTAGAAACCTCAGGAAAAGAGAAAAATTTAGGTATGTCATGAAGGCACAAAGTAAATGCAGATACTAGTCTATTTTATGAATTACTATTATAAAACCTAAAACAAATTTATTATAAACAGTTAAAATTTATCTAAACATACAGTGTCATTTGTAGTTAAGAGAAATATAAAAAAATGTAATGATGTTGTACTAACATATAACTGCATAAAATTAACCATAGTATATACTGTACTACTGTAATAATATTGTAGATACCTCCATAGATATTGCAGAGCCTAAGTGTTTCAATATTTTCTTTTTATTTTTTGTTTTTGTCCCTAAGTCAATTTTTTTTCCTTCTTTAAATTTATTTTTTATTGTTATATTTCCCAACACACTTTTTATTTTCCACTGTACAGCATGTGGACCCAGCTACACATAAGTGTATACATAATTTTTCCTCCCATTGTCATGCTCCATTGTAAGTATCTAGATACAGTTCTCAGTGCTACACAGCAGGATTTTCATTGTTAATCCATTCCAAAAACAATATTTTGCATCCATTAGACCCAAGCTCCCAATCCCTTCTACTCCCACCCCCCTACCCAGGCAACCACAAGTCTACTCTCCAAGTTCATGATTTTCTTTTCTGTGGAAAGGTTCTTTTGTGCTGTATAGTAGATACCAGATATGAGTGCTATAATATGGTATTTATTTGTCTCTTTCTGACATACTTCACTCAGGATGAGAGTCTCTAGTTCCATCCATGTTGCTGCAAATGGCATTACTTCATTCTTTTTCATGGCTGAGTAGTATTCCATTGTGTACATATACCACCTCTTCCTAATCCAATCAGTCATCGATGGACATTTGGGTGGTTTCCATGTCTTGTCTATTGTGAATAGAGCTGCAGTGAACACGCAGGTGCATGTGTACTTTACAGGGAAAGTTTTTTTCTGGAAAAATGCCCAAGAGTGGTATTGCTGTGTCATATGGTAATTATACATATAGATTTCTAAGGTACCTCCATACTGTTCTCCACAGTGGTCATATTAGCTTACATTCCCATCAACAGTGCAGGAGGGTTCCCTTTTCTCCACACCCCCTCCAGCATTTGTTATTTGTGGACTTATTAATGATGGCCATTCTGACTGAGGCAAAGTGGTATCTCATAGTAGTTTTTATTTGCATTTCTCTAATAACCAGTGATGTTAAGCATTGTTTCATGTGCTTGTTGACCACAGGTATATCTTCCTTGGAGAAATATCTATTCAGGTCTTCTGCCCATTTTTCCATTAGTTTGTTGGTTTTTTTGCTGTTGAGTTGTATAGGTTGCTTGTATATTCTAGAGATTAAGCCTTTGTCAGTTGCATCAGTTGAAACTATTTTCTCCCATACTGTAAGTTGTCTTTTTGTTTTCTTTTTGGTTTCCTTTGCTGTGCAAAACTTGTCAGTTTGATAAGGTCCCATTGGTTTATTTTTGCTTTTATTTCTGTTGCTTTGGGAGTCTGACCTGAAAAAATGTTCATAAGGTTGATGTCAGAGAATGTTTTGCCTCTGTTCTCTTCCAGAAGTTTGATGGTGTCTTGTCGTATATTTAAGTCTTTCAGCTATTTTGAGTTTATTTTTGTGCATGGTGTGAAGGTGTGTTCTAGTTTCATTGATTTGCATGCAGCTGTCCAGGTTTCCCACATCATGTGACACTAATAATATTGACCTGTGCAGTTTTAATCTGCAGTAAAATCGTATTAAAGTAAAAAAGTCATCTTTCTTGGTTCTCATGTATTTTCATGTTTAGTTCAATAGTGGAAACCTTAAACAATACCAAGGTACCCAGTCAAATTCCTGCTAATGAGGCTGGAAGTGCTCTTAAGTAGCAGAGAACAGTCATGACATTATAGCATAAAGGTTAGTTGTTTGACAGTTGCCATTGAGGTCTGCAGCTAAAGTTACATCCTGTTTCATGATATTAGCTTAAGGATCATTTTAATAAAGCTTAAGAAGCATTGTAATAAAATGAAAAACAAATCCATGAGCAAATCTGTGAAGCTATCACCGCAATTACGCCAGCAGTCAAAAAAAAAAAAAAAAAAAAGAAAAGAAACAACACAAAAATAGTATTGGCAAAAGTAACTTTTTTCTCATATTTAAAATGCAGCTTTTATGTATGTACAGGATTGCTGTAAGAAAGTCCTACCTGTATATTAGAGTATGATTCAAGAAGAAGGGAAGTCATTGATGTCTTTGGGACTTTCTGGATCTATATATATATATATCTCCACTCCCATGTTTGAAAAATGTTTATACATTATATACTTGAGTAATCTTTCTGCTGCTTTCTTTCTCTCTCCTCCTGATACTACCATAATTTGGATTTGGGCTTATTGTTTTTTGTCTCATAAGCCCTTCAAGCTACCTTCACTGTTTTTCACTCTTACATTTTTGTTCCTCAGAATGGATGGTTCCAATGTCCTTACCTTAAGTTTCTAGTTTTTTTTTTCTGCTTGTCCTATTCTATTCTGCTATTGAATTCCTCCACTATTTTTTTTGAATATAGCATAATCTTTAATTCCACTTTTCTTGGAATTTTAAAATGATTTTTATCTCGAGTCCTCAATTTTTCATAAGTTGCTGTCTTGACTTTCTGATCATTGATATGCTAAAATTAAGAGCTGCCATGCAAGAAAGCTTTATCCACATGTTGATTTTCAGGAGTAAAGAAGAGGTTAAATAAATTCCCAAACAAACAAATCTTAGTTAATGCATCATTGATGAACTGTCTTACAAGAAATACCAAAACTCATCAAGCTGAAATAATTAAGATGTTAATTAGTAACATGAAAACATTTGAAAATATAAAACCTTCTGATAGAGATAGTAAAATTAATAATACTCTAATATTGTAAAGTGATTGTGTTTAATCACTTAAATACTTCATTTGATATATATGTTACCTAGTATATTTAGCAGAGTACAATGAACAAAACATTAAAATTATTTATAGTTAAAATAATTTATTAGTTTTTATACAAGAAAGAGAAAATTTGTGACAACAAAAACAAAAAAATGGGGGGGATTTTACTCCTACCCTTTTAAGGGTATGCTTTCTAACGTAGCTAAATATGAGTCATTTGATTAAAATATACTATTATATTCATGTTTTATCTGAGCTTCATGGTAACCATTAAGAAGAAATCAACAAAAGTCAAAAATGAGAGAGAAAAAGGAATCAAAGTATACCATAATGGAATCTAATCAATTGACAACAGAGTAAAAAAAAAAATAGAATAAAGAATCAAAGAAACTACAAAAAAATGGAAAAGATAGTGAGTCCTTACATGTCAACAATTAATTACCCATATATAAATGAATTACCTTATCCAATAAAAATGTATAAAGTAGATGAATGAATTTAAACAACCTATCTCTATATGCTGCCTTATATTAACACTTTTAAAGACACCTAGAGACTTATAGAGAAATGGAAAATTTATTTTGTGGTAATGGAATTCAAAAGAAAACAGGGGTAGCTATACTTATATCTGAATTTGTATAACAATATAGCAAGATAAAAAGAAGCAGTTTGTAATGTAAAGAGGTAAGTTTATCAGGAGAATTTAACAGTTATAAATATATATAAATCGACCATTGATAACTAAATATATTAAGCAAATACTAACAGATATGAAGCGAGCAATATACTACAACACAATAATATTAGGGGGCTTAAGTACCCTATTTTTCACCTTGCATTTAAAATCCACAATAATCAATAAGGAAATATAGGACTTGAAATATAAATAGAAAATTGTAGACCTGAGAGACATATATGAGAAAATCCATCCAACTGCAATAACATACCTATTTCTCTTATGTGCAAACAGAGATAAATATATGTTTGATATATCATGTGTTTAGATTTAAGACAAGTGTTATCAAATATAAGGACCTTGAAAACATACCAAATACTATTCTGTCCAAAATGGTGTGGAGCAATATATTAATATCAGAAGTAAAACAGAAAAAATTAAATAGAAATGAAAGTGCTAGTGAATGAAATATGGGTTAAAGAAGAAACCAAAAGTGAAATCAGTAAATACCTTGAAACAAATGAAATGGAAACACGCAAACTAAAACTGGTGACATATAGTAAATCCACATCTAAGAAATGAGTTTACAGTGATGGCTGAACTGAAAAAAAAAATCACTATTAAATAATGTAACTTTACACCTCAAGGAATTAGATAGAAAAAGCCAAAGCACAAATATAGCAAATGGAAAGAAAATAAAATGAAAGATAAAATAAAACAGAAGAGAAAAATAACAGAACAAATCAATGAAACTGAATTGGTTCTTGAAAAAATAAACAAAATTGAATCTACTTAGACTAAATAGAAAAAGAAGGAAGACAAAAAATCAAAAAGAGAAAAAAGGAGATGTAACTATCGACGTCATAGAAACACAAAGAATCATAAAATATTACTATGAGCAATTACATGAAAACAATTTGGTTAACCGAGAAGAAATGGATAAATTCTTAGAAACATATAACTTACCAAGAATAAATCATAAGAAATAAAATATTTAAAAACAGAGGTAACAAGTAATGAGATGAAAACAGTATCAATAATTTTGTTAACAAAGATTCCAAGACCAGATGCTTTATCTGGTAAATTATACCAAAGAGGCAAAGAATTAGCAAACATTCTCAAAAAATCCAAAAAGAGAACAAAAGGAAACATTTTAAATTCATTTTTATTAGTCCAATATTATTCTGACACAAATGTTAGATAAGGACAATACAAGAATAGAAAACTATGGGCCAAAATTTAAGATGACTATAGATGCAAAAATTCTCAACAAAATATGTGCAAATTGAATCTATTAACACATTAAAATAATCATATATGATGATAAGTTGGGATTTATACCTGTAATAAAAGGATGTATCAACAAAATCTCATCAATAAATGAGATGTATCACTTTAGTGGATTGAAAAATAAAATCCTTATGATTATTTCAATAGATGCAGAAAAGCATTTGACAAAATTCAATATAATTTAATGATAAAATTTTTAAACAAATTATGTATAAGAAATGTACTTTGACATAATAAATGTCAAATAAGACAAACATATAGTTTACATAATGGTAAAAATGTAAAAAACTTTTCACTTTTAGGAACAAGTTTAGAGTAACTTCTCTAAGTACTTCTATTTTAACATATAATGAGAATTCTAAGAAGAACAATGAAGGAAGAAAAATAAATAAAATCCATCCCAATCAGAAATAATGAAATAAAATTTTCTGTCTTACATATGATATGACATTATATAGAGAAAATCTGAAGAATTACACTAAAATCAGTTAGTACTCAATAAAAAAATCAATAAAATGCAAACATAAAATCATTTGTGTTTTTATATGCTAATAGTAAACTACCTGAAAAAGTGAAAAAACAACCTCATTTACAATAGTATAAGTGATAATTTTAGAATAAGTTATTAAAAGAGGAGTAAAACCATATACTGAAAATGCAAGATACTGAAGAAAGAATTTTAAAACACAAAAGGAAATATATCCTACATCAATGGATCAGAAGAATTTATATTGTTAAAATGCTCAACCACTGGATCAATAAAATTCATAGCAAAATTTTACGGCATTTTTATTAAAATAGGAAGGATAATCCTGAATATTTTATGGAATCACAGATGGTCAAATAGGTAAAGCAGTCCTTAGAATGTCTAACAAAGTTGGAGGCACCACAATTCCTTTTTTCAAAATTGATTACAAATCAATAGTAATCAAAAGAGTATAGTACTGGTATATCCAGACACATAGATGAATTAAAAAGAATTGAGATCCCAGAGGCAGAGCAAGATGGCAGAAGAGTAAGAGGTCTTGCTCACCCTCTCCCCAAAACATCAAAAAAAAAATCTACATATAAAATGATTCACACAGAACATCAACTGAATGCTGGCAGAAGAACTTAAACCTCCAAAAGGGGCAAGAAACACTTGACATAACTGGGTGTAACAAAAGAGAGAGAAAGAGAAAAGGAATCAGGACAGCACTAGCATTCCATAGAGGGAGGTGAGTAGGAAAAAAGGAACCCACACCCTTGAAAGCCACCTAACTGATGGAAAGATCAGCCTAGCTGGAGAGACCTCAAAGTACCCAGAAAAGCACAGCAGCAGCACTGAGAACAGAAAAGCAGAGTGAGAGCTGCACAGATCATCTGAACCACTGGCCCAGAAACCACAGCCTGAGATGCTCTGGGTGGAGGCTGGGCACAGAAACTTAGACTCCAAAGGTCAGTCCCTGGGGGAAGGGCTGAGACTGGTGGTATGGAGACAGCCTAAGGGGATAAGGAGCAATGTGCCATAGACAGGGGAGTGGTACGCCACAGGCTGGGGAGTGGAAAACCTCAGCAGAGGGAACCCGGGAGAAGGTGGGGACACATATGAGAAGCAAAGTGCCATTGTTGGGGAGAGAGTGAGGAGGAGGGGCAGACTGCCATAGGAAACTCCATGAACTGGAGTGTGTATGCATGCCAGGGGACTCTCAGAGGGTGGGGAAGTTCTGCCCAGGGCAGGAAGCTGCTTGCTAGTCCATGAGGACCTGGCATCTCTGGTGCAGGCTGCCTGTGGCATAAAGCCCTTCACTAGTCTTCAGGAGACCAGACAGCTCTGGCAGACCTTGTGTGGTGAGAAGCCTCTTGCTCATACATGAAGGATTGGGCACTTCTTGTGCAGTCTACTGGTGGCCAGGCACCTCTAGTGTGGGCTAAGTGCATCAGGGGGCAAAATGCTACACGGTACCCACCAAGCACCATATGCTGTCACTCTCACTCCCCTGGGAACACACCCACCCTGCAGCTGCCACTGCCAAATGCTCTGGGTGGTGCCCAGACACTTGGTCACTGTCCCTTCCCAAGACCATACAACTATGACCTGCAGGTACAGCACCTCTAGCATGGTCTACGTGGAACAGGGGCTTCTTGCATGGCCTCAGGAGGTAGGGGTAAATCACTGCAGTTACCCATGACTCCAGAATTGGGAGTGGCCAACTGCCACTGGGGATACCTGAACAAAAATCACCTGCAACCCCAATCTCATAGGGCACCACAGAGAAGGACATTATAACAGAACACCACTTGTTATTGCTCTCAATCCCCTGGGAGCACACCTGCTCTATTGCTGCCACTGCCAAATGCTCTGGGCGGTGCCTAGACATTTGATCACTATCCCCTCCCAGGAACCTACAATTAAGAGGAGCTTGTGCAGAACTTCCAGTGTGTGCTAAACAGGATGAGGTGCTTCTTGCATGGTCTACAGGAGGTGTGGACAAACCACCACAGTTATCTCTGGCTCCAGAGGTGGGAATGACCTGCCACCACTAGGGGTCCATGAACAGGCACCACTTGCAGCCCCAATCACATCAAGGGCACCTAGAGGAGGGCACTATGACTCAACATCACCTGTTGGTGCTCTCTCCCCCTGGGAACATACCAGCCCTGCTGCTGCCACTGCTGAATGCTCCAGGCCATACCCATATGCTGATCTCTGTTGCTTCCCAGGATCCTACAACTAGGAACCTGTGAAGCACCTCCTATGTGGGTTAAGTGAGATGGATTGCTTCTTGCTTGGTCTACACATGGCAGGGACAAACCACCATAGTTATCACTGATTTTAGAGATGGTCATGGTCTACTTCCACTAGGGGTCCCTGAATAGGTACCATCTGCAGTTCCAATCATCTCAGAGGAGGGCATTGCTACCAAACACAAGCTATTGTTGCGCTCACTCTCCTGGGAACTCACACACCCTGCTGCTGCTACTGCCAAATGCTCTGGTTACCTTGTAGATCAGCCTAGAGCTCATTATCACTTCTCAGGGCACTGCAACTAGGAGCAGCCAGTGCCACCTTCCTGCAGATCCTTGCTGCTGTTGAGAGGCCAGCAACCAGGCACAGACTACTGGCCCTACCCATTGCCTCCTTATCCCTGAAAACACACTGAGCATCCTGGGGATGCTCACACCAAAGTAAAAGACAGCAAATAAGCAAATTCCTACACCAAAAATAAATAATGTCCCCCCCAAAATAAAAAGGGGTGACTTGCTTTGAAGTAGCCTTACAAGACTACAGTTTGGCTTCCCTAAACTCACAGAAAATGAAAAACATAAGCAAGACGAAGAAGCTCAGAAACGATTCCCAGCTAAAGGAACAGGAGACTTCACCTAAGGCAGTCACAATTAAACAGACCACTGCAGTCTAACAGACATTGAGTTCAAAAGGGAGATAGTGAAAATACTGAAGAAATTAAGGCTGAATAAAGGAATTAAGAGAAGACACAAACGGTAATGCAGATACCCTTAGAAAGGAACTAGAAAATATAAGAAGGAGCCAAGAAAAGCTAGAAAACTCATTTGCAGAGATGCAAACTGAGCTAAAGGCAATAAAAAGCAGACTGAATAATGCAGAGGAATGAATTAGTGATGTGGAAGATAGAATAATGGAAATCACCCAATCAGCACAGCAGACAAAAAACCAAATGAATAAATAGGAAAGCAATAATAGATCTATGGGATAATATAAAGCAGGCCAATCTATGTATAATAGGAATTCCAGAAGGAGAGAAAAGAAAAGGGGATTCTTTTTTCTCACATTAGCATGCATATGTATAACTGGGTTACCATGCTGTACAGTAGAAAATTGACAGAACACTGTAAACTAGCTATAATGGAAAAAAAGAAAAATCGTTATATAAAAAAAGAAAAGGGGATTGAAAATACATTTGAAGAAATTATGGCTAAAAACTTTCCAAATCTAAAGGATACTGATTTCAAGACACAGGAAGCACAGAGGGCCCCAAACAAGTTGATACCAAACAGGCCCACCCAAGATATATTATAATGAAAATGGCAAAAGTTAAAGAGAGGATCATAAATACATCCAGAGAAATGCAAACTGTTAATTATAAGGAAACCCCCAATAAGGCTATCAGCTGATTTCTCTACAGAAACCTACAGACCAGAAGGAAGTGGCAAGATATATTTAAAGTGCTGAAAGGAAAAATTTTGTAACCTAGAATACTCTAACCAGAAAGAATATCATTTAAAATAAAAGGGGAAATAAAGAATTTCTCCAACCAACAAAAGGTAAAATAGTATAGAAATGTTAAAACCTTTCAAAAAGAAATTCTGAAAGGGCTTCTCTAAATAAAACAAAAAACAAAGAAGAAGAAATAGAATGGAGGAAACCACAATTGGAAAGCAATTACTTAAATAAGCCAGCATACAGATCTAAACATGAAGATGTTCTAAATAAATAAATAAATAAATAAGACATCAAAATCTTACACTATGGGGAGGGAAAATAAGAAAATGTAGATTTTTTTTAATTTCTTTAAAAATTTTTTTTTTTTTTTTTTTTGTCTTTTTGTCTTTTGTTGTTGTTGTTGTTGCTATTTCTTGGGCTGCTCCCACGGCATATGGAGGTTCCCAGGCTAGGGGTCGAATCGGAGCTGTAGCCACCAGCCTACACCACAGCCACAACAACGCAGGATCCGAGCCGCGTCTGCAACCTACACCACAGCTCACGGCAACGCCGGATCGTTAACCCACTGAGCAAGGGCAGGGACCGAACCCTCAACCTCATGGTTCCTAGTCGGATTTGTTAACCACTGCGCCATGACGGGAACTCCAATTTCTTTAAAAATTTTTTAATGATTTGTTTGAGCCTATATGGCTATCAGGGAAAAGTAAGCAGATATAGGAAGGGGTTAACATACTTAAAAAACAGGGCAACCACAAGTCAAAACAAGATCACATTCACAAAAACTGAAAAGTATTTGAGTATAAAATAAATGGAAACCATCCAACCAAAAGAAAAGAAGATAAGAGAAACACAGAATCAACTGGAAAACCAGGTCTAAAATGACAATAAATACATATTTATCAATAATCATCTTAAATGTCAATGGACTGAATGCTCCAATCAAAAGACATAGAGTGACAGATTGGACACAAAAGCAAAAACCTTCCATCTGCTGCCTACAAGAGACTCACCTTAGGGCAAAGGACACATATAGATTGAAAGTGAGGGGATGGGAAAAGATATTTTATGCCAATAGACAAGACAGGAAACCAGGAGTTTCAATACTCTTATCAGACAATGTAGACTTTAAAATGAAGGCCGTAAAGAAAGACAAAGAAGGACACTATTTAATGGTTAAAGGATCCATTCAAGAAGAGGATATTACAATTGTTGTATATATGCCCCTAATATAGGAGCACCCAGATACCTAAAGCAAATACCAACAGACATAAAAGGAAAAATTAATGGGAATACAATCATAGTAGGAGAATTTAACACTCCACTGAAATCAGTGGACAGATCCTCTAGACGGCAAATCAATAAGGCAACAGAGATCCTAAAGGACACAATAGAAAAGTTAGACCTAATCTACATTTTCAGGACATTACATTCAAAAAAAAAAATCAGAATATACCTTCTTCTCAAGTGCACATGGAACATTCTCAAGGATTGATCACATACTGGGGCACAAAGCTAACCTCAACAAATTTAAGAGTATAAAATTATGTCAGAAGTTCCTGTCCTTGCTCAGTGGTTAATGATTCTGATTGGGAACCATGAGGTTGCAGGTTCAATCCCTGGCCTTGCTCAGTGGGTTAAGGATCTGGCATTGCCATGAGCTGTGGTGTAGGTCGCAGATGCGGCTCAGATCTTGCATTGCTGTGACTGTGGTGTAGGCTGGTGGCTACAGCTCCGATTCGACCCCTAGCCTGGAAATCCCCACATGCCGTGGGTGTGGCCCTAGGAAAGGCAAAAATACAATAAGTAAATAAATAAATAAATAAATAAATAAATAAATAAATGGAATTATTTCAAGTATCTTCTCTGACCACCATGGCATGAAACTAGAAAACAACCACCATAGGAAAAGAAGTGAGAAAAAAACTGACTACATGGAGACTAAACAACATGCTACTAAAAATCCAATGGGTCAATGAGGAAATCAAGAAGGAAATTAAAAAATACCTTGAGACAAATGTAATGAAGGCAAAACCACACCAAATTAATGGGATGCTGCAAAAGCAGTACTCACAGGGAAATTCATAGCAATACAGGCCTTCCTCAGAAAAGAAGAAAAATCTCAAATCGAAAACTTAACCCAACACCTAAATGAATTAGAAAAAGAAGAACAAGCAAAACCTAAAGTCAGCAGAAGGAAGGAAATCATAAAGATCAGAGAGGAAATTAATAAAATTGACATTCAAAAAACAATAAAAAAATCAATAAAACCAAGAGCTGGTTCTTTGAAAAGGTAATCTAAATTGACAAACTTCTTCCTAGACTCATCAAGGAGAGAAAAAACCCAAATAAACAAAATAAGAAATGATAAAGGGGAAATTACAACAGATACTACGGAAATACAAAAAAAATGAGAGAATACTATGAACAATAGTATGCCAACAAATTTAACAACCCAGAAGAAATGGACAAATTTCTAGAGACTTACAGCCTGCCAAAACTGAATCAAGAAGAAATAGATCAACTGAATAGACCAATCACTAGAATTGAAATTGAATATGTCATAAAAACACTCCCTACAAATAAAAGTCCAGGACCAGATGGCTTCACAGGCGAATTCTACCAAACATACAAAGAGGAACTTATACCCATCCTCCTTAAAATTTTTCAAGAGGCTGAAGAAGGAACACTTCCAAAGATATTCTATGACACAACAATCACCCTAATTCCAAAATTCTAAGCTTAATCATATTTTAAGAATTTTTCCACTAAAGACGTAAGATCATTATTTTTTTTTTCTTTACTTTTTGTTTGCTTGTTGTTATATTTGTTTTCTGCTTCAAATAGTAATACTTAGACTTTGTTACTTGGAAAAATATAGTGGAAAATAATATTAAATTTAAAATGACATTTTCCCATTTTTATGAAAAATTTTAACTTTTCAAAGCAAGTGGCTCGAGTGCCTAATCATGGTGGAAACTTATGTGTTGTTGCCAAGGGATCTTGTGGGAAAACTTGGTCTCTAGTCCACAATTAATGTCATTATCTGCATTTCAGATGACACTGTTAGATCTGGTGTCTCCAATCCAAAATAAAAATACATTGAATTTGAGGTGATTAATGTGTTCAAAAAACAATTAGATAATAATTTTAAATAGATTTTTTAAAAGATTATTTAACATTATATTATTTTTAAAATATGCATAAAAATTAGACTTAAAATACTTAATAATCAACTGATGTATATTTCCTTTGTTGTGTACAAGATAATTAAGGAAATCAGAGTAATTATAATACAGTGGTAGTAAATATAATACAGTAATTCTAAAGAGCAAAGTTGAATACAAATGCTATAGACATTAAGGTTTAAATATGACAATGTTCAATCAGAAGAATTATATAATGTCATGACAATTAATATTCTTGTATTGCCACAAGAAACAATTAAATTAGGAACAGTAGAGTGAGGTTAATTTAACAAGTAAATTCCTTTTAAAAAATGTATTCTGGAGTTCCCACCATGGCACAGCAGAAACAAATCTGTCTAGGAACCATGGGGTTGAGGGTTCAATCCCTGGCCTTGCTCAGTGGGTTAAGGATCTGGCATTGCCATGAGCTGTGGTGTAGGTCGCAGATGCGGCTCAGATCTTGCATTGCTGTGACTGTAGTGTAGGCTGGCAGCTATAGCTCCAATTAGACCCCTAGCCTGGGAACCTCCATATGCTGCAGGGTGGCCCTGATAGACAAAAGACAAAAAAAAAAAAAAATAATAAAGTATTCTATGACTTAAAAAACCCATTTGCCAAAATATGTAAATAAAAGTGCAATAATTGAAGATGCAAGTTGGTCCCAAACTGTAGTGTATATAGAACAATATTTAAAGACAAGAATGGAAGATGATTCAAAGAATATTGCTTATTTAGGAGTCAAGAATACTATCATTTCAGTAAGTGGATATGTTTACCACAATGTTTTGCATCTTAAAAAGTTTTAATCCTAAATAATAAATGATTCTTACAATCTTTAAAGAGAGAAATGAAGAGGGGCAAGATAACATATGTTAGAGTTCAGAGGAAGATATATAGGTTTATTCTAGCCTTATTGACTTGGATAAAAAAAGCCTCATTAGTTCCTATTAAATGAGTAATGTGTATATAGTATAGTATAATACATATACTATAGAATAATAAAATAATACACTATTTTTAGTTTGCAATAATTTCTCTAAATTTCTATAATATACTTTTTTGAACACTTCCTCAGGGGAATAAAATAAAACTCCACTATTCAGAAAAGTATTAAGTATCAGTTTTAGATGGGAATATACACATATTGTAATCCATAAATCAAATTTTTAAGAAAACATTGAGTCTCATTAATGATTATTTTTTACTTCACTTTAAATCACTGATAGAAAGAGTATTTAAAATATGTAATAGACAAACCTAAGTTTTCAGCAGCTGGAAACATGCAGTTTGGTTCCTTTTCATCAGAGAAAGAAACAAACAATACAAATGTCCCTAGCAGAATGCTATGCAGGTCAGGAACTCTGCAACTTGTGTCTTAAGCTACAACTTTTCCTTTCAAGGAGATTTAGTACCTTGTAGATCTAATTTCCTTTAGCAAATGTTTATTATTTATCATTGTCATGAACACAAATGTTTATGTTTATCACTTTGTAGCTTTTGTAATTTACATCTGAGTTTAAGTAAGAAAATTTTTTATGTCTTTTTGTCTTCTTAGGGCCACACCCGCAGCATATGGAGGTTCCCAGGCTAGGGGTCTAATCAGAGCTATAGCTGCCAGCCTACATCACAGCCATAGCAATGCCAGATCTGAGCCATGTCTGTGACCTACACCACAGCTCATGGCAACGCCAGATCCCCAACCCAGTGAGAGAGGCCTGGGATCCAACCTGCAACCTCATTGTTCCTAGTTGGATTAATTTTTGCTGCACCACAACAGGAACTCCAGAAAATTTTTTATGTGTGTATGTATAAAGAAGAATAAACCACATGGGGTCAATATGGGAAAGTTGAAATGCACAATGGTGCCTGCAGTATAAAAATGAGAATATGTACTTAGAGTTCAATACACTGAACCAGGGAGTAGAAATGCAGTGTCATGGTGGAGAGGAAGTGAAGTGAACATGAGTTAATACAGGCAGACAATTCACAACATTGCCTAGCATTCTTAAAACACTTGCTAATTATTTGTTTAATGATGACTATCAATGTTGCTGTTGCTGGTATTGTATATTTTTTATTATCATCCTATGTAAGCTAAGCAGAATGGACACATCTTCATTACATTGCTCCAAAGTACATAAAAACTCTTTCCGTATTTATCCTCATCACAGTATAACCTAGTTCTGTGAAAGATGCAAAAAGAAATTAACATTAACAAATACAGAACCAAATTCCAGACAGAGAATAACAAAATCAACCTTGTAATATAGTCACTCTGTCAATCTATGTCCAGCCCAACCCAACAACATGGTCACAGACCCCAGCAAACCTCCTTAAGACTGGAAACAACTTCCCTACCTTTGACTCACCATCCAACACAAGGTAGATGCCTATTTTCTTAACAGTTTTAAGCACTCTGAATTTACACACTGGGTGCTTGGACCCAAATAGTGGAGTGAGAGAGATCCAAGGTCTCTTGACATCTATACTTTGACCAATGAAAACAAACAGAGGATATCCTGTTATATTTGATCAAGTAAAATAGAATTTTAAACAAATATATCATGAAGTAGTATTTTAAACAAATATATCATGAAGAAAGCTGACTGGATGAATAAATATGTTCATATAGCTTTCCTTAAGACGTATTAAGACCATGATATCAATTCTGTACCTTAACAGTTCAAGATGATCTGAGGGGCAGGGTTTTATAAAATTATAGTTCAAAAGTAAAATATGATTATCATGATATAAAACTAATTTAAAATAAAGACTTCAAGTTTGGTTTTTCATAGCTGTACTCCAAATAAACTTTACATTGTAACTCACTAATTCTTTTCAGAGAATAATTTCTTAGTTATTTACATATTAATTAATTTATTCATAATAATTTACAAGTTACACAATATTAGTATTAGGAAGAATGTTAAGCTCCTAAAATACAAAGACACCTAAGTAATCCTTTTCCTCAGAAAATCTACAGTGGAAGATAGAGACAATCAGATCATGATGATATGGTTACAGAGATATTCATGGATACATTGTTTTTAGGAGGAAGTGCATTTAACCCTGCCAGGGCTGATAGAGGGAAAAATGATGGAAAGTGTAATAAACAGATAATGAGACAATTTTATAAAGATGTAAAATCTATGCAGAGATCTTAATTATGACTCAATCCAGAAACATGCAAATATGTGGGAATATTTCTGGAAAATTATAATTTTTACACCATTAAACATTATAAATATTCCATATATATTTGGATGAAAATGAGTTACCACATGGGGTAGATATAATTTTAAAAAGGTTATTAGTGGACAACAGTCACTCTACTACAGAGTAATTTAACATTGATACCCCATTTCTGTTTCTCATTTTAAAAAAGCAGACAGGATTTCCTGTTGTGGCACAGCAGAAATGAATCCGACTAGGAAACATGAGGGTTCGATCCCTGGTCTTGCTTGGGGATCCAGTGTTGCTGTTACTTGAGGTGTAGTTTGCAGACGTAGCTAGGATATGGTGTTACTGTGGCTTTGGCGTAGGCTGGCAGCTATAGCTCCGATTAGACCCCTAGACTGGGAACTGCTATATGTCACATGTGTGGCCCTAAAAAGACAAAAGATAAGTAAATAAATAAATAAAATTAAAAGCGGACAAAAAAATTTACAAACAATGACAACACACTCAGTAATTAATTACAACTATATTTCTTGGAAAGATCAGTTAATATGTTGACTTCCTTGGACAAGCTTCACTCTGACATAAGATGGCTACCACCCATATACCTTAGCAAACTGTTTTTTTCATCCATATTCATGATATGCATTATACAATACATTATAATGAATATCATAGTCTCTCCATTATAAAATGAAAACTATTGGATTATTATGGCTGGTTACGTTAACATCCTAGATACCAACACAGCTGTTCTAACCTTAAGTACAATTTTACTAATTTTCATAAATTATGGACATTTATGGGAACACATATGTTATATAATGTGTTTTACTGCAGTGTAAAAGATAATTCTTAAAAGCTTTTTTTTTTTTTTTTTGTCTTTTTGCCTTTTCTAGGGCCACTCCTGCAGCATATGGAGGTTCCCAGGCTAGAGATCTAATCGGAGCTGTAGCCACCAGCCTACGCCAGAGCCACAGCAACATTGGATCCTAGCTGCATCTGTGACCTTTACCACAGCTCATGGCAATGCCGGTCCTTAACCCACTGAGCAAGGCCAGGGATCGAACCCACAACCTCATGGTTCCTAGTTGGATTCGTTAACCACTACGCCACAACGGGAACTGCAGATAATTCTTAAAAGTTTTTACAATTATAATGGAAATACTTGAAGGTCTTTGGTCACCTTTCACTTTAATACATGTATTTGCAAAATCAAAACACTCTAAGTTTACTTATTATAACTTTGGAAATATCCACATCTGTCCACATTTTGAAAGATACAAAACTTGATACTTTTCTCAGGAAATCTACTAGTGAATATATTCATGTAGTGAATTTAAAAATCTATAAAACTAACATTCTAAGCAATACTTTACTAATTTATGGAGAAAGTTACATTCATGTGCATATTTTATTACTACCAAAACATCTTTATTCCTAAAAATTTTATGTGGTAGAATTGAGCATGTGTGTGAGGATGGCCTTCCAATTGGCAGGATTTCCTTTTTAATCACATAGGGAAAGATAAGCACTGTATAATATTACTTACATGTGGTATGTGAAAAAGCCATAATGATAAAAGCAGAGGTTGGAATGGTGTGTATCATGGACCGAGGGCTGTGTCAGATGGGGAAGTTTTGTTCAAAGTGAACAAATCTCCACTTAGAAGATGAATATATTCTGAGATATAATGTGCGTTAGGTAGTGTGTAATTAGTAGCTGCTAAGAGAGTAGATCTTAAATTTTCCCACCTCAAAAATAAAATGATAACTATACGGCATCATTCTATGGAAGCATTATGAAAAAGCAAATTCTATGGTAATAATTATATGCACGATTAAGTGGCTTGTATAGTAAGTTTTTTTAACAGTTTTATTCATAAGACTAAACACCTAACAGCAGATATAATAATCATGATACTACTCATCAATAAAAATAATTACATTATTAAGATGTATAAAATGTTTGGATGTTATAAACAGGTTGAGCAAATTCAGCTAAGCTTTCACTCAAAGGGAATGGAAGTCATAATAATGATCATCATTGCTGAGACAAAGGAGCTAATAACAATTGAGAACAGGAACCCAATGATGTGAATGTTCTTGCTTCAGTGTTCTTGAACTGCACCATCAGTAATGCCACAGTTCCAAAGATACAATCCATGATCTTAACCAATTCTGAGCTCTTAATTTCCTTACATTTCCTTTAATTTCCTTATCTGATCTGTCCCAAACACCAAATGTCTGCCTTGTATTAATCTATGGAATCTGACTACTTCTTTCTCCTCCATGATTAACACTTTGGTCCAAGATATTATGTTATCACAGTGAGACTGCTGCAATGGCTTAACAGCCCATTCCAATCCTCTATGAAAAACCCAACAATAATTTATTTTCTTAAATGCCAAAGTTTTATGCTAGAGTACCTTATTTTACAAATTCTGGCTCCATTGCATCTACTTATTTCCTAAGGCCTGGTATTTATGCCTTGATCTTCTTTGACTTTGCCAAAGAAGATTGTCTCCATGCAGGACAATCTCATTTGCTTCTTCCTCTACTGAGAAAATTCATCACCAGATATTCATTTGACTTACTTTCTCATCTCCTTTCAGTCTTTGAGCAAATACAATCTTAGTTTCCATTTTCTAAACAACTTTATAGAAGATTGCAAATTCCCTATCAGAATTTTTTACTCAAATTTTTGATGACAGTTATTACTTTTTGATACTGTATGCAATTTATTTATTTATTTAATTTATTGAATGTCTCCCATACTAAAATGTGAAATTTATATCAGATATATCTATCAAATTTATCTTTCATTACTTGGTTATTATCAGTGCTACGTATATTGTTAAATCTCATTTTTGAATGAGAAGATTATGTATATTGTTCTGTACTAAGGTTTGGTCACTTATATATTCTCTCAATTGTATGTGTTAGAATAAATTATATTTCCTAAGCATTGTGTCTCAGGTGTTAAACTTCCAATTAAAAGCATTTGTAATATGGAAACATTGGGTTAACAGAGCTCAATTTTATTGCTTTGGAAGTTAAGTAATTTGGAAAATACATTGTACCTCTAGCTTCTTTATTGAACATTCTGGTGTTTCCAACAACAGTGCTGGAGGGAATTCTCAAATCAGGAGAATTCAAGATATCACTTTATTTATTTCATAAACATTTCTTAGAGCTCATGTGTTTCTAGACAGTTTTCTTATTTACATATTCCAAAATAATATTCTAAGCACAACTTTTTATGTTCAATCTCAGTCAATAAGAAATTCCTACAGTCAAACTTTCTGTACAAATAATCTCCTCAAGGCCCCCATGACTTCTTTATTCCTCAGGCTGTAGATAAAGGGATTCAGAAGAGGTGTGATAATGGTATAAAACACAGCTACGATCTTATCCTCTTCAGGGGAATGTAAGGAATGTGGCCTTGTATAGGTGGAGAGAGTGGTCATATAGAATAGGCTTGCCACAATCAGATGTGAGGAACAAGTAGAGATAGCTTTTGTCCGTCCTTTTTCTGAACTCATTTGGAACACCACAGTAAGCACACAGGCATAGGAAGCTAGAATGGCCATGAATGGCAACAACAGAATAATAAGGCCACTCAGGAGTATTGTGTATTCATACTGAGAAGTGTCCTGACACACCAATGGCAAAAGGGATGGAACTTCACAGAAAAAGTGATTAACAAGTCGAGATCTACAGAAAGGAAGTTGAAATACATACACTGTATGTATTAAAGAGTTGATAGAACAACTGGTCCACCCACATGTGACCATGAACCAACAGATCTTCTTGCTCATGAGTACAGGGTAATGCAAAGGATGACAGATGGCTACATAGCGATCATACGACATGAAACCAAGAAGAAGAGCTTCAGTTCCACCAAGGGCCAAGAATACAAACGTTTGACTCTCACAGCCTAAAAAAGTAATGGTCTTACTACTGGACAGAAAGTTAATTGCCATCTTGGGCACAGTGGTGGATATGTACATCATGTCAATGAAAGATAGCTGACTGAGTAGAAAGTACATTGGACTGTGGAGTCTGCTGTCCAATCGAATGAGAAGAATCAGTATGATGTTCCCCATTAGAGCCACTGAAAATGCCATTGCAATGGCAACAAAAAGAAAAGAGTTCATTGGACCATATTGGAAAAGACCAAGAAGTATAAAATCTGTCCCAAAAGTTTGATTTCCTGGCTCCATGGCTTAAATAAAAATGTAAAATCAGATATTATTTGAAAATGCCATATTAGAATACTAAATTCCCTTTAAGTAAAAAAGATGATGATTATCCAATGCAAGAAAATTTTTTTGAATCACCTTAGGTGAATGTGTCTCCCTTTGTTACAAATACTAAATCTGTATTTATTAAACAGTAGCCACTTAAATGGTTATGAATTAAAATAAAGTTTTTTACCGAATGTAAAACTAAATATATTTTGAAAAAAAATTAAGACGTTTTGAGATGTTTTGCCAACACAAATTATTTTCCTTCTTTTCAAATATTCAAGGTTCTGTGTTCTCTTTTTCTGAACATAGTCTTCTACTTAATTCATAAGTAATAAAAATTTTCAGAATAGATTTGGTCAAATACATAGTAATTAAAATGCTTATTGCATTTCTCCGTTTTGATTCATATTGGCTATGAATTGATATAAAGAGTTCAGTGACATTTACATCCCATATGACATTACTTCCTGTCAATATAGAACATATTTATGATCACTTTAGGAAAAAATACACCTGACTTTTGGAAAAACTTGAGAATGAATTAATTAAATATAAATTTAAAACTTACTAGTGTAACTTTTACACAAGAAGCATGTTAAAATGATTAATTCAAAGCAAACACATTTAATTTTTTCACTGTTTATTTTCTGATACAAACCTGGCCTTTGTGTATTTCTAGAGCAAATATTGACTTACTAACTAGAGACCCTTTGCTGTAAAACGTATTAATAAATTTACAGAAAATATTAAATATTCCTAGTGTTTATTTTCAATTTCTACTATGAACAAAACATGCTGAGTTTCTATAAATCTACATATGACCCACACTAGTTTTCTCTACTTAAAGTGTACAGCTATTCTCTATCGTGGTCAAGTATGAATACATGACTGCCAGGCCCTCCACATAAAAAAAAAAAGGGATAGGGAAAAGTAAGCAGATTGATACAGATATATGTGTTGATAACAGATATATGTGTTACTCTGAGAAATAATACAGATGTTTGTGAACTCTGAGAATAGATTTTAATAAAGGTAAGTAAGTGAGAAATCATAGGACAGCTTGTGAAAATCTTGGAAGATCTTATTAATATGTTATTACAAATATGAATATCCATGTATACTTTCTTTCCAATTTCTTTTTAAGAAAGAAATATGTCAAGGAGTTCTCTTGTGACCAGTAGATTATGGATCAAGAATTGTCACTGTAGAAGTCTGGGTCACTGCTGTGGCATGGGTTCAAACCCTGGCCCAGGAACTTCCATATGCTGTGGGCAAGGGCAAAAAAAAACTAAGTCAGTTCTCAAAAATAAACAAATATATAATAATAATATCAGCCTAAAGAAGAAACAATAAAATATTTCATATTTGTCAAAAAGTATATGCATTTATAGAACTGTATTTATACATAAAATAAAATGCCTCCCATGATTAATTACAAAATATTGCACAGGAGTGAAATACATGTTAAGGAGACACCTGTACCCACCTGGTAAATTTGAAAACATACACTGAAAGTGGTAAATATGGCAGAAGTATGGAATATTCCCATGGGAATCCTACTAAACCTTAGAATGACAGAAAACCGTAAAATTACTGGATCAAAGTCAATGCTTTACACCTTTCTCTCTCTTTCAAAATCCAAACCTATTTTGAACCTGATTTGTGTTGTTTAATACTGATTGAAAAATTTCCCTTTGAGGCACGGATGAAAGAAAAATTTTAAAAAAGCTGTCACTTAGTTCTCAACCAAAAATAAGAAATTAGAAAATTAATGATATGTTAGTTTAAATATCCTGTTTCAAAACTAATACAAAACAAAGATAAGAAATTCAAAATATTTTCAACAAAACTAAACTTTCAACATTTATATCAAAATATGACAAAGAAAATAAATACAACATAACTGTTAAACAAAACATACCAGGAATTCCCATTGTGGCACAGTGGAAATGAACCCAACTGGGAACCATGACGTTGTGGGTTTGATCCCCGGCCTTGCTCAGTGGGTTAAGGATCCGGCATTGCCATGAGCTGTGGTGTAGTTTGCAGACATGGCACAGATCTGGAATTTCTGTGGCTCTGGAGTAGGCTGGCAGGTGTAGCTCTGATTCAACCCCTAGCCTGGGAACCTCCACATGCCATGGGTGTGGCTCTAAAAAGGAAAAAAACAAAAAAAAGCAAAAAAACATACAAATCAAAATCCAATTATGTCAGGCAGAATTCCATATTCTATTATAAAGTTAGAGTTATCTATAATCTGCCAGGTTGATATAAAACAAAGGCAAGTCCTAACGAAAATAAACATACCAGAATGCTAGATAAGAGAGCTATACACTTTAATATATTCCAAAAATAATTAGACCTGATTGAAATAATTTGTTAATAAAAAGTAATATTTAATAGGCCTATATTATAGATCCTTTGTTCAAAGAACAGAGTTTATATATGAAGTAATATACACAGTGATACAAACTAAAGATGATGACTTGGTTAATATGGAAAACAAAATTAAGGAAGGGTTGTAACATCATTGTACTATTTTCATATACTATCATCCTCTTGTAGTAGTCTAAAATATTTCCACATTACTAACGGAAATTGATGAAAATTAAATATGGTAATTTATATATTTGTAATTAAAATTTGCTTGTATTTTTTAAATAAGTGCAATAGCAACAATTGCTTGTGATTTATGGGATACCATAAATACCATCAGATAGTACTTTTTAGTAAACCAATTAATGGATACTTACTGTAAATTTCTAGTTGTATATTTCAAACCAGATGCAATTATGGTAATAAATATATGGAATTATATGAAAAGCTTGAGATATGAAAAATGTTGACAAGAGAGTAAGAGAAGGAAGTAGTCCCTATGAAATTTTATAGAGATTAAATTATTTAAATAGTGGAAAATTGATCTTATATAGGTCTCTTAATACTTTCAGGTAGAAGGTTATGGATATTCTGGTCTTAATCAGAATCTATATACACAAGACAATTCTGAGATTGTAGTTACCAAGCTACTGCTCCTTCACTCTGTCTTGTTTTTAATCAACTGACACATAAATCATACTTGATTCCCCATGAGTTCATGAGAGTATTTGAAGATATTTTAAATTTCTGTCTTGTTTAAAACATATATTTATTTTTGTCTTTATTGCTATTCAATAAAGACAGAATTCTGATACCTTTCGTTAAGGATTAGGAAGTTAATCAGACTTTTTCTCACCTCAGATTCCAGAGATAATATACACTGTAGAATGTCTTAAAAACATTGAAGAACATAAAATCTTCACCATAAAGTTGAATAACTCAAATTTAGGATATGCACCCTGTCTATTATTTTAAAAATTCTTTTGATATGTGAAGAATAAGTGCCAAAATAAATGTTAAGTTTAGAAGAACCTCAAATGCATCCTGTAGTCACATTCCCCTCAAAGAAAAATCTCCATCATCCCAGCTTCCACTCCCAACATTCAAAGTCACATACCTCATTTTGAAAAAACTCCAAAGGATAGATTCAATTTACATGAATATGAAAGAAATATATTGAATATTGGAAGATTGAATGATTATATGTTTACTAATAGATTTAAACAAATTACAAACCCAATTTTAAAGGAGTTTAATTACAACGTAGCTCCCGTGAATGAAGTAATGGCTTGGACCTTCAATGTGAGCAAGCCAATTAAAATAACATCCACTTAAAGTATGTTTTAAACCAAAGCTAGATTGTTTCACATGAAGACAGAAAGCAATATTAACGATTGTGTTCATTATGGTAGATTTTACAACTATTTCATTATTATCAGATTCATAAACTAAAAATCACAAGTTTCTCCTAAACATCCTCATCAAAGAAGTAATTAAATATGTACCTAATTTTATCATAATACAGCCTCTCTAGATTATTATTTTAATACACATGTATTATGCATTGTTGTCTCTAATACTCTTTTGAATTTTGAGTTCTACTTTCAATAAAAATATTTATTTTAGAGTTGATTTAAGGTAGTAGTAACCAATTTCAGGAGGTGGAAACTAGAGAAATATGTAGAAGTGAAATCCATGGATGTAGAAGAATATTCTTAATATTATAGGGAAGTAATACAGTTTTAAAAATGGAAGTGTTAATAGCTAGCAATCCCAAGGAGCTATGAAAGTTGCAAAATATTCGTTTGAATGGAACTGCATAAAATTTTCAAGTATCTGCTTTTTGGGGAAAGAATTTACCTATTTTACATATTTTCATCATTTACATAAAATTCATAAATATGATTCTGTGCTAACCTTAACTAAAAATTTTGAAGATAAAATAGGAAGAAACAGACATTTTCCCCTCCCCACTTAGGAATATAAGGATGCTCCAGGGTCATGCCCCATCTGGTAGAGAATACAGAGGACTACTGAATCATGGTCTTAGCTCGTTTGAACTAAGATGCTTCCAAGTCTCTTTGCCGTTGTAACCCTGAAATGATTCAAATTTTAAGAAAGACCAAATCAATTTCAAATACATACCTTTATATTCCTTTTGCAGAAATTAGGTAAGTAATATCTGTATAACATAGCCAGCTCCGAAGTAGCCCAAATAAAAATATGTGCATATAAGAAACTTAATACAAGTTAACTATACATAAGCTTCAAAATAAAATACAACATGTTTAAATATAATGTCTAAGAGAAGACACGTGTTTTTCTTTTAAACATGAGTTGCAGGAAACTCAGTAAGGAACTACAATTTTCCTATAACTTACTTCAGAAGAGTGAGCTATCAAAACAGTTGTGTGATACTGAACAATTTTTACTGTGAATGAGACTTCTTTGCCTTCCTCAGTCCCTGTCCTTGATTCTCTCCTTGAAAGCATAGGCTAGATAAACAGACACATCGATTGTCTTCCATTTTCTAAAACATTTAATGTTCCTTTACACTGAGGTGTATTACCTCATACTGAGAAAACTCATTCTCTTAGGATATTGTACTTGAAATAAATTATTAATCAAAGAATGGAAGACAGAGCTATGAAATTACATATGAAAATGAATCCCTACTTTCCCACTTAGAGGTAGTTATTAAAGAGTCATAACAATTCATTTTGAAAATATTTTTAAATAAAATCATACTGAGGATCACAGAAAGTTCAAATATGTTCTTAATAATTAATCTACTTAATTTGGCACTGCTGCAGAGAGGCATAAAGATAATTTAAAAAACTCTCTAGGAACTATTACCAAACTATGAGTTTATAAGACTTTTATTTTTTTTTTTTGCCTTGGGTCATAAGCCTTTAATCATTTAGCATGAACAATTCAGTGGAGAATAGAACTTAAGCAAAATTGTCATCATATACAAGACTTCTAAAATCTCAACTAAATGTGCTGGCTGCCTAATCATAATGGAAACTTTTATTTTGTTTGCCAAAGACCTTTAGGGAAAACTTAGTCTCTAGTCCACAATTAAACACATTGGCTACATTGAAACTATGTTTGGTTAGAGCTATTGTCTGTACTCAAAAACAAAATTGAGTTTAGTATGAATACACAAAATTGATTGACTTTTCAAATAAAAAGAGCCATATGAAAAATTTTTAACTGACAGGTTTTTAAGTATTCACTCTCTATGTGTGTGTATATTTTTATATATATATTAATAATAAACAACTGATACATACTTTGATATACTTTGAACAAAAAAGTGTGATATTTCATGGAATTAAATGACCCAGGGATGTTCTAAGTTAAATATTCCAATTTTTACAATTTTTTCCTTAAATATTCTTAAGAAGATTAACATACTCAAGATAGTAGGTGACTCACATTTCTGAAACTCCATAGGTACAATAAAAATATAACCACTCAAGGTTAATTGTACCCAAATTCATAGAGAGGAAGTTAGTTAACAGCATAGCATAGGGTTGCTATTTTATAACAAAAAGATTTATTTAATCTGTGAAAATTAAAGTTGAATTTTAATAAGTCAATATCTCTAAAATGTTTCTATGAAATGAGATGAGATAAGGCAATCCCTTTTTCAGGTTAAAAACAACAAAAACAACACACACATTCACATATTCACAACTACACACACACACACACACACACACACACACACACACACACGCACATTGCTTCAAAGTAGCCAATGTGTTTAATTGTGGACTAGAGACTAAGTTCTCCTTAAAAGTCTTTGGCATCAGGGAGTTCCTGTCATGGATCAGTGGTTAACGAATCCGACTAGGAACCACAAGGTTGTGGGTTTGCAGACATTTTGATGATGGCCAATCTGGTTGGCATAAGATGGTACCTCATAGTAGATTTGATTTGCATTCGTCCAATAATAATAAAAAACATATTTTCATGAGTTATATTCATGTAGGTATTCTTTGGATAACTGTCTGTTTAGATCTTCTGCCCTCTTTTTTTTTTTTTTTTTTTTTTCAAATGGGGTTGTTTTTGGTATTGAGCTGCAGGAAGAGTTTATAAATTTTGGAGATTAATCCCTTGTCAGGTGCTTCATTTGAAAATATTTCCTCCCATTCTGTGGATTGTCTTTTCATTTTGCTTAGGCTTTCCTTTGCTGTGCAAAAACATTTAAGTTCAATTACATCCAATTTGTTTATTTTTGTTTTTATTATCATTACTCTAGGAAGTATAAAGGAACATTAAATGTTTTAGAAAATGGAAGACAATCGATGTGTCTGTTTATCTAGCATATAGCCTATGCTTTCAAGGAGAGAATCAAGGACAGGGACTGAGGAAGGCAAAGAAGTCTCATTCACAGTAAAAATTGTTCAGTATCACACAACTGTTTTGATAGCTCACTCTTCTGAAGTAAGTTATAGGAAAATTGTAGTTCCTTACTGAGTTTCCTGCAACTCATGTTTAAAAGAAAAACACGTGTCTTCTCTTAGACATTATATTTAAACATGTTGTATTTTATTTTGAAGCTTATGTATAGTTAACTTGTATTAAGTTTCTTATATGCACATATTTTTATTTGGGCTACTTCGGAGCTGGCTATGTTATACAGATATTACTTACCTAATTTCTGCAAAAGGAATATAAAGTATGTGTTTGAGAGTATTTGAAATTGACTTGGTCTTTTTTATTGATTTTTATTTTTTTATATTTATTTATTTATTTACTTATTCATTTATTTTTTAATTATAATTTCACCAACACAATTTTTTTTCCTACTGTACAGCATGGTGATCCAGGTACACACACATGTACACATTCTATTTTCTCACATTTTCTTTCTCCATCATAAGTGATAAGACTTATTTCCCAGTGCTACACAGCAGGAACTCATTGCTAATCCATTCCAAAGGCAATAGTTTGCATCTAACCCCAAGCTCCCAATACACCCCACTCCTTCCCCCTCCCCCTTGGCAACCACAAGTCTATTCTCCAAGTCCATGATTTCCTTTTCTGTGGAAATGTTCATTTGTGCCATATATTAGATTCCAGATGTAAGTGATATCATACAGTATTTGTCTTTCTCTTTCTGATTTACTTCACTCAGTATGAGAGTTTCTCGTTCTATCCATGTTTCTGCAAATGGCATTATTTCACTCTTTTTTATGGCTGAATAGTATTACATTGTGCATATGTAACACTTCTTCCTAATCCAATCATCTGTCAGTGGACATCTGGGTTCTTTGAATGTCTTGGCTGTTGTGAATAGCACTGCAATCAACATATGGGTGCATGTGTCTTTTACAAGGAAAGTTTTTTTCTGGATATATGCCCAAGAGTGTGGTTGCTGGGTCATATGGAAGTTTTATGTATAGATTTCTAAGGTACCTCCATATGTTTCTCCATAGTTGTTGTACCAGCTTACATTCCCACCAACAGTGCAGGAGGGTTCCCTTTTCTCCACACCCCCTCCAGCATTTATTTGTGGACTTATTAATGATGGCCATTCTGACTGGGGTGAGGTGGTATCTCATGATAATTTTGACTTGCATTTCTCTAATAACTAGTGATGTGGAGAATTGTTTCATGTGCTTGTTGGCCATCTGTACATCTTCCTTGGAGAAATGTCTATTCAGGTCTTTTGCCCATTTTTCAATTGAGTTGTTTTCTTTTTTGCTGTTGAGGTGTATAAGTTGCTTGTATATTCTAGAGATTAAGCCCTTGTTAGTTGCATCATTTGAAACTATTTTCTCCCATTTTATAAGTTGTCATTTTGGTTTCCTTTGCTGTGCAAAAGCTTGTAAGTTTGATTAGGTCCCATTGGTTTATTTTTGCTTTTATTTCTGTTGCTTTAGGAGTCTGACCTGAGAAAACATTGGTAAGGTTGATGTCAGAGGATGTTTTGCCTCTGTTCTCTTCCAGGAGTTTGATGTTTTCTTGTCTTTAAGTCTTTCAGCCATTTTGAGTTTATTTTTGTGCATAGCGTGAGGGTGTGTTCTAGTTTCATTGATTTGCTTGCAGCTGTCCAGGTTTCACAGCAGTGCTTGGTGAAAAGACTGTCATTTTCCCATTTTATGTTCTTGCCTCCTTTGTCAAAGATTAATCAACTATAGGTGTCTGGATTTATTTCTGGGTTCTCTATTCTGTTCCATTGGTCTGCCTGTCTGTTTTGGCACCAACACCACACTGTCTTGATGACTGTGGCTTTGTAATATTGCCTGAAGTTTAGGAGAGGGATGCCTCCTGCTTGGTTTTTGTTCCTCAGAATTGCTTTGGCAATTATGGGTCTTTTTTGGTTCCATATAATTTTTTTTTTTTTTTTTTTTTTTTGCTATTTCTTGGGCCGCTCCCGTGGCATATGGAGGTTCCCAGGCTAGGGGTTGAATCGGAGCTGTAGCCACCGGCTACAGTTCCAGTGAAAAATGTCCTGGGTAATTTGATAGAGATTACATTGTATCTTTTGATTGATTTGGATAGTATAGCCATTTTTATAATATTAATTTTTCTGACCCAAGAACATGGAATATCTTTCCATTTCTTTACATCTTCTTTAATTTCCTTAATGAATGTTTTATAGTTCTTGGCATATAACTCCTTTATCTCCTTGGTCAGGTGTATACCCAAGTATTTGATTTTTTTGGGGGGGTGAGATTTTAAAAGGTATTGTATTTTTGTATTACTTTTGTAATATTTCATTGTAAGTATACAGAAATGTGACTGATTTCTGAATGTTAATCCTATGTCCTGCTACTTTGCTGAATTTATTGATCGGTTCAAGTAGTTTTTGGGTTGAGTCCTTAGGGTTTTCTATATATAATATCTTGTCTTCTGCATACAGTGACAGTTTTACCTCTTCTCTTCATATTTAGATGCCTTTTATGTCTTTTGTTTGTCTGATTGCTGTACCTAGGACTTCCAGTACTATGTCTTTTTTAAAATTTGAATCATCTCAGGGTTACAAGGGCATAGGGGCTTCGAAGCATCTTGGTGCAGTGGGCTAAGACCATGATTTAGTAGTCCTCTGTATTCTCTACCAGATGGGGCATGACCCTGGAGCATCCTTATATTCCTAAGTGGGGAGGGGAAAATGTCTGTTTCTTCCTATTTTATCTTCAAAATTTTTAGTTAAGGTTAGCACAGAATCATATTTATGAATTTTATGTAAATGATGAAAATATGTAAAATAGGTAAATTCTTTCCCAAAAAAGAAGATACTTGTTGAAAATTTTGTGCAGTTCTCTGATTTCCGTGGCTAGGACTTCCAAAACCATGTTGAATGGTAGTGTTGAAAACCATCATCCTTGTCTTGTTCTTGATCTTACTGGAAATCTTTTAGCATTTAACCATTGAGAATATTTGCTGTGGGTTTGTCATATATGACCTTTATTATATTATATTGAAACAGGGTTTTGTCAAAAGCTTTTCCTGCATCTATGAGTGGATCATATGGTTTTTATTTCTCAGTTTTATAATGTGGTGTATCACACTTATTGATTTGTGGATATTGAAAAATACATCCCTGAGATAAATCCAAGTTGATCATGGTGTATAATTCTTTTGCTGTATTTTTGGACTCAGTTTGCTAGTATTTTGTTGAGGATTTTTGCATCTATATTCATCTGTTGTATTGGCTTTTAATTTTCTTCTTTTGTGATACCTTTGTATAATTTTGATATTGGAGTGAAAGTGGGCTCATAGAATGAGTTTGGGAATATTCCTTCCTCCTCAATATTTTGGAATAATTTCAGAAGTATAGATGTTAACAATTCTCTAAATATTTCATAGAATTCACCTGTGAAGCCATCTGGTCTTGGACTTTGGTTTGTTGGAAGTTTTTAAATCACAGTTTGAATTTCAGTACTTGTGATTTGTCCCTTCCTCTTTTCTATTGTCTTGCTTTAGTCTTGGAAGATTTTACTATTCTAAGAATTTGTCCATTTCTTCTAGGTTATCCATTCTATTGGCATAGGGTTTCTTGTGTTAGGCTCTTATGATCCTTTGTATTTCTTCCATGTCTGTTGCACCTTCTTTTTGATTTCTTATTGTATTGATTTGAATCCTCTCTCTTTTGGAGTCAGGCTAAGGGTTTATCAATTTTGTTGATCTTTTTGATGAAGCAGCTTTTAGTTTCATTGATATTTTCTATTTTTTTTTGTTTGTTCCTATATATTTTTTTATGCTCTGATCTTTATGATTTATTTCCTTCTGCTAAATTTGGGTTTTATCTGTTCTTTCTCTGGTAGCGTTAGATGCAAAATTAGGTTGTTTATGTGAGATTTTTGTTTCCTGAGGTAGGTTTGTATTGCTATAAACTTCCTTCTTAGGACTGCTTTTGCTGCATCCCATAGGCTTTGGATTATTGTGTCTTTGTTATTTGCTTATAGTTACTTTTTTAATTTCCTTTCTTTGATTTATTTGTATCCATTAGTTGTTTAGTAGCATGTTGTTGTGTCTCCATGTGTTTGTGTTTTTTGCAGCTTTTTTTTTTTTTTCTCTTGTTGTTGATTTCAAGTTGTAAAACATATGGTCAAAAAAGATGATTGATATGATTTCAATTTTCTTAAATTTACTGAGGTTTGATTTGTAGCCCAGAATGTGATCTATGCTACAGAATGTTCCATGTGCACGTTTGGAGAATGTGTATTCTGCTGCTTTTGGATGGAATGTTCTATAAATATCTGTGTAATGTATAATTTAAGGCTTGTGTTTCCTTGTTGATTTTTTGTCTGGAAGATCTGTCTATTGCTGTAAGTGTTATTATCAATTTCACTATTATTGTGTTATTATCAATTTCTCTTTCCAAAGAGAAAGTCCCCCACTATTATTGTGTTATTATCAATTTCTCTTTCTAAGGTTTTTAACAGTTGCCTTATACATTGCAGTAATCTTATGTTGGGTGTATATATTTTTACAATTGTTACATCTTTTCAGATTGATCCTTTTATTATGTAATGTCCTTCTTTGTCTCATAATATTCTTTATTTTAAGGTCTATTTTGTCTGATATGAGTATTGCTACACTAGCTACTCTAGTTTTTTTTTTTTTTCCATGTGGGATATTTTCTTCCACTTTTAATTTGTATGTGTCCTTAGACCTGAAGTGGATCTCTTGAAGAAAGGATATATATTTATACGGTCTTTTTTTTGTATCCATTCAGCCAGTGTATGTCTTCTGCTTGGGACATTTAGTCTATTTATATTTAAGGTAATTATTGATATTATGTTCTTATTGCAATTTTATGACCTGTTTTGAATTTGCTTTTGTTGGTCTTTTATCTTCCCTTCTTTTCTTGTTCTTTTCTCTTACGGTTTGATGAATACCTATAGTGTTGTATTTGGATTGCTTTTTCTTATTTGTGTGTTTATCTAGTGTAGATGTTTGGCTTGCAGTTACCATGAAGTTTTGATATAGGAGTCTATATACATACAAGTTTGTTTGACGTTGTTGCTCTCTTAATTACTCAAGCATCTCCAGGGTCCTGTATTTATACCTCCCTCTTCTCATGATTTCTGATTTTAGTAGCATTTTGTGTGTGGATAATTTCCTACCTGGTGAGCCCTGTCATTTGTAATATTTTTATTGCTAGTTGTGGCCTTTTCTTTTCCACCTAGATAAGTTCCTTTAGTATTTGATGTAAAGCTGGTTTAGGGGAGTTGAATTCTCTTAGCTCTTGCTTGTCTGTAAAGCTTCTTTTTCTCCTTCAAATCTGAATGGCAGCCTTGCTGGGTGGAATAATCTTGGTTGGAGGATTTTTTCCTTTCATCACATTAAGTATATCATGCCACTCCCTTCTGGTCTGCAGAGTTTCTGCTGAAAAATCTGCCAATAACCTTATCGGGTTTCCCTTGCTTGTCATTTGTTTCTTTTTCCTAGCTGCTTTCAATATTTTATGTCTTTAATTTTGGTCAGTTTGATTACTATGTGCCTCAGGTTTTTACTCCTTGGGTTTATTTTATGTGGTAATTATTGTGCTTCTTGAATTTGAGTGAGTGATTCCTTTCCCATGTTAGGGAAGTTTTTGGCCATTATCTCTTCAATTATTTTCTCTGGTCATTCCTCTCTCTCTTCTCCTTCTGGTACCCCTATAATATGCATTTAACATTGCCCAAAGTTCTCTTAGAAAGTCTTCATTTCTTTTCAATCTTTTTTTTCTCTCTTCTGTTCCACATCAGTGATTTTCATTAGTCTTCCAACTCACTTATTTGTTCTTCTGCCTCCTGTATTCTGCTAGTGGTTGCTTCTAGCAAATTTTTATTTCAGTTATTGTATTTTGTATCTCTGTGTGCTCAATCCTTAAATTTTCTATTTCTTTGCTCAATGTTTCTTGTAATTTATTAATCTTTGCCTCCAGTTTATTCCCAAGATCTTGAATCATGTTTACTATCATTATTCTAAAGTCTTTTTCATTGAGGTTGTTAATGTCCAAATCACTTAGCAGTTTCAATGATTTTTTTTCTTGTCCCCTTATCTGAATCATAATTCTCTGCCTTTTCATTTTGTATATTTTTTGGTGTGGTCTCTTTTTTGCAGGCAATAGTGTTGTAGCCTCTCTTGATTCTGATGTTTGCCCTCATTGTGGCTGAAGTTGGTATGGAGGCTTGCTGCAGGCTTCCTGATGAGAGGGACTGGTGCTTGCCCATTTTAAGTGGAGCTGATTCTTTATACCTTTCAAGAGTAGAGTCTCCATTTCGCCCAGCCCATGGAGCCCTGTGATCCCCACTGGCCCTTAACTTCATATGCTCCATGAGCTCCTCCAAATGCCAGATCCCCAGATATGGGAAAATGACTTAGGGCTCATAACTATCAATCCCATGGGTGAGCCTCTTCTGGATATATTTTTGGTAGGTTGAAGTCCATTTGTTGAAGGTTATTCTGCAGTTGGTTGTAATTTTGTTGCTTTTATGAGTGAAGGTGAGCACCAATCCTTTTACTCCACCATCTTAAACTCATCTCCTTACCTATAGTTTTATATATATGAACTCACCCACAATTAACATAAAATTAAATAATTTCAGAACCCAGATGATGTAGGTTACAGTTTGGAGTCTTATCACACACTGTGTCAACAAAGGTATAACTCTCATTAAATAAACACATATTTCTATCTTCATTTTCCCAAATACAATATATAATATATTGTACTTGTGATATATTCTATCACTTTTCTGTGTAATACCTTAGAGAAATTTCCTCAGAAAAAAACTTAAATGAGTATATAATCATTGGTCGACAGTTTTATGCAGAAACATGGATAAGTTGGAATGCAAAGACCAGATTTGAAATTTTAAAATTAAGTCCATTTGATGGTTACAACTCACATTAAATCCAATTACTGATGAAAATAATTCTAGGATATTAATGGATAAGTCTAAGTATTGAATAGGCTGGAACTCGTGCAATGTTGGATGAAATCCTTAAGAAAAAGGAAACAAAAATAAAAATACAAAAATACATATACAAGATTTCAAGTGTCCTTGGAAAGGACCTATGTACATTTGTGGCCCTGAAGCTTAAGTTTCTTTAGTTTCAATCTGCTTATCATTTAGATCAAGTAACTTTTAGCAGAGTGTATGAATTTATTGTTTTTGCTGTTTTCATTCAATACGGTGTGAGAAAAATAAAAGCATTTCATGCAACAAAAGTAAATTATTTCATAGGTTTATGAGAAAAACTGAAATGGTAACCACAGTATAGAAAATGAGGTATATTTTAGATTTCTATACATTGACCCAAGGAAGTATATGCAGATTGCAGTGTTGGGTAGGTATTGAGGGAGAATAATTTACTCTGTCAAAATAAAAGAATCAGGAAATTATTGCTAATATATTTAATCAGAGTTTTACTTCTAAAGAGAGGATTCTAAAGGCAACTAGAGAACAACAAAGATGTAATTACAAAGAAACTCTCACAACGCTAGCAGGTGATTTCTCTACAGAAATTGTGCAGGCCAGAAAGAGTAACAGATATGTTCAAAGTCTTGAAAGGAAAAAATCTGCAACCTAGAAGTCCCTACCCAGCAAGATTATCATTTAAAATAGAAGAGATAAAAATTTCTCAGAAAAGAAAAAAATACAGCAATAATAAAGCTACTCTAAAAGAAATATTAAAGAGTTTTTCATAAATAGAAAGAGTAAGAAGATATAGAAAAGAGAAAAATCACTGTTGGTAAATCAATTGCTTAATAAGCCAGTATACAGATTAAAAAATGAGTAAATAAAAAAATTGTTAAAGTGTTACGGCGGCTGCCAGCAGCCCAAGACTGGAGTGTATCAGCTCTGGTGTCAGCCCTATGGCCAGTATACCAGCTACAGCGGCTCTGTGGCCACAGTGTATCAGCTCCAGCAGTTCTTTCACCCTGCGAGAAACCAAGCGAGCACTCGGAGAGTTGGAGAACTCAGGTTTATTATGCTGGCAGGCTCAGAGGAGATCACTCTCCGAAGTCTGAGTGCTGAAGAGGGGTTTCACAAGGCTTTTTGGGCTAGTTCTTCCGGGTCCATGCTTGGCGGACTGGAGTGAGAACTGGTGAAGTAATAGACGTAGGAGTGAGTTTTACAGAAGCAAATGTGTAGAGGAGGGGTGGTTAGAGGTAGTTGACTGGGTTAGGGGCAGTTTGGCCAGATTTTGCTTAGTCATCACGGCTGGGGTGTCTCCTTTTGACCTTTTTGTCAGGTCATTTTCCCTTACAAAAGCAGTGATAACTGCAGTGAACAGAAAAAGGATGAACATGAAGATGTAAAAGAGGACATTAAAATCATAAAATGTAGGTGAGGAGAGTAAGAAAATATACACTCTTTTTTAAAGAATGTATTTGAAACTATGTGACTATCAGCCTAAAGCAAGTATATATAAGGAGTTAACATACTTGAAAAGCAGGATAATCACAAGTCCAAAACATACAATATAGTCACAAAAATCAAAAGAAGAAAGCACAAGCGTAAAATAAGAAATTATCAAGTCACAAAGGAAAAATAAAACAAAACAAAAAAGAAACACAAATAGAACACAACATCTAAAATGGCAATACATCATACTTATCTATCAATAATACTTTAAATATCAATGTACTGACAGTGTTCCAATCAAAAGATATTGAGCGACGGAGTTCCTGTCATGGCTCAGTGGTTAACGAATCCGACTAGGAACTGTAAGGTTGCAGGTACAATCCCTGGCCTTGCTCAGTGGGTTAAGGATCTGGCGTTGCCAAGAGCTGTGGTGTAGGTCATAGACGTGGCTCAGATCCTGTGTCGCTGTGGCTCTGGTGTAGGCCAGTGGCTACAGCTCCGATTAGACTCCTAGCCTGGGAACCTCCATATGCTGTGGGAGAAGCCCTAGAAAAGGGAAAAAGACAAAAAAAAAAAAAGATTTTGAGTGGAAGATTGAATTAAAGACACACAAAACAAGAGGCTACAATACACTGCCTACAATAGACCCAGTTGAGGACAAAGGACACACAAATTTTGAAAGTGAGAGAAAAGAAAAAGTCATTTGATGTGAATGAAAATGACAAGACAGCGGGGGATCACAATACTCATATCGGAAAAAATAGACTTTAAAACAAAGGATACAAAGATAAGGACAGTATATAATGAAAAAAGAATCAAAAATAGAATAGTATTTTACTTTAATCAACATATATGCACCTAGTATAGGAGCAGCCATATACGTAAAATACCAATAGAAATAAACAGAGAAGTTGATGGGAATTCAAAAATAGTAGGAGATTTAACACCCAAATTACATTAGTGGACAGATCTAGACAGAAAATCAATATGACCACAGAGATCTTAAATGACACAATAGAACAGTTAGACTTGATATTTTCAGGATATTACATGCCCTCCAAAAAAACCTAGAATATACATTATTTTCAAGTGCATGTGGAACATTCTCTAGGAGTAACCACATACAAAGCACAGAATGAGCCTCAACAAATTTAAGAGTATAGAAACTATCATAAGCATCTTTTTTTACCACAACATCATGAAATTAGAAATCAACCACAGAAAAAGAAATTTAAAAAAAGGTTACATGGAAACTAAAAACATATTACTAAAATACCAATGGTCCAATAAGGAAAAAAAAGGAAATTAAAAAATACTCGAAGGAAATGACAATGAAAACATTATACAAAATCTATGGGATGAGCAAATGTTGTTCTTAGAGGGAAGTTCATAACAACACAGGCTTTCTTCAAAAAACAAGACAACTCTCAAATAAACAATCTAATATACCTCCTAAAATAATTAAAAATAAAAGAAAAAACAAAACTTAATTTCAGCAGAAGTATGTAATCAAGATTAAGAGAAAATAAATTAGAAAGGAAAATTTTAAAAAGAGACACAAATCAATAAAATTAACAGCTAGTTTTTCGAAAGTGTAAACAAAGTCTTCACACCTCTTGTCAGTCTCACCAAAAAGAAAGAGAAAGAATTCAAAAATAAGACCAAAAAAAAAAAAAAAAAAAAAAAAAAAAAGGAGTTCCCATCATGGCTCAGTGATTAACGAATCCGACTAGGAACCATGAGGTTGGGGGTTTGATCCCTGTCCTTGCTCAGTGAGTTAAGGATCTGGTGTTGCCATGAGCTGTGGTGTAGGTTGCAAATGTGGCTCGCATCCCACATTGCTGTGGCTCTGGTGTAGGCTGGTGGCCACAGCTCAAATTAGACCCCTAGCCTGGGAATCTCCATATGCCACGGGAGTGGCTCTAGAAAAAGGCAAAAAGACAAAAAAAAAAAAAATTCAAAAAATAACAAAATAAGAAATGAGAAATAACAACTGATACTGCAGGAATATGAAAAAATTTTATGTATTTATGATTATTATGAAAATTATATGCCAACAAATTGAGTAATCTGTAAGAAAGAGACATTTCTAGAAACAGAACCCACCAAAATTGAATCCAGAAGAAATAGAAAATTTTATTTAGACAAATCACTAGAAATAAAATAGTATCTCTAAAAAAAAAAAAAGTGATTTACCATTGTGGCTCAGTGAGTTAAAAATACAACATAGTGTCCTTAAGTATGAGGGTTCAATTCTTGACCTTGCTCAGTGAGTTAAGGATTCAGCATTGCTGCAAGCTCCAGTGTAGGTCACAGACGTGGCTTAGATGGAGCCGGTGTTGCCATGGCTGTGGCATAGTCCTCAGCTGCATCCCCAATTTGATGCCTAGACTGGGAACTTCCATATGCAGCAGGTGTAACTATAAAACAAAGCACACAAAAACCAAAAACCTCCTTATAATAGTCTAGGACCTGATGGCATCATAGGTGAATTCTACTAATGTAGAAACAAGAACTTATACTGATTCTTTTCAAAAGTTTCCAAAATTTGAAGAGGAAGGAACATTCCCAAAGACATTCTATGAAACCACTGTTATAAAAGTAATATGAATTCTATGAAACCCAAACCAGATAAAGACACTATCAAAAAAGAAAATTACAGGCCAATAGCTTTGATGAATAAACATGCAAAATTTCTTAACAAGATATTATCAAACTGAATCCAACAACACATAAAAAAGATCATAAACTATGACCAAGCAGTCTTCATCCATAGTTCACTAGTTTGGTTCAACACATGCAAATCAATTAATATGATACACCACATCAATAAAAGGAATGACAAAAACCTTATAGTCATCTCAAAATTATTACTCAGATATTGCCTCATCAGTGTCACTGAAAGGAGGATTGCAATAGTAGCAAAGTGGCAAATGTCTATTTGCCCAATTGAAAAATACTGAGAGGTATAAAATCTCTTTCAATGTGTTTATTTCCTGTAGTCATGGTTTAAATATCCAAGCAGATAATATCTGAAAATTCCATTAAACAAAACTGCCTGCACTTTAAGAGGAAAACATGATTATTGCTTAATGCATAAAATTTTCCCTAATCACCTTGGTTGAATGTATCTCTCTCCATTTCATAAAATGAATCTGCATTTACTGAATAATCACACATTGAGAAATGGTGACATTAAAATAAGGCATCTGTAAATTGCAGAAAAATACTCTTTAATGCTAAAAAGAATATACAGCATTTAGATTATTTGTCCACACAAATAATTTCACTCATTTTAAAATATATTTAGATAGTAGACTAGAATCATGTTTATTTTTTAGGAAGTAAGTAATTGCTTTTCATACATATAAGCTTTTCATACATATTTGCTTGTCAGATGTTAAATATCATATAAGAGTTTAGATTTCCCCTTACTGTATTTCTCAGTTTTGAATTTTATTGTCTGTAAACTGAAATAAAGAGCAAATAAACAATTTTAAGTAAGGAATACACCAGCTTTTTTTGAATTAATTAGCTAACATTTATTTCTGTTAGTATAGATTAAATGTTATCAATTTAGGGAAAAAAGTATTTACTATACATCAGAAAAAGCTTAAAGTTATTTATTTAATTGTAAATTAAACTTACTAATTCCCTTCTAATGAAGTAGCATATTAATTATCATTGATTCAAAGCTAAAATTTTTCCCTTTTATCTTCTGACAAAAACTTGCCCTCTTTTTTTATTTCAAGATACCCTAATGTGTGCACCTACAAGCATCTTATATTAAAATATTTACTAAAGGTGTATAAACATTAAATTATCTCAGAATTCTTTATACATTTGTTATAAAGCACAAAACTAAGATATTCTATGACATGATATGATGAATCATAGTGGGTTTCTCCAACAAAAATTTGTAACCATTTTCTATTATATACATGTATGACTTAGTTCAATTTGAGAAAAACTTGGAAGTTGTTCTAAGTTCTGAAGCTAAATAATTCAACGAATTAAATTTTTAAAAAGTAACAGAAAGCATCAAAAGTAGAATAGACTAACATAATATCTAATCAGTTAATCAGAATAAATGAAATGGTAAAATCTGAGAGAACAAAGAAAAAAGATTGAAAAAATAATAAAGAAGAATTTAGTGCACATAGGAAACTATGCAAAGAATCAATATCAGAATCATAGGATTTGCAGAACAAATAGAAAGGAAAAAAGGGTTGAAAAAAAAATGGGGTAATTTCTAAGAACATCCAAAATCCGAGGTGAGGCTTTGACAATGAAATTCATGAAGCTAATAAATCATTCTAATTTAATTTGTAATGATTTCCTCAAAATGAATATAAGTAATACTGTTAAAAATCAAAACCAGAGAATTTTAATAGCAGTAAGAGAAGAAAATAGCTTATAAAAAACAAACAATCAGGCTATGGGCAAATTTTTTAGTAGAAACTTTATGAGAAATAGTATATCCAAAATGCTGTAGGGAGTGACAAGCACATCATGGCAGCTTGAATCATTTCTGTTTTTCTCATTCCCATTTTTTTTTTAGGAAATAGTTAGACATCTACAAATAAACATGTGCTTAAGCACTTTACTCCAAGAGATCTGGGACTCTTGCCCAATGACCACATGAAAATTTATAAGACCTTTCTAAGTCTGTAGTCTCTAGACATCAGAAAAATTGCTTCGTTCCCATTACCATGATTGGGAAAAACACCTCAAGAGTGAAAATCTGGACAGATATCCATGGGTGAGACTGAATTTGCAGAAGTCTAGCTTGTCTAGGGGAAGATTTCAGAATGCCATCAGTGCAGGTTAAAGAAGAGTTTGAAGGCAAAGGAAAGGAAGGAATTGAACAGAATCTGTTCCCTTCTTAAGTCAAAACAGGAAGAGCCTATGCTGTTTGGCAGTGGTCACCAGTGACTTTTCCCACACAGGGAGCAGAAAATGCAGTTGGTGAGTGACTGGCTATCCAGTTGGTGTGGGTTATTTCTAGAGAAACCAATTTCTCTATATCAGCACCCTGATTTTGAGAAGAAATATCTATGATTTGGAGGAAGGAGGAGGACGGGATGGAAACAGTTAAGAATATTAAAGCACATTAAAATAATGCAGTTCCTACTGTCTGATTTGGAATTTAAGCTGAAAGTTGGACCACATCCTATGAGAGTACCCCACATGAAGATCGCCACAGTGGGCTCATGAATATCAGCAAAGCCCCAAATGCTAAACTCACCCCTTCCACCACTCTGCTACTCACTTCCTGTATGCAATCCAAAGCGAATTTGTGAGAGTGGGCTTAAGTAGACAGGGAGCATGCTCATCAAATAATACATTTATAAGAGGAGAGGAAACTAAGATATAAAACATTATAGAAAGCCTCTACAGCTATTTTCTTTTATCAGAAAAGCAAATATTTAAAGAGGAGAGGAGAAGGGGGCAGAAAGTTTATTTTTAAAAAAAATAGGAGTTGCTGTTGCGGTGCAGCAGAAACGAATCTGACTAGGAACCATGAGGTTGCAGGTTTGATCCCTGGCCTTGCTCAGTGGGTTAAGGATCTGGAACTGTCATGAGCTGTGGTGTAGGTCACAGATGTGGCTCAGATCTGGCATTGCTGTGGCTATGGCCAGTGGCTACAGTTCTGATCAGACCCCTAGCCTGAGAACCTCCATATGCTGCAGGTGCGGCCCTAAAAAGACAAAAGACCGAAAAAAGAAAAAATGAAAAAAATTGTATCTGAGAACTTTCGAAACCTAGGGCAGGATTTGGACATAAAAGTGCATAAAGCCAAATATAATATCCTATTTCCCCAATAGAAAAAAGAAAAGACCTTCTCCAGGACACATTTTAACTAAACTCTCAGCAATCAGTATTATGGAAAAAATGTTAAAAGAAGTCAGGAACAAAAAGAAGTAACCAACAATAAAACCCCTAATAAATCCATCAGTGAATTTTTCAGCAGAAATGGTAGCAGGCCTGGAGAAAGTGAAATGACACACTTAACATATTATACCTCTTGGTCTTTTCCAATATAATCTAATGACTCTTTTCTCTTTGTTGCCATTGCAATGGTATTTTCAGTAGCTTTGATATGGAACATCATCCTAATTCTTCTCACTCAACTGGACACCAGACTCCACAGTCCAATGTACTTTCTACTCAGTTAACTCTCCTTCATCGGCCTGATATACACAGTATGCCCAAGATGGCAATTAACTTTCCTTTTTTTTTTTTTGTCTTTTTGCCATTTCTTGGGCCGCTCCTGCGGCATATGGAGGTTCCCAGGCTAGGGGTCTAATCAGAGCTGTAGCCACCGGCCTACGCCAGAGCCACAGCAACGTGGGATCCAAGCCATGTCTGCAACCTACACCACAGCTCACGGCAAGGCCAGATCCTTTAACCCACTGAGCAAGGCCAGGGACCGAACCCTCAACCTCATGGTTCCTAGTCGGATTCGTTAACCACCGCGCCACAACGGGAACTCCCATCAATTAACTTTCTGTCCAGAAGTAAAGTGTTACTTTTTAGGCTGTGATATTCAAACATTTGTTGCCTTGGCCCTTGGTGGAACCGAAGCCCTTGGTTTCATGTCTTATGATTTCTATGTGGCCATCTGTCATCCTTTACATTACCCTGTACATATGAGCAAGATGATCTGTTGGTTCATGGTCACATGTGTATGGACCAATTGTTCTATCAACTCTTTAACACATACAGTGCATGTATTTCAACTTACTTTCTATAGATCTGAATTGTTAATCACTTCATGGTTCTAGCTTCCTACGCCTGCATGCTTACTGTGGTGTTCCAGATGAGTTCAACAAAAGGACAGACAAAAGCTATCACCTTATTGTGGCAAGCCTGTTATATGTGACCACTCTCTCCATCTATACAAGGCCACATTCCTTGCATTCCCCTGAAGAGGATAAGATAGTAGCTGTGTTTTATACTGTTATTACACCTCTTCTGAACCCATTTATCTACATCTTGGGGAATAAAGGAGTCATGGGTGCCTTGACTATTCATGCAGAAAATTTGACTAGGAATTCCTTATTGACTCAGATTGATCAACATAAATACATGGGCCTAGAGTACTGTTGTGCAATATGAAAATGATAAAACTGCCTAGAAATATTTGAATTATAGGAAATGTTTATGAAACAAAGTATAAAAGTCTTGAATACTCCTGATATCAGAATTTCCTCCAGCATTTCTACTGGAAATTCATGGATTTTCAATACAGAAGGTAAAGGTACAGTGTAATTTCCAAATTAGTTAGCTTCTAAAGCAATATAATTCAACTCTTAACCTGATGTTTCCTTATTAGAAATATTTTGAAATGGATATTTAACACCTGAGATGCAATGCATAGAAAACAGTTTCTATGGAAAGGTTCATTTGTGCCATATATTACATTTCAGATATGTGATATCATATGTTATTTGTCTTTCTCTTTCTTACTTCACTTAATATGAGACTCTCTAGTTCCATCCATATTGCTTCAAATGGCATTATTTTGATTTTTAAAGGCTGAGTAGTATTCCATTGTGTATATATACCACACCTTCTTAATCTAATCATCTATCAATGGGGAGGGAGTGGGATGGATTGGGAATTTGTGGTTAATAAATGCAAACTATTGCCTTTGAAATGGATAAGCAATGAGATCCTGCTGTATACCTCTGGGAACTATGGCTAGTCACGTATGATGGAGCATGATAATGTGAGAAAAGTCAATGCACACATGTATGAGTAACTGGGTCACCTTGCTATACAGTACAAAATTGACAGAACACTGGAAACCAGCTATAATGAAAAAAATAAAAATCTTTATAAATGATAAAAAAACATAGTTTATTCTAACACATACTATTAAGGAAATCTAGAAATGACTAAATCTTAATAGAGAGCAAGGTATGTAAACCACTCATTCAACATATATTTAATACTTTAATAATGTGTTTAGCACTGGTGATAACCAAGTAATCAAAGATAAAAATGATAGATATATCTGATATCATAAAGTTCACATTTCAGTATAGGGAGACATTCAGTAAATCAAATAATTTTATCCTACACAAAAAGTAATATTTTTCATGAAAAAATAAAATTTCTATAAAATTCCATTTTCTAAGTGAAAACTAAGGTGGTCAAGAATGAAGTGAAAAAAGAAATTAAGTCAGATGGATATGTGGTGATATGTTATCTAAATAGAAGAAGTAAATGAGGTTGTCCTTAGTAGAGAAAATATTTGGCAAACCAAAGAAGGTCAAAGAGTAAATTACTGGGCTTCAGGAATTGAGTAGATGTAATGGAGACAGAATTTGTAATATGAAGTAGACTAATATAAAATTTGGTCATTTAATAAGATAAGAAATTATAACTAGGTTTTGTCAACAGGATTGAAATGGACTGTTAAGACATTGTAGCAGTCTCATTGTGATAAAATATCTTGGACCAAAGTGGTTATTGTGGAGAAGCAAGAAGTAGCCAGATTCCATAGAAAAATGCAAGGCAGACATTTGTTGTTCAGGACAGATCAGATGTGAAATGTGGGGAAACTGAAAGAGCTCAGAATCAGGCTAAGATCATGCACCGCTCAGCTGGGAAAATGGAATTTCCAATAATTTCATTAAAGAAAACTAGAGCTGTATAGCACTGGAAATTATAACTAGTCACTTATGATGGAGAATGATAATGTGAGAAAAAATAATGTATACATTCATGTGTAACTGGGTCATCTTGCTGTATAGTAGAAAATTGACAGAACACTGTAAACCAGCTATAATGGAAAAAATAAAAATCATTATTAAAAGACAAAAAATAAATAAATTTAATAGAGTAAATAAAAAAAAAAGAAAACTAGAGTTAAACAATTTCCATCATTGTATTCTGTATTCTCCTTTGATGTTGGTTCTTTTGTCCCAGTAATGATAATTATTGTTATTATGACTTTCATTCTCTTTGAATTAAAGCTTGGCACCAGTTTCTCAATATGTTTATAAGACCCAAGTATTTTTCTACATCTCAATAATGTAAATATTTTTATTGTTATGTAGCATTCTACTGTAGGACTAAGTCACAATTGTTGCATCTGCTGTAAAATGTTTGCTATTATAAATAAAACTGATTAAAAACTTCCTATACAAGTGAGTGAATTGTGCATATAATTACTGCCATAGAATAAGCTCCTTTGTAAAACCTCCATCATGTCATATAGTTATTTTATTTATTTATTTATTTATTTATTTTATTACAGTTGACTTACATTGTTCTGTCAATTTCTACTGTACAGCAAAGTAACCCAGTCATTCTGGGCTTAATCAGAATCTACACACACAGGACAACTTTGAGAGGGTGTATTTACTGAGAAGTGTATTTACCAAGAGGGTGTGACCCTAGCTTGTTTACAATAAGTTGACACATTGATCATACTTGATTCCTTACAAATTCATGGTAGTATTGAATATGCTTTAAATTTCTGTCATGTTTAAAAGGTATATTTATTGTTCTCTTTACTGCTTTTCAATAAAGACAGAATTCTGAGGCCTTTTCTTAAGCATTAGGGAGTTACTAATTAGGATTTCTCTCACTTCAGATTCCAAATACAGTATGTATCACAGAAATTATTAAAAACATTTAATGGCATAAAATCTTCACCATAAAGTTGAAGACCTCAATCTTAGGCTATGCTGTATTATGTTAAAATTCATTTGATATGTTAAAGTGCCCCACCAAAACATTCAGTTCAGAAGCACCTAAAAGATACCTGCATCTCCTTTCCCTCAAAAGAAAAAAGTCTCCCACATCCCACCCCCCTATTCCAACACCTAAAGTCATTTCCCTGATTTTGGCAAAATTCCAAACTAGAGCTTCAGTTGACATTAATATGAAAATAAATTTATTGAGGACTGGGAGACTTTATGATATTATATTTACCAATAGATTTAAACAAATTAAAAATCCAACTAAAGAAATTTAATTACTTGGACCTTCAATGTGAGCTAAGAAAATTAAAATAACATCCACTTAAAGTGTGTTTTAAACCAAAGCCAGAACATTTTGGAGGAGAGAGGAAGAAACATTATCATTTTTTTTCACTTTGTTAGATTTTAGAATGACTTTACTCTTATTATACCCATTAACAAATAATCACAAATTTTACCTAAACAAGTTTTTCAAAGTAATTAAATATGTATTTTTATCACAATACAACCTGTCCAGATTATTATTCTAATCCACATATATTTTTTCATTGCATCCCTAATTTTCCCTTGAATTTTAAGATTTGCTGTCACTAAAAATCTTTACTGTACAGTTAATTTAAGATTTAGTAGCTCATTTCAGGAGATGAAAATTAAAGAAATATGTAGAACTGAAATCCATGGATATAGATAATATGCTACATTCTTAATATTTTCAGGCAATAATAAAATAGAGTTTAAGAAACAAAAGTGTAAATAGCTAGCACTCCTCTCCTATGGAGACATACAATTTGCAAAAATGTTTGAGTGGACCTGCTTAAATTTTCAATATGTATTTGTAATTTTTTAAATAGTTGACTTATTTTACATATTTTAATCATTCCCAAAATATTGGTAAATATGATTTTGTGCTAAATTTAGCATAGAAACTTGAAGGTAAAATAAGGAAGAAACAGACATTCCTCCACCCCATTAGAAATACAAGGTGCACCAGAGTCATGCTCTCTCAGGTAGAGTACACACAGATGGATTGAATCCTGGTCTAGACTACTGCAATAAGATCATCCACAGCCCCTTTGCCCTTATAACACTGAAATGATTCAAACTCAAAAAAAGACCAAATAAATCTCAAATACATACTTTTATATTCTTTCTGAAGAAATCATATAATTAATATATGTATAACCTACCAGCCCTGAAATAGCCCAAATAAAAAATATTATGTGTAAGAAAAATAATAAAATTTAACTATACATAATCATTGAAGTAAAATGCATTTTAAATACAATATCTGAGAGTAAACACGTTTTTCTTTTAAATATAAGTTGCAGTAAACTCAACAAGGAACTACAATTTCTTCTGACTTGCCTCAGAGGTATAGACAATTCTAGTTACATGATACTGAATGATTTTTACTGTGAATGAGACTTCTTTGCCTTCATCAATTCATGTCCTTGATGCTCACCTTGAAAACATAGGTAAGCTCTAGATAAACAGACATATCAATTGTCTTTCATTTCATAAAACATTTAAAATTCCTCTCCACTGATATATATTGCCTCTTATAATAACTGCTGTGGTGCAGTGGATTAAGAATCTACCTACAGTGGTTTGGATTACTGTGAAGGCATGGATTCCACTCCTAGCCCAGGGCAGTGGGTTAAAGGATCCTGCATTGCCACAGCTGAGGCATAGGTTGAATCTGTGGCTCAGATCAAACCCTGGCCCAGGATTTTCCATATGCTGCAGGTATAGCCAGAAAAATAGAACAAAATTCCCTTCAGCTCCACTTAAAGGTTGTAATTAGAGATTCATAGTAATTCCTTCTTGGATAATCATTTTTAAATAAAATTGTATCACTTGTAGGTAACAGAAAGAACCACATGTATTCTTAATTATTGAACTATTTAATGTGGCAATGCTACAGAGGCATAAAAAGATTTTTAATATTCCAAAAATTTTACAAACCATAAAGGAAATATTATCACTCTATGACTATTATCATATTATGACTTTGTAAGATTATGCCTATTTTTTGCCTTGGACAATATGCCTTTAATCATTTAGCATGAAAAATTCACACAAAATTCAAATTTTTTAGGAGTCATTTTTTCAATCTTATACAAGACATTTAAAAGTCTCAAGTTAAATGAGCTGGCTCCGTAATCATATGGAATCTTATATGGAAACTCATATATTTTTGCAAAATTCCTTTAGGGAAAACTCAGTCTCTAGACCACAATTAAACACATGAGCTACATTGCAGAAGATGTTTTGTTAGAGCTGCTATTTGCACTCAAGAAAAATAATTGTATGAATACTCAAAATATTTTTTCAATGAAAAACATCAGATAAAAATCTCCTGTCAAGTTTTATAAAAGCATTACTTAACTATTTCAGCATATAGATAAATAAGGATTGTATTTCATACTGTAATAACCAACTGATATAGGCTCTGATATTTTTTGAACAGTGACATATGATATTTCAAGGAATTATCTGAGCCAGGAGATGTGCTATGTTGTGGGTGGAAGAAAACAGGGCCATAAGACTCAAGCTTGAAAGCACATAGCTAGAGAAAGGAAAGAGAATAGACTATAAAAGTCATGGAAAACCATGACCTCCTCTTGGAATGTCAAGAAGGTTATGCTAAGAAAGAACTGTAGATAGTTAAGACTTATGGGCCCTGTGAGGGGAACAAACAGGCCTGCTGTTAAGGTTAATGTATGCCTTCCTGAAGGATAAGATCTGATGATTGTTAGAACAGACTCTGTTAATCATAATCCCCCCAGGTTTGTGTTTTATCTATAGTCTCTTCCCCCCATGTTTTTTGTTTACAATTCTAATAAAAGATAGACCCGTTTGCTCTGGGCAATGGCTTGCTACAGCATTAGGCTTCTCTGTGTCTCCTTCAAGCTGATCTCCAGGTGTCACCTAAAATTCTAATTGTTACAGATGATGACAAGTGGTGACCCCCACCCTGCCCCCGCCACATGATTTAAAGAGACAGTGACTCTGGAAGGATAGTTAGCTCCGTTGCTCCAAGACTACAATTTCCCCTGACAAGGTAAGAGAAAAAGAAACTGTATTAGGATTCTCCAACACAGGAATCTAATAGGAGACTAAAATGGGAAACTCCCTGTGGCCTCAGCAGAGAAAATATATAAGAGTGTTACAAACGTTAGGAATGGCTGCAGGGGTAAACATTCACATGAAAGCTTTGTTAAAATTGTTGTCTAATATTCAGCATTGCTGCCCATGATTTCCAGAGCATGGAACTTTTGATTTAGAAATCTGGAAATAAGTAGGAAGGACCCTTATTAAACAAAGACACACAGAGAAGGGAGAAATAGGCCCATAAGCAATTGTAACTTGACTATGGTCAAGAGTGACTACCCCCGTTGTTTCTGAGGCGGAATATGCCACTTTGCCCTTACACGAGGAAAAAAGAAGTGATAATGAGGAGGACAAGGGGAAGGAAGAGATAATATGGGAGAAGACACGTACTGCCCCTTCCCCTTCTGCCCCTCCATTGGAAACAAAGTTAATCGATGCGAAGCTCCTATGCAAAAAATCTGTAACACCAATTGAGCTACTCTACCATTCTGGTCCAGTGCGTCCCTGCTTCCCAATCTCCTACGGTGATGCAGAAATGTATGTCAGAGGCCTTTAAGACTGAAAAAATAGGAATGTTCCCGGGAATAAGAAGGCAAGGCAGAAATTGGGAACATGAAGGACTTCCTTTTAGCATGGTAAAAGAATTCCAAGAGTCTGTCGAACAATATGGTATACAGAGTCCATACACCATAGGGGTACTTTAAACTATAGCAGCGAGTACCTCTGTGTGTATGTGGGACTGGAGTATGTTAATGAAAACCCTTTTAACCCCTGCTCAGTATGCAGTTTTTACTCAAAAATTAAGGGACGCTTGTATACAACAAGCTATGAGAAATCTTGATAATAGAGTAAATATATCTTATGAACAGTTATTAGGATAAGAGCAATGGGATATGCCTCATCAGCAAGCCCACCTTCCTCCTCTGGTAAGGGAAAAAAATTACAGAAATAGTCAGATGAATCTTTACTAAGATTCCACTGTCAGGAAAATCTCAGGGCTCCTTTGCTCAGATTAGACAAGGGCCTAATCAACCTTACATGGAATTGGTTAATCAACTCCAAGAGGCAGTATAAAGACAAATTGATAATCTCAAAGCTGCTGAAGCCTTACTAATGTCTCTAACAGTGGAAAATGCTAATGAGGACTATAGAAAAATTATAAAATCCCTAAAACTGATCCCCCAATATCCAACAGCGACCATTGCTCAATATATTAAAGCTTGTCAGAATGTGGGCTCAGAATCTTATAAAGCTAAGCTTTTAGCAGTAGCCCTTAAACAAGGACCAAATCTGGCCATCTGTTTAAATGTGGAAAAAGGGGACATTTTTAAAAAGAATGTAGAATAGAAAATAGTAGAGGCCCCCCTAATAATTTGAGAGAACCTGGTATATGCCCAAAATGTAAAAAAAGGAAAACATTTGGCTAATTTGTGTAAGTCCAAATTTGACAAAGAGGGCAATTCTATCTCTTAGTCCTGGCAGGGAAACTGGAAGATGGGCAACCCTTCCCTAGCCCAAGAACAAAGAAGGAGGTCTTTTTCCCAGAGATGAGAGACCTGGACTGCCCAGCTCTAGGAACCTCAGTGGCCACCTTATGGTCTGCCACAAGAGGAAGCACAGGATTGGATCTCCCATTAAGTAATGATGTCATTTGTGATGAACTGGGAAAGGTTTGTCTTCTCTCCACCAGAGTTTATGGACCCTTACCTAAAGGAATGGTGGGATTAATAATTGCCAGGTCTAGTTCTACTTTAAAAGGGATACAAATTCTCCCGGGAGTTATTGATTTGGATTATTTAGGTGAAATAAAAATAATTGTGCAAGTCCACCAACTTACTGCCTTACAAAAGGGCCAAAAATTGTTTAATTATTGCTTCCGCCTTTCTGGACTCCTCACTCAGGCATTCAAGAAAAAGGAAAAGCTAATTTTGGAAGCTCTTCTCATAAAAGAGAGCAATACTGGCTTGCTGAAATAGGAGAACATAAACCTCTTTTCCAACTACTCCTAGAAAATCAATTCTTTGAAGGGTTAATAGACACTGGAGCCGATGGGACAGTTATTTCTTGTCAAGACTGGCCTCCAGAATGGAAAACAGAGCCTGCTCCTGATGGGGAGTTGGGGGACAACTGAGAGATCGAAAAAGTAAAAAGGAATTACAATGCAAAGGACCAGATGAGAGGACTGCTGTTATTTAGCCTTATGTTTTGCCTATTGCAATAAATCCGTGGGGCCGAGATTCACTCTAACAATGGAAGATAAAAATTCAAACTTTTATTTCTGACTGCCACTGCTCAGGCGCTACTATACCCCCTAAACTGGAAAACTAATAAACCTGTGTGGGTTGAGCAGTGGCCATTAAAAGGGGGCAGATTAGAACATCTTAAATGGCTTGTAAAAGAACAGTTAGAGGCAGGACACATAGAGCCTAGTGTTAGTCCCTGGAATTCTCCTGTTTTTTTTTTTTTTGTTTTTTTTTTTTCATACATTAAAAAATCTGGAAAATGGAGAATATTACATGATCTCAGATCTATTAATTCAGTGATTCAACCTATGGGCCATCCAGCCATCCAGGGGTCCCCTCCCCAACTATGGGCATTAGGCATTGATCATTAGCCATTTAAAAGGATCCTTTTTTAAAATACCCTTAGCAGAACAAGATAAAGAAAAGTTTGCCTTAATCATCCCTTATGTTAATTGTGCCCCTCCAGAAAGTTATCAATAGCGAGTTCTCCCTCAGGGAATGATTAAGATCCCAACCATTTGTCAGCTTGTAGTGGAACATGCCTTAAAGCCCATTTATGAACAGTCTCCTCAAATAATGATTTATCATTATATGGATTATATTTTATTTGCCCATCCAGAATCATCTGTCCTTTTAAAGTTATTAGAAAAATTGCCACAACACTTTCCAAAATATAGCCTACAGATAGCCCCTGAAAAAGTACAGCGACAACTGACCTGAAACTATTTAGGACAACATGTGTTTGCTCAATGTACTAAACCTCAAAAGTTGACTTTACAGAGTAATGTAAAAACTCTTAATGATGTACAACAATTGATGGAAACAATTAATTGAGTATGACCTATGTTAGGAATTAAAAATGAAGAAATTAAAAATCTCTCAGTGTTGTTAAAAGAAGAGGACTTAAATTCCCCTTGAGAGTTAACATCTTTAGCAAAAAAAGAGTTAAATTTAATTTAACAAAAAATTAACTCATACTTATCATAGATGTGACCCTTATTTGCCTCTTGTCTTATTTATCCTGCATATGGAAGTATTTTCAGCAGCATTAATTGGATAAAATATCAATCCTAATAAATGTGTTGAATGGGTATTTCTTTCATTAACACCTAAACATACTTTGACTCCCATAATTGTAAATATTGTAAACCTTTTTTTAAAAGCCAGACAGAAATCTATACAAATATTAGGACAGGATATACAACAAATCATTTTTCCTCTTTAAAGAGCATGTTTCAAAATTGCTATTGCCACTTCTATAGATCTACAATAGGCATTAGCTGATTTTACAGGAAAGATAATTATCATCTTCCCAAACATCCATTATTTAAACTTTGTGAAGAACAATTTTTGGTGCCTGAAGGGATTATTAAAACCTTCCCCACTTCAGATGCTAAATATTTGTTTACAGATGCATCTGGAAAAACTCATCACTATGGAATTACCTGGTTTGAAAAAGATTGGAAGTCAGTCAAAGGAACTTCTACGGATCCACTCAATATTTGGAATTGTTAGCAATATTTAAAGCTTTACAAATGTTTTCCGATCCATGAAACATTATTAGTGGTTCTCAATATGCAGTAAAATTAATTCTTCAATTTCCAATGACTGAGTGAAAAATCCCATTGGATAAGCAGTTTGCTTTATTGTTAACTTTAAAAAACCTACTCACTCAGAGACATGCTCTTTTGTATACTGGACATGTCTGGTCTCACACAGACTTGCCCAGTTGGTTACAAGTAGGGAATCATAAGGCAGATAAATTAGTAAGTTTCTGTTCTTTTGAAGAAGCTAAACACTCTCCTAATCTTTCTCATGAAAATTGGAAATCTCTTAGAAAGAGATTTGATCTTGTAGTTCTAGAGGCAAAACAAATTGTAAGAACTTGCCCTGATTGTCAATTGTTTCAACCTATAGGTTTTCCTGGAGGAACAAACCCCAGAGTCTTACAGTCTAATTAGATATGGCAAACATGTTACTCATTATCCTAAATTTGGAAAGGCTAAGTTTATCCATGTCTCAATCAATACTTAGAGTGGTACCTCCCATAGTAAAGAAAATGTCAAAGCAGCGTTTCAGCATTTAGTTTCAGCTTTTGCACAGTGGGGAAAACCTAAAGAAATTAAAACAGATGATGGACCTGCTTCTATTAATAAAACATTTAAAGAATTCTGTCAGCTTGGGGAATAACTCATAAAACAGGAATCCCTTACAATCCACAAGTTCAAGCAATTGTTGATCAGGTACATCTCACACTGAAAATTTTCCTTAAGAAACAAAAAGGGGGGGGGAATAAAGCCTGGTGGCCTAATATAACACCACAAGCAGCATTGGATTTAGCCTTATATACTTATGATTTTTTAAACTTGAGAGAAGATACACTTGCCCCAGCTCAAAAACATTTTTACACTGAAGAAACAAAGTACTCAAGGATTAAAACCAAAAGCATATTTTAGGAATATCGTTTCTAAACAGTGGGAAGGGCCCCTTTCACTCTTAACATGGAGTTGAGGGTATTCTTGTGTTTCTACAGATAATGGACCATTGTGGGTTCCTGCCAGAGACACCAAGCCTTGTCATGGATTGGTGAAATATCCCACAAAGGACTCCCCTGAATCAATTCCAACTTGTACAGCCAATGTAGGAGATGGACTCAGCCTTGCAATATCAGAGGAGAATGGAGATGAGTGACATAGTCGCTAACCAGGGGACAATAGCTACTCATAAAACAGCTCCTAATGTCACCTGAGGAGGAATAAAAAGGTCCACTCAGCAGGCTCAGTGCCAGCTCCAGGAACAAAGGGCACCTATCGATCCTGAGTCTATGTTGCCGGCTATGACAGCCATAATTTCCATTAACACAAAGGTAGTTTTCTGGGGAATATTGCTTAGCTATTTAACAGGAAATCTTGGGCAATATACTTATTGGGCACATGTTATCTACCCCCCTATATTTGATCCAGTGACTTGGGTGTCCTCAGAAATTCCTATAAGTACAAATGATTCATTTGCTGGTGGAATAGATTTAAATCCACAATACCTGAACGAAAATGAGCATTGTGTGAAAGTAAAAAACAAATGTCACTTTTTTGGAAAATTCCTTTCCCTCAATTTGTTTTACAATAAAATCTTCGTTGTCGCCCTGCCTAAAAGTAACAAATCACTAGTTTTTACACGTGTAGGAAAAAGTTGGAAATGAAAAAGCCAATTTGACTTTTATTGGAGCAGCTGGATTTTATATACCTAAAGAAACACCAGTGGAGTTCCCATTGTGGCTCAGTGGTTAATGAATCTGACTAGGAACCATGAGGTTGAGGGTTCGATTCCTGGCCACACTCGGTGGGTTAAGGTTCCAGCATTGCTTTGAGCTGTGGCGTAGGTGGCAGACATGGCTTGGATCCTGCATTGCTGTGGCTGTGGCCTAGGCCAGCGGCTACGGCTCCAATTAGACCCCTAGCCTGGGAACCTCCATATGCCATGGGTGCGGCCCTAGAAGAGACAAAAAAAAAAGAAACACCAGTGATACACTCTCCCTCCATAGCCCTTGTTGGACAAAGATAGTATATCAAAGTGATTGGAATCAGGTCTCCTGCTTAGGCAATCAAGAATATCAATATCCAAATGGTGATTTAACTTTTATAGCTAGAGGTCCTTGAGGCTTCCTAGGATCAGCCAACGATTCAAAGAACATTTTTTGCTTTGACCAACTGGTTAAACAATGTATGTTTTGGTGGCATGATGGTCTCTCTGGACCTATAGCAACAGTTCTTAGGAAAAATGAAACATTACCTTGGCGTACTAAGTCATGGAAATTGGGTCTTACCTTTTTTCCATGACAAGTGAGTCATGGACAATATGCAAAAGTAGAAGAGTGTTATAGTCTCTCTCTTGTAAATAATTATACTTCCTAGATAACTGTTTGTGTTTCTAAGCCTTATATACTTTTTCTTTCTAAAAATCTGATCATAAAAAGGGAGTATGGTATAGATTTTTATATAATTCAAGCCAAAAATGGAGTTTTTCATCATTGCCTTTCTTATAAAAACATTAGTGCATTTAATAATTGTAACCTGATAATCCTTAAACAATGTACATCCTCTTGGATTTCTGTAAATTGTTCTGATCCTTATATGCATCCTTTGGGGGCTGGATTGTTACATCAAATTACTAAATTTTGGCAGTTAGGAAAAACAACAAAAGGATTTATTGGATGGTTAATATTGGGAATAATAGCTCTAACTTCTTTGATAGCTGCAAACTGCACATCATCTTAACCAATTTATGGTAAATGCTGCTCAGGAAATGTTACAACAGACCAACATTGATAAACAAGTCCTTTCTCGACTTGATGCTCTTGAATCTGCTGTTGAATATATTGGCCAGGAACAAAAGGATATGATTTTTCAATCTAAGCTACCATGTGATCCTCAAAACTCACATATTTGTGTGACTTCTCTTGTTTATAATCATTCCCAATCTCGGACACAAATTAAAGCTAACTTAAAGGGAGCCTTTGCTGGAAACTTGTCTGAGGAGATACTAACTCTTGATGACACTTTATACCAGCAGTTATTAGAAGCTCAACAATGCTTAAAAGACAAATGGAAAGACTCATGGCTCTCCTGGTTAGAAAATAATCCATGTGTGCTCCTAAGCATCCTAATAATAAATACTGGATAATTATAATATTTGAAATTCTTCCTTTGCTATTTTTCCTTTGTCTCTGCAGGAAGCTCCTGACTATCCCGTGTCAAATGACCCAAGATACGAAGGATATTATGATGATTGTGGACACCACACCTCCCAAACTTCTGAGACCTAAGAGGAATTTAAAAAACAAAAAATGAGGAACTGTGGGTAGAAGAAAACAGGGCCATAAGACTCAAGCTTGAAAGCACATAGCTAGAGTAAGGAAAGAGAATAGAAGGTTATGCTAAGAAAGAACTGTAGATAAGACTTAGGGGCCCTGTGAGGGAAACAAACAGGCCTGCTGTAATGGTTAATGTATGCTTTCCCGAGATAAGATCTGATGATTGTTAGAACAGACTCTGTTAATCATAATCCTCCCAGGCTTGTGTGGTCCTTGTAAGTTTTATCTATAGTCTCTGCCCCACCACCCCTGACTTTTTGTCCACAATCCTAATAAAAGATAGACCCTGAGTTTGCTTGGGCTATGGCTTGCTGCAGCATTAGCCCTCTCTGTGTCTCCTTCAAGCTGATCTCCAGGCATAGCCTAGGTTCTGATTGTCACAGATGATGACACTATGTTAAATTTTGCAAAGATTTTCCATAAAATTATCTTACATTACCATTTACATAGTAGTAGGAGACTTATATTTCTGAAAGTTCACACATCTCAAAGAAATGCCGAAACCACTTAGAGTTTATTGTGCAAAAGTTCATAGAGAAAAGAATAGATATTGCATGATATTCACTTTTTTTTTCAAAAAACTAAAAATCTTTATTTACCAAAGCAAAATACAAGATAAATTACATTATAACAATAATCGTATGGAGTACCCTAAACAAAATACAAATAAAATCCAGAATACCTTTGATTTATTTTCAATTAAGAATGGTGACTGAGAGTTGATTAATCTTCAACATGGGCAATTCATTAAAGGAATCTGGTTTTAAAAATATGTCTTCCAGAATAATTCACATTATGTCCCACTGCATGATCTGGAGTAGAGTCAAAGGATTTATAATCTTCAATTAACTTTGTTTTAAAGTCTCACCATTTATGAAGGTTTATCCCAGAAAACAGCACTTTCTTGATCAATAAATATACAAAATGGAAAATACTCCAAGTAAAAATATAACTATTAGTGGTAAGAATTTTTATATTCCATAACTACTACCAATTCAAATATTTTTCATATCCCAATTAGAAATTAGGTCAACAAGTGGTTGTTAGGGTTTAATTCTCAAGCGGGGAGTGAAACAAGTCCTCATTAATTCATACTTTCTAATTATAAAGATATAACTATAAAAAGTTTATGAAAAACAAGAAGTGAGAGTTGTTGACAGAAAACTATTTAGTCCCAAGTTTATGCACTCATTTGACTATTAAACTCAAGAGGCAGACTTAGGTAAGTAATGTGGTGTCTAATTACATCAACATGTATAAAATGACACACAACTACAAATGGGAAAAATGATTTCACAAATAATAGAAACAGCATGACATTTTCAAAAGAAGTGAAATGGAATAAATTGTTGGCTATAAAACAACAGGTTTTGAGAATACCTTACTAGGTTAGAATTTGAGGTGAGGTAAAATTTAACACTATTAACTCCAAAGGAAGATTAACAAAGTATTCAGGTATGGTCATACAAAAAATGTAAAGATCACAAATATAAAGGGAAACAGGTAAACAAAAATGACATATGAGAAACATTGAAGGGATTAGTAAAGTAAGAACTGAAATGTCAGGGCCAGTTCTCCCATTGCATGCCCCAAGATTGAGAACTTAGCAGCTGTGTCCCCAGGAAGGTCCAGCGCAGTACTACCTAGTGCACGCAAGAACTGTTCTGCTGGCTGCAAGCCTCAGCTAGCAGGTGCCTACTATCCTCCCCTCTGTGCTTGCTTTCAGAAAATTCATATGCTGAGCTGACTGAACCCTTATCTTCTTCCATCTGTGCCTTTTCAATATTTGGAGGATGGAGCTGTCGGTCAAATACTTTCTTCACAATATCAAGAAATAGACATTTAACAACCATGAGGATTATGGCAAACCAAGCAGAACCACTTGATAGGAGCTCAATAAATACAAAATACATATTTTGGGAGCCCAAAAATGGTTATAGAATCCCTCCATAAAACAATGAAAATATAAAATAGAATAAAATAGATCCCCAGGTAACAAGGTGATTGATCCAGGTCCAAAAATGAGTTTCTAAAGCCATTTTCACTGTGACTGTCATAACCATGACTGTGAAGGCTAAGGTGCCAAATGTCAAGTTTACAAACATTTGGCCATTTCCAAGCAGAGATGTATCTTTCCCTATTAGAAAATAGGATCCAAAAAAGAAAATAAAAGCATGACTGAGACCTAAGATGGTCTAATAAAGAAATGTTTTCATACTCAGTTGACGGTTTTTACTGATGTCTCGATAGAGGGTGGGCTTGTTCTGTAATACATGAGGGTCTATATGCTGTTCCAACAGACTATATATCAGAATAGGTAAGAATGTAAAATAAATATTTTATAAAGTCAGGTACACACTGTCATATAGTGTTTGTTGAGAAAACAAACAGTAGAACTGATATAAAAATTGGGGTGTAATAAAGCACACATTCTTATAAAAAAATACTGTACAAGGGTAGCTATTCTAATATAATAAAAATGACCATGAACAAAAAGCAATTTGGAGAGGAATTTAAATCTAGCTATTGCATAGTCACTGTTCCTTGCAGCTTGTCTTCCTTCTTTCCCCACGATCCCTATGCCAACATGTGCTTCTTGTATCATGCTGACATCATTAGCACCATCACAAACAGCCAATGTTATAGGCTTCTCACGTGAGATTTTTATCAGTCTTATTACCTTTACTTTCTGCAGTGGTGCCATACGACAGCATAGTACAGCTGAACAATTTCTACAAACTTCCATAAATAGTTTTTCATGCTCTCTGAGTGCAAGAGACAGACTGGTCCCATTCACCACCAGGCTATGCTGAATCACATGATCCTCTGTAATCCTTCTGGCAAGCTGCCTCAATTTTTCAGCACATTCACTGTCTGATTTCTGGTTTATAAGTTCCAGAATGTTCATTGTACTGTGAAAATGTCTACATGATAAACTCACCCTAACAGCTGTTTCATGTTTATCTCCTGTAAGTACCAATACTTTGATACCAGCCATTCTCAATGCTTCAATAGTTTCTCGAAGTTTATCTCGTAGTTTGTCTCCTACTGCTGTAGCTCCCAGTAATATCAGGTCTTTCTCTATGAACTGGAAGACATCTGCCAATTTCTCTTCCTGTTGCTGCAAGGCAGTCCTGGCTTCAAATAGGCATCGATCTATTTCCTTATACTCTTTAGATGTAAACTGTCTATAGGCCATACATGGAGTTCTTAGCCCTTTCAAAGCAAATTCGTCTACATGAATTCTGTTTTTTTCTATTTCTCCACCTATACATTGAGGGAGAATTGATGATTCAGCTCCTTTAGCAAATAACAGCTTCTCACCTGAAGGTGCCTGAACAATTACACTCGTTCTTCTGAGATCTGAATCAAATTCCAGAATATGAAACAGTTTGTACCGTTCCAGTTTTCCAAGTGTTTTAACTTCCATAGTTTCTTCAGAATTGCCGATAAATACAATGCCAAATCTTGCAGCAGCTTCCACTAAAGCCTTTTCATCTGGTGAAGATGCATAGTACTCCAACTGGGAGGAAGCAAAGTTGGATTGCCAGGGACCATCACTAGTGCTGTCAGTCTGAACACTGCTAATTTGCACAATGTGACAGAGACTCACTGCTTTAAAGAAGAGATCATGTTCTTTAATCATTAATCAGTTCAATTTCATTTTCAGGACTGGTTCTAAAAGAGGAACTGGTTGCACGATGGGATATACTACTAAAATAAGATGAGTTTCCTTCTGAAGAGTCCATTGTTGGTCCTTCAGATACAAGTCTACCATTGATTTCTTGGTATTTTACACCATTAATTGAACATTGATGAAATTGCATCTCATTTTCCGTCAGTGTACCAGTTTTATCTGTAAAAACATATTCCACCTGTCCAAGTTCTACATTCAAATCAGAAGTATTGACATGAAATTTCTGATCTGATTCTTCATGATAGAGATAAAGATCCCAGCCAATAAAAAATGATCCAAGAAATTTCTGCATTTTGACTGTCACATATAATGAAATTGGAATGATGAAATTGTAGAGTACCAAAAAAGCAAGGAGGTCTGAAATAAATTTCAGGATCTTACTACTATTTCTTTGATGTTCTGTTTTTTGATTATACCAAGGTTCATCCCATTTTTTTTCAGCTTGCATGTATATTTCAAGATAGCACTGATGATGGCTTTGGAAATAAGGATTATTAGATAAAGTATCAAAAATGTATTCATTGACTTCTATTGCAGACCATTTCTGTGATTTACTTTTTTAATTTAATGCTGTCTTGGTTTCCATTCCAGTATATACAGCAACACCGAAAAATCTCTTTTGTGTTTTTTAATCTGGCTTCACGAAGCAAGAGACTCTCTGGCCCCAGAGGTCTTACAATTTCCTCCATTTGTTGAGTCATTATCATTCGTCCCATGAATCTGTACACGTCTGTTTCTGGTTGCTGACATTCTATCACAGATACAAGAGTGTCCAAATTGGCAACTGTTTGTAATACCGCTGTTTCTGGAACTGCCACATGTGTCTTCAGGTTAGTTTCTCCATCTAAACTAGCAGTTGTAATGTAATAAGAACCGTCAAGTCGATCTGAGAATAGAAGCACCAAATCTGCAGGGAAAACTTCATCTTTGGCTACTCGAACAATATCACCCACCCAAATGTTTCTTGATCTAGTTTTCAAAAGGCTACCACTTCGAACAACATAAACAGGAGCTGTGTTTACTTCATTATCTGAAATATATCGTAACCAATCTTCATATCCCTGCTTTATGGCTGTTACTGTTATAACAAAGAACAATAGAAGCCCACTGGTAATTAGACTGGTAGGTGTATCAATCATAAGCTGAACCAAAAATATAATAAGAAAATAAAAGTTTGCCACTCTTCTGAATTGTTCAAACAAATTTTTTGGAACAAAATTCCATACAATATACTTAGATGAAATAATCCGGTTATCTACAAATTTCTGAGGTGTGTAAAGACCATTCAGAGGAAACCTGTTGGCTATGTAAATACTTCTTGTGTCACTTTGATGTGGTGGGTCAAAACCCAGCTGCTGTCGAATCCAGCGCCACATGCCCCCGCCGTCGCCTTCCAGTCCAGCGGGATGCGGGGTCCGAGGTGCTGCAAGTGGAGGCCAATGAGCCAGAGAGGGAGGAGGAGAGCCCCTCTGGCTGAAGTTCCTCTTGACGCTACTGCCACCTCGCTCCCTGTGCCTGGGCCGCATCTTGCAGTGCTGGCCTCCGAGGTCCTACAGGCAGGGCGCCGGCGCCGCCACAGCCACCTTCATTATTGACGGCTGCCACACCCCCATCCCGGGCCCGCCCCCCTGCATGATACTCACTTAATGCTGTTTTATGACAGCAGGATTTATTTAATCTTGAAAATTAAAGAGAGTTTGAATTTTAAAAATCAAATTGTCTAAAGTAATTCTGTTAGATAATGCAAGGAAGTCCATTTGCTAAGATATATATATATATATATATCTTATATATATATATGTACACATAGATGCATGTACACATAGACGCATGCACACACACATATGCAATAAAAACAGACACATATCTACATACAATGCAGTAACTTCAGATGTAAGATGATGTAGTTTATAATTGGGAGGATATATAAATAGCCTTATTAAATCCTATATTAATTAGGATATAACTTCCTATTAAATAAGCATTTATGATTATCTTAATTTTTTCCCAACTGCACAATGTAATATATTATATTTGGGATATATTCTACCACTTTTCTATAATATAGTCTACCACTTTTCTTATAAGTTAAAATACCTTATAACTTCCTCGGGGGGGGGGAAATCATGGATTATACAATATTGACAGGTTTATGCAGAAACATTAGTATTTTGTAATGCAAATATTAGGTTTTGAAAAAAATTAAATCCAATTTATGGCTAACATTTGTCTCAAACCCCATTAATGATAGAAATATTTATAAAATATTAAGGCACAAGCCTAAACTTTGAGTGTGCTGCAAATTGCAGTGTTGGATTAACTCCTTTAGAGAAAGGAAGTAAAGTCATAATACAATATTTCATATGTCCTTAGAAATAGCTTATGCATGTGAGACACCTTGAAGATTAAATTTCTTTAGCTTCAAATCTGCTTTTGATTTAGCTGGAATAACTTTTAACAGTTTGTCAATTTATTGTTTTGTTATTCAATACTGTGTGAGAAAAAATATTTTAACTATATAACAGCAAAAGTAAATTATTTAGCATGTTTATGAGAAAATTAAATTTCAAATGGTGCCTATATTGTGAAAATCAATGTATATCCTTAAGTTTCCACACATTGAGCCAGGGGGTGGAAGTGGATTACAGTGGTGATGGGGGGCAGGGATGATTTGCTGTGTCCAAATAGGAGAACTAGGCACTTATTGTTTGTTATATTTAATCATAGTTTACTTCTCTTTTTCCATTAGGGCTTATAATAGTATCTACTATCATGGGTAGTTCTTAAGAACTAAATTAGTTCATGAAGGTAAGCAACTCACAATGTTGCCTGGCACAAACAAGAACTCAATAGGTATTAGTTTTTCTCTTTTTTTTTTTTTTTTTGTCTTTTGTCCTTTTAGGGCTGCACTCGCAGCAGGTGGAGGTTCCTAGACTAGGGGTCTAATCGGAGCTTTTGCTGCTGGCCTACGCCAGAGCCACAGCAACACCAGATCCAAGCCAAGTCTGTGACCTACACCACAGCTCAAGGCAATGCCAGATCCTTAACCCACTGAGCAAGACCAGGGATCGAACCCGCAACCTCATAGTTCCTAGTGGGATTCACTTCCGTTGCGCCACTATAGGAACTCCCGTATTAGTTTTAATAGCTATTAAAACTAATAGGTATTAGTGGTTATTATAGTTGTAGATATTATAATTTTTTTTTTTTTTTTTTTTTTTTTTTTTTTTGTCTTTTTGCTATTTCTTTGGGCCGCTCCCGCGGCATATGGAGGTTCCCAGGCTAGGGGTCGAATCGGAGCTGTAGCCACCGGCCCACGCCAGAGCCACAGCAACGTGGGATCCGAGCTGCGTCTGCAACCTACACCACAGCCCACGGCAACGCCGGATCGTTAACCCACTGAGCAAGGGCAGGGACCGAACCCGCAACCTCTTGGTTCCTAGTCGGATTTGTTAACCACTGCGCCACGACGGGAACTCCTATAATTATCTTTATTTTATTATCTTTATATATATATAAACATGAATTCAGGAATGGAGGCATCTCCACTGCTTTATTCCAATGTGGACAAAAACCCTTTCACTATTTATTAACATCCAAGTGCTTATTAAATACTATTAAACACTCAAAATTAAGCAGTCAATTATCACAACAGAGAATAAAGTAAAATCAGCTTTGTAATATAGTTTCTTTTCTGTCCACCTGCTCAGACCAACACAACCACAAAATGACTGATAAGGGCTGACTTCCTCCAAGCTAGAGGGCAGCTGCCCTGTATTCAGCTCACCATTCCACAGACACAGGACAAATAGCCTATTTTCCGCCACATGGCAAACCGACTCCACGTAGGTGTCTGAATCCAAATAGTGGACTTAGATTGAGTGAATCTCTTTATATCAGATTTACTCTTTTAATTCACACAAGGGAAAAAAGTAAGAGATTAACCTGTTATATGTAATTAAATGTAAAAATATAGTTTTTAAGCAAATATGTCATGAACAAAATGGACTAGATGAATTAATATCAGACATAGTTTTTCTTTAGGCATGTAATGACTATGTTAGCACTTTTCTCCCTTAACATTCAGGACAGTTAGTTCAATATTGGATCAACCTGTGGCTCAAAAACAAAATAGTGTTTTCATGATGTAAAAATAGTTAAAAACTGAGACTTTAATTTTAGTTTTTCAGAGTTGTACTCCAAATTAGGTGATAGTTTGTAAGTCACCTTATTTTAAAAAAGTCTTACTTATTCATACACTTGTTAATTTATTATAGTCATCTACTGACTACCACATAAGGACCAGGAAGAATGCTAACTCCTGAAATTCAAAAACACATGTTTAAGTATCTGCCTCAAGAAGTCCACAAAGAAAGTGATGGACAAGATACTTATAAAACAGTTACAGGGAAATACATAGGTGCATTGTGTTTAAGAGGAAGTACATCTTAAAGCTACCTAGAGTGGGGTGGGAGACAAGAACAAAAGGAAAGGAAGGTGGAGTAAGCCTGTACCAGGGGTACTATTTTGGAAGATGTAAAATTTAAGTGGAACATTAAAGGTGGCTCAGATTTAGAATTAGACAAAGGTGTGACTATATTCCAGGAAAGATATTATTTTGGCAACACTCAACTCAGCATTGTAAATATTCCATATTTATTTAGAGGAAACATGAGTTACTACAATCAGGCAAATATATATAAGAAAAGTCACTAAGATATAACAATCATTCAATCTAAAAAAATTTAGTTCTAAACCGATATTTCCACTTCTCATAAATAGCACCACAACAAAGAACAACTACATACTTGGCAGTTATTTATAACTTTATTTTGTTGAAAGCCTTTATTCATATAACTCTTATAAAAGGCTGCCTTTCTGATATGACACTATTTACACACTTCAGCAAATTACCTTTGTTTAAACCACATTCAATAGTCTTCATGATGTCTGTCCTGAACAACGCAGTATCCTCTCCACTAAAAACAATATTAATCATATTATGTCTAGATACACTGATATCCTAGATGTCTTCCTAGGTCTTTTTTTTTAAAAAAAAAACTGGGTTTTTTTTTCTTTTTTTATTTTCCACACCTACAGAAGTGCAGAATTTCTCAGGCCAGGCTACGAACTTGTACCACAGTGGTGACCTGAGCCATGGTGTTTGTTTTATTTTTATTTATTTATTTATTTATTTATTTATTTATTTATTTATTTATTTTCCCACCGTACAGCAAGGGGATCAAGTTATCCTTACATGTATACATTTTTTTCCCACCCTTTGTTCTGTTGCAACATGAGTATCTAGACATAATTCTCAATGCTACTCAGCAGGATCTCCTTGTAAATCTATTCTAAGTTGTGTCTGATAACCCCAAGCTCTCGATCCTTCCCACTCCCTCCCTTTCCCATCAGGCAGCCACAAGTCTATTTTCCAAGTCGATGATTTTCTTTTCTGTGGAGATGTTCATTTGTGCTGGATATTATATTCCAGTTATAAGTGATATCATATGGTATTTGTCTTTGTCTTTCTGGCTCATTTCACTCAGTATGAGATTCTCTAGTCTTCCTAGCTCTTAATGCATTCTCATTTAACTCCATAGAGTTAAAATTACAAGTTTTAGAAGAACAATGAGTATTATTTCAAATCCTAGCATGTTTAAGTATAAATAAATATATGGTCATATATGAAAAGTTAAATAGAATTGCTGCACAAAACATTCCAGACAGATATCAGCCCATTAACATATGAAGAATTCAGATGTGTATATTTGTTCAGTAGACTATAGTTCTACATCAAGGGTTTTGCTGATGAAATTGCATTTGCATGAAGTACTAGATGGTATGATATGAATAATGTTGCTAAAATATCTCCACTCTTATGTAAATAAAACAAGTTCTTAGTTTTTCCTTAAAACCGATATTTCAATTTGAGAAGAAAATCAGGATTGCATTGAATCTATATTTCAGATTGTGTTTATCAGGTATCTTTATAGGACCAGTCTTCTAATCCACCAGTGTTAAGTATCTCTCCATTTATATATCCTTCATTGTTCAGTGATATTTATAGTTCTTGCTATAGAAGTTGTATATATCTTTTATCAGAATTTCTACTAGAATCTTGGTATATTCAATTTTTTAAAAATGTATGCATAGTTGATTGACAATGTGTTAGTTTCAGATGTATAGCACAGTGATGCAGTTATATATTTATAATTTTATATGTATATATACATTTATGATGTGCATGTATATTACATGTATATATAGAGATTTCAAATCATTTTCCTTATATGTTATTACAAAATATTGAGTATAGTTCCTGTTCTATTCAATAAGTCCTAGTTGGTTATCTATTTTATACATGGGAGTGTATATATGTTAATCTCAAACTCCTATTATATGCCTCTCCCCTTTCGCATTTGACAACCGTAAGTTTGTTTTCTATGTCTGTGAGTCTACTTCTATTCTGTAAATAAATTCCATTGTATATTTTATTTTAGATTCCACATATAAGCGGTATCATATAATTGCTGTCTTTCTCTGCCTGGTTTATTTCACTTAGTATGGTAATCTCTAAGTCCATCCATGTTACTTCATTATTTCATTCCTTTTTACAGCTGAGTAATATCCAATTGTGTGTGTTTGTATACATATGCATGTATGTATCCTGTAGGTTGTCTTTTATTTTATGATTTCCTTTACAGTGCAAAAAATTTTACACACACACACACAAATATGTGATATATATATATACATACATATGTGTGTGTATATATATAATATCATTTTCTTTATCCATTCATTGGTCCACAGACCTTTGTATTGCTTCCATGTTTTGCCTATTGCAAATAGTTTTGTAATGAATATTACTGTGCATGCATATTTTCCTAAAATAGTCAGAGATTTCTTTGGATATATGTCCAGGAATGGTATTACTTGATCATATGGTAGTTTTATTTTTACTTTTTTAAGAAAACTTTATACTACTTTCTATGGTTGGCCTATTAGTTTAAATTTCCACCAGCAGTGTAGGAGGGCTTATTTTTTCCCACAGCCTCTAAAGCATGTATTATGGGTAGACTTTTTGATGATGGCTAATCTGACTGGAGTGTGCTGATACCTCAGTGTAGTTCTGATTTACTTTTATCTAATAATTAGCAATGTTTAACATTTTTTTCATGGGCCTATTGGCCACTGTATGTCTTCTTTCAAGAAATGTCTATTTATATCCACTGCCTAGTTTTGTTTTGTTTTTTTTTTTTTTTTTTTTGATGTTGAGCTGTGTACATTTTTGTGTATTTTGTAAATTAAGGCCTTGTCAGTTGCACTGTTTCAAATATTTTGTCCCAAATGTAGGTTGTCTTTTATTTTATTATTTCCTTTACTGTGCAAAACAGTTTATATCTAATTGTGTCCAATGTTTGTTTTTATTTTTATTTCCATTACTCTAGGAGACATATTCCAATGGTACTGTTTGATGACTGTAGTTTTGTAGTATAGTCTGAAGTTAGGGAGTTTGATTCCTTCTGCTCTGGTTTTCTTTCTCAAGGTTTCTTTGGTTCAATTGGGTGCGTTTTTTTTTTTTTTTAATAAAAACTCTTTTTTGGTCCTAGAATTTGTGGAAATGTTATTGGTAATTGAATCTGTAGATTGTCTTTTGTGATATAGCCATTTTTACAATATTGATTAAATCTGGAGATTGAATTGAATCTGTAGATTACCTTCTGCAGTATAGTCATTTTGACAGTATTGATTCTTCAATCCAAGCCCATGGTAATGTCTTTCCATTTGTCTGTGTTTTCTTTGATTTATTTCATCAATGTCAGTTTCAGAGTTCAGGTCTTTTCCCTCCTTAAATAGGTTTATTCCTAGGTATTTTATTGTTTTAATGTGGTGGTAATTGGGATTATTTACTTAATTTCCCTTTATAATCTTTCATTATTAATGCACAGAAATGCTACAGATTTCAGTGTATTAATTTGTGTACTCATATACTCAACTTTATTGAATTCATTGATGAGTTCCAGTAGTTTTCTGGTAGCATCTTTAGGATATTTTGTGTTTAGTGTCATTAAATCTCCAAACAGTGAGTTTTACTTATTCTTTTACAATACAGAGATCTTTTATTTACTTTCTTCTCTGATTGTTGTGGCTAAGACTTCCAAAACTATATTTGAATAAAAATGGTAAGAAGTGACATCCTTGTCTTGTTCTTGATCTTGGAAAAAATACTTTCATATTTTCACCATTAAGTATGATATTAGCTGTAAGTTTTTCACATATGATCTTTCTTATGCTGAGGTTTGTTTCCTCTATGCCTACTTTATGGAGAGTCTTTATCATAAATGGATGTTAAATTTTGACAAAAAATATTTTTTTATCTACTGAGATGATCATATGGTTGTTATTCTTCATTTTGTTTTGATGTATATCACACTGTTTTATTTGTGGATACTAAAAATCTTCTTTTCCTAGGATAAATCCCATTTTATTATTGTTTATTTGCTTTTTAATGTATTGTTAAATTCATTTTGCTAGTATTTTGTTGAGGATTTTTGCATCTATGTTCATCAGTGACATTGGCCTCTAATTTTCTTTTACTATGGTATCTTTCTCTGCTTTTGATATTAGTTTGATAGTAGCCTCATAGAATGACATCAGAAATGTCTCTTCCTCTGAAACCTTTGGCATAGTTTGAGAAGATATTTGTTAACTCTTCCCTAAATGTTAAGTTGAATTTGCCTATGAAGTCATCTGGACCTGGCCTATTTTTTTTTTTAATTTTTCAAATCACAGACTCAATTTTAGTATTTGTGATTGGTCTGTTCATTTTTTTATATTTCTTCCTTGGCCAGTCTTGGAAAACTGTTCCATCCTAACAATGTGTCCATTTTCTTTAGGTTGTCCATTTTATTGGCATATATTTGCTTGTAGAAGTCTCTTATGGCATTTGTATTACTATAGTATCAGTTGTAACTCCTCCTTTTCATTTCTAATTTTATTAACTTGAGCCTTCCCCCCTTTTTTTTTTGGATGAGAAAGACAAAATATTTATTAAGAGACCAAGAAGGAAACTATAGAGTGGTTAGTGGATCAAATCAAGAAGAGGTATAATAATTGTTTTATATATGTATGTATATATATATATACATATATATGTATAATAATTATTTTATATATGTATATATATATACATATATATATATTATGCACACACATATATACCCAAAATAGGAGTGCCTCAATATATAAGGCAAATATTAATAGACATAAAAGGATAAATTTATAGTAACACAATAATAGTAGAGGACATTAACACTCCACTTATATCAATGGACAGATCATCCAGACTGAAAATTGTTAAGGGAATGTAGGAATTAAGTGATACATTAGAGCAGATGAATTTCATTGACATTTATCAAACATTACAAAAACAGCAGCAGAATATGCATTCTTTTCAAGTGCTCATGGTATATTCTTCAGGATAGATCACATGTTGAGCAACAAAGGAAGCCTAGTAAATTTAAGAATATTTTAATCATGTCAGTCATTTTTTTCCAACCACAACATTATGAAATTAGTAATCACTTCAAGAAAAAAAAAACTGCAAAAAACAAAAACTCATGGAAGGTTAACAATATACTACTAAACAATGAATGCATCACTGAAGAAATCAAAGAGGAAAATTTAAAAAATGCCTAGAGACAAATTAAAATAAAAACATCCCTATCTTAAACCAACAGGACTCAGCAAGAGCAGTTATAGGAGAGTAGTTCATAGCAATACATCTTACCTCAGAAACAAGAAAAATCTCAAATAAACAACCTAAACTTTCATTTAAGCCACTAGAGAAAGAATAACAAACAGAACCCAAAGTTAGTAAATGGAAAGGAATCATAAAGCTCAGAGCAGAGGTAAGTGAAATAGAGAATAAGAAAACAATCAAAAATATTAATGAAATTTAAACCTGGTTTTTTGAAAAGATAAACAAAATTGGTAAACCAATTGAGTTGATATCAATATCAAATATGATAAACCTAATCACATTTGAAGCTGCATTGCTTTTAAAATTTTTGTTTTTGAATTTCTGACAATTGATTTTCGTATGTTGACCTTGTATTCAATATGCATGATAAATTTTCAGTACCATCCTCTTCTACAAAAATACTTCATCTAGCTTGATTGTCTTTTATTTCCTTATGGAGTTTACATAATGATAGAAATTGCCAAGATATTTGTGAAAAGTTGACCTACAGCCTTCAAAATGGAGGATGTAAATTGAAGCTGAATATAAAAATTAGTTGTCAGTATAAAAACAAAACAAAGCAAATCCAAGTATGTATGAAATAAAACATTATTCCTAGGCTTTAAACATGACTCATAACATAATATTTGAAATATACCTATCAATCTACTCACCATAAGAACTAGAATATTCTAAACTCTTCTGAAATAAAAGAACATCAATAAATGTCATCACTAAAGTGACAATGACAAATATTGCTATTATCTGACATTGAATTTATAGTGACTATTCAAAGACAAAACCTTTTAATAAATATAAAAATAGAAAGTCTCAGTAAAGGAAGAGTAGACAAAAGGAGAAACAAATAGCTATTTAGAACCAAATTAGAGAGTAAACAAATAGTATTAAAAATAATAAAATTCTCACTCTAGGTCAGCTCCGTGAAAATATTTACTGAAAACGTCCCAAATAACTGATCTTTACTGAGAGATCTGAGACTGAAACAATGAACTTTCTCTGAAGCTGAGGTGTAGTAAGCTGAGTAATTGCCCCTCAAGATATTAGCTACCAATCCCTTACAAAGTCTTCACAGATATTGTTCATAAAATTGAGATGACAGGATTACCCCACGTTATCAGGATGGGCCTGAAATGCTACAGCATGTATCCCTACTCTCAATGGCCACTGGAAGTATTGCAGCCCTATTGCCTTCTTGATTTCAGGATTGTTTTTGGATTTCTGGCTTGCAGGACTATGAGGAAAAAAAAAAAAAAAAAAAAAAAGGAAACGTTGTTTTAAACCCCTAATTTATGGTAATTTATTTCTGCATCCTCTGAAAACTAATAGTGAATTTTGAGAATCACTGAGCATCTCCAACTGAATAATATCAATCTGCAATTGATTATGAATTGTTTATAAGAGAAGAAAGTGAAAGAAAAAGAGGAAAAGGAAGAATACAAGAAGGATGTGGAGGAGGACAGTGAGGCAGAGGAAATTCCAACAGCTAGTTTGGAATCATAAATTAAGTTTAAATTGTTTCATTGTTTAGTAGTATAATGTTTACCTTCCATGAGTTTTTGTTTTTTGCAATTTTTTTTTTCCATGAAGTGATTACTAATCTCATAATGTTGTATTTGGAAAAAAAGATATGATTTAAATATTCTTAAATTTACTAGGCTTCCTTTGTTGCTCATTATCTAAATTTATTTTTGTGGTGGATTTTATTTGTATTTTATTTTATTTGTTTTTCTCTTTTTCAGTTTTTTAAATTTTTTTGAGGTATAGTTGATTTACAAAATTCTGATAATTTCTCCTGTACAGTGATTTGGTTATGCAGGCATACACATATATTTTCTTTCAGATTATTTTGCCACATAGATTATAACAGACAATTGGGTAAAGTTCTCTGTTCTATACATCAGGTTCCTGTTGGCCACTCAGTCCATATATCTCAGTGTGCATATGCCAATCTCAAACCCCTATTACACACCCCACCTGTCAGCTTTGGTAACCTTAAGTTTGTCAAAGTCTGTGTGTCTATTTCTGTTCTACACATAAGTTCATTTGCATGTTTGTTTGTTTTTTTAGATTCTACATATGAGATATCATATTATATTTTTCTTTCACCAACTTCACTTAGTATGATTATCTCTAGTCAGTCTATGTTGATACAAATGGCATTAAGTCATTGTTTTTATGGTTGAGTAATATTTCATTGCGTATATGTACCACATCTTCTTTATCCATTCTTCTGTCAATAGACTGCTTCCATGTCTTGGATATTGTAAATAGTGTTGCATTGAACATTGGGGTGTATGTATATTTTTGAACTATGATTTACTCTAAATTTTAACTATTAATTGCATAAGCCAAATAAGTTAATGGAGCAGGGAATTCAGGAGTAATCATCATTATATATTTATTCTACTTTATGGCCTATTTTTTTCTTCTCCTGGAGTGCAGTACTACTTTTGGTTTGCTATTGAGGAGAATGACTAAATTCCCAGAGTTTACATTTGATCTTCCTGTAATGTTAATATGTTAAAGTTTTGAGGCCATTGTGTTTCACCTAGGTTAGAATGTCTATTCTAATGTTATACTCAATAATGAAAAGAATAACTACTCTCTGTGGTGTTAGGAACCCAATCTGTTCATTGAAATATACCAAGTCCAAGACCCCATTGTTCAATTTGCCAAAATTTACCACAGTAGACATGGCTCACCTCATGGCTGCTATGGCTTTCTTTAACTTAGGGTCTACTTAAAATCTCTTTGGAATAGTGATCCTAAATTCTGGGTATTTTCCTTTCACCAAGCCAAGTTCCACACTGTAAATGACATACAGACACTTTAGGGAAAACTCCTAGAATTATTTACAGTATAAATATTTAGACAGTGATATATGAATCCTCCTCAAAAGTACACATGTACCTACTTATCCAACAATGTCAGCAACTTTCTCTAATTATGTAAATACTTGAGATAAGAATTAGATTTTGTGAGGAATGGATAATCTCCTGTAAGGAATTTTCACAAAAGAGATTATCACTAGATATTCAGGTGAGAATAAATTTAAAATTATTTGTAAGCAAAACTTTGACAATCATAGGCTGCTTACTTATTATAGAACAATTTATTAATCTTTCTTTATGTGATTTACATGTTTTGATATACTGAAGAGAAATGTTTTATTTACTCCTAGGTCATGAAGATATTTACCTAACTTAAATTCTTGACAATTTATTTATTTATTTTAAAGCTTTATTTGCCTAAGTTATTATCTTATAGCTTTATTTTCTTAAAGCTATATGTATAATCCTCATATTAAAATCAATTTTATTTCTGTACATGAAAATTCAATATAATTCTCATTAAACATCTCAGTTTCTCTGTGTATATATAAATTTCCAAATTGTTTATGAAAGTCATAAAAGTAGTTCAAAGAAAATTTCAAATTAATAAAATAGAAGAATTGCTTTATGAGATATCAAATTTTATAATAAAAGTAAAATAACTTCTTGATTGACATAGTGATATTATATACGGACCCAGGTAATAAACTAGGGAGTCCAGATATAGATGCATAGATATATTGATAGTTAATTTATGGCAAAGCTGTTCCTGTAAGTTAGTGAAATGAATCTGAAAAAAAAAAATATATATATATATATATATATATCACTTTCCTATATACCCGAAATTAACACATCAATCAACTATGCTTCAACAAAAATAATAAAATACAAATAAGGAAGAATCCTTCTTTCAATGAAACTGCAGTATCAGATAAGACTATGCCTTAAAATAGTTTCATATCATTCATAAATTAAATTTGTAATATATTTATAAATTTTAAAAATCTATGTGTTTATAAATCCAAATGTATATATATGAAGATATCTTAAGGATACTTTGAGCCAATGCCAAGAGAAATAACAGTTGCAGCATAAGGATCCATGAAGGAGAAGAGAGAAAAGAGTAAGAAAAAAAATATATATATGTATATATTTGAAGAAATAATGTCAGAAATATTCCCTAAATAGGGATACAGTCATCCAGTTTTAGGAAGACTAGAGAGTTCCAAATAAGATGAATCAAGTGGATAGACAATGAGACACAATATAACTACAATAGTAAAAATTAGGGATAAAAAGTAGCAAGAGAAAAACAACATATTTGATAGAAAAGAAGCTCTAGAAGACAACAACCAGATTATTTTTAGCCAAGCTCATTAGAGTCTAGAAGATAGAGTTATAACTTACTCAAAGTAGTAAAAGAAAAAAAAAATCCAACCAAGAATTCTCTAATCAGCAATGTTATCATTCAGAATTGAAAGATATATTAATGTATCCCAGATAAGAGAAGCTAAAAGAGTTTACCACCACTAAACTGGGTTTACAAGAAGTGTTTTTCTTCTTTTTTTTAATTTTAATTTTAATTTTTAGGGCTTCACCTGTGGGGTTGAATCAAAGCTACAGCTGCCAGATGATACCACAGTCACAGCAATGTGGGATCTGAACTACATCAGCAAACTACACCACAGCTCATGGCAATGCTGGATCCTTAACCCACTGAGCAAGGCCAGGATCAAACCTGCATCCTCATGGATATTAGTCAGGATACTGAGCCACAACAGGAACTCCTCTTCTTTTTTTTTTTTTTTTTTTTTTAATGGCCACACCTGCTGCATAATGAAGTTCCCAGTCTGGGGGTTGAATCAGAGCTACAGCTTCTGGCCTACACCACAGCCACAGCAACAGCAGATCCGAGGTGTTTCTGCAATCTACACCACACACTTTTAGTAATAGCTGGACCTTTAACCCACTGAGAGAGGTCAGGGATCAAATGCACATCCTCAAGGAGACTATGTCAAGTTCTTGACCCACTGATCCACAATGGGAATTCCTATAAGAAATTTTAAAAAGACTTAAGATAGCAATTACTGCCATGATAGCAATAAGAAAGGATATAAAAGTAAAAATTTCACTGGAAAAACAAGATGTAAAAGAATTGGAGTGGATCAATTACTTATAAAGAAAGCATAAAAAGTTAAAAGGCAAAAATTAGAAAATTAAATAAATTATAATAATTAGTTGAGATACATAAAAATAAATAAAATACATAAAATAGAGTAAATAACATAAAATAATAATAATTTTAGATATCCATAAAGTACATAAAATTAAAAATTCATAATTAAAAGATGTAAAAAGGTGAAATTTATACATAGTGGTGAAAAGCTGAAAGTTTTTCCTCCATGAAAAAGAAAACAAGGATGCCCAGTCTTTTATCCAATACAGAACTGAAAATCTTAGCCAGAGCCATTAGGAAAAGACATCCAAGTCAGAAATAAAGAAGTAAAATTCAGCATTTGCAGATGACATGAAAATATGTGTGGAAAGCCTTATAGACTACATCAAAAACTGTTAGAATTAATAAAGTCACAGCATAAAAAATAAATATGCAAAAATCTGTTTTTTCTATAAACTCATAATGAACCATCAAAAAGAGAAAGTAAGAAAATAATCTCATTTACAATAGCATAAAAAAGAATAAAATTACTAGAAGTAAATTTAGCCACATAGGTAAAAGACATATATATTAAAAATTATAAAACACTGATGATGTTATCAAAGAAGAAAACAAGAAATATACCTCATGCTCTTGGAAGGAAAAAATTATCATTTTCAAAATATTCATATGACAAAAAGCAATCTACAGATTCATTGTAATTCCTACCAAAATGCCAATGACTTATTTAAAAGAACCAACAAATAATTCTAAAAGTTATATGGAAATACAAAAGATCATGAGAAGTCAAAATAATCTTGAAATAGAAGAACATATGTAAAGGCATCATACTCCCTAATTTCAAACTATGCTACAAATACATAGTCATCAGAAAAATGTGATACTGGCACAAAAACAAGACACTTAAATCAATGGAACAGAATTAAGATCCCAGAAATAAATTTTTGGGTATTTGGACTGTTAAAATACACAAAGTTACAAAGAACATACAGTGGAGAATGAGTGATCTCTTCAATAAATATTGTCGGGAAAACTGGACAGTCATTTACAAAAGAATTAAACCATACTATTATTTTAAACTGTAGCTAAGACACAGAAGCAACCTAGTGGTCTATCAATATACCTGATGCTCTATCAATAAATAAATGGATAATTAAGAAGTGGTTTATATATGTTATTCAATTATAACAAAGAAATCTTGCCATTTTTGACATTGGAGATGAATATAGAGAATACATTAAATGGAAAAAATTAGAGGGATAAAGAAACATACTGTGTGATTTCACTTACATGTGGAATTAACATGATTTTTATCTTTTTAAAATTTGATTGGCTATTTTACACTGATCACTTTTATAATTTTTGTTATATGTGATGTATTTTCTTTAGTAAATATATGATGCTCAGTAAAAAAATACATCTTCAGTACAAACCAGTTAACCAAAATATAATTTATAAGAATAATTCAGAAAGATTAGTCATGGATAAATACACTAGAAAAATAAAAGCAACATAAGAAAAAATTAAAAATAAATGAAAAATAATATAAACATAGAGAGTAAATAAAAATAACCTAATTGATACATAATATGCATGCATTCAAAATTAGCAATGAAAACTAAATGTAATATATTTCATAGAAATAGATAGCAGACATGTTTTTTGGCCCAAAAATGTCCATAACATTTTGGTTCATAACATATATCTCATAGACATTTGGTCAATGTCAAAAAGTATTGATAGGACTTCCTGTTGTGGCGCAGTGGTTAACGAACCCGACTAGGAACCATGAGGTTGCAGGTTCAATCCCTGGCCTTGCTCAGTGGGTTAATGATCCAGTGTTGCTGTGAGCTGTGGTGTAGGTTGCAGACGCGGCTCAGATCCCGCGTTGCTGTGGCTCTGGCATAGGCTGGCAGCTACAGCTCCGATTCAACCCCTAGCCTGGGAACCTCCATATGCCACAGGAGCGGCCCAAGAAATGGCAAAAAGAAAAAAAAAAAAAAAAGTATTGATATTTGCAGAACCATGTGATGCTGTCCAAAATGTCCATGGAAATATTTGTTCCATACCAAAAGTTTTTGATGCTTTGTTATGTGAAAAGCCATTTGGCATGAACCAGATATGCTCATGAATATTTTGGGTATAACTAAATTTTAAGGATATTTTAGTATTGCCCAAATGTCTTATAGACATTTTAGTTAGGAACAGATTTCAAGAACTTATTTTTTGCAGACCAAAATTTTACGGATACGTTGGATGGGACCAAATTTCCTCTAAGGATCTTGAATTTTAAAAAATAGTTTAATTACTTTTGATGCGTATAGCATTATATAGAAAACTATATCTCATTTTTCTAGGATAGTGTTCATTAAATAAAACAATAAAAGATGAGAGATGAATCTGGAAAATCATTATATATAAAGATTCCCTATTACTTACTAGAAGGAACTAGCCACAAATATTTCTTATATGATAAAATGTTAATAAATCATAATATTTAGTATATATATGTATACATCAAAGAGTTACATGGGGAAAACCGTATATACTCTGAAAATTAAACTATTTAATGTGGAACATCTGCAGTGTGGTATGTAGCATAATGTCTTTTCTATTAAAGGAAATCTTGGTTACTCCATTTTGCTCCAGTTTCGCCTTTCTGTGACCCCCTCCTTCCTGACCAATGGGAAGGGGGCAGGCAAATTACCTGCATTAGGGATAAATAGGGGAGGGTCCTTTGTTCAGCATGTGCACTTTTTGGAGTACCCTCGCCTTTCTGCAGAAGTAAAGAGCCTTGTTGAGATCTCCCTGTGTTCATGTGTCTCATTTTTTGACACTGATGATCCGAGCCATGTCCTCAACAGATTTGCGGTCCACTGAAGTGTAGATAATTAAGGAGGGGGGACATGTCCCATGCCTCTTGCGGTGGCCCTAAATTGAGAAGTCCACACCTGTGAACTTCAAACCTGTGAAGGGTTCTCGGCAATGTAGGAAATCACACAACTGACCAGGCAACTTCTGTTAATGGACCAAGGTAAGAAAGATCAAGGGTGTGATCCAGTACCTCCTTGGTGGTCAGGGACAGGGGTCAGTAAGCCTCAAATGGTCTCAGGTGACGCCTGTTCTTTCAGTTGAAACTGGTGATTTTGGGTGAAATTGTAAAATCAGAGCATGACCCTCAAAAGGTCTCAGGTGAGACCAGCGATTTCAGGTGAAATTGGAGGATCAGAGCATGATCCTGGGAAATGGGAAGTAAGTCTTCCCAACCTGTACCTCCACTCGGAGGATCGAATGGGGTAGGGGACCAAATTCCTCCAGACTGTCCTCTGGATTGATATTAAAGTATTGGGGTGACAAATGAAGGACAAAAAGAAGGAAAGAATGATTAAATAGGACGAAGGACAGAAAGAAGGGAAGAATGATTAAAAGTTGTTTTATCTGGACACAGACACTTATTCTTGCCCCATACATCTTCTGGCCAAAGTTTGGATCAGAGGAGGATTGGATCTGTCAGCTGCTCATTCAGTTTATCCAGGACAAGCCACTGGGGTCTCAAGAGGAAACATTATGCTCTCTCTTGGTGGCAGGGACTGGTGGTCTTATTTCCACTCAGAGCATGGGACCAAAAGGGAAATAAGAAGGAAACCCAAGAACATTCTGGGACCTCCTCCCCTCCATGGGACCCCCTTGGCTCACTGCCACCTCCTTCCAATCCCCAAAATGGCACTGGCTCGGCTCCAGCCACAGCCACCAATGCTATTGCTGCCAGGGGAGTGTGGGAGGGGGAGGGGTGCAGAGCCCACCACCCAGGCTCAGGGGCACTGCCACTGCTCACAGAGTCAGAACAGGAGGGTTAGGCCGCAGGCACAAATGTGCTGTCCTGCCTATGAGATCAAAGCCCACCGCCTCAACAAAACTAAAGGATATGGCAGGGCCTTATTCCAGACTTAGGTGAGAGTTAAATAAATAAATAAATATATAAAATAAAGGATTGGAAAGGTGATCTATTAGAGAACTTACTAAAAGAGACATAAAAGGCATATGTGAGAAAGAATGAGGAATGGAATTCTATTTTATCAAGGAAAAGAAGAGTAAGTCTGTCTCCTAGCTTGTTTTAAATGGAAAAACTAATGGATACAGAAAATGATGGAAGGTTTGTGGGAAGTAGACATTGAGAGAAGGGTTATACATTGTCAGAACTCAGTTTAAAATAAGTTTAATTGAGTAAATTAATTTTAAAGTAAGCTGATACAAAACTTGAACTTGGCTTTTCTTTGTTAAGAAAACAAAGTTTCCTTGGAATGCTACTTTGATAACAGATTGTATAATGTTCTTTTAAGTGATCTCCTGTATTTGCTTTTGAGATCTCTTGTAACTTTGATTAAGAAAGAAGTATTATCCACAGCAACCTATAATTCCATCTGACCAAATTAAAAAAATGATTTATTTATGAACACTGTCAAATTCTACTTAAAGTGCTTTTAACTCAGCTAACTTTAAAATGCTTCATGGAATCCTTGAGGTATTAAAAAAAAGAGTTAAATTTACTACAATTATTTGAAATGTTAAAATACATAGAGAGTATTATCAAATGAGTGATAAACCTCAGATTATATAAATAAATACATGTTTTAATATAGATAGATATTCTAGAACTTTTATAGTTCCTGAAATTCAGATATATACTGGTGCTGTGTCTAATTCTTTTCTTTTTCTAGTTATTTCAAATTGTTATGTCACAACAGTTACCAAGTATCATTGTCAATTTGCATTGCAATCAGATTTAAAATGTGCCTTAAGTCTTTTGTCACTGTTAGTTAATGGCTTTACTCAAATTCCTTTGCAAAAATGTTTCCTTTTCTAGAATATCTATAGAAAGAACTTTTTTTTTTTTTAAGAAATACAAGTTTTTAACTTCCAGACCTAATGATGAGCTGAGTAAGAAATTTAGAAAAAAAATCTAAAAGGGAAATTGATGATGTCATAAACTGTTAAACAAAAAGGATTGGTGACATTGTACTGTGTGAACTGGTGAATATGGTTATAATTTTATGGTTTCTATTTAAAATAATATTGGCTTTTAATCTGTGTTTTCCAGGAATAAAGAAATTCTCAACAGGTAATTTGGTAAATTACACCTTTGTAAGTAGAACTGAAACATTTCTCTCTTCTCTACCTGATTTCTTCAGAGAATGGAAATGCTCAGGTTTTCAGAAGATTTATCAGATAATTAGGAAGGCCACCTTGTGCGTAGCCTGTAAAAACCTCAAGGTATCTGAGTATTTAAAAAGGAAGGAATTCACCAAGATCTTTAAGATAAAAATGTTTAAGATAAACCCTTGACATGACTTTCCTAGCCCTGAGGTGCCTTTTAAAAGCTTAGTCCATGATTCATCATAAAATTCCAACAAAGTCAATTAAAAAATTCTATATGATCAATTTTATTTGCATAAATCATCAGGCCAAGGTTGTTGACACCAGACTTAATAGGCAAAGAAATTAGTCTTGGTTTGGCTAATATTTGATAAAAAATGAGAGTAATTTTAGGGAGAAAGAGATGTTCAAAGAAAACTTGCTAAATCTATTAATCTCATTCTTTGAATTGTGGTCAGTATCACTAAGACATACTTCCTAGATAGTTGTTTGCTATTACATTGCTGCAAAGTTTAACTAAGCTTGTAAAAAAACATTCTAAACTTATTTCTAAAGTTTATCTCAGTAATCTATTTTTGGATAAAAATCAGATGCCACAAAACCTAGAACAAGGGGACTATGTATACTAAAAAGAACATAATATAAAATGATTATTTCCATGCTTGTAGAGGAAGACCCTAATACCTTACTATGGAGCCAGGAGGAGGTACAACAATTTAGGGATTTAAGAGAGGCACTGACAGGAGCCCCTCTTCTGACTCTACCATCCTTTTGAAAAATCTTTTCATTTACTTGTAAGCATGGGCTGGGGGATAGCTCTAGGGATCCTTACACAGAAAATGGGAAAGGCCACCAGTTGGCAGCCTTCCTTCCTGCCTCCTGGACCCTGTCACCGGAGGATGGCTGAGTACATATAATCAGTAGCCGCCACTGCCCTATTAACTGAAGGAAGCAAAAAACTCACCTTTGGTGGAAGGCTGACTGTGAGTATAAAAACAGGATATGGGGACACAAATGCCTGGTTAAAATGGATAAAATATTCTGTGGACACACTAGACAAAAACAGCTGTTAAGCTTGTGCCACAGGGATACTGGAGACCCAAGCGGTTCCCTTTCCTTTAGGATGGTCGTCAGACCCACAGGGTCTTGAATGTGTGATGACCCTCTTCCAGGACAAAATGGCATGAAATAATGAGTCCAGTCGGACTTTGTCACTACTCTTCACTGAGGTCAAAAGTTCTGCAGCTCAGCCCCTGAGAACTGTTCAGTAGCCAAATGAAAATGTCAATTTCTCATGTCTAAAATGACAAGAGGCAAAGGTGACTTTCTTATGCACTCTGATCAGGTGCAGTGAAAGCTGGTCCTACATCATCCCCACTATAAATCCCAGTTCCAAGTGCTCCAGGCAGATGTCTGGTGGTATTGTGGGAATTTACTAATGAGCATCCTTCTGAAAAATCCAAGTGACACCTGTACTTTGGTGCAATTGTCCATCCTTTTCACCCTGGCACTTAGCCCCAATCTCAACTCAGCCAATTCTGAGGAAACGAGACATCACCCCCACGGGGGGGGGGGGGTCCTTTGACCCCCCAGGTCTATATTGACTCAGTAGGTGTTCCAAACAAATTCAAGACAAGAAATCAGGTAGCTTCCATGTTTGAATCTGCTCTCTTTTGGTGGTCAACCATAAACAAAACTGTTGATTGGATAAACTACATATTTTACAATCAACAAAGATGCATTAATTACACTACAGATGCCATTAAAGAAATAGCTGAAATAGCATGGGAAAATAGACTTGCTTTAGACATGATGCTAGCAGAAAAGAGTGGAGTCTGTGTAATGACTGATATCCAGTGCTGCATATTCATTCCCAACAACACTGCCCCAGACAGCACCATCATCAAGGCCCTATGTGGATTAATAAGCTTAGCAGATGAGCTCTCAGAGAATTCTGGTATTAATGACACCTTCACAGACCTTTTAAAAAATTGGTTTATAAATAAATAAAAGGGACTAATAGCTTAAATTTTTACCCCTAAAATTGTTGTAGTTAGTGTCCTTGTCTTAGTTATATGTTGTATAATTCCTTGTGCCAGGGGACTTATTCAAAAATTAATAGAGACTGCCCTAACAAAGCAACTTGGACCCCCTCCCCACCAAGTCAACATGCTCCTGATAGACACAATAGAGCATGAGACAAACCATGCTCAAAGAGTTTGAAGAAAAGATTATTTGATAAAAAATGAAAGGGGGAATTATGGAAAGTAACAATGTCTTTTCTATTAAAGGAAATCTTGGTTACTCCATTTTGCTCCAGTTTCCCCTTCCTATGACTCCCCTCTTTCCCTCTTCTCCCAGTAACAATTTGTTTCAAATTAGCCAACCAGGAAGGATGTGCACCCTCACCTGACCAATGGGAAGGGGACAGGTAAATCATCTATGTTAGGGATAAATAGGGGAGGGTCCTTTGTTCAGCATGTGCAATTTTTGGAGTACCCTTGCCCTTCTGCAGAAGTAAAGAGCCTTGTCAAGATCTCCCCGTGTTCATGTATCTCATTTTTTGACACTGACAATCTGAGCCATGTCTCCAACAGCAGAAAGGCAGAAAAATAGATTCCAAAATAAATCCAAAAGAAATTCAATAGTTTTCAACACTTTAATTTGACATACATTTTTGGAACTGTTATTATGCTATGTGTTTAAGATTATTATTAATTATTATCATCAATATTATTATCATTGTCACAGAAAATAAATCTTCAATCATTTAGCATAAAAATCAGTAAGAATATACTTGAAACACTACAGTCATTTTCTCATTGTTATGTAAGACTTTTCAAATCAAATGGAAAGACTCTAATCATGGTGGAGAAATTTGTTATGTTTCCAACAGTCCTTTTAGTAACACTCTAATCCACAATTAAGCATATTGTACACATTGTATGTGATGCTTTGTTAGAGTTAATATCTGTGTTAAAAAATTTAATCCTGGGTTAACTTGGAAAAGATATTTTTTGAGTGAAAAGCTATGAATTAGGTAAGATTTTTTCTGATAGACTTTTTATAAAGTATTATTTAATTTTACCTTTAAAATATGTGTATAGATTTAGACTAACATAATTACCAACTGATTTTTTTGTGCACAAATAACTAAAATTTTCTGAGGAATAACATGACATGGTGTCATATTACCTTGATACGAAAGGAATAAAAGACACTATAATAAAAGGAAAGTAAGAATTCATATATCTTGTGAGTATTGATGCAAAAATCTTCAGCAAAAATACTACCTAATTCAACAACCTGTTCATCTAATTGTTGGAAAACAATGGTTTGACAAAATTCAACTTCTTTTCAAGATAAAAATTCTTAATAAACAAAGACTAGAGGGAAACTGCCTCAACTTATTGAACTTATAGCAAATATTATACCAAATTCATAAAATTTAATATAAAAAATCCCAAACATCCTAATTAAAAGTGGATAAAGGACATGAATATACATATATTTTTTAAAAAAGACATATGAAGGGCCATCAGTCACAAGAAAATATGCTCAACATCACTAATCTTAGGGGAATGCAAATCAAAACCTTGATTGAGCTATCACTTCATACTATTATCAAGAAGACAAGAGGCAGCTGATACTAGTGAGGATATGGGGATACAATTTGAGGTGAGGAATGCAAATTGTTTGGAGGGACTATAAATTTGTTCAACCAACTATAGAAAACAATATGAAATTTCATACACACAATATAAAATTATTCAACCAGGTGAAAGGAGACTATCCTTCCATTCGCGATACTAGTGATTATGCTAAATGAAATGTCAAACAGAGAAATACAAGTAATTATCATATCATGCCTATGAGGGACCTGTTAAAATAAGATAAATACATGTCCTGTTAAAATAAGAGAAAGAGGAAACTCATGGCCCCAGGGAGCTTATGAGCAGTCATTAGCAGAATATGCATCAGCAAGGAGAATGAGGTGCAAACCTAGGCACACCAGGTTGCTTTATATAGGCATGCCATCTGTGGAAGCACAATGATGATGCTAGATGTTATGCATAGTCAGCTAACACCGGGCTTCCTCAATGCTAGTGATTGTTAAATGCCTAAAGGTCAGACTAAAAGCTTAACCAGCTACCAGCTATGTGACTTTTACAATAATAAAATAACTTTTAAAATAATAAAAAAAATTATATCCTGCACCTACAACCCCCTCCTCACTTAAGGTAATCCTAAAGAACACAATAAAAGCTGTGTGGTTTTTTCAGGCAGTGCTCTTGGTCCCTGAGACCTTAAGTTCCCAGTTCACACCTTTAATTAAGATAAATGTCTCTGTGGACCAAGAGGTTCCTCTTTCTCTTATTCTTAAGAAGACATATCATGCTGTGCAAACAGCATGCCGATCCGCACAGGTCTGGCATGCCTAGACCAATGCATTATGTCCTCATTCATCTCACCATATGAATAACTTATGCCTTTTGGTCTTTGTTCTTAACTTAAGTCATTTACCAGCACTGTGACTCTTTTTCAAGCAGGAATATGGGGTAAAGTAAAGCAGGACAAGATGGAGTTTTCAGCATAGACAATAGAAGCAAAGAGACTAAGAAAGGATTGTAGAAACATGTCTCGCAAGACTTTTTTATGTCTGAGAAGTATTCCATTGTGTATATGTATCATATCTTTTTAATCCATTCATCTGTCAATTGAAATTTATGTTGTTTCCAAATCTTGGCTATTGTGAATAGTGCTGCAATGAACATACAGGTGGATGTATATTGTTCAATGAAAGTTTTGCCTGGATATATGCCTAGGAATGGGATTGCTGGAACATATGGTGGGTCTATAATTTTCTGAGGTACCTGCATACTGTTTTCCATAGTGGTTGTATCAATTTACACCCCCTCCAACAGTGTACACCCCCTCCATTTCTCTACACTCTCTCAGCATTTGTTATTTGTAAACTTAATAATGGTGGTCATTCAGGGCAGTGTGAGGAGGTATTTTACTGTAGTTTTAGTTTGCATTTCTCTAATAATCATTGATGTTGAGCATTTTTTCCTGTGCCTATTGGCTATCTGTATGTCTTCTTTGGACAGGTCTTCTGCCAATTTTTGAGTTTTGGTTTCCTTTTTTTTGTTGTGGAGTTTAATGAGTTTTTTTGTAATATATTTTGGAGGCTAAGCCCTTGGGGATTGCATTGTTTGAAACATTTTCTCCAATTCCATAGGTTGTATTTTTTTTTATGATTTCTTTTGCTGTGCAAATCTTGTAAGTTTGATTATGCCCCATTGGTTCATTTTTGTTTATTTCTGTTGCCTTGGAAGACTGACATAAGAAAACATTTATATGGTTGAGGTCAGGGAATATTTTGTCTTGGATCACTTCCAGGAGTATTATGATGTTTTGTCTTATATTTAAGCCTGTAAGCCATTTTGAATTTTTTTGGTGTGTACATGGTGTGAGGTTGCTTTCTAGTTTCATTGATATACATGCAGCTGTCCAGTTTTCCCAGCACCTCTTGCTGAAGAGATTCTCTTTTTCCTATTTTATATTCTTGCCTCCTTTGTCAAAGATTAATTGACTGTAAGTGTCTGGGTTTATTTCTGAGTTCACTATTCTGTTCCATTTTTCTGTATGTCTCTTTTTAAAACCAGTACCACACTGTCTTGATGACTGTAGCTTTGCCTTATTGTCTGAAGTCTAGGAGATTTATGCTTCCTGCTAGTTTTTTGTTCCACAGGTTTGCTCAGGCAATTATGGTTTTTTTATGGTTCCATAAATATTTTTAATTGTATCTTCTAGTTTTGTGAAAAATGGTATGGGTAGCTTGATAAGGATTGCATTGAATCTGTAGATTGCTTTGGAAGACATAGCCATCTTTACAATATTAATTCTTCCAACTCAAGAGCATGTAATATCTTCCCATTTCTTTTAATCCTCTTTAATTTCCATGATGTTTTATAGTTCTCAGCATATAATCTTCCACTTCCTTGATCAGGCTTATTCCAAAATTTATTTGTGTGTGTGTGCGAGAGAGAGACAGAGAAAGAGAGAGGTATCAAAAGCACTGTATTTTTATATTCATTTTCTAATATTTCATTGTTAGTATAGAGATACACAACCAATTTCTGAATATTAATCTTGTATCCCGCTCTTAGTTGAATTTCTTGACCAGTTCAAGTAGTTTTTGTGCAGTGTTCTTAGGGTTATTTATATATAGTATATAGTATCGTGTCTTCTGCATACAGTGAGAATTTTATCTCTTCTCTTCCAATTTCAATACAATTTATTTCCTTTGTTTATCTAATTGCTGTGGCTAAGACTTCTAATACTATGCTGAACAAAATTGGTGAGAGTGTGTATCCCTGTCTTGTTCCAGATTTTTGTGGGAAGGTTTTCAGCTTTTCTCCATAAGGTATGATATTGGCTGTGGGTTTGTCATAAACAGCTTTGATTATGTTAATATATATTCCCTGTATACCCACTTTGGTAAGATTTTTTTTTTATCATAAATGGATGTTGGATTTTGTTAAACAATTTTTCCAAATCTATTGAGATGAACTTTTTTTTTTTTTTTTGTATTTTTAGGGCAGTACCCATGGCATATGGAGATCCCCAGGCTAGGCATCAAATTAGAGCTGTAGCTGCTGGCCTATACCATAGTCACAGCAACATGGGATCTGAGCAGTGACTGCAAACTACACCACAGCTCAGGGCAATGCTGGACCCTTAACTCACTGAGCAAGGCCAGGGATGGAACCTGCGTCCTCACGGATGCTAGTCAGATTTGTTTCCATTGAGCCAAGGGAATTCCATTTGGTTGTTTTACTTTTCTTTTTTTAGTATGGTGTATGATGTTGATTGATTTGCATATGTTGAAACATCCTTGTGAACTTGGGATAAATACCACATGGTTTTGTTATATGATCTTATTTATATGTTGTTTAATTTGGTTACCTAAAATTTTGTTGAGAATTTTTGCATCTATATTCATCAAAGTTATTGGCCTATAATTTTCTTTTTTGGTAGCATCAATGGTTTTGGTATTAGGGTGCTGGTGGCTTTATAGAATGTCTTTGGGATTATTCCCTCTTCTTTAATATTTTGGAAAAGTTTAAGAAGGATGGGTATAAATTTTTCTTAGGTAGAATTTGCCTGCGAAGCCATCTGCTCTTCTATGTTTAATTGATCTATTTCTTCTTGATTCAGTTGTGGTGGGCTCTGTGTCTCTAGAAAGTGATCCATTTCTTCTAGGTTGTAAAATTTGTTGGCATATAATTGTTCATAGTATTCTCTCTCTTTTTTTTTTTTTTTTTTTTTGTATTTCTGCAGTATCCATTGAGATTTCTCCTTTTTCATTTCTTATTTTGTTTATTTTGGTTTTTTCTCACCTCTTCTTGGTGATTCTAGCCAGAGGTTTATCAATTTTGTTTACCCTTTCAAAGAACTAACTCATGGTTTTATTGATTTTTCTTTTATTTTTTTTGAATCTCTAATTTATTTATTTCCTTTTGACTTTTATGATTTCCTTCCTTCTTCTGACTTTAGGTTTTGTTGTTTTTTCTTTTTCCAATTCTTTTAGGTGGTAAGTTAAGTTGTTGATTTGAGATTTTTCTTCTTTTTGAAGAAGGGCTCTGTTGTGATGAACTTCCTTCTAAATACTGCATTTGTGGTATCCCATATATTTTGAATCATTGTGTTTTCATTATAATTTGTCTTAAGGTATTTTTAAATTTCCCTTTTGATTTCCTCATTGACCCATTGGATTTTTAGTAGAATTTTTTTTTCATTCTCTGTAATGAAAAAAAAAAAATCATTCAGATTTTTCTCATTTCTTTTCTGGTGGTTGATTTCTAGTTACATGCTGTTGTGGTCAGAAAAGTTACTTGAAATAATTTTCTATACTCTTAAATTTGTTGAGGTTAGTTTTGTGCCCTGTATGTGGTCAATCCTTGAGAATATTCCATGTATACTTGATAAGAATATATATTCTACTTTTTTTGGAAGTAATGTCCTGTATATATTAAGTCTAACTTTTCTATTGTGTCATTTCTGTCTAGAGGATCTCTCCATTGATGTGAGTGTGGTGTTAAAATCTACTACTATTATTCTATTCCCATCAATATATTCTTTTATATCTGTTAGTATTTGTTGTATATATTTAGGCACTCCTATATTAGGGGCATATATATTGATGATTGTAATATCCTCTTCTTGAATGGATCCTTTTATCATTAAATAATGTCTTACTTTGTCTTTCTCTATGGCTTTCATTTAAAGTCTATTTTGCCTGATATGAATATTGAAACTCCTGCTTTCCTGTCTTTTACACTTACATTAAATATCTTTTTCTCTCCCATCACTTTCAATTTATGTGTCATTTGCCACAAGGTTAAGCCTCTTTAGGCAATATATTATAGGATCTTTTATTTTTAAGCCCAGTCTGCCACTCTATGTCTTTTGATGTGAGCATTTAATCCATTGATATTTAAGGTAATTATTGATAAATTTGTATTTATTGCCATTTTAAAACTTTTTTCCAGGTGATTCTATGTTTCTCCTTTGTTCCTTTCTTTTTTCTTTCTTGTATTTTTTGTTTCTTTGGGTTTTTTTTTTTTTTTTTTTTTTGGTTGTTCTCTCTATGCTTCTGCTGGAACACTATCTATGAATATATTGGAATATATTGACATATTTGATATGATTCCACAGGGCTTATATGTTACTTCCATTTTTTATTAATGATTTTTTTATTATAGCTGCTTTACAGTGTTTTGTCAATTTTCTACTGTACAGCAATAGAACCCAGTCACATATATATACATTCTTTTTCTCATATTATCCTTCATCATGTTCCATCATAAGTAATGAGATATAGATCCCAGTGCTATACAGCAGGATCTCATTGCTTATTAATTCCAAAGGCAGTAGTTTACATCTATTAACTCCAGATGTCCAGTCCACCTCACTCCTTCCCCATCCCCCTTGGAAACCACAAGTCTGTTCTCCAAGTCCATGAGTTTTATTCTGTGGAAGGGTTTATTTTGCTGTATATTAGATTCCAGATATGTGATATCATATGGTATTTGTCTTTCTCTTTCTGACTGATTTCACTGAGTATGAGTCTCTCATTCCATCCACGTTGCTTTAAATGACATTATTTTGTTCTTTTTATGGCTGAGTAGTATTCCATTCTGTATATATACACCACATTTTCTTAATGCAGATGGACAACATTTAGGTTGTTTCCATGACTTGTCTATTGTGGACAGTGCTGCAATGAACATACAGGTCCATGTGTTTTCAAAGAAAGTTTCGTCTAGATACATGTCCAAGAGTGGGATTCTTGGGTTATATGGTAGTTCTATACTTAGTTTTCTAAGGTACCATGTACTGTTTTCCAAAGTGGTAGTACCAATTTACATTCTCACCCCCTGTGTAGGATTGTTCCCTTTTCTCCACACCCTCTCCATCATTTGTTATTTGTGGATTTATTAATGATGGCCATTTTGAGTGGTGTGAGGTGATACCTCACAGTAGTTTTGATTTGCATTTCTCTAATAATCAGTGATTTTGAGCATTTTTTCATGTGCTTGTTGAACATCTGTGCATCTTCATTGGAAAAATGTCTATTCAGGTCTTTTGCCCATTTATCAATTGGGTTGTTAGTTTTTTTTTTTTTTTCTTTGCTGTTGAGTTATATAATTTGTTTGTATATTTAAGAGATTAAGCCCTTGTAATTTCCATCATTTGAAAGTATTTTCTCCCATTCTGTAGGTTGTCTTTTTGTTTTTTGTTTTTAATGGTTTCCTTTGCTGTTCAAAATTTTGTCAATTTGATTAGGTCTCATTGATTTATTTTTGCTTTTATATCTGTTGCCTTGGGAAACTGATCTAAGAAAACATTTGTAAGGTTGATAATCAGAGAATGTTTTGCCTATGTTCACTTCTAGGCATTTGATGGTGTCTTGTCTTACATTTGTCTTCAAGCTATTTCAAATTTATTTTTGTTCATGGTGTGAGAGCGTCTTCCAGTTTCATTGATTTACATGCAGCTCTTCAGTTTTAGCCTTTTTTTTTTTTTTTTTTTTTTTTTTTTTTTTTTTGTCTTTTTTCCATGTCTTGGGCTACTCCTATGGCATATGGAGGTTCCCAGGCTAGGGGTCAAATCTGACCTGTAGCCACTGGCCTATGCCACAGCCACAGCAATGAAGAATCTGAGCTGCATCTGCAACCTACACCACAGCTCAAGGAAACTCCAGATCCTTAACCCACTGACCAAGGCCAGGGATTGAACCTGCAACATCATGGTTACTAGTTGGATTCATTAACCACTAAGCCATGACAGGAACTCCCCTTCTTTTTTTTTTTTTTTTTCAATTTGTCTTTCTGTCTGCTCTTATTATTGGAAGTTTTCCATTGCCATATCTTCCAGATTACATAACTATTTTTCTGCTTATTTATTATGTTATTCCTTGCTCCTGGAGAGATTATTATCTCAACAATTGAATAATTTTGGTTGTTCCCTGTTTACTGTTTCTAATTCCTTGTCAGAGTGATCTGCAGTTTTATTGGTAATCTTTCTTAATTACTCAATTAAACATTTTTATTACCTTCTTATTGAACATAGGGTCTAGTTGACTGGTGACATCTCTTTCATAACTTGTTCTGTCAGTTGATTTCTCTTGTTCATTTAATTGGAAGTGGTTCCTCTGTTTTTCCATTTATTTAACTTCCTCTGTCTCTATGAATTTGGGGAAAACAGTTATCTATTGTGGTCTTGAAAGGGTGTTTTTATGTGGGATCATGGCTGTGTAGGCTGTGAGTCAATATTTTTTCTTTGAAGGTCATTTTTCTTTTGGAAGGTAGCCTTGTTTTTCCTCAGTATATGCTGGCCATTATCTCCTTGTTTTAATTTCTCTATCTCTTGGATGTTTGAATCTTTTCCCAGATTATGAATGTTCTCAGCTACTATCACTTGAGATAAGTTATCTGAATTTTTTTTCTCTTGCTTCTCCTCCTGGGACTTTAATAATGGAAATGTTTGTACACTTAATACTATACCACACATTTGTCAAACTGTTCTTTTAATGTTTTCCTTTTTTTTGAGCTTGGATGATATCCACTACTCTGTCTTCCAGTTTCTTGATTTATTCCTTTTTGTCATCTATTCTACTGTTGATTTGTTCCAGTGTATTTCTATTTCAATTATTTTCTTATTCAGATATGTTTTATTCTTTATATTTTAACTCTGTTAAATTTACCACTGTACTCATCTATTTTTCCCTAACTTCTTTGAGCTTCTTTATGCTTGTTATCTTGAACCCTTTATCTGCTTGGTTGCTCATCTCCACATTGCTTAGTTATTTTTCTGAGGTTTTCTCATTTTCCTTCACAGGGAACATATTCCTCATTGTCTTAATTTAACCTAATTTTCTGTGTTTATTTGTATATACTATTTAAGTTGATTGTTTCTCAATTTTGGAAGTGGCCTTATGTATGAGATGTCCTATGGAGTCCTGCCACACACTTCTCTCTAGTCACCAGAGCTGTATGACTTTATGTGGGCTGAGTCAATCCTCCTATTGTGAGGGCTGAGTACTATGCACATACTGATAGACATGGCTGCTAGGTGCTGCCTCAGGTAGATGTTGCCAGTAGGCTGGTTTGTGGGACCAGTTTTTTGCTGGGTTTATAACAGGGCCTGGGAGTCCCAGGGATGGAGCCAGAAACTGACCAGGTGGTGAGTAAAGCTGGGTCCTAGTGTGACTGGCCATGGACCAGTGCACATCCACTGTTTGGTTCACTTTAATAATTTGTCTATCTCAGTTAAATTTATTGATGTTCATGTATTTTTTTCATTTTTTGAATTATCTTGGGTTTTGTTTTGCAATTTATTGAGTTTCTTTGAAACCACTTTTTTGAAATCTAACTAAAATTTTGCCTATTTCCATGTCTTTGAGTTTGTTTACTAGAGTGTGCTTTTGGATATGTCTTTTTTTTATTTTTCCTTCTTTGAACTGCATGCCAATATTTCTGCATCTGAGGTAATTACCTTTGAAAATTTTACTGTCTTCAGATTGTAAAACCCTTTGTAAGTCCAGACAAATATTCAGAGCCTTTCTCAAATCTTTTATGAATACATTTTCTCCATGAATCTTGTTTCCTTTTGTCTTAGAATTCTTAAGCTTGTCTTGCTTCTCATTATTTCAATGTACCAAGCCAACTGATGATAGCTAATTTTGTCCACTTGAAGATGGTTCTACAGCTAAAGCTTGTATTTTTCCCCTTGATTGGGATAGTGAAAATTTTTTATGTGTCCTCCCTAGCTTTCTACTGTACCTAAACCTCTCTAATATATTCCAAAGTACACAGAGGAATCTGGACTCAAAATTATGGTGGCGTGGGTATGGCTCATGTTGTGCTGGTAGTATCTATGGATGATTGGAGTTATCTGTGTGTTAGGTTTCCCAATACCTCACTGAGAGAATTTTAGTCCTCATTCCCATGATATTGCATATTTTACAAACCACACCAATGACTTCATGCATACTACCCAATAAGCTAGAGGGCAGATACCTCTTGGGAATTCAGTGTATGGCTCTGAATTATAAAACACCCACAGAGGAACTTTCTTAAATTACATTACATTACATTAATAAACAGGCAAAAGATTTCTACAGTAAAACTATAAAATATTGATGAAATAAATTATGAAATACACTAATTTATGCAAATTCATACTGTGTCTGTGATTAGAAAGATCAATTTGAAGTTATCAATTTGATCTAGAAGTTGATTAAATTGAAGTTATAAATTGACCTAGAAGTTGAATACAATTTGTATGAAAAAAACTGATAAACTTTTTACAGATAGAAAAATCCATTCTAAATTGTATGTGCAATCTATAGACTCTGTATTAGTCAAGGATCTCCAAAAATATATATGTAAACAAAGTTAACTCAGACAATTTGGTGGCTGAGAATCCCCATAATTTCTACATGCAAGATAGAGATTCAGGGAAACTGTGTTTGAAAATCTGAACATTTGATATCAAATGTTATATACTGCAGTCTGAGTATAATAACCCAGGAACTTAAACCACCAAGAGCAGAATACTGATACCCAGGTCAAGTGTTAGAAATAGAGCTAATATTCTTTTCCTTCACTTTTTGTTCTGTTGGGTCTTCAACAAATTCACAGAGGGAAACCAAATTTGGGGAAGGCAATCCTCTTTATTCTGTATACCAACACATATGCTAATCAAATCAGAACTCATCCACACATATGCATCTAGCAGATATCTATACATCAAATGATATTCTCAATTTAACACATAAAATTAACTATCACCATCTATAATAGCCAGAACCGTATTGTAAATAAAGTTGGGGGTTTCATTTCTTTCATTTAAAGTCTACAACAAAGTTATAGTAATGAAAACAGTGTTGTACTGACATTAATAAAAACATATAGCTCAATGAGATGGAATAGCAAGTCAAGGAACCATCTTGTATGTAATAAAATTATTCTTGACCAGAGTGCTAGGACAACTCAATGGGGGAAAAGACAGTCTTTTTAATAAATGATTTTATAAAAACTAAATCTCTATATGTACAAAAATGAAGCTTGACTACAACTTAAACCATAAACAAAAAATTAACTCAAAGTTAGTAAATGGGAGAAGACTAAGGTGGCAGATATGAGGACATTGAACTCACTTTTGCCATGAACATATAAAATATATCTACATGTGGAGAAATTCTCACTGAAAAAATGGAGACTGATTCCTATGCAACTTAGATTGTAACAAAAAATTCATATGAAGGGAAGAGAAGCAATCAGGTCAGGAGTTATGACCCTAGGAGAGTACAGGTGAGAAGGAGGATATCAAAGGCCTGAAGGTTTTCCCTGGGTAGTGAACCGTTAGAACTACATATCAGACATTGAGACCTAGTGTCCAACACTGGGATGATGAATACCTTCTCTGGGTTTGAAAACCAGTAGGACTTACAGGAGGGCTGTAAGAAATCTATACTCCACCCATAAAGAATATGCACATACTGGCTTACTTCCAGGAACAAGGTGGAGGAAGCAGATTGAAAATGCATGAGGCTCTGTCTGGTTTCATGCAATAGCCCCATCATGCATCCCAGATCAAGTTGAAAGCCCGCCTCAGCCCCTCTTGATTCATTTCTACTTCCATCTGGGGCAATGGTGCCATTGTCTTGAAGAGGTGGTGTGAGTATACATTTAGAGGGAGTGACACCAGATCAGAATTGACTCTCAGGGTTTCTACTCTAGCACCTTGAAAACACCCTTCCCTGATAGAGCAGTGATTGACAATGAGCATAGAAGAAAACTCAGCTCACATCTGGCTCTGAACTTGCATGAATTTGAGTCTAAAAAGAAAGCAGGGATAAAGGCAGGCCTATAAAGTCTTTATACTCAAAGTATTGGCTGCTCTCCAATAGAAAGAATTTCTGATGAAAACACTTGAGACTGGTTAATATATATTTTAGGTCTTACATCTCTATTACCTAGCTCAAAGAAGGAATATGGTGTTCCAATTTTATTTAGTACTTGCCTCTAATACTATGACTTTTTTGGATCCCTTCATCTGCCCTTAGATGCTAAGTGAGAACTAAAGTAAGACAGAAGACTGATAAATGTTAGATTTATACAAACTTTACAATCAAACAGTTACAAGGACAACTGGTACTCATTTTTCAAATTGCACCATTAATTAAGCAAAAGAAGTAATAGAAATCAATGACACCATTAGTGAGTTACCTTGAAGTTTGAGCACTTACAGAGGCATCAAGGCTCAGGGATTCTATCACTGTCAGCATGTTCTAAAAGGCTAATTTCTAAGACATCAGAAGGGAATAGTTGGATAGCATCCAATTTTTAATGTGGCACCTCAAAAGTTAAGATTTTATAGTCACAGTATATCACTAAATGATGCCAAGGTGAGTCATTTTTTGTAATTTTGGAAACTTCAATTAATGGTGTTCTTTTTTATTTATTTTTAATTGAAGTGTTGTTGATTTACAATGTGTTAATTTCTGCTGTACAGCAAAATAATTCAGTTATGCATATATTATACAATTTTTATGTTATTTTCCATTGTGGTTTATCATAGGACATTGAATATAGTTCTCTGTACTATATGATAGGACCTTGTTTATCATCTCCATGTATAATAACTTATGCCTGCTTATCTCAATTTCCCACTCCATCCCTCTCCAACTCCCTTACCCTTGGCAACCACATGTCTGTTCTCCTTGTCCATTAATTTGTTTCTGTTTCAAGATGATTAATTTGTTTCATATTTTAGATACCATAGGTGAGGCTTACCTTCCATTTTATACCATGGATCTCTATTGAGAGCTATCTGTTTAAGAGTAAATTTAGCTTATGTTAATAGGTCAAATGCAACACTAGGTCTGAGTGACTGATGTATGAATGTTATTAGATAATAAAAAAATAATTCATATGGGGGAGTTCCCATCATGGCGCAGTGGTTAACGAATCCGACTAGGAACCATGAGGTTGCGGGTTCGGTCCCTGCCCTTGCTCAGTGGGTTAACGATCCGGCATTGCCGTGAGCTGTGGTATAGGTTGCAGACGCGGCTCGGATCCCGCGTTGCTGTGGCTCTGGCGTAGGTCGGTGGCTACAGCTCCGATTCAACCCCTAGCCTGGGAACCTCCATATGCCGCGGGAGCGGCCCAAGAAATAGCAACAACAACAACAACAATAACAAAAAGACAAAAGACAAAAAAAAAAAATTCATATGATGTAAACAACATTTATACTTAATAATGCACACTATCCACTGAGGCTTTATATTCTCATTTTAGAATACAATGTACACTTCCATAGGATTTTTCCCAAGGCTCCCATCACATCCTTATTTCTAAGACTATAAATCATAGGATTTAGCATAGGTGTCAAAATGGTATAGAAGACAGATACTACTTTGTCTTGACTGAAAGTATGAGAAGAGATTGGCCTCATATACATGAAAATAATGGCACTATAATATAAGCTGACAACTGTAAGATGAGATGAGCAAGTAGAAAATGCTTTCTTCCTCCCCTCAGTAGAAGTCATTTGGATGATGGTGACCAGGATGAGTGTGTAAGAAGCGAGGATGACTGAGAATGGAATAAGAAGCAAAATGGTAGTGCTAATGAAAACTCCCATCTCATAGGTCGAGGTGTCCTCACAGGAGAGATGCAAGACACTGGGAAGTTCACAGTAGAAATGATGTATTTCCCTCAATCCACAAAAGGAGAATCTCATGGTGTAGACAGTGTGTATCAAGGCATTGAAAACACCACTGGCCCATGAGCTAAAAGCCATCTGCTTAAACAGGGACCAGTTCATGAGAAGTGGATAATGTAGAGGCTTGCAGATGGCAACATATCGATCATAGGACATGAGACCTAAAAGGATGCACTCAGTTCCTCCCAGAGCCAGCCCCAGGAAGATTTGGGTGCCACAGCCAGAAACAGAGATGACTGTTTTATGCAGAAGGTAGTCTGTCATTATCTTGGGTACAATGGCAAGAGTAAAGAGAATGTCAATGAGAGATAGCTGCCAAAGGAAAAAATACATTGGAGTGTGAAGATTGGGATCTATCAGGATCACCAAAATTAAGAGGCTGTTTCTAGTGAGTGTAAAAAGAAATATTATGATTATAAGTGCAAAGAGACACATGTGAGTTGGGGTGTATTGCAGCAAACCCAGAAGAATAAATTCAGTGATTGTGTGGTTCTCCAAATGTGTCATTCTTGAAATATCCATAGGTGTAAAGGGAAAAACATAATATGGAAGTTATTTCTCAATTAATATTGGATTACATAGAATTTAGGCCACTAAACAATTTACCTAAAGAATTCAGAATAATGATGTAACCAGTTGACCTAAATTGATCAAACTATATTTACCTTGTTTGATTTAGGGATTCATCAAGCAAAGTAAATGGATCATTTTTTGCATTTTAGTATATTTTGGATATAAATCCTTTGATTCCAAAATAGGTTGAAAAAAAAGGTTGATTTATTAGTGGTTTACAAGCACTTTTGTTCATGGTTCCCCAGTGGAAATCTAGAAATCAGACTGACTTCCTTTATCTCTACAAATTCCCATTTGAACTCTGATCCACAGAACAAAACAAAATTATGTAAGCAGGTCTGCTAAAAATGTTCAGCACTGTGAACAACAACATGAAACCCCATAGACTTAAGTTCATATGAGTTCTATATTGGTTAGTAGAAATTAATTCTCTTAAATTAATTTGGAATTTTTTTTTTCACTCAAGATATCTAAATTTTTATTTGTATAATGAGCATTTTATAAGTAATTTCCCCACACTTGCTATTCATTCTTTGGTCCATTCACTCAACTTTCAAGAAAAAAATGGGGCTATGAAGAATATTCCTGTTGTTATATAACCCTAATGAAAAAGAAATTGCACACTGGACCTTCATGGTAAATGTTGACTTTAGAGATGCTCTGCTCAATATTTTTTCACATAGTAACATGAATCTTTATCTCATCACATGAAATGCTTTATTCAAATATGCATTTACTCCTCATGCTTTACTAAGCCTCTCAAGAACATTCTTTCCAGGAGTTCCCGTCGTGGTGCAGTGGTTAACAAATCCGACTAAGAACCACGAGGTTGTGGGTTCAATCCCTGGCCTTGCTCAGTGCAGTAAGGATCTGGCATTGCCATGAGCTGTGGTGTAGGTCACAGACACAGCTCGGATCCCATGAGGCTACAGCTCTGATTAGACCCCTAGCCTGGGAACCTCCATATGCTGTGGAAGCGGCCCCAGAAAAGGCAAAAAGACAAAAATAAATAAATAAATAAATAAGAACATTCTTTCAAGTAATTGTCTTAATCCTTCTCTTTAAAATTTTGGTAAAAAAAGTTTTGTAAAATCATTAGATTTTTTTATTATAGGCCATGCCACCATCTAGTTAAATTAGATTACTATATTTTATTTTATTTTATTTTATTTTATTTTATTTTATTTTATTTTATTTTACTTTTTGGGGCCACATGTGCTGCATATGGATGTTCCCAGGCTAGGGGTCCAATTGGAGCTATAGCTGCTGGCCTACACCACAGCCACAACAATATCAGATCCAAGCTGAGTTTGTGACCTACACCATAGTTCATGGCAATGCCAGATCCTTAAAATGTCTTCCTTTGAATAACCATTATAATGCTATCAAGGGTAGATGGTTATTCTGTGCAAATTATTAACTAACAGAATTTAGTTATTTTTCCTTTATAATTCTTTTTTTTTCCCTTTGGGGGATGAAAGCCTATTGATTTAATATTATTTACTCCAATGAGCAGAGAGTTTGTAAAGTTTGCCAATATTTTGTTCTCCGTAATTTGCGTTATTCTTTTTTGTGTCCCTTAGAAAATGTACAGAACCACATTCTGTGCTATTGAGAAATGTTTGCATTAGAAGCATAAATATTAATCACTATAAACATTAGGGAAATATAAACGTAAAGGAAAAATCATTAGTACAGCTTTGGCTTTTTGGTTAGACATATTTGTATTTGTAAACTCACTCAACCAATTATGGGCTGATGATTTGGGACAAACTTATATCTTGATCCTTGCTTTACTCATTCAAAAAATGGGATTATGATGCCCACCTGTGTGTATATATATATGTGTGTGTGTATATATATATATATATATATATCTATCATCTATCTATCTATCTATCTATCTATCTATCTATCTATCTCTTTCTATCTATCTATCTAGGAAGAGCATTTCTTTAGGATAATGGATAAAATCAAGACATACATTGATATTCTTACTCTTCTTACCTGTCTTTTTTTAACTCAATAAATTGTATTGTATTTATAGTTGTACAACCATCATCATAACTGAATTTTACAGCATTTCTATCCCAACTTACCTGCCTTTTTACTCACTACAAATTTCTTGAATTTTTAGTATTATTTTCTTTTTCTTTTCTCTCCCTCCCTCATTCTTCTCCCCTTCCCAACTTTTCTTTCTTTCTATTTTTCTTTTCACCTATTTTTCTTTCTCCCTCCTTCTCTTACATTGTGTCTTCAATAGTACTTGTTTGAATTTCAAAATTTATATATTAGGAATACATTTTTAAAGAAGGAAACTTTAAGAAATTAAAATAGGGAGTTCCCATTGTGACTCAGTGATTAATGAATCCAACTAGGAACCATGAGGTTGCGGGTTCAATCCCTGCCCTTGCTCAGTGGGTTAAGGATCCGGCATTACCATAAGCTGTGGTGTATGGTGCAGATGGTGTATGTTGCAGACGTGGCTCGGATCCCACATTGCTGTGGCTCTGGCATAGGCTGGAGGCTACAGCTCTGATTTGACTCCTAGCCTGGGAGCCTCCATATGCCACGGGAGTGGCCCTAGAAAAGGCAAAAAAACAACAACAACAAAAAAGAAATTAAAATAGACATAATTCTTATCCTTCCTTCCTCACATGGTATGAGAAAAATGCAATAAGAAAACTTGAAAATGTTATTTATTTATATATTGAATACCCAGGTATTCAATATATAAATAATTGATACTAGTATTCAATACCTGAGTAGCAAATTTTAGCCACTGTAAATGGCAGACATGGTGTGTTGATATTATGAATTACTAATATTGATTATAGTATTAATCTAAGTAAAATATAGAAGCGATATTCTACAAAGTACATGTAAGAATTTCAAAAGGATTGTGTTTCAAAAATATAGAACATTGAAAAATAATATTCAAACAAAAGGCCAAATATGTTAAATAGAAGGAACCTGTAGTAATTTTCTTTCATAAAGTTGTTTAAAATGGAAAATATATATTGTGTTAGATGATCATTTGTTATTATGTTTCATAAAATATTTTTAATGGGAATTTTGACATAACAACCACATTCATGATCAATTTTCCATAGCCAAGATGTTATCACTGTATCATTATTTTGAAGAAATTGCCTGTTACACAAATGCAAAATGTAAAAAGCTGAAAAATTAAAGAAACCATAGACATAAGGCTGAATTTATTCCTTCCCTGGTATTTTGATAATACAATTAAATTATTATTTTGGTAGTATTTTATAGATACAGTCAATTTAGAAAAATGCTTTGTCCTTGGAACGAAATTACATTACCTGCAAGATCTTAGAAATACTATTACATTCTCTCAAATTTAAGCAGTAGAATATTCCTACTCATGAACTTGAAATATATTCATAAATATCCCTTTTTATAGCTACTTACCTTTCTATTGATCAATGGTCTGGTCACAAAAAGTAGGAAACTAAACAAACACAACATTGGCCCCTTCACTTGATTATAAGTGGAATGGTTAGGTAAAAGAAATAGAGATTCCTGCAAACAAGGAATATTTCTACATTATTTTGCTTGTATAAGACACCAGGAAATAAACACTAAACAAAGTCATTTAAACCTGAGGATGTGTAAACATGGGCATTTTACTGTCCCTTGAGTATAGCACCATTTTGAACTATCTCCAGTGAGATTTTCATCATAGAAGAAGAATTTAGTTGAAGGAAATGCCTTATTAGACATGACTGTGAAATGTTAATAAGTCCCTTAAGCCCTCATGTTCCTATGGGAAAGAAGAGGAAATTATGGAACATAATATGAATTAGATAAAATATGAGAGAACAGAATACGTTTGCAATTATTAATATAATAATTTGCATTTTTTAGATATCATCTAACAAAGTGACTAATGTAAAAATATATCTGTGTTCCTCTATAGTTTCATCAATAATATCCAGTTATAAGAATAAATGTACTAGACAGCCCATGAATTTTGTTAACTAAAGGGGCATAAATATATCATACAGTCAATTATAGAGATACATTTTAATTTTCATAAAGTTTAAACATATAATAGGCATTTGATTAGTCTATATGAATCAAAGTGTATTCTAGATATCTTTTTTTTTAGGGCCACAACCTTGGCATATGGAGTTCCCAGACTAGGGTTCAAATCAGAGCTATAGCTGCTGACTTTTAAGTATTAAACAATTTGAGGAAAAGTGTTTTGGGATGATTGTATTTCATTATGAGCACTCTCAGTGTCATGCAATTTGATAATTATTCATTTAAAATTTATTTTGTAAATAATTTAAAATTAAATTCAAATGTATATGATAATTATGGATTGATATTTGATCTTTCAGATGTTGAATATGATTTAATTTAGCAGATTAACAATGTAGTAATTTAATTTTCATTTTTTTATTTACTTTTATTAGTTTCCATTTCATTCTAGACATGGGTCATACATATGACTGGAGAAATATGAAAATAACATCACCAGGCTTCATGTCTGTAATTTACAGTGCTTACAATATGCTACTCAAGTATTTATAACAATAGTAAGGAACATCTTTATTAGAATTTTCCAACAAACACTTGACAAAATAGGACAGGATTTTGTTGAAAATGTGTTCTTCAAATAATCATGAATAATGAGATTACTATTATAAATCAAGTGGTCACTTTACAACCTTGGGACTGACCTTGAGTTCTATTAAATTTGGCTTAAAAAGTCCAAATTTCTGTGGCTCACAATGTGGGAATACCTCTCACCAGTATCACCTATTGGGTTTGAATCAAGTGCACCTCAGCTCCATATCTTCATTCCTGTTCTCTGTGTTGAGAACTGAATAGTCACTAAAATTTGTTGTAAATTTATGTTTAGGCACTTAAATTTATGTTTGGATGAGGAATATTTCACTTTAATTCATACACTACTTGCCAGAGCAAGCCACACAGTAAACCATGTATTAAAAAGAGTTGGGAAATATCCCATTGCTCAGGGTGTAAACAGGGCAATATTCTCTCTTGATAACAAGTGTAAGAATTGTACCATATAAATTATTTAATAACATTCCCTATATGGTTTTAAATTAAAGAAAAGCTATGACACCATACCGTAGAGTGCATATTTATTAGTAAAAGAGGAACAGTAATTCCTGAAGAACACATGAAACACACCACACACACCTTTTATGAAGTGAAAAATGAAAAAAAAGTCTATTAATCAAAAACAAATCTACATTAAATTAAAAATAAAACATTGTTAACACTTCTTTTTTTTGTTTTTTTTTGGGGGGGGGGGTGGTTTGTATTTTCTAGGGCTGCACCCATGACATGGGGAGATTCCCAGGCTAGGGGTCTAATCAGAGCTGTAGTTGTAGGCCTTCGCCAGAGCCACAGCAACACAGGATCCAAGCCACGTCTGCGACCTACACCACAGCTCATGGCAATGCCAGATCCTTATCCCACTGAGCGAGGCCAGGTATCAAACCTGCAATCTCAAGGTTCCTAGTTGGATTCATTAACCACTGAGCCAGGACGGGAACTCCAAAACATTGTTAACACTTCTAATCAATGTTATGATCCAAAAATTAAGTGCCAGATAATGTGCATTTTACTCAGCATTTTCCTAGAAAGAGTAGTCATGAATACCTTGGTAAATATCCCTACAAATAAAAAATATAAACTTAATTTTGAAAAACAAGCAAAAAGCAATATCACATATGATATAATTAATCCTGAACATGATTTGACTCAACTGAAAAATTAAAGAATGCTCAGAAAGTGTTGTGGACACATAATGTAGAAAAGTAAATGGCCTTAAACAGTAAAAACTCATCTTTACAAAATCACAAATGTAAGAAAATTTACACATTTCTGAAATATAAATTCACCAATAAAATTAGAATATTAACATAAGAATGAATTTTTCCTACACTTATTTTAAGAGTGAGTAAATGTACCATTTTCTAGATGGCAACATATAGGAGTATAAAATAGAACATTTTGTTTACATCTTCCACTTAGATTCCACATATGTGATATCATATGGTATTTGTCTTTCTCTTTCTGACTTCACTTAGTATGAGAATATCTAGTTGCATCCATGTTGCTATGAATGGGATAATTTTGTCCTTGTTGTGACTGAGTAGTGTTCCATTGCATATATGTAATATGATTTTTTTTTTTTTTGCTTCTTTTTAGGGCCACACCTGAACATATGGAAGTTTCCAGGCTAGGGGTAAAATTGGAGTTGCAGCTGCCAGCCTACACTGTAGCCACAGCAATGTGGGATCTGAGCTGCAACTGTGACCTGCACCACAGCTCATGGCAATGTTGGATCCTTAATCCACTAAGTGAAGCCATTTATCTAACCTACATCCTCATGGATACTAGTCAGGTTCATTACTACTGACACACAATGGGAACTCCTGCAACACATTTTCTTAATCCAATAATCTGTTAATGAACACTTAGGTTGTTTCCATGTCTTGGATATTATAAATAGTGCTACAGTGAACATATGTGTGAATATATCTTTTTGAATATTTGTTTAATCTGGATATATGCCCAGGAGTGACACTGCTGGATCATATGGCAGTTCTATATTTAGTTTTCTGAGGAACTTCCATACTCTTTCCATAGCAGTTGTACCAATTTACAGGCCCATGAACAGCATGGGAAAGTTCCCTTTTCTCCACACCCTCTCTAGCAATTGTTATTTGTTGACTTGGCAATGATGGCCATTCTGACCAGTGTGAGGTGGTACCACATTGTAGTTTTCATTTGCATTTCTGTAATAATTAGTGATGCTGAGCATTTTTTCATGTGCCTGTTGGCCATCCATATGTCTTCTTCAGAGATATGTCTATTCAAGACTTCTGTCCATTTTTCAACTGGCTTGTTTGTTGTTGTTTTTGTTGAGTTGTGTAGCCTATTTTTGAGATTAGGCCCTTGTCTGTTGCATTGCTTGAAAAGATTATCTTCCATTCTGTATATTGTCTTTTTGTTTTTTAAAAAGGTTTACTTTGCTGAGAAAAATCTTTTGAGTTTAATTAGGTCCCATTGATTTATTTTTGTTTTAAAAGTAAACCCTGTATATCACAGCCTTGCATGTGTAAATCCTTCTATAAATATTTCTAACAATATGGGTCCTTTAAAACATAATTACTATGATAAAGTCTAAAACAAGTAATATTTCTTAATATCACAGCATAATATATGTTAAAATTTCAATGATTAGCATATACAAATTTACATAAGCAAATATGTAAAAATCAGAATACAAAAGATGCCCACATGTTTATTTTAACAATTGTTTTGTGTCACTTTTAATCTACATTGTATGGCTTAATTAAAAAGTTATATGTTAAAGCAACAGAGTCATTTTTTTTGGTAGAATAACCCACACTTTATATCTGTTGATTTCATATACATATTTTTTTATGGAACATGAAACTTTATCCCCTGTCTGTGAATTATTCTAAATACTATAAGAAGAAAACTGCAGTCATGAATTTACCGTTAGATGTCAAAATACACTATAAAATGCTGCTGTGAATGGAAGACTATCATCCCCACTGAAATAAGAAACAAAGAGGAAGTTGACCAGAATGTAGAGCCCTGGAATTGACATATGTAAATTCAGTATGAAAGAAAGGAAGTTTAAAAGAAAAAGTGATGGTATTATGTTGTTGACAAGCATAAGCAGGAAAATTGAAGAGACAATTGGGAAAAAAAGAAATTCAGATTCTACAACTCACACCAAATTCCCAAATTAATGCCCTGTGTGTTAAATACCAAAATTTATATGATAAAATATTATAGGTATAGATAAAATACAAAGATTGTTTTTATTTATTTTTTTATTTTCTATAAGAGGGAGAATGGTGGCCCTTGTTTAGCCTGACACTAAAAAAACTACATAAAATACATTTTACCATATTTCACAAAATGAAGTGTAAGCAGTTTGGTGGTGCAATTGGCAGGTATGATATAAATTCAAGTAAATACATCAATTTATCAAAAAAATTACTTGAATCATTATTTTAACAAACATTTTTTCAGTAATTTGTATATAGAGGAACATATGCTAAAAACAAGAAAGCACACATATTCAGGGTAAAATTATTTTTTGATTAAATGTTTATAATTGTACTTGTTATAAGTACAAAAAAATTGAATGTTTTTAATTGTACTTATTAGCCTCAATATGCAGGGGTCTGGGTTTGTGGCTTGCTCTTAAAATACTGTATTTTTCATTTACATTTCAAATTGTATATTTTGTATAAACCCATGCTGATTGAAGCAGGCTTCTGACTTTTTTTAAAGGGAATCCATAAATATATGATTTTCAGAAATCATAAATATCAGGGCAGAAATAAATGAGATAGAAATTAAGAAAACAATAGAAAAGATTAATAAAACTAAAAGCTTGTTCTTTGAAAAGATTAACAAAATTGATATTCCTTTAGCCAGATTCATGAAGAAAAAAAAAGAGTGGATTAAAATCAACAAAATTAGAAATGAAATAGGAGAAATCACAACTGATATCACTGATATACAACAGACACAGAAGACTACCACAGATAACTGTATGCCAATAAAATGGACCACCTAGAAGAAATGAAAAAAAGAATTATAGGTAAAATCTTCAAAGACCGAATGAGGAAGATATAGAAAATATGAATAGACAAATCACAAGAATTGAAATAGAAATCATGATTAAAGAACTTCCCACCCCCAAAATAAGTCTAGGATCTGAAGACTTCACAGGCAAATTCCATCAAATATTAAGAGAAGAGTTAACACCTATTCTTCTGAAACTCCTACAAAAAATTGCAGCAAAAGGAGTTCTCATTGTGACACAGTGGAAATGATTCTGACTAGTATTCATGAGAATGTAGATTTGATCCCTGGCCTAGCTCAGTGGGTTAAGAATCTGGCATTGCCATGAGCTGTGGTGTGGGTCACAGACATGGCTCAGTTCTTGCATTGCTGTGGCTGTGGTATAGGCAGGCAGCTGTAGCTGCGATTTGACCTCTAGCCTGGGAACTTCCATATGCCACAGGTCATGCCCTAAAAACAAACAAACAAAAAATTGCAGAGGAAGGAACCCTCCCCTGTTTATTTTGTGAGGCTACAATTATGCTGATACCAAAACTAAAGACACCACAAAAAAAAAAAAAAAAAAAAAAGAGAGAGAGAAAACTACAGGCCAATATCACTGATGAACATAAATGCAAACATACTCATCAATCTATTAGCAAACCAAATCAAGCAGTACATTAAAAGTATCATACACCATGATCAAATGGGATTTATCCCAGGGATATAAAGATTGTTCAATACATGCCAAACAATAAGTGTGATACACCACATCAACAAACTGAAAAATAAAAATCATATGATTGTCTCAATAGATACTGAAAAATCCAACACCTATTTCTGGTGAAATCTCTCTTAAAAGTGGGCATAGAAGGAATCTATATCAGCATAATGCCCTTCTTCACAGAACTAAATAAAAAAAAAATAATTTGTACGGAAGCATGAAAGATCGCCCATAGACAAAGGAATCTTGAGAAAGCAAAAGGAAGCTGGAGGAATCAGTATCCTTACTTCAGACTATGCTACAGTTATGGTCATCAAAACAGTATGGTACTGGCAGAAAAACAGAAATATAGATCAATGGAACAAGATAGAAAGCTCAGAAATAAATCAAAGCACCTATGGTCAAGTAATCTACAAACAAGGAGTCAAGAATGTACAATGGAGAAAAGACAATTTCTCCACTAAGTTTTGCTGGGAAACCTGGACAGCTACATGTAAAATAAAGAAATTAATACACTTTCTAAGATCATACATAAAATAAACTCAAAATGGATTAAATACCTAAATGTTAGACCAGATACTATGAAACTCCTAGAGGCAAGCATAAGCAGAACACTCCAACATAAACTGCAGCAATATCTTTTCCAATCCACCTTCTAGACCAATGACAATAAAAACAAAAGTAAATAAATGGGCATAATTGAACTTAAAAGCTTTTGCAAACAAAAGGAAACTATTAACAAAATTAAAAGACTAGCAAATGGAGTTCCTGTCATGGCTCAGTGGTTAACGAATCCAACTAGGAACAATGAGGTTGTAGGTTCAATCCCTGGCCTTGTTCAGTGGGTTAAGGATCTGGTGTTATCATAAGCTGTGGTGTAGATTGCAGACATGACTTGGATCTGGCATTGCTGTGGCTCTGGTGTAGGCCAGCGGCTATAGCTCTGATTAGACATCTAGCTTGGGAACCTCCATATGTCATAGGAGCGGCCCTAGAAAAGGCTAAAAGACAAAAAAAATAAATAACAATCAAGGAATTAATCTCCAATATACAAACAACTCATAGAGATTTATATTAAAAAAGCAACAAAATTTTAAAAATGGGCTGAAAATCTAAGAAGACATTTCTTCAAAGAATAGCCAAAAGCCAAAAAGCACATGAAGAGAAGCTCAATATCACTAATTATTAGAAAATTGCATTTTTGCCCACATCCATTTTCTTTTCTCCACACATACACTCTTCCTCACCATTTCTAAGGACATTGAGGTCTCCCACTCTCTAAGATTTTTAGGTTAAATTTTCTTTCCATTGATTCTTCCTTGCTCTCCTTATACATCTCTTCCTTGCTTCTCTTCCTACTCAGAACTAGACATCTCTATCAGGACATCACATTTGCTTTATAGTGTCACTGTTTGTGCTTAGTTGTACTCTCTGCACATTGAACATAACCTATACACTCCTTCTTAACCTGGTCCCTGAATTTGCCCTGTGGTCCATATCAAACTCAGTTCCACTTTACCAGTTACCCACTACCCAGTACAGGATATTCTTGTCGAATCTTTTCACATCTAACACACAAGCCTGATTGGTGCCTTAGAGGCAACAAGCAACCTTCTCCTCAATTGACCTTTGCATATGCCTTTCAAGTGTCTGCTTCAATATCACTTCTTCCAGAGCAATTGAGGGACATGAAGTCATGCCTCACCCTAGGCATTTGCTTAAACATAGCTGAGGGTCTACAGGGACATGGGGAACAGATGCTTTGAAAGGAGCAAGGAAAAGCAACTACCTTCTTCTTGTTGGTTCTCTGCTTGTGGTTTGTGGGAAAGAAAACAGCCACTTTTGATAAGGTGAAATGGGAAACTATGTTCTCTGGTACAACCTAAGAAGGAAGCAAAAGAAACATGATGAAATAGTTCCTGTCTAGGGAGTAGGGCCACTGAGAAAGACCAGGTTTTCCTCCAGGTGAAGCAGAACAGCAGTTGTGTCATAGTGATGAGGGGATAGTCTATATAAGCATTGCCTGTACAAAGTAAGATTAAACATTTGATAAAAAGGGGAAAACTGCCTTCTCTGCCCCCTTTCATACCACTCATTTTTAGGCATATTTTATTTCTATTCTTAAGGGGTTGAGAGTCCACTGTCTGTTAAGGTGTCTGTGTATGACCTATCCATTACACTAGGCAGAAACTACAGAACAGGCCACCTGGTAGACCTCACTTTCAGCAGTGGAGGAGGTGAAGGATATTCATTATATACATACCCAGTTCAGTGAAAATAGTTAATCTTCAAGGGAATTGAATAGAAACAGAGATGTCAGAAAATATGCAGTAATAACAAATAACTATATATTTCTATTTTAAAAAATCTGAATATTTCCAAGAACACCATGTGTTGATATCAGTAAATAACCAAATTTTATTTGCTTTAGAAGCATCTATTTTATTTGTGTTTTTGTTTTTGTTTTTTTTATAGTCAGAATGAATCATTCACAAAGGACGATATACAAATAGGCAATATTCTAATGCAAAAAGTCTGCAGCATCATTACACATCAAGGAAATACAAATCAAATCCAAATTAGTTACCACATTAAATATAAGACAAAATGAAAAAAAGATTAGGAATACTAGCAATTGCTGCCAATTTGCAGCAACCCTCTTCATGTGCTTTGCTGTTGGGAGTTTAAAATCGAACATCCACTTTGAAAACAGATTACTTAAAAGTGATTCATGAATCTACAAAAAAGTTAAAACACATGATCACAGACAAAAAAAGGTTAATAGCAGCTTTAGTAATAACATACCAGACTGAATATAGCTCAGATGTCTGTCAGCAAAATGGTACATAAATAAATGTTGACAGACACCAACAAGAAAGTCCTACTTAGCAATGAAAACAACAACAAACTATTGACAGATTTAAAAAAAAATTCATAAGAATCTTTAAAAACATTAAGTTGAGAGAAAGACATAAGATACAAGAAAAATACTATGTTTTCACTGGTATGAAGTATTAGATTAGTTTAAACTACTAGATAGAAAAATCAGAGCAGTGTTTGTCTCTGGGTTAAAGAATTTCATCGAGAAATATTATAAGGGACATTTCTGTTCTGGCGATAGTTTTGTCTCTAGCTACTGGGTGTAAGTTACAAGTTCATATGGTATTGAAACTTATTGAAGTTCACCTTTCAGATATGAGTATTCCAGTGTATAAAAATTATACTTCTATTAAAAATCATCAACAAACTTCAACATTGTTTGACTACTTTGTTCATTCTTTGAACAAATAATTATTATGAAGTTTGTTATGGAAAAATTTTAATAAGGATTTGTCATTAACATATTTTTAACAATCCAGTCTGATTTGTTGATGATAGCTAAATAAATTATACCAAAATATGGAGGTCCATATGCATTCCAAATAAAATAGAAATAACATATAGAGATTTAATGAGTATATAATCTGTCCCATAGAAATCTTGCACATTTTGTGCAGCCTTGAACTTTGGAGCAAATGAAAAGACAACCTACAGAATGGGAGAAAATATTTGCAAAGGAAGTGACTCACAAGGGATTAATCACCAAAATTTATAAATACATTTTGCAGCTCAATACCAAAAAACCAAACAACCCCACCAAAAAATGGGCAGAAGATCTAAACAGACATATCAATGTAATCTTAATCATGATTTTAAAGCAGCGCACTGATCAATACATTTTCTCAGAGCTCCCTTGACCTCACTGTTCCTCAGACTGTAGATGAGGGGGTTCAGCACTGGGGTGAAGATCGTATAGAATGCTGACACAATCTTATCATGGTTTGCTGATCTGTAGGATTTGGGTCTCATGTAGGTAAATATGGCAGCTCCAAAAAAGAGCCCTACGACAGATAGATGTGAGGAGCAGGTGGCAAAAGCCTTCTTGCGGGCATTTTTAGAATGCATCTGGAGAACAGTAGAAAGGATAAGACTGTAAGAAATCAGGATGAGGGAAATTGGGACCAGGAGCATTAACACACAGCAGACATACATGGCATACTCAAAGAGGGATGTGTCAGCACAAGCCAAACGCACCAGAGAGGGAGCCTCACAAAAGAAATGATCAACCTCATGTGAATTGCAGTATGAGAAGGTTAGGGTAGCAGCAGCCTGCATGAGTCCATCAGCTGCACCCAGGAACCAAGAACCCAAAATCATTCTCAGGCATAATGGCCAAGTCATGAGGACTGGGTATCTCAGTGGGTGGCAAATAGCGACATAGCGGTCATAAGACATGGCTGCTAAAAGGAAGCACTCGCCCCCTTCCAAAGTGAGGAAAAAAAAGATCTGCAACCCACAGCCAGCAGGGGAGATGGAATTTCTGCCAGTAAAGTAGTCAGCAGCCATTTTGGGCACAACTGTGGAAACCAGCATCATGTCCATGAGGGAGAGTTGGCTCAGTAGGAAGTACATGGGCCTGTGAAGCTGGGGGTCCAGGAGAATCAGGAGAAGCATGAGGGCATTGCCCACTAAGGAGGTGAAGGCAGTTGTCAGAACCATCACAAAGAGAAATAGATGTGGTCCTGTGTGGTTAAACAGTCCTAGGAGAATGAAATCTGAAGTGAGATTCCAGTTTTCCATGATTTCAAATAAGAGTTACACTGAAAATGGAGAAATAGATGAGTATTACAGATACATAACATACCAAAATTTATTGAAATAAAAAAATACAATACTTTCTCTTGACATCAATTAATCTGGGAAAGTGTTTTTACTTTTCAGACAAGAGCGATTATATTCTTAGGCCTAGGAAGTGAAAGAACTGAGTATATAGATGGAAACTTAACTTAATGTGGAGATTTTAGGGCTTAGTTTAGCTATGCCAAATTCTAATTTGAAAGCAATAATGGTCTTAGAATATTTTACTCGGCTGTAATCCAATTATACAAAAAGCAAACTTCCATTAACTGTAAAAGGCATTTTCTGCAGGGAGAAATTTTCCCTTTAAATTTAGAGGAACTTGATCTTTATGAGGTAAAGAAGAAAAAATAAAACTCCTTACTTCTTCTCACAGCCACAGAGATAAATTAATTTATTTCTCCATCCCAAGAAGACCTAAGTTCTTAAAGGCATTTTCATCTCTTATTTTCTGGAGCCAAACTATTCTAGCTTGTATAAACACAACCATAACTGCAAAGATAAGGGTAGTAATACAGTTTCAAAGACAGAGTGTGATTCAATTAAGTTACATAGCAGGAGTCCACTTTTTCCATGGTCATTTCCCTTTACCCTATTTTTTTTTTTTTTTTTGCATCCATCCCATAGTAGACTGTCAGTTGAGAAGGAGAACAACAATGCAAAAGCCTTACTCAATCCTTAATTCCATTTCTTGAGAATCATCTTTGTACTGGCAACATTCTACTGGCAAGTTTTAGTTGGTTGTTTTAAAGTTAGGAATCATGGAAATACACTTCCTTCTTGTCAAATGTATTTCCAATTTGCCAAAACTTTGTGATCTGTACACCTCATATCTCTAATATGCAGTCTGAACCACTAGTAACTATATGCAATTCCTAATTATAGGCCCGAAAAACCCCAAACCTTCCTAAGTTATTTCTTTGACTTGAGACTTTCTTATTTTCCACTATTTCTATTAATTTTATTGTTAAAAATTGATAGAACTTTAAACTTGTTTAAAAATCAATAGGTAACTTAGTAGTAAATAAGTTAGTAGGGTGTTTGGCAGATTTCTTAAGTGTACTATCAATATAGTGACATTAGTTATTTTCATATTGTTGTGCTTATATCATCAATATCAATCCCCAGACTCTTCATCTTCTCAGACTAAAACTGCCTTTTTTCCTCCCTCCCATTAAGCAGTAATTCCTCATTCTCCTCAGTCCATGGCAACCACCATTCTACTTTATATCTCTATAGATTTGACTACTCTATGACTATGAGATAAGAGAAATCACACAGTATTACTTTTTTTTCTTTCCTTTCTGTTTTATTTTTAGGGCTGCACTTGAGGCATATGGGAGTTCCCAGGCCAGGGGTCAAATCAAAGCTGCAGTTGCCAGCCCATGCCACAACCATAGCAATTCCAGATCCAAGCCACATCTGTGACCTACACTGAAGCTTGCAGCAATGACAGAACCTTAACCCATTGAGTGAGGTAATGGAGGAAACCAGCATATTCTTGGATACTAGGTTCTTAACCCACTGAATCACAAGGGGAACTCCTCAAACAGTATTTTCTTTATTTTTGTTTTATGTTAGATTAGTTTCTTTCACTTATGTTGTCCTCAAAGTTCATCCATGCCTTAACATGTCAGATTTTCCTTCCTTTTTAAGAATGAACAATATGCTTTTGCATGAATATACACCTTTTTAATTAATTCCATCTATGTATGTTTGTGTTGCTTCCCTTCCAGTTGTTTATTAAAACATGGTATTTTTAAAATAAGGTAAACATATATACTATAAAATATAAAAACTTGAGTTAACACTTTGCTTATATCAGGCAAGATAAATTTATGTTTTTGGAAAATAATCACAACTTACATTTCAGTTTGCAAAATACATTTTCTTATGATGAAGTTTCAATTGTCTTTAAGAATTTAATCAAATATGAAATCATTAGCTCTTACTTTTTCTATGATAAAGCATATTATGCACATTATTTTTAGATGAAATAAACACATAGAAGCAACCAGTCATCACAAATACAATTGACTACTCAGAAATGCTAATAGTATTTAGATTATTTAATGGAAAAATCAACTAAATGTGTCAATTAAATGAAAAGACTGGTAGGTGATTATGTTTCCTAGGATGTGTTAGTGCTTTATTATTGATTTAGTTAAAATCCCTATCTGTATTTTCATATTATGTGAGACTATTTTACCTTAATTAGAATGTGGAAAACTATATAGAGAAAGTGGTATAACTGTGTGTTTCTCGACCCCTGGCCTGGGGACTTCCCATGTGGCTCACAACATAACTACTCAGTGTTGCTTCTACGGTGGCTCCAGGCATTGATCCTGCCAACCCTGATGGAGTTTATGAGTTCACTCATGAGTCCTTTCCTTTTAAAATTCTTAAAGAATTAAAACAGAGTTACATTCCCGGATTGGGGTTAGGGCGACATCATCAGGGGAGAGTGGAACCTGTTGCATCTGAGATTAAAATGGACAACAGAAAAACCGGTTTGGGTTGAGCAGTGGCCTCTTTCTTCAGAAAAATTGAAGGTTTTAAATGATCTTGTCCAAGAACAATTAGAGAAGGTCCATATAGAAGAATCCTTTAGTCCTTGTAATTTACCAGTGTTTGTTATACAGAAAAAATCAGGAAAATGGAGATTGTTAACAGATTTAAGAGGAGTAAATGCTGTAATTCAGCCCATGGGTGCCCTTCAACCAGGCCTCCCATCTCCTAGTATGATACCAGCTGAATGGTTGTTAATTATCCTGGACTTAAAAGACCACTTTTTCACAATTCCTTTACACCCAGAAGATAAGGAAAAATTTGCTTTTTCAGTGCTAGTAGTAAACAATATAGCCCCTAGAAAGTGTTATCAATGGAAGGTCCTGCCACAAGCAATTAAAACTGATAATGGTCCAGCTTATATCAGTTCTCAATTTAAAATGTTCCTAGATACATGGCATATTACTCACTCTGCTGGTCTCCCTTACAACCCCCAAGGACAGGCTATTGTGGAATGAGCCAATTTATATGTAAAACAGGCTCTTCAAAAACACAAAAGGGGAGACACAGAAACAGTTAAGTCACAACAGACACTTTTAAACAAAACCTTATTCACTTTAAATTTTTTAAATTTGCCCTCTGATGAAAAAAAATGGCTGCAGAGAGACATTTTAATACAGAACAAAATAAGATTAACTTTCCTCATGCTGAATAGCCCTTGATTTGGTAGCAGGATACATTAACAAACTTCTGGTCTCCAGGAAAACTTATCACGTGGGGTAGGGGATGTGCTTGTATTTCACCAGGTCATGGATTACAACCTGTTTGGATTCCATCAAGAAGAATCAAACCATACATGAGTGAGCCCATGAAGCATCCCTTGACTCCAGACCCCAGAAGGAGGATGATAAAGGTTCATCTTCCCACTTGGGGTCAGATCAAACGTCTAACCTGAGAAGCTGAAAATCTACTAAGAGAAGGAAAGCCTCTCACTCCAAATAATTTGGTCCTAGCTCTCTTTACTTTAGTTTCTATCACAGTGAGTATTCTCACAACTGGCATAGAAATCATTTTATTACTTGGATAGAAGAGGGATTAAAAGCCTCATGAGTAAAGCCTGTTAAAAATTATCAGAAGTTTACTAGGGGAACAAGAGAGTCCATCAGCTCTCTTAGAAAGACTCAGAAAGGCATCAAGAAAACATACAAAGGAACCCAGAAACAATGGAGGGCCAAATAATTCTTAAGGATAAATTCATAGCTCAATTGGTGCCAGATATATGGAGAAAGCTCCAAAAATTGGCTTTTGGATCTGATCAGGGTCTGGAGCACCTCCTCAGAGTAGCAACTGAAATATGTTATAATCAGGGCCAGGAAGAAAAATGAAAAGAGAATAAGAAAAGAGACTGCAAAGAGGCTGAGGCTCTAGTTATGGCACTACAGGGAGTCAACCTGGGAGTTTCCAAGGTGAGAGGACTAGGGCAGAGACCTATGCCCAGAGTCTGTTTCCTCTGTGGAAAAGATGGACCCTTTAAATTGGAATGCCCCAAGACTCAGAGATCACTGGAAGAGGGGTCACCCCTGAAGACGAAGGTCTCTGTGGTTGACCCCACAGGCCCAGGATCAAGACTGATGGGACATTTCCATAATGGCTCCTGTCCTTGTCACTGCTCAGGAGCCCTGGGTGACTGTAAATGTAGGAATATGGAGCCACTTTTCAGTCCTCCATTCCAATCCTGGGCCCCTCCCTCATGAATCTGCCACATTTATATTTCTGGCAAGCTGGTTACAAAATTTTGTACATAACCTTTGAGTTGTGACTGGGAATCCATTTTCTTTTCTCGATGCCTTTCTGATTATTTCAGAGTCCAACTTCTCTTTTAGAAAGAGATATTTTGTAAGAGGTTAAAGCCTCAATGTACATGCCAATGGAGCCTAATCAAGGTTTATACCTGCCTTTAATGGACTAGATTTAAGAGATGCCTTTATTCTGCATTTCTTTGACCAAGGCATACAGATATTTCATAACCAGCCAGAGAAATCAGAAAAATCATATGAGTTACCTGTGCTATTATAAAATCTAAGTGTTGTATTTCTGATTACTCACAGAATGTGTCTAATTCCCTGCTAGATCTTCAACAGTAGATACATGAGCTGTCCAGTCCAGCTCCAGCTATTGCAGCTGCCCTGTGGAACCAGCTGACCTCCTCCTCCTGGTGAAAATATTCCTTTGAGGTATGCAAAGCAATGTATCAAAGCCCACTTGACTGTTCCATGAGTGGAGACCTAACTGCTTTCCCTGATTTCTACCATAGGCTTTATCAGTTTAATAGCTGAGTTTGACAAAATCTTATCTTTTAATAACATACTCTTTAATCTTCCTCTTTTCAGCAGGAAGAAGTTCGAGTGGTCATTGCCCCTTTTCCCACAGTTAGAGTCTCCAACTCAAAGGGGGGGAATTAAGGCAGAATATTAACTCAGGTAGTCAGCATAGAGATATGGGTTTTTATACATTCTTTGTGGCTATTTATTAACATTTGGGAACTGAGGGTGGCATGGCAACCCCAACTGCTATAAAAGTTACAGGTATTGCCCCATGGATCCATCACATCAGAGTGAAGAAGGCTGCATCTGCTGCTGACATGGACACCAGGGAGGCTGTACAGCATGTTGAGAATCTCCTCATGGTCAAGTTCCAGAGACTCCCTTCGCCATCATCAGAGAGCGCTAAGCTTTGGCTCTGGCCACCCCCGGAAGCTTATGTATGAAGCGAGTGATTTAAGAAGTAATGAAAAAAGAGGTTGCAAGATCTACTTTTGTCTTCCCACAAAAACAAAAAGGGGGAGATATTGTGAGGCATGTTTTTATAATATTTTCTTAGCCTCTTTGCTGAAAACTCCATCTTGTCCTTCCTTACTTTGTCCTGTCTTCCTGCTTGAGAAACAGTCATGGTGATGGTAAATGACTTAAGCTTAAAAACAAAGACCTAAAGGCATGGGTTATTCATGGGGTCAGCTGAAGGAGGACATAATACATTGGTCTAGGCACACTGGACCTGTGCAGATTGGCACGCCATTTGCACAAGCATGATATGTCTTCTAAAGAATAAGAGAAAGAGGAACCTTAAGGCCAAGTGGTTTATGAGTGGTCATTAGCAGAATATGCATTAGCAAAGAGAACCAAGGTGCAAACCTAGGCACACAGGGCTGCTGCAAATAGGCATGCCATTTGCAGAAGCACAGTGAGGATTCTCTGAAATGCTATGCATAGATAGCTAACTCAAATGCTAATGATTCTTATATGTCTAAAGTTTAGAGTAAAAGTTTAACCATCTACCAGCTAAGTGACTTTTAAAATAATAAAAGAACTTATAAAATAATAAAAAAGCCCCACTATATCCTGCACCTGCAACCCCCTTTCCACTTGACATAATCCTCAAGAGCACAGTAAAAGCAGTGTGGTTTCTTGAGGCAGGGCTCTTGGTCCCTGAAATCTTGAGTCCCCCGGTTCCCACCTTTACTTAAGATAAATGTCTCTGTGTCTTGTTTTATGTTAACTTTTTTTCCTTAAGTTCCATAGCGCCCATTCTTCAGCCCCATCCTGCTGAGCTGGTCTTGGCAACTGTGGATTTTCTGGAAAACAAATTTCATAAGCAAAACTAATAAATATATACAAATTACTATGACCTACTTACATATAATTAAAATGCTGAACTCCAATAGTCCAAGCTTCATCCCTTCTATGTGGCACCCTCCTAGTGTGCCTTCTGTACCTTTTTGAGTAGAGGAAGGCTCTTCTAGTCTTGAAGCATTAAGCTTGTTCACATCAGCATCTGCAGTGACCTGTTAAGGGGTGTGGCCTAATGCTTATTCTAAAATTACTATCCTATTACTATGTCAGGGTTGAATCATTATGACACTTTGGATGCCAAAGATGTTTAATTATTAGTGATTTTAAAGGTCCCTAGAAGTTCAACATAATTCCCTAAATGCTTTCATAAGGCTATGATTCATTAAAATAATAGAGGATTACAATACAAAATAAAAATGTAAGTAAATGTCCTTGGAAAGAGATGTCTATTCATAAATATATTAAAGAGTGGATAAATCTGATTCTAACATTACTTTTTTAAACTTTAATAAGAAGGAAAGATTAAAGAGTATGTTATTAAAAGATAAGATTTTGTCAAACTCAGCTATTAAACTGATAAAGCCTATGGTAGAAATCAGCTATTTTTTTTTTTTCTTTTTGAACTTGAGTTGATAGAACCATTGTATTGTATAAGTTTCAATTAGTTTGTACCTATGAAATATAATTGTATATTTATGTTATTGTGTCAGTGTAATAATATATATTATAATAGCAAGATAATTATAGTAGATTATATTTTTTTTTTGTGCCAAGAACTTTGCAATTTAATTCTATCTGGGATAATTTGCTTGATTTTATTATTGTTTTACTTTACATTTTCAGGGTCCAGGAAAAACATGGCTTTTTAGGCTCAAGTTTTTATCACTCTTCTGACTTTGTTTTATCTAAAAGTAAATATAAGGATTACTTTCCCCTACCATAAAATTAACATATATATATATATATCAAGGAATAATTAGTAGGAAAATCTACCTTTTAAAAACCATGAGATACTATAACTGCTTAATCTAGGTGATCTGTAATACTTGTAATTTTGTTTATTTCTGTTTGTTTTTATTTGTTTTTGTTTTAGGAAGGGAGCATAGCCTAGATTTTATCTATACTTCTGTCTTTGGATTTTGAATTTTATCAAAGTGCCAAATCTTACTCTGATTTAGAACATTATTGAATACCTGAGTGATATCTACATTTGAAGTCAAGCTACATCATTTGCTGTGCACAACCCCTTACTCCTAGCTAAATAAAAGTACTACATCATTGACAGGTAGTTATCAGATTTCAAGTAAGATCTTCATTTTCAGTAAATTTTCATACTGTCTGTTCTAAACATCACTTTGACTAGGTCACAGATTTCTCAAAACCATGCTTTAGAAGCTCAGGGTTGTCACTGTCAGGTGGGGGAAATAGACTTTGAGCAATGTTTGAGCAAATGATCTGTGGGTTTCCATGGTATGAGAATATCATCAGAAGTTCCACATCAGAAGGGAAAATGGGCATACCTCACAGACTTTCATCAGGAAACTGAAATTATAGTGAGGTTGTGTGTCAAAGTTGAGAATAATATAATAAAAATTGAGAGGAATGGTTATAAGAATGTTGACATAACTTTGGAAAATCCCCAAAGAATAATTTTAGTAAGTAATATATTTTTACATATTTTTGTAAGAACAGGATATTTTGTCCAACTTTTCTCCAGGAGACATGTGGAAATAGAATACTTTCCAGACTTCTTAAAGACAGGCTGTTTTGAAAAAGAAATCAAATAGTTGCTCAGATTGGGCTAGAATGCAAAATCAAGAAGTCATACATGAGAAGGCAGGAAGCAAGGGAAATGAATATCAATCTGCTGTTGTTCTTTCCACTCCAAGGGTTAGGGGGACACACTTGATCATTCATGGGACATAGAGTCTGAGACAGAGATAGACAAGCAAGAAGTTTATTGTGGAGTGACTTTAGGATCAACTCAATTGGAATAAATGAAAAAGAATTGAGCACAGCAAAATGTTGACCTGTGATATAGTCACAAGTTCTCAGCTAACCCAGGAGGAATTCAGACATGCTCTTATCAAGTCTCTGGCAGTAGGGCAAATAGTTCCCTTTGGGTATGCACAGGAGCATTGTTTGAATGTGACCTACCCCCAGGAAGGAAGCATAGCCTTGGCCTAGGTAGTTTTACTCAGCTAAGGACAATCCCATGAGAAGGACTAGCTGATAATGTTTGATACCAGCACTCTGAGTACTTCAGTACTGAAAGGGGAGGGGGAAAATGGGAGCACAGAATAATGTATGAAACACTCTATAAGTCATACTCAATAAGAAATCTAAGTAAAAGTTTTCCTTGCTTGCCATTCACAGAGGTTGGGTTCCTATACAATAGACCAGGTGAATCATGTGATGGGACTCACAGAACATACCTAGCAAGAATGATTAGGTCAATAAAAATATGGTTTCATTACCATATAAACTTTCATGGTTGTTTGCAACTTGCCCATAAGGAGCATGCTGGAATGAGGAGCTCAAATCATCTCCTGGCAGGACTAGCTTTTGGTTAGAGGAAACTTTTATGTACCTCTGATAAAAGCATCCATCATAAAATGAGAATCTGGAGCTCCATCCTAAAGAGATTAAAGCAAATGTAATAGAAAGCACCAATTTCCCATATGAATGTGTGGAGTAAGGAGAGGACATTTTATTGTAACTGAACCCCCTGTTATGTCAATTCAGATTCTGTAGCCAACAGCTGTCAAGAGATCTAAGAGTTTTCCTTACACAGAGTCGGTACTATTGCTTGAATTTCATTACTCATATTTTTATATTGTGTACTCAAACACCAAATATGATGGTATTTGGAGATAGGGCTTTTATATATCTCATTAAAGCTAAATGAGATCATACAGAATTAGTGTGCTTATAAGAGAAGAGAGCGAGAACAGAGCTTACTCTCCCTCTCTTCACAGGCAATGAGGAAAGGCCAGGGGAGAACATAGAGATAAGGCAGCCTTCTGTAAACTAGGGAGAAGCCTGAATGGGAACCAAGTTACCCAGCACCTTGATCTTAGACTTCCCAGTATCCAGAACTTTGAGAAAATAAATATCTGTATTTTGATCTACCCTGTTTATGGCATTTTGTTATGTAAGCTTAAACTAAAAAATCTACTCTGGAATATGGCCACAATTTCTTTGAGAAAGATTGGTCATGAATAATACACATCTACCAAGGTATGCTCTATTCTATGTTTTTTGGCCTTTTATTTAACAGTCAGCCGTAGTGGACCAAACATAGTTATATTACCTATTGTGGGTCCTTGTGATGGCTAGTTTTATAGGTCAAATATTGTATTGAGTTATTTTTTTATTCACATGTAGTGGTAATTTTAACAGTTTTATTGAGCTATAATTGACATATAACAGTGTGTAAGTTTATAGTATAATTAGCTGATATGTATATATATATATATATATATATATATATATATATGCTAAAATATTTACCAGAATGTTAGTTAATACACACTTCACCTCACATAAATATCATTTTGTTTTTAATATTATGGCAAGATCATCACCACTCTACTACCACTCTACTTTTTTTTTTTTTTGGTCACACCAGCAGCATGGATGTTCCAGGGCCAAGGATCAAACTTGCACCACAGCAGTGACAATACCAGATCCTTAACCCACTGGGCCACCAGGGAACTCCCTTAAAGCTCTGCTCTTAAAGAAGTTTTAAAGTACATAATATACTGTGTGCAACTGGGTCACTTTGCTATACAATAGAAATTGAAGAAACATTGTAAATCACCTCTATCTTAAATTAAAAAAGTGATGTTCACTAAAACACTGAATTTGCTGCTTGGTAATTGTACCTTAATAAGTTGATTTAAAAAAATAAAGTATACAATATGGTAATTTTAACTATAGTCATCATAGGGTACATTAGATTGAGGAAATGCATTTTAATCAGTTAATCTTCAGGGCTCATATGGTTGTTTTGATAAAGATAGAATAGGGTAATTAAATAATTAGTTTAGAAATACCACTAGGGGATTCAAGACAGAGAGGGAATTTTAAGGCAGATTGTGAGTTTGTGAGTTTGTGGAAAGCTAATGACCATTCAATAAAAGACTCCAGTAACCTGGCAACAATGTACTCTGCCTTAAAGGAAGACCAAGTCCATCCAAGCACTAGGTACACTCCAATCACAAGTCCTGCTAGTTAAAACACAGGATAATAGAGGGTATGAATCCTATGACATGAAGCCAGGGAGTTAATCATCCTTGAAAAGTAGCATTTCTACATGTAGCTCAAGAATACAGATGAAAGAGGAAAGAAACTAGGTGAAAGGGGACATTATACCAAAGCCTGAGATAATCTGCCACATTTTAGCATATGCTACCACTTTTTGCTAATATACATATGATTATATAGTGCCATGACTGTCCTGGTTAAACTTATAGAGTCAAAGGAAAAACAAATATTAATATTAATATTAAATATTAATATTAATTAATTAATTATTAATATTCATCCAACAATGAGGAAGAAGGAGGTCTTCTCCCTCCACTTTTTTTAAATTTTATTATAAAAATGTAGACTTCTTTCATCTCAGGACTGCACTTCCTTAACTGTGAAAAGCAAAAGAGCAAAGTTTGTAAAATAGAAATTAACTCCGTCAACTAACCAGTTGTTACTGTGGTTGTAAACATTACGAATATTTCTTAAATTTCCTTGATAAGGTAAGGGCTTGCTACAAAACTGGTTCACTTACTTTTTTTTTTTTTTTCATCTTCAAGGAGTCTGTTCATCAATGTTGTTGTAAAGTTCTTTTATTTTATGACTTTAACTTTTACATGGAAAAGTAGAATAAAGAATTGTATCCATAATTATGAAAACCAAAGACAAATATCACAATAATCTTGCTTATCCAAGTAATGGGGACACAACTATTTGAGATTTAAAAATCAATTGAAAACTTTGTCTTAATTTTTTTGACACTTGTTTACATTAATATAGTTCAGAACTAGATAGTGAATTAATTATATTGGAAGGATAATCTTTGGGCCACTTCAGGATGTTAAATATTTTACATTAAATTCTTTAAGCAAAATACAAAAATTAAAATTCAACAACCAAACAATTATTATTTTTGTTTCAAAAAGGCTTTATTGAACCATTTTAAATTTATAGAAAATTTAATAAAAGAGTACAGAAATTTTCAATACATTTTGCACCCATTTTCCTTTGTTATTACCATCTTGCATTTGTTGGTAAGTTTTTTATTTTTTACAATTGATAAAGAAATGTTAACATTTATTAACTAAAGTTCATACTTTATTAGTGTTTACCTAGGTTTTAATAGATGTCCTTCTGCTCCATGTCCATCCTTGATGCATCATTTTTTGTGTCTTTTAGGGCTGCACTGGCAGCACATGGAGGTTCCCAGGCTAGGGGTCTAATCAGAGCTGTAGCCAGCAACCTATACCAGAGCCAGAGCAACGCGGGATCTGAGCCATGTCTGCGACCTAAGCCACAGCTCTCTGCAAAGCCAGACCCTTAACCCACAAAGTGAGGCCAGGGATCAAATCTGCTTCCTCATAGATGCTAGTTTGGTTCATTAACCACTGAGCCACGATGAGAACTCTGTTACGTCATTATTTTTAATTGTAGTGTCTCCTTAGGATCTACTATATGTGTATGACAATGTTTAAGACATCATTTTTAATGATCCTGACATTGTTGGAGAGTATTGGTGAGGCATTTTATAGTGTGTCCTTTTATTAGAATCTGTTTAATATTTCTCTTATTATTAAACTGTGATTTAGGTTTCTTGTGGAGGAGACCACTTGGAAAATATCATTCTCATTTCAGAGCATCAAGGGTATCAATATGATTTATCACTGTTGATGTTGACCTAGATGATAGAATGAAGAACTATTCTGTCAGTTTTCCTCCATTCAAAGTTACTCTCTTTTCTTCCTTTAATTTTCCATTGTATTATTTGGGATGAAACCAAAGGTCATTTTTAAGGAGTGGGTAATTATACTCCTTTACATTAATGGTGAATTACACATGCCTTATTTGGAATTCTTCAGCATTAAGTTGTTCCTTCCTTCCTCTCATATATTTGCCACTAATTTTCCATGAGTTCAATATAAACTCATGAATATTTATTTTTTATTTTGGATTATGTTGCAATACAATTTGTTTCCTTTTTGTTGTTCAAATTTTTCAAGCCTTAGACATTGGGAGCTCTCCTATTGGATTACTGTGTCTTTTTGACATATCACAAAGAAAGTAGGTTTCTAAAACATATCCTTAGTTCCTGGAATTAGAAAATGCTCCAAGTCCATCTGCATAATCCTAGCCACAATCATAGAATCGGCCTTTTCTCTAAAGAACACTGGTTCCTTTTATTGGGTTATCATATTATAAGCAAAGTGAAGACACTAGGTATGCTTGTGCGACTATTGGTGTCAGGGTTTCTAGGCCCTCTCAAGGACAGAGCAAGGGAATAAATGTGTATATACTAACAAGTGTATATAAACTTAGGTTTCCATATGGAAAAACATTTGTATATATTATGCTAACATGATGTTGTAATGAATAGATTAATATCCAACTCTTTTTAACATATGGATTATTCTAGCCCACTCTCCTTGCTTATCCATAAGCTTCCACTCTAACATTGTGAAACCTTGTTCCCACCATCCACCATCCATTCATTGTTTTTCAGTCTCTTCATGTGTAGTAGTAAAGTTTACACCTTAACCTATAATTAAGCTATAATATGATAAAGCACAGCAATGCCAGAACTGAGCTGCATCTGTGACCTACACCGTACCTCACAGCAATGCTTGATCCTTAACCCACTGAGGAAGGCCAGGGATCAAACCCATATCCTCAGGGATACTAGTTGGGTTGGTTACCACTGAGCCACAACAGGAACTCCCATTGAAGTTATTTCATAAATTTGTACTTCAATTAGATTATCTTGTCATGTCTACATTCCTTCTTGGATGTGTTGACATCTTAACTTTTTAAAATTTTACATACATTGATGTTCATTCTTTGATCTTGAAAGTTTTGTAGATTTTGGAAAATGAATAATATCATGTAGCCAATATTATAAGAACAGGAGATTCACCTCCTTAAAAACTATGCTGTTCACACAATTATCCATCTTTCCTCCCACCTTCCCCTCAAGCAGTTTCTCATCTTTCTAAGGTCTCTATAGATTGACATTTTCCAGAAAATCATAAAATTAGAATGATGAAAGTTACTGTCTTCTCAGACTGGCTTCTTTAAATTCAAAATATTCTCTTAGGATTTGTCATGTATTTAGAGATAATCTGTTTTTCTTATGTGAACTTTAGGTAGATTGCCAAGGAATTTTGTCCATTTCATCCAAGTTATCCAATTTGTGTCCCCAAATTAATTCATGGTGTGCCTTATCTTATAAATTTTTCATATTTTACTTAGTGAGTTTTATATTTTTTCCTTCTTAGTTAGTAGGGTAAGGACTTATACTTTTTAAAGAACCAGTTTTAACTTGGACTTTGTAGATTCTTTTCAGTTGGTTTCACATTTTTATTGTTGATTCTCTTCTATTTTTATTATTTCTTTTCATCTAGTTTTAAATTTATTTTTCAGCCATTGAATACAAAGTGATTAATTATAATCACCATGCTGTATATATATTGGATACTATGGATTACTCATCTTATAAATTTAAATTTGTGTCATTTGGCCAATGTTCCCTAATCCCCACCTCCCACAAGCCCTGGTAACCAACACTCTGTCTATTTTTTTTTTTTTTTTGTCTTTTTAGAGCCACACCCACAGCATATGGAGGCTTCCAGGCTAGGGGTTGAAACGGAGCTGTTGCTGCAGGCCTATGCCAGAGCCACAGCAATGCAGGATTCGAGCCACGTCTGCGACCTACACCACAGCTCACAGCAACGCCAGATCCTTAACCCACTGAGCAAGGACAGGGATCGAACCTGCAACCTCATGGTTCCTAGTCAGATTCATTTCTGTAGTGCAATGACAGGAACTCCCTACTATATCTTCAATGTATTTTTTTTTTTTTTTGGCTTCCACGTATAACTGATATTATACAGCATTTGTATTTCTCTGAATTTTTTTTTCACTTTACATTAATCCTTAAGTTTCATCTGAGTTGTCAAAATTAGCAAGATCCATGCATTGAAATATATACATATGGATTGAACTGTATATACTATATATGTATATATATGCTGATTTATATGAGACCCTATTTTTATTTTCTTTAGATATTTAGTAAGAAGTGACATCTCTGGATCATTTGTTCTAATATTAATTTTTAAGAGGTTCCATAGTATTTTCAATAGTAGCTGTACTAATTAACATTCTTACCACTGGCTCATAAAATTCTCTTATTTCCATATCTTTAGCAAAACATTACTTTTTTGTCTTTTTGATGATAATCATTCTAATAAGTATAAGGTAACATTTCATTGTGCTTTTGCTTAGCTTTTTTCTGATAATCCATTAAGTCAGCATTTTGGTTTTTTTTTGTGATTTGCTGATTTAATTATGGTTTTGCTGATTTGCATGTCTTCTTTTTTTTATTTATTTATTTTTTTATTTTCCCACTGTACAGCAAGGGGGTCAGGTTATCCTTAGATGTATACATTGCAGTTACAGTTTTTTCCCCCACCCTTTCTTCTGTTGCGGCATGAGTATCTAGACATAGTTCTCAATGCTATTCAGCAGGATCTCCTTGTAAATCTATTCTATGTTGTGTCTGATAAGCCCAAGCTCCCGATCTCTCCCACTCCCTCCCCCTCCCATCAGGCAACCACAAGTCTCTTCTCCAAGTCCATGATTTTCTTTTCTGAGGAGATGGTCATTTGTGCTGGATATTAGATTCCAGTTATAAGTGATATTATATGGTATTTGTCTTTGTCTTTCTGGCTCATTTCACTCAGGATGAGATTCTCTAGTTCCATCCATGTTGCTGCAAATGGCATGATGTCATCCTTTTTTATGGCTGAGTAGTATTCCATTGTGTATATATACCACCTCTTCCGAATCCAGTCATCTGTCGATGGACATTTGGGTTGTTTCCATGTCCTGGCTATTGTGAATAGTGCTGCAATGAACATGCGGGTGCATGTGTCTCTTTTAAGTAGAGCTTTGTCCGGATAGATGCCCAAGAGTGGGATTGCAGGGCCATATGGAAGTTCTATGTATAGATTTCTAAGGTATCTCCAAACTGTTCTCCATAGTGGCTGTACCAGTTTACATTCCCACCAGCAGTGCAGGAGGGTTCCCTTTTCTCCACAGCCCCTCCAGCACTTGTTATTTGTGGATTTATTAATGATGGCCATTCTGACTGGGGTGAGGTGGTATCTCATGGTAGTTGTGATTTGCATTTCTCTTATAATCAGCGATGTTGAGCATTTTTTCATGTGTTTGTTGGCCATCTGTATATCTTCTTTGGAGAAATGTCTATTCAGGTCTTTTGCCCATTTTTCCATTGATTGATTGGTTTTTTTGCTGTTGGGTTGTACAAGTTGCTTATATATTCTAGAGATTAAGCCCTTGTCAGTTGCATCATTTGAAACTATTTTCTCCCATTCTGTAAGTTGTCTTTTTGTTTTCTTTTGGGTTTCCTTTGCTGTGCAAATGATTTGCATGTCTTCTTTGGAAAAATAACTTTAGTTTTTCTATCCATTTAAAAATTTTTTCAAATTTTTATAACTTTTTGCCATGGGATTGGACGGATTCTTAACATATATGAATATTAACCTTTTCTCAGATATAAATGTAAATATTTTCTCACTTTCTGTATGTTGCCTTTCCATTTTGTTGATTATTTATGTTGTGCAGAAGGGTTCTTTATTTTTTGTTTTTAGTGTACTATAGCAGAACTTACTATTAATTTGCCCTTTTAGTTCTTATCTCTTGGGTATCAAATCTACAAAATAGTTGCAAATGTCAATGTCAAGGAGATATTATGCTGTGTTTTCTTCTAGGATTTTTCCTTTTTTTCATGTTTAAATGTTTAATCCACTAAAGTTAATTTTTGTAAATGGTATATTGTAAGCAGTCCAATTTTATTCTTTTGTCAGTGGTTATCCAGTTTTCTTACCACCATTTGTTGAAGAAGCTATTTTTTCCTCACTATTTACTTTTTTTTTGGCTCTCTTGTCAAATATTAATAATATATGAGTGTTTATTTCTGGAACCTGTTCCCTTCATGTAGGTGTTTATTTTATTCAAGTATTATACTGTGTTGCTTATTCTAGCTTTCCAGTATGGTTTGGAAACATGAAGTGTGATTCCTAAAGCTTTGTTCTTCTTTCCAGGATTGTTTTGACAATTCAGGGTATATTGCAGTTACACACAAATTGCAGTATTGCTTTTTTTCTATTTCAGTTCTATCTTACAGATTTGCAGGGAAAATACCACAGTGATTTTGATAGGAATTGGATTGAATTTAAAGATGAATTTAGATACTGTGGAAATTTTAAAAATATTTATTCTTTTAATCCATGAACATCAGATTATGTCTTCTATTTATTTCTTCAAATGCTTGTAGATTTCAGTATATAGACCTTTCATCTTCTTGGTAAATTTTCTCCTAAGTATTGTATTGATTTTGATGCTCTTGTGAATGGAATTGTTTTATTTTCAGATGTGTGTAAAAATGCAAATGATTTTCATACATTCATTTTACATCATGCAACTTTACTGAAATTGTTGATTAGTTATAACAATTTTTGTTCCTTCTTTAGATTTTTCTATATATAAAATCATATCATCTGTAAATAGTGAAACAGATGTATTTTACTTCATTTTCTTACCCAACTTCTCTGAATAAGAGTAATGAGGCTGAGCAGCTTCAGTTGTCCCTAATCTTAAAGGAAAAACATGTATTTTTTTTTCACTCTTGAGCTATGAGTTTGTTATTTTAAGGTAAAATACCTTAATACTAAATTTATTCAGGATTTTTTATAATGAAAATGTATTTTTGTCAAATGCTTTTCAACATTTGTTGTGAAACCTGTATTATTTTTATCTTTAATTCTATAATGTGGTGTATCACATTAACTGTCTTGCATGTATTCAAACACCCTGGATTCCCAGTATGAATCCCATTTGATCGTGGTGTATTATACTTTTAATGTGCTATTGAGTTCAGTTTGTACTACATTATTAAGAAATTTTGAATGCATGTTTATCAGGGATATTTGTCACTAGTGTTCTTTTCATGAAGTGACCTCATCAGCATTTGATATAAAATTATTGATGGTTTAATAAAGTAAGTTTCAGATTCCTTTCTCTTCAGTTTTTTTGGGAGACTTTTAGAAAAAAATTGATGCTAATTATTCTTTAAATATTTGACAGAATTAGCCAATTAAAGCATCTTGCTCTAGACTGTCCTGTGTTGGGAGGCTTTTGATTACTGATTTAATCTACTTGCTCATTGTTGATCTGATTTAATTTCCTGTTTCATCACAATTCTTTTTTGTAAACTGTATCTTTCTAGGGATCTATCTAATTTTTTAGATTATCAAAATTTAGGGTGTATAATTTTTCATAATATTCTCTTTAGTCCTATGTATTTTGGTGTCATTTTTGATTTTATGAATTTAGGTCTGCTTTCTTTAGTTCTGAGTTGTTTAGTGAACATTTTTTCAATTTTGTTTACCTTGAAAAAAAGTCAGCTTTTGGTTTATTGGTCTTTTCAATTCTCTTTCTAGTCTTTATTTCATTTTCTATTATTTTTTCACTTCTCTTTTGTCTTTATCTACTCTTTTTCTCTATTTGTTTCTTTCTCTAGATTTTTTGAGCTATAATTTATGCTGTATACTTGAGGTCTTTCTTTTTCTTAGTGTAAGCATTTATCAGTATAAATTTCCGCTTAGTACTTCTTTGGTAACATCTTATGGATTTTTAGGATATGTTTCCGTTTTCATTTTATATCTATTTATTTTATATTTCACTTTTGATTTCCTCTTTGGGGCAATGTGGTGTCAGAAAAATGTTGTTGATTCTCCATATATATGTGGATCTTACAATTTTATTTTTGGAATTGATTTCTACTATCACATAATTTTGGTAAAGAGGCTTAATTTAATTCAGTCTTTATTTAGAGAATAGTTTTATTTTTACAGAAAACTTGAACAAATAATAGACTTCCCATGGCATTCCCCTCCCCTGTACACACAATTTCTCCAATTATTAACATCTTACATTATTAGTATGATACAGTTATTACAAATATTTACCCAATACTAATGTAATTTCAATCTTAACTTTACTAAGAGTCATTTTTTGGCCTAATGTATTATCTATCCTGCACAATGTCACATGTGAACTTGAGAAGAATTTGAATTCTAACAGTCATGTGGGATGTTCTGTGTATGTCTGTTAGGTCCACAGATCAAATGGGTAGATTAAGTCCAAAGTTTTCTTATTAATTTTCTTCTAGATGTTCTAGTGTTGTTTAAAGTGGATATTTATATTTCCTGCAATTATTTAAACACTAATTTTTTCCTTTCAGCTCTGTTAACATTTGCTTTATAAATATTTAGGAGCATTTGTGTTGGGTGAATATATTTTTTTAATCTCTCTCAGCACATAAAACACACTTTAAAATGTCCTAATATTTCCTTCTAATTTGTAATCTATATAAGTCAAGTAAATACCATATTAAATAATTTAAAACTATAGAAATCCATGAATAATCACAATATACAATTTCATGTGTAGTGGAGATTGCTTGTGACACATTATTCACAATTCCTCCTTCTCACCCTTTTTATTTGTCTACAAAAGTCCTTAGGTGGATTGATTTCTATTTCTCCATTTTAAATATTTCACTTTACCCCTTTCTTACTTTCATGGTTTCTGATGATAAATATGCTAAAATTGTTGTCTTGATTTTCTAATGATAAGATTTTTTTGTTTATTGTCTGATGTCTTTAAGTTTCTTTTGTGTCCGGTTCTCTGTCATTCTGGATATAATATGCCTAGATGACAATTCTTTAGTATTTATTTTCTTGTGATTAATAAAAATAATATGAGGAGTTCCCATCGTGGTGCAGTGGTTAGCGAATCCTACTGGGAACCATGAGGTTGCGGGTTCGGTCCCTGTCCTTGCTCAGTGGGTTAAAGGATCCGGCATTGCAGTGAGCTGTGGTGTAGGTTGCAGACACGGCTCAGATCGATGTTGCTGTGGCTCTGGCGTAGGCTGGCGGCTACAGCTCCAATTCAACCCCTAACCTGGGAACCTCCATATGCTGCGGGAGCGGCCCAAGAAATGGCAAAAAGACAAAAAATAAAAAAAATTAAAAAATAAAAATAATATGAGTATAAAAAAGCATTATAATTTCAAAATGTATAGCTCATCCATAATTGTAATACCAGAAGGAGAAAAAAAAAAGAGAAAATGGAATAAAATAAATATTTGATGAGACATTTTTGTCAAGTATTTATGCTCTTCCATTCTCTTTTTTTCTCCTTCTGGTATTGCAATTATGGTATGTATTTTTTTGAAATTATCCTAGAATACTTGGTTATTCTTTTATACTTCTTTTATTAATCATATTTATTATCTTTTGGAAAGTTTCTAAAGACATATTTTTAATATCATATATCTTTACCCGTTCATGTTCAGGGTACTCATGTGCCAAAACTGGCTTTGCTTTTAAAAAAATTCTATTACAGTATTTCTGATTTAAATTAAATTTCCAAAATCTATAGTTCCTGCTGATTCTCTCTTACAGCTTCCATTTTTGCTTACATTACTTATCTGTTCTATCATCTTGTATCTATTAGAGCACTTATCATATTAGTAATAGTTATTTTTAATCCCTTATGTAAGAACTAAAATCTGTGTAATATCTAAATCTTTTTCAAATTCTTACTTTGTTTCTTCAGACCATGTGTTATTTTGTTGTTGTTGTTGTTAAAATCAATCCTTGTATTTTTCTGGTGAGAGCCAGATATGATGTATTTGGTCACAGAAATGATGTTAATGGACTTTAGTGCAAGGTTTTATGTTTATTTGAGCTGAATTTAAATTCTGTTTAATGCTTACTGTAGCTGCAGGTGAAAAAAATATAATTCCTCTAGGGTTGATATATTTGTCCCCCCTTCTTTTTGTCATTCCCTAAGAACTCCTCCTTAGAAAAAGTGCATATCTTGCATTTTCTTTTGGTTGTAATCCATTGTCATTATATGAGGGCCCTGTTGATGTGGTAGTAAATTATGTATGTGGAAATGTATATTACAATATTATTAAATTTAATTATTTCCTTGAGAATGTGTCCTTGAGATGGACCTTCACAGTATTTCTTAGCCATCTTCAATTCTTTTAGGAGAGATAGAAGACTACAGTTGTCTGGAGTTGGAGGAAAGCCCTACTTTAAACTGGCTAAAAGCTCTGGTAAAGATTTTTCTCTACAAAGACTGAAGTTTTGTGGGTAATGTTCTGAGTATTTCACAGTGGTTATCCAACCTCTGCCAGACCAGAAGGGGATCTTTCATCACTTTCCATCATATATGCCTGTTGTGAATTCTAGTCTTTAATCCATATGAAATTGGGCCTCTCATCTGAAGCACTGTCCCAATGATTTTTTTTTTTAATTTTCAAGCTAATACAATTTCATCTGCCATCAGTGCAACTTTAGCCTTCACTAATTTGCCAAAATTACTATTTAAGCACCCTTCCCACTTTATGGCTCTAGGATCTTCTACTCCATGTATGCAGATATTAAATATAATGGTCAATATTTTTCTTTCTCTCCAGATATAAGGGTTCAATTTTTCTTGTGACATCAATTGTCTGTTGGTTTAAAGAAATATCAATGAATTTTACTTTGTTCAGCTCAAGTGAACACTTCCACGTTCTTTATATATGAGAGCTGAAAGCTAAAGTTTTATAAAATTTTAATATTGATTTCAGGGAACTAGGACAAAATATTTTTCAAAATTGTATGGAAGCACAAAAGATCCTGAATAGCCAAAGAAACATTGAGAAAAAAAGAAGAAGAAGAACTAGAGGAATCAGTCTCCCTGGCTTGAGACTACACTATAAAGCTACAGTAATCAAAGCAGTATGGTGCTGAGACAAAAACAGAAACATAGTCTAATGGAATATGAAAAAGAGCCCATAATTAAACCTAAGCACCTATGGCTAACTAATTTATGAGAAAGGAGGCAAGAAAATACAGTGGAAGAAAGATAGTTTCTTCAATAAATGGTGCAAGGAAAATGAAGAGCTACATATAAAAATGTGAAATTAGAACACTCTCTAACACAATACACAACAATAAACTCAAAATGAGAGTTCGCATCATGTCTCAGTGGTGAATGAACCCAACTAGTATTCATGAGAATGAGGGTTCAATCCCTGGCCTTGCTCAGTGGGTTAAGGATTCGGTGTGGCCATGAGCTATGGTGTAGGTCAGAGACACAGCTCAGATTCTGCATTCTTGTGGCTGTGCTGTAGGCCAGCAGCTACAGCTCTGATTCAGCCCCTAACCTGGGAACCTCCATATGCCACAGGTTCAGCCTTAAAGAGAACAAAGACAAAAAAAAAAACCCTCAAATGAATTAAAGACCTAAACATAAGGCCACATACTATAAAAATTTTAGATGAAAACATAGGCAGAATGCTTTGACATAAATCACAGGAACATCTTTTTGATATACCCACTATAATAATGACAATTAAAACAGAAATAAACAAATGGAACCTAATTAAAAGATTTTGCACAGCAGAAGAAATCATTAGAAAAAAAAAAAAAAAAGGAGTTCCTGTTGTGGCTCAGTGGAAATGAAACTGACTAGTTTCCAAGAGGATGAGGGTTCAATCCCTGGCCTAGCTCAGTGGGTTAAGGATCTGGCATTGTTGTGAGTTGTTGTATAGGTGGCAGACATGGCTTGGATTTGGCTATTTCTGTCAAATTCAACCCCTAACCTGGGAAACTCCATGTGCCATGAGTGTGGCCCTAAAACAAAAACCCACAGAATGGTAGAAAACCTTTGCAAATGATGAAACTGACAAAGATCCAATATTCAAAATATAGAAACAACTCATACAATTGAACAACAACAGAAATATAACATAAAACCCAATCAAAAAATAGGCAGAAGATATAAATTCTTCTTTAGACATTTATCTAAAGAAGATATACAGATAGCCAATAGGCACATGAAAGGATGCTCAACATCACTAATTATTAAAGAAATTCAAAACAAAATTTCATAGAGGAATCACCTTACTCCAGTCAAAATGGCCATCAGTAACAAGTCTACAAATAACACTGGAGATGGTATGTAGAAAAGTGAACCCTCCTTCACTGTTGGTGGGAATGTAAATTGGTAAAACCACTGTGGAAAACAGTACGGCAGTACCTCAGAAAACTAAATATAGAACTAGCATATGATCCAAAAATCCCATTCCTGGGCATATGTTGACAAAATTTTCATTCAAAAACATGCATGCACCCTTATGTTCATTGAAGCACAGTTTGTGCAATAGCCAAGACATGGAAACAATCTAATAGTCCCACAATAGTCCCACAACAGATAAATGGATTAAGAAGATGTGGTACATATATACAATGGAATACTACTCAGCCATAAAAAGAACAATTAATGCCATTCACAGAAACATGGATGTAACTCAAGATTCTCAAAGGAATTCAGAAAGAGAGAGACAATAAAATACCATGTCACTTATGTGTTGAATCTAAATTATGGCACCAATGAACCTACCTACATACAGAAACAGACTCATAGACATAGAGATCACACTTGTGTTTTCCAAAGTGAGGGGGACAGTAGGATGGATGAGGTAATTTGTGTTTGGTAAATGCAAACTATTACATTTAAAATGTGATAAACAATGAGGTCCTACTATATACCACAGAGAACTCTATCCAATCTCTTGGAGTGAAATATGATGGAAGATAGTATGAGAAAAAGAATGTGTATATATATAATATATATGACTAAGTCACTATGCTGCACAGCAGAAATTGACACATCAGCATAAATCAATTATACTTTAATAAAAATAAAATAAAAAATAATTTAAGCTAGATAGAAAAAAATATTGATCTTAAAGTGTTTATTTTTTCAAACTAGCTAATAATATTTAATGTTTAAATTATATAATTCATTTAAATTCTGTAGAAATTGTTTTGTCAAAAACAATATTCACTGAGGTAGATACTGCATTTACATGTTAGATCACACTAAACATTTCTTTGAAATCACAAATGAAAGCAAGATAATTGAGGCACAGTTTACCTAAGGAATCAAAGCTGCAGCCTGGAGATTTTCTCTCTGAGGAATGCACATGAAACAGTAAATTGAACTTGGATTATTAAAGTAATAGTCTAAAGGTAATTAACCATCTTTGTTCAAGAGCCTCTGCTTCTGATGTTAGAAGGAAGAAGAAATGTATCTAAACATAATAAGAAACATCAATTTTGCTCATGTGCGTTAAGTAGCAGTATATTATTCAGAAATACACTTAAGAAGTCTATTATTATGTTTCTTGAGATACAAAATGTATAATGTTCTAACCTATGTATATATATATATAATAAAAAAAATTTAAAAATCCATTATTTAGAGCCATTTATTTATTAATATTGTTAACAGTTTCAATTGAGTCAGAGTAAGCAGCTTATTCCAATGGGATACAAAGTTATTTCACTCATTTTATTTATTTATTTATTTTTGTCTTTAGTCTTTTTAGGGCTGCACCCATGGCATATGGAGGCTCCCAGGCTAGGGGTCCAATCGGAGCTACAGCTGCCAGCCTACACCAGAGCTGCAGCAACACTGGATCTGAGCTGCGTCTGCAACCTACACTACAGCTCACAGAAATGCCAGATCCTTAACCCACTGAGCAAGGCCAGGGATCAAACCCATGACCTCATCCAATCCTAGTTGGATTTGTTTCTGCTGAGCCATGATTGGAACTCCTCACTCATTTTACATAATAAAACATGCTTGTTTCTATATTGATAATGTGGCTTTATTTTGAAATAAGTACAATGTCCTAACTTTAGGATGGAGTATAGCAACCCATTAGTATAAGAATTTATCTTAAGTATGAAAATATTCCAACAATCTATCCCCAATGTTCAAAGTCATTGCTGAAACACATTTTGAAAACCGTAAGGAATGAGGGTTTTTAACATGTTTATAGACCAATCATCTTAATGATATATATAGTCACGTAACTGTAATTATTTATATATTTCCTCTGGAAATATTCAAAATTTAGCCTGTTGACTGATTTCATTGACCCTCATGTCTAGAGTGTAAGGTGGATACATTTTTCAGGTTATATATATTTGAATGTTTACAAAATTTAGTATGTGAAAATAATATATAAAACCTTGTCCTCTTGGATCAGTTTCATGACATTTCATCTCCTTTGATCCTCTTCTCAATCACCATGATGGATCTCCTGGTGACTGTGTTTGAATAGCACTATAATATCCATCCTCAATTGCCCTAACCCTCTTCCTCATAGCCCCATGTATATTCTCAGCCAGCTGTCATTCATGAATCTCTTGTATATCTATACATTTGTCTCCAAAATGGCCCTAGACTTTCCATCTTGGGATCACTATATATCATTATTGGGTATAGCATTCAGGTGTTCCTGTTCATAACCATGCCTAATGCTGTCCATCATGGCTTTATAACAGATGTACCATATGACATCCTTGCACTAGCCCCTCCTCATGCACGATGTAGTCTATGCACTCCTTGTGTTTTTATCCTAGTTGGGTGCATTGCTTAATATAAACTCTGAATTTCCATTAATATACCTCCAGGAAAATTAATGTTTTCTTTTGTGAGAGCCCAGATCTGTTGAAACTGGTCTGTGCTAACCCTTCCCAATATGAAAAAAATATCTTTTTGGTAGTGGTATGATTTTCCTCCTTTTTCATTTCTCAGCCATTCTAGCTTCCTACGGAAGCATAATGCTCACTGTACAGAGCATAGGATTAAGCATGGGGCTTAGGAAAACCTTGGCTATTTGCTCTTCTCACATGATGGTGATTTTGTATATTCTATAAGGATGGCATACTAAAGTATATTTTGCTGAGGCCCAACCTGTTTCCTGACTAGAAGGGAATGAGCACCATTTTCTACAGCATCTTTGTATTCATGCTCAATCCCCTCATCTACAGTTCAAAACAAGAATGTCACTTCAAACCTCTGGAGAATGATCAGAAAAAGAGCAATGTGAAGTGTTCATATTTGCAATATAAATCCACAACAGGGAAAGCACATACATTAAAATGGGATTTAAAATGTATGTGTATAGGCATGTTCCTTTATATTTAACTCTAGAAGCCAGATGTATTGTGAAACAGAAGACAGACAAAAAGACATAGTCCTATACCTAGATATAATAGATAACATCTTCATTTTCCTCCTTGTCATCATTTATATCTTTGTACTCATAGATAATATAAAGAGTTATTCTCTCTATTCATGTAGTATATGAAAGCACCAGGTTTATAAACATGAGATAACTGTTAGAAAGTAAAAATGACTAATCTATTTAGAAACTATGTCAATATTTAGTTGTCAAGAAATTATAATTTATAAGAGTCTTTGTGGGTGATGGTGATGCAAATAGTGGATTACTTTTTTCTGAATGATCTCTCCAAACACTAATAAAATTTAGCAGTGAGAGCGAATATTTAAGAATTTAATATAATTAATTTTTACATTAACTTCTTTATTAGGATATCAATAAAGGAACCCTTTTACAGCTTTGACCGTATTTTTTAATTTAAATTTATTGGACTATTTTTGATTTACAATGTTGTATTATTTTCAGATACACAGAAAATGAATCTGTCGTACATATAAATATATCCATTCTTTTTATCTTGTATATGTTATTACAAACTATTGAGTAGATTTTCCTGTTATACAGCAATCATCTTGTTAATCATCTGTTTCATACAGTAGTGTGTATGTGTCATCCCTACCCTCCCAATTCTTCCCTCCCCAAATGGTTTCACCTATGGTAATCATAAAATTGTTTTTGAAGTCTGAGTTTCTGTTTAAACATGTTCTTTTGTATCATTTTTATTATTCCACATTAAGCAATATTGTATGATATTTGTTTTCTCTGTCAGATAATTTCTACGTCTATCCATGTTGCTTCAGATAGCATTATTTTATTCTTTTTATGGCTGAATAGTGGTACATTTTATATATGTAACACATCTTCTTTATCCATTCCTCCGTAGATTTACATTTTGGTTTCTTTCAATTCTTGGCTATTGTGTATAGTGCTGCAATTAGTATTTGGGTGTGGATATCTTTTCAAATTAGAGTTTTCTCTGGATATATGGACAGGAATGGGGTTGCTGCATCATATGGTAACTTTATCTTTTATTTTCTCAGGAACATCCATACTATCCTCCATCATGGTTGCACCCATTATGTTCCCACCAACAGTGTAGAAGAGTTCCCTTTTCTCCACACCCTCACCAGGATTTACTGTTTGTAGTCTTTTTAATGATGACTATTCTCACTGTAGTTTTGACTTGAAATTCTCTAATAATTGGAGATGTTGAGAATTCTTTCATGTGCTTTTTGACCAACTGTATGGCTTCCTTGGAAAAAGGTCTGTTAGGATCTTCTGCCCATTTTCAGTTTATTTGTGTGTATTGTGTTAAAGAATATTCTAATTTCATTTTTTTACATGTGGCTGTCTAGTTTTCCCAGCCAACTTATTGAAGAGACTGTCTTTCCTCCAATATATGTTTCTGCCTCCTTTCTCATAGATGAGTTGACCCTAATTGCTTGGGTTTATTTATGGGCTTTCTATTCTGTTCCACTGATTTATATTTCTGTTTTTGTGTCACCACCATGCTGTTTTGAGTATTGTGGCTTTGTAGTCAAGTGCCCTGATTCTCCCAGTTCTATTATTCTTTCTCAGGGTTCCTTTAGCAATTCAGGGTTTTTGCGTTTCCATGCAAATTTTTTTTTCTTCTAGTTCTTTGAAGAATGTCATTTGTAACTTAAATGGATTTCATTGAATCTGTAGATTTCCTTGAATGGTATAGTCATTATGACAAAATTGATTCTTCCAATAAAAGAGCATGGTATATATTTCCATCTGTTTGTGACATCTCTGATTTCTTTCATCAATGTCCCATGTTTTTCAGAATACAGGTCTTTTGTCTCTTTAGGTAGGTTTATCCCTAGGTATTTTATTTTTGTGATGTGACAGTAGATGGGTTTGTTTCCCTAATTTCTCTTTTCTTAAAATTACATATAGGTGATTTACAATGTTGTGCCAATTTTTTGTGCCTAGCAAAGTGATACAGTATTACATATACATACTTTCTTTTTCTCATATCATCTTCCATCATGTTTTATCCCAAGAGATTGGATAGAGGTCCCTGTGATATAGAGTGGCACTTTATTGTTTATCCATTCTAAATATAATGGTTGGCATCTCCTAATCCCAAACTCCCAATCTGTCCTATTCCCTACCCCCTGACCCTTGGCAAGCATAAGTATGTTGTTTATACCTGTGAGATTATTTTTGTTTTGTAGATAGGTTCATTGTGCCACACTTTAGATTCCATGTATAAGTGATATCTTATGGTATTTGTTTTTATTTTTCTGACTTACTTCACTCAATATGAGAATCTCTAGTTGCATCCATGTTGCCATAAATTATATTATTCCATTCTTTTTCTTTCTGAGTAGGATTCCATTGTATGTATATACGGACCACATCTTCTTAACCCATTCATCTTTCTTGGGTATATTAGGTAGTTTCCATGTCTTGGCTATTGTGAATAGCACTGTAATGAACATTGGGTGTATGTATCTTTTTGAATTACAGTTTTCTCCAGATACATGCCCAAGAATGTGATTTCTTGATCATGTGTTAATTCTATATTTAGTTATCTGGGCTATCTCCATACTATTTTCCACAGTGGTTATACCAATTTACTTTACCACCAATAGTGAATGAGAGTTCCCTTTGTAAGAAATTTCCCATTTTTTCTAGGTTGTCTGTTTTATTGGCACATAGTTACTTACAGTAGTCTCATGAACCTTTGTACTTCCGTGGTGTCAGTTGTAATTGCTCCTTCTTCATTTCTAATTTTATTGATTTGATTCTCTCCCTTTTTTTTCTTGATGAGTTTAGCTAAAAGTTTATCAATTTTGTTGGTCTTTTCCAAAAAACGAAATTGTTATATCATTGATCATCTCTATTGTTCTCTTTGTCTCTATTTAATTTATTTCTGCTCAGATATTTATGATTTCTTTTCTTCTACCAGTTTAGGGCTTGGTTTCTTCTTCCTTCTCTACATGATGTAGGTGTAAAGTTATGTTGTTTATTTGAGAATTTTTTTCTTGTTTTCTGAGGTAAGCTTTTAATGCTTTCAACATCACTCTGAAAACATTTTTTATTGTGTTGCAAATATTTTTGGTTGTCCTATATTCATTGTAATTTGGCTCTAAATAACTTTTGATATCTTCTTTGATTTCCTTAGTTGTCCTTTGGTTGTTAAGTACCATATTGATTAACATACAGGACTTTGTGTTTGATTTTTTTTCTTCTTGTAGCTGATTTCTAGTCTCATAGCATTGTGGTTGGAGAAAATGCTTGATATGATTGCAATCTTTTAAAATTTACCAAGGCTTGATCTATGGCCCAAGATATTATCTGACCTAGAGAATGATCCAGATGCACTTGAGAAAAATGTATATTCTACTGCTTTGGAATTGAATGCTCTGTAAATCTCAGTTAATTCTATTTGGTCTAGGTTGTCATTTAAGGCCTCTGTTTCTCCTTTGGTCTTCTGTTTGGATGATCTGTCCATTGATGTTAATGGGGTGTTAAAATCCCACACTATTAATTTATTATTGTCAATTTCTCCTTTTATGGATGTTAGCTGTTGCCTTTTTATTGTGGTGTTCCTATGTTGGGTGCATATATATTTACAATTGTTCTATCTTCTTCTTGTGATGATTCTTTGATCATTATGTAGTGTCTTTCTTTGTCTACTAAAAGTGTCCTTTTAATTTTAAAGTCTATTTTGTCTGATATGTATATTGCTACTCCAGCTTTCCTCTTATTTCTGTTTTCATGTAATAACCTTCTTCCATACATTTACTTTCAGTTTGTATGTTTTTTTAAGTATAAAGTGAGTCTCTTGTAAACAGTATATAGATTGGTCTTGTTTTTGTATCTATTCAACCTATATCTTTTGATTGAAGCATTTAATCCATTTACATTCAATGCAATTATGGATAAGTATGTATTCATTGCCATTTTCTTAATTGTTTTGGATAAGTTATTATATATTCTTTTCTTCCCTTGCTACTTTGTTCTCTTCTCTGGTGCTTTTCTGACTATCTTTAGTGTTCAATATAGTTTTCTTTTACTTTTTTATGTGTATGCCCATTGTCGTTTTTGTGATGCCCATTAGATTTATATATAACTATATAAGCGCAGAATTGATTTTGCTGGGTCTCAATTTCAAATGTATTTTCAATTTTCTGCATTTGTCCTCTCCTCTTCTCATGCTTTCTATTTTTTTAAATCATATTTGTCATTGGGTTCTTCCTACTTTTACATTATGTTTGCCTATACAAGTGAATTTTAACAGTTGTAATTCTCTTGCTTCTAAATGTGGCCTTTTCTTTTCTGTATAAATAATTTCCTTTAGTAGTTGTTGTAAAGCTAGTTTTGAGGTGTTGAATTCTCTTAGCTTTTGCTTGTTTGAAGGGCTTTCAATCTCTTGCTGTCAATTCTGAATAAGAACATTGCTGGATAACATATTCTTGGTTCTAGGTTCCTCTCCTTCATCATCTTAAAAAATACATTTGCCACTCCCTTCTAGCTTGCAGTTTTTACTGAAAAATATGCTGTTATAATTTTGGGGGTTCCCTTGTATCTTATTTGTTGTTTTTAAATTGTCTTTTGATATTTTTTTCTTTGTGTTTATTTATTTATTTTTTTCAGTTTGACTGGTATGTGTCTTCTCTGTGTTTCTCCTTGGATTTATCCTATATGGGATTGTGCTTCTATAAGTATTTTCTTTTCCATAGTAGGGAAATTTTCAGCTGAAATCTTTTCAAATATGTTATCTGGCCATTTCTCTCTTCTCCTTTTGGAACCCCTATGATGCAAATGTTCATATCTTAAGTGTTGTCCCAGAAGTCTCTTCTCAATTAATTTCTTTCTTTTTTCTTGATTATTTTCTGTGGCAGTGATTTCCACCACTCTGTCTTCCACCTCACTTATTTGTTATTTTCCACAATCATTCAGTTATTTTTTTTTCCTTCTGGTGTATTTTTTTTTAAATTTCAAAATGTTCTATTCTTCCTAGTTTGCTTGTTCTTTAAATATTCTATCTTTCTCTTAAACATTTCTTGTAATTCCCCAATCTGTGTCTCCAGTCTTTTTTCAAAATCTTGGATCATTTTTACTGTCATTACTCTTAATTCTTTTTAAGGTAGATTTGCCTATCTCACCTTCATTTAGTTGTGTGTGTGTGTGTTTACCTTGTTTCTTTGTCTGAAAACTATTTCTTTGTCATCTTATATTGCCTAATTTTTTGTTTGTGGTCCCCTTGACAATAGGTGTGTAGATGCAACAGTTGATGCCCATTCCTGGAATTCTTGGTAGTAGTGGCATTTCAGGTGTGCCCAGAGTATGTGATGGGAGTAGCAGTATCACGTTGTTGATCTTGGAGCTGGGTAGTTGCTAGAGACAAGGTCTGTGAAGGAAGTAGGAGTTTTTCACATTTCATGGGACTGCATTTGTGGTGTGGGGGAGCATCACAGGGAGGGCTCCTGTGACCCCTCTCAGAACCAGGCAGTTCTCAGGACTATTTTCTGTAGCTGGAAACATCACAAGATTTTTCTGCATTTCCTCCTTCTTCTGGGGAGACTCACAGAACTGCTCTCTCTAGCTGCAGGGATGGACTGTACCTTGGTCCCTCCCTTTGTTGGGTGGCTTGTGGGAGGTCTCTCTGTAGTCACAGAATTTGTTGAGCTGTTCACAGGAGAGTGCTGTAGCCATGGGGTGGGCACCATTACCTTGGTCTCTCATTTTGCTTGGTAGCTGACAGTAGCAGCTCTCTGTAGCCCCCAAAGTCAGGGACTGCTCTCCAGCTCTTGCTAGGCAGCAGCTGCTAATGCTATGGCTCTTGGAGCTGGAACAGGTGGTGTCCTTCCACCTGAGAGCATGTGCAGGAAACAGAGATGTGGTAGTGGATCCCACCCCTCCCCTCCAAGAACCTCAAGCAATGGCACCTGGCCTCTAACCCATATTTGAGGTTTTCTTCAGCTTAAACTCTCAAATATGATCTCCCTGGATCCTAGACCCTCTAGGATGTTTCCATGTGGCCAACCCCATTTTTATTCCCATGTAGCCAGCCCCAGCTCTCTTTCTGAGTCTGATCTCCAAAGCCCTAGTTTCAGTTCCCAACCCCTGCCCATATGAGCAGATGGTTAGGAAGCGTAGGGCACTGGCACTGTTTGTGAAGGATTGTTTCTGTTTTAATTACTTCAAACTGATTACTGTGTTCTCCTCCAAGACTCTAAAGTTCCTTCTCTGTCCCAACTGATTTCCTCACTGGTGCGGGCGCTTTCCAAGGTGCAGGACCTTTTCTTCTTTCCAGTTCCCTCCTGGTTGTGCAGGTCCCATCCCACTTTCTTTTTCATTTTCTCTCCCTTTATTTCTGTTGTCCTAGCCAGTTTTGATAAGATTTTCTTGGCAGCTTTCAGGGAATTTTCTGTGTGAATCATTCCACATGTAGATATATTTTTGATGCATTTGTGGGAGTAGGTGAGCTTCATGTCCTACTATTCTGCCATCCTCTCTCTGTCCATACAAGCATTTTTTTTTTTTTGTCTTTTTGCTATTTCTTGGGCCGCTCCCGCGGCATATGGAGGTTCCCAGGCTAGGGGTCGAATCGGAGCTGTAGCCACCGGCCTACGCCAGAGCCACAGCAACGCAGGATCCGAGCCGCGTCTGCAACCTACACCACAGCTCACGGCAACACCAGATCGTTAACCCACTGAGCAAGGGCAGGGACCGAACCCGCAACCTCATGGTTCCTAGTCGGATTCGTTAACCACTGCGCCACGACGGGAACTCCCATACAAGCATTTTTAAGTTTGATTAGGTCACATTATTTTATTTCTATTGCATTGGGAAACTGATCTAAGAAAAACATTCCTTTGATTAATGTCTGAGAATATATTTTCTATGTTAATTTCTAGGAGTTTTATGGTGGCATTTCTTATATTTAGGTCTTTGAACAATTTTGAGTTAATTTTTGTATGCTGTATGATAGTGTTCTAATTTCATTAATTAATATCTAGCTCTCCAGTTTCCCCAACACTACTTGCTGAAATGTAGTACATTCTTTCCATTACACATTATCACCTCCTTTGCCATAGCTTAATTGATCATAGGTGAGTGGATTTATTTCTAGGCTCACTTTTCTGTTCCATTGATCTATGTGTCTGTTTCTGTGCCAGGAATACAGGGTCTTGTTTACTGCAGCTTTGTAGTATTGTCTGAAGTCTGGAGGGTTCTGCTTCCAGCTTTGTCCTTCCCCAGATTACTTTGGCATTTCTTGGTCCTCTGTGGTTCTACATAAATTCTAGAATTATTTGTTTTAGTTTTATGGAAGATGTTATGGCATTTTGATAAGGATCTGACTTAATCTGTAGATTGATTTGTGTTATGTTGCCATTTAACAATACCAATTCTTCCAGTCCAAGGGTTTGTGGTATCTTTCAATTTTGTTGAATAATCTTCAATTATCTTTATCAATATTTTATAGTTTTCAGCATATAGATCTTTAAGTTTTTTGGTAAGTTTACTCCTAGGTATTTTTTGATGCAATTTTCAATGGGATTTTTTTTTTTTTTTTTTTCTCTTTTATAGGACCGCAGGTGTGGCATGTGGAAGTTCTCAAGATAGGGGTTGAATTGGAGCTTCAGCAGCCAGCCTATGCCACAGCCACAGAAACTCAACATCTGAGCTCTGTCTATGACCTACACTGGAGCTCATGGCAATGCTGGATCCTTACCCCACTGAGCAAGTCCAGGGATCAAACCTGCATCTTCATGTATCTTAGTCAGATTTGTTACTGCTGAGCCACAGTGGGAAATCCCTTCAGTGGGATTTTTTTTCTTTTACTTTCTTTTGATCTTTTATTATCAGTGTTAAAAAATGCAACAGATTTCTGTATATGAATCTTGCATCCTGATACTTGGCCAAATTCATTTTTTTTTAGTTCTAATAATTTTGTTTTCAAGTTCACTATATAGAGTACCTTCTCATCAGCAAATAGTGACAGTTTTATTTCTTCTCTTCCAATTTGGATTTTTCATTTCTTTTTTTTTTTTTTTTTTTTTTGGTCTTTTTGCCATTTCTTGGGCGCCTCCCGCAGCATATGGAGGTTCCCAGGCTAGGGGTCTAATGGGAGCTGTAGCTGCCTGCCTACGCTAGAGCCGCAGCAATGCAGGATCCGAGCCATGTCTGCAATCTACACCACAACTCACAGCAATGCCAGATCGTTAACCCACTGAGTAAGGGCAGGGATCGAACCAGCAACCTCAGCATTCCTAGTCGGATTCGTTAACCACTGCACCATGACGGGAACTCCGATTTTTTATTTCTTTTTCTTGTCTGATTATGGTGGCTAGGAATTCCAATACCACATGGACTCGAAGTGGTGATAGGAGGCACCTTTGTCTTATTATTAAAATTAGCAGGAAAACTTTTGGTGTTTTACCATTGAGTGTTATATCGGCTGTGCTTCTGTCATAAATGGTTCTTATGTTGAAGTATGTCCCCTCTATACCTATTTCGATGAGAGTTTTTATCATGAATTGAAGTTGAATTATGTCAATTGCTTTTTACACACCTATTATTTCCAGCCATAATTTCTTCAAATGTTTTGGATCCCCTTTTCTCTCTTTTATCCTGCTAGAACCTCCATTGATCATAATTTGGTGTGTTTTATATTATGCCTTAAATTTCATATGTTGTTTCCATATATTCATTTGTCTTTCTGTTCACTATTTTGATTAGATGATTTCCATTATTCTATCTTCCAGGTTACTCATTTGTTCTTCTGCATTATTTCCTCTGCTCTCACTAGCTTGTAGAATGATTTGTGTCCTGGTAATTGATTTGTCTCATTTTGATTGATATCTCTTTAGAGATTTTAATTCTTTGTTATAGTGATCTGGATTTCTATCCATAATCTTTCTTAGTTTTTTATTAAGCATTTTTATTACCTCATTTTTGAACCTTAGGTCTAGTAGATTGGTAAGGTCTGTTTCATTATTTGTTCCTTCAGGGTATTTCTCTTGTTCTTTTAATTGGGAGTAGTTTCTCTGCTTTTTCATTTTACTTAACTTTCCGTTTCTATGTATTTGAGAGAAAGTGTTATCTACCTTTGTCTTTAATGGGTATGTTTATATGTGGGTATCTCTGTGTAGAATTAGTGGATCCTGTATTTTTGGGGAAAGATATATTTTGGGTTTGGATGACAGTCATATCTTTCCTAATTGTTTTGTCATTTCCTTACTAGGGGTGTGATTGTTGTTGTGGTGTGTAGAGCCTGCACTGGATGTTGGATAGGGTCTCCTCTTCAGTTATTGGAGTAGAAGCCTTGAGAGTCAGGTTCCCAAAGACTCCATTGGCTTTAAGTGAGGGCTCTGTCCTAATGGAGGTGAACACTGAAGCAAGTGAGGTCCATGTGATCATAGAAAACCTATGCACCACCTGTGTAAGCATCTATGGTTCTGCCCCAAAGCACCTAAGGTCACATCTCTTTCTTCATGGTGTACACAAAAATCTAGTGCTAGATTGGTGCTAGGGGCCAGGGCATTCTGGTTATGGGAACTGAGATTTTTGTGCTGCAATTGTGGGAAGACTTTCCTAGGGCCTGTCCATCCAAATTCTGGCTACAAGTCCTGGTGTGAGCTGAGTGTAACTGAAGCATTTTCACCAGTAAAGGAACCCCTGTGCAGTCCTCCCCTGGAGCTGACCACTGGAGAAGTATGACTCTGTGATGTCACCCAGAACCTGTTGTACATGCCAAAAATAGCTGCTACTGCCTGAGCTACATTTGTTGAAACTCCCCCCTCATTCAAGTCCTAATAATGGGTTCAGATGTCATCCCACCTCTGCTGTATTTGAGCCTACAAAGCTGTCACCATAACTGTGCTCTACAGTGCATACAATGACAATAGCCTCCAGATTTAAGCTTGGACCACACACCAAACCAACAATAGCATCTCCATACAGCTAGATTGAGTCCTCTTTCAGGATCCTTCTGACAGATTTTCAGTGCCTAACTGCCACAGGTACTAGTCAGCCTCACTAAGTGTGTGTTTTGTACTGGAGAATGTGGCAAAGTGGGAGTTGCCAGCATTGCTCTCTCTCAGCCACTATTACTAACAAGCAGCATGCTTTATCCTCACCAGCAGATTCCAAGCCCTTCTACCTCTCCTGGCAGACCTCCCAGAAAACAAAGGTGTTTCCAAGGGTAGAGGCCCATGTAGTTCTTCCCCCCTTCACAGGCACCTCTCAGAAGTACCTGTTCTTCCTCATAGCTATTTTCCCCTCCATCCTACCAAATAACATGGAAATCTTTTTAAAGCTTTGGTTATACTGGAGATCTGCCAGTTCCATTTTGGTGTTCTCTGAGAACAGTTCCACAAGCAGATTTTTTTTGTGTGTTTGAGGGGGAGGTGAGCTATGCATCCTCCTACTCTGCCCTCTTGATCCTCCTCTTTCATAGATTTGGGATTATTTTGTTTCCATTTTAATTTTTTCCAGTTTTTTTTAATATATTTGTATTTCTTCATCGACTCATTGGCTGTTTGGAAGTATACTGTTTATTTTCCATGATTGTATTTCATGAAGTTTTTTTTTTTTTTTTTTTTTTTTTCCATTTACTTGGTTTATATACTAATAGCTTTGTGGTAGGAAAATATATTTGGTTAAGATTTTGATTTTTAAATTTATTGAAAGTTACTTTTTGGTGTATAATGTGATCTACCTTGGAAAATGCTTAATGGGTTTTTGAAAAGAATTTGTGTTTTTTTCTGATGTTTTTGGATGGAATATTATATCTATCTAAACTATCTATATACATCCATCTATCTATTGATATCTATCCATCCAGGGTAATATGACATTTAAAGTCTGTGTTTCATTGTTGATTTTCTGTCTGAATAATGTGTCTACTGATGAATATAGTGATCTACTATCCAGTGCCATTATTTTGTTACTATCAATTTCACTCTACGTATTTGTTAATATTTGTTCTATGTATTTAGTTTTTATGCTGGGTGTATATATATTTATAATTAGTGTATCTTCTTAGATTTATACCATTATAATTATGTAACATCCTTTTTTGTCTATATTTACATTCTCATATTTCTAGATGTGATTAGAAAATTTCTCTTGACCTTACTTCTAAGGAAAATTTATGGTGTTGAAAACTTAATTTTGTATGTATGAAAATGTCTTTATCTCTTCTTAAAATTTGAATAATAGCCTTGCCTGTTGAAGTATTCTTTTTTTTTTTTTTTTTTTGTCTTTTTAGGGCTGCACCCACAGCATACAGAGGTTCCCAGGCTAGGGGTCGAATTGGAGGTGTATCCACTGGCCTACACCACAGTCACAGAAATGCCAGACTTGAGCCACATCTGTGACCTACACTACAGCTCATGGCAATTCCAGGTCCTTAACCCAGTGAGCAAGGACAGGGATCAAACCTTCATCCTCATGGATACTATGCAGATTCATTTCCACTGAGCCATCCATGATGGGAATTCAAAAGCATTCTTTTTTCTTTTCTTTTCTTTTTTTTCTTTCTTTTTTCTTTTTCTTTTTTTTCTTACACAGCAGGATCTCATTGCTAATCCAATACTAAAGCAATATTTTGGATCCACTAACCCCAAGTTCCCAATCCATCCCACTCCCTCCCACTCCCCCTTGGCAACCACAAGTCTGTTCTCCAAGTCCATGATTTACTTGTCTGTGGGAAGATTCATTTGTGCTATATATTAGATTCCAGATATAAATGATATCATATGGTATTTGTCTTTCTTGTTCTGACTTACTTCACTCAGTATGAGAGTCCCTAGTTACATCCATGTTGCTGCAAATGGCATTATTTTGTTCTTTTTTATGGCTGAGTAGTATTTCATTGTGTGTGTATACAACATCTTCCCAATCCAATCATCTATAAATGGACATTTGGGTTGTTTCCATGTCTCGGCTATTGTCAGTAGTGCTGCAATGAACACGCAGGTGCATGTGTCATTTTTAAGGAAATTTTTTTTCTGGATATATGCCCAAGAGTGGGATTGCTGGGTCATATGGTAGTTCTACATTTAATTTTCTAAGGTACCTCCATACTTTTCCTCATAGTGGTTGTACCAGCTTACATTCCCACCAAAAGTGCAGGATGGTTCCCTTTTCTCCACACCACAGCATTCTTGATTGTAGATTTTTGTCTTTAATCACTTTACTATGTAACTCCACTACCTTCTGGCCTAAGAAACTTCTGAATTAAATTTAGCTGACAATCTTATGGGCATTTCCTTATACATAGCTAGTTACTTTTCACTTTCTGATTTTAAGATTCTTTTTCAATCATTAATTTTTAACAATTAATTATGCTATGTTTTGTTATGGACCTCTTTGTAATGATTTTGTTTGGGATTCTCAATGAATACAAAAGTTGAATGCCTGAGTCCTTTCCCAGGTTAGGGAAATTTTCAGCTATTAGAACCTTAAAATAAGTTATCTGACTCTTCTTCTCTCTCTTCTCCTTTTGGAACCCCAATAATTAAAATGTTAGTACACTTTATGTTATCCCAGATATGTGTTAAACTGTTTTTAATTTTTTTTTTATCTTCAGCTTGGACGACAATCCACTACTCTGTCTTCAATTTTGCTGATTTGTCTGTTCTTATCTATTCTGTTGCTGATTTGTTCTGATGTATTTTTAATTTTAGTTTTTGTATTCCTCAGCTCTGTTTTGTTCTTCCTTTATACTTCTAAATCTTTGTTAAATTTCTTATGATATTGATCTATTCTTCTCACAAGTTCCTTGAACATCTTTATGGTTCTTACCTTAAACTCTTTAGCAGGATAATTACTTAAATTTGTATACTTGTTTTTCCTGAGGTTTTTATTTGGTTATTTCTTCATTTGGAACATATTCTTCTGCATCTTCATTTTGTCTGATGATTTTTCTGTGCATATTTGTGTATATTAGGTATGTCAGTTATGTACCCTAGTAAGTGGGAAATGGCCTTATGTCGGAGTTATCAGACACAATCACACACTTCTCTCTAGTCACCAGAGATCTATAATTTAGGGGTACCCCCTATGTGGGCTGAGTCAGTCATTCTATTGTGGGGGATGACTACTATGGGAACATTGGAAGATATGGTTTTTCCTTGGCCCAGTTGCCTACTAGGCTCTGCTTCATTCAGTAATCATCATTCTACTATTTTGTGGCACCAATTCTTTGCATGTTTCACTGCAGGGCCTAGGAGTCCCATTAATGAAGCCATCCTGCTTATAGGCAGTTTCCAACACCTGGAGAGCTGAGAGGGGTTGGACTAGGGCTGAGATATAAAAGGGTTGATGCTGGTCAGCAGGTGGGCAGGTTTGTTTCCTAATATGGCTAGCCATGGGTCTGAGTGCTTCTTGGACTAGTTCAAGCCTACTATTTGTTTCTTTTTAATGATTTATTTATCTTTGCTAAATTTCTTGATCATATATTGTTTTCCTTATTTGAATTGTCTTTTTACAAAAAAGTTTATTGAGTTTCTTTCAAACTGCTACTTTGAAATGTAACCAAAAATTTTATCTCTGTCTCTTGTCTCTCTCTAGTTTTGTTTACTTGAAAATCATTTTCTTTTAGAGACATCATTTTTCTTGATTTTTAAATTTTTGGGGGAATTGTTTGTCAATGTTAATGCATTTGAGATAGCAATGACCTTCTTCAATAAAACTAACTGCCTCCAGGTTAGAAATGCCTTTTATAGTCCAACTATAGATACTAAGTCTTTCTCAAACCTTATATAAATACACTTCCTCCATGCATCTTGTTTCCTTTTGTGTCAAAATTTGAAAGCTTTTTTTTTTTTTCTTCTCTTGATACTGCAATACTCACAGCTGAGAGCTACTTTTGTCTTTCTGAAGGTGGTGATAGAGCTCAAGTTTGTGTTTTTTCCCTTGCTTTCAACTGTGAACAGATTTCTGTGTATGTTCTCTAGCTTTCTAATCATATCTAAATATTTCTTTTTTTTTTCTAAATATTTCTAATGCCTCCAAAGTACACCTAAGAATCTAGCCACAAAAGGATGATGGTGTAAGTATGGTACATGTTGTAATGTCAGCATCCATGGATGATCTGGGGAAACTGTGTCTTAAGTTGCCCCATGACTTCAGGGCAGAATATATATTTCTAGTTCACAGGGTTTTGAAAATTTCACAGATCATACAAAGGTCTGTCTTACTGTAACACAGAACATTAGAAGGGAGACTTTTCCTGGGTATTCAGCATGAAGTTCTGGATTATGATACTTTCCCAAGGGCACTTTTTTTGGTAGATGGATTCTAACTTATGTTATTTAAAGAGGTAGACAAAAAACAATGTCTCATGCCATCATACTAATGATATCACTCCAGAATAATCTTATTTGTAGAAAATTCTTTGAGTACAAAAAAAGTAAGAAACTAATGGTAAAGAATTTTTAGAACAAATCAATTAAGGTCAGAAGTTAATGAGGATCAGAATGGAAGAGTAGGAGGATATGGAGTTTAATTCTTCCCACAAATACATCAAGAATACATATACAAATGGAACAGTACTCCCAGGACATCTACTGAATACTGGAATCACTAAAATACCTGAAAGGACAAAAGACATCTCCACACAACTGGGTCAAAAGAAAAAAAAAAAAGGATGCAGAGGCAGGTCAGGACCAATGCCCCAGAGAGGGTGCTGAAGGAGAAGAGAGTGTAGCTGTGAGAATCCCCTCAGTACTAGAGAGGCAAACTGGGGATGGAAGCATCTTCAGAGCCCTAGAGGAAAGCAAAACAGACGGTCTGTGTCAGGCAGGACAGAGACATACAAAATTGGTCTGTGTAACCCCTCTGTGTCCTCCAGTCTGAAACTTGCCTCCACTGATATGGGCATGAACTGAGTCCTGGGGTGTAGGGCATGAACAGTCCTGGGGATAGAATGGTTATTGACTATGAGAGACAGCTGGAGGAGTGAGAGTGTGGAACACTGTAAATGTGAATATTTGAGGAGGAGTTCTGGGCTGCCACACAATCTAAACAACATTGTTAGGTAGTATGTGAGGTTAAGGCTGATTTCAGCCTCCTTTCCCACATAGGCCCCTGCCTCTGTGGGGTCTCGGGCAGACTCCCACCTGGGATGGATCATGCCTCCCTATTGTAGCCCCACCTCCCTTCCACTTGGATCAGTCCCTGAAAGCCCCAATTGTGTCCTCACCTTCCTCCCCACACACATTGATCACTGCCCTCTTACATGAATAGACTCTTGTGTACCTACTGCCTCAGGAGAAGTTGCAAGGGTTTTGCCAACATGTAGAAATGGGGCTGGAACCACAGCTGAGCCCCAGGTGCCCTGAGACAAAGGAGGAAGTGCTAAAATCTCTCCTCCTGATTAGGCAAACCATGAATTTACAATTCCACTTCCAGCCTTCTAAAGTGAACCTTGGTTAAACATCTGAAAAGACAGTGTCCCCACAGTTAAAAGTAGGATGTATTTGGAAGCCATGGGTTTGTGAGTGTCTACACATAATGTTGAGCTAAGATAGTGTCTGAATTGAATCCATAATTCCTATAGTGGACACAGGTACGTAAATATGGCAGTACTGGGTCTTTACTTCAGTGGATATATGCTGGTGGCCAGGTGAAAACACATCTGAGAGACACCAGGGCCAATTACCAATATAACAATGATTAAGGTAGGGCAAGAGAGCAGTGCCAACAACAATGTACTTTTTGAACCTGTACAATGGGGGAAAAGTGACACAACAGAGAATACTCATAAGTGAAGAGCTCCAGCAGAGGAATTCTCAGTGGTTCCTCTGCCATTGGGAGTGCTATAATTCTTTTTAATTTACACAACTGATCAGAAAATAAGCTCAGAAAGGCATCTGGGGGCTTCTATGCCAACAACTAGGGGACAGATTTTGCCCTCTGCCATTGGGAGTGCTATAATTCTTTTTAATTTACACAACTGATCAGAAAATAAGCTCAGAAAGGCATCTGGGGGCTTCTATGCCAACAACTAGGGGACAGATTTTGCCCTTTACAGGGCTGTGACTACCATAGAGCAAATATGATGCTGCATTCAATAACATCAGTCCTATCTCCTATAAAGGGGTTAATGAACACCTGATAACATCAGTCATATCTCCTATCACAGGGTTAATGATCACCATACCCTGAGAAAATAAGTAGAAGTCACCTGAATGAAAAAGAGCCCTCATAAATAAATATATATATTAACCCAGACAGGCTGATTAAAGCCATCCTGAATCCACAGCACCTGTAAGCACACCCCTAAACATAGCCCTGCCCACTAGTGAAACAAGATGCAGCTCTACCAACCAAGGGGGAAACACCAGAAGCAAGAGTAACTAAACCCTACAGTCTGTGGAAAGGGGACTGCAAATAGTTAGACAAAATGAGATAACAGAGAAATATGATTCATACAAAGAAATATGATAAAAACACACAAAAACATCTAAATGAAGAGGAGATAGGAAATCTACCTGAAAAAGTATTCACTGTAATGATAGTAATGATGATCCAATCTCTCAGAGAAAGAATGAAGACACAGATCAAGAAATTACAAGAAATGTTTAATAAAGAACTAGAAGCTTTAGAGGGAAAATGAAGGTGAACAATAAAATGATTGAAATGGAAAAAAATGCACTAGAAGAAATCCATACCCAAATGACTGAAGCAGAATAATGAGGGTGGAGATCACTGCCACAGAAATAAAAAAGAATAAAAATAAATGAGGACAGTCTAAGAGGCCTGTAGGACAAAATTAAATATAGAATTTGCAGAATAGAGGTCCCATAAGGCAAAGAGAAATAGCCTGAGAAAATATTTGAAGAGATAAGAGCCAAATTTTTCCCTAACATGGGAAAGGAAAGAAGTAATCAAGATGAGGAAAGCAGAAAGTACAATACAGGATAAATCCCAGGAGGAACATGCTGATACATATAATAATCAAACTAACAAAAATAAATATAAGTAATATTGTTAAAAGCAACAAAGGAAAAGGAACAAATATCATACAAGGAACCCCCCATAAAGTTATCAGCTGATTTTTCAGCAGACACTCTGCAGGCTAGAAGGGAGAGGTAATATATATTTAAAGTGCTGAAAGGGAAAAACAAACAACCAAGAATAAACTACCCAGTAAGTATATCATTCAGACTCAATAGAGAAATCAAAAGATTTATAGACAAGCAAAAGCTAAAAGAATAGCACCATCAAATCAGCTTTACAACAACTATTAAAAGAACTTCTCCATGTTGAAAAGCAAAGCCTACAACTTGAGACAAGAGAATTATGAATGGGGAGGTCACCAGTAAAGGCAAATATAAATTAAAAGAGGAAAATTATCCACAGAAAAATATGATTTTCAAAACCAACAATTGTAAGATGAGATGACAAATGCAGCATAATGATAATGAATTTGAAACTAATAGACTTGAACAGGCAGCTTAAAAAAGTATATATAATGCTATAGCAAAACCTCATGGGATCAAAGACCAAACAAATACAATACAAAAACACATTAAAAAAAAGCAACCCACATACAACACTAAAGTTAGTCATCAAATCACAAGAGGAGATAACAAAAGAGGAAGGGAGAAAAATCCAACAATAACAAATCCAAAACAATTAAGAATACAGAAATAATTATAGACATATAAATAACCACCTTAATGTAAATGGATTAATACTCCAACCAAAAGACATAGACTAGCTGAATGGATGAAATAACCAGGAGCCATATATACGATGACCCATATACAAAAGACCCACTTTAGAGCCAAGGAAATATATAGACAGAAATTGAGGGTAGGGAAGATATTCCATGAAAATGGAATTCAAAAGAAAGCTGGAGGAACAAAACTCATATCAGACAACACAGGATTTAAGATAAAAACTGTTACAAGAGATAAAGAGAGACAAACTTATGCTCAAGGGATCAATCCAAGAAGAAAATAAAAATTATGAGAATATGCACCCAACAAAAAGCTCCACAATATATAACACAACTGATAATAGCCATAAAAGGATAAATCAATAATAACACAATAATGGTGGGATAATTTAACAGCCCATTTTCAGCAATGGGCAGATGATCCAGACAGAAAATCAATAAATAAACAAGTGATACATTAGACCAAATAGACTTAATTGATATTTATAAAACATTTCACCAAAATCAGCAGAATACACTTCTCAAGTACACATGGAATATTCTTCAGAATAGATCACAACTTGGGCCACAAAACAAGCCTCACTAAACTTAAGAACTGAAATCATATCAATAGCTTTTTTTTTCCAGCCCCAATGTTCTGAGATTATAAATCAACTATAGAAAAAACAAACAAACAAACAAAAAAAACAAGTGAAGTGTAAACTATATGCCACCAAACAACTAGTGGATAACTGAAGAAGCCAAAAAGGAAATTAAAAAAAATAGCTAGAAACAAATGAAAATGAGAACATGATGCTACAAAACTTATAGGACTCATAAAAAAAGTTCTAGCAGCAGGATATAAGATTAACATTCAGAAATAAATTGCATTTCTCTATATTAGCAATGAAATACTAGAAAAGGAATACAAAAACACAATACCTTTTAAAATTGCACCCCAAAAATCAAATACCTGGGAATAAACCTGAGCAAGGAGGTGAAATACTTATATGCTGAGAACTATAAAACATTAATCAAGAAAATCAAAGAAGATGCAAAGAAATGGAAATATAGCCCATGCTCACAGAATGGAAAAATTAATATTGTAAAAATGGCCATGCTACACAAAGAAATCTACAGATTCAATGCAATCCCTATCAAATTTCCCAGGACATTTTTCACAGAGTTCTGTGAAAAAACAATCCAAACATCTATATGGAAGCACAAAAGACCCAGAATGGCCAAAGCAGTCTTGGGGAAAAAAGCCAAGCAGGAGGCATAACTCTCCCAGACTTCAGGCAATATTACCCCCATAGTCATCAACACAGTGTGGTACTGGTACCAAAACAGACAGTCAGACCCATGGAACAGAATTGAGAGCTCAGAAATAAACCCAGACACCTATGGTCAATTAATCTTCAACAGGGGAGGCAAGAACATAAAATGGGAAAAAAACAGTCTTTTCAGCAAATATTGCTGGCACATCTGGACAGCTGCATGCAAATTAATGAAACTAGAACACACCCTCACACCATGCACAAAAATAAATTCAAAATGGCTTAAAGACTTAAATATAAGACAGGGCACCATCAAACTCCTGGAAGAGAACATAGGTAAACATTCTCTGACATCAACCTTACAAATGTTTTCTCAGGTCAGTCTCCCAAAGCAATGGCAATAAAAGCAAAAATAAACTGATGTGACCTCATCAAACTGACAAGCTTTTGCACAGCAAAGGAAACCAAAAAGACAGCTTCCAGAAAGAGAGAAAATAGTTTCAAATGATACAACTGACAAGAGCTTCATCTCTAAAATATATAAGCAACTTATACAACTCAACAGCAAAAAAGCCAACAACCCAATTGAAAAATGGGCAGAAGACATGAATAGACATTTCTTCAAAGATATATGGATGGCCAACAAGCACTTGAAACAATGTTCAATAGCACTGATTATTAGAGAAATGCAAATCAAATCTACCTTGAGATACCACCTCATACTAGTCAGAATGGCCGTCATTAATAAGTCCACAAATAACAAATGCTGGAGGGGGTGTGGAGAACAGGGAACCACCCTACACTGTGAGAATGTAAGCTAGTACAACCACTATAGAAAACAATATGGAGGTGCCTTAGAAAACTGTACATAGAACTACCATATGACCCAGTATCCCTGCTCTTGGGCATATACCCAGACAAAACTTTCCTTAAAAAAGACACATGCACCCGCGTGTTCATTGCAGCTCTGTTCTCAATAGCCAAGACATGGAAACAATCCAAATGTCCATGATTGGATTAGATAGAAGTGATGTATATACACACAATGGAATACTACTCAGCCATAAAAAAGAAAAAAATAATGCCATTTGCAGAAACATGGTTGGAACTAGAGACTTTCATACTGAGTGAAATAAGTCAGAATGAGAAAGAAAAATCCCATACATAATTTATATCTGGAATATAATATATGGCACAAATGAACCTTTCCACAGACAAGAAAATCATGGACTTGGAGAACAGATTACTGGTTGCCAAAGGGGAGGGGGAGGGGGTAGGATGAGTCTGGGGTTAATTGATTCAGATTCTTGTCTTTGGAATGGATTAGCAATGAGATCCTGCTGTATAGCACTGGGAGAACTATGTCTAATCACTTCTGATGAATCTATACATGTCTGTGTAACTGGGTCAACATGTTGTAACAGCAGAAAATTGACAGAACATTGTAAACCAGGTATAATGAAAAAAAAAAGTTCTAACAAACAGGTTTATAGCAATAAAATCTCACCTCAGTGAACAAGAAAAATCCGAAATAAACAACATAACTTTACAACTAAAACAGTTAGAGAAAGGAGAATAAACAAAACCTAAATGTCATGAAGGAAATAAAATATAAATAGCAGATCAGAAATAAATGAGATAGAGATAAACAACAGAAAAGACCATTCAATCCAAAAGCTAGTTCTTTGAAAAGATACACTTTTAGCCAGATTCATCAAGAATGAAATGCAGAAAGCGCAAATCAATAAAATGAAAAGTGAAAAAGGAGAAATTACAAGTGACATCACAGAAACACAAGGGTTATAATAGATTACTGCAAACACCTATATGCCAATAAAATGGACAACCTAGAAGAAATGGACACATTCTTATAAAAGGGACAACCTTAAAAGATTGAACCAGGAAGAAATAGAAAATGTGAATAGACCAATCATAAATGCTGAAATTGAATCTGTGATGTAAAAACTTACAAAGAACATAAGTCTGGGACCAGATGGCTTCACAGGAGAATTCAATCAAATGTTTAATGAAGAATTAACACCTATCCTGAAACTCTTCCAAAAAATTTCAGAGGAAGGAACACTCCTATGGCTGTCTTATTTGGCCACCAGCCTCCTGATAACAAAATCAGACAAAGACATCACAAAAACAAACAGGTTTATAGCATTGCAGGTCAATATCATTGATGAACATAGATCCAAATGTCTTCAAGAGAATATCAAACCTAGTCCAACAATGCATTAAAAGTATCTTACACCAAGATCAAGTGGGATTTATGCAAGTGATGCAAGGGAATTCTTCAGTATATGCAAATCAACCAGTGCTATATACAGCATCAAAACACTGAGGAATAAAAACCATGTTTTCATCTCACTAGTTGAAGAAAAAGCTTTTGACAAAACTCAAAACCGATTTTTGATGAATACCTCCCCAGAAAGTGGATATAAAGGGGACCCACTTCAACATAATAAAAACCATATATTAAAAACTCACAGCTACCATCATTTTCAACATGAAAAGCTGAAAGCATATCTGCTAAGGTCAGGAACAAGACAAGGATGCCCAATCTCATCAGTTTTTTCACCCTAGTTTTGGATGTCCTAGCCATGGCAATCAGAGAAGAAAACCTATTGGAAAAGAAGTAAAACTGTCATGGTTTGCAGGTGAAATGATACTATACTTAAAACATCCCAAAGAAAACTACTAGGAATCAGGCTCCCTGACTTCAGACATTACTACAAAGCCATAGTTATCATAATAGTATAGTACTGGCATAGAAACCAAAATATAGATCAGTGGAACAGAAGAGAAAGCCGAGAAATAAACCCCAAAACATATGGTCCATCAACCTCCAACAAAAAAGGAAGACATATACAGTGATTTTCTCTTCAATAAGAGGTGCTGGGAAAACTGAACAGCTATATGTCAAAGAATGAAATTATCTGAATTCTGGGAGAGTTATGTGTCCTTTGTTTGTTCATTTGTTTATTCCCTCTGGAATGCTTGGACAATTCTGGGTCTCTTATGTTTCCTTATAAATTTTTGGATTTTTTGTTCTAGTTCTGTGAAAAACATCATGGGTAATCGGATAGAGATTGCATTATATCTGTAGGTTGCTTTGGGTAGTATGCCATTTTAATAATATTAATACTCCAAATCAGGAGCATGGAATATCTTTCTGTTTCATTGGATCCTCTTCAATTTACTTGATTATTGTTCTATAATTCTCAGCATATAGACTTTTACCTCCTTGGTCAGGTTTATTCCTAGGTATTTAATTTTGGGGGTGTGATATTAAAAGGTATTGAATTTTTATATTAATTTTGTAATATGTCATTGTTAGTATAGAGAAATGCAACCAATTTCTGAATGTTAATTTTATATCCTGCTACATTGTTGAATTCATTGATCAGTTGGGCACTTTCCGTGTGTAGTCCTTAGGGTTTTCTATATATAGTATCATGTCATCTGCATAGAAAGACAATTTTACCTCTTCTCTTCTAATTATTTCTTTTGTTTGTCTAATTGCTGTGGCTAAGATTTCCAATACTGTGTTGAATAACAGTGGCGAGAGTGGGCATCCTTGTCTTGTTCCAGAAATAAACCCAGAAATCTATGGTCAATTAATCTTCAACAAAGGAGGTGAGATTATAAAATCAGAAAAAGACTGTCTCTTCAGCAAGTGGTGCTGGCAAAACTGGACAGATGCATGTAAATCAGTGAAACTAGAGCACTCCCTCACACCATACACAAAAATAAACTCAAAATTGCTTAAAGACTTAAAAATGAGATAAGACACCATAAAACTCCTAGAAGAAAATTTATAAAAAGATTCTCTGACATCAGCCACAAAAATATTTTCATAGGTCAGTTTCCCAAAGGAATAGAATAAAAACAAAACAAGCCAATGGGACCTAATCAATTTTTTTTTCTTTTTTTTGCCTTCTTAGGGCTGCATCTGCACAGCACATGGAAGCTCCCAGGCTCGGGGTCGAATCAGAGTTGTTGCTGTCAGCCTACACCAAAGCCACAACAACACCAGATCTGAGCCATGTCTGCAGCCTACACCACATTTCACGGCAACACCAGATCCTTAACCCACTGAGTGAGGCCAGGGATCAAACCCACAACATAATTGTTCCTAGTCAGATTGGTTTCTGCTGCGCCGTGATGGGAACTCTGAAACCTAGTCAAATTTACATGTTTTGTACAGCAAAGGAAACCAGAAAAAACAAACAAACAAACAACAACAACAACAACAACAACAACAAAACAAGGAGTTCCTGTCATGGCACAGCAGAAATTAATCTGACTAGGAACCATGAGGTTGTGGGTTTGATCCCTGGCCTCACTCAGTGCGTTAAGGATCCGGCATTGCTGTGAGCTGTGATATAGGTTGCAGACATGGCTCAGATCTAGCATTGCTGCGGCTCTGGCATAGGCTGGCAGCAACAGCTCTGATTCAACCACTTGCCTTGGAACTTCCATATGCTGCACAGCTGTGGCCCTAAAAAGACCAAAAAAAAAAAAAAAAAAAAAAAGAAGACAACCTATGGAGTGGGAGAAATAGTTGCAAGTGATGCAACTGACAAGGGCTTAATCTCAACAATATACAAACAACACATACAATTTAACTGCAAAAAATCAAAAAACCCAATTGAAAAATGGGTAGAAAAACTGAATAGACCTATCTTGAAAGAAGACATACAGATGGCCAACAGGCACATGAAAAAATGCTCAACATCACTGATCATTAGAGAACTGCAAATCAAAACTACAATGAAATACCACCTCACACTGGTCAGAATGGCCATTATTAGTAATTCTACAAATTACGAATCCCAGAGAGGGTGTGGAAAAAGGGAATCCTTCCTTCACTGTAGGTGGGAATGTAAATCAGCACAACCACTATGGAAAAGAGAATGGAGGTACCTCAGAAAACCAAATATGGACCTACCTTATGATCCAGCAATTCCACTCCAGGGTTTATATCCAGACAAATCTTTTGTTCAAAAAGATACATGTATTCCTGTCTTTATTGAAACACTATTAACAATAGCTGAGACATGGAAACAACTTAAATATCCATTGACAGATGAATTGAATAAGTAGTTGTGGTACATGCACACAATGGAATACTACTCAGCCATAAAAAGAATATAATAATGCCATTTGCAGTAACATAGGTGTAAATAGAGATTCTCATACTAAATGAACTAAGTCAGAAAGAGAAAGACAAATACCATATGATATTACTTATATGTGGAATCTAAAATATGGCACAAATGAACCTACATATGGAACAGAAACAAACTCATGGACATAGAGACTTGCCAAGGGGGAGGGGAAAAGAGTGGGATGGACTGAGAGTTTGGGTGTAGTATATGCAAACTACTACACTTGTAGAGGATAAAAAATAAGGTCCTGCTGTATAATACAGAGTACTATATCCAGTTACTTGTTATGGAACATGATGGATGATATTACAAGAAAAAGAATGTGTGCATGTGTATAATTGGGTCATTTTGCAGTACATCAGTAATTGACAGAACATTGTAAATCAACTATAACAAAATTTAAAAATGAAATTATAACATTCTCTTATACCATATACAAATATACATGGATTATAGGCCTACAGCTGGACAACTCTTAGAGTGAAACATAGGCAGAACATTCTCTGACATAATATTCAGGAATTTCTAGGATCCTTTACCTATAGAAATGAATATAAAAATAAAAATTAATAAATAAATAGGATCTAATGAAATTTTAAAGTCTTTCATACTAAAGAACACCATAAAAAATGGAGACAATGCACAGAATATTAGAAAATCTTTGCAAAAGAAGAACCAAAAAGGAAAAATTTTAAATATATGTAAACACCAAATACATTTATATAAAAAAGGATAGAAAAAACATAAATAAAAAATGGTCACAATTTCTAAATAAATAGTTTTCCAAGAAGACATACAGGTGGCCAAAAAGTACATGGGAAGATTCTCTCTATTATCTGTTATTAGAGAGATGCAAATCAAAACTTCAATGAGGTATCACCTTACACCAGTCAGAATGGCCCTCATCAAAAAGTATATAAACAATACATTCTGAAGAAAGTATGGAAAAAAGGGAACCCTCTTACACTGTTGGTGAGAATGGAAATTAGTGCAACAACTATGCAGAACATTATTTAGATTCCTTAAAAATAAATGTAAAAAACCACCTGATAGAGCAAGCCCACTCCTGGCATATTTCAGAAGAAAACCATAATTCAAGAAGGTACATGCACCATGGTATATATTGTACTAATATTTAAAAGAGTCTGGACATAAATTGAGGAAAGGATAAAAGTATGTGGTACATATATGCAGTGGAATATTACCTAGACATAAAATGAATGAAATAATGCCATTTGCAGCACATGATGAGACATAGAAATTATCATACTAAGTGAAGTAAGTCAGAGAAATACAGATATCATCTAAGATAACTAACATGTGGAATATAATAAATATTATAGAAAATGTCTTTTTACAAAAAAAGGGAATCAAAATTTTGAAAGCAAACAGGGTTACCAAAGGGGAAACATTGGGGGAGGGACAAATTAAGAGGTTGGGAATAACATATACATACTACTATATATGACAGGACTATATATGTCAGTAACAAAGACCTATGGTACAGCACAAGGAAATCTACTGAATACCTTGTAATAACATATGTGGGAAAATAATCTAAATAGGAATGTATATGTGTATATCAATAACTGATGCACTTTGTTGTACACCTGAAAAAACGAACACAATATTTAAGTAAATTATATTCCAATAAAATTTTTAAACAGTTTCCTTTATATAAAATCATTACACAATAAAAAGTTCTGTTTCTAGACAGTAACAACAAGCAATCATAAAAGAAAATTTTAAAAATAACTCAATTTTCAGTATTTTTAAAAATAATTAAATTTTAGGGGTAAATCTAACAAAATAAAGAGACTTCTACAGTAAAAGCTATGAAACTTTGCCTAAGAGTTTAATAAAGACATCAATAAATGAAAAGACATCTTGTGTCTATGAAAAGACAGACTAGATCAATATTTATAAAGTGATCTAAAGATTGAATGCAGTTTGTATGCAACAGTAGAAAACAAAGATCTATATACAAAGGAATTTCCATAAAACTGTCAGGTATTTTCTCTGAAGAAATTTTTCAGGCCAGTAGAGCATGCAACAACATATTTAAAGTAGTGAAAAAGGAAAAACCTACAACCTATGATACTCTACAGCAAGAGTGTCATTCAGAGTTGAAGGAGAAAGATATCTTCGGACAAGCAAAAACTAAAAGAGTTTATCAACACTAAACCATAAGTCCAAGAAAGAATGGCTTCACAGAGGAATTCTTCCAAATATATGAAGAAGAGTTATTACATATTCTTCTCAAACTATTCAAAAAATTAAGATGACAGAGCACACTCAAATTCAATCTACCAAGCCATTGTTACCCTGCTATACAAAAATCACACAAAGAAACTGCAAACAAGAAGATGGCAGGCTGATATCTCTGATGAATATAGATGCAAAAATCCTGAACAAAATATGTGTAAAATTAATCAAAAGATATATAATAAAGGGTCATATAACACTAACAAGCAGGATTTATTCCAGAGATGAAAGGATAATGCAAAATTAATCATTGTGATACACTGTGTTAATAAGACATATGGTAAAAATCATCTCAATAGACAGAGAAAATTAATTTGACAAAATTCAACATTCATTCATGATAAAAATTCTCAGCAATTTTGGTATTCAAGGAACATATCTCAAGATAATAAAGCCCACTTTTGATCCAACTGTCAACAAAAACCGCAAGAAGGTAACATCTTACTCCAAGAAGAATGGCAACTACTTAAAAGTGAAGATAGTAAAAAACAACAAAAAACAACAACAACAAAAAAAGGATACATATGTAGGTATGTCTGGGTAACCTTGCTGTACAACAGAAATTGGAGGAATATTGTAAATCAACTATTCTTTTTTTTTTCTGTCTTTTGTATTTTTAGGGCATATGGAGGGTCACAGGCTAGGGGTCTAATCAGAGCTGTAGCTGCAGGCCTATGCCAGAGCCACAGCAACACCAGATCTGAGCTGTGTCTGTGACCTACACCACAGCTCATGGCAATGCTGGATCCTTAACCCACTGAGTAAGGTGAGGGAATCAAACCCAAAACCTTATGGTTCCTAGTCAGATTCATTTCTGCTGTGCCATGATGGGAACTCCAAATCAACTATTCTTTAAGTAAAATTTATTACATAACGGAACAAAAACTACCAAACATTGCTGAAGATGTGGAGAAGTTGGAACTATTCATTGTGCACTGTTGTTGACTGTATAAAAATGCAGCTTCTATGAAATAGTATAATTCCTCAAAAAAAATAGAATTACTCTATGATCCACTAACTCAACTTTTGATATATATTCAAAAGAAATTAGACTCTAAAATTAGGTAGAGTCTCTAAAACATATTTATACACATATTTTTGCATTATTCACAATAGATAAAACAGGTAGAAGGAATACAAGTTTTCAACAGTGGATAAATGAATAAATAAAATATTTTATATACACATACATTGGAAATTTTTTCAAATTTAAATAGGAAGGAATTCTGACACATGCTATTCAATAGACAAACATCGAAGTCCTTATGCTAAGTGAAATAACTAGTTATAAAAAGACAGAATTTTACGTTTTCTAGAATTCTAGAGTTTTCAAATTAATGAAGCCCAACTAGTTCATTTTCAAAGGCTGGGGAAGGTACTAATGGAAGATGGTTTACTGTATATGCAGTTTCATTTTTTGAAAAGCAAACGTTCTAGAAATATGTTCCACAATAATGTGAATATCCTTAACAGGATCTATACACTTAAAATTGTTAAGATGGGGAGTTCCTACCATGGCTCAGTGGTAATGAACATGATTAGTAGCAGGAGGATGCAGATTTGATCTGGGCCCTGCTCAATGGGTTAAGGATCCAGCATTACCATTAGCTGCAGTGTAGGTCACAGACATGGCTCAGATACAGTTTTGCTGTGGCTGTGGCATAGGCCAGCATCTACAGCTCTGATTTGACCTTTAGCCTGGGAACTTTCATATGCCATGGGTGTGGTTTTAAAAAGACAAAAAACTGTTAAATTAATATATTTCATATTATTTGTATTTCACAATTATATACATAAATTAAAATGTCATATATGAAAAAAGTAATCAAACCAACAAAAAAGAGGAAAATTTGAAGTTCAATCCCACATAAAAAAATGAAGTTCAAGAGAAAAGTATTATCATATTGTAAAATTAATTATAAACAAAGACTTTGGTTTTCCACAGCTACACTGTAAATTATTGTTTATTTATTTAAAAAATTGTAATTGTTAATTCCCCAATACATTTCTTTTTCTACTGTACTGCATGGTGATCTACTTACACATATATGTATACATTCTATTTTCTCACATTATCATGCTCCATCATAAGCATCTAGACATAGTTCCCAGTGCTACACCTCAGGATCTCATTGCTAATCTATTCCAAAGGCAATAGTTTGCATCCATTAACCCCAAGCTCCCAATCTATGCTGTAAATTAAAGTTTGCACTATAATTTATTTATTTTTAGAGAAAACGCTCTTTTTCCATCAACTCACTCCATTATGTTTTCATAACCATTTAGTAATGATTGACTTATTTTCATAACTATCAGTAAATTATTCATTTACTAATGATGAAATAAGATTTAAGAAGAATGTGAAGCCCCCAAAACACAAAGATGTGTATATATATATATATATATGTAGTTCCTTCCTTCAAAACTTCCATAATGAGGGAGATAGACAATCAGATCATTATTAGTCATGATGGAAAGTATATTCATAAAGATATGTACTGGGGGTATTGTGTTTAAGAGGCTGTTCAATTGATACAGTCATAGCTAACAGGAGTAAAAAGCAAGGGAATATGGAGTAGAGGAATGAGGGGACAATACTATGGATGATGCAACACCTAAGCCAAGACCTTAAAGATAATGCAAATTTAGAGCTAGACAAAGATGTGAAGCTACTCCAAGAAATCTAATATTTTGGTAGACCACAGCTCAGTATTAGAACTATTTGATATTTGTTTAGCAGAAAAATGTGTTACTGCAATGGGTAGAGAAAGAAGGTAAGCAGAGTATGAAAATTAATCTAACAAGGAAAAATTTAGCTTTGGTCTCATAATTCCATTTTTCATGTCTCATATGCAAAACTATACAAACAATGACAATGAATTCATCAGTTAATTATAATCTTTTTTTTTAAATAAGAATTTCTTCATGTGTCATCTCCCTTGGATAGCCCCTACTCTGACCTGACTCAACTACCTATTTAGACACCTCAACAAATTACATTTTTCATCTGCAGCCAACCAACTTCATGACAGACATTCTGATGAAGAAGCATTCTCTACAAAACAACCATAATCACTTTTTCATGACAAGTTACAACCTAAATATCTTCCCAGTTGTTCTTCATTATAAGTCCTCTCTTCAGAGAGTTAAAATAATAAATGGCAGAAGGATAGATGTTATTTCAAATACTGGCATGTTTGAGCACAGGAAAATAGTATGGTCACATAAAAGGTTAGGGAAATAGGATTGCTACCCTCCAAAGAAAATATGCCATGCAAATAAGCCCATAAGTATATGAAGAAATAAGATGTATGCTTTATTCAGAAAACTATGCTTCTATATCATAAACTTTTTCGTCAAAAAAAATTGGTTTTCCATAAGATTCTGCTTTGTATGACAGAATAATGCCACTAACATACCGCCACCATTATATGTGTAAAACAAATCTTTAGTATTCTTCTTAACAATTTAGTTTGTGTACAGCTGTTACTCACACAATATTGATCCTCTAATCTAAAACATTGAACATTTTGGTAGTACTTTAATTTCTTCCAGCAATATTTGTAATTTTTAATATATAGGTTTGCACATCTTTTAATAGAATGAGCAGTTTTTGTGCATCTCCTAGCAGTTATTCATGTTCTAAATGAAACTGTATTTTTAAAAGTGCATTTTCTAATTTTTGCTAATTGACTGGTCAGCTTGTATCTAGTGTCTATGTCACATTTTCATTCCTCCTGTATTTATCCTATGAAAATCAGCATTGAGCTTCCTTACCTTCTGGTGACTGCTATGGTTTAAATTTTGAGAGAAATTTGCAGAGTATTTGAAGGTAATGGAAATACAATACAGCCCCTGAAGGACAGATTGTAAATTGAAGCCTAAGCATAACAAAGTCAGGGGCTTGCTTAAATGATGTGAATCAAATCAAAATGTATGTGTGAATTGAATAAAGTAAATATAAAGGGCTATCAGGAAGATAGAAGAGCCCCCTTAAAGGCAGAGATGATATCTTACTCATATTTCCTTGGCATGGGTTTTTCAAGCCGCATTCAGTTGTGCCAAAAGAAGTAGCTATATTTTTCTATAACTAAAGATAATAAACATTTTTATGGCATAAAATATAAACTTCATTGAAAAATTCAAAGTTTTTGCACATTTTCATAGGATTAAATGACATGATATTTAACATAAATGATAAGAATATATATGCAATAAATCTTGCCGCTAGCTTCATACCGATGAGACTATCTATTTTAATCCTGTGAATCAAAGAAAATTCTACAAAAGAGAGCCATGAACCCACCATTCCCACTGGAATAAATCCAGGTCAAGCTCTGCTTATCAAATGACCAGCATATGGCCCAATTGACATTGATATTAGGTCCCAGTATTTAGAATCTCATTAACCTACATTAATTAATTTTCCAAAAATTTGGATATTTTCCTTTTCCTAAAGCCTTATTCCTTTGGGGAAACTAGCAGGATGATTTTCAGCCCATGTATTTTCACTATTATTAATTTAAGGATACTCCTGAAGGGTATTTGCCCTCCCATTATTTAAGAATATCTGATGCTAATTCCATATCATTTCTTCAAATAAGTGAAATAAGACTTGGATCTTGTGAATAATGTACATATTCCTGTAAGATGATTGCCAGATGTGAATTCATTAAAAGATATCTGGGTAAGAAAATGCCAAACTGCTCAAACTGGAGGACAGTGACCTTTACTGTCAAGGAAAAATCCAGGAAATTTGGATGTTCAAGGTATTCAGATTTGGTAATCTACCTAGAAGTTTCAACTCCAACTTTCTTTCAAATCGGTGTCCTAAATTCTACATAGGTTTAATAAGACAGCAAATTCAACTTGTTTTAGATTTAGATCATCTTCACCATGAGATATTTATTCCGCTTTTTTTTTTTTTCCCTCAAGGGGGAAAAAGGAAAAGATTGGGGCAGTCATTGAAGTAACCAGGTTCTCTGACTGCTTTGTGCTAGGAATTTAAAGGACAGAGTTTTTCATTTCCTTCCTGTAATTTATTTAGTGCAATTATTTAAAAAATATACTCCTCTCCACAAATAATTGGTCTTTATTTCTACTGAAAATGAAATCTTTAAGAGTAAGTTTTCTTTTATTTGATGAACTTTACTTTCACCAATTGCCAATAATAATTCAAATAACGTTTTTTGGCATAGTGTATTCTAGAATAGTAGTACTCCATTTTCCACTGGCAATTATTGAACCATTCTATTGTCATATAATCAGATTAGGAGATCAACTTCATATTCCCATTTTTGAAGTTATATCTCATTGATATGGATTCTAGCAACAAATGCTGTGTATAAAGAATTTTCATTATATCATAAATAGAATTCACCCATTATTTTCTAAGTACAAGTGATTTTATCATAGGAAATTAGAACCTTTATTTTAGAAGAACTGGGAATAATGCTGTTTGCATCAACATGTATGCAACTAAAGATTCTCACACTAAGCGAATTAAGTCAGAAGGAGAAACACAAATATGATATGATATTTATTACTTGTGGAGTCTAAAAATATGGCAAAGATGAACCTATCTACAAAACAGAAACAAACTCATAGATATAGAAAACAGACTGGTGCTTGCCAAGGGGGAGGAAAGAGGGAGAGGGACGGACTGGGGCTTGAGGTTCATAATGCATACTATTACATTTAGAATGGATAAGCACTGAGGTCCTACTATATAGCACAAGGAACTATATCCAGTCTTTCATGAAGGAACATGATGCAAGATAATATAAGAAAAAGAATTTATATATATATACATATATATATGTGTGTGTATATATATGTGTGTGTGTGTATATATATATATGTAATATACACACAACTGGGTCACTTTGCTGTACAGCCAAAATTTATACAACATTGTGAATCAACCATATTTTAATGAAAAAAAAGGGCTGGTATAGTGAAGGCAGTTTTGGTATGGTCTTAGGACTTCCAGTTGGAAGGTGCTGTAAATCTCAGAATGCTTACAATGCTATGTGATCAGTAGATGGTCTTAATCTCTAGCACCCATGTAGTATATTTCCTAGAACCTTACCTGGAAACTACTTTTAAACTCACATCTACCTACATATCTACATTTCTCAGGTAATAACTCATTTTATTTTCTTATATTTTTCATGTCAGGTATAAAATTCCTCTCATTGGTAAATGCTAGCCATGAACATATAGACAATGAGATACTGGGATACATGGGTAGAGTTAATGCCACACTAATAGCAGGTTTCCAGATCTATACAGCTTTTCACTTCTATTAGAAGTAGTGTGATTTTTAGATTTTATGATTCTTTAATAGAAAGGAGATCTTTTTTTTTTTTTAATTTTATTTTCCCACTGTACAACAAGGGGGTCAGGTTATCCTTACATGTATACATTACAATTACAGTTTTTCCCCCACCATTTCTTCTGTTGCAACATGAGTATCTAGACAAAGTTCTCAATGCTATTCAGCGGGATCTCCTTGTAAATCTATTCTAGGTTGTGTCTGATAAGCCCAAGCTCCCGATCCCTCCCACTCCCTCCCCCTCCCATCAGGCAACCACAAGTCTCTTCTCCAAGTCCATGATTTTCTTTTCTGAGGAGATGTTCATTTGTGCTGGATATTAGATTCCAGTTATAAGTGATATCATATGGTATTTGTCTTTGTCTTTCTGGCTCATTTCACTCAGTATGAGATTCTCTAGTTCCATCCATGTTGCTGCAAATGGCATGATGTCATCCTTTTTTATGGCTGAGTAGTATTCCATTGTGTATATATACCACCTCTTCCGAAACCAATCCTCTGTTGATGGACATTTGGGTTGTTTCCATGTCCTGGCTATTGTGAATAGTGCTGCAATGAACATGCGGGTGCATGTGTCTCTTTTGAGTAGAGCTTTGTCTGGATAGATGCCCAAGAGTGGGATTGCAGGGTCATATGGAAGTTCTATGTATAGATTTCTAAGGTATCTCCAAACTGTTCTCCATAGTGGCTGTACCAGTTTACATTCCCACCAACAGTGCAGGAGGGTTCCCTTTTCTCCACAGCCCCTCCAGCACTTGTTATTTGTGGATTTATTAATGATGGCCATTCTGACTGGTGTGAGGTGGTATCTCATGGTAGTTTTGATTTGCATTTCTCTTATAACCAGCGATGTTGAGCATTTTTTCATGTGTTTGTTGGCCATCTGTATATCTTCTTTGGAGAAATGTCTATTCAGGTCTTTTGCCCATTTTTCCATTGATTGATTGGTTTTTTTGCTGTTGAGTTGTATAAGTTGCTTATATATTCTAGAGATTAAGCCCTTGTCAGTTGCATCATTTGCCACTATTTTCTCCCATTCTGTAAGTTGTCTTTTTGTTTTCTTTTGGGTTTCCTTTGCTGTGCAAAAGCTTTTCAGTTTGATGAGGTCCCATGGGTTTATTTTTGCTCTGATTTCTATTGCTTTGGGAGACTGACCTGAGAAAATATTCATGATGTTGATGTCAGAGAGTGTTTTGCCTATGTTTTCTTCTAGGAGTTTGATGGTGTCCTGTCGTATATTGAAGTCTTTCAGCCATTTGGAGTTTATTTGTGTGCATGGTGTGAGGGTGTGTTCTAGTATCATTGCTTTGCATGCAGCTGTCCAGGTTTCCCAGCAATGCTTGCTGAATAGACTTTCCTTTTCCCATTTTATGTTCTTGCCTCCCTTGTCAAAGATTAATTGACCATAGGTGTCAGGGTTTATTTCCGGATTCTCTATTCTGTTCTGTTGGTCTGTCTGTCTGTTTTGATACCAGTACCACACTGTTTTGATGACTGTGGCTTTGTAGTATTTCTTGAAGTCTGGGAGAGTTATGCCTCCTGCTTGGTTTTTGTTTCTCAGGATTGCTTTGGTGATTCTGGGTCTTTTGTGGTTCCATGTAAATGTTTGGATTGTTTGTTCTAGTTCTGTGAAAATTGTCATGGGTAATTTGATAGGGATTGCATTGAATCTGTAGATTGCTTTGGGTAGTATGGCCATTTTCACAATATTGATTTTTCCAATCCAGGAACATGGAATATCTTTCCATTTCTTTACATCTTCTTTGATTTCTTTGATTAAGGTTTTATAGTTCTCGGCATATAGGTCCTTTACCTCTTTGGTCAGGTGTATTCCGAGGTATTTGATTTTGTGAGGTACAATTTTAAAAGGTATCGTATTTAGGTATTCCTTTTCTAATGTTTCATTGCTGGTATACAGAAATGCAACTGACTTCTGAATGTTAATCTTATATCCTGCCACTTTGCTGAATTTATTAATCAGTTCAAGGAGTTTTGGGGTTGAGTCCTTAGGGTTTTCTAGGTATAGAATCATGTCATCTGCATACAGTGACAGTGTTATCTCTTCTCTTCCTATATGGATGCCTTTGATTTCTTTTGTTTGTCTAATTGCTGTGGCTAAGACTTCCAAAACGATGTTGAAGAGCAGTGGTGAGAGTGGGCATCCCTGTCTTGTTCCAGATTTGAGTGAGAAGGCTTTCAGTTTTTCCCCATTGAGGATTATATTTGCTGTGGGTTTATCATAAATGGCTTTGATTATATTCAGGAATGTTCCCTCTATACCCACTTTGGTGAGGGTCTTGATCATGAATGGATGTTGAACTTTGTCAAATGCTTTTTCTGTGTCTATTGAGATGATCATATGATTTTTGACTTTTTTTTTTGTTAATGTGGTGTATGATGCTGATTGATTTGCGTATGTTGAACCATCCTTGTGAACCTGGGATGAACCCTACCTGGTCATGGTGTATAATTTTTTTGATATGTTGTTGGATTCGGTTGGCTAAGATTTTGTTGAGAATTTTTGCATCTATATTCATCAATGATATTGGGCGATAGTTTTCTTTTTTGGTGGTATCTCTGCCTGGTTTTGGAATGAGGGTGATGGTGGCCTCATAGAATGTCTTTGGGAGTATTCCTTCTTCTTCAACCTTTTGAAAGAGTTTAAGGAGGATGGGCACCAATTCCTCTTTATATGTTTGATAGAATTCACCTGTGAAGCCATCTTGTCCTGGACTTTTATTTGTAGGGAGTGATTTTATGACCTCTTCAATTTCATTTCTAGTGATCGGTCTGTTCAGTTGGTCTGTTTTTACTTGATTCAGTTTTGGCAGGCTGTAAGATTCTAGAAAATTGTCCATTTCTTCCAGATTGTCAAACTTGTTGCCATATAGTTGTTCATAGTATTCTCTTATGGTTTTTTGTATTTCTGCTGTATCCGTTGTGATTTCTCCTTTTTCATTTATAATTTTGGTGATTTGGGTTCTTTCTCTCCTCTTTTTAGTGAGTCTGGCCAGGGGTTTATCAATTTTGTTCACCTTTTCAAAGAACCAGCTCTTGGTTTTATTAATTTTCTCTATTGTTTTTTGAGTCTCTATTTTATTGATTTCTTCTTTGATCTTTATAATTTCCTTCCTTCTGCTGACTTTAGGACTTTTTTGTTCTTCTTTTTCTAATTCATTTAGGTGGAGGGTTAGGTTGTCAATTTGGGATCTTTCTTCTTTTTTGAGAAAGGCCTGTATTGCTATAAATTTCCCTCTGAGCACTGTTTTCGCAGCATCCCATAGATTTTGAGAGGTTGTGTCTTCATTATCATTTGTTTCAAGGTAGTTTTTAATTTCCTTCTTGATTTCCTCATTGACCCATTGGTTTTTTAGTAGCATGTTGTGTAGTCTCCATGGAGTAGGTTTTTTCTCTTTGCTTTTCCCATGGTTGATTTCTAATTTCATGGCATTGTGGTCAGAGAAGATACTTGAGATAATTTCTATGCTCCTAAATTTATTGAGATTCGCTTTATGTCCCAATATGTGGTCGATTCTTGAGAATGTTCCATGAGCATTTGAGAAGAATGTGTATTCTGATTTTTTTGGATGTAGTGTCCTGAAGATATCAATTAAGTCTACCTTTTCTATTGTTTCCTTTAGGATCTCTGTTGCTTTATTGGTTTTCTGTCTAGAGGATCTGTCCATTGATGTGAGGGGGGTATTTAGGTCTCCTACTATGATTGTATTCTCATCAATATCTCCCTTTATGTCTGTTAATATTTGTTGTATGTATCTGGGTGCTCCTATGTTTGGGGCATATATGTTGATGATAGTAACATCCTCTCCTTGGATGGATCCCTTGATCATTAAATAGTGTCCTTCTTTGTCTTTCTTTATGTCTTTTGTTTTAAAGTCTATTTTGTCTGATATGAGCGTTGCGACTCCTGCTTTTCTGTCATGTCTATTGGCATGAAATACTTTTCCCCAGCCTTTCACTTTCAGTCTTTATGTATCTTTTGTCCTAAGGTGAGTTTCTTGTAGGCAGCATATTGAAGGTTTTTGCCTTTTTATGCACTCAGCCATTCTGTGTCTTTTGATTGGGGCATTCAGTCCATTGACATTTAAGGTGATAATTGATAGATGATTATTTATTGCCATTTGATCCTCGTGTTCCAGTTGAGTCTATGGTTCTCCATTCTTCTTTTTTTTTTTTTTTTTGGTTGGATGGTCTCCTGTTATTATCTGCTTGAGTGTATTTTTTTTTTTCATTTTTTGCAAATGCAATATTTGGTTTTGGCTTGTGGTTGCCCTGTTTTTTAAGTATGCTAACCCCTTCCCATAATTGTGTGTTTTAGCCTGATGGTCCTGTAAGTTCAAACACTTCATTATTATATTAAAATTAAGAAGAGAGACATACATACAAACAAAAAGGATTATTTACCTCCTAACATCCCTTGCCCCCATTTTATGGTTTTGATGACTCTTTTATTTTTTTCTTTTTAATTTTATTTAGTTTGAGGCATGTTCATGATTAAATCTGTATGCTGGCTTATTTGAGTGACTGTTCTCTGATTGCGGTTTCCTCAGTCCTAGTTCTTCCTCTTCTTCTTCTTCTTTTTTTTTCTTTTCTTTTCTTTTTTCTTCCCTTTCCTTCCTTTCTTTTTGGTTTAGAGAAGCCCTTTCAATATTTCCTTTAACCTGGGTTTTTTGTTGCTGTATTCTTTAAGTTTTTGTTTGTTGGAAAAAATTTTTATTTCCCCTTCTATTTTAAATGATATTCTTGCTGGATAAAGTATTCTAGGTTGCATATTTTTTCCTTTTAGCACTTCAAATATCTCTTGCCATTCCCTCCTGGCCTGTAGTGTTTCTGTAGAGAAATCAGCTGATATTCTTATGGGGGTTCCCTTGTAGGTAACATTCTGTTTTTCTCTTGCTGCCTTTAGGATCCTCTCTTTATCACTAACTTTTGCCATTTTTATTATGATGTGTCTTGGTGTGGGTCTGTTTGGGTTCAGTTTGTTTGGGGCCCTCTGTGCTTCTTGTATCTTGAATCCAGTATCCTTTAGATTTGGGAAGTTTCCAGTGATAATTTCTTCAAATATATTTTCCATTCCCTTATCTTTTTCTACTCCTTCTGGAATTCCTATTATGCGTAGATTGGCCCATTTTATATTATCCCATAGGTCTCTTATATTGCTTTCCAGTTTTTTGATTCAGTTTTCTGTCTGTTGACCAGATTGAGTGATTTCCATTATTCTATCTTCCATAGCACTGATTCGTTCTTCTGCATTATTCATTCTGGTTTTTACTGCCCCTAGTTCAGTTTGCATCTCTGCAAATGAATGTTCTAGTTTTTCTTGGCTCCTCCTTATATTTTCTAGTTCCTTTCTGAGGGTATCTGCATTACTGTTCATATCTTCTCTTAATTCCTTCAGTATTTGCAGTATTTCTCTTTTGAACTCCAGGTCTGTCTGACTGCAGAGATCTGCTTCATTGTTGACTGTTTTAGGTGAGTTCTCCTGTTGGTTTGACTGGGGGTGGTTTCTCAGCTTCTTCATCTTGCTTGTTGTTTTCTTTCTCCTGAGGGAGTTGTACTCTCCGTTATCGGGTAGTGTTTGCCTTGTCACTGCCGTGGAATATTTCCTGAGGGCTGGCGTTGTTGGTCAATCTTTTTTGAGGCAGTGTGGCTTTTCTGGAGTGTTGATGGGACTAACAGTGTTTCTTTGAAGCAAAGGAGGGCTTCCTGAGGGCAGACAGGACTGGGAGGTCCACCCCACGATGGTAGCAGATTTCACTTGGTTCTCAGCACCCCCTGGGGTCTTGGGCGGGTAGCAGGGCCCTTGGAGACTCAAGAGGCTCCTCTCCCGGGCAGCCCAATTCAGAAAGACCGTCTGAGATCTTTTCCTGATTCGGCCAGGCTTGTTGCAGCTTTTCTGGGCTGCAGGGGGTCCTGCCTGGAGCTGGCAGTCCTATGCAGCTGGTCCACTAGGTCTCAGCACCCCTTGGGGTCTTGGGCGGGTAGCAGGGCCCTTGGAGACTCAAGAGGCTCCTCCCCAGGGCAGCCCGATTCAGAAAGACCGTCTGAGATCTTTTCCCGATTCGGCCAGGCTTGTTGCAGCTTTTCTGAGCTGCAGGGGGTCCTGCCTGGAGCTGGCAGTCCTATGCAGCTGGTCCACTAGGTCTTAGCACCCCCTGGGGTCTTGGGCGGGTAGCAAGGCCCTTGGAGACCCAAGAGGCTCCTCCCCGGGGGAGGCCATCTCAGAAAAACCGTCAGAGAATTAGGCCGATCTATTCACGGCCTGGCTAGGCTTGTTCTAGCTTTTCTGGGCTGCAGGCCTTTTCTAGGGGGCTGGTGGTGTTTGGTGCTGCTCTGTGGAAGTGTAGCCCCTCCAAAGGGCAAGCAGGCCTGTGCAGGGAGAGCCCCTGCGGTGGTAGGCTTCAGGCAATTGTTGAGGCCAGCCCTCCTGGATGGCAGGCAGCCCCAGGTTCCACGAGAGCGTAGGGGGTGGCAGGGGTGGGGGGAGGGAATGCACTGGGAAGCACAGCTTTCTGCTAGCTAGCGGTCCTGTAAGCTTGCTGTGGCATGGGGGGTATTCTATGGGAACCCACCCCTTCTTCTCTCCCCTCCCCAGCACGGGCACAGACCAGGCTCTTCTCCCAGGTTCCCTCTGAGGCGGCTTTCCACTTCCCTGCCCCTAGAGTATTGCTCCCTTCCTCTGCGACAGCTTTGTTTTCTAGTCTCCCAGGCAGTCTCTGCCCCGTCAAATGGTTTAGAGACCTCCCAAGCAGTTTCCGCTCTTTCCCCCCCCCCAGCCCGGGGACTAATCTCTGGAGCCGAGGTCTTGGTGCCCAGCCCCCACCCAGGCGTCCCCCGGCCCCCTCTCGGGGACCAACCTTCAGAGGCGACGTCTTGGTGCCCAGCCCCCACCCAGGCGTCTCAATTTTTGGTGACTGTGCCTGTAGTTCAGATGGTCCGTTGGGTTCTTGATCCGTTTTTCCGTACTCCGACTTACTGCTACACTCTTCTCTGCATCTGGGGATTCCTCCGGTTCATTTGATCTTTCGCCCGGTAGGAGACTTTCCAGGGTGCGGGATCCCTTTCTCCTCCGCAGTTCCCTTTCGGGAGCGCCCGTCCCGCTGGGATTCACCTTCTCTCACTCTCCTCTTTTCTCCCGTTCTGCCAATAATGTCACGAACTTCTTGCCATTATTGGAGTTTAGGTTCCTCTGCCAGCGATTGGTTGCTGTTCTGTGCGAGTCATTTCTTCTGTAGATGTGCTTTTTTTGTTGTGTTTGTGGGAGAGGGCGAGCGTGTCCCCCTACTCCTCTGCCATCTTGTCTTGAATCAGAAAGGAGATCTTAATGAATAGTTCTTATATCTCCATTTATTTCCATTGATAGCAAAAACTAGATAAACTTTATCTTCCAAAAAATTCTGAAGTATTATTGTACCCATGCTATTTTAAAGACCAAATGAAAACTTAACCAAAAAGACGGAATTTAAGATAAAAATATTAATTTCAAAATAATTTTTACAGTTTCCTTATTTATTAATCATAATAGTGAAAATTAGTTTTTCTTTTTCTAAATATGTTGGTAACCTTTACACAAATGAGTACAGTTGTGAAAGGAGAGATGAGAACTTTTTAAGCATATGATTGTCATAATATTTGGGGGTGTGTTGAAATCCTTTTCAAATGCTGATTTCTGATGAATTTAGACTTTCACATTATATTTACATTTTTCTAAGTAGATTCATACAAATGCTAAACCAAAACTTCAGTGACATTTAAGTTGTGTGGATGTAAAATGTGGTGGATATGATCACAAGCACTGAAGAAATATTATTCACAGTGCCTTATTTATACTTAACATTAGCAGGTCTAAGGATTTAATTTATGTACAAAATATTTAGATCTCTAAAGGAAGGAGTCAATAAATGCTAACATTAGTTTGATATGCTATAGAATTTTTGTGTTTGATATGTTTGTACGTATTAGAAAAATCTCTGTCTCATCCTAAAATTAATACTATGCCAAACTAATCTCAGCATGTGACCTAACCCTGACTAACCTCATGATGTGACATAATATCTCCCCATAACCCGACCTAGTCATATATATCATTCCCAAATCAAACTCAACTTCTGAGAAATATGTGTGTCCATCCTCTGTATATAGAAAAATGGGAATAATTTTGTAATTGCTTAGGAATACTTTAATAAATATGTGCATTGACATCACAAATGTGCAAAGTTAACAATGATAGATGCATATTGTTAGCTGAAAAAGACCCAGGATATTGATTACATGGTTGATATGATATTCAGGAAATGAGGCACACAATTAAAAATATATGTAGACTATTACATAAGTCTCTGGTTTGTGTATTTGATATGACCAGAAGGTAAAATAAAACTACATAGGTCAATTCAGTAGTCCTAACTATATTTTGCCATAAGATTAAAGCTCAGCTGGATATGATGATAAGTCTGTTATCCCCTATACATCTTCCTCTGTCCAAATAAATTTTCAATAATCCATAACATTATACTCACAAAACCCTATACATCCATCCTCTTATTATTCCACTTATACATGAAGAACTAAAGTTCAAGTAACATATATGAGGTCACTAAACAATGGAGAAGTCAGGAAACAAACCCACTTGCTCTTGATTTAAATGACAAATATGCTATAGTCATAACTGTTAAATTCTGAACTGAGATCCTGATATCATAATTTTTGAATTGTCAAAGTGGAAAACCATTTTCTCCTCCTCAGACTAGGTTTTATCTTCTTTAGATTAGGTGGTCTATATGATTTCTTATGCTCAGAATTTTATTGAATTACAATACAGATGAAGAAAATTATCAAGCCCATTGGCTAAGATAGATCAGTACCAGTTGTCTCGCTGTTGCATTTCTATGTTTGTTTTTCATAATTTTGACAGCCTATGTGGATTTGAAATCTGACCCAGCAAGCAGACTGTTTAATATTGAGTTTTTTCCCATATATTCTGGGTGGTCATAGATTGTCAATCATCAAATTTCAATAAATAAATAAATAAATAAATAAAAGGTAAAAACAATCTTATGCATTCTCTATTTAAAAAGAAAATACTTCAAGAGTTCCAGTTGTAGCTCAGTGGATTAAGAACCTGACTAGTATCCATGAGGATGCAGTTTTGATTCCTGTCCTCATTCACTGGGTTAAGGATCCAGCATTGCCATAATCTGTGATGTAGGTCAGAGATGCGGCTAGGATCTTGTGTTGCTATGGCTGTGCCATAAGCTGGCTGCTGCCACTCTGATTCGACCCCTAGTTGGGAACTTCCATATGCCATAGGTGCAGCCCTAAAAATAAATAAATAAATAGATAAAACACTTCAACCTTATTTCTTTTTTAGAGACTTTTGTCAATGTGCTTAGAGTAGATCAGAATATTTGCAACCATATAGATCTAATTACATTTCTAGTTCACTTGCTCTATATCTTTGCATACATTAGTTGGTTTTGACCCTATTTAAGAGTCAAATATATATCTTGAAGACAAAGACCATTATAATGGCCAAAAAGACATATGTAAAACATTGAACACATTTTGTTCAGGTATATATAATGCTACTTATTTACTTAAGACTGCAGGCTTATTTATTTATTCTCTAGTGCTAGTAAGTCAGAACAATACGAGACCAGGGAATGGCTTTAAGTATGAGTAATGGGGTATTTTTATAGATAGATAGATAATATATCTACTTTATTTTAAGTATTTTAAACTATACTTAGAAAATTTCAAAGATTACATATTCTTAAAATCCTGAAAGCAACCAATCTTCAGAATTACTTGTAAAACCATCTTAATAAATGTTGCAGTAATATTGTGATAGACAACATTGTGTGATAGAATTAAATGTAGCCAAAACATATTATATATACAACATTTAAAAAAAGAAAGGCAAATATTGGAAAATATTGGTTGTATCAAAATTGATAGATAATATATCTAAAGATATTTGTCTACTCTATCCAAGGTAATGATTTGGGAAGGTGAAAATAGAGAAGTGGAATAATAGGACCACTGGAAATGACTTTGTTCTCCTGGGTCTGTTTCACCATATGAAGCCCCCAGAACTACTTTTTACTTTCATTTTCATGGTTTTTCTCTTGGCTTTATTGTCAATATTATGATGATAATTCTTCTTTGGTTGAACTCACCTCCATACTTCAATGTATTTCCTTCAGTCAACTTTCCTTGATGGACCTCTTGTATATCTCTACTTTTGTCCCAAAGATAGTCATTGACTTTTTGTCTGGAAGAAACATTTCCTATACTAATTGTGGGATTCAACTCTTCCTCTTCATGACTTCTCCTGCCAGTCATGGCTTATGACTGCTATGTGGCTATATGCCATCCCTTTCACTACTCAATTCTCATGTGCCCTACAGTTTGTGCTTTCATGGTGGCTGGCACTTGGCTGGGTACACTTCTCAATGCCTTGACCCATGTTGTCTATATTCTGAATCTCCCTTACTTTGGGTCCAGGGAAATCCATCATTTCTTTTGTGAGATCCCAGCTTTCCTGAAACTTGTTTGTGCTAATACTTCTCTTTATGAAAATGGTCTTTTTGTTAGCAGCGTTGTGTTTTTCCTCATTCTAATATCTGCCATCATGGCCTCCTATGGGCAGATCCTCTCTAGTATTTTGAAATTAGGATTAAATATGGGGATTAGAAAGGCATTGACAACTTGTTCTTCTCATATTATTGTGGCAATTCTCTTTTATGAAAAAGCCATCATCAAGTATTTTCTCCCCAAATCCTATTACACTGTTGAGCAGGACAAACTGGTCTCTATCTTGTACACTATCCTCACATCTATGCTCAATCTCCTTATCTACAGTCTGAGAAACAAAGAAATGACTGGAGCCCTAACGAAAGTCCTTGGAAGAAAAATAATTATTGAGAATAGAAGAAAGAGTGGACTTTGGTTGCAGAAGGATTTTACTATAACAGAGATGAATGATATACAGCAAGTAAATAGTGCCCTTCTGTAGACATTGTATGGCCAAAGCACTTCATCCTACCCTTGGTGGACTACTAATAAATTAGAGCAGGCCTTCCTTCTATGCCTCATAAGATCTTCATAAATTTATTAAACAAAATTCTTTAAGTCAGAAATCTTCCAGTCAGAAATCAATTAAAAAAACTTTAAAAAAACATTAGATGAGAGAAATAATGTGAATCCTAAGTAATATCGACTCTATACTACACTTTAAACTAATTTCCCTAAACAATTGTATTGTAACACTATTTAAGTCAATATTTATAATACAGTCCTCAGAACTTTAGTTTTCTAATTCTTATGATAATATATTTAATTTTGAACCTATTATTCAAGTATGTCCCACAAACACAAAACTTTCTTGTTATTATCACTTTATATTGGAAATGATGTTGTATTTTTGTTTTTAGTGTTCTTTTACTAATTGCTGAAACCACAATACTATAGCTTTGATAATACTTATCTAATTAACTATACTAGTTTGACTTTACTAATTCTAATAGTCTACTTATTTTTTAAATTTATCTTGCATTTCCTTTCAATTTATAGATTTCTAACTGTGAGGGACTCCATTTTGTTTGAAATGGTTTTTTTTTTTTGATAAATTTTTAAAAGTAAAAGTAATGTATCCAGGGAATGATTATTTTTTGATCTTTCTTATCTTATTAAAGAGTCAAGTAAATTTATAACATAATAAATAGATGTGTATATGTGTATGTGTAGTATATGTTTATACATGCAAATTTATAGAAATTAGTTTATATGATTTTATGCCTTTTATTTTATTAAGTTAACAAATGATAGAAACCTCATTATAATCATAATATATGGACTCATTATTTTCAATTGATTTTGAAAACTTTTCTTCTGTGTATATGATATGCTAACATTCTTGATTTGGAATTTTTAATATTATAATTACCCATTTATTATTTCTGATGTTTATATTTTTTACATAATTGATTTATTTCTTACCTTTAAAAATTTATTAAAACATAGCCTATCTATTATTTGTAATTCAGTGCTGTGTCCATAAATTATATATTTGAATTTATACAAGTTTCACTGAGTAATTTTGGTTATTAAGAAATATTACCAGAATCCTTGTCATTGTGCAGTGGAAACAAATCTGACTAGGAACGGTGAGGTTGTGGATTCTATATCTGGCCTCACTCAATGGGTTATGGATCCAGCATGGCCATGAGCTGTGGTGTAGTTTCCAGATGTAGCTCAGATTTGGCATTGCTGTGGTTGTGGTGTAGGCTGGCCACTACAGCTCAGATTTGACCCCTAGTCTGTGAATCCACATGTACCACAGTTGCAGCCTGCAAAAGATAAAAGACAACAAAAAAATAAATAGATATTACCACTCAGAGTCCCCTTAATGTAGCAGCAGAAACAAATCTGCCTAGAATCCATAAGAAATTGGGTTTGATCCCTGGCCTCACTCAGTAGATCAGGGATCTGGTGTTGCCATGAGCTGGTGTGTAGTTCACAGATATGGCTCAGATTCATCATTGCTGTGGCTGTGGTGTAGGCTGTAGCTATAGTTCTAATTCAACCTTAGCCTGGGAACTTCCACATGCCACAGGGGTAGCACCAAAAAGCAGAAAAAATAAAATAAAAGAAAAATTGTTATCACTCTACATGATTTGTTTTATACTTTTATCTTTCACTGCTTGCTTTAGGTCTTTTAAATGTAAATTATAATTACGTCTTCAGCTAGATAAAAATATTTCATCCTTGTGTCTATATAAAAGCTGTATTTAATAAATAATAAATTGTGTCTAATTTTGAAAAGACTTCTTAATTTATAATGTTCTCATCTAGACTTGATTCACTACAACAATGAAACTATGTTTTTCAGTGATACCAACTTGTCTCATTTTTATAGTTTCATAATACACTCTAATATTTGAAAATTTTGTTCCTGTTTATATTTTAACAAATACATCCTATGGCTTATTAATTTCATGATAAATGGCCCTATGAGGATTTCCTAGAATAAATAATGCTTCTTCAGTAGAGAAAATCTCACAAGAGGTATTTAATAAATAGAGCAAAAATGTACTGAAATGATTATAAAACTGTGTATGCAAAAGTTGTTCTTTTGTACTAGATCTCCATCTTGGTTCACTTTCTTATTAATTAATTAATTTATTTATTTTTGTCTTTTTAGGGCTGCATTCACTGCACATGGAAGGTCCCAGGCTAGGAAGTTGAATCATAGCTGCAGCTACCAGCCTACACCATAGTCACAGCAATACTGGATCTTAGCTGTGACTGTGACCATCACCACATCACCATGGCAATGCCAGATCCTTCACCCACTGAGCAAGGCTAGGGATTGAACTCACATTCACATGGATCCTGGTCGGGGTTCATTACTGCTGAGTCCCAATGGGAACCCCCTTATTTTCTTTTATAAAATATTTTTTTTCTTTTCTAATTTTCACTATATTTTTAAACTATGATCTTTTTCAGATAACAATAAATCAAAATTGCACAAACTAATATACATTAAATAGTCCCAGTACTTTCATCACCCTATAGGTAAAACTTTTTCTTCCCCATAAATTTAACCTATATGGATTCTATTTCAGGAAAATGAAAGATAAAAATTGTGTACATCGAAAAGATAACCCATTGTTGCAATACCTGTGGTAACCATACATCTGTTTATTCAGAAACAGAATAATAAACTAAGTGGTAGATTATTTATTTCTACCATTGGCCACCCTCCTCATTTACACATTTTAATTTTCATGTCATGATCTTGCCTGGCCTGTTGATCATGGCATCCTAACCCATTGTGATATATACAAGCATGTGATTGAGCCAAGAGAGTATTACTTCATCTATTTGGCCCCAAATACTGACCTAGCAATGAGCATACATACAAGTCAGGATAACCTGTTCCTTTTTCTTAGATTTTTAAAAATTAATGTAGTTGGTAAATCAAGAAGTCACAAGTTTATCTTATTTAATTACTCAGTTTAGCAGACTTTTGTTAACTCTTCACAGTGCTTGAAAATCAATTGAATGTATATTTAAAATTAATTGTCCTGTACAAATATTAAAGCTAATAGAAAAACCCTTAGATTTTAAAACAACAAACATTCATTTTCCCTTCACCATCAAATGGAGCTACTCGGGGGTGGCTTTCTACCATTGGCCACCATCCTTACTTGCACATCTTTATTTGTGTGCATCAGCAGACAGGCCTCTGTGAATACTGCATTTGCTATACCTTTTTTTTTTTTTTTTTTTTTTTTTTGTCTTTCTGTCTTTCTAGGGCTTCACCCATGGCATATGGAGGTTCCCAAGCTAGGGGTCTAATTGGAGCTACAGCCACTGGCCTATGCAACAACCACAGCAATGAGGGATCCAAGACACATCTGCAACCTACACCACAGCTCACAGCAATGCCCAATCCTTAACCCACTGAGCAAGGCCAGGGATTGAACCTGCAATCTCATGGTTCCTAGTCAGATTCATTAACCACTGAGCCATGATGGGAACGCCAACATTTGCTATACTTCTGAAGAGAAAATTTTACTATGTCCTTATTAACCATTCATATATTTTAATTACTCAGTGCCACCATATATATAATGTTAATATTTTTTGATACCTATATATAAGAAAACTGAATTTGTATATAGATTTATAATCCACCTACCAATGTTCAGGTATTCGCATTATCCTTCCTGCTTTGCTAACTTTGTCCAGTTAGTTAACTTAAAAAAATATTTTAATTACATTTCACCAAGAAGGACAAATTTATAATGCAATTTTCTACATTTTTAACCTTGTGGTCTTTAAATTTACCAGTCTTTCTATTAAATTGTTTGTAATTTTTTGATGGGTAGATTACTTATTTAACATTGAACATATTATATTATTTTGTCTGCATATTGGAATTGTGTTTATTTTTGTTTGCTACTTTATGTTCAATGTGTCAGAATTAGGAATTAACAGAAGTAAAAGCACTGGATTATTAAAATAGTAATTCATATTTATTATAGATATAAAAATACTTCTTACCTGGAAGCATTTAAGCTAACAATCAAATGAGGCTCAGGGGTATACTGTTGTAAGATGTTATAGAGAATGAAATTGCAGAGATGGTTTAGTGTTTAAAGTGGTTGGTTATAAAATTAGAGCTTCCTAGAGAGAGAAGATTGGTTAAATTGGTTACATCAGGTCAACTTGGGTCTTAGAAATTTTTTATGTATAAAACCAAAAGTACATATACAAAAACAAAATTAACAAATGGGACTACAGCATACTTAAAACCTTATGTAGGGCAAAAGAAACAACACATTAAAAAGAAAATCTAAAAAATGAAAAAATTTCTTAAAAATTTTACAAATTTTGAATAATGGGTTAATATCCAAAACATATGTAGAGCTCATACAATTCAGTAAAAGCAAACAATCTAAACAGAAAACTAATCAGATATTTTTCCAAAGAAGATATTTACATGGCAAGTAGGTACACAAAAACTGTCCCTCAGCAAATGAATAGATAAAGAAGATGTGATATATATCTTGTGACTTTGTTGAGTGCAAGGCTACCACTTCCGCCATCTGTTTCACGTTTTCCTGCTTGTGGCATTCTGTCCTTTATATATATATATATATAAATAAATATATATAAATAAAGGTTTATCATTGGCTTGCACCACAGAGAAAGCTTTATCATTGGCCTGCACCTGATTTTGCTCTTTAACCTATGTTACCTTCCCTAATACAAGTCATATGGGATAAAGCCTAGGTGCCTTTGTTCTGTGGAACAGAGTGTCTCCTTGTCCCCCACTTTCTAGATGTAAAAGAGTCTTGTGTGTTTTGTTATGTCATGTCATCCCTCTTTCAGGACCTCCCATTGCTCTGAAGAGCTGGACATGGTAGGGTGGTGCCCAACATGGGCCTGGAAGAGAAGGTCTGCCATGAGCAGAGAAAAAAAGGATGGTCTGCCACAAGCAGGAAAATGTAAAACAACAGATGGTGGAAATGATAGCCTAGCACTCAACAGAGTTGTGACCATGAGTGGCAAGTAGAAACTTTAAACCAGGATAACAATGGGGAAGAATCAATCACAAGAAACTAAACATTATATTCAGTTACTTAAATGTATAATAAAATAGTCAGGGGCTTGGGTAACAGAGTCTAAGATAGAGGAATTGTCAGAAGCTGTGGTCAAATATAACCCTTGGTTTCCAGGCAAATGTACTGTGGACCTGGAGTGTTGGCATCATGTAAGAGAAAATTTAATGTGTGCCCATCAGTCTGGGGCTTCTCCTTCTGTTTCTTCCACATGGGGTGTAGTAAAGCGTGTTTTGGAACCCTTGCAAGAGCATAAATTTGAATCTAATCTCCCTTGTAACTGACAGGCTTTACACAAATATACCTATCATGGCTAAAGCTTCAAAATGAGAATCATGAGGTCTCTGTTTTGTTTGTGTGTGTTGTACATGTATGGCATTGCCAAAAGTAATTCATAAAAGAGCTCTCCTTAATTGGCTTAAAGGGAATTAACCGCTTACATAAATTCTCAAAATACCTAAAGTAAATTACTTTTTGGTTCATGTGAAGTGCAAAAAATTCAATATTCAATATTAATTAATACATATTAATATTAAAGTTTGTTGATCTAACTAATAATATAGACATGTCTTTAGAGTCATCAAGTATAATATCTTATTGTACCTAGGTTTAATGGAGGAATGTAACTGCATTTTATTAAGAGAAAATTGTCTTATAGCTTGTTATTTTGAATGGAATGATGGGGGACAGAATAATAGGGATACATAATGTGATGGAATGTTTGTGGGAAATGGACAATGAGAAAAGAATTTTGCACATGGTTTGGACTAAGTTTAAAATTTCAGTTAACTAATTTTAAAAGTAAGCTAGTGCAAAACTTGAATTTAGATTCAACCTCTTTTAAAATAAGGTTTTCTTTTTTGTATTTTCTAGGGCCACACCCACAGCATATGGAGTTTCCTCAGCTATGGGTCTAATCAGAGCTGTTGCTGCTGGCCTACACCAGAGCTGTGTCTGCTAACTACACCACAACTCACGGAAACATCAGGGTAGGGATAGAACCCACAACCTCATGGTTCCTAGTCAGATTCGATAACCACTGAGCCAAGACAGGAACTCCTAAAAGAAGGTTTTTTTAAGTCAGGGCTATGGGAAGTCCGAGGAAGCTGCTTGGTTATTCCTGGTTCCCTGGCAATCCCAATAATGAAAAAGAAATGGTTAGAAAACATGTTTTCCATTTGGGGAAGACTTTCTACAGTCCTAATTTGGCTATATTTGGTAAAAATGAGAGTAATTTTAAAGAAAAAGAGTGCTTTTATTCATATTCTAGTTTTATGTATTGATATTAGTGTTTACTGCCTAAAATTCACCTCCCAAATAGTTCTTTACTATGTTACATTATTATAAACTTTAACTGAGTTACTAAGAAAAATAATCTAAGCTTTTTCTGAAGCTGATTGCTGTAGTCTGCCTCTGGGCAAATATCAGATATCCCATGATTCCCAGGGGCTATATATACATTCTGGAAAAGTATCATTATCAGGAATTAAGTGACATATGCACAAAGAAAGTGAAGAAAATTAACTCCTAAGTTTATACTTCTCACTCAAGAAGGGCCTATATATTTGACTGGTCTATAGAAAGAACTAGTGACTTCAAACTCACCCTAAAACCCTTCCTCTAGTAAGAAGAACACCAATGTCTGGACAAAAAGAAAACACTAGAAGCAGACCACTATCCCAAGATTTTCATACCTGATTCATATGGTTATTTGTTTTACTTCTTATTTATCCTGGGTTTCTCCCCTCCAAGGCTCTTATTATTGATGTTACAAGGTGGGATCCCCTCACCTGTCCAGTTAATACCTGCTCTGACCCAGGCCATAAATATGTTTTCTTCTAATGTTACTCAAGATCAATTAGCAACAAGTGAGACTATTTAGCCAAGGTCTATAACTTTTCCAGGCTATATTAATTTAAATCTAAAGACTCCTTTATGTTGGGAACAATTAAACCCTCTAGGGATAACCAACCTGATAACACTAGGAAATTGGGCTGAATGGACAAAGCCAGTATATAATTTCCTTTAAAGGAAAGATACAACTAAGCCAGCTGAATAGGGTGAAAACTCTTAATTTTTTGTTTATATCTTTACTAATACTGCTATATTTTTAATTAACTGTTTTCACAAAATTTCTATTTTCTGCATTGCAAAATTTGTAACTGAGTCTCTGATAAAATGATATACAGTTCCATATGAGGTCAATGATCTCTGGATATGAGAAGATGCAACAAGGGGGAATATTTTCCTGGACCATAACAGATGAGAAAGATAGTGGTCCAGAGAATTTTGGCTACTGTTAATAAGGCTTGTCCAGTAATAGCACATTGAGTTGCCTACCAGGAAAATCTTTGCCAGATCTAGGATTGTTCATTCCTAGCACCATGGGACAAAGTGGTGATGATATGCTCCCAAAACTATGGTTGAATTTATGACCATGGGGAAACACTGTGAACTGAAGTTTGGCACTTGCCATCAGCCTGTACATGGGGTAAAGCATGGGCCACTGTGGATGCCAGCCTGTGGCACACCCTGAGCAGAGTTCAGCATGGAGGCCAGGGGTGGCACACTCTATTCTCTGGGAAAACTGACAGAACAGGCCTTCAGGTAGTTAGATTTCAGGTAAGGATTTTTATAGACCCAAATTCTTGCATCTTTTCAAATCTAGAAAAACCAAAATCATTAACAGTGGCATCTGCATTAGCCAGTAGAGAAAAAAGGCAGAATAGAGTAGCTGTGGGTCAGATAACCAAGGTAACACTAGGAAATATTATAGAAGTAATTTTAGACAAGTCTTTGTATTGCTAAGAACTTTAAGGTTTATGTGCCCTGTCAGACTTGATGCCACCAGCTGTTCTCAAAGTAGCATCAGCTGGCAGCTGCAACCTTACATTTTCAAGGTCTCCTAACAACAGAAAGGAGACAACATGTATAAGGACAAATAGCTCCTGTTATTTATGACTTAATAACACATCAAACATTAAAATCTACACTCCTCCTTCAACAGTACCTGTATCAACCTAAATTCCAAACCTCTGTTTAATCTTATAATTCTTTTCTTCCCAATCTCTATAATAGGAACATACCATGTCCAGCTACCCAATAGTCATCACCCCTAGCCAGCAGGAAGCAGCTACAGAAGAGAGGCCCATCACCCCTACCCCATATAACCAAAGGCTGGAATAATAGCTTCCCAAGAGAATGGAGACAGACCACCATCCCCTGAATGTGACTGTTCAACTTGGAGACCTGCTGTAGATATGGTCTGCAGAATCAGATGATCCATAGAAACTGGGTGAACACTTGGCAATCAAAATGTGCTAAGACTGTTCTTATGCAACAAATAAATAAAAAGGGTGAGATGTTGGAGACCAATGAAATGCTGAATTCTGCAGTAAACAAATTTGGTGCATGTGCAAAAGCACAACCATAAGGAGAGCTTTATCATTGGCCTGAACCTGATTTTGCTCATTAACCTACATCACCTTCCCTAATAAAATCATATGGGATAAAGCCTAGGTGCCTTTGTTCTGCAGAACAGAGTGACTCCTGGTCCCCCACTTTCTAGAAGCAAAGGAGTCTTGTATGATTTGTTATGCCATGCTGTTCCTCTTTCAGGATCTCCAATTGCCCTGCAGTGCTGGATGTGGCTATATATATATATATATATATATATATATATAATCCATATAATCAATATTATTCAACCATGAGATAGAAAAAACATTCTGCTAATAGCCACAACATTGATGGACCTTGAACATATTATGCATGTTGAAATAAATTAGAGAAAGATAATTACTGTATAGTATCACTCACATGTCAAATTTTAAAAAGTCAAACTGATTAAAATAAAAATAAAATTGTGGTCATCAAGGCATAAGGAATGGTGGTCAAACAGATTTTAAGGGTAGAAATTTGCAATTTGTAGTAAATAAGTGATAGTGATCTAATGCAGAATATAGTGAATATAAATGACAATATTATATTATACTCAAATTTGTTGATACTGGAACATAGCTAGTGAAACCATTAAAAGGAGTGATTGTTACGTAACATAATAGAGATGTTAATTATTGATACAATGGCAATCATAATATAATTTATAAATTATTAAATTAACATGTTATACATCTTGTTATATGCCAAATATATTCAATTAAAAATAAATCTAGGAGTTGTCACTGTGGCTGAGAAGGTTAAGAAGCTGATGTAGTGTTCATAAAGATGTGGGTATGATCACTGGCCTTGGTGGGTTAAGGATCTACTTGATGCCACAAGGTGCGGTGCAGGTTGTAGGTTGCAAATGCAATTCAGATCCAGCATTGTTGTGGCTATGGCATATGCCAGTAGCAGCAGCTACAATTAAACCCCTGGAACCCTACCCTGGGAACTTCCTTATGCCTCACATGTGGCCAATAAAAAAATTCTGAAGAGTATATTAACAAACTGTTAAAACTATAAGAATAAGTTGAAAAACTTGTACTTTTTGATTTCAAAACCCACTACAAAACTACAGTCATTGAGACACTGTGATGCTAAAATAAAGATGAACATGTAGATCAATGGAATGGAAATGAAAATCCATATATTTATATCAGATGATTTTCACAAAGTATGCCAAGACAATTAATTGGAAACAGAAATGGCTTAACAAATAACTGTGCAAAAACAAATGAATATCCACAAGCAAAACAATGAAATCACCATAGACTTTTATCTTCTACTATAACAAATGTTAACTCAAAATAAAGCATAGATCTAACTGCATGAGCTAAAATTATAAAACTAAGAATTAATCACAGGGGTACAATTTCACAACTTGAATTAGTCAATTTCATTTTAAGTCATCAGTATGTTCAATGATCTATTTTTTCTTGATTCAGTTTTTGTGGGCTATATGTTTTCTAGAAAGTTGTCCATTTATTCTAGATTTTAAAATTTATTGGCCTACAATTTTTCACAGTATTCTCTTATGCTTTTTGGATTTTTGCAGTATCCATTGAGATTTCTCCTTTTTCCTTTTTTATTTTGTTCATTTGAGGTCTTTCTCTCCTCTTCTTGGTGAGTCTGGCCAGGGGTTTATCAATTTAGTTTACTATTTGAAAGAACCAGTTCCTGGTATTATTAATTTTTTCTACTGTTTTTGAATCTCTATTTTATTGATTTCCTCTCTGATCTTTATGATTTCCTTCTTTCTGCTGAATTTGTTTCATTTTTTTTTCTTCCTTTTCTAACTAATTTAGGTGGTAAGTTAAGTCATTGATTTTAGATTTTTGTTTTAATTTTCTGAGGAAGGCCTCTATCACTACAAAATTCCCTCTAAGCACAGCTTTTGTGGCATCAAATATATTTTGAATGGTTGCATTTTCATTATCATTTGTCTCAAGGGATTTTATAATTTTAATTTTGATGTCTTCATTGACACATTGGTTTTTTTTTTGGTAGGATGTTTTTTTAGTCTCCATGTAGTTGTTTTTTCCCTGTGGTTGTTTTCTAGTTTAAGGCCATTGTGGTCAGAGAAGACACTTGAAATAATTTCTATAACCTTGTATTTGTTAAGATTAGTTTTTCCCCCATTATGTGGTTAATCCTTGAGAATGTTCCATGTACTTGAAAAAAATATGCATTATAATTTTGGGGGTGCAATGTCCTAAAAATATCAATTAAGTCAAACTTTTATATTGTGTCATTTAGAATCTCTCTTGCCTTATTGAATTTCTGTCTACAGGATCAATTCCTATAAATGGGATGCTAAAGTCTCCAACTATTATATTTCCATCAATTTCTCCTTTTATGTTTGTTATTATTTGTTGCATGTATCTAGGTGCTCTTATATTAGGGGCATATGTATTGACAATTGTAATATCCTCTTCTTGAATGGATCCTTTTACCATTAAATGCTATCCTTCTTGGTCTTTCTTTAGGGCCCATTTTTAAAATTCCATTTTGTTTGATATGAGTATTGCAACTCCTGCTTTCCTGTCTAGTACTTTGGCATGAAATATCTTTTTCCATCCCCTCACTTTCAACTTATAGATGTACTTTGCCCTAAGGTGTACCTTTTGTAGACAGTATATTGTAAGCTCTTGCTTTTTAATTCAATCTGCCACTCTGTGTCTTTTGATTAGAACATTCAGCCCATTTACATTTAAGGTAATTTTTAATTAATGTGTATTTATTGATATTTTAAACCTTTTTTCCATTTTATAATTTATTTATCCTGTTACTTTATTTACTTATTTATTTATTTGGTTGATTGATTTCTCTTGTGCCTGTGTCCTTATCTTTTCAGTTTTTGTGAATGTGATGTTTGGTTTTGACTTGTAGTTGCCCCCCTTTTCCAAGTATTTTAACCCTTCCTATAACTGATTGCCTTAGCCTGATTGTCATATTGGCTCAAACACATTCTAAAAAAAATAGTATAGATTTTCTTACTTTCCTTCCCCACATTTTATGATTTTGAAGTCCTTTTTTAACATCTTCATATTTGTACTTTTGCTGATGTGTTTATGATCACTTTCACAATAGCTTTTTTTTTTTTTCTAATCTGTGGACTGGTTTATTTAATTGTTTTCCAATTGTGATTTCCTCCACCTTATTTCCTCTTCTGTTTTTTTTAGATAAGTTCCTTCAGTATTTCTTTTGGAATGGGTTTAATATTGCTGTACAATTTTAGCTTTTGTTTCTTGGAGGAATTCTTTATTTCCCCTTCTATTTTAAATGATGTTCTTGCTGGGTAGAGTATTATAGACTGCAATTTTTTCTCTTTCAGATTTTTAAATATATCTTGCCACTCTCTTCTGGCCTATTTCTATAACAAAATCAACTGATAGTCTTATGTGTGTTCCCTTATATTTAATGCTTTGTTTTTCTCTTGCTGTCTTTAGAACCCTCTCATTATCTTTAAATTTGCCATTTTTATTATAATATGTCTTGGTGTGGACCTGTTTAGATTCAACTTGTTTGGGGCCCTCTGTGCTTCCTGTGTCTTGATATCTGTTTTCTTTAGATTTGAAAAGTTTGCAGACATAATTTCTTCAAATATATTTTCAAACATTTTGCTTTTTTTTTTCTCTTCTGGAATCCCTATTACACATACCTTTGCCTGTTTTAAACTAAATTTAAGTTCCTATAATTATTTTTTTCATGTATTTTTAAATATATCTTAAAAAAAAAATACTGGAGTTCCCATCATGGTGCAGTGGTTAATGAATCCGACTAGGAACCATGAGGTTGTGGGTTCGATCCCTGCCCTTACTCAGTGGGTTAACGATCCGGTGTTGCCGTGAGTTGTGGTGTAGTTTGCAGACCCGGCTCAGATCCTATGTTGCTGTGGCTCTGGCATAGGCTGGCAGATACAACTCCGATTAGACCCCTAGCCTGGGAACCTCCATATGCTATGGGAGCGGCCTAAGAAATGGCAAAAAGACAAAAAAAAAAAACAAAATAAAAATAAATAAATAAATATATCTTCAAAATACTCATTTCATATTTTGTCTCTGCAATGAGATTCGTTTTCTAGAAAAGTGGATCAAAGGATGTACATCTGCTCATAGTGGATGTGACAAATATTTAGTGTAATTTGAATTACTTTATTAATTACATAGAATATAATCATTTATTCCAGTCTAAAACTTTGAGAGTATTTTATTTTGGTTTTTTAATTGTCTATCTTCTCACTCTCAGATGCTAGCTGGAACAAACAGAAAACCTTATTTAACATGGGAACTTAACTTCCAGAATTTGGATTCTGGATTTAACATGCTTCCTTTACTATATGATTTCTCCTCTTGATTCTCCAGGGCAACATAATCTAATTCTAATCAACTTCATGTATGGTTCAAAAATAGTATCAGTGGCTTCTTTATCTAGTTATTGTGACATTTAATGAGCTAACACATATCGAGGAGTTAGTATAGTCCTTGGGATAATATTTTCTAAAATTAAGATTCTTGTTATGTCTGAGATGCCACATTTATAGCATGATATGGAACCAGATTCATATTTCCTTTAAAATGTAGAGTCAAATTTAAGAAAAATGCCAAGTGAGAGCCAGGATAATTTATTGGTCCACCAGTGTCTAACATAAAGCACCCAGTTGGAAAGGATGCAGCTTTGATAATCCTGAAGGGGAAAACAAACAAACAAAACACTTTTAAGTGTGGCTAGGAATTTAAAAAATGACAGTAAAAGGAATTTTATCCCATGTAAGGACAAATTATAAAAACTAGAAAATAAATGACATGTGATTTTATACTGTCTTCTATGTGTAGGGAAACAACATAGATGACTACTATGCTTTGACTTGCAAATCTATCCTGCACTTGAACCTGTTGAAATGCAGAGAATTGAATCCCCTTGGGTAAAGAAGCCATTATGATATGAGGATAATAATAATAATAATAATAATAATAATGGGATATCATCTTTTTATCCTAGTTCTTTAAAACTTTTAAGAAGGAAATAAGTTATTTTATGCATGATAAATTCCATGACATATTGAAATTCTTATAATCTATTTTGTGTTAAACACATAAAAAATTTCAAAAATAGTAGTAATCAAAGCTTCTAGATAAAGCCTTAGAATGATTGAATTTACAATGATTGGGTATGTTTTCTCTGTGTTCAAAATTTTCATAAATTTTGGATGGAGTGTAGAGTCCTACCCAAAGAGATATTGTAAATATTTTGTCACCTAAATTATTCATATGTTAAAAATAACTAAAATTATATTATTGTTAATTCTCAAATAAATATTGATTTTACTTCCAAAATGTTTGGTGGTAATACTAATAATAATAGTAAATAATTATTAAGGTTAATAATTTGTATAGCGGTATTATATTGTGCCATATATATTGCTATGCACTTGTATATATTTTCTTTTCTAATCAACAATTAATCCTGAGATCAATAATACATTTCATCCAATTTTGTACATAATGAAACTTATATTTAAACAGATTTCCATTTAGATTGCTTAAATTCTTCCAACTAGTTTTTGGTGATATAGGTATTCAAATTCAAGAAGCCTATACCTTAATTCTGTAATTTTATCCCATAAAATCAAAGAGGAAAATTCTATTTAAGGACCAGGAATGCAAATACTGCTGTCGGTTATCTAAATTTTAATGCGCCTTATTAGTGACTCACATAAATTTCAGGACTTTAAATTTCCTACTATTTAAATTTGAAATGTATAGGTATTTTTCATGACTTTTTATTTGGAAACATAAGATATAAATAAATTATCTGATGTTACCACAATGATCTTTCTTTAATAACTATTTGTTTAAAATAATGCCTCCTTAAATTTTAAACTCATATAAGACTTTCAAAATCATACTTCAAGTACCTCATAATATAAAAAGTATGTTGAGACTTGTCTTAAGCATGAGCATTAGTTGATGGTTTAGATTCTAATAGAGAACACACAGTGAGCCCTAATAGAACAAATGAAGATGGTGTTGGAACAGTACTGTAAAATATGAACTTCCAAATTGGAAATAAGGAAACTAACCCCACAAGGATTGTGGTAACTTGTTCAAATCTCACAAATACTTTCTAAGTGATTTTTGAGAGTTTGGAATTTTGTCTTCATGTTGTCTAAGTATTCTATTATTCACATCTACCATATTGGCCCTGACTCTGGGCTGGATTAATTGGAGGAATTTTGTATTCTGTTACATGTATTTTAGCAAATGCATAAAGACATCCCCATCTATCCATATCATGTAATAACAAAAATGAACTTTAAACATTTATATGGTTAATATATTTCATAATCATAGATGCAAAAGATAGTTAAAGAATAATACCAAACTTACCATGATCAGAAATTCAAACAATTTATGCATCAATGACAGCAGTTTTATTACAATAATATTCATATGGTTTAACATGATAAAATCTACCAAGTTGCTCTAGCCTGTCAATATTATTAAATAAATAATAACATATGAGTTTCTCAAATATATGTAATACTCAATGTAAACTTTGCTTCAAATTTTATTCTATAACAATTCCAAAATTGTTAATATTTTAAATAGACTGGAGAAGATATTTAACATGCATATAAAGTCAGAACAGTATCACAAAGAAAGATATATCCATAGGGAAAATTCAGACAATTAAATAGAATATATAGGCGGAAGATGTTCACAGTGAATTTGGAGAAGTAATCCAACAGGTTAATGAATAGTTTCAGCTCCCTTTTAAAGTTTGCTCTGGGAGTTCCCATCGTGGTGCAGTGGTTAACGAATCCGACTAGGAACCATGAGGTTGCGCGTTTGATCCCTGCCCTTGCTCAGTGGGTTAACGATCCGGCATTGCCGTGAGCTGTGGTGTAGGTTGCAGACGCGGCTCGGATCCTGCGTTGCTGTGGCTCTGGCATAGGCCGGTGGCTACAGCTCCGATTGGACCCCTAGCCTGGGAACCTCCATATACCGCGGGAGCGGCCCAAGAAATAGCAAAAAGACAAAAAAAATAAAAAATAAAAAAATAAAGTTTGCTCTGAAAGAAAAAGACAAACGTCAGATAAGAGAGAAATTAATTTTCATATAAGTCCACTTCAATTACCATAGACACCACAGGTAACAAACATGGATGCTAGAGGGTCATTGAAAAGGTAAGTAATTCCTGGAAGTAACCAAAATGTTTCATATTTATGTATAGGCAAAGCAATATCTCAGATTAATTTGAGTGATAAATTTTTTGGCTAAATCTTAATTGATCACCTAAATACCTAATTAATCAATTAAAAGAGTATAGTAAGAAATCTTCTAATTAATAATTGAATTGGTTAATAAATTAATATAGTTCTACAGTTAAGAAAATGTGATTACTGGTCACAAAATGTAAAAGATTGCAAGTAAGATCAATTTCTTTATGCTCCTTTAGATTATGTTTTATATGAATGTATTAACTTTTTGTAATGCATAAGACTCAGTCTCATTTTGTGATTACATTAGGTAAATGTTAAATTTTGAGAGGTCTCTAAACCGAGTAAATGTCCATGTAATCAGGAAGACCAGGCATGGTTACATGAGGCATATGGTGATGAGTGCCCCTGAGTAGTATCTGCAGTAAATAGAAACATGGTGTACTGAGATCATGGGCTCCCTGCAATTGTGAAACAGGGAAGATTAGCCACATTTCCTCCCAAGGAAACTGAGTTTGAATAGTTCTACATTTTTTGTGTGTAATTTTGTAATCAAAAAGACATCTTAACGTCAAAAGAACTCTTGTGAAACTAATTTAAACAAATATAAGGGAAACATGCAATAGTTATAACATCAGAATTTCACATCAATAGTGACTAAAATGGATGAAGAGCTTGTAGCTGCTTCAATACAGAAGCCCCCAAATTACAGAAACTTTTGATTCTATAATAACATTTCCTAATACCATGAGTAAATTACATGTGACATATGGACAAAATATAGAGAGATAATAGAAAAGTAATTTGTACTATTATTAATACATGTTATATAATATATTTGGATCAAAATTAATGCATAATTACAAAGTCATGGGTGATAGGATGCTAGGGCAAAAATCATGTTGTGAATTGAAAGATTAAAGTCATAATTATTCCTCCAAGTCCCATTTTTTCCAACAGCATTTGAACAAGTTTTCTTAAGGAAATGCCCAAGCTTCCTTTTCAGCAGATCTCATGTCCTAATCATCTGCTTTCTTCCAGGAATAACTGGAGCTATGGAAAATGCAAATGACACCACAGGAATTCATTCTTCTAGGGCTCATTAACCACACACAGACCCATCTGTTCCTCTTTTCCATAGTGCTCATGACCTTTCTCAACTCCCTGATGGGCAATGTCTTCATGATCTTGCTCATTCACGTGGATCCCCGCCTGTGCACACCCATAGACTTCCTGCTTAGCCAGCTCTCCCTCATGGACATGATGCTGGTCCTCACTATTATCCCCAAAATGGCAGTCAACTACCTGATGAACACCAGGTCCATTTCTCCGGCTGGAGATCTTCCTGTTTCTCACTCTGGGAGGGGGCAAGTTCTTCCTCTTAGTAGCCATGGCCTATGATTGCTATGTGGCTATCTGTCACCCCCTGCGATACCCAATCCTCATGAATCAGAAGCTCTGCTTGCACATGACAGCAGGCTTCTGGGTTTTGGGAGGAGTAGATGGGTTGATGCAGGCTGCTGCCACCCTGAGCTTCCCTTACTGCCACTCTTGGAAAATCAACCACTTCTTTTGTGAGGCACTGTCACTCATGCGCCTTGCCTATTCAGACACTACGATTTTTGAGTTTTTCATGTATGTCTGTTGCATTTTGATGCTCTTGATCCCACTGTCTCTCATTTTGGCCTCCTACAGTCTCATCCTGACTGCTGTGCTTCGCATGCAGTCCACTGCTGCCAGGAAAAAAGCCTTTTCCACCTGTTCCTCCCACCTGGCTGTGGTGGGGCTCTTCTTTGGCACCATCATGTTTATCTACATGTGGCCCAAATCCTACCATTCAGTGGCCTATGACAATGTGGTCTCTGTTTTTTATACAATTTTCACACCTATGTTGAACCCCCTTATATATAGTGTGAACAATAAAGAAGTTAAGGGGGCTTTGAGAAAGTGGCTGGAGAAACATTTTTGGTGGCCTCAGTAGTGAGCATTATTTGACAGAATTTCATCACCAAAATTAAATTAAGATTACAGAATTTGTTTTGTGTTAATATGTTTTGTTTTCAGTTTGCCTGTTTGCATTTCTCTTTCAAATTATTTTAAATTTGATACATTAATAAAAAATTATACTTATGCTTACTGTACTTAGAGGTAGTATTTTTGTTTTCTGAGCTTTGGACTCCAACCATAAGAGTAAATGACTGAGTCACTATAGCACAAGCTACGCTAGATATCAACCATATAATTTGCATTTTTTGTGATATAAATCATTTATTATTTTGGTGATGCATTATTTTAAAAGTGCATAATTATTTTGAAGAAAGAAATGTGGACCTAACTTTATAATTTTCATAAAATAAATTTCAAATGAATAAATAAACAACATGAATATAAAGACATCTGTATAAGGAAGATACAGGAAATATTTGTCAAAATTGTTTCAAGGTAAGAACTATCTGCTATAACACAGGATTTAGAAGAAATCCTCAGGTAAAAGATAAGCAGATTGGACTAGAAATATTTAGGTATTGTTAAAATATTTAGTGATTATGATAGGAAGTAGTCAATAATTTGAGATGAAATAACACTAATTAAAACTCGATTAATATGTGATAAATATCATCACATAAATTACTATAGATAATACATTTATTCACACTAGTACTTAGAGGAAAAAGTCAAAGTATTTTTTCACTTGATACAAAGAATATCTAATTTCTACTATATATTATAAAGATTTAAATAAACATCTTTGAGCACAAGGAAAGCCTTAAGACTACCTGAAGTTTTCAATTTTTTATGGTTAATGGAAGAAAGTTAATATTATTGGAGAAGTTTTATACTCATGATCTATTGGTAACTTTAAGATATTTTATTTTTAAGAAAGGGAGGAAAATATGAAGGAAAGAAAGGAAGGAAGGAGGAAAGAAGGAGAAGGAAGGAGGGAAAGAAAGAAACACGAAAGACATATACTGTACACAATTTGATTTGAAGGCAATGTCAGTTTATTTTTTTTCTTTTTTTTAATTAAAATATATTTGATTTACATGCTGTGCCAAATTCCGCTGTAAGGAATGTCCATTTAGAAATGAAGAAAATCAAATTAAATGAGTCTCCTGAAAAGTTCCTAATTGTGGTTCAGCTGGTTAAGAACCAAACATAGTATCCCTAAGATGTGGGTTGTTCACTGGCCTTGTTCAGCGGGTTAAGGATCTGGAGTTGTTGTAATCTGAGGCATATGTTGCAGATGTGGCTCAGATTCTGAGCTGCAGTTGCTGGGGTTTATGTAAGCCAGCCCAGAGCTTCAGCTGTGATTTGACCCCTAGCCTGGGAACTTCCATATGATGCAGGTGTGTACCGAAAAAGAAAAAATGAATTTTTTTTTTGAAAAAAGGGTCTCCTGACAAAACTTATTAAAATGTAAATTTTAATAACATTTGAATGAACTAACACATCTCATTCATTTAGCTATCTTATATAAACTTAAATAAAACACCTCATCTTTAGATTTTCAAGGATAAAAACCAGACATTTCCATAGGTACAATAATTATGATTTCACTCTTAATAAAATGTCAGATCCTTAAAGCTGAAGTGCTAGATTAGAATTTTACACTTAATCTTTCTTTCCGTTAAAGTTAACGAATTAGAGTATGACAAGAAAACACTATGTCAATATCTGACTTCACACATCAATTTCCTACATAATTCATTCTAAATATATACAACAAAGGAACTAATACTATATCCCAGGCCATGGGCAATTACATGCTTTAGTCTTTAATCACTTGAAAATTATTTACGAGAGTATACTTGAGTGATACACAGATTGAAGTATATGGACTTATGTAATTATTTATGCCAATAGATGTGTATATAGATTTATATATTATTATATGTAAATTCTTTACATGCATAAATTATTTAAATATGTATTTATATATGTAATCTATTATTAGAATATGTATATTTTCATTCTCTCTCTTGGAAGTGATACATGCTGAGTGGCAAATTGACATTGGTCAGTTGGAGATGTTAAATGGTTGTCAAGATTCACTGTTTCTAGTGAATGGAGAAATGAGAGATGGAGGCAAGATGGTGAAAGAGTAGGGGGACATGCTCACCCTCTCCCACAAACACAACAAAAAAAACACATCCACAGGTTAAACAACTTGCACAGAACAGCAATCAATCGCTGCCAGAAGACCCTAAAATCCAATAACAGCAAGAATCTCATGACATAACTGGGTAAAACAAGAGAAAAGAGAGTGACAGAAGGTGAATCCAAACTGGACAGGCACTCCTTAAAGGGACCTGTGGAGGAGAAAGGGACCCCACACCCTGAAAAGTCACCTACTCAATGGAAAGAGCAACCAAATTGGAAGAATCTCCCGATGCAGATTTCAGTAAGTCAGAGTTCTGAAAAGCAGAGTGAGAACCAAACAGATCATCTGAACTACTGGCATAGTCACCAAGAGACTGAGATGCTTGGGTGGTGGCTGAGCACCAAGACCTCGTCTCCAGAGGTTAGTCCCCTGAAAGGGGCTGGGGTGGGCAGTGTGGAGACTGCTTGGGGAGGTCTAGGAACTGGTCTGTCAGGTTTGATGGGGCAGAGACTGCCTGGGAGACTAGAAAGCAGAGCATCGTGGGGGGAATATGCTAAGGGCTGTGAAGTGGAAAGCCACATCAGAGGGAACTTGGGAGAAGAGCTGGAACTGCAGGAGAGACAAGGCACCAGTGTTGGGGAGGGGAGAGAAGAAGGGGTGGGCCCCCATAGAATACTCCCCATGCCACAGCAAGCTCACTGGCCCACCAGCTATTTGAAAGCTGTTCTTCCCAGTGCATCCTCCCTCCCCCTACCTCATGCACATGCCAGACCTGAGGCTGCCTGCCATCCCAAAGGGCATGCCCCAACAATTGCCAGAAGCCTACCACTGCAGGGGCTTTCCCTGCTCTGGCCTGCTTGCCCTCTGGAGGGGCTACACCCCCGCAGAGCAGCACCAAACACCACCACCCCCCGGGAAAAGGCCTACAACCTAGAAAAGCTAGAATAAGCTTGGCCAGGCTGTGAAAAACCTGCCTGTATTCTCAAGCAGTCCTTCTAAGTTGGGCTACCCTGGGGAAGAGCCTCATGGATTCTCAGTGGCCCAGATAGATGCTACAGCCCTCGGGGGGTGCTTCACTCCCATGGAACAGCTGCCCAGCACTGCCAATCCCCTGCAAGAGCCCCCACAGCCGTGAAAATCTAGAACAAGCTCAGCCAGGCCATGAAAAATATGCCTACATTCTCAGGCAGTACTTCCAAGTTGGGCTGCCCTGAGGAAGAGCCTCTTAGGTTCTCAGTGGCCCAGCTAGCTGCTCCAGCCCTCAGAGGGGTGCTGCACTCCCATGGAACAGCTGCCAAGCACCGCCAGTCCCCTGCAAGAGCCCCCACAGCCCAGAAAAGTTAGAACAAGCTTGGCCCAGCCGAGTGAAATCTGCTTCCACTGAGGTACGGACCTCCCAGTCCTGTCTGCCCTCAGGAAGTCCTCCTTTGCTTCAGAGACACCCTGTCAGCCCTGCCCACCCTCCAGAAAAGCCACACTGCCTCAAAGAAGACTGACCAACAACACAGCCCTCAGGAAACATTCCACAGCAGTGCCAAGGCAAACACTGCCTGGCCACTGAGAGTACATCTCCACCAGGAAAAAGAAAACAACAAGCAAGATGAAGAAGCTGAGAAACCACTCCAAGTTATATCAACAGAAGACTCACCTAAAGCAGTCAACAATGAAACAGAACTCTGCAGCCTGACAGACATGGAATTCAAAAGAAAAATAATGAAAATACTAAAGAAATTAAGAGAAGATATGAACAGTAATACAGACACCCTCAGAAAGGAACTAGAAAATATAAGGAGGAGCCAAGAAAAACTAGAACATTCATTTGCAGAGATACAAACTGAACTTAGGGCAGTAAAAACCAGAATGAATAATGCAGAAGAACGAATTAGTGATATGGAAGATAGAATAATGGAAATCACCCAATCAGGTCAGCAGACAGAAAACCAAATAAAAAAACAGGAAAGCAATATGAGAGATCTATGGGATAATATAAAGCAGGCCAATATACGCATAATAAGAATTCCAGAAGGAGTAGAAAAAGATAGGGGGATGGAAAATATATTTGAAGAAATTATTGCTGGAAACTTCCCAAATCGAAAGGATACTGAGTTCATGATACTGGAAGCACAGAGGGCCCCAAACAAGTAGAACCCAAAAGACCCATACAAAGACACATTATAATAAAAATGGCAAAATTTAGTGATAAAGAGAGGATCCTAAAGGCAGCAAGAGAAAAGCAAAATGTTAGCTACAAGGGAACCTCCATAAGATTATCAGCTGATTTCTCTACAGAAACTCTACAGGCCAGGAGGGAATGGCAAGAGATATTTAAAGTGCTAAAAGGAAAAAAAAATGCAACCTAGAATACTCTATCCAGCAAGAATATCATTTAAAATAGAAGGGGAAATAAAAATTTTTCCAACAAATAAAAGCTAAAAGAATACATCAATACAGAACCCAGGCTAAAAGACATATTAAAAGGGCTTCTCTAAACCCCCCAAAAAAAGAAGGAAAGAAAGGGAGGAAAAAGGAAAAAAAAAAAAAAAAGAGGAAGAACTATGCTGGAGGAAACCACATCAGAGCGAAGTCACTCAAATAAGCCAGCATACAGATTTAATCATGAACATGTTTCAAACAAAATAAAATTAAAAAGGAAAAAACGAGTCATCACAATCATAAAACGTGGGCAAGGGAAGTAAGGAAATAAATAGACCCTTTTTTGTTTGTTTGTTTGTTTCTCTTCTTAATTTTAGTATAGTAATGCAGTGCTTGAACCTAAAGGACCATCAGGCTAAAACACACAATTATAGGAAGGGGTTACATACTTAAAAAACAAGGCAACCACAAGCCAAAACCAAACATTGCATTTGCAAAAAATGAAAAAAAAAATAAACAACACTCAAGCAGGAAATAACCAGAGGCCATCCAACCAAAATAAGAAAAGAAGAATGGAGAACTATAGCATCAACTGGAACACGAGGTTTAAAATGGCAATAAATAATCATCTATCAATTATCACCTTAAATGTCAATGGACTGAATGCTCCAATCAAAAGACACAGAGTGGCTGAGTGGATAAAAAGGCAAAAACCTTCAATATGCTGCCTACAAGAAACTCACCTTAGGACAAAGGATACATATAGATTGAAAGTGAAAGGGTGGAGAAAAATATTTCACGCCAATAGACATGAGAGAAAAGCAGGAGTCGCAACACTCATATCAGACAAAATAGACTTTAAAACAAAGGACATAAAGAAAGACAAAGAAGGACACTACTTAATGATTAAGGGATCCATCCAAGGAGAGGATGTTACTATCGTCAACATATATCCCCCAAATACAGGAGCACCCAGATACATACAACAAATATTAACAGACATAAAGGGAGAAATTGATGGGAATACAATCATAGTAGGAGACTTTAATACCCCCCTCACATCAATGGACAGATCCTCTAGACAGAAAACCAATAAAGCAACAGAGATCCTAAAGGAAACAAAAGTTAGACTTCATTGACATCTTCAGGACACTACATCCAAAAAAAAAATCAGAATACACATTCTTCTCAAGTGCGTGTGGAACAATCTCAAGAATAGACCACATATTGGGACACAATGCTAACCTCAACAAATTTAGGAGCATAAAAATTATTTTAAGTATCTTCTCTGACCACAATGCCATGAAACTAGAAATCAACAATGGGAAAAGAAATGAGAAAAAACCTACTACATGGAGACTAAACAACATGCTACTACAAAACCAATGGGTCAATGAGGAAATCAAGTAAGAAATTAAAAAATACCTTGAGACAAACAATAATGAAGATACAACCTCTCAAAATCTATGGGATGCTGCAAAAGCAGTGCGCAGAGGGAAATTTATAGTGATACGTGCCTTTCTCAAAAAAGAGGAAATCAGACCTAAAGTCAGCAGAAAGAAGGAAATTATGAAGATCAAAGGAGAAATCAATAAAATAGAGATTCAAAAAACAATAGAGAAAATTAATAAAACTAAGAGCTGGTTCTTTGAAAAGATAAACAAAATTGACAAACCCCTGGCTAGATTCACTAAGAAGAGGAGAGAAAGAACTCAAATAACCAAAAGTATAAATGCAAAAGGATAAATCACAACGGATACTGCAGAAATATAAAAAACTGTAAGAGAATACTATGAACAACTCTATGCCAACAAATTTGACAATCTGGAAGAAATGGACAGTTTTCTCAAATCTTACAGCCCCCCAAAACTGAATCAAGAAGAAACAGACCAAATGAACAGACCAATCACTAGAAAGGAAATTGAAGAAGTCATAAAAACACTCCCTACAAATAAAAGTCCAGGACAAGATGGCTTCACAGACGAATTCTATCAAACATATAAAGAGGATCTGGTGCCCATCCTCCTTAAACTCTTTCAAAAGGTTGAAGAAGAAGGAATACTCCCAAAGACATTCTATGATGTCAACATCTCCCTAATTCCAAAACCAGACAAAGATAACACCAAAAAAGAAAACTATCGGCCAATATCATTGATGAATATAGATGCAAAAATTCTCAACAAAATCTTAGCCAACCGAATCCAACAACATACCAAAAAAATTATACACCATGACCAGGTAGGGTTCATCCCAGGTTCACAAGGATGGTTCAACATTCACAAATCATTCAACGTCATACACCACATTAACAAAAGAAAAGCCAAAAATCATATGATCATCTCAATAGACACAGAAAAAGCATCTGACAAAGTCCAACATCCATTCATGATCAAGACCCTTGCCAAAGTGGGCATAGAGGGAACATTCCTGAACATAATAAAAGCCACTTATGACAAACCCACAGCAAATATAATGCTCAATGGGGAAAAACTGAAAGCCTTCTCACTCAAATTTGGAAGAAGACAGGGATGCCCACTCTCAGCACTGCTATTCAACATAGTTTTGGAAGTCCTATCCACAGCAATTAGGCAAACAAAAGAAATAAATGCATCCAAATAGGATGAGAAGGGATAACACTGTCACTGTATGCAGACAACATGATACTGTACATAGAAAACCCTAAGGACTCAACCCCAAAACTACTTGAACTGATTAATAAATTCAGCAAAGTAGCAGGATAGAAGATTAACATTTAGAAGTCAGTTGCATTTCTGTATACCAGCAATGAAATATTAGAAAAGGAATACAAAAATACGATACCTTTTAAAATTGCACCTCACATGGAGTTCCCGTCATGGCGCAGTGGTTAACGAATCCGACTAGGAACCGTGAGGTGGCGGGTTCGATCCCTGCCCTTGCTCAGTGGGTTAACGATCTGGCGTTGCCATGAGCTGTGGTGTAGGTTGCAGATGTGGCTCAGATACTGCGTTGCTGTGCCTCTGGCATAGGCTGGTGGCTACAGCTCCAATTAGACCCCTAGCCTGGGAACCTCCATATGCCGTGGGAGCGGCCCAAGAAATGCCAAAAAAATAAAATAAAATAAAATTGCAGCTCACAAAATCAAATACCTCGGAATACACCTGACCAAAGAGGTAAAGGAACTCTATGCCAAGAACTATAAAACTTTAATCAAAGAAATCAAAGAAGATGTAAAGAAATGGAAAGATATTCCATGTTCATGGATTGGATAAATCAACATTGTAAAAATGGCCATACTACCCAAAGCAAACTACAGATTCAATGCATCCCTATCGAATTCCCCATGACATTTTTCACAGAACTAGAACAAACTATCCAAAAATTTCTATGGAACAGCAAAAGACCCAGAACCACCAAAGCAATCCTGAGAAACAAAAACCAAGCAATCCTGAGATATACAAACCAATCCCGAAGTCTGGGAGGCATAACTTCCCCAGACTTCAAGAAATATTTCAAAGCTACAGTCATCAAAACAGTATGGTACTGGTATCCAAACAGACAGACAGACCAATGGAACAGAATAGAGAACCTGGAAATAAACCCTGACACTTATGGTGAATTAATCTTTGACAAGGGAAGCAAGAACATAAAATGGGAAAAAGCAATGAAACTAGAACACACCCTCACACCATGCACAAAAATAAACTCGAAATGGCTGAAAGACTTAAATATAAGACAGGACACCATCAAACTCCTAGAAGAAAACATAGGCAAAACACTCTCTGACATCAACATCATGAATATTTTCTCAGGTCAGTCTCCCAAAGCAACGGAAATAAAAGCAAAAATAAACCAATGGGACCTAATCAAACTGAAAAGCTTTTGCACAGCAAAGGAAACCCAAAAGAAAACAAAAAGACAACTTACAGAATGGGAGAAAATAGTGGCAAATGATGCAACTGACAAGGGCTTAATCTCTAGAATATTTAAGCAACTTATACAGCTCAACAGCAAAAAAGCCAATCAATCAATGGAAAAATGGGCAAAAGTCCTGAATAGACTGTTTTCCAAGGAAGATATGCAGATGGCCAGCAAACACATGAAAAAATGCTCAACATTGCTGATTATAAGAGAAATGCAAATCAAAACTACCATGAGATACCACCTCACACCAGTCAGAATGGTCATCATTAATAAGTCCACAAACAACAAGTGCTAGAGGGGTTGTGGATAAAAGGGAACCCTCCTGCACTGTTGGTGGGAATGTGAGCTGGTACAGCCACTATGGAGAACAATTTGGAGATACCTTAGAAATCTATACATAGAACTTCCATATGACCCTGCAATCCTACTCTTGGGCATATATCTGAACAAAAGTTTCTTTAAAAGAGACACATGCACCCGCATGTTCATTCCAGCACTATTCACAATAGCCAAGACATGGAAACAACCTAAATGTCCATCGACAGGAAATTGGATTAGGAAGAGGTGGTAAATATACACAATGGAATACTACTTGGCCACAAAAAAGAACGACATAATGCCATTTGCAGCAACATGGATGGAACTAGAGACTCTCATACTGAGAGAAATGAGTCAGAAAGACAAAGACAAATACCATATGATATCACTTATAACTGGAATCTAATATCCAGCACAAATGAACATCTCCTCAGAAAAGAAGCTCATGGACTTGAAGAATAGACTTGTGGCTTCCAGACAGGAGAGGGAGGGAGTGGGAGGGATCGGGAGCTTGGGGTTATCAGACACAACTTATAATAGATTTACAAGGAGATCCTGCTGAATAGCATTGAGAACTGTGTCTAGATACTCATATGGCAACAGGACAAAAGGTGGGGAAAAAAATGTATACATGTAAGAGTAACTTGATCCCCTTGTTGTACAGCAGGAAAAAAAAAAAAAGAAAAAAAAGCGCCAATCATGAAATGTCTTTGTAAATTAAAAAATGTTTATAAGAAATAAAAAAATTAAATAAATAAAAGCTCTGTATTCAACCCCAAAAAAAAAAAGAAAAAAATATATATGTTACTAGGTCACTTTGTTGTGAAGAAAAAATTGACAGAATGCTGTAAACCAAGTATAATGGAAAAATGAAAATCATTAATTAAAGATAAATAAATATAAAAAAGAAAAATGAATTACAAAAAATTATAATTTCAAACTACAGAAATATATTTTATCACATTCCATAAGGCCAGAAATCCAAAATCAGTGCCATTGGTCTGAAATCAACATGTTAGCAGGTCTGCACTACTTCTAGAGGACACAGAAAACAATCTTTTTCCTTGTCTCTTCTAGTTTTGGATGGTTCCTAAACTTTTCTGTCTTGTGGCTACATTACTTGTACATATACACATATGTACTCCTATTACATATGTATGTGATATATATGTGTGTGTATGTGTACATATAACACATACATGTGTATGTATATATCACATACATATATACATATGTCTATCTATATATGAAGGTTAACATTCTTTCTAGTTCATATTTTGTAATCAGCAAAAGTTGTAATTTATTAATGAGCCAATAAATGATTTATAATTTTTTCTCTGAAAACTAAGTGAATTATAATGCAAAATCTAATTCAGAGTACAGGTCTACATCAAAAACAAACTTAAATGTTCTTGATTTTAATTATTTTTGCTTCATGCTAACACTGTTTTTTTTTTTTTTTTTTTGTGGTACTCCAGTTCAGTTCAATACTGAAGTATAAATTTTCCTAAATTTTAAAGGAAAAAAGTGCTAACACATTCACTATATGCCTAAAGGACAACTGCCATATTAATCATCTAATCTATTTTCTTTGAGACTTATTTGCTTAAATTGTCTAAGTTTCCATGAAACTGGGAAAAAATGAAACTTAAGTGGTTACAGCATTTGCATTGTACCTGTAGGATTTTCAAAACTGTTGAGTATCCCACTCCCATGACTGATGTAATATTCTTAAGATTTTTTTTAGAAAAAAATCAATGCATCATGGCTCAGCAGGTTAAGGACACAACATAGTCTCAGTGAGGATTCAGGTTTAATAATTGGCCTTGTTCAGTGGGTTAAGGATCCAGCATTGCCACAAGCTAAGGCATAGATTGCAGAGGCAATGCAGACCCAGTGTTTCTGTGGCTGTGGAGTAGGCCTCAGCTGCACCTCCAATTCTACACTTAGTTTGGGATCTTCCATATGCCACAGGTGTGGCTGTTAAAAAAAAAGTCATTGATCTGTTTAATATAGTACATCTCCTAAGTCATGAAATTCCTCAAAAGATCATATGTTTTTGTTCAAAAATGTATCATCTAGTTATTATCGTATATAGTCTAGTCTCTATGTATTTTTATTTTATTTTATTTTTGACTTTTTTGTGGCTGCAGCATAAGAAGGTTCCCAGGCTAGGGGTCCAATCGGAGCTGTGGTCACCGGCCTGCATCACAGCCATAGCAACACAGGATCTGAGCCATGTCTTCAAGATCTACACTACAGCTCATGGCAACACTGGATCCTTAACTCTCTGAGCGAGTCCAGGGATCGAACCCTCATCCTCATGGATGCTAGTCAGGTTCCTTAACCACTGAGCCAAGATGGGAACTCCTCTCTATATTTTTAAACAGTGAGAAAGAGTTAAGTGATATTTTATAAAAACCTATCAGTTAAATAGGTTTTCTGAATGTTTTCATTTGATCACACCTAGTTTCAATATTCACATTATTTTATTTATTTTGAGAGCAGAAAACATCTCCAACAAACCATCATCCTCAAGGTGGCTAATGTGTTTAATTTTAGACAAGAGACTAAATTTTCCCAAAAGGATTTTTGCAAACAACATATTAAGTTCCTTCATGTTTAGGCAGTCTGACCATTTAATCTGAGCCTTTAAAAGAACTGCATAAAGTTGAGAAGGTGAACTTTTTATTTAAAATTTATTCTCCAAGCTGAGTTTTTCATGCTAAATGATTGAAGGCTTATTGTCTGAGACAAAAAAAAAAAAAAAAAAAAAAAACAATAATCCTACAAATTCATAGTGTGGTAATAGTTCCTAAAGAGTGTTTCAAATTCAAGAGTGTAAATAATTTGGATTTTCAAGATCTGTTTTATGCTTCTCTATAGTAGCACCACATTAAATAGCTTAATTATTAAGACTATCTGCAGTAATTTCTATATTATCATGGTTTCTATGATGCTCAGTCAATACAAATTTATTTTAAAGGACCATCAAAAGAGGGAGTTCCTACCATGGCTCAGCGGAAACCAATCTGACTAGCATCCATGAGGACGCAGGTTTGATTTTTGGTCTCGTTCAGTGGATTAAGGATCCAGCGTTGTGGTGAGTTGTGGTGTAGGTAGCAGATGCAGCTCGGATCCTGTGTTGCTGTGACTCTGGCACAGGCCAGGAGCTCCAATTCAACCCCTAGCCTGGGAACCCCCATATGCCATGTGTATGGCCCTAAAAATAAATTAACTAACTAACTAACTAACTAAATATCAAAAGAGGAATTGCTGTGATGCTGTAACTATAACCACACAGTGGTAGAACAGAGAATCATTTTTACACCTAATTTTTCAGATCCATCTCCAGCTTGTTGATTACTATTTTATTTTGAGTAAAATATCCTTGAAGAATAGCTTTATCTCTGTATAAGAGGCAATGTATCTCAGTGGAAAGGAACTTTCTTTTATGAAATGAAAGACATTGATATGTCTAACTAATGGAAATCATTTGCTTTCTAGGTGACCATTAAGGATGTGGATCAATAAAGACAAAGAAGTCTCATTCACATTAAAATTATTTAATATCATATAATTGTTTATACTGCTGATTCCTCTGAAGTTCAGAAGACATTATAGTTCATAGGTGAGTCATGTTTGAATTATCTGTCTACACTCAGATGTTATATGTAAAATATTACATTTATTTAAAAGACTATGTACAGTTTAATATTATTTTTTTAATGTGGGCTATTTCTGGGCTCAGTAGGTTATATAGGTATTATATGATTTCTGCAAAAAGAATGTAAAGGTATATATTTGAGATGTGCTTGTTCTTACATTGAATTTGAATCATCTTAGGATTACAAGGGCAAAGGTTCTGGGAAGCATCTTGGTGCAGTGAGTTAGGACCTATATTCTGTAGTCCTCTTTATCCTATAACTAAAAGAACATGGCCCTAAAACATGCTTGTTTTCCTAACTAAGGAAAGAAAACATGTGTTTCCTCTTTATTTTATCCAAAGTGTTGTTTTCAACAATATTTTGGATTTGAGCAATGCATGTAAAACAGGCAGAGGATTTCAAAAGATACAAATACATAGTGAAAATTTTATGCAGTTCTATTAAAAGTAAAATATTTGGTTGTACAGCTCCATAGCAGTGCTAGCAATTATTAACACTTCCCTTTTTAAAACTTCATTTTATTGTATACCTGCAATATTGAGAATAGAACACATTTTCTATATCCATGGCTTTCAACTATACGTATTTCCCCAGTTTCCATCCATCTCTTGAAATGAATTACTCATACTTGTAAATTGACTCTACAATAAATATTTTTAAAGAAACAGAATTCAAAATTCAAAGGTAAGTTAGAGAGCAACAATGGAAAAATAAATGTGGGTGAGGATAAGAATCTGAAGAGGCTGTATTATGATAAAAATAAGTAGACATTTAATTACTTCTTTGATAAAGCTGTTTAGACAGAAATTTGTGAGTTTTTATTTATGAATCTAATAATAGGTAACAAGTTCTCAAATCTACCACACTAAATAAAAATATTAGCATTGCTTATCTCCCCCTGCCAAAGGTTTTGGTTTTGGTTTACAGCACACTTTACATTGATATTATTTTAATTGGATTAGCTCATATTGAAGGTCCAATCTATTAGTTCATGCACTGCAGCTACATTGTAATTAGACACTTTTAGGATTGTGATTTGTTTAAATCTATTGGTGATCGTAAAATCTTTCAGTTTTCAATATATTTCTTTTATATTAAAATGTCAATTTAGCCTCTTATTTGGAATCTTATCAAAATTTCATTGGGAATCTTATCAAAATCGGGGAAGTGACTTTGGATGTTGGAAGAGGAGGCTGGGATTTGGGAGATTTCCTTTAGTTGAAAGGAGATGCAGAATGTTTTGGGGTTCTTCTGAACATTTTATTTTAGCACTTTTCCTTCATCTATCAGCTATTTCTAATAACATATAATAGGGTCATGAATAAGATTGTGTTCTTCAATATTATGGAGAGGTTTCTATACCATTCAATGTTTTTAATACTTACCACAATTCATGTTACCTCTGGAAATGGAGGTGAGATATAACCAGATTAAATAGTTTTATATATATATATATATATATATATATATATATATATATGCTTAACAAAAGTCCTCAGAATTATGTCCTTATTGGCAGAATGACAGGTATACCTTTTAAACTCAACAGAAATTTAAAGTATGTTCAATACGGCACAAAATCATGGGGAGTCAAATGTAATTAAAACATCGGTTGGCCAAAAGCAAGTCAGAGCTGAGGATAGTAGCTATATATATTCTCTAAAATTTGTTGTGTGTATAAAGATTCTAATTAAACCCAGAATATCCATGCCTTATTCACTGAAAGTAAAAATAGACCTATATCAGACCAAATCACCACTATTTTAATAATTTATCTCCATAGACTTTAGTACATTGTATTTCCTCTTCTTACATTCTTGTCAGCATTTTTCAGCTTTTTGGAGCTTGACTTTTTTTTTTTTTTGGCCATCCAATGACATATGGAGTTCCCAGGCCAGGAGTCAGATCCGAAGCACAGTTGTGACCTATGCCTGTGGCAATCCACTGAGCCATCCAGGAATCTGAACCTGAGTCCCAGGCCTCCAGAGAAGCCACCAATACCATTGTACCACAGTGGGAACTCCTGAGCTTGATCATTTTATTCCAGGTGTTTATTAACAGAAACACAATAGACTCTGAAATATAGGACCATGAAATTTAGGTTGGATTTCCATTAATTGGTTTACTAAGAAATACTATTTGATGAATTTATTCTATCCCATAAATCACAAAGTATGTGTTATTGTGTTTATGTTAAAAAACATAAACCAGTTTTATAATAAATAGATTATAATATTTAATTATCATTATTGTTGATGTAAAAGTATTTTAGACTACTTCATGGAGAAAAATAGTATACAGGGATGTCATTAGTTTCAGTAATATTCAAAACACAATCATTAACTCGGTCATACTTTATTATTATCATGTTTATTTTCATCTTATTTCCTGGGCTAGGACACTCAAAAAATTGTAATAGTGATGTTAGAATGCCTAGTAGGTTTTGTTTTCTGAGTTAAACACACATCCATTTTATTTTTGTCAATGCATTTACTGATTCAAATATAAACACAGTTTGAGTAACAATATACAATAATATGAATGTTTAATAGTATTTGAATTAATCACTGATTTTGATTAGATCAAACCAGCTTCGTAATACATTAAAGTGTGTATATCTTTCTTATTAAACTTACCAATATCTTTATTTTTTAGTAGGACTTTTCATTTTGTATAAATTTGTCTGATTATAGATAATTACAACTTTATGGTAGGTAATGGAATTCTATTTGTCATAATAGTATTAGGATTTGCATGTCTTTATTCAGAAGAGTTTTTGTCCACCCTCTTCCGAAGTGTCCATTGAAAATATTTTGAATTTGTTATCTTTGTTTTATATACATTTTATGTTTTATCTATATTTTATAATGAGACTTTATCTAACACTTCCAAATTTGAATTAACCTGTTTTCTCAGTCCCTATCTTGATTGAGAAATGATAGCTTTTTCTGTCATTTCTTTCATACATAATTCAAATTAAAAATCTTCCTGTCAATATTAAAGAACGCACTCAAGATCAAAGTAAAACAGTTTGGATTCTGAGAGAGAAGGAGAATGTTGAAAAGCATTCATTTTGATCGAGTAATTTTATGGGTCTCTGGAATTCTACTACTTAGGAGAAGAACTTCATGGGAATTTCCTTTTTCTTTCTTTTTCATACTTTGTTCTTTTTTATTTCTGTAGCATGTGGAAGTTCCCAGGCTAGGGGTGAAATAGGAGGTGCAGCTGCTGGCCTATGCCACAGTCACAGCAATGCAGAACCTGAGCCATATTTGTGACCTATGCCACAGCTGTGACAATGCCATATCCTTAACCCACTGAACTAGGCCAGGGACTGAACCTGCATCCTCACGGACACTATGTGGGATTCTTAACAAGATGAGCCACAATGGGAACTCCCATGGGAATTTTTTTTTCATTTTTTTATTATTAATTTTTAATAGTTATTTTCCCAATACGAATTTTTTTCTACTGTACAGCATGGTGACCCAGTTACACATACATGTACATGTACTATTTTTGTACATTATCATGCTCCATCGTAAGTGACTAAACATAGTTCCCAGTGTTACACAGCAGGATCTCATTGCTAATCCATTCCAAAGGCAATAGTTTGTATCTATTAACCCCAAGCTCCCCAACCACCCCACTCCCTCCCCCTCCCTCTTGGCAACCACAAGTCTATTCTGTAAGTCCATGCTTTTCTGTGGAAAGGTTCATTTTAACCCTATATTAACATTCCAGATATAAGTGATATCATATGTTATTTGTCTTTCTCTTTCTGACTGACTTCACTCAGGATGAGAGTGTCTAGTTCCATTCATGTTGCTGCAAATGGTATTTTTTATGGCTGAGTAGTATTCCATTGTGTATATATACCACCTCTTTCTAATCCGATCATCTATTGATGGCCATTTGGGTTTTTTTCCATGTCTTGGCTATTGTGAATAGTGCTGCAATGAACATGCAGGTTCATGTGTCTTTTTTAAGGAAACGAATTTTTATTTTCTATCCAGCTATTCCATTTGGAATATTCAGATTGTACTATCAAATTTTCAGTGGGGAGCCAGGTGCTTCCTAAACATATACTTCCCTCTTGTTCTGGATTTTTCTATTGATCTTGGGAGGTATTTTATGTTATGTTCAAATACAGTCTTACACATGTAGATAATTTCAGATAAATCTGGGATATTTTATTATTTCTCTTTTAGGTTATTATTATTGTATGTTTTTATTTTTGTGTTCAGATTATATTTCATGATAATTTAAGAAATTGGAAAGAAGATGTACATGAATTCTTGTATTCATGATGACATATTCACAAGTTCTTCCAAACTTTTCTCAATTTGTGTTACAGATTCTCACTTATTAACCTTTTTTAAAATATTTTATCAAAATACCCTAGTATAGCAGACTATTTTTAATACATCTTCCAGTCTACTTACTTTGCCTAATCCCTCCCATTCTGGTATGCAGAAAGCCTAGCAGTGTTATATAGTCATGTAAACTTTTTTTTTTTTTTTTTTTTTTGTCTTTTTGTCTTTTGTCATTGTTGTTGTTGCTATTTCTTGGGCCGCTCCCGCGGCATATGGAGGTTCCCAGGCTAGGGGTTGAATCGGAGCTGTAGCCACCGGCCTACGCCAGAGCCACAGCAACACAGGATCCGAGCCGCATCTGCAACCTACACCACAGCTCACGGCAACGCCGGATCGTTAACCCACTGAGCAAGGGCAGGGACCGAACCCGCAACCTCATGGTTCCTAGTCGGATTCGTTAACCACTGCGCCACGACGGGAACTCCCATGTAAACTTTTGATGAAGAAAATCAGTTTGGTTCATATTTAGAGTTTCAGAAGTTATATGTGTTCTGTGCCCACAATAGAGAAATATAATAAATGCTGAGAAGACTTAATGCTGTTTAATACTTTTAAATATTTTTAGAACAAGAGGCCTCTATTTAGGAAGACATTATTTGCTCTGAAAATACATAGACCAGGTTTGTGTCAGAAAATAAAAGAAAAATTATATTTGTTACCTTTAAATTAACCATTTTGAACATGATACTTTTTAAGTCTTAAGTTTATATTTTAGTAATTCATTCTCAAGTTTTTAAAAATGTCTGAAGCATTTTTTGCTCAATTAATTAAACTCCTACAATACAGGGAAAATAAGTAATAATTAATAAACATGGTAAGTGTATTATACTTTTATATTAATTAATATCCCATATAAATTCAAAATGTAGAAATGCAGTAAATATTTTTAAATGATATGTTTAGCCAAATCTATCCTGATCATTTTATCTTTGTGTGAAGACTATTCTTGTAACAAGAGAACACATCTCTAATATATCATTTAGAGACATTTACAAAAGAGGAAAATAGTTTGTATGCAAGTAATTTCAATGTCTATTTTATTTTGATTTTCAAATTATATTCAATTCTACACTCAGTAAAATATTTTAGTTTTATTTTACAATTTGTCAAATTCAATAGATACAGACTTATGTTGAAACAGAAAGAGATATAGTCACCCAAGGTGATTCAAGAAAATTTTCTTGTGTTTAATAATCATCACCTTTTTCTCTTAAAGGGCAGTCAGTATTGTTACACAGAGTACTCAAATAACACCAATTTGATATTTTCTTGAAGCCATGAAAACAGGAAATCAAACTGTTGGGACAGATTTTATACTTCTTGGTCTTTTCCAGTATGGTCCAATGGACTCTTTTCTCTTTGTTGTCATTGCAATCTTATTTCTAGTAGCTCTGATGGGTAACATTAGACTGATTCTTCTTATTCAATTGGATACCAGACTTCACAGTCCAATGTACTTTCTACTCAGTCAACTCTCTTTCATTGACATGATGTACATCTCTACTACTGTGCCAAAGATGGCAATTAACTTTCTGTCCAATAATAAGACCATTACTTTTTTAGGCTGTAAGATTCAAACATTTTTGTTCTTGGTCCTTGGTGGAACTGAAGCTCTTCTTCTTGGTTTCATGTCATGTGATCGCTATGTAGCCATCTGTCATCCTTTACGTTACCCTTTACTCATGAGCAAAAAGCTCTGTTGGTTCATGGTCACATGTGCATGGACCAGTAGTTCTCTGAATTCTTTAATACATACAGCACATATATTTCAACTTCACTTCTGTGGATATCGAGTCATTAACCACTTCTTCTGTGAAATTCCAACTCTGGTTCCATTGGTGTGTCAGGACACTTCCCAGTATGAATATACAGTTCTCCTGAGTGGCATTATAATTCTTTTGTTACCATTCATGGCCATTCTCACTTCCTATGCCTATGTGCTTACTGTGGTGTTCCGGAAGAGTTCAGGAAAAGGACAAACCAAAGCTATCTCTACTTGTTCCTCTCACCTGACTGTAGCAAGCCTATTCTATGTGACCACTCTCTCCACTTATACAAGGCCACACACCTTGCATTCACCTGAAGAGGATAAGGTGGTGGCAGTGTTTTACACCATTATCACACCTCTTCTTAATCCCTTTATCTACAGCCTGAGGAATAAAGAAGTAATGGGGGCCATGAGGAGACTATGGAACCATGTACATTTGTACAGAAATATGACTGTAGGAAATTTTACAGATTGAGATGGAACAGTATAAAAACTGTGTGTAGAATATTATTTGGGAATATGCAAACTTCAAAAATATTGTGTGGAAATATAAATATTCCGAGTAACACATATTAAATAATGAAATAATGGTCTTTTAAAAATATTTTATTGTGATATAGCTAACACATAACAATTTACAAATTTGTATAGAATGTATTGATTAAATACATTTATATATTACAATATGATTACAATCAGCTAACACCTACGTCATGTCAGATTAATTATCTTGTGGTGAAAGAACTTATGATATTTCTCATAGACCCTTTACATAAAACACAATGAAGTGGATCAGAGTTCCAGAAGTTATTCATCTTCTTGTTGCAAAAGTGTACACTTTGACCAACATCTCCCCAATTCTCTAACTGCCAACACAAGGCCCTTATAACTACCATTATGTTGTTTCTACCAGTTTAGCATTTTTATATTTTACATAAAAGGAATACCATACAGTATTTTTCTTTCTTTCTCTGAGTTAGCATAATGTCAAGAGCCATTCATGTTATTGCAAATGATAGGACTTCCTTCTTTTCCATGTCAGAATAATATTCTATATATATAACTCCTACTTTATTCATCCACTAACAGAGATTTAGGCTTGTCCACATGTTGACTATTGTGAATGATGCTACTACAATGAACATGGGAATGCAGATATCTTTTCAACATCACTTTTTTTGAATACTTGGAATTTTATTATTATTATTGTTTTATAGTTATTTCCCCAATAAAATTTTTTTCTACTGTACAGCATGGTGACCCAATTACCCATACATGTACATATTCTATTTTCGCACATTATCGTGCTCCATTGTAAGTGACGAAACATAATTCCCAGTGCTATACAGCAGACTTTCATTGCTAATCCATTCCAAAGGCAATAGTTTGTATCTATTAACCCCAAGCTCCCCAACCACCCCACTCTCTCTCCCTCCCTCCTGGCAACCACAAGTCTATTCTCCAAGTCCATGATTTTCTTTTCTGTGGAAAGGTTCACTTGTGCCATATATTAGATTCCAGATATAAGTGATATCATATGGTGTTTGTCTTTCTCTTTCTGACTTACTTCACTCAGTTTGAGAGTTTCTAGTTCCATCCATGTTGCTGCAAATGGGAGTCTCCCAAAGCAACAGAAATAAGAGCAAAAATAAAAATCAGTCAGACCTAACCAAACTGACAAGCTTTTGCACAGAAAAGGAAACAAAAAAGAAAACAAAAAGACAACTTACAGAATGGGAGAAAATAGTTTCAAGTGATGCAACTGACAAGGGCTTAATCTCTAGAATATACAAGCAACTTATACAACTCAACATCAAAAAAACCAACAACCCAATTGAAAAATGGGCAAAAGACTTGAATAGACATTTTTCCAAGGAAGAGCTACAAATGGCCAACAAGCACATGAAAAAATGCTCAACATCTCTGATTATTAGAGAAATGCAAATCAAAACTACTATTATGTACCACCTCACACCAGTCAGAATGGCCATCATTAACAAGACCACAAATAACAAATGCTGGAGGGAGTGTGGAGAAAAGGGAACCCAGATGCACTGTTGGTGGGAATATATGTTGGTACAACCACTATGGACAACAGTATGTAGGTACCCTAGAAATCTATATATAGAACGATCATATGACCCAGCAATCCCACTCTTGGGCATATATCCGAACAAAACTTTCCTTAAAAAAGACATGCACTCACATGTTCACTGAAGCTCTATTCACAATAGCCAAGATGTGGAAACAGCCCAAATGCCTATTGACATACAATTGGATTAGGAAGATGTGGTATATATACACAATGGAATACTACTCAATATCACTTTTTCATTTTCATTAGTTATATATTCAGAAGCAGTATTGCTGGATCATCTGCAAATATGAACAGTTGTACTTCACTTCTAATTTGAAAGCCTTTTTGTTTATTTTTTCTTTCTGATAGCTACAGCTAGAACAGTCAATAAACATTCAAATAATTCATTCTGATTGCCACAGCTAGGACATTCAAAAAAGAGGTGGAATGAGTAGGCATCCTAGTCTTTTTTTCCTGATTTTAAAGGAAATGTTTTCTGCTTTTCATCTCTGAGTATGATGTAATCTATGGGTTTGTAAAAAAAAAAATGGACTTTCTATGTTCAAATATGTTTTCTATATATGAATTTTGATAACTTTTTATTACGAATGGATATTGAATATTGTAAATTTCTTCTTTGTGACTAAAGAGATGGTCACATGGTTTTTATTCATCTTTTTTATTAATATTGTGTATCTTGGAGTTCCCATCATGGCTCAGTCGTTAACGAATCCAACTAGGAACCATGAGGTTGCGGGTTTGACCCCTGGCCTTCCTCAGTGAGTTAAGGATCCGGCATTGCTGTGAGCTGTGGTGTAGGTTGCAGATGCAGCCCGGATCCCACACTGCTGTGGCTCTGGTGTAGGCTGGTGGTTATAGCTCCGATTTGACCTCTTGCCTGGGAACCTCCATATGCCATGGGAATGGCCCAGGAAATGGCAAAAAGACAAAAAAAAACATATTGTGTATCTTATTGGTGGATTGTGAAAATGAATCATCCTTGCATCCCTGGAATAAGTTCCTTTTGATCATCTTGTGTGATCCTTTTATGTTTTCTTGGATTTGGTTTGCTAATATTTTGTTGATAATATTTGCATCTGTATTTATCAAAGATAGTGACTTTTCTTTTTTTTTGTATTTTCTTTATCTGGTTTTCACATCAGTGTAAATGTGACCTCATAGAGTGAATTTGGGATTGTTTTGCCGCCTTCAATTATTTTTTTAAATGGTGTAGAAATGGTAAGTATTAACTCTTCCTAATATGCTTACAGGTAGAACTCACCTGTGAAGCCATCAAATATTGGGATCTTGTTTGCTGGGAGATTTTTTATATATACAAATTTAATCTTGTTGCAGTGTCTAATCAAATTGTCTCTTTCTTCCTGACTAAGTCTTGGAAACTTGTGTAGTTCTTGAATTTTGTATGTTTCTACTAGGTTGCTGAATTTGTTGCCATATAACTGTAGTATTTTCTTTCTCATAGTATTGTAGTCAAAGAAAATGTTTGAAATAATTTCAACTTTTTACAATTCACCAAGTCTTGATCTGTGGCCCAGATGTAACCTATCCTGAAGGATGTTCTGTGTGCACTTGAGAAGAACGTATATTCTGCTGCTTTGGGATGGCATGTTCCATAAACATCAATTAAGTCTATCTGGTCTAGAGTGTCAATGAAATACTGTTTTTCCTTATTGCTTTTCTGTCTTGATGATCTGTCCATTGATGTAAGATGGTCATTAAAGTCTCCCACTATTATTGTGTTGCTTTTGAATTCTCCTTTTATGGGTATGAACACTTTTCTCATATATGGTGGTACTCCTATATTGGCTGCATAGTAATTTACAATTTTATATCTTTTTCTTGGATTGATCTTTTGATCATTATGTAATGTATTTCTTTGTCTCTTGTGACTTTATTTTAAAGTCTATTTTGTCTTATATGACTATTGCTCTTCCCACTTTCTTTTGATTTCCATTTGACTGGAATATGTTTTACACCCCATCACTTTTAGTCAATCTGTTCCCTTCAGTCTGAAATGGGTCTCTTGTAAACTGCACATATATTGGTCTTGTTTTTATATCCATTCATCCAGTCTCTGTCTTTGGTTGGAGCATTTAATCCATTTAAATTCAATGTAATTATAGATAAGTATATACTTACTGCCAATTTCTTAATTGTTTGGATTGTTACTTTAGGTCTCCTGTGGTTTGTTGACTATCTTTACTGTTATGTTTGGATTGCTTTTTCTTTTTTATGTTTGTGCTTATTTTAGTTTGTTAGTTTGTTGTTCCCATTAGATTTTGCTATAACCATCTCTATGTACACATTTTTTTTTTTTTTGGTTGCTGGTCTCAATTTCAAATGTATTTTCAATGTTCTTAATTTGTCCTCTCCTCTTCTCATGGTTACTATTTTTACATCATAGTTATTAATGCAGATTTTCTACCTTTCTACTGCTTTTGCCTTTACCAGTGAGTTTTCTCATTTGAAGTTTTTTTGTATCTTATTATGGTTTACTTCTTTTCTGCCTAGAGACGTTCCTTTACTATTCATTACAGAGCTGGTTTGGAGGTGCTGAATTCTCTTATCTTTTGCTTATCCAAAAAATTTTTGATTGCTCCATCCAACCTGAGAGACTTCCTGGGTAGAGCATTCTTGGTTCTAGGTTCCTCCCCTTCATCACCTTCATCTTGCCACTCCCTTCAGCTTGAAGTTTCTGCTGAAAAATCAGCTGTTATCCTTAGAGGGATTACCTTGTAAGTTTATTGTTGTTGTTTTCTCTTGTGGCTTTTAATATTTTTCTTTGTATATAATTTTGGTCAGTTTGATTAGTATGTGTCTCGCTGTGTTTCTCCTTGGGTTTATCCTGTATGGGATTCTCTTTGCTTCCTCAGCTTGATTGTTTCCTTTCCCATATTAGGGAAGTTTTCAGTAAATTCCCTTCCAATATTTTCTCTTGTCCTTTTTCTCTCTTTTCTCCTTCTGGAACCTCTATGATACAAATGATAGTATGTTTAATGTTGTTCCAGAGGTCTCTTAGACTCTCCTCATTTCTTTTCATTTTTTTTCTTTATTCTTTTCTGTGGCAGTGATTTACATCACTCTGTCCTCCACCTCATTTATTTGTTTTTTTGCCTCCATTATCTTGCTATTGATTCCTTCCAATGTATTTTTCATTTCAGATATTGTGCTATTCATATAGTTTTCTTATTCTTTATATTTTCTAGCTCTTTGTTAAACATTCCTTGTAACTTTCTATCTGTGCTTTCATTATTTTTCCAAGATCTTAGATCATCTTTACTATTATCACTCTGAATTGTTTTTCAGGTAGATCATCTATCTCCTCTTCATTTAGTTGTTTGTGTGTGTGTGTTTGTCTTGTTCTTTCATCTGAAAGCTATCTCTTTGTCATCTCTTAATGTCAGCAGGCATGTAGATGCAGCCTCTAGTGCCAGCCTTGGAGTTCTCAATGGTGGTAGCAGCTAGTGTGTACCCAGAGCATGTGATGGGAGTACCAGCATCATGCTACCTCCTCTGGAGTTGGGTGGTTACTAGGAATGGGGTCTGTGAGAGAGTTGGCTATGGTTCATGTTTAATGGGTTGTTTTTACATTAGAGGGTTCAGCAGTGTCTCTTTTGACCTCTCCTGCCACCAGGTAGCTCTCAGGACTATTCCTCTTAGCTGGCAATGTTAGCAGCTGCTCCTCCAGTCCCTCTATTTTCTGGAAAGTGTTATAGCTGTGAGGGTGTCTTTCTGCAGTAACTAATTTTTTTGGCTGATCTAGGGAGCATTTTCCATAACTCCAAGGGTGAGGGCTGATCCCTAACTTGCTAAAATGCTCTGTCTGTAGCTGTAGGATCTGAACAGCTCCTCTGGTCCCACTCCCTATAGCCACCATGGAGCAGAATGTGTACCAGTGGCCCCTTCACAGCTCCTTTGGCCAGCTGTGTAATGTAAGCTAATTTTATGGTCCCCTGTCTAGCCATTGGCAGAGATCATGGAGCTCGTTCTAGTCGTGAGATCACTCTACCCACCCTCAGGCCTGTTTGTGACTCCTAGGGTAGTTTGCATAGTTTCCACAATCACTTTGCCCATTTGTTTTTCTTCACCTGCCCACTGGTCCATTTTTCTATTCCATTCATTTGTTGATGGACACTTGGTTTGCTTCTATATCTTAGCAATATATAATGTTTTACAAAAATTAAGGTGCATATATCGTCAAATTAGTACTTTTGTTTTCTTGGGTATATACTCAGAAGTGGAATTGATGAATCACATAGTAGTTATATATACACATATATATATATGTATATATATATATACACACACACACACACACACACACACACACACACACATATATGTGTGTGTGTGTGTGTGTATACTTTCCATACTGGTTTCCATACTGGCTACAACAATTTGAAATCTTAACAAAAGTGTATTAAGGTTCCCTTTTTTTCCACATTCTCCTCAAAATTTGTTATTTTCAGACCTTTTTATCATGGCCATTTTTGACAGATATGGGGCAATACTTATTTATTTTACTTTAGGTAACTGATTCAATAAAATGATTGTTATGATTCATGTCAGAGTTTCTGCCTATGTTTTCTCAGAAGAGTTTTATGGTTATTTGTCTTAAATCTAGGTCTTTAATTCATTTTGAGTTTATTTTTTATGTGGTGAGAGGAAATGTTCTAATTTCATTATTTTACATATAGCCATCCAATATTCCCAGCACTGCTTATTGAAGAAACTATATTTACTGTTTATTCTTTCCTCTTTTGTCACATATTAATTGGTCATAACGTTTTGGTTTTATTTCTAGGCTATTTTTTCCACTGATCTATATTTCTGTTTTTGTACCAGCATTATACTGTTTTGATTACTATAGTTTTGCAGTATAGCCTGAAGTCAGGGAGTGTTATACTTTCAGCTTTATTCTTTTTTCTCAAGATTACATTGGCTATTCAAGAACGTTTATACTTCCATATAAGTTGTAAGATTATTTGCTCTAGTTCTGTGAAAAATGTCATGGGTATTTTCATAGGAATTGCTTTAAATTTGTAGATTTCTTTGGGTAGTATGTCTATTTTTACTAATATTAATTCTTCCAAGACAAAAGCATGAGCTATCCTCCCATTACTTTGTGTCATTTTCCAATTCCTTCATTAATGTTTTATAGTCTTCATAGTATAGATCTTCTACCACTTAATTAAATGTATTCCTAGACAATTAATTCTATTCGATGTCATTGCAAATTGAATTCTTTAATTAATTTCTCTTTCTGATTATTCATTACCATTGACTAAAAAAAACCTGATTTCTGTATATTTATCTTGTATCCTGCAACTTTACTGAATTCATGTTTTTAGTTCTAATAGTCTTTTTGTTGAGACTTTAAGGTTGTCTATATATAGTATCACATCATTGGCAAATAGTGACTACTTTACTGCTTCCCTTCCAATTTGAATGCATTTTACTTATTTTTATTGCCTGATTGCTGTTGCTAGGACTTCTAATAGTATGCTAAATGGAACTTTAGGATTAAGAATCCTTGTTTTGTTCCTGATTTTAGAGGGAAATCTTTCATCTTTTTACCATTGTTATGATGCTAGTTCTGGGTTGGTCATAAATGGTCTGTACTATGTTAAAATATACTTCCTCTAAACCAACTTTTGTGAGAGTTTTTATCATGAATGAATGTTGAATATTATCTAATAGCTTGTCCTGCATCTATTTAACTGATCATGCAAGTTTGATCCTTCTTTTTGGTAATGTAGTGTTTCACATTAACTGATTTGTGGGTATCAAGAAATCCTTTCATCTTGGAATAAATCCTATTTGATTTCAGTGTATAATCCTCTTTATATATTGTTGAATTCTACTTGATTATATTTTGTCAAGAAGACTTCCAAATATCTTCATTAGAGGATACTGGCTTGTAATTTTCTGTAGTTTTTTTCCTGGTTTTTATAATCATAGTAATGTTTGCCTTCTCAAATAAATTTGGGTGTTTCCATCATCTTCAAATTTTGGACCAGTTGAACAAGAATGGCTATTAGCTCTTCTTTCTACACCCCTGTAAAGCTGTCCTATGGGAAACTACATGATACCACTTACAAAATTAACTCTAAATGTAAATGTATTAGACTTATACATGAGACCCAAAACTCCTGGAAGTAAACTTAGGAAAAAAGCTCCTTAACATTTATCTCAGCATATCTCTATATTTTACATATAACTCCAAAATCACAAGCACTAACAAAAAACTACAGTGGTACTACAACAAACTAAAAATTTCTGCACATCAAAAAAAAAAAAGAAAGAAAAAAGAAAAATCAGCCTATGTATATTGTGAAAATATTGTATCTAAAAAGGGTTATTTAAAATATATAAAGAACATATACAGCTCGAAAGGAAAATACAAAGAACACTTTAATAATGGGTAAAGGAATTGAATAGTTATCATGAAAATGTATTCAATATCATTGATTCAGAGAAAAGCAAATCAAAAGTACAATGAGCTATCACCTGGCACATGTTAAGCCATTATCAAAATTAAAGGGGCTAACAAGTATTGAAAGGATATAGAGAAAGTAACCCTTTTGAAAGGTTAGTATGAAAGTAAATAAGCACAACCACTATAGAAAAAGAATATATAGATTTCTGAAAAAAATTAAACATGCAATTACTACATAATTCAGCAGTCCCACTTCTGGATTTAAACAGTCCCACTTCTGGAAAATAAAAACAGGATCTCACAAAGATGTCTGTACTCCTATGTATATATATGTTGGCAATACTCACAATTGCCAACATATGATGACAATGCCAGTCAAAGCATGAATAGAGAAGAAAGTATACATTATATAAATATTCATAACATAAATTTCATCCATGAAAAGAATGTCTTGCCATTTGTTACCACCTGGATTAAACTTGATGGAATTATGCAAAATGAAATGAGTGAGTCCAAAAAGATAAAGGTGCATTGTACTACTTATACATGGATTCTTATAAAGCTAAACACATGGAATCAGATCATAGAATTAAGGTTTTCAGGGGCAGAAGTTTGGGGAATGCGGGTGATATTAGTCAATTTTACATATTCCCATTTATAAGAAGAATGAGTTCTGGGTATCTAATATATAGCCTAGTGATAACAGTTAATAACAATGTATTACATACCTGAAAAATGAATAAATCAAGTAGAAGAAAAATAATAAATTTGGAGGAGAATTAATGACATAAAGAACATGCAACAGTTTTTAAAAAATCTACAAAAATGGTAAATATCTATGATTCACAAAATTTTAGTCATGTTACTCCCCCCAAAATAGAGAAATCATTAACTAATAATATGAATATTAAAAGGGGGCACAACTTTGGATATACTGAATAATAAAAGGATAATAATGGAGCACTGTGATTGGCCACAAATTGGATAACCTAGATAAAATGGATAGTAACTTGACAATCTGTTACACAGGAAAAGTAGGTCATCTTGAAAGAGATAGTGAATCTTAAGTTCATATTGTGAAGTGAAAGTAGCATAAGTTTCTAACTTGAAAATTCCAACTTATGTGACTTTCTAAAAATCGTAAATGCATAAAAGAGAAGTAAGATCAGCAATTGCTAGTGGGGAAGAGAGAGTGGGAATAAGTTGATTATGTAAAAAAAAATAATAATTTTTAAGATGGATAAATTCTTCTCCAAATCATGGTGCATACATGACAGTATTGCATCTCTGATAAACCAAAAGGAGATTATAAATCAAGGATTGAACTTTAGTGTGTGTAAATTTTTAAAATTTATTTAAGATATCAAGATATTCAATAAGGAGTACTGACTATGACAAAAATGTAACTGAATTATAGAAATATATAATAATATACTTGAAATAGAGAGGTAAGGTGCTGATGTTAAGCTAGAAATGAGTAGAGTCTGGAAGACTAAAGACAAAAGATAAGGCATATATGTATTATACTGTAGTGATAAGATTGTTTTCCATGGGGCTATAGTTAAACAATTCAGTAATGGTGTATATAAACATTAGAATTTAAAAAAATGAAGTATATATAGATGGTGGGTGTTGGGGCCAGATTTGACAAGATTACAGTGGAAGCTTACAGATAAGTAGACGAAACAGCCTAGAAAGATCTATATGGCAAGGGCTTATATTTGTATACAAATCTAATCATTACAAACTCATGTTTATTAACTCATTTTAGTAATTGTACATGTTACATATTGCTACATATTGTCTTCAGTTTATATACACCTGTTAGTGTACGCACATTTATTTTTTCTCTGTCAGTTCTGAGGGCTTATAAACCATGACACCTCACAGTGCCATCAAGAACTTTTAGTGTCCAGCCCTTGGTTTCTAATAACCTTCTCTAATAAAAGTAACCAGACTTCATTGACAAAATATCAAATTTTATTATGGTGGTTGGAAATATTCATATGGACTGTAGCACCTTGTGGTTTCAGAAATTAAGGAAATTCTCAAAAAAAAAAATACTTGGTGGTTGTCAAAGGGAAAGAATCAACTACAAGATCTCCCCCAAACCAAAGCTGGAATGATTTGAGTAAGAAATTAAAATGATGCTGGATTACAACTTATTGTATAAAATAAATATCCATGTGTTCATACTGAATAAAAACAATTTAATGAACAAATTGATGATGGGGGAGGGACTTATTCCAGTGTGAAAGAACACTAAATAATTTATATATACCTTGCCTCAGTAAGGAGGAATGTAACTTCTGACTCCTTAAAATTTCCCCATGCATAGTGACTTCATCCCAAAGATTGCAATATGAAAAAAAGAGAGAGAAGAGAAACTTCAGAGTTCCTGTTGTGGCTTAGTGGGTTAAGAATCCAACATAGTCTCTGTGAGGATGAGATACATGTGCAGGCACTAAGGATATTTTCTAACTTATAGAACTAACAAAATTGTAGGAAATGAAAGACTGAGGCCAGGCACTATCAGAAAAATAAAGAGTCAATTTCATTTTTGAGAGTTTAATCTAATGAGAGATCTAGTCACTTGACATAAATATCTTAAAATGTCAATGTAGTCACATGTTTCTTATCCCAATTCTTTTCCAAATATACTTGAGCCATACACCAGGGTATATTTGTTGACTTGAGCTGCAATAACCAAATATCATAGACAGGGTAGATTAAACAACAGATACTTATTTTCTCACATTTTTGGAGGCTGGAAAGTGTATGATGAAATTGCTGGTTGATTTGGTTCTCTTCCTGTTTTGCAGAAGACTGACAGCTTTGTGTTCCCAAGACATTTTCTCACTGCTCATGACGAGAGGGAATCTGAACTCTGGTCTCTGCTTATTCCTATAAGGATACTTTCTTATTGGGTTAGAGCCCTACTTGTATGAACTAATTCTGAGACCTTTTCATAGCTACCAGTAGCAGAATTTGATAAAAGAGTGCCCTTCTCCTCAATATACCTGCCCACCCACAGGGGGAATTTGTTCCTTCCATCACCTCTATTTTAAGCTCTTTTGGATAGTGGTCCAGATTCCCAGTTTAGGAGTGATGCTTCTATCAGCAACATAGTAAGTTCCTTTTAACTGGAATCTAGTTATGTGCCCAAACATATGACATATTTGTTCTATGATGCAGGAAGCCAACTTGTGAAGGGCATCCACAGAGCCTGTTCACTTTGATTTCTAATTGAATGACTGAATGTAGTTCATGGAGGGTACTGTGTATTATTCTATGCTCATATATTGCACTTCCATTCTCAGGACTGCAGTACTTTTTCCCCCAGTTGCTAGGAATGTTTTTATCTGACACCTCTTTGTTAAAGTCTTTTCAAGGCATTTTTCTAGGTTGAGGAAACTGCTGAGCCTAGGATCATGTCCGTTCCTGGGGGCAGGCTGTATACAATCAATACCTAGTAGGAGGACAGTAGAAAGAAACCTCAAAACTGCCAGATAACTTGGAAGGGCCTACTCATAATTCTTTCTGTGATAGCTGTGATGTTTGTTGTGACTATATCACAGTTCAGCTTCTCACTGGGCCCAATTCTGCTTTCTCTACTCTAGGGGTATTGATTCAAAGAACACTATCCAATAAATTTCCTGAATGCCCATCTCTGTCTTAGAGTCTCTGTCCAAAGAATTACCAAGTGTATCTCTATTTTGGGGACCCAAGATAAGTTTGATGTTAAGTGGTTCTTGGTCTTTGTCTTCTTTGAAGAATTCAACAAGGAGACCAGAATGGACAAAAAGATGCAGAAGTTATTAGAAACATAATATGGAAGTGTGCACAGTCAATTTTCCAGAATTAGCTGGGCCCAATAGTGTTTCTTATATCACTTATATAACATTGGTTATTCCAGGTTATTTCTCAACAATCATCTTGCTTATGCCCACATTTCGTCTTTACTCAGGGTTTTACCTGGTGTGTACATGCATCTTTCAGCGCAATGGTTTCTGGGAGGTTGGCAGGACATATTATGGGCTGGTTCTTCCACCTCCTCCAGCACCTTCCCTAGACTGAAAAACCTGAGACAAATATCCTAAATCTATGCACATTTGTCAGTTGGAGGAATCCCCTTGGCCACGAGAATCAGAAAAATATGTGGAGTTCCTGTTGTCACTCAGCAGTAACAAACCTGACTAGTATCCATGAGCACACAGGCTCAATCCCTGGCCCCACTCACTGGGTTAAGGATCCAGCATTACTGTGAGCTGCAGTGTAGGTTGCAGACATGGCTTGGATCTGGTGTTGCTGTGGCTGTAGTGTAGGGTATCAGCTGTAGCTCTGATTTGACCCCTAGCCTGGAAACTTCCATATGCTGCAGGTGTGGCCCTTAAAAAAAAAAGAAAGAAAGAAAAAAAAACAGAATTAGAGAAATGTAGTTGCTTTGTCTTTTACCAGTCAGGATCCAATGCTACTGCTGGTGTCTTATCTGGAAGTATCTGAAGGAGAATTTTTGCTGCTCAGCCTGCATCCCAACTGTCTCCTACCTCACTTCCATGGATTGGGGAGGACAGAGAAGAGGGATATTTATTTCTCCTGCTTCCTGCCTGCTGGTATGTGGCTTGCTGCCTTTGCACTCCAGCTGGGTCATAACACCTATTAGATAGCCATTTTCATATAGTCTGTCTGTAAGACATCTGGAAACTACTCTATCCCCAAATGACTTCAGAAGGAGGAGTAGGGGGAAAAAATTTGTTCTAGATAGCATAGATTTTGGCAAAACTTCACTTTGGTTTGCCAGTATCTTGCCCACATTTTAATAAATATTCCATAAGTAATCTCAACTCAGCCACCTAAATTCACTGTACTTTCAGTTTTCTGATGGAGTTCTGAGTGTTATATCCATTTTCTCCTCTGACATGAAGCCTATCTGGTATTCATTCTAACATCTTCTGGATATCACAGAGTATTTTATTTACATTGGACAAAGTATGACAATGACAATGACAATGACAATGACAACCCTGTATTATTAGAGAATCCTTCTGACAAACCTATTAGCCCAGGCAGAGCAATACTCAAAACAGTAGAAGATGAAAACTTTATTGAAAATGACAATTACTCTCTTATTGAACTTTTTGCTGGAAACCTATTTAACATGTTGCACTGCATATAGTTAACTAGGAGCCTGAGGTTTACTCAGGAAATAATACAGCTTTCATTTAGGTGATTATTCATGTTCTAAAATCAGAGTAGGATTTCCACTTTAATAAGATTCAATATTCAAAGGAAGAACTGAAACTGAAATCTAGGATGCACTCCGTTTCTTAAACTAAATCATAATTATTAAAGCTCACCTGGGTTAAGCAATTGCTAATTCAAAATTTAAGTCAAAATTAATATTGCTCACCGCATGACAGGGCAATGAATTGAGAGACAAGGTGTTGGGACAGGAAATAGTGACTATTTGGAAAAGCAGCAGGCCAAGGAAATGGTGGGTTGGTATACCAAAAGAACATTCTACTGGAGTTAGAATTTGGGCTTCTTTTATAATAAAAGGGGAAGATTTGAGGCTGGTTGTTATAAACTTCTTGGTTTTGACCAGACCCTTGAGGGGATGTGATAATCCTTTGTTCTTACAGCTGCCCATATAGGTTTGGTCAGGATGTTTCTGTAAATACAGGTTTACAGGAAATCTCTATTTTGTAGAGAAAAACATCTGTCTTTTGTAACAAGGCAAATGTTACTTACTGTTCTGCAAATTTTTATCTCTATACAAAAGTGTTATACCTTTAAAGGTCAAACCTGTGTGGCAGAACCTTGAGAATAGGCAGTATTCTTTTACTTGCAGAGGCAGAATCACTAAGCAGACAACAGATCATAAGTTTGGAACTAAAGGAATAGATTCAATATGAAATCAGGTTTGTTCTTTTCTTTTGCACAATTACAATATCATATATTTTTAGAGAGGCAGCTTTTCCCATAAGATATTCTCTGAGAGAGGGCTTTTTTCTTTTTGGTATATTTATAGAATCAGGTATTTACAAGTGTTCTTTTCTTTTTGGTGTATTTATAGAACCTGGTATTTACAAGTGTTCTTAGACTACATAAAATAAGGAGTTAAGACCCAAGCTTTCCATAAAACTAAAAATATTAAAAACAAAATATAACAAAGCATGAATTCTGGCAAGCTTACCAGATATAATTCCAGTGCAAAGTGCTTGGATTTGTCATATGCCATCTTCTTTCACTGTTGTTGCTATTATCACAGACTTTATTATTTACATACAGACACATAAATTCTAAACTAAAATAAAATGCAGTAACATAAATAAAAACAAACTGATAATTATAACACAGAGTGATTCATTCAAATTTATTTCGAGGGAAAAACAGCTGGATTCTATGATGTTCTTTATTATTTCAAATGTTGTGTTAGACAATATGTGTGTTCTCAACAATAAGCTCACAATTTCCTTCCTTATCAAAGCATGGAAAAGTGATGCCAGAATCACACTAATTCATTTCTTCTTCTTTGCTTTGTTTTTTTAGGGCTGTACACATGGCATATGGAAGTTCCCAGGCTAGGGTTCGAATGGGAATTATGGCTGCTGGCCTTTTCCATGGCCACAACAATGTGGGATCCAAGCTGTGTCTGTGACCTACTCCACAGCTCACAGCAATGCTGGATCCTTAACCCCTGAGCAAGGCCAGTGATCAAATCTGTATCCTCATGGGTACTCACTGGATTTATTTCCACTGAGCCATGATGGAAATTTCCAATTCATTTATCCTTTAATTCATTTATAAATCATAATTTCTTTCCAAGGAAATTTATTTATAGTTTTTGTTTGCTTGTAAATGATTCTCTCTTATTTTAATGAATCACATTTTTCTGAAACAATGTAGAGAAGTATATTAAATTTATGTGAATCTTTAAAACGTCCTTGAAAATCTTTAGCATCCAAAGCTTCATGCCTAGGTAGCTCTGACATATTACTGAGATAGTATTTTTTATCAAAAGATGGCAATAGGTCATGCCCCTTGATAGAGATGCTAGATACTGACAGAAATGAATAGAATCAAAAAGTATAAAACAGCTTTCCTCCATCAAAAGAATTGCGTCAGGATAATGCTACTCAGAGAACATTCAAATTTACCCTGTTAGGATTCATCACTTTTATATTATATTGCTATGTCCAGCTAACTCTTAATATATTTTGTAAATAGTAATTTACTTATGAATTTTGAACTCCAAAAAAGCTACAATTATAGCACTTCTTCTTTACAGTTGTGAAAATAAAATTCTTTCTTTTATCCATCCCACTATCTAAAACTCTATATGCTAGGTGGCAAAGTCATAAATTAAATCATTTATAATAACTTTTCATTTGGTTAAATATATTATACGGGTGTTAACTATTTCATTTTTGCAGGACTAAATGATTAACCAAGACAGTACCCTGGGCAAAAAGATTTACAGTTTTAACATTGTTAAGGGAACAGTGACCGGAAAAATAGAGACAGGAAAATTATAGCCAATGTTTAAATTTTCTATAATTATAAGAAAGAGGAAGGAATATATTTGTCTTCTAATAGAATTGCAAAATGATGATTTTTGTAGTTTAAATTAAATATATCACAATTTTAGCACTATTCTGAGTAAACACACAATGAGAATAGAAGAAAAGATAATTAGAAATTCTCCAGTTTTTTGAAACTATAATAAAATCAAAAGAATGTTTCTTTTTCATAGCAGCCTATTTTCCTAACACTGCAATAGTCAATGTTGAGAATTCATTCTTTCATTCAATGCCAGTGTATATATTTTATTTGCAAGATAAGTTAATTCTTAATTTTAAGTTTCAATCCCACTTTGTATCCATAGCCATTTTTGTTAGAATTATTTCTCAGAATTATATTTTTGTACCTTACACACTCTTTTTCATTTCTGGAATATAATCTCTCTTGTATAATAGGAAAATATGGAAATTTTAATAAAATAAATAATTTAACATATCCTAATGCAGAGAAATATAATTATTTACCACTCATTTTATTTAATTGACAACTTTAGTTGATCTTACCATTAAGTATTATAAATAAAATATCATACTGACGGAGTTCCGTTGTGGCTCAGAGGTAACAAACTCATGTAGTATCCATGAGGATAAAGGTTTGATCCCAGACCCTTCTCAGTAGGTTAAGGATCCAGCATTGTCATGAGCTCTGGTGTGAGTTGCATATGTGATTTTGATCTGATGTTTCTGTGGCTGTGTCCTAGGCTGGTAGCTGCAACTCTGATTTGACCCCTAGCATGGGAACTTCCACATGCCACACCTGCAGCACTAACAAAAAAAAGCAAAAAAAATCATACTGACTAGTCAATTAGGTCCGTAATGATTTATTAAACTTTAACGTCACCTTAAAAATATATATGTATATTTAAATATGTATATATATATAATCCATTCATATAAAATTAAATTGCATACTTCTTAATAAGAAAATGTATTTGCTAATTTCAATATTCATGTAAGTTGTAATAATTCTCTAAAAACACCTAAATCTCTTGCATGATTAAACAAAAGATTAGCTAAAATTGCTATTTACGCCTTATATATCTATATTATCAAATTAATTAAAATATATTGTCAAAAATTTTATTTTTGTGTGTTTTTTTATTACTCACATGAATTTATCACATTTATAGTTGTATAATGATCATCACAGTCCAATTTCACAGGATTTCCATCCCACAGCCCAAGCACATCCCCCCACCCCCAAGCTGTCTCATCTGGAGACCATAAGTTTTTCAATGTCTGTGAGTCAGCATCTGTTCTGCAAAGAAGTTCAGTCTGTCCTTTTTTCAGATTCCACATGTCAGTGAAAGCATTTGATGTTGGTGTCTCATTGTATGGCTGACTTCACTTAACATGATAATTTCTAGGTCCATCCATGTTGCTAAAAATGCTGGTATTTCATTCATTTTAATGGCTGAGTAATATTCCATTGTGTATATGGACCACTTCTTTATCCACTCCTCTGTCGATGGACATTTAGGTTGTTTCCTTGTCTTGGTTGTTGCAAATAGTGCTGCAATAAACATCTGAGTGCATGTGTCTTTGCGAGTTGTGGTTTTCTCTGGATAGATGCCCAGGAGTGGGATTGCTGGATCAAATGGTAGTTCTATGTTTAGTTTTCTGAGGAATCTCTATACTGCTTTCCACAGTGGTTGCACCAATTTACAATCCCACCAACAGTGTAATAGGGTTCCCTTTTCTCCACTCCCTCTCCAGCACTTATTGTTTGTAGAGTTTTTGATGATATAGCCATTCTGGCTGGTTACACCAGACAGTATCTCATCGTGGTTTTGATTTGCCTTTCTCTAATAATGAGTGATGTTGAACATCTTTTCATGTGTTTTTTGGCCATCTGTATGTCTTCTTTGAAGAACTGTCTGTTTAGATCTTCTGCCAATTTTTTGATGGGTTTGTTTGATTTTTTTTGGTATGGAGGTGCAGAATGTGTTTATAAATTTTGGAGATGAATCCCTTGTCAGTTGATTCACTTGCAAAGATTGTCTCCCATTCTTTGGGTTGTCTTTTTGTGTTGTTTAGGGTTTCCTTTGCTGTGCAGAAACGTTTAAGTTTGATTAGATGCCATTTGTTTATTTTTGTTTTTACTGTCATCACTCTAAAAGGTGAATCTGAGAAGATGTTGCTGTCGTTTATGTCAGAGAGTGTTTGGACTATGTTTTCCTCTAAGAGTTTTATAGTGTCTGGTCTTACATCTAGGTCTTTTATCCATTTTGAGCTTATTTTTGTGTATGGTGTTAGGAAGTGTTCTAATTTCATTCTCTTATATGTGGCTGTACAGTTTTTCCTAGCACCACTTATTGAATAAGCTGTCCTTTCTCCATTGTATATTCTTGCCTCCTTCGTCATAGATGAGTCGGCTGTAGGTGTGTGGGTTTATTTATGGGCTTTCTATCTTGTTCCACTGATCTATGTTTCTGTCTTTGTGCCTGTACCATATGGTTTAGATGACTGTCGCTTTGTAGTATAGTCTCAAGTCCTGGAGACTGAGTCTCCCAGCTCCATTTTTCTTTTTCTGGATGTCTTTGGCTATTCTGGGTCGTTCATACTTCCAAACAAAGTTTAAACTATTATGTTCAAGTTCTGTGAAGAAAGTCCTTGGTAATTTGATAGGGATTGCTTTGAATCTGTAGATTGCCTTAGGTAGTATAGTCATTTTGATAATATTAACTCTTCCAATGCAAGAGCATGGTATATCTTTCCATCTATTTGTGTCATCTTTGATTTTTTTCATCCAGTGTGTTATATTATTCAGAGAACAGGTCTTTTGTCTCTTTATGTATGTTTACTCCTAGGTATTTTATTCTTTTTGATGCGATGGTAAGCGGGATTGCTTCCCTAATTTCTCTTTCTATCTTTCGCTGTTAGTGTATAGAAATGCCATTAATTTCTGTGTATTTATTTTGTATCCTAAGACTTTGCCAAATTTGTGGATGAGCTCTAATAGTTTTCTGATAGTCTTTAGGATTCTCTAGGTATAGTATCGTGTCCTCTGCAAATAGTGGTAGTTTTACATCTTCCTTTTCAATTTGGATTCATTTTATCTCTTTTACTACTCTGATTGCTGTGGCTAGGACTTCCAAAACTATGTTGAAGAGTAGTGGTGAGAGTGGACATCCTTGTCTTGTTCCTGATCCCAGTGGGAATTCTTTCAGCTTTTCACCATTGATAATGATGTTCACTGTGGGTTTGTCATATATGGCCTTTATGATGTTGAGGTAGTTTCTCTCTAAGCCCACGTTCTGAAGGGTTTTGATCAGAAATGGGTGTTGGATTTTGTCAAAGGCTTTTTGTGCATCTTTTGAGAGGATCATATATATGGTTTTTATTCTTCAATTTGTTAATGTGGTGTATCACACTGATGGATTTGTAGATACTGAAGAACCCTTGCATCCCTGGGATAAATCCCACTTGATCATGATGTACAATCCTTTGAATGGATTGTTGGATGCAGTTTGCTAGTATTTTATTGAGGATTTTTGCATCAATGTTCATCAGTGATATTGGCCTGTAGTTTTCTTTTTTTGTGGTATCATTGTCTGGTTTTGGCATAAGGGTGATGGTGGCCTCAAAGAATGAGTTTGGGAGTATCCCTTCCTCTGCAATTTTTTGAAATAGTTCCAGAAGGAGAGGTGTTAGCTCTTCTCTAAATGTTTGATAGAATTTGCCTGTGAAGCCATCTTGTCCTGGACTTTTGTTTGTTGGAAGTTTTTTAATGACAGTTTCAATTTCAGTTCTTGTGATGGGTCCATTCATCTTTTCTATTTCATCTTGGTTTGTACTTTTCTAAGAATTTGTCCACTTCTTCTAGATTTTCTGTTTTGTTGGTGGATAGTTGCATATAGTAGTCTTTTATGATCATTTGTATTTCTGTGATGTCCTTTGTTACTTCTCCTTTTTCATTTCTAATTTTATTGATTTGAGTCCTCTGTCTTTTTTGCTTGATAAGTCTGGCTAGGGGTTTATGAATTTTGTTGATCTTTTCAAAGAACCAGCTTTTCGTTTCATTGATCTTTTCTATGGTTTTCCTTGTTTCTATTTCATTGATTTCTTCTCTGATCTTTATGATTTCTTTTCTTCTACTAACTTCAGGTCTTGTCTGTTCTCTCTCAAGCTGTTTTAGATGTAAAGTTAGCTTGTTTATTTGGGCTTTTTCTTGTTTCCTGAGGTGGGCTTGTATTGCTATAAACTTTCCTCTTAGAATGGCTTTTTCTGTATCCCATAGGTTTTGGAGTGTCGTATCTTCGTTGTCATTTGCTGATAGGAATTTTTTAATTTCCTCTTTGATTTCTTCAGTGATCCATTGGTTGTTTAGTAGCATGTTGTGGAGTCTCCACGTGTTTGTGGTTTTTGCAGTTATTTTCTTGTTGTTGATTTTCAGTCGTATAGCATTGTGGTCAGAAAAGATGCTTGATAAGATTTCAATTATCTTAAAGTTACCGAGGTTGGATTTGTAGCCCAGGATTTGATCCATCTTAGAGAATGTTCCATGTGCACTTGATAAGAACGTCTATTCTGCTGCTTTTGGATAGAATGTCCTAAAAATATCTATTAAGTCCATCTGGTTTAATGCATCATTCAGGGCCTGTGTTTCCTTATTGATTTTCTGTCTGGTTGATCTGTCAATTGCTGTAAGTCGGGTGTTAAAGTCCCCCACTATGATTGTGTTATTGTCAATTTGTCCTTTTAAGGTTGTTAGCAGTTGCCTTACATATTGTGGTAAACTTATGTTTGGTGTGTAGATATTTAAAATTGTTATAACTTCTTCTTGGATTGATCCTTTGATCATTATGTAATGTCCTTCTTTGTCCTTTAAGATAGTCTTCATTTTAAAGTCTATTTTGTCTGATATGACTATTGCTACTCCAGCTTTCTTTTGATCCCCGTTAGTGAGAAATATTTTCTTCCATCCTCTCACTTTCAATTTTATGTGTCCCTAGAAGTGAAGTGGGTCTCTCGAAGACAGCATATATATGGGTCTTGTTTCTGTATCCATTCAGCCAGTCTATGTCTTTTGGTTGTGGCTTTTAGTCCATTAACATTTAAGGTAATTATTGATATGTATGTTCTTATTGCCATTTTATTAATTACTTTGGATTTGTTTTTGTTGCTCTTTTTTCTTCCCTTCTCTTCTTGTTCTCTCCTCTTCTGATTTGATGAATATCTTTAGTGTTGTATTTGTGTTGATTTTTCTTTGTTTGGGTATCAATTGTAAATTTTTGGTTTGAAGTTATTCTGAAGTATTGATGTAAGAGTCTATATGTATATGAGATTGTTTTAAGTTGTCTTAATTGCAAATTCATCTCCAGTGTCCTGCATTCGTACCCACCTCTTCTCAGGATTTCTGATTTTGGTGGCATAGTTGTGCATGGATGATTTTTATCTTTACTGTATATATACCTTTACTGGTGAGCCTTGTCATTTGTGGAATTTTTGTTTCCTGTTGCTGTCTTTTCTTTTCGGCCTAGAGAAGTTCCTTTAGTATTTATTGTAAGGCTGGTTTAGTGTTGCTGAATTCTCTCAGCTTTTGCTTATCTGCAAAGGTTTTAATTTCTCCTTCAAATCTGAATGAGAGCCTTGCTGGGTAGAGTAATCTTGGTTGGAGGTTTTTTCCTTTCATTATGCTGAGTATATCATGCCACTCCCTTCTGGTCTGCAGAGTTTCTGCTGAAAAATCTGCTGATAACCTTATTGGGGTTCCCATGTATGTTATTTGTTTCTTTTCCCTAGTTGCTTTCAAGATTTTCTCTGTCTTTAATTTTGGTCAATTTGATTAGTATGTGTATCGGTGTATTCCTCCTTGGGTTTATTTTATATGGTACTCGTTGTGCTTCCTGGATTTGATTGAATGGTTCCTATCCTTTCCTATGTTAGGGAAGTTTTTGGCTATTATCTCTTGGAATATTTTTTCTGTCTCCTTCTCTCTCTCTCTTCTCCTTCTGGCACCCCTATAATATGGATGTTGGTGCCTTTAACGTTGTCCCAGAGTTCTCTGAGACTCTCTTCATTTCCTTTCAATCTTTTTTCTCTTTTCTGTTCTGCATCTGTAATTTCTTCTAATCTCTCCTCCACCTCACTTATTCATTCTTCTGCCTCCTGTATTCTGCTGTTAACTGCTTTTGGTGAATTTTTTATTTCCGTTATTGTATTTTGCATGTCTTCTTGTTTAAGTTTTATATCTTGTATCTCTTTGCTCAGTGTTTCCTGTAAGTTATCCATCTTTGCCTCCAGTTTATTCCCAATGTCTTGCATCATCTTCAGCATCAACAATCTAAAGTCTTTTTCCTGGAGGCTAAGAATCTCTTCATCACTTAGCTAATTTTCTAGGGTTTTTCCTTTCTCCCTCATCTGAGCTATAGTTCTCTGTCTTTTCATTTTTATAGGTTTTTGGTGTGGTGACCTTTTTACAGATAATAGAGTTGTAGCCTCTCTTGCTTCTGGTGTCTGCCCCCCTTGTGGCTGAAGTCAATATGGGAGCTTGCTGTAGGCTTCCTGATGGGAGGGGCTAATGCCTCCCCCCTGGTAGGTGGAGCTGATTCTAATCCCTCTGGTGGGTGGGCTTAGTCTCTGGATGGGATTAGAGGAAGCTGTGTGCCTGAGGGGTCTTTAGGTAGCCTGTTTTCTGAGGGGCAGGGCTGTGATCCCACCTTGATTGTTGTTTGCTCTGGGGCTTCTCAGCCACTGACTGACTGAAGGTTGGGGCCAGATTTTCCCAAAATGGCCACCTCCTGAGCAAGACACGCTGCTGAATATCCCCGAGAGCTTTGCTTTCAATGTCCCTCCCTCACAACAAGCCACATTCACCCCTGTTTTCCCATGATGTCCTCCAAGAACTGAAGTCAGGTTTAACCCAGATTCCTATGGAGACTTTGCTTTGCATGTGAAAGTCTGTGTGCACCTTTTAAGAATAGGATCTCTCTTTCCCCCAGTCCCATGGAGCTTTTGCACAGGAGCAAAAGCCACACTGGCCTTCAATGCCAGATGCTCCAGGGTCTCTTTCTCCCAGTGCCAGATCCCCGCATGTGAGAGTTTGTTGTGGGGCTCAGAACTCTCACTCCTGTAGGTGAGTCTCTGTGAACCAGTTAGTTTCCAGTCTGTGGGTCTTCCCATCTGGGTGGTATGAGGTTGTTAATATAGTGAAATCGCCCCTCCTACCTCTTGATGTGGCCTCCTCTTTGTCTATGAAAACTTATACTCTAAAATTTTGACAACCGAGAAGAAATGGATGAATTTATAGAAAAATGCAGTCTTCAAAGACAGAATAAAAAAGAAACACACAGTCTGACTGACTGATCACTAGTAGTGAAATTGAGTTAGTAATCAAAATACTCTCAGAAACCAAAGTCTGGGAGGCTCCACAGAGGAAATATACCTAACATATATAGGATTTCATCCTTTTCATGCAATTTAATCATTTTGCATTTACTATATAGTTTCCTCTCACAATTTATTAAATTTTTTGTCTTTCCCATTGAATATTCTTGCTTCTTTGTTAAATATTAGTAGACTGTACATGTGTGAGTTAATTTATGGTATCTAAATTCTGTTCCATTTGTCTATTTGTGTATTTATGCCAGTGCTATAGTCTTTTGGTTACATTACTATACCTTGATAAAATTTGAAATCAGGGTTTATGATGCCTCTAGCTTTGTTGTACCTTCTAAGGATTACTTAGTCCACTGTTATTTTTATCTTATCTTTCATGGGTGCATATAAATGTCAGAATTGTGCTTTCTATTTCAATAAAAATTCCAGTAGAAAGTTGATAGGTATTTATTGAATCTAAAGATGAATACCTGTATTTGGATATTTAACAATATTAATTCTTTTGATCCAAAAAATACCCAGGATATCTTCCTGTTTATTTGTCTCCTCAGTTTCTTTCAACATTTTGTATTTTCAGTGTAATCCTCCTTTCTTAAGCTTATTGCAAAGTCTTATTTTTTATGCTAAGGTAAATGACATAATTTCTTTCCTTTTCAAATGTCCTATTATTAGTATGTCAATGAACTAGTGATTTAGTATGTTGACTTTTATTTAAAGACTTCACTGAATTATTGTAAATACTAACAGATTTTTAGTATATCCCTTGGGATTTTCCATACATAAGATTATAATATCTGCAGAGAAAATTTTACATTTTTTCTTTATGATTTGGATGCCTTTGTTTTTATTCCCTCATTGCTCTTTCTAGAATTTCCCATTCTATGCTACATACCAGTTATATGAGAAGTAACCTGATCTTGTTCATAATTTAAATGGAAAAATTTAATCTTTAATCATTGAATATGTTGTTAGCATTGTCTTATGTGTAATTTATTATGTTGAAGTACATCCTTCCACATAATTTGTTGAAAATTTTATTATGAAATTATATTAAATTTTGTCGAATTATTTTTCTTCATTTATTGAGATGATCATATAAATTTTATCTTTAATTCTAGTAATGTTATATGTCACATTTATTGATGAGTGTTTGTGAAAGAGGCTTTTATCTGAGGTATAAAATCTTAACTAATCATGCTATATGATCTTATTAATATTCTGTTGAATTCACCTTGCAGGTATTTTGTTGAGAATCTTTGCATGTATATTCATCATGGATATTGGACTATAGTTTTCTATTCTATTAGTATCCTCATCTAGCTTTTGTATCAGGGTAATGCTGGCCTCATATAATGCATTCCAACTGTTTCTTTCAGTTCAAATTTTAGAATTGTTAGAGGATTGTTGTTAATTCTTCTTTAAACAAATTTTAACTGAAGCATAGTCAATTAAAAATTTTTGCTGGTGTCAAATATATAGCAAACTGCTTCAGTTTTATGTATATATAAATTTATATGTACAAATTATCAGATTTGTTTAAATAATAAGTATTGAATACAGTTCTCTGTGCTATGTAGAAGATCCTCATTGTAAATGTATTTCATATAGAGTAGTGTATCTATGTCAATCCCAAATTACTAATTTATCCCTCCTCCATTTCCTCTAGGTTAACCATAGGTTTATTTTCTATATCTGTAAGTATATTTCTGTTTTGTAAATAAGTTCTCTTGACCTTTTTTTTTTAGATTATATGTATGAGTGATATATGATTTTTGTCTTTCTATGTCTGATTTATTTCACTTATCATGATAAACTCTAGGTACATCCATGTTGCTGCATATGGCATTATATTTTTTTGTGGCTGAGTGATATACCATTGAATGTATATATACACCACATCATCTTTATTCATTAATATTTTGTGGACATTTAGCTTCCATGCTTTGGCTACTGTAAATTGTGCTGCTATGGATATTGGAGTGCATGTACCCTTTCAAATTATATTTTGTCTGGATATACGTCCAGGAATGAGATTGCTGGATCTTATGATAATTCTATTTTCAGTCTTTGAAGGAACCTGCATATTGTTCTTCCTGATTTATTCATGAGAGATTGAAACTTTTTATTAACTTGTCCATTTTTGCTAAATTGTCCCTTTTATTGGTGTGTAGTTGCTCATAATACACTTTTCTGATCCTTTATGTTTCTGTGGTGTTGGTGGTAGCACTACTTTTCATTTTTGTTTTCATTGATTTGGTCACTCTTTTTTTCTTAATGAGCCTGGCTAAAGGTTAATCAACTTTGTCTATCCTTTTAAGAGCCAGATGGCAGTTTAACTGCTCTTTTCTACTTTTTTCTCTATTTAATTTATTTATGTTCTGATCTTCATGGCAGCTTTACTTTTACAGTCTTTGGGTTTTGTTTGCTCTTTTTCTAGTTGCTTTTGGTATAAGGTTAGATTTTTCTTGTTTCTTGAATAAGTTCGTATTGCTATAAACTTGCTTCTTAAAACTGTTTTTGCTGTATCCCATAGGTTTTTGATCACGGTGTTTTCATTTTCATTTCTCTAGGTATTTTTTTTTTTGACTTCCTATTTGTTTTCTTCATTGGTATATTTGTTGTTTAGTAGCATATCATTTAGACTCCACATGTTTATATTTTTTTCAGATGTTTTCTTGTGGTTGACTTCTAGTCCCTTAGTGTCATGGGCAGAAAAGTTGCTTAATATGATTTTAACTTTCTGAAATTTACTAAGACTTGATTTGTGGCCCACATGTGATCTATCCTGGAGAATGTTCCATGTGCACTAGAAAAGAATGTGTATTCTGCTGCTTTCAGTTGGAATATTTTAAAAATATCGAGCCCATCTTGCCTAATGCGTCATTTAAGGCTTCTGTTTCCCTATTGCTTTTCTGTGATCTGTGCAGAATGGGAGATCTGTCCATTGATATAAGTGGGATATTAAAGTCCCACCACTATTATTGTGTTACTAAAGAATTCTCCTTGTATGGTTATTAACAGTTGCCTTATGTATATCCTATCTTGGGTCCATATATATTTACAATTACTATGTCTTCCTGGATTTATCATTTGGTCATGATATAATGTTCTCATTGCCTCTTGTAACGGTCTTTATTTTAAAGATTATTTTATCTAAGTATCGCCACTCCAGATTTCATTTGATTTCTATTTGCATGGAATATTTTTCTATCCCCTCAACTTTCGGTCTATATGTGTCTCTAGATTGAAATGAGTCTCACATAGGCAGCATATATGCAGTCTTATTTTTTTGGACTCATTTAGCCAGCCTTTACCTTTTGTTTGTAAAGTCAATTTACACATAAGGGAATTATTAATATGTATGTTCTCCTTATCATTTAGTTAATTATTTTGGGTTTGTTTTGCAGGTCTTTTTTTTTAATTCTTGTATTCTCTTATGATTTGATGGCTATCCTTAGTCTTATATTTGGATTTCTTTTCTTTATGTGTATATTTTACAGATTTTTTTTTTTGTTTGTGATTGCCTTGGGGATTTTGTATTTTGTATAGCAATCTACATAAATATGTGCTTAAGTTGCTGATCTCTTAATAAAATTTGTTTTATATGCCCATTATTTGTACTGTTCTTCCCTCACAATTACTGTTTTTGATATTATATTTTACAGCTAATAGTTCTATGTATTGATTAACTGCTTATTGTGGATAAAGATGATTTTTGTCTACAATTGTCTATAACCTCTCTACTAGTTTTGTGTGTGGACGATTTCCTATATTTACTATAATTTTACCTTTACCAGTGAGATTTTCTATTTTATCATTTTCTTGTTTCTAGTTGCAGCCTTTTCTGCTCCACTTATAGATATTCCTATAGCATTTTTTGTAAATCTGGTTTGTTGGTGCTAAATTCTTTTAGCTTTGCTTGTCTAAAAAGCATATGAAAGCTGAATGAGGAACTTACTGTGTAGAGTATTCTTGGTTATAAGTAATTTTTTTTCACCACATTAAGTATATCATGTAGGCTTTCCAATACCAGCATATAAGTGGCTCAGGCTCCTATCATATTGTTTTTGACCTTGGTGCTGGTGCTTGTGAGATTTTGTGTGCGACTTTTAAGAGTGAAATATTTATTTCCTCCAGTCCTGTAGCACTCTTACAATCAAGCCCCAATAGCCTTCAAAGCTGAATGTTCTGATGGCTCATCCTCCCTATGCCAGACCCTCAGTCTGTGGGTTGTTGTGGGATTCAGAAGACTCACTCTTATGGGAGAACCTCTGTAATGTAATTATTCTCCAATTTGTTGGTTGTCCACCCAGGGCATGTAGAATTTGATCATATCACAAGTCCATCCCTCCTACATGTCTTGTTGTGGTTCCTTCTTCCTTAATGCCCTTAGTTGTAAAAGATCTTTTCTGGTAGGTAACAGTTTTTCTCATCAATGTTTGTTCAGCATTAATTTGTGATTTTGGTATGATCCTGATAGTGAGTTTAGGGCCCTTCTACTTCACTGTCTTGGCCACTTTCCCTGGATCCAGTACATGGAAGCCACAATCTCCATTCTGTTATTGGGCCTTGGTATAGCCAGGCTTCCTATGTACTGGTGATGATAAGGCCTCTTCTTCTCCATTCTCTTTGCATTCTTTGACTTTTGGTAGAAGTCAAAAGAAAAACCATCTGGTCTTGAACTGCTTTTTTTGGTAAGTTTTTTGATACTGTTTTAATCTTATTACTTGTTAGATGTCTTTTTAAAAATATTCTAATTCTTATGATTTATTTGTGATAGGTTGTATATTTCTAGGCATTTATCCATTTCTTGTAGATTAATCAATTTTTGACACAATTGCTTATTTAATAAATCTTTGTATTTCTTTTATGTCCAGTTATATATTCAATATCATTTCTTATCTAGTTGATTCAATATTCTTTCTTTCTTTCTATCTATTAGTCTAGGGAAATATTTGTCGATTTTATTTTTTAAAAGAACTATTCAGTTTTATTGATCTGTTCTTTTCTCTGTTTTATTTATTCCTGATTTTTGTAATTTTCTTCCATTTCCTAAATTTAGGCTTTTTCTTGTCTTTTTAGGGCTGCACCCACAGCAGTTCCCAGGCTAGGGGTCAAATTGGAGTTGTACCTGCCAGCCACAGTAATGCCAGATCTGAGCTGTGTCTGTATTCTGAACCACAGCTCATGGAAATGCCAGATCCTTAACCGACTGAGTGAGGCCCTGAATTGAACCCACACTCTCATGGATACCATTGAGGTTTGTTATCACTGAGCCACGATAAGAACTCCCAACTTTGTCTTTTTAATCTAGTTTCTTTAGGTATAATTAGATCATGTATTAGTAACATGTCTCTTTTTTTCTCCCTGTAGTTGTCTATTTCTATATATTTTCATCTTAGAAGTGAATTTGGGAGTTCCTGTCATGGCTCAGTGGTTAACGAATCTGACTAGGAACCATGAGGTTGTGGGTTTGCTCAGTGGGTTAAGGATCTAGTGTTGCCTTGAGCTGTGCTATAGGTCACAGAGGCGGCTTGGATCCCACGTTGTTGTGGCTGTGGCATAGGCTGGCAGCTACAGCTCTGATTAGGCCCCTAGCCTGGGAACTTCCATATACTGTGGTTGCAGCCCTAGAAAAGGCAAAAAAAAAAAAGTGACTTTGAAGTCTCCCAAAGCAATCAAAATAACACAAGAATAAACAAGTTGGAACTAATGAAACTTATAAACATTTACATAGCAAATGAAACCATACATTTTTAAAAAGGCAACCTCTGCCCTGGGAGAAATTATTTGCAAATAATGTGACAGATAAGGGATTACTTTCCAAAATATACAAACAATTCATCCAACTCAAAAGCAAAAGAATAAACAAACCAATCAAAATGGACAGAAGATATAAATAGACACTTCTACAAGGAAGACATATAATTGGCAAAAAGTTCATATAAAGATGCTAATTATCAGGTAAATTCAAATTAAAACTACAATGCACAACCATCTCACAAAGCTCAGAATGGCTATCATTAGAAGTTCCTGTTGTGGCTAAGCAGAAAGAAAGCTGAATAGTATCCATGAGGATACTGGTTCAATCTCTGGCCTCACTCAGTGGGTAAGGATCCAGCATTGCTATAGCTGCAGTGTAGGTCAAAGGTGCAGGTTGGATACCATGTTGCTGTGGCTGTGGTGTAGGCTGGCAGCTGAAGCTCAGATTTGACCCCTAGCCTGTGAATTTCCATATGCTGTAAATGTGGCCATAAGAAGAGAAAAAAATGGCTATCATTAAAATGTCTACAAATAAAAAATGCTGGAGGAAATCTGTAGAAAAGGAACACTCCTTCACTGCTTAAAGGAATGCAAATGGGTATAACTGCTATGGATGACAGTACAGGAGATCCTCAAAAAACTAAAAATAGAGGTGTCATATGATCCAGCAAAACCCACTCCTGGACATATACCTAGGCAAAACTGTAATTCAAAAAATGCATGCACTCCTGTGTTCACAGCACCACTGTTTATAATATCCAAGGCATTCATCAACAGAAAAATGATAATCAAAATTTGGTACATATATACAGTGGAATTCTACTCAGCCACAAAACATAAATAATGTAATTTGCAACAACATGGCTGGATCTAGGGTTAGGATGGACATAGGCTTTAGGATTATCATACTAAGTGAAATAAGTTGGAAAGAGAAAGACTAATATCATATGCTATCATGTATTCATGGAGTCTAAAATATGACACAAATGAGCATATCTCTGAAACAAAAACAGAATCATAAATATAGAGAACAGACTTGGGGTCTGGGGAAGGGGAGGAATTGGGAGTTTCAGATTAGCAGAGGTAAACTATTATATATAGGGATGGATAAACAAAAAGGTCTTACTGTATAGTACAGGGAAACATATTCATTATTCTTATGATAAATCATAATAGAAAAGAATATAAGAAATAATATATAAATATGTATAACAATCACTTTGCTGCACCAAAGAAATTTCCCTAACATTGTAAATCAACTGTAATTCAATACAATAAAAAAAGAAAGGATTTTGGTATATCCCACACATTATGATATGTTGTGCATTTATTTTCATGTCTTCCAAATAATTTTGACTTCTCTTTTGATTTTTTTTCTTTGACCTGTATTGGATTTAAAAGTATGTTGTTGAATTTATGTATAATTATAGATTTTCTGGTTTAGAACTTATTTTTGATATATTGTTTCATACCATTGTGGTACAATAATAGTACTTTGTATAATTTAAATCTTCTTATCTTTGATAAGGCCTGTTCTATAACAAAACTAATCTATTCTAGAGAAAATTCTGTTTTCTCTTAAGAAAAAATGTGTATTCTATTGCTGTTGGCTGGAATTTCCTTAAATATCTCTTAGGTCTGCTTTGTCTAGATAATGTATGTCCCATATTTCCTTAATGATGTTCTATGCCTTTTGCTTGGAGAATGTAATACATTTATATTTAGAGAAATTATTGATAGGCAAGAACTTTCTATACTATCTTGTTCATTGTTTTCTGGCTGTTTTGTAGTTTCCTTCTTCCTATATTCCACTTTTTCTTACTCTCTTTGTGAATTAACATATTCCATGGTGGCATACACTGTTTCCCTTCTTTTTATTTTCTATGAGTGTTTTGTTGGTTTCTGCTTAATGGTTGCTTTGTAGTTCTAATAAAACATTTATAATAGTCTGTTTTATGTGATAACAACATAAATTTGATCACATTAAAAAGCCTTATCCTTTTACTTCTTACTCTCTTATGTTTTAATGTCATAAATTGCCTCTTCTTTATTGTGTGTATAATAGTAAATTATTTTTAACTATAGTTATTTTAAATATTTTGTTCTTTATACTATACTAATAGTCTATATACTGTACTATATGTACCATATACTATACTTAAGTGATTAAACATAACCTTATTATAGTGTTATTGTGAATTTGACTATATACTTATCTTTAGCATTATAATTTCAGATATTTTCATGTTACTAATAATAAATATCTTCTTCATCTTGAAGAACTTTCAGTAAGTCTTATAAAATATGTTTACTGATTATGAATTAACTAAGTATATTTGTTCAAGATTTTTTTTTATTAATTTTACCTTCATTCCTAAAAATCATTTTTGTGGGAAAATTATACTTTCACAGCAGCATTTTAGCACTTTTATGCTCACTGAATTTAGGAGAGAAAATGTTGAACAAAGCAAGATTTCAACAAAGAGGTAAAAATTATTAAAAATTACTGACAGAAGTAGAGAGGAAGATTTTAATAATAGATCTAAAAAAATTAATGGAGGTCTTCAAAAGCAAACCAAAATAAGCAGGAAAATAAATACTGGAAAACTGATGGAAAGTTCACTGAAAATTATTTGGTCAGAGAAACAAAAAGGGGAATAAAAAGGAGTAAAGAGATAGCTCAAGGGACTTATAGATAGCAATAAATGTCCCAATCTACAAAGTATGGGAGTATCAGAGGAGGAGAGAGACAAAAATTGGACAGAAATCTTATCCAAAGATAATTTATAAACATTTTTTCCAAGCTTGGAATAGAAATACACATACAGATCTAGGAAATACGAAGGACATATAAAAGAAATAGAAGAATTCTGGGAGTTCCCGTCGTGGCGCAGTGGTTAACGAATCCGACTAGGAACCATGAGGTTGCGGGTTCGGTCCCTGCCCTTGCTCAGTGGGTTAACGATCCGGCGTTGCCGTGAGCTGTGGTGTAGGTTGCAGACGCGGCTCGGATCCTGCGTTGCTGTGGCTCTGGCGTAGGCCGGTGGCTACAGCTCCGATTCGACCCCTAGCCTGGGAACCTCCATATGCCGCGGAAGCGGCCCAAGAAATGGCAAAAAGACAAAAAAAAAAAAAAAAAAAAAAAAAAAAAAAAAGAATTCTGAACACACCTATAAGTCATGTGGTCATTGAAAGAGCAACCAAGATCCTTCCAACAACAAAAACGTCAAAGACAATATGGCTTCCCTGGTACATTCTGTGAAATATTCAAAAAAATAATGTCAGTCTTTCTCAAACTCTTCCCAAAAGTTAAGAGGATAAAACATTGGCATACTTATTTTGTGAGGCTCATGCCAAAGTCAGAAAAAGGTACCACAGAAAAGAAAATTCAGGTCAATATCCCTTATAAACAAAGATGCAAAAATTCTCAATAACATGGTAGAAATTTGATATAAACTTGACACTGAAAATGATTTACACCATGAAAAAACAGAATTTATCCTTGAGATTCAAGACTGCTTTAACATATGAAAAATCAATTAGTATGATACATCACATTAAGAGACTAAATAATAAATATCACATGATTTAAATAGATGTAGAAAATAAGCATTTAAAATTTCAGTACTCTTTGATAATAAACATTCTCAACAACTAGAATCAGAGGGATCTGTCACAACAAAATAAATGTCGTATATGACAAGCCCACAACTAACATCAGACTTGAGCTTTTCCACTGAGATCAGGAACAAGGTAAGAATGCTCTTTCACCACATCTATGAACCATAGTAATAAAAGTCTTTATCCAGAACAATAAAGGAAGAAAAATGAATTAAAAAGTATCCAAATTAGGATCAAAGAAGTAAAATATTGTCTGTTTGCAGATGACATGATCGTATGTGTAGAAACCATAGAGACACCTCCAAAACACTGATAAAACTAACAAACAAAATCTGTAAAGTTGTAGGATACAAAATCATTCAAATTCAGGAGTGTTGGAGTTCCCGTCGTGGTTAACGACGTGGTTAACGTGGTTAACGTGGTTAACGAATCCGACTAGGAACCATGAGGTTGCGGGTTCGATCCCTGCCCTTGCTCAGTGGGTTAACGATCCGGCGTTGCTGTGAGCTGTGGTGTAGGTTGCAGACGGGCTCGGATCCTGCATTGCTGTGGCTCTGTCGTAGGCCGGCGGCTACAGCTCCGATTAGACCCCTAGCCTGGGAACCTCCATATGCCGCGGAAGCGGCCCAAAGAAATAGCAAAAAAAAGAGACAAATTCAGGAGTGTTTACATATACTAATAATAAATTGCCTAAAAATAATTTGGGGAAAATTTTATTTATAATTGCATAAAAAAATTTTTCCAGAATAAATTTCCCAATGTAAATGAAAGACTTCAAAACATTGAGAGAAAGTAATCAAGACAAAAATAAATAAAAAGACATTTAGTGTTTAATGATCAGATGACTCATATTTTAATGTCTTCATTACTCAAATATATCCACAAGTTCAATGCAATCCCTAAAAAAATTCCAATACCATTTTTTTATAGAAATAAAAATAATGAATAAAAATAATTCTGAAATTCATATGGAACTTAAAAAAAAGCTAAAGTAGCCAAAAAAATCTAGAAAAGTAGAACAAAGCATCTTTTCCTTATTTCAAAATATATTTACAAAGTTATAGTAGTTAAAACTTTATGGGACTTACCTAGTGGCATTCTCACTGTAGTGGCTGGGGTTCATTCTCTGGCCTAGGAAATTCTTCATGCCATGGGTGAGACCATAAAAAAAAAAAAAAAAAAAAAAAAAAAAAAATGAAGCAAATACATCGTGTTACTAGAACAAAGGCAGACACATTGACCAATGGAATAGAAAAGAGAGCCATATATAAATCCACATATATATGGTCAACTAATATTCTACAAGGTGCCAAGAGTACACAATTAGGAAATGGTGGCTATCTCAATAAATTGTTTTGAGAGCATTGGATATCTACATTCAAAAGAATGAAATTGACACCTCATATTACACAATACACATGCATCACCTAAAAATCAGTTTGTTTACAACTTAAAGCTAACACCTCAAACTGTAAAACTCCTGAAAGGATATCTTCTTGACATTGGTATTGGCAGTGATTTCACGGATATGACTCCAAAAGCATAGGAAACTGAAGCAAAATTGATAAGTAGGACTCGTGTTAATGAACATCAAAATTAAAAGAGCTATCACCTTATACTTGTTATGATGACTGTTATTTTAAAAAAATTGTGCCATGGAAAATTAAAAATAAACTCATGTGTGATCAGGCAAACACACATTTGACTATTGCTCCAGAAGAATGGAAATCAGGTTCTCTAAGAGCTATAATCACCTGCATGTTCACTGGTACACTGTTCACAATATCCAAAATATGGGAAACCTAAGAGTACATAAATGGAGGAAAAGATAAATAAAGTGTGGTATTCTTGTACAATGAAATACGTTCAGCCTTAAAAATCAGTATTTCCCATTGTGGTGCAGCAGAAATTATTCTGACTAGTATGTATGCGAATGTGGGTTTGATCCCTAGCCCTACTCAGTGGGTTGGGGATCTGACATTGCTGTGAGCGATGGTGTAGGTCTCAGACATGGCTCTGATCCCACATTGCTATGGCTGTGGTGTAGTCTGGCAGCTGTAGCTATGATTTGACCCTATCCTGAGAAATTCATATGCTACGGCTGCAGCCCTAAAAAGGTAAAAAAAAAAATCTGCAATGTGCATCAACATGGATGATCTGGAGACATTAGACTAATTGAAATAAGCCAATCAGAGAACAAATATAGTATGAGTCCACTTATATGAAGTATCTACAACTACAATACTCAAACTCATAGAAGCAAAGATGAGAATGGTTGTTGCCAGAAGGTACTGAGGGGGAGAAGTTAAAAGATGTTAATTAATGTGTACAGCATTTTAATACTCAAAATGATTTAGCTCTAGAGAGCTGATGTTCAGCATTTGAATCCATAGATTAGAGACTGTATTAGATAATAATCTAGGAATAGAGTAGGTGATATAAAAGAATATTAATGAATTATTTTAAATGATTATTAACTTTGACATTATGTTTCTTATTTGAAATTCTTTGTATGTGAGAACACGTATGTTTTATATGAAAATATCATTGACATAATTTGCAAATCTACATTAAAAACAGTATAAACTGGGAAATAAAAGATGCATTCTTGTTTTAAAGGATAAAGCACAGATTATAAAGAATGCTTAATGACTTAAATACTGTTCCATACTGATTACTCTAAATTTATGTCTGTATACCACATCACTTCCTGAAGCATATGTCTTTATGCTCACTAGTTAATTTCAACCTTTGGTTTCCATATATATATAAATTTTGGCTTAATTCAATCTTGATATTTTATTGATGCAATTCAAATTTTGTAACTTTTTTCAGCATTTTACTTATATTAATCTGTAGATTAAATAGGATTTCTAATTTACATATACTAAATTACAATGGCTATACTTAGTTGACTTTTTTAATAAATCATTTAAAGTTAATTTTTGAAAAATATGGGGTTTAGAAGTACTGTCATTGACTATCTACATATAACTTTCTTTTCCTTTTTACAGTGGCATCTGAGACATATGAAAGTTCCTAGGCCATGGATTGAATCAGAACTGCAGTTGAGGCCTATGCCTCAGCCACAGCGATACTGGATTCAAGCCACATGTGTGACCTATGCCACACCCTGTGGCAACACTGGATCCTTCACCCACTGAGTCAATCCTGGGATCAAACCCACATCCTCACTGAGACAGCATTGGGACCTTAGCCCACTGGGCCACAATAGGAACTCCCACATAACTTTTGACACCCCAAAACCTAACTACTAGAAGCCTTAGCAGAAACAGTAAATTAATATATATGTTATATGTTATATGTATTATATACTGTATTCTTACAATAATAAAAATAATAAAATAATCTAGAGAAAATATTATTAATAAAATTATAAAGAGAAAGTACATTATTGTACAGTATTATATTTATAAAACTATAAATTTATGTTGTCTAAGACATTACAAGATGAATCTTCTCTCAGTACCTACATCAATATTGTCTTATATAATACAAAACACTATGTAGATTGTACACATAATACTAATTCTAGACTTCAAAAATGAAAAGATAATGTAAAAAGTAAGTTCATGTTTATTTACAAGAATAATGATTCAAAAATCGATAATGAGGAACAACAATATTATTGCTTCATAGTAGCTTAGTGTAATCAATATGATTGCTTCACAGTAGCTTATCCTATATATAATAAATTTTATGGCCTACTTATAAAAGTCATGTACATAATACAGTATTAGAAAATATTTGATAGATGGATAGCAAAGCATTAATACACCACAATAATTAAAAGTGTTACTTTGATGGAAGTACAGATTATTAGAGCAGAATAGGGTATGTAGAAAAATAACCACACCTATATTCATAATTAATTTATGACAAAGGTGCTTCTATAGAGTGGTGAGGAAAGGATACTTTTTTATTGAAAATTACTAGAAAGATTAGTTATCAATATAATGAAAAGTGGCAGCTACATTTTCACAGCATTTGTAAGCTTAAAAGAGGAAGATCAAATATCTAAATGTTTATGACACAAAATAAATCTTCGTAAAAATAATTTAAGTAAACATCTTCATGATCCGGCGGTTGATAAAGTATTCTGAAATGTGAGAAAATCAGACAAAAGATAAAGAAAATTTTTGATAAATTGGATTATAGTAAAATATGGCTTATATTTATCAAAGAGTTTCTTAAGTATTCAAAGAAATCAAAATGAAAGAAGCAAAAACCAAATTGGAAAAAAAAAAAAACTTCATGTATACATGAAATACCCCTACAGCAAAAATACCTGCCCCCAAACTCAATATAAATGGGTCATAAGCCTCAAACATTTTTCTCAAACACGCCTAGTAATTTTTGGCTAAATTTAACCTCTTCATTCATCAATGAAATCCATCATATTCATCATTAGTTACCACTTCAAACTCAGAAGATCCAAAATTAAAAATAAATAATAAATGTTGCTTCAATATAAAGAACTAAACTCACCTCTAATATGCATATACATTTTAGAATATTTCTTTGATACTATTTTGAAAAGTGACTATCACATACCCTATAGACATAGAAATTTCATCCCTAGGTGTAGATTCTCAAAATTCATATAAATATTCACCAAAATGACATATATATCAGTAGCATTATTTATATCATTTTGTACTGGAAAGTATCCACTAACATTAGGTTGGATAAATAAATCATTCTACATTTATTCAGTGGAATTTTTATGTCAAATAAAAATATTAAAACTAGTAGCTACTCAAAAAATATGAATGAATTTCCCAAATATAATTTTTGGAAAAATAAAGCAATGATTCAATTTACATGTATTTTTGAACTGTGTTGGTGAAAACTAAATTACAGTGTTCAAAGTCAGCAGAGGGACTACCTCCAAAGCAGAAAATAAGGGAGCTTTTGGTGATATTCAATACTCAGTTCTCAGAAAACAACCACCAGGAATTCTTCTAGTTGAAAAGTTGGGCTTATTTCTTGTTACAATGAGGAGGAACACACATTATAAGGGAAATATAAGGTATATTATATAAGAGGGTGTTAGAGAATTTATGCAACTTGGGGTTGTGTTAGGTGATCTTGGAAGGGTTTAAGGAGTAGTGTTTGCTCCAGATTGTTATCAGGAAGCAGAAGTAATTTTATGATTGTCTAATAATTTTATCTATAGTGGGGACACACTGCACCAAGGCAAACACAGTAACAGGTGACAAAGACACAGCCATTTATCCTATATAGGAAAAGGGCATGGTTAATATATTTTATGGGTTGGATAATATATAAACTTTGTATATGTATTTATATAGGATTGTGGAGTAATTTTGTTTTTGACCTGGTCTCTTGTGGTAACAGAGTTGCTGTTTTTGGAGGTATTGGTTTGCTCTTGCAATGCAAATTTTAAGTGTGTTACAATTAATTAATTGAAGAAGTGAAAGACTACAATGATTTCAGTGAAATTTAGGGTACTATTGGCTTATGTAACAGAAGGTTGTTCCTTAGTTCTAAGTATTTAAGTCAGGCAACTAAGTTCTTAGGCACAATGCAGATCACTCAGTAATTCCTCAATAAAATTTGCTTTTATTACTTTTTATTGATATGATAACTATGCATTAAAATTGCTATTATTTTTTTCTCATTTAAATATCTACAATTAGCAGAATTTGATATTTTTTTCCTTTTTAGCTTTCCTGTATCACTTTGTTGACTGTAGATATATACCTGTTTGAGTATAAAACTCATATAGACCTTTTTATAATTATTTGTAGAATCATAGGAAAATTGATTATTATAATTAATTACTTCCCAATCACTTCATATTCAGAGTGGTTGCATCAATTACTGAATCCTTATGTTCTTGTTATTAATACATCATTATAATAATTTTCAGATTTAAGAAAACATTTGACAGTTAAGACAATTTTTTTCAAACAACTTCTCTCAGTATTACCTATTAGATCAGAAATTAAGGTTATTTGCTAGAGAAGAGAGAAAGGAAAGAAGTTAGCTTACATTTATTTGATATATCTGCTGGTTCATATTCATTTTAGAAGTTAAACTCTGCTGGTAACTCTATGGGAGAAACATTATTATCCTTCTTCTGTAGATGATTATATTAAATCTAAGAAAGTTTAGGTAATTTACTCCAAATCATATAGCTAGAAGAATTCAAGAATGGAAGAGTTCAATTCTTTGGAGGAATGACTTTTGGGGAAAGATATTTCTTTAACACTCTGTCCTCTATGTGTCCTAGCTTTTCTTGACACATGGTTATTACTATCAGGATTAGAGCATTCCTGTGTATGAGATAAAAACTGTACCCATGGTATCTTATTTAACATTATTTTTAAGCAAATCTCACTTTTAAAATACTCATATCCTGACTTTAGCATTGTATGAGTCAAACAAGCATTTTCTTTAGAGATCAAATTAATTGAAAATAATTGCATGGAAAAGTATTGGGTCACCCATATTATCCGGAATTCCCATTGGCATCATCAGAGCCTAGAACTCAGGACTCCCTAAGGTTTTACCCAGATGACTTGCATTTTATATCAGAACAGAAGCATTTGCTAAGTTCTAAACTGATTCAAAGCCAAAGAGTATTATGCATCTCTCATAAAGTGGCTGCTCCTGAGGCAGGTGAGTTCTGGGACTCCAGACTGAACATATAAAACTTGAGGTTGTGTTCTCTAGTGTTCTTTTCTATTTTATTTCAATAATTCTAAGGTCTATATCATAATCCATAGCATTTGGAAAAGGGAAAATATTAAAGTAGCTGGATTCCATGTAATAACATCATAACTATTCCCTTTTACTCTGACACACACACACACACACACACACACACACACACACACACATACATATACACACATAAATATACTTTATAAAATTTGAAAAACATGTTTTTGCCTCTCTCAACATGATATCAAAGACCATTCTGGCTGTTATATTGTGTTGCATAGTGGCAATATAATACTTTTATGATAGATCTTCTCAAAATCAAAGACAAACATTCTATTGAATTAAAGATCAAGAAGACAAAAGCTGCAATCAGTTCTTTAATTTTCAATGTGCATTATTAGCGAGCCACATAACTTTCTGGATTTTAAATTTTCTACTGGTTAAATATGAAATATATAGGCATTTTACATGACTATTTATTTGGAAATATAAGACTGAATGAATGAAATATCTGACGTCACCACAATGATTTTTTTTAATATTATTAGTTTGAAATAATTTCTTCTTCAATTGTAAATCCTCATAAGACTTTCAAAATCATAGAGTAACTCATAATATGAAAATTATGTTGAAACTGGTCTTTAGGATGACCATTAGTTGATGGTTTTGATTCTAATTGAGAGCACAAGTGAGCCCTAACTGAGCAACTGAAGCCAGTGTTGGAAGACAGTTCAGTAAAATATAAACTTCCTGAATCAAATAAGGAAACTGACTCAACAAAGGTGGTAGTAATCTGCTTAAATCTCACAAATATTTTCATTTTTTTTAAAGTTTTTTATTGTTATTTCCCCAATACAATTTTTTTTCTACTGTCAGCATGGTGACCCAGTTACACATACGTGTATACAGTCTTTTTTCTCCCATTATCATCCTGCGTCATAAGGGACTAGACATAGTTCTCAGTGCTACACAACAGGATCTCATTGCTAATCCATTCCAAAACCAATAGTTTGCATCTATTAACCCCAAGCTCCCAATCCATCCACTCCCTCCCCCAAATATTTTCTAAGTAAATTTTGACAAGACTTCGGAGTTTTGTCTCATGTTATTTAGGTATTCTGTAATTCATGTCTCCCATATTTGCCCTGAATCTGGGCTGAATTAATTGGCGGAATTTTATATCGCACTGCATGTATTTGGGCAAATCCATAAAGGCAGAGCCCCACCTATCCATACCATGTAATAGAAAAATGAACTTCAGGAGGTCCCGTCATGGCTCAGTGGTTAATGAATCTGACTAGGAACCATGAGGTTGTGGGTTCAATCCCTGGCTTAAGTCAGTGGGTTAAGGATCTAGCATTGCCGTGAGCTGTGGTGTAGGTCGCAGACATGGCTTGGATCCCACATTGCTGTGGCTCTGGCGTAGGCTGGTGGCTATAGCTCTGATTAGAGCCCTAGCCTGGGAACCTCCATATACCATGGGTGCAGCCCTAGAAAAGACAAAAAAAGAGAAAAATGAACTTCAAACAATTTACCTTATATGGTTAATATACTTGATAAGCATTGCTGCAGAAGATAGTTAAATGAACTTCAAACAATTTACCTTATATGGTTAATATACTTGATAAGCATTGCTGCAAAAGATAGTTCTGAAATTATACCCAACTAACCATGATCATAGATTCAAACATACGATATACATATCAGTAATAAACAGTTTTATGTCAATAATATTCAGATAATTTAGAATGAGCAAACTAGCCCATTAACATTAAATTAGTCATAACATATAAGTATCTCAAATACATGTAATATTCAATGAAAATTTTGGTTCAAAATGATCTAACAATTCAGAAATTGGTAATAATTTCAATAGATGAGGATTAATATTTATCATGCATATAAACAATGTCATAATGGTATACATAAATAAAAAATAAGAAAGTATTTAAACCTATAATGAAAATTCAAACAGCTCAGTAGAACTTATGGGCAAAAGTTTTTCTCAATGAATTTGAAGAAGTAATCTAAGAGACTAACAAATATTTTTATCTCAGTATCAAGAATCAATAACCTATAAATTAAAATTATCACTCTTTTATGATTAGCTATAATTGACTATAGTTAACAATATCTGACTGTACTACACATGAAGGAGCTGAAAAAAATTCATTTAAGTTTTGAAAAACTAGAGATTCATTTTCCCAAAGGCCAAAAGCTGCTGCTTTTACATTACTAATAGAAAAAAAAAATTTACAATTTAATAAAATGGAATAAATAATTAACAAATTCCTAAGATAATAGATATAATATACATATTATTGAAATAAAAAATGACATTTTATACACATTATTATATCATTTACAGCTATTTTGATTAACAAAGCATGTATATATTTTAATGGCATAATGGACATGGGTGATATACCTTAAGCACTAAAAGCAATATATACATTTCTTAAACATATGGTACCAAGTCATATAATTTGCACCGCTTATCAAATAATTCACAGAGAAACTAAGAAAAGATGGGCTACACCCTAAACTATGAATAAAGCTCATACAAATCCTCCTGGTAATCAGTACTCTTTTCCTCTCTTTTAAAGTTTGCTTTGCATAGCAAAGACGATGTCACGCAATAAAGAGAGTAATTTGCATCTACACCCACATTTACTACCATAGATAACAGATGACAGCATTGGAAGCTAGAAGATTTAATGAAAAGAGAAGTAATCTAGAAATAACTGAAATTCTCCATATTGGATGCATAGTTGGTATTATATTTCAGTTTAATTTTCTGTAATAAATTAATTTGGGTAACCTCATATGACTGATTATATAACTAAATCATCAAGGAATTAAGTATGATAATTAATCTGCTAATTAAAAATCAATTTGTTAGTAAATTAATATTTGTACTACATTTAGAGTGTGATAACTGGTCACAAAATATGAAAGTAATACCTGTGAGTAATACTAATTTCTTTACGTTCCTTTAGGTTATATTCATGTAAAATTTATTAGCTTTTTGTAGTGCATATATTTAACTAAATTCAGGCTTATCTTGTGAGCACATATTGGATAAATGTTAAATGTTGTGAGGTCTTTAAACTGAGAAAATGTCCATGTAATTAGGAAGACAGGTCATGGTAACATGAAGCATGTGGTGATGGCTCATCCTGAGCAGTAAGTGTGGTAGCTAGAAAACAGGTGCACTGAGATTATGAACTGCTTGCAGATGTGGAAAAGAGAAATTTAGCCATTTTTGTTTACCTCTCCAGCAGCAAACTGAGTTTTAGTAGTTCTACATTTGATTTTGTGTGTGTGTGTGTGTGTGTGTGTGTGTGTATTTTATACCCATATCTATGGCAGTTACTGGGCTAAGGGCTGAAGAAGAGCTGCAACAGCCATGGCAGCACGGTATCTAGGATGCATCTGTGTGCTGTGCCACAGCTTGGGGCAATACCAGATCCTTAACTCATTGGGCAGGGCTAGAGTTTGAATCTGCATCCCAAGAAAGACAATGACAAGTTCTTAATGCACTGAGCCATAATGTGAACTCCTGCTTTTGTGTATATTTTTAATTTTAAAATATTAATTCATCAATACATTGAAAGAATACTTGTGTAAATAATTTACACAAATATAAGAGAAACATGAAATAGTCATGATATGTGATACATCACAATATTGACTAAGATGTATAAATCCAAATTTCCTTTAATTTTTAAATCTGAAGCCCCAAATTAGAGAAAATTTTGATTATATAATACTGCCTAATGCCATGAGTAAAATATATGTGATATACATGCAATATAGAGACAATTTAAAGTAATTTGTACTATTATTAATACATGCTATGTAACATATTTGGATCAAAAATAATGCATAATTACAAAGTCATGAGTGATAGGATGCTAGGGCAAAAATCATGTTGTGAATTGAAAGATTAAAGTCGTAATTATTCCTCCAAGTCCCATTTTTTCCAACAGCATTTGGACAAGTTTTCTTAAGGAAATGCCCAAGCTTCCTTTTCAGCAGATCTCATGTCCTAACCTTCTGCTTTCTTCCAGGAATAATAAGAGCCATGGAAAATGCAAATGACACCACAGGAATAAACTTCATTCTTCTAGGGCTCTTTAACCACACACAGACCCATCTATTCCTCTTTTCCATAGTGCTCATGACCTTTCTCACCTCCCTGATGGGCAACATCTTCATGATCTTGCTCATTCACACGGATCCCCGCCTGCACACACCCATGTACTTCCTGCTTAGCCAGCTCTCCCTCATGGACATAATGCTGGTGCTCACTATTGTCCCCAAAATGGCAGTCAACTACCTGATGAACACCAGGTCCATCTCTCCTGCTGGCTGTGGCACCCAGATCTTCCTCTTTCTCACTCTGGGAGGGGGCGAGTGCTTCCTCTTAGCAGCCATGGCCTATGATCGCTATGTGGCTATCTGTCACCCTTTGCGATACCCAATCCTCATGAATCAGAAGCTCTGCTTGCACATGACAGCAGGCTCCTGGGTTTTGGGAGGAGTAGATGGGTTGATGCAGGCTGCTGCCACCCTGAGCTTCCCTTACTGTCATTCTCGGGAAATCAACCATTTCTTCTGTGAGGCACCATCAGTCGTGCGCCTAGCCTGTGCAGACACTACGATTTTTGAGTTTTTCATGTATGTCTGTTGCATTTTGATGCTCTTGATCCCACTGTCTCTCATTTTGGCCTCCTACGGTCTCATCCTGACTGCTGTGCTTCGCATGCAGTCCACTGCTGCCAGGAAAAAAGCTTTTTCCACCTGTTCCTCCCACCTGGCTGTGGTGGGGCTCTTCTTTGGCACCATCATGTTTATCTACATGTGGCCCAAATCCTACCATTCAGTGGCCCACGACAAGGTTGTCTCTACTTTTTATACCATTTTCACACCTGTGTTGAACCCCCTTATATACAGTGTGAGAAATAAAGAGGTCAAGGGGGCTTTGAGAAAGTTTCTGGAGAAACATTTTTGGTGGTCTCCATAGTGAGCGTTAAATGCCAAAATGGCATCACTCAAATTAGATTTAAGCTATGATATGTTTTCTGTATTGTGTGTGTTTTGTATATTTTCCTCACATTTTCCCAGCTTGCACTGAATTTTAAAAGAATTTATTTGTATTTTGTATATTAGTTAAATATTGCATTTGTCATGCTTTCCTATCTTGTCATAATATTTTTTTTTCTGAACATCGGATTTCAGTAATATGAGTGTTTGAGGCACTGTATTACCCCATATGCTAGATTCAACCATTTAACTTGTATTTTTAAAATTTTTTGTTATTTATAATTAAAATCATGAATTATGATAGAGATGAATTATTTAAAAAGTGCATAATTATTTTGAAGAAAACAGTGTAGACCTTCACATAATTTTGGTGAAATAAATTTCAAATTAATAATCAACCTGAGTATAAAAATATAAGGAAGTTGCAGGAAATATTTGTCAGAACATTTTCAGGGGAATTATTTTCTGTGGTTATGTAATTAAAAAACTTTTAGGTAAAAGATAATCAAATCAGACTATATACATTTACATAGTGTCAAACTATGCATTATCATGAAGAAGCAAATATATTTATCTGAAAAACAAAAAGCACTATTAAAAAGAATTGATGAAATTCATAGAAGATATATGTATATTATTAATAGCAGTGTTTGGAGCAAAAACAAAGAAATCCAAGTATTTGCTCACATGTTAAAATGAATAAATATCTATTTTTTTAAACTGTTCTACAGATAATAAAAATTTTCTTTGATCACAAGGAAAACCTTAGGGTTAAAGGTTTCATCACTTTTGGTTAACTGAGGAAAGTGAATCTAAATGTCTTCAAGAAGTCTTACACTTGTGGTCTCTGCAGATTTTTTTAGGGTAATTTATTTTTCAAAAAAGAAAACAAAAAAAGAAAGAAAGGACAAAAGACAGAAAGAGCAAGACCTATACTGTACACATTTTTATTTAAGGGATTGTCACTTTACATACAGAGTCAAATTAAAATAGTCTCTTGCCAAAAATTCTTAAAATTTGAATTTCAGTAAGTTCTTTTTATATCGAAGTATAGTTTATTTGCAATTTTATATTTGCTTCAGGGGTACAGCATAGTGACAATATTTTTACAGATTATACTCTCTTAAAAGTTATTACAAGATAATGGATGTAATTTTTTATGCTATACAACATGTCTTATTTCTTACTTATTTTATAAATAGTAGTTTGTATCCCTTAATTTCACACAAATAACTTGCTCCTCTCACCTTCTTTCTTCCCACTGGTAACTGTTAATTTATTTTCTAATCTCTGAGTGTGTTTCTGTTTTCCTGCAATACACTCTTTTGTATTATTTTTGGAGTCCAGTTATAACTGATATCATAAAGCATTTTTCTTCTTCTGTCTGACTTATTTTACTGAGCATACTATTCTCTAGGATTATCCATATTGCTGTAAATGCCAAAGTTTCATTTTCTTTTATGCCTGAGTTATGTTACATTGCATATACATATCAATTTTTAAATCCATTTGTAAAAAGCAAGACTCTAGACTGGGGGAAATTATTAGTTTAAGTAAGTGTATCTAAAATTAAGAGTCAAGATGGCAAAGGAGTAGGATTGGATCTCATCTTCTCCCACAAATATACATATATAAATCTACATTAGAATAATTCTCACAGAAGATCTACTGAATGTTGGCAAAAGACCTATACTTCCAAAAAAGGGCAATAAACCCTCCAGATTACTGAGTAGAAAAATAAAAATAAAAAAGACAGAGAGATAGAGAAGAGAAAAAAGAGGAATCAGAATTAGCACTCCTGAAAGGGAACTATGAACCAAGGAAAGAATCTCCACAATGAGAGACCATCTAACTTGTGGGGAGATTGTACACAATGGAGAGGGAGCCTCAAAGCCTAGGAGAAAATTTCAGCAGCCAATCTGAAGAGGGAAAAGCAGAGAGAGAGCCTCACAGGTGACTGCTACCACAGTCTGGCACAGCACAGCTCAAGATTCTTGGGCAGGAGCTATATATTCCTAGGCTTGGGGCAAAGAGAGTCAGAAAAATATAAGCAAAATGAATAAGCAGAGGACTCCTTCCCAGTTAAAATAATAGGAGAATTGGGAACTCCTGTCATGGCTCAGGAGTAATGAATCTGACTAGTATCCATGAGGATGCAGTTTCAATCCCTGTCAATCAGGGGTTAAGGATCTGACATTGCCATGAGCTGTGGTATAGGTCACAGATGGGGCTCAAAACAGGCACTACTGTTGCTGTGCTGTAGGATGGCATCTGCAGTTCTAATTTGACCCCTAGCCTAGGAAATTCCATATGCCATGGGAACAGTCCTTAACAAAAAAAAAAAAAAAAAAAAAGGAGAGAGAGAGAATTCCCTTGATGGAGTAAACAATAAAATAGGCCTCTGAAATCTAACAGATACCAAGTTCAAAAAGGAGGTAATAAAAATACTGAAGGAATTAGGATGGCTATAAACAGCAAGGCAGATTACTTTAAAAAGAAACCAGAAACAACAAGGGGAGCCAAGAAAAATTAGACAACTTATTTGCAGAGTTTAAAGCTGAGCTAAAGGGAATGAACAGCAGAATAGGTAAGGCAGAAGAAAAAAAAATCGGTGACTTGGAAGATAAAATAATGGAAATCACCCAATCAGAACAGCAGACAGAAAGCCAAATGAAAAAAACAAAACTGGAGTTCCCATCGTGGCGCAGTGGTTAACGAATCCGACTAGGAACCATGAGGTTGCGGGTTCGATCCCTGCCCTTGCTCAGTGGGTTAACGATCCTGCGTTGCCGTGAGCTGTGGTGTAGGTTGCAGACGCGGCTCAGATCCTGAGTTGCTGTGGCTCTGGCATAGGCTGGCAGCTACAGCTCCGATTAGACCCCTAGCCTGGGAACCTCCATATGCCACGGGAGCGGCCCAAGAAATGGCAAGAAGACCAAAAAAAAAAAAAGAAAAAAAAAAGAAAAAAACAAAACTGAACAAAACTGAAAGCAATATAAGAGATCTATGTGATAACATAAAGCATGCCAATCTAAGTTTAATAGGGATCCAAGAAAGAGAAGAAATTAAAAAGATACTGAAGAAAATTAAGGCTGAAAAAATGTCCACATCTAAAAAGAAAACAGATAACCAGGTATTGGAAACACAGAGGGCCCCAAACAAGTCAAACACAAACATAACTATACCAAGACCCATTATAATACAAATGGCAAAAATTAAAGATAAAGGAAAGAATTATAAAAGCAGAAAAAGAAAAACAAGGAGTTCATTATAAGGGAAGCCTCATAAGGCTATCAGCTGATTTCTCTATAGAAACAGTACAGGCCAGAGGGAAGAAGGGAGTAGCAAGATATATTCAAAGTTTTAAAAGGGAAAAAAATGTAGTCTATAGTACTCTACCCAGCAACGAGATTATAATTTAAAATAGAAGGAGAAATAAAGAATTTATAAAACAAGCAAAAAACGAACAAACAAACAAAAAAACAAAACAAAAACCAAAAACATAAAAGGAAAGATGTAAGAAAATATAGGATTATAGGATGTAGTTTGGTTGGGGAAATCACAATTGGAAAGTCATCACTTAAGGCAGTATACACATCAAAAGAAAAAACCTTTCGTGAAGGTGATGATAAAAACAAAGAACAACAATAGTATAAAAATGAAGATGTGACAGATCAAAATCATAAAATGTGAGGGAGGAGATTAAGAAAATCTAGGCTCTTTTTTAGTGCTTGAGCCTATATGAATATCAGTCAAAAGCAAGCATATATAGGAATGATTAACATACTTGAAAAAAAGGGCATCCACAAATCAAAAAGAAATAATTGATTCACAAAAACCAAAAGAAGAGGACACAGGCATACAATTAAAAAAAAAATCATCAAACCACAAAAAGAAAAAGAAAGGAAAAAGGAAAAACATACAGCCAACTGGAAAACAAGGTTTAAAATGGCAATAAACACATACCTATTAATAAATTAAATATCAATGGACTGATTGTTCCACTCAAAAGACACAGAGTTGCAGTCTGGATAAAAAACTAAGAGTCTACATTGCACTGCCTACATGAGACTCACTTTAGGGCAAAAGACATATAAATTGAAAGTGAGGGTACGTAAAAAGATACTTCATGCCAATGAAAATGACAGGAAAGCAGGAGTCATAATACTCCTATCAGAAAAAATCTTTTAAAATAGGCCATAATGAAGGACCAAGAAGGACACTATAAAATGCTAAAAAGAATAAATCCAAGAGGAGAATATCACACTTGTCAATATATATGCCCCTAATATAGGAGCATCCAAATACATAGACACAGATACCAAAAGATATAAAAGAAGAAATTGATGGGAATGAATAATAGCAGGAGATTTTAACACCCTACTCACATCAATGGACACATACTCTAGATAGAAAATCAATAGGACCACAGAGATCCTAAATGATACAATAGAACAGTTAGACTTGATATTTTCAAGACATTACATCAACCAACCAACCAAACAAACAAAAAACAGAATATACATTCTTTTCAAGTGCACATGGAAAATTCTCTTGCATTGACTACATACTGGGACACAAAACTAACCTCAAAAGCTTTAAGAGTATAGAAATTATTTCAAGATCTTCTCTGATCACAATGCACATGCATGAAACTGAAAACAACCACAGGTAAAAAATGAGAAAAAACAAAACAAAAAACCTACTACATGGAGACAAAACACATACTACAAAAAAAAAGTCAATGAGGAAATAAAAAATGACATAAAAAATACCTTGAGACAAAGGACAATAAAAATGCAACCACGCAAAAATCTATGGGATGCTGCAAAAGCAGTTCTAAGAGGGAATTTCATAGTGATACTGGCCTTCTTCAAAAAAAAAACAAGAAAAATCTCAAATCGAGAAAGTAAGATATTACCTAAAAGAATTAACAATAACAAGAAAAAACAAAACCTAAAGTCAGCATATGGAAGGAAACCATAAACATCAGAGAGGAAATCAATAACAGAGATTAAAAAAAAAAAACCAGAAAAAATCAATAAAACTGGTCTTTTGAAAGGGTAAACAAAATCTACAGGCCTACGGTGAGACTCACCAAGAAGAAAGAGAATCCAAATAAATAAAATCAGAAATGCGAAGGAGAAATCAATTTCAACAGATGCTGCAGAAATATTAAAAACAGAATACTATGAATAATTGTATGCCAAACAATTTCACAACCTAGAAGTAATGGATGACTTTCTAGAAACACACAGCCCACAAAAACTGAATCAAGAAGAAACAGATCATTTGAACAGATCAATCACTAGAAATGAAATTTGGATAAATAATAATAATAATTTAAAAAATCCCTACAAACAAAAGCCCAGGACCAGATGGCTTCATAGGTGACATACAAAAAAGTGCATAATGAATCCTTCTTAAATTCTTCCAAAAGATTGAAGAGAAAAGAAACACTCTCAAAGACATTCTATGATATATAATACCAAAACCAGACAAAAATACTACCAAAAAAGAAAATTAGAGGTCAATATATTTGATCAATATACATACAAAATTTCTCAACAAAATATTAGCAAACTGACTCCAATGATACATTAAAATGATTACACACCACTACCAAATGGGATTCATTTCAAGTTCACAAGGATGTTTCAACATATGCAAATAAATCAATGTATTACACCACATTAAGAAAATAAAATTCCAAAACTATATGATCATCTTGATATATACACAAAAAACATTTGACAAAATTTAACACCCATTCATGAGAAAAACTCTAACCAAAGTGGTATAGATGGAATATATTACATCATAACAAGGACCTACTACATATCACAGGGGAATCTACTCAATATTTGGTAACAACTTATAAAGGAAGATAATTTGAAATATACATACATATATATACACATATATTAGATAAAAAATATCACTGTACTGTAAACTGAATCTAACACAACACTGTAAATCAACTATACTTTTATTAAAAAAAATACTAATAATTAAAAAAAACCCTTGGGGATTCTTCAAACAATTAAACTTGAACTACCACATGATTCAGAAATCCTACTTTTGTCTAAGTCTCTAAAAAAATGAAAACAAGCTCTAAAAGAGGTATTTATACCCCTATCCTTATTGAAGCATTATTCCTAATTGTTACAACCTGAGTGGTGTCGGTCAATTGATCAGTAGATAAGGAAGATATGCCCTATATAATTTCATCCGTGATAAGAAATAAATCTTGTAATTTGCGACCAGACAGATGAAACTTTAGGATACTATCCAGAATGAATTATAAGAGAAAAAAAAGTACAAATACTATATATCACTTATATATGGATTCCAAGAAAAAACAAATGCATGGAAATGGAAAGTAGAGTGGTAGTTACCAGGTAATGGGAGGGAAAACATGGGGGGATATTAGCCAAGTGATAAAAATTTTCACTTAGAAGATGAATAATTTGTAGGTATCTAATATGTAGTATGGTGATTATAGTTAATAACAATGTATTATAGATTTGAAAATGTAAAACATGTAGAAGAAAATAAATAATAAATAAAGGAGACTCAACAGTATTGGAAATATGAAAGCAATTGAATCTATAAAATCAAAACTTGTTTTTTAAAAACAAGTTTTTAAAAAAAAGTTATAACTTTTATAACTTTTAAAGTTATAACTTTTAAAGTTATAAAACTTTATCCTGCTAACCAAGAAATAAAAATAGAAAATTCACAAAGTAACAATTTGAAAAATTAAAAGGGATCACTACTTCACCCATGAAAATTAAAAAGATAATTAGGCATACAGTGAAGCAATTAGATATTAACTTGATAACTTAGATGAAATGGGCAAAAATCCTTGAAAATCTACCTAAAACTGACACAAGAAAAATAGATTATCTCTAAAGACATAAATAAATGTAATATCAATATCATGAGGTAAAAGAAGCTAGTCTGAGAAGGGTATAACTTGTATCATTCTAATTTCATGACTTTCTGGAAAAGGTCACTCTATAGCAACCTTAGAAAGATGAAGAATTCCCATGGGGGGAAGGTGGAAGGAAGGATAGGTTAATTACATGAATAGAGTCATTTTTAAGGAGATGAATCTCCTCTTCTTACAATATTGACCACATGCCATTATGTGCTTTTAAAAAATTCACAGATTTTTAATGATCAAAGAGTGAACCTCAATGTATGTAAAAATTTTAAAAGATATCAACACATCCAAGAAGGATGTGAAGATCATGACAAGATAATCTAACTGAATGGCAAATTTATAAAATAACTTCACTGAGGGGAATGTAGGGTAAGGTTCTGACCTAAGACATGAGTGAAATCTCTAAAACCAAAAAAAAAAAGGCACATATATATTGTATTCTACTGATAAAGTTCATACAGTGCTACAGACTAATAATTCTAATACTGCTACATGTGAGTATTAAATGGAAAAATAAAGTGAATAGATAGTGGGTGGTGGTAGCCAGTTTTCACAATATTAGAGTAGAAGTAGAGTGGAATAGTAGAGTGGAAGTTTATGAATAAGCAAGGGGAACAGATACTAGATTTATCCATCTGTTAAAAAGACAGAGCTCGATATCTATTCATTACAACTCCATGTTAGCATAATATATATATACATGCTGTTATGTATACAAACCTAACTTTTTATTCATTTGGTAGCACACAGATTTATGCCCTGTCTGTGTCCCTTGAGAAGCTTTAGAAACCATGACATCTACTGTAGCAATAATCATACCTAGTATCTTGACTTTTGTTTCTAATATCATTCTCCAGTAAAATGAAATTTTAAAGCCATTTTAAAGCATTGTGGAGAGATGGCTAATTATAGATTGTGGTTGGAACTATGCAGATGGACCTATAGCATCTTGTAATTTCACAAATTAAGGATGTGTTTTTAAAAAAACCTCTTGGTTTACAGCATGTCAAAGGACACAGGAGTCCACTAAAGAGCTTTCAATGACCAAGGCTAGAGCTTTTGAGTAGAAAAATATATATTTACATATGTAGAATAATATTGTAACAATTCTAAGAATAAAATAAATATCCGGAGTTCCCATTGTAGCTTAGCAGGTTAAGAACCCAACATAGTGTCCATGAAGATGCAGGCTCAATCCCTAGCCTCAGTGGATTGACTATCCCAAGTTGCCACAAGCTGTGGAGTAGGTTGTATATGTGGCTTGGATCCTGTGTTTCTGTGGCTGTGACACAGCTGTATCTCCAATTTGATCCCTTGACCGGGAAATTCCATATTCTACAGATGTGGCCATAAAAAGAAAAAAATTAAAATCCATGCATTCATATTGAATACACATATGTTTAGTAAGCATACAAATATGAGTGAGGAAGGAACATAAGTTCCAGGCTGAAGAATTTCAAATAATATCTATATATAATTCACAATCAATGAAAAGGAGTATAACCAAACCCTACTTAAAACTGGCCTGTGATTTCATTGCAAAGAATAAAATGCTTAAAAAAAGTGGGGGGGGAGAGAATAATTTTGTATTAAACTAAGGGAATACTGTTTCATCCTATTATCTAGGTCAACATCAACAGTGATAAATCATATTGATTACCTTGATGTTTGAAATGAGAATGGCATTTTCCATATGGTCTCCCATATAAAAATCCAAAGCACAGTTTAATGATGAAAAAAAATCAAACATATTCTAATAAGAGGACATACTACAAAATATCTTATGAATACTTTTCAACAATGTCAAGATCATTAAAAACAAAAAGTCTTAAAAATAACCATAACCAAGTACAGCCTAAGGAGATACTATAATCAAAATGATGATGTGAAATGGATGTTCTCTGGAGTAGAAGACAACTATTAAAAGACTAAGTAAACATGAATAAAAGATAAACCTTAGTTAACAATGATATATCAACATAACTTTAGCAACTGTAACAAACTTACCAACTAATATAAGAAAATTGTAGAGGAAAGTGGTGCAAAATATATTAAAAGACTGTACTCTTTTCTCAAATTTTATATCAACTTAACATGGTTCTAGGAAATAAAACTTTTCTGAACATAATATTTATATTGTTGTTAAATTTAAAATTTTACATTTTACTAAAATAATTTAATGTAAAATATTTAATATCTTGAAGTGACACAAAGATTAACATTCTAATATAATCAATTCACTGTCTGGTTTTGATCTATATTTCTATACATACTGACCAATAATAATGACCAATTAGATAACAATGCTTGGTCCACCATGGCTGACTGTTGAATAAGAGATGAAAAAACAGACAGCAGAGAATATATTGGTAACAGTGTATTATGCATAGCCAGTTGACCATGACACTCACAAGAGCCCAGAGTGTTAGGGAATGCACTCTGGAGAAGGGCAAAAGCATCATAGAGAAGTTCATCAGTGGCTGCCAATTTTGGCCAAGTTCATTGATCATAGAAACTGCTGTGTAATCAGAGATGCATTTATAAGTGAGAATAAAAGGATACAGAGATAACAGACATCATGCCACAAACACTTCAGAGGAAATGTGAATAATTTGCAGAAAGTCCATGAACCCTGGCTCTCTTAAATTTATATATATGTGTAGCCATCAAAAATATTGCATAATTTATAGAACCAAGAAAAATAAATACTTAGAAAATGAAGTTCCCATGTGGCTCAGCTGGTTAAGGATCTGGTGTTGTCACTGTATCAATGGGTCACTGTTATGGGACAGGTTTAATCCCTGGCCTTGGAACTTCCACATGCCACAAGTATAGCCAAAAACAAAAATACAGCAAGCAAATATACAAAAAAGACATAGGAAGTGAAAAACTAACTCTAGACACGATTAGAAAAAACATATGATCAATCAATCTGTCACTTCTTTTGAGTTAATTCAGTCTCAGAATTCATCCAATGAAAAAGACACTAGGTCACCTGAAGAAAGGGCTCAATATTCAACAATAAATTCATATGCTCACTGTATATCAATCCTTCTCAAAGAAAATGTGGCCATAAACCAGAGCGGATTTATTAGCTTTTTAGCTTGGGGTTACTTAACAAAAATATCATAGGGTAGATTAAAAAAACAAACAAACAAACAGATATTTATCTTCTCAGGGTTCTGGATGTTTTCAAGCCTAAGATCAATGTGCTAGGTAACTTGGTTCTCAGTAAGGCCTCTTCCTAGTTTATAGAAGTCTGCCTTATCTCCATGTCCTCCTCATGTGGCCTTTCCTTAATGCTCATGAAGAGAGAGAAAGGGTGAGCTCTGGTTTCCTTCTTCTTAGATCAAAGACCTACATTTATTTAGCTTTATTCAGACCTGTAAAAGCCTTGTTTCCAAATACCTTCATATTTGGGTTTAGGATATCCAACATAGTAATGAAATCCAAGCCATAGCACAGAGAATGGGCACTCTAGGGTAAGCAAAACCCTTACATCTTTTGACAGCTGTTGTTTACAGTCTGATTGGCCCTAAAGAGTGCTGTTATAATGGAATGCAGTTCCTTTCTAAACAGACTCAAACTACATAGGGAATTGGTGCTTTCTATTAAGTTTAATCTCTTTAAGATAGAGTTCCAGCTTCCCAGTTTAGGACTGATGTATTTATCAGAGGCAAATAAGCAGTCTCTCCAAATCAAAAGCTGGGCCTGCCAGACGATGATTTGAGCTCCTCATTCCAGCATGCTCCTTGTGGGCAGGTTGCAAATGACTGTGAAATTTTATACTGGGTGGAAACTATATTTTTATTGAGCTCATCAACTTGTTAGGTATATTCTGTGAGCCCCATCACATGATTCATCTGGTCTATGCTACAGGAAGCCAACCTCTAGGAATGACAATCAGCGGACCCTTTTCACTTAGACTTCTTATTCAGTGTGGCTTATGGAATATTCCAGAAATTATTCTGTATTCACATTTCCCCCCTCCTCTTTCAGTACTGAAGTATTCCTTCTCCAGGTCCTAGGAGTGTTAGCATCAGACACTATCAGCTAATACCTCTCATGCCATTGTTCTTAGTTGAGAAAAACTACCTAGCCCAAGGCTATGTTCCCTTCCTGGGGTAGGTCACATTCAAACAATGCTCCTGTGGGTGCACACAGGGAACCACATGTACTCTACTGCAGGAGACTTGATAAGGGCATGCCTGAATTCCTCTGGATTAGCTGAGAACTTGTGACTCTATCATGGTTCAACAGGATGCTGTGCCCAATTCTGTTCCCTTTATCTCAAAGTGAGTTGATCCTAAAGGCCCTCTATGATAAACTTCCTCCATGCCTATCTCTGTCTCAGAGTCTATGTCCCACAACTTACCAAGTTTGTCCCCCTAACCCTGGGAGTTGAGAGAACAACAGCAGAGTGATATTCATTTCCTGCCTGCTTATGTGTGACTTCTTGACTGTGCATTCTAGTCAAGTTTGAGTACATGTTAGATGCCCTTTTCAAAATAGCCTGTTTTTGTGAAGTTTGAAAAGTCTTCCATTTCCACATATCTCCTAGAGAAGAGGTGGGGAAGACATTCTGTTCTTACTAAATGAGAATCTGGTATAAATTTTCTTTGGTTTCCCTAGTTTATGTCCACCTATTTATAAATTGTCCTATATTATTCTCAATTATGACACCGAGGTTCAATGTAATTTCAGTTTCATGGTGGAATTCTGAGAGGTATGTCCATTTTTGCCTTTTATATAGAACGTGTGTTGATTATCACTGGCATGTCCCCTGGCAATCCACAGAACATTTGATCTACATTGCTCAAAGTCTGTTTATCCCACCTGACAGCGGCAACCCTGTGTTACCAGACCATCATTTTGGCAAATCTGAGACTAAGTCAAAGCAATATTCAGAAAAGGATATATGAAAATGTATTGAAAGTGATTGTTAAGCTGTTGCTGAAAGTCTTATTTGAAACCTGATATTCCACCTCTCTGTGATGCACTGCTTATACTTAGCTAGGTGTCTAAGGTTTTGCACAGGAAATAATAGCTTGCTTTTAAATGTAGATATCACTCAGGTGGTCAATTATGTTCTAAATCAGAATATTATTTGACACTCTGATAAGAATCAACATCCTAGGATGTGCTCCCTTTCTAAAATAAAAACCAACAAGACAATCAAAATAATAATTATTATAGCTTACTTGGATTAAGCAATTACAATATTTCATGTTTTTATAGAAGCACATTTTCCCACTAACTATGCCGTGATAAAGGTATGTATATAGTTTTACAGTTGATCCTATGTTTACTCTTAGACAAGGTCAGAAGAGTACTAAAATGGAGCCAAAGAAACATGCTTTTTCTGGACTGTGAAAATGTAAAGTAAAATAATAATAAAATCATGAAAAATATCCCAGATACAATAAAATTTAAAAGTTGTTGGTATAAGAAAATATGATCTGGTATAACAGTCCTTGCTATTATCATCATGCATTTTATCATATAAACACAAATATTTACATATAAAATTTTAAAATATAGATGCAAACTAATTGAAACTTACAACATATAGTAATTATCTCAAAAAGTTCAAAAAGGAAAAATAATAGCTGAATTCTACCTGGGTTTAACAAAATCTTGTCTTTCAACACTCTTTAATCATTATCAAAGTTTAAGCAACTAAAACCAGAATCAGATTAGACCCCTCCTTAGTGTATTTTTAAATCATCATCTCTTTCCAAAGATTTATATACATGGGTTTTTTTGATAAATAATTCTCTCTTATTTTAATGAATCATTGCATTCTGAAATGCTGTATTTTGAAGTGCTAAGAATCTGAAAATCCTTGAAAATTAAACATCTCTGACATCCAAAGATTCATGCTAATGCAGGTCTGACGTCTTAGTAGCATAGTAATTTTAGAACAAGATGGCAAAAGGCCACACCCCATAATACGTCACTTCAGACATTGATGTGACAAGCTTGAGGCTGCAAGACCAGAACAGCCTTCTTCCACTCAAAGAGGCACATTAGGAAGATGTCCTACAGAGTGGATGCACATGCAAGTTACTGGGATCCATCATCTTATGTAAGTTGTACTAATTTTTAATATTTATTAGTTTTGCTTATGGTGTTTGATCTCTGTCCATATTTATACCATTTTCTCTGTATTTTCCTCCAAGTATAATCCATTTGACTATCTACTCTGAAATATGAAGGATTCAAATAAAAGCTGGCTGACCAAGTCATCAGGTTAAAACACTTGTAATAACTTGTCAATTCTGTCAAGTAAGTGATTTGTCTCTTCTTATTTTATTTTTTATAGAATAGATTGATTAATCATCTTAGTATTTTGGGGGAAATTTATAGTTTTCATTTTGAGGGCAAAAAGGATCAGAAAAATACAGGAAGAAAAATTATAGATAGTTATAAATAGTCTATGACTACTCTATAAAGAAACAGAGGGGTTATATTTACACCTTCTGGTAGCATTGCATAAGAAATGAGTTTATAATTTAAAGTAAAAATATCACAATTTTTGCATCATCCTATGTGACCAACTATGGAGACAGAAGAAAAGATAGAAGATCTCTAGTGTTCTGAAACCATAGCAAAGAAAGAAGAAAATATTCATTTTTACCGTTTTCCTACTCCTATTCTAATAAGTTAGAAGTGAGCTTTTACACTTCCACCTAATGTTATTTTCATTACTTTACTTGCAAGATGTGTTAATTCCTCTTTTAAAACTTTCACATTTCGTATACATAATTAATTTTGTTAGAAATTTTCCCTCAGAAACCCCTTTGCATAGGTTTCCAAACATTCTAAATAGTGACAAATTGTCTCACTGAAGTAATGTGAAAAGATAGATAGGAATTGTAATCAAACCAATAATAAAATGCTATCATATTTTCGGAAAATAAAATTTCCCACTCATTTTATTTAATTTACATATTTAGCTAATATTTCCATTAAATAATCTAAACATTATTGGAATGCTGACTAGTCATTTATATTCATGATAAATGGCTTGTTATTTATTTATTTATTATCACCTAAAAATAAAGTACATATTTATATCATTTATGTCAGTTGAAAAGTTAAGAGCTAATGATTTTATATATAAAATACTTAAACACAAGTAAAAATTTCATGTTAAGAATATTTGGTAAGCTGAAAATGTATGTAAGTTATAATTATGATCTAAAAACATAAACCTCACTTACATGGTATAAGCAAAAATTCAGCTCAAATATTAATATTTGGGGGCTATGTATATTTTATATTTTTTAACAACATTTAAAATAATCACTACATGTTAATAACAACAACAAAAAACCCATAATATTGATAAATGTACAAATGGGGTAGAAGCAACACAAAAGCCCATAAATGGAATTAATAAGTAAAATGTAGTCCATGCATACAAGAGTACATTGGTCATCCTTAAAATGGAAAGAAACGCTGACATATGTTACAATATGGATAACTTAGATGATATTATAAGTGAAATAAACTAATGAAAAAGCAAAAAAAAATGCTATATGTTTTCACTTATCTAATGTCCCTAGAGTATTCAATTTTATGGAGACAAAAAGTAGAACAGTGATTGCCAGGGACTGAGAAAAAGGGGTAGTGAGGAATTATTGTTTAATAGGTTATTGTTTCAGTCAGAGAAGATGAAGTCTAGGGATTAATATTGGTGATGGATGCACAACAAAATGAAAATATTTAATGGTAATGCATTGACAGCACATTTAAATTAAGAAATTATACAACACCAGATAGTTACTAAGTTACTTATTGATTTCTGAACAAGTTTAAAGTTCTATCAAACTTCAGTAATAAAAAGAGAGTAATGGAATATAAGGCCTAAAGTCAAAGAATAAGAAGGTTTGAGATCCTTCAGAAGAGTGATGCTGGAGTTCCCGTCGTGGCGCAGTGGTTAACGAATCCGACTAGGAACCATGAGGTTGCGGGTTCGGTCCCTGCCCTTGCTCAGTGGGTTAACGATCCTGCGTTGCCGTGAGCTGTGGTGTAGGTTGCAGATGCGGCTCGGATCCCGCGTTGCTGTGGCTCTGGCGTAGGCCGGTGGCTATGGCTCCGATTGGACCCTTAGCCTGGGAACCTCCATATGCCATGGGAGTGGCCCAAGAAATAGCAAAAAGACCAAAAAAAAAAAAAAAAAAGAATGATGCTGAGGACTCTGATTAGGAATTACATATAGTTACTAGCGGTTCAGAATGCATATTATAGGTATGAGGATGTGCAGAACACCACAATTTGGCAAATCTGAAATATATCTGACAAGAAGGAAGTGTATTTCGATGACATCTAACTTTAAAACATTCAGCTAAAACTTGCAAGTAGAATGTTGTCAGTACAATGATGAAGCCCAAGCAGTGGAATTAAGGATAGAGTGAGCCTTTTTCAAAGACTTTTTCCTTCTTAATTGGCAGTCTAGTGGGAGAAGTATGTAATAAGTGGTGGTAAAGGGAGTGACCATGGAAGAGGTGGACTCCTTCTGCCATGTAACTTCATTGAATCATACCATACCTTTGAGACAGAATGAATAACCTTATCTTTGCATCTATGGTTGTGTTTATTCAACAGCTAGAGAAGAGTTGACTCCAGGATATCAGAGGTGAAAATGTCTCTAAGGACTTAGAACCACCTGAAACTAAAGAAAATATTTTTTAACTCTATGGTTGGGTGAAGAAGCAAAGAGTTTTATTTTTTTCTTCTTTATTCAGCAAAGGTTGTATTTTTGTTACTTTGCAGGAAAACCTTCCCTCTACACAAAATGCCTTTTATGGTTAATGAAAGTTTGCATCATAATGTTATATTGGGGGAGGATATTCTAAGAAGGTCATTTTTATTTTCAATGTATAGCTTGGCAGGTTTAAATGAAAGTCATTAGCAATTTCAAAGTAAGTTATGTTTATACCAGCAGCCTCAATACTTCTGCTCCTAGGCTTAAGAAAATAAGTCCTCTTGAAATTCCCTTATAGTGCAGCAGGTTAAGGATCCAGCATTGTCACTGATGGCTTGGGTTGCTGCTATGGTGCTATTTTGGTCAATGGCCTGGGAATTTCCACATGTCTCATGTGATGGGGGAAAAGAATGTTAAGTCCTCTTGTTGTTTGGAAAGTAAAAATCCCTCCCTGGATTAATGCATGTCAACAAATTTGTCCAATTTTAAGAGGTTTTAATAAATTTTGGTATGTTACATATGTGTAATCCTCATCAATTTCTCCATTTGCAGTGTCACTCTTGTTTGAAGTTATGGAAAACTGGAATCTCACTTCAGATTTCATTCTCCTAGGACTGTTTAACCACACAGGACCACATCTATTTCTCTTTGTGATGGTTCTGACAACTGCCTTCACCTCCTTAGTGGGCAATGCCCTCATGCTTCTCCTGATTCTCCTGGACCCCCAGCTTCACAGGCCCATGTACTTCCTACTGAGCCAACTCTCCCTCATGGACATGATGCTGGTTTCCACAGTTGTGCCCAAAATGGCTGCTGACTACTTGACTGGCAGAAATTCCATCTCCCCTGCTGGCTGTGGGTTGCAGATCTTTTTCTTCCTCACTTTGGGAGGGGGTGAGTGCTTCCTCTTAGCAGCCATGTCCTATGACCGCTATGTCGCTATTTGCCACCCACTAAGATACCCAGTCCTCATGAGCTGGCAAATATGCCTGAGAATGATTTTGGGTTCTTGGTTCCTGGGTGCAGCTGATGGACTCATGCAGGCTGCTGCTACCCTGACCTTTTCATACTGCAGTTCACATGAGATCGATCATTTCTTTTGTGAGGCTCCCTCTCTGGTGCATTTGGCTTGTGCTGACACGTCTCTCTTTGAGTCTGTCATGTACATATGCTGTGTGTTAATGCTCCTGGTCCCCATCTCCCTCATCCTGATTTCCTATAGTCTCATTCTTACTACAGTTCTCCAGATGCGCTCTAATGAAGCCCGCAAGAAGGCTTTTGCTACCTGCTCCTCTCATCTATCTGTGGTAGGACTCTTTTTTGGAGCTGGCATTTTTACCTACATGAAACCAAAATCCTACAGATCAGCAAACCATGATAAAATTGTGTCAGCATTCTATACGATCTTCACCCCAGTGCTGAACCCCCTCATCTACAGTCTGAGGAACAGTGAGGTCAAGGGAGCTCTGAAAAAATGTATTGATCAGTGTGTTGCTTTAAATCATGATTAAGATTACATTGGTTTTCCTGAAAGTTCAAAGCTATACAGAGTTACAAAGTATTTATGCAAGATTTCCTTGAAGGAAGTTATGTACACATTATATCTCTATCTCTTATTTCTATTTTATGTTGGAATACATATGGATCTCCATACTTTGGGATTATTTATTAAGCAGCCAACAATAAATCAAACTGTGGATCGGTAAAAATTTGTTATGCACAAATTCTTGTTAAAAATGTTTCTGTACCATACCTCACAATAAATAGTTGTTCAAAGAATGAACAAAGTAGTGAAATAATGTTGAAGTTTGTTGATGTTCAAGTTTGAGTTAAAATTTATAAACCCTAGAATACTCAAATGTGAAGGCTGCCTTTCAACCAATTGCAGTGTACATGAACTTGTAACTTACACACACTAACAAGAGACAAAACTTTTGCCAGACTAGAAATGCCCTTCATACATGTTTCCAGTAAAATACCTCAACCTAGATGCAACCACTCTTCTGATCTACATCTCTCTTCAATAGTTTAACTTATTCCAGGGTTTCAAATCATTGAAAATATACAGTAGGTGATTTTTTATATATCTTCTTTCAACATAATATATATTTTTAAAAATTTTACATTTTTCAGTAGTTTGTTTTTCTCACTGCTAAGTAGAACTTCCTTGTCAGTATGCATCACCATTTATTTATGCACTGATTTGTTGATAGACATCTGGGGATATTTTCAATCTGTAACTGTTATAACTAAAGCTGATATTTTTGTGTCTGTGATCATGTTTTTACTTCTTTTAACAGATACATGAATATCTTTTTAGTAATCTGTGGTAACTGATTTTCAATTCCCACCGGCAGAATGTATGAGTAGCAGTTGCTCCAAATTGGCCACAAACAAACCTTTTTTTTTTTCTTTTCATTTTACCTGTTCTATTTACTGTAGTAACTCATTTGGATTTAATTTGCATTTTCCTGGTACATACTGATGATACAAATTTTGCATTAGTTTAATGCCTATTTATGTAGTCTTCCTTTGTAAATTATTCATGCAGACTTTAATAAAAGCAAAAAGAAAAAGTTAAGATGCTTTTAAAGCAAACACAATTTGACTCTTTACTGTTAGACATGATGCTTATTGATAGACATATGATGTTCACAGAAATATTTGGAATTTTTAAATAAAATTGTATCATGTTATTTGTTAATATTTTATGTTTTCTAACATCTACATTTCCATTCATTTCTTAAAGATTAACTATTTTCATTGATCTGGGTATGTACATAGTGAATCTCTTCAACCTCCTCCATTGGGCTTGAAATTGTAAGCCTGTTTGTTTTAATTATGAATTGTAACTAAATATTTCAATTACACTGGTGAAATGTTGTCATTGTTCATCTGAATTTTTATTCTAGTATGTACTCATCACCTAAAGAAGGAAGATAAAAAAATAGATAAGAAGGAGGGATGCAAGATGGTGGAAGAATAGGGGGACACGCTTGCCCTCTCCCACAAACACAACAAAAAACACATCTACAGGTTAAATGACTCACACAGAAGAGCAATCAATTGCTGGAGGAAGATCCTAAACTCCAATAACAGCAAGAATCTCATGACATAACTGGGTAAAACAGAGAAAAGAGGAGAGTGACAGAAGGTGAATCTGAACTGGACGGGTGATCCTGAAAGGGAACTGTGGAGGAGAAAGGGATCCCACACCCTGGAAAGTCACCTACTCAATGGAAAGAGCAACCAAATTGGAGGAATCTCCAGATGCAGAGAAGAGTGCATCAGTAAGTCAGAGTTCTGAAAAGGAGAGTGAGAACTGAACAGATCATCTGAACTACTGGCACAGTCACCAAGAGACTGAGATGCTTGGGTGGGAGCTGGGCACCGAGACCTCAGCTCCAGAGGTTAGTCCCCTGAAAGGGGCTGGAGTGGGCAGTGTGGAGACTGCTTGGGAGGTCTAGGAACTGGTCTGTCAGGTTTGACGGGGCAAAGACTGCCTGGGAGACTAGAAAGCAGAATGTCGTGGGGGGAGGGAACAATATGCTAAGGGCTGGGAAGTGGAAAGCCACATCAGAGGGAACCTGGGAGAAGAGCTGGATCTGCAGGAGAGACAAGGCGCCAGTATTGGGGAGGGGAGAGAAGAAGGGGTGGGCCCCCATAGAATACTCCCCATGCCACAGCAAGCTCACTGGCCCACCAGCTATTTGAAAGCTGTGCTTCCCAGTGCATTCCCCCTCTGCCTACCCCTCATGCACACGCCAGATTGGGGCTGCCTGACATCCCAGAGGGCTGGCCTCAACAATGGCCAGAAGCCTACCACTGCAGGGGCTTTCCCTGCTCTGGCCTGCTTGCCCTCTGGAGGGGCTACACCCCCGCGGAGCAGCACCAAACACCACCACCCCCCGGGAAAAGGCCTACAACCTAGAAAAGCTAGAATAAGTTTGGCCAGGCTGTGAAAAACCTGCCTGTATTCTCAAGCAGTCCTTCCAAGTCTGGCTACCCTGGGGAAGAGCCTCATGGGTTCTCAGTGGCCCAGCTAGCTACTCCAGCCCTCAGGGGGGTGCTGCACTCCCATGGAACAGCTGCCAAGCACCGCCAGTCCCCTGCAAGAGCCCCCACAGCCCAGAAAAGTTAGAACAAGCTTGGCCCAGCCGAGTGAAATCTGCTTCCACTGAGGTGCGGACTCCCAGTCCTGTCTGCCCTCAGGAAGTCATCCTTTGCTTCAGAGACACCCTGTCAGCCCTGCCCACCCTCCAGAAAAGCCACACTGCCTCAAAGAAGACTGACCAAAAACACAGCCCTCAGGAAACATTCCACAGCAGTGCCAAGGCAAACATTGCCTGGCCACTGAGAGTACATCTCCACCAGGAAAAAGAAAACAACAAGCAAGATGAAGAAGCTGAGAAACCACTCCCAGTAAAACTAACAGAAGACTCACCTAAAGCAGTCAACAATGAAACAGAACTCTGCAGCCTGACAGACCTGGAGTTCAAAAGAAAAAATAGTGAAAATACAGAAGGAATTAAGAGAAGATATGAACAGTAATACAGACACCCTCAGAAAGGAACTAGAAAATATAAGGAGGAGCCAAGAAAAACTAGAACATTCATTTACAGAGATACAAACTGAACTTAGGGCAGTAAAAACCAGAATGAATAATGCAGAAGAACGAATTAGTGATATGGAAGATAGAATAATGGAAATCACCTAATCAGGTCAGCAGACAGAAAACCAAATAAAAAAACAGGAAAGCAATATGAGAGATCTATGGGATAATATAAAGCAGGCCAATCTATGCATAATAGGAATTCCAGAAGGAGTGGAAAAAGATAGGGGGATGGAAAATATATTTGAAGAAATTGTCACTGGAAACTTCCCAAATCGAAAGGATACTGAGTTCATGATACAGGAAGCACAGAGGGCCCCAAACAAGTTGAACCCAAATAGACCCATACAAAGACACATTATAATAAAAATGGCAAAAGTTAGTGATAAAGAGAGGATCCTAAAGGCAGCAAGAGAAAAGCAGAATGTTAGCTACAAGGGAACCTCCATAAGATTATCAGCTGATTTCTCTATAGAAACTCTACAGGCCAGGAGGGAATGGCAAGATATATTTGAGTGCTAAAAGGAAAAAAAAAAGCAACCTAGAATACTCTATCCAGCAAGAATATCATTTAAAATAGAAGGGGAAATAAAAATTTTTCCAACAAAAAAAAGCTAAAAGAATACATCAATACAGAACCCAGGCTAAAAGATATATTAAAAGGGCTTCTCTAAACCCCCCAATAAAAAGAAGGAAAGAAAGGGAGGAAAAAGAAAAAAAAAAGTAAGAACTATGCTGGAGGAAACCACAATCAGAGCGAAGTCACTCAAATAAGCCAGCATACAGATTTAATCATGAACATGTTTCAAACAAAATAAAAAGGAAAAAAAAAGAGTCCTCAAAATCATAAAATGTGGGCAAGGGAAATAAGGAAATAAATAGACCCTTTTTTGTTTGTTTGTTTGTTTCTCTTCTTAATTTTAGTATAGTAATGCAGTGCTTGAACCTAAAGGACCATCAGGCTAAAACACACAATTATAGGAAGGGGTTACATACTTAAAAAACAAGGCAACCACAAGCCAAAACCAAACACTGAATTCGCAAAAATGGGAAAAAAAAAAAAAAAAACAACACTCAAACAGATAATAACTGGAGACCATCCAACCAAAAACAAAGAAAGGAAGAATGGAGAACCATAGCATCAACTGGAACACGAGGTTTAAAATGGCAATAAATAATAATCTATCAATTATCATCTTAAATGTCAATGGACTGAATGCCCCAATCAAAAGACACAGAGTGGCTGAGTGGATAAAAAGGCAAAAACCTTCAATATGCTGCCTACAAGAAATTCACCTTAGGACAAAGGATACATATAGATTGAAAGTGAAAGGGTGGGGAAAAATATTTCATGCCAATAGACATGACAGGAAAGCAGGAGTCGCAATACTCATATCAGACAAAATAGACTTTAAAACAAAAGACATAATGAAAGACAAAGAAGGACACTACTTAATGATTAAGGGATCCATCCAAGGAGAGGATGTTACTATCGTCAACATATATGCCCCAAATACAGGAGCACCCAGATACATACAACAAATATTAACAGACATAAACAAACATACAACAAATATTAACAGACATAAAGGGAGAAATTGATGGGAATACAATCATAGTAGGAGACTTTAATACCCCACTCACACCAACAGACAGATCCTCTAGGCAGAAAACCAATAAAGCAACAGAGATCCTAAAGGAAACAAGAGAAAAGTTAGACTTCATTGACATCTTCAGGACACTACATCCAAAAAAAAAAAAATCAGAATACACATTCTTCTCAAGTGCGTGTGGAACAATCTCAAGAATCGACCACATATTGGGACACAATGCTAACCTCAACAAATTTAGGAGCATAAAAATTATTTTAAGTATCTTCTCTGACCACAATGCCATGAAACTAGAAATCAACCATGGGAAAAGAAATGAGAAAAAACCTACTACATGGAGACTAAACAACATGCTACTACAAAACCAATGGGTCAATGAGGAAATCAAGTAAGAAATTAAAAAATACCTTGAGACAAACAATAATGAAGACACAACCTCTCAAAATCTATGGGATGCTACAAAAGCAGTGCGCAGAGGGAAATTTATAGCAATACAGGCCTTTCTCAAAAAAGAGGAAATCAGACCTAAAGTCAGCAGAAAGAAGGAAATTATAAAGATCAAAGGAGAAATCAATAAAATAGAGATTCAAAAAACAATAGAGAAAATTAATAAAACTAAGAGCTGGTTCTTTGAAAAGATAAACAAAATTGACAAACCCCTGGCTAGATTCACTAAGAAGAGGAGAGAAAGAACTCAAATAACCAAAAGTATAAATGCAAAAGGATAAATCCCAATGGATACTGCAGAAATACAAAAAAACATAAGAGAATACTATGAACAACTCTATGCCAACAAATTTGACAATCTTGAAGAAATGGACAGTTTTCTCAAATCTTATAGCCCCCCAAAACTGTATCAAGAAGAAACAGACCAACTCAACAGACCAATCACTAGAAAGGAAATTGAAGAAGTCATAAAAACACTCCCTACAAATAAGTCCAGGACAAGATGGCTTCACAGACGAATTCTATCAAACATATAAAGAGGATCTGGTGCCCATCCTCCTTAAACTCTTTCAAAAGGTTGAAGAAGAAGGAATACTCCCAAAGACATTCTATGATGTCAACATCTCCCTCATTCCAAAACCAGACAAAGATAACACCAAAAAAGAAAACTATCGGCCAATATGTTTGATGAATATAGATGCAAAAATTCTCAACAAAATCTCAGCCAACCGAATCCAACAACATACCAAAAAAATTATACACCATGACGAGGTAGGGTTCATCCCAGGTTCACAAGGATGGTTCAACATACACAAATCAATCAACGTCATACACCACATTAACAAAAGAAAAGCCAAAAATCATATGATCATCTCAATAGACACAGAAAAAGCATCTGACAAAGTCCAACATCCATTCATGATCAAGACCCTTGCCAAAGTGGGCATAGAGGGAACATTCCTGAACATAATAAAAGCCACTTATGACAAACCCACAGCAAATATAATCCTCAATGGGGAAAAACTGAAAGCCTTCTTACTCAAATCAGGAAGAAGACAAGGATGCCCACTCTCAGCACTGCTATTCAACATAGTTTTGGAAGTCCTATCCATAGCAATTAGGCAAACAAAAGAAATAAAAGGCATCCAAATAGGAAGAGAAGAGATAACACTGTCACTGTATGCAGATGACATGATTCTATACCTAGAAAACCCTAAGGACTCAACCCCAAAACTACTTGAACTGATTAATAAATTCAGCAAAGTAGCAGGATAGAAGATTAACATTTAGAAGTCAGTTGCATTTCTGTATACCAGCAATGAAATATTAGAAAAGGAATACAAAAATACGATACCTTTTAAAATTGTACCTCCCAAAATCAAATACCTCAGAATACACCTGACCAAGGAGGTAAAGGACCTCTATGCCAAGAACTATAAAACTTTAATCAAAGAAGATGTAAGGAAATGAAAAGATATTCCATGTTCATGGACTGGAAAAATCAACATTGTAGAAATGGCCATACTACCCAAAGCAATCTACAGATTCAATGCAATCCCTATCAAATTACCCATGACATTTTTTACAGAAGTAGAAAAAAGTATCCAAAAATTTCTATGGAACAGAAAAAGACCCAGAATCACCAAAAAATCCTGAGAAACAAAAACCAAGCAATCCTGAGAAACAAAAACCAATCCTGAAGTCTGGGGGCATAACTTTCCCAGACTTCAAGAAATATTTCAAAGCCACAGTCATCAAAACAGTGTGGTACTGGTATCAAAACAGACAGACAGACCAATGGAACAGAATAGAGAATCCGGAAATAAACCCTGACACCTATGGTCAATTAATCTTTGACAAGGGAGGCAAGAACATAAAATGGGAAAAAGAAAGTCTATTCAGCAAGCATTGCTGGGAAACCTGGAGATCTTCATGCAAAGCAATGAAACTAGAACACACCCTCACACCATGCACACAAATAAACTCAAAATGGCTGAAAGACTTAAATATAAGACAAGACACCATCAAACTCCTAGAAGAGAACATAGGCAAAACACTCTCTGACATCAACATCATGAATATTTTCTCAGGTCAGTCTTCCAAAGCAATAGAAATTAGAGCAAAAATAAACCCATGGGACCTCATCAAACTGAAAATCATTTGCACAGCAAAGGAAACCCAGAAGGAAATAAAAAGACAACTTACAGAATGGGAGAAAATAGTGGCAAATGATGCAACCGACAAGGACTTAATTTCTAGAATATTTAAGCAACTTATACAACTCTACAGCAAAAAAGCCAGTCAATCAATGGAGAAATGGGGAAAAGACCTGAATAGACTGTTCTCCTAGGAAGATATACAGATGGCCAGCAAACACATGAAAAAATGCTCAACATTGCTGATTATAAGAGAAATGCAAATCACAACTACCATGAGATACCACCTCACACCAGTCAGAATGGCCATCATTAATAAGTCCACAAATAACAAGTGCTGGAGGGGCTGTGGAGAAAAGGGGATCCTCCTGCACTGCTGGTGGGAATGTAAACTGGTACAGCCACTATGGAGAACAGTTTGGAGATAACTCAGAAATCTATATGTAGAACTTCCATATGACCCTGCAATCCCACTCTTGGGCATATATCTGAACAAAAATTTCCTTAAAAGAGACACATGCACCTGCATGTTCATTGCAGCACTATTCACAATAGCCAGGACATGCTAACAACCCAAATGTCCATCAACAGATGATTGGATTAGGAAGAGGTGGTATAGATACACAATGGAATACTACTCAGCCATAAAAAAGAATGACACAATGTCATTTGCAGCAACATGGATGGAACTAGAGAATCTCATCCTGAGTGAAATGAGCCAGAAAGACAAAGATGAATACCATATGATATCACTTATAACTGGAATCTAATATCCAGCACAAATGAACATCTCCTCAGAAAAGAAAATCATGGACTTGGAGAAAAGACTTGTGGCTGCCTGATGGGAGAGGGAGGGAGTGGGAGGGATCGGGAGCTTGGGGTTATCAGACACAACTTAGAATAGATTTTCAAGGAGATCCTGCTAAGTAGCACTGAGAACTATGTCTAGATACTCATATGGCAACAGGACAAAAGGTGGGGAAAAAAAATGTATAAATTTGAGTAACTTGATCCCCATGATGTAAAGCGGGAAAAAAAATATGTAACAAAATCTATGGTTTAGCCCTTCATGATATTGTGCACAAAAAATATTTAATAATTAATAGTCCACCTAAGAGAGAAATGGAAAATTAATTTGAGCCAATCTGAGGATTGATTATAACCTCTCAGAGAGCTCTGAGAACTGATCCTATCAGGTAAAGTCGGACGTTAGTATATATGTGATTTTTTTTCTTGAAAACTGGCTGATTTTATTTTATTTTTATTTTATTTTCCCACTGTACAGCAAGGGGGTCAAGTTATCCTTACATGTATACATTACATTTTTTTTCCCCACCCTTTGTTCTGTTGCAACATGAGTATCTAGACAAAGTTCTCAATGCTACTCAGCAGGATCTCCTTGAAAATCTATTCTAAGTTGTGTCTGATAACCCCAAGCTCCCGATCCCTCCCACTCCCTCCCTCTCCCATCAGGCAGCCACAAGTCTTTTCTCCAAGTCCATGATTTTCTTTTCTGAGGAGATGTTCATTTGTGCTGGATATTAGATTCCAGTTATAAGTGATATCATATGGTATTTGTCTTTGTCTTTCTGGCTCATTTCACTCAGGATGAGATTCTCTAGTTCCATCCATGTTGCTGCAAATGGCATGATGTCATCCTTTTTTATGGCTGAGTAGTATTCCATTGTGTATATATACCACATCTTCCAAACATCATGTTAGAATTTGTTGCTTTTGCAAGAGACAGACCTCTTAGATAACGGTTTTAGTTCTTTTCTCAGTACGGGAAGATGAAAGAAACTGAATTCACAAAATTTTCTCCTGGAAACCAATAAACAAACAAACAAAAAACAACAACAAAAAAAAACCCCTAGCTCTTTGAAGGCCAGCTCTGAGTTTTCCCAGGGAACGAAGTTCCACATCATCATCTTCACCCAGAAATCCTTCGAGGGTATATGGTAGGTCAGCAATAGCAGTGGTTACAGACTTGATTCTTACAAAAATGGATATTGAGAAACATTCTTTTGTTTAGAATTCCCTCCCTTTTGGTGTTACTTTGGTAAAGTTTTGGGAAGCATTTTATGACCAGTTTGTCTCACAGTGCTAGGAATGCTCCTTCCCAGGTCAGGGAAGGATTTCCTTGATAAGTCATTCAATGTACTATTATTGGGCTATGACCTCTTAACTAGCCAAAACCTTCTGGACTGCCTATGTTACCAGTTTGTTATGACCCAGGGAATAAATGATTCACCCTTGCTGTGTCTTACCTTATCTGAAATTTTCTAGTACAATCATTGATCTTATACAACTTTATCTTTGGTCAGGTGTTTTAAGTTCGTAGTCATCATTATTATTGTCAGAGGCTCAGTTACACATCTAGTAATGCAATAGCCAATAATCTTGCAAAATAGGTAGAATTCAAGTAATATAGCTAGTAATAACAATAAGGTCATAAGTATTAAACTAAGAAATCTCCATTAGATGCTGCTTAGTATCTCCCCAGGTCATCTCTTCCAATCTGTTTTGAATCATCCACCATCCTTAAGGGTAGTAATATTTTGGAATCCTATATAAAGTTTACCAAAAATATCTACATTTACAGGGTAAATAGTGTCTCATCCTGAATCCTTACAAGATTGGGAAAGGAATGTTATCTTCTAAGGAGTTACATAGCTGACATCAGAAGAAGAAGAAGGAAAAAAAGAGCTCTTTATATTTGAGCAGGTATTTCTTTGAGGAGATCTGATTTACATGTAATACAGATGCAATAATACACACAGGAGGGATGGGTGGAGATCCAAAACGGCAGAGAAAAATTTTATGCTCAAAATTTTTCTTGCATTGTCATAAAATAGGAATTTTATTTTACCAGTATATTCCTTATTTTATCCTAAGTAAGTATATACCTACAATTACTTTCAGCCAAGAAATTTGGCAAATTTAAAGAGACCATTGGTTTTGCAAAGAAAATAGTTACAAATATGTATTTACTTATATGTACATATTTACAAATATTTACAAATAACTCTCCAGAGACAAAGTGATAAAGTAAATGTAAAGCAATAATTTAAAATAACTCATCCAGAAATTATATTTAGAAATTTAATTTATTTTGCCTTTCTTACTTGATCTTAATCCCATTTTATGCAACTTTTGTTGCTGCTATTGTTTTTGTTCTTTAATATTGTTGTCCAGACTGTTTTCCATATCTCACATGAAGAAAGAAAAGTATGACCTAAAGAAGACAAAGTCAAGGAGTATGGGATAGGACATTTTGCAGTTTCCTGGGGTATTTTGGAAGTGACATCAAGAGATTTAGAACAAAAGCCAGATACTGAATTTATCTTAAACCTGAATACAATGTTTTAAAATCTCTAATGAAATTCAATCATTTTATTGTATTTTAAACCTTGTTTGTTCCCCTAAACACAGTTATACTTTGATCAAAGAGTGACTTCATTAAATATTTTGCTTCCAGAGTTCCCTTAAGATACATTAAGTAGATTAAGTATAAATCTTCACCAAAATGGAGTAGGCACAATTTAACATCATAGAATAACATTAATAACATCAATAAAAGTAGCATAAATATAACATATCTTTCATTCTTGGATTATTTTGTCATTGCATTTTGCTTACCATTTCACTTTCATATTCTTTTTCTTAATTATTATAATCTTTTGAGGAAGGTTCAATTTAGTTTTATTTTTGAAAAATGGAAATATGTTTATTGGGGAAAAAGTATGGTCCACATTCAAAGAGATCTAAACTCAGTTGTTTGTTTTTAAAAATCTTACACTTGAGTGGGATGAACAGGGAGTTTGGCATTGGTAGATGCAAACTATTACATTTAGAATTGATAAGTGATTAGGTCCTGCTACAGCACAAGGAACTGTATCCTATCTCTTGGGGATAGGACATTATGGAAGATAATATGAGGAAAAGAATGAATATATATGTATGACTGGGCCACTATGCTGTTACAACAGAAGTTGTATTGGCAAATCAACACTTTAATGAAAAAAACAAAACAAAACAAAAAGCTTATGCTCAAGAAAGGATTGCTTTTTAAAAAATAAGACTGGAAAAACACAACCTGTCCCCCACAATACACACATTCTTTACCTTTCATAAGGAACAAGATATTGTCATATTATGTCAGGGTAAAATAGTTAAAGATTGTAGGGAAAAACTAATTTAGAATGTGAGTTCTGAGACAGCATCTTAGGACTTGAAACTTTGGATAATCTGCATAACCTTGAGGATGTTGCTTAACATCTGTGGATCCCATGCAGTTCTCTGATAATTAAATAAAATTGTAATGTGCTAATAAATACAAGATGATTAAAATTGTGTCTGACATTAACAGCTGTGGTGTGGGTTGGATTCCTGCCCTGGGAACTTCCACATTGGCCAAAATAAATAAATAAAATAAAATAAAATAAACACTCAGTAAGATGTGAGTGTGAAAATAATTGTGCACAAACAAGTATTAGCTGGATGTTTTTAGCTATATTCACTTATATAGTCTATTTGGTGATCATTTTATAGACTCATGCATCTATCAAAAAGAAAAATAAGCAGAATCACTTAGATGAAGCAAGTCCACTGTTTTAAGTTGTGTTCTTCTATTAGGCAATCTGTGGAGTAATTAGGTTCAATCTATTGATGCCCAAACACCCAGGAGCAAGTGAGGTACCCAAGCAGCCTGTTCTGAAGCATCTACCTAATGTAAGAGACAGGTCATACATAGAAAACTTAACAGACATTATACTCTCAAACGTTGAAGAGTGTGAATAAAATGTGTTTAGGAAGGAGAGAATGATGGGAAAGAGGTCAGAAAACATGGTTTCCCCCTTTCATGGAATATTCAGTCTTGCTTTGTACAGGCAACACTTGTATAGACTATCCCCTTATCCCTGTCACACCTGGACTCTTCTGCTGCATCCAGAAGAAAGTGTGATCTGTCTCAGTGCCCACACTTTTCTCCACATAATTTATTTCTTCATGTTTCTTTTACTTCCTTCTTTGGCTCTCCCATGGGGACACACTTTCCCGTGTCACCTTATCAAAGGGTGGCTCTTTCTATCCTAGAAGTCGCACATGCCTGGACTTCAAGAGGTAGGTGTCCTCTCTGTTTCTCTTTACTTCTCTCAAACCATTTGTCCCCCATATCTCTGCAAACCTTTGGCTACATTGAAGAAAATGCCTGGAGTGAGGCATCACCCCATGTCTCTCAATTACTCTGAAAGAAGTGATGTTAAGCAGACACCTGAATGGTGTAAGAAAAGGCTGGTTGCCACTGAAGAGAATATTTATTGTAGGCTCTGAGGCACCAGTCAGGCTAATGTGTTAGATGTGAAAAGACTCAGCAAGAATTTCCTGTCTCAGATAGTGTGAAACTGGTAAAGTGGAATGGAGTGAGATATGGGCCCTGGGGAGTCTTCAGGGACCAGGTTAAGAAGAGTGTATAGGGGAGTTCCCTTAGTGGCTCAGCAGTGAACAAACACAACCATCCATGAGCATGTGGGTTCCATCCCTGGCCTCCCTCAGTGTGCTAAGGATCTGGTGTTGATGTGAGCTGTGGTATACAGGTCACAGATGCAGCCCGGATCCCATGTTGCTGTGCCTGTGGTGTAGGATGGCAACTGTAGCTCCAATTCAACCCCTAGCCTGGGAACTTCCGTATGCCGCAGGTGTGGCCCTAAAAAGCAGAAAAAAAAAAAAAAGGAAGTCAGTTACGTTGAATTTGTAGAGAGTAAAATTAAGCAGAAACAGTAACATTCCAGAGCAAACATTGTTTCCTGACAGAGATGTCTAGTCCTGAGCAGGAAGACAAGCAAGGAAGAGAGGTCTGAGGAGAACAAGGAAGACTCCATGTAAAGAAAATTTAACATCAAATCTTAGCAAGTGGAAGACTTCAAAGTCCTTAGAAATATTGACAGAGTGTTTATGTGGAAGAAAGAATATGGATGTGGGCAAAAATGCATGAAAGCCAGAAAAACAAGGTTATGTATATATGTATATATACATATACTTGTACACATGTATACGAATAAGAATACACATGTACATATATATAGATATGCATGTATATACATGTCTGTGTGTGTGTATATATATACACACACATGGGTAAAGAAGGAACATATTTATATGTTTGTGCATGTACCTTCTTTATCCATTCATCAGTTGATGTATATTAGATTGCTGTCATGTTTCCCTACTGTAAATAGTGCTGCAGTAAACACTGGGGTGCATGTATATTTTGAATGGTGATTTTCTCCAGATAGATGCCCAGAAGTGGGATTGCTGGATAATACAATTGTTCTCTTTTTAGTTTTTGAGGAACAAACATAGTGCTCTCCAGAGTATTTGTGCCAGTTTATATTCCCACAACAGTGTAAGAGTGTTCCCTTTTCTCCATACCCTCCCCAGATGTATGTGCGGGGAGTACATTTAAGCACAAAGAGTGAAGCTGCAGAACAAATGTGATGTCCTGACAAGCTGTCTAGTTCTGAGCAAGAAAGAGAAGAAAGGGATACATGTCTAAAGAGGGCAAGGAAGTTTGCTCACAAGGAAGATTTAACATAAAATTGTAGATAGTGGAAGACTTCCAAGCCCTGAGAAATTGTGGAGAAAATTTATCTGGAAGAAGACTATGGTATGGTGGGCAAAGATGTAAGAAAGAAAGAAAAGCAATACCATATAAAAATAAATACTTTGGTTTCACAGGAAATAGGAAACCAAAGTATATAATAGGATAAGATTTTATTTTATTTTATTTATATGCTTATTTAATGTAATGTACATGGAATGTAAACAGTGGATTATTTGTGTTCCTAAAACTATATTCTAGGAAAAATAACCTAACCTAGGACAAAAAAAGGGCATTTATGTGGGAAGAATTTGGAGGCACAGGAGCAACTGAATTATCACTACAATATATAATACTTTCTATCTCATAAAATAATTTTAATCTTTTTGCGTAAAATATACTGGAATAATACTAGATCTGATAAATATGATTGCTTTGTCCCCTTCTCCAACTTTTTAGAAAAACTTGGTAAGTTATTTCATACTAATACCCCTGCATTGTCATGATCAATAGTATATTGCATGGCACCTCACAGATTTCTACTCCCAAACCCCCGAGCTTTGTTCCCTGTACATCTCTTCTAGGAATAATGCAGAACCAAGCATCATAAAATTCTAACTAGCAGAATGAAGGAACAAAAAGTTGTGTCATTCCAGTCCTAACATCTTTCTGTTGTCCAAATTTACTTAATTGACCACACTCCACTGGCTTCAAGGAGAGTTGAGATTAAGTGGGTTGTGCTGACCTCATACAGATCTATTTAATTAATAGAGAGGAGTATGATCAATAACTTAGAGCCACCTTGGCAATGTACGGTACGCCCCGAGAGGTTTGTACATATACAAGGTAGAAGATGGTGATGAAGATTAGCACCTGGAAAAGGGCAGATGTGAGAAGTCAGGATGATGTTCTGATTTCCAGATATACATGGTGATATCATTTATTGTTTCAGGGTACTTACTTGGCAGCTCAGTGTTACACATGATGAATTTGACATCACTGTGAGACACTAATCACAAGATTCTCTTAATTGAAGAGACATCAAGAAGAGCCAGAAGTAAGATCACCCATCAGTAATTCCCTTGGACATGATGCAGAACCTTGGAGTCCAAAGGGCAAGAGGTGTGTAATGAAAACCTCATTGGTTATTACAAAATGAAATTATGAGCAGATCAGCTGACTGATTTCAGAGTAAGAAGCAGTAAGGAACTTTACTCTTACATACATGATTCTAAGTTTGTGTAAGGTTGGAGAAACCAATCCAAATATTGTTATTCAACATGCTGTGTTTGTTTCTCTTCCAGAGAGATTTCTGGATCAATTTTAGCTCGTAGTGAGTACAACTGAACTTCTGATTCACCTCATTGAAATTTGTTGCTATTTACTTGGCTATATTCTCTCATATCCCAGTATATCTCTGTCTCTCTCCTTCACTTTGTCTCTTTCATATATAAGAGCTTAAATGCATATTTTCAATATGAAGTAATAATAATACCTTCATTATAGAAATATATAATAGTTATAGAAATAAAAATTATAATAATAGAAAAAATAGGAGTGCCTTTTGTGGTTCAGCAGAAATGAATCTGACCAGTATCCATGAGAACTCAGGTTCTATCCCTGACTGCACTCAGTGTATTAAGGACCCAGAGTTGCTATGAGCAGTGGTGTAGGTTGCAGATGCGGCTACAGCTCCAATTAGACCCCTAGCTTGGGAAACACCATATGCCATAGGTGTGGTCCTAAAAAGACAAAAAATGATAATAATGATCATAGTTTGAGTATTTACTCTGTTCCATGTGTGTGGATAGATTCCATATCTATATGTGTGTGCATGTGTATTATTTAATGTGCTTTATTGTTTCTCATTTAATTTTCTAAAGAATCCTATGAGAGAGATGCCATTATCATCCCAATTTAATAGAAATTCATTTCAGGTATACCTTAATGTCTGATTGATGTTTTATATTATGATGAGGCATAAAATGAAATATTTTAATGGTGTGTATTTGAATTGTACTACTTTCTGATCTTTTCAAAGCATTGAAAAATTTTAGCTTATATTGCTACTTTGTTAACCTAATTATTTGAGTCAATAGTATATACATTCTAAGGCTTGGTGATAGCACTCATGTATTTTTGTACCCATATTCAATATCAACTCCTTAAAAATGAGTAATGATTTTTTTTTTTTTTTGTCTTTTTGCTATTTCTTGGGCCGCTCCCATGGCATATGGAGGTTCCCAGGCTAGGGGTCGCATCGGAGCTGTAGTCTCCAGCCTACGCCAGAGCCACAGCAATGCGAGATCCGAGCCGCGTCTGCGACCTACACCACGTCTGCGACCTACACCACAGCTCACGGCAATGCAGGATCGTTAACCCACTGAGCAAGGGCAGGGACTGAACCCGCAACCTCATGGTTCCTAGTCGGATTCGTTAACCACTGCACCACGACGGGAACTCCTAATGATTTTATTCTATCAAATTTTAGGGCAATTCATTGTGTCACTTCTGCCTCTTCAATGAAATTCCATTTAGTTTATTGAATTATTAGTAACAAACAGTTACTTTTGAGGCATTTGTACACCAACCAAGTCTGATATTTGAAGTTTTATGATAGAGCTCATAATCATTTTATCAAGAAGTTCATTGATATTATAAGGTTATTGAAAAGTTCAAAAAATTAAAAAATGACATTCATATAGTATAAAATAGAATGGAGAACCTCAGAGTTAATATTGCCCATGAGTTACAAATAAAACATTTCTCAAAATAAATGTGTTTTAGGAATTCCCATTGTGGCTCAGCAGGTTATGAACCTGACAAGTATCCATGAAGATGTGGGTTCAATCCCTGGCCTTGCTCAGTGAGTTAAGGACACAACATTGCCGTGAGCTGTGGAGTAGGTCACAGACACGGCTTGGATGCTGTGTTGCTGTGCCTGTGGCATCGGCCAGAAGCTGCAGTTCCTATTTCACCCCTAGCCTGGGAATTACCATATGTTGCAGGTATGGTCCTAAAAAGCAAAGTAAATCAAAAGTAAACAACAGGAGTTCCCATCATGGCTCAGCAGTTAATGAATCCAGCTAGCATTCTTGACGAAATGGGTTCAATCCCTGGCCTCACTCAGTGGGTTAATGATCCAGTGTTGCTATGAGCTGTGGTGTATTTTGCAGACATGGCTCAGATCTCATGTTGCTATGGCTGTGGAGTAGGCTGGCAGCTACAGGTCCTATTGGAACCCTAGCCTGGGAAACTCCATATGCCACAGGTGCAGCCCTAAAAAGACAAACATAAATAAATAAATAAATAAATATTTTTTAGAAAAAGAATAATTTGGTGTTTTTGTCTTTTCTTTGCCTTACTGTCAGAACTTTAATGTCAAGACACAAATTAGAAGCATATAAATATTTGTTTAACCTATAAATGTGTTGTCTTACACAAATTAGAAGCATATAAATATTTGTTTAACCTATAAATGTGTTAGTGACTATTGCTTCCAGTTAAATCTAAATTTAAGATAATATTCTGTTTGATTCATTTATATAATGCCAGACCTGGTAGTAAAATGAGAAGTATTTTGAATTTAGTTACAGCAAAATTAATGCATATGTAGTGCATTTTGAGAATCTTGATAAATGAACAATAATAGGATGATTAGAGCGTAGTTTCACTGAGTAAAGAATACAAAGGCTTTCAATTTCCTGTGAGAAAATAGTGAGATATGTTTGTTTGTAAATAAAAATAACACCTAAAATTATAGGATCCTCTACGATTAGATTCCAAGATACTTTTAGAAGGTACAGAGATGTAAAATATATGTTACATCTGTTTTCTGACACTTAGAATTATTAAAGAAGGAAATGTTGGTGATAGATGGAGAGAAAAGTACTTTATGTTGAGTAAGAGTTGCACAAATACGGATGAGGCTATGTGGTACGTGATGTGTGCTTCTCCACTTTTTAACTTAGGGGAGCTCAAAATTCAATCATTCCTCTTTGGAGTCAAGAATATATTTCATTCCTGGAGTTCCCGTCGTGGCTCAGCGGTTAACGAATCCAACTAGGAACCATGAGATTTTGGGTTCGATCCCTGGCCTCGCTCAGTGGGTTAAGGATCTGGTGTTTCTGTGAGGTGTGGTGTAAGTCACAGACGTGGCTCGGATCCCAAGTTGTTGTGGCTCTGGCGTGGGCCAGGGGCTACAGCTCCGATTAGACACCTAGCCTGGGAACTTGCATATGCCGCAGGCACAGCCCTAAAAAGACTATATATATATATATGTATATGTATATATTTCGTTCTTGGATGTCACTGAAGGCATTTTTTCCATAATTCCAGTGTCATGGGAAGATGTTCCAGATGACTGCTTGATTGATTAGGCAAAGAGTTATAAAAGACAGAAGTCAAAACTTTAAGTGCCTCATAGACATGGGGAAAATGTGTTAGAAGTAAGATGATGAAGAAGTTAGGGAGTGTATTACAGACTGATGGACTTCTTCCAATACCTGAAGACAAAATAATAGATAATCTTGTGGAGACAACAAAATTCTAAAAATGTAAGTAGAATTGATGCATCATTGGAAACATTTGATATCAAAGGTCATACAAACATAAAGCAATAATTTCTTTAATAAACATTTGAGAACCTATGATGGCCCAGGGATTCAGTGTGAATAAACATTATCCATATATATTAATACTAAAATGGAAGTATTAAATTTTGAATTAAGATGACTATAGAAAAGTACATCTTTAATGTAAAAAGCAAAATCAGGACAAAATTATTCCAGACATAAAAATTCAACAACTTTGTATACAATTACATTGAATTTGAGTTGTCAATAATCATTTATTTTAGGAGTTCCCGTCGTGGCGCAGTGGTTAACGAATCCGACTAGGAACCTTGAGGTTGCGGGTTCTATCCCTGCCCTTGCTCAGTGGGTTAACGATCCGGCATTGCCGTGAGCTGTGGTGTAGGTCGCAGACACGGCTCGGATCCCTCATTGCTGTGGCTCTGGTGTAGGCCAGGGGCTACAGCTCCGATGCGATCCCTAGCCTGGGAACCTCCATATGCCGCGCGGGAGTGGCCCAAGAAATAGCAAAAAAACAAACAAAAAAAAAAAATCATTTATTTTAAAGAACTATTTATTACCAGTATATGAGAGGCACCACTGCTGGAAGTCTGAATCTATATATACCTCAAATTTTACTGAATTGTAGTCAAAACAGACAAGGACCAATTTCACATGCAAACATCCTGCAAGCCACATTCATGGGCTGATTTTTTGATATTTGGAAAACCACAGCAAAAGAGTTCTAACATTCCAGGAAATTAAATATAGAATTCAAGTATTCTTTTATTTTATAATGATATACAATTGTTGATTCAACAGAAAAAAGTCCATGTTATAAAATATACCTTTGCCAAAAGATGGCTTAAAGTTCTTTAGTTTTAATTACAAAATATATGCCACTAACTCTCATTTTAGTATGTAGCTGAATGTAAAGGAGTTTGATATTTACATTATTTTTCATTCTGTTTGTCTCATAATTGACTATTTATTTATTTATATTATTTATATATTTATAGGTAAAAGAAAGAATTCATGATGGGACATGTGAATCACACTTTCAGCAATGACTTCATTCTTTTGGGACTCTTCTCTTCTTCCCAAACATGTCTGATTTTCTTCTCTTTTATAGTCATAATTTTTAGTACAGCTGTAACAGAAAATGCCATCATGATTCTCCTTATCCACAGGGAATCACGACTCCATACTCCAATGTATTTTCTGCTCAGCCATCTCTCTTTCATGGATATCTTGCATATCTCCAACATTGTTCCCAAAATGATCACTGACTTTCTTTCAGGCAACAGGGCTATTTCATTTGCAGGTTGTGGCTTCCAAATATTTCTCTCCCTCACCCTCTCAGGTGGTGAGTGCCTTCTCCTGGCAGCAATGTCCTATGATCGCTATGTAGCCATCTGTCACCCACTGCGCTATCCCATTCTTATGGATGACTATGTCAGCATCCTCATGGCTGGAGGGTCCTGGCTTATTGCGACAGTCAATTCCATTGTTCACACAGTTTACACACTGCACTTACCCTTCTGTGGCTCAAGAGCCATTGACCACTTTTTCTGTGACGTGTCAGCCATGTTGGTGTTGTCCTGTGTGGACACAACACATTATGAAAGAGGAGTTTATGTAAGCAGCATCATTTTCCTGCTTGTCCCTTTCTCCCTCATCTTTGCCTCTTATGTCCAAATTCTCCTTACTGTCCTCCAAATGAAATCATCGGAAGCATGGAAAAAGTCATTTTCTACCTGTTTCTTCCACATGATTGTGGTCATAATGTACTATGGGCCATTTATTTTCACATATATGAGGCCTAAAATGTACCACACTCCAGGCCAAGATAAGTTCCTGGCAATATTCTACACCATCCTCACACCCTCTTTCAACCCAATTATCTACAGCTTTAGAAATAAAGATGTTCTAGAAGCACTGAAAAATATGATCAAAAGTAATTTTCTCCACAAAAATAATAGAAAAAGTGCTTGAAAAACACGTTCTTTATTTTTGTATTTGTATAGAGAGGATGTTATTCATATCTCTGGAAAGCAAATAAACAATTATATCTTTTCAAATGAGGAAAGAAATAGATGTTTTCCAAATTCTGATAATAATAAATAAAATCATCACAGATATTTGTTTTATATGTATATTTAAAAATATATCATTCATTCTCTTGTACAACCAATTATATCACCAAAGTCACTAACAGAAAATCAAAGAGAACTCAAGGCTTCCAATTTTCTCCAGCTAAAATATTGTTAGAATTTCTAAAAATTACCTTTTTTCTTTTCTTTACTTTTAGGGCTGCACCTGGGGCATGTGGAAATTCCCAGATTAAAAGTTGAATCGGAGCTACAGCTACCGGCCTGTGCCACAGTCATAGCAACAAGGGGTCTGAGCCACATCTGCAACTACATCAAAGTTCACTGGCAATGCCAGATCCTTAACCCACTGAGCAGGGCCAGGGAACAAATATGCATCCTCATGGATACTAGTAAGGTTCATAAGCCCCTGAGCCACAATAGGAAATCCTCCCCCCAAAAATTTATCATATTATATAGAATACATAAATAGATAAATAGATAGGGAGAGAGAGAGAGAGCCACATAATTTCTGTATTTTTGTGAAAAGGTAAGATTATATTTCAGTTACAATGGTATCAAAAAATTATAAAAATTCATAGGCAAAATAGGTGAAGTTGGTCAAAGGCACAAATTTCTTGTTATGGGATGTATAAATACTAGGGATTTAATGAACAGCTTGGTGATTATAGTCAAAAATGATATAGTGGATATTTGAAAGCTGCTAAAAGAGTCGATTTCTTAAGTTCTCGTGACAAGAAAAAAATTATAACTCTTGATGATGGATTTCAACTAAATTTATTGTGGTAATGTTTTTGTAATATATGCATATATCAAAACATGTTCTACACCTAAATGTAATCAATGTTATATGTTAAATATATCTCAGTGCAACAGGAAGATAATTAATTATTATTGTCTTTTTGTCTTTTCGAGGGCCGCACTCATGGTATATGGAGGATCCCAGGCTAAGGGTCTAATCGGAGCTGTGGCCGCTGGCCTATGCCAGAGCCACAGCAACATGGGATCCAAGCTGTGTCTGCGACCTACACCACAGCTCACAGCAATGCTGGATACTTAACCCACTGAGCAAGGCCAAGGATCTAACCTGCAGGCTCATTGTTCCCAGTCGGATTCATTAACCATTGAGCCATGACAGGAACTCCTTAAATGTATTATTACTATTAAATGAATAAATTTTATTTAGGGCATATCATTTGTATTATATTATTAAATATTATTCATGATATTATATCCATTTAATGTTATTTAGTTAATATTATTATAAGAATAATATTTGTTAAATTTTTAATAAATTACATTTAATTTCTATTAACAGCCCATAAATATAGAAATTACTTAAATTTGAAATTCACAAGCCATGTTTTCTCACACAGTGAAAGCAGTAATACTATATATAAGAATGCACACACATTAAACTCAGTTTAATCATAGTCAACGTTGCTGGAACTTTCTTTGTTGTGATGTCAAGGCAGAGGGCTACATCTCTGCATGGAAGAAATGATGTAGAAAGAGTCCAGTATCAGTCTTGTGGGCAAAACCAATTTCTGTTCCTGCCCTCTCCTTAGCTCAACTGAGGAGAAATTTGGGGAAATAAAATGTTAGAATTACATAAAAATCACAAACCAGTATATCTATATACATCACTCTACCCACTCCTGAAAATATCCAAAATAAGAAAGAATTCATAAAATTCATTTGAAAGAAATAAATACCTAATCAATATGACCAAGGAGGTTAAAGATTTATATGCAGAGAATTATAAAACATTACTCAAGGAAATTAAAGACGATTCAAATAAATGGAAAGATATTATATGCTCCTGAATTGGAAGAATCAATATTATTCAAATGGCCATACTACCCAAAGAAATCTCTAGATACAATGTAGTCCCTATGAAATTACCCAGGATATTTTTCACAGAACTAGTACAAATAATACAAAAATTTATATGGAACCATAAAAGAACCAGAATTGCCAAAGTGATCCTGAGGGGGAAAAAAAAAATCAGGAGGCATAACTTCAGAAAATATTATAAAGCTATGGTAATTAAGATGTGTGGTATAGGTGCAAAAACAGACACACAGACCAGTGGAACAGAACAGAGGACCCAGAAATAAACCCAAACACCTACAGTCAATTAATCTTCAACAAAGGAGGCAAGACTATAAAAGACAGTCTCTCCAGCAAGGGCCACTGAGAAAGCTGGATAGCTGCATGTAAATCAATGAACTAGAACACACCCTCACACCATGCACAAAAAATAAATTCAAAATGGCTTAAAGACTTAAACATTAGAAAGGACACCATTAAACTCCCAGAAGAGAACTTCTACAAAACAGTCTTTGACATCAACAATATAAATGCTTTCTTAGGGCAGTCTCACAAGGCAACAGAAATAAAAACAAAAATAAACCAATGGGTCCTAATCAACATTACAAGTATTGATTCACAAAGGAAACCATAAAAAAACAAAAACAAAAACCCATAACCTACAGAATGGGAAAAAATAGTTTCAAATGATGCAACTGACAAAAGCTTAACGTCTGCAATATATAAACAACTTATACAACTGAACAACAACAACAAAGAAACCCAACAACCCAACTGAAAAATAGGAAAAAGACCTGAATATGCCTTTCTCCAACAGGCACATGAAAAGTGTTCATCATCACTAATTATTAGAGAAATGCAAATCAAAACTACAGTGAGGTACCACTTCTCACCATTCAGAATGGTCATCATTAACAAGTCAATAAATAGCAATTGCTGGAGAGGTTGTGGAGAAAAGGGAGCCCTCCTACAGTGTCATTGAGAATGTAAATTGGTACAATTACTATGGAAATCAGTATGGAGGTACCTCAGAAAACTAAATACAGAACTACCATATGATCCAGCAAGCCCACTCCTGAGCATCTACCCAGACAAAATTTTCATTGAAAAAAAAAAAAAAAAATGTTGCACCTCTATGTTCATTGCAGCACTATTCACAATAGCCAAGACATGGAAATAACCTAAATGTCCATTGACCAAAGATTGGATTAAGATGTGGTGCATATACACAATGGAATACTACTCAGCTATAAAAAGAACAAAATAATTCCATTTGCAGCAACATGAATGAAACTAGAAACTTTCATACTAAGTCAAGTAAGTCAGAAAGGGAAAGAAAGACAAGTACCATATGATATCACTTATATCTGGAATCTAACTTATGGCACAAATGAACCTATCTGCAGAAAATAGACAAACTCATGGGTATGGAAAACAGACTTGTGGTTGCCAAGGGAGAGGGGGAGATAGTGGGATGGACTGGGAGTTTTGGGTTAGTAGACACAAACTATTGCATTTGGAGTGCCTAAGCAATGAGACCGTACCGTACAGCACATCTAGTCACTTTTGAAGGAACATGATGAAATATAATGTAAGAAAAATATATATATATAAGTGGGTCACTTTGCTGTATAGCAGAAATTGGCAGAACCTTGTAAATTAGGTATAATTTAAAAAATTAAAAGAAAAATGCCTAACAGAATTCAGAATATTTATCATAAATAAGCTTATTGAACTAAAAGAGGACACAAATAACTAAGCAAAATCAGGGAAACAATATCAGAACAAAAGGAGAACTTTAACAAATTTTGAAACCATAGAAGAGTACCAAGCAGAAATTCTAATTCTATAACTGAAGAATACCTTAAAATTATAAAAGGAAAACATCAAGAGAGACTAAACAGTGGGACTTGATCAAGCAAAGGAAAGAAACTATGAAATCAAAGGCCAGTTATTTCAAATTATCCAGTTAGAATAACAACTATTTAAAAAAATAATTTAAAAAAGAATAAAAAAGAGTTCTCATTGTGGCTCAGTGGTTAACAAACCTGACTAATATCCATGAGGACACGTGTTTAATCCCTGGCCTTGCTCATTGGGTTAAGGATCCAGCATTGATGTGAGCTGTGGTATAGGTGGCTGAGGTAGCTCAGATCACACATTGCTGTGGCTGTGGCAGAGGCAGCAGCTACAGACTCATGAAGTCCAAACAACTTAAAGTAAATTAAACATAAACTATGGCCTTTGGAATGGATGAGCAATGAGATCTGGCTATATAGCACTGGGAACTATAGCTTAGTCACTTATGATGGAGCATGATAATGTGAGAAAAAAGAATATATACATGTATGTGTGGCCGGGTCACCTTGCTGTACAGCAGAATATTGACAGACCACTGTAAACCAGCTATAATGGGAAAAATAAAAATCATTATTAAAAAAAAAAAATCCCTTCAGTTAGTGTGAAAAAAAAAGGCTTCACTGAGACACACTGTAATTAAAAAATCATATATTTTTAAAATACCGTTTTAAAATGTAAACTGGATCAATGTTATACCTTCCAAGTAAAATTTGTAATTAAGTCACTTCCTAAAACTTATGAGAAATGTAAGAACTCTCAAGTTATAATCTGTATTATAATTGCATTGTCAAATATTCCCTAAATATTATTGCACTGAAGTAATATCATTTTCACTATTTAGCTTAATACATGATTTTTTTTTAGTTTAATGTGTATTTCTGAAAGAATGAAAACAATTTGAAATTATGTGATAAAATAAAGATAAATTCTCATGAGTTCCTGTCATGGCTCAGTGGTTAACGAATCTGACTAGCATCCATAAGGATGCAAGTTCAATCCCTGGTCTCACTCAGTGGGTTAAGGATCCAGCATTTCATCAGCTGTGGTATAGGTGGCAGACACGGCTCGGATCCTGCATTACTGTGGCTTAGGCCAGCAGCTAGAACTCCAATTAGACACCTAGCCTGGGAACTTCTATAGGCCGCATAGGCCGCGGGTACAGCCCTAAAAAGAAAAAAAATAAATAAATAAATTCTCATAAATGTGGTCTTTTAAGAATTCCTGCTCATACATTTTCATTAAATTAACCAAATTCCGTTTGATTTATTAATTTTTTGGCTAAAATAATCAAAACTGGGAAATAAATATTTGCAGAAATATCTTTACTGTGCATTTACTGAACATATGATCCAAAATTTTAGAGACATATAATATTGGAAGAATCTGAATAACAAATTTGTTTCTTTCCCCACTGAATTGACCCTAAATACACCAGAGAAAACTTCTAGAGTAATTATCAGAACTCTTTCCTCAACTTTGGCTTAAGGCCATCCTGGGCTATTAGTGACTTAACTTGCATTACCTAAGTCTCTGTTGACATATGGACATTCCTAAGTGGATAAAGAAAAAAAAAGGATTAAATTGAACCTCCAGGTAAAGAAGGACTAGAATTAAATTACTGCTACTCCTGAGTTTCCATGAAAGTATTTAAAATATCAGCTGTAGATATAAAAACATTACTATGCATATTTGTTTAGAATTTTTTTCAAAGAAGTTTACTCAGAAAGTGATTTTGCTTCTACAAAGAAGTGGGAACCGATTTCAGCTAATCAAGCCAGTGAGTGTGTAAAAGTACGGATATAATAAAAGGTACTAGTCTTAATTTTATTTTTTTTCCTATTCACCACAGAAGAGGAGGTACTCTTTAATAACTATTTAAGAGAGGTTAATCAGAATTAAATATTTTTGTTTATACTAAGCATTGAATACATCCAGGCATATCATTAGCCAGAAACTGCTAAAAGAAAACTGTATTTGACTGAAGTTGGTTTAAAATATACAAATATATTATGCTAATATATATTTAAGTATATTTAATAGTGTGTATATATATATATATATATATATATATATATAAAACCTTAAAATAAAAAATAGATGGGCTACTAAAATGGTTATTCACATTTTTTTAAAGACATGAAGCTCTTTTTAAAACAATATTTATTATACAATTCTGATAATTGATATGATTGTGAATTATTGACTGTGAAATGATAGCAAATAAAACCAAGAAAAGCAATGGCTAATGTTGTCTCTTACTGTTCTGGATTATGGTGAATAATACATGGGCTTATCCTCACCTATATCAAATGCTGAAATTCAAATGAAAATGATTATGATATTCTATTATAAAGTATGCAATACAATTTATATGAATTAAAATGGTATTTTGAATATGAGAAGACATATTTGGTCATAGTTGAAATAAGATATGTGTAGAAAAAAAGAAGGAAGTTGAAGGACAAACAATATTCATTAAAGAAGTGAGGATCCATTGTATCCAGAGCCTGTGATGTATCCTCTGGACGTGGGAAATGTTGCAGCCAAGAAGAGAATGCTCTATAAGAGCACAGGTAACATGAATTATGTTCTCTAGGAGTAGCAATGTTTTCATGCAAGTACACTGGGCAATCATATAGAAGCCAATTTTATTGTATAACCTTTCTGGAAGTGTTGTTTACTGCCTTGATTGAAATCATTCAAGATTGAAGGTAATCAGTTTAGGAATTGGGGGATGTAATATGTATAAATGTTGATTAAGCTGAGAAACAGATTTTAAATGGAGTTTGAGTCTAGTGAGTGGCTGCAGTTTTTAGAATACTATTCAGAAAAAATTGTAAATTATGAAATGGAGCACAGAAAGTAGTTTTGGAGCTGAATCATAATGTACTTTCTGAAAGGGAAGTGAGATGAGGGTCTTGAAAGAGATAGGGCTTACTCATTTGACAGTGTGCTTTGGATGTATGCAAATGATTACTTGAAGAATAAACCTAACACTTAGGGATCCCGATCCTCAATAAAGGCTGTGGAGGAGAGCCTTTCTTGAAATTTCCAGCTTTATATATTTACACAAATGAAGGAGTGCACCTATTGTAATCTGAATACTGCTTCCTATTAGTTTTTTACCCGTAATTAATTTGCAAATTTTAATCAAAACCTAAAAATTCCTTGTCTAAATTTTATATGAAACTAAAAAATAGAATATACAGTGAAGATTAAAAAATGGCTAAGGTTACCTGTCTATGGATATATTTAGGACCATTTATACTATAACGTCTATGTGTGTGTGTGTGTGTGTGTGTGCACACGTGTGTGTGTAATTTGAAGGATAACTACTAGAAATAACCCAGGTTACTATATATTTTAGTTATAGTTATCCATTTTTTTTACTTCTAAACATAATATGTATATAATTGAAATGTCTTATGCTTAAAAAATTTTGTGTTTTATTTAATTGCTTTTTTTTCTTATATGCATCGATAAATTTCCTATGGAAAAGCAGTCATATTTGAATAAACAACCTTGCAGAGGTTTTGTGAGAATCAAATGAGTCTAACATACAGAAACAATTGAAAACTATATAATCGTGCAATTGTAGTGGATGACAAGTGAGGTGAATATTAATGATGGTTATGACAATGATAATGATAAAGATGCTAACATTCACAACTACTTTTAAATAATATCTATGCCCAGTCATGCACTGATTTTATGATTTTTCTCATAGATAGCTTATAATATCCCATGTTTCTTTGTATCTGTTCAACTTAAAAAATACATACGCAGATACTTGGAGTCTTTAATCTAAGCTTACATATCTTGTAAGGAGATAAGCTAGAATTACATGTAGTTTTAAACCCAAACTCTCTCTGGTGTATGTGTATAATAAAACAGGGTAAACACATTCTTATTGTAAATCAAAATTTGAAGAATAGTACTTCCCATGTAAAAGAACAAAATTTGAAGAACATATTATTATAATCAGTTTCTGTCTTTGAAAATATCTGATAATTATCTATTTACCAAATGAGGCTAATTCACCTTTGTAAAATTTCACAGAATAGTATGAATTAGAAGCACACAAACATATATACACAAATATTCACAAACATATATATACATACAAATATTTATGTATTCTAGATCTGTTTATACTGTAAAAAATGTATCATTCTCAACTGTATACCTTCAAAAATTGGAAATATACATGATTAAAATGTTAAATACTGTCAGTAAAATCTCTGTCAGTAAATTAATATAAGTACTTATGTACCATCTGTCACTTCTTTAGTAAAACCTGTTGCAGAATCATTTGAAGGAATGTAGAATCTCATGTAGGTCTCCACTGAACAATTCTATATAGAACTATGTTTGTCTAGACTGCAGAGGACACTCTTCTGGGTATGTGATTCTGATCGTATGAAAGTCATCTAACAATGCTATAAATTCTGGATAGTTGATGGTGATGCAAAATAATTGTTATTATAGACATTTAGATTGATGTATGAAATCAATCAATTAAATTTCTATAGCTAATGCACTCAAAGTCCTCTTTGTAAAGTTGACCTGGTAACCTGATTTACCATTTTCCTAGCCTTATACATGATAAATAAGAAAGTTTGGTTTGGGGAAAGCTAACATTTTAATTGAATTCAGAAGACAGGAGGTGATTCAAATTTCTGTAAAAACTGGTAGAGAATGCCTTTGCACTTTAGGAATTTGTAAAACTCTAATCTAAGATATCTTAACACTTTCAACAAAGATAATTTAAGGAAGCTTATTAGATAAAGCCATATTCTCACTGCATCTCTGCAAGTAGTCATATCAGCTTTTTTTTTTTTTTTTTTTTTTGGTCTTTTTTTATGGCTGCACCTGTGGCATATGGAGGTTCCCAGGCTAGGGGTCCAATTGGAGCTGTTGCAGCCAGCCTAAGGCAGAGCCACAGCAACACCAGATCTGAGCTGCGACCTATACCACAACTCACAGCAATGCTGGATCCTTTACCCACTGAGCGAGGCCAGGGATCAAACCCACAACCTCATGGTTCCTAGTTGGATTAGTTTCCAGTACGCCATGATGGGAACTCTTCAGCTTTGTTTTTTAATCAAGAATATTTCATTGATGAGCTTTGATAAAAGCAAGGAGAGTGAAAGTTATAAAAATCTGTTTCAGTGGAAAATTCTTCATTTTTCAAGATTCTAGAGGATACTCTTTCATGTTTTCCAACTCTATCATTAGGTCACTATACAGGTTTGAATAACTCAGTATATATCTTTGTGATTTTTTTTACTCTTTCAATAATAAAAAACTACTTTTTCAAATTATATGTTTTATAAAATATATGAATATGAAAAGAAGCTTTTTTTCAGTATTTCTCTTTCAACTCTAAATACAAATAAAGGGTTAAAAAGTTCTGCAATGAAACTGATGCATATTGACCTTTTTTTTTGCTTGCTTTTTAGGGCTGCAGGTGTGGCATTTGGAAGTTCCCAGGCTAGGGGTTGAATCAGTGCTATAGCTGCCAGCCTACACCACAGCCCCAGCAGCACCAGATCTAAGCCAAGTCTGTGACCTACACCTCAGCTCAAGGCAACACCTGTTAGTCCACTGAGTGAGGCCAGGGATCAAACCCACATGCTCATGGATCCTAATCAGGTTTGTTTCTGCTGTGCCACAATGGTCATATATAATTCATTTTGAAACTTGGGCCACATTTGGATAGTTTTATCTATCACACAAAATATGTATATCTATAATCTGAATTACACAGAAGATAATATGGTTGTTGCTTTGTAAGTGAAATCTCCTAGGAAAAGAAAATTTTGTTTTGGGAGCAAAACATGAATTGGATTTCATTTAAAATATTGAGAAACCAATTTTAAAGATAATGTGGTTGTTGTGAGGTTAAGTAAAAATACTTTAAAGCTAGTATATGTTAGAGAGTAAAAGAATATGTAAAAATGAGTAAACTATAAACATTGAAATAACTGTTTTAAGACATATTTCACATACGTTCTTGGCCTTCTACTACCTATATAGAATTTCTAGTTTAATGACTTCAATCTCTTGGTGTTTTTTTTCTTTTTTCCATTTCAGTTATTTTTTTTGTGTTGGTAAATATAAAATGACCTACCTTATTTCAGATTTATTTCCTCAAAATATTTAATATTTAAGGAATAAGAGAGGGAAAATACGGGATGCATTAGGATAGATAGGTAGATACATACATACATACATACGTAAATACATACATACATACATATGTAAATACATACATACATACATACATACATTGAATCTGGAAATACAGTTCTCGAACAATATATTTTATGGTAAAGTCACTTCAAATATCTGAAGTCGATTTCATCATCTATAAAACGTTAGTGGTGGTGCCAAGGTCAAGAGATTATAGTAAAGATTAAATACAATTTAATTCTGTAACACATCCTGATACATTCCAGGTGCCAGATTATAAAGTTGGTCAATAAAGTATTAAACCTTTATTTTATCTTCCATGTAGGACATGGCCCAGATTTTTTTTTCTGCTAGCAATTCCCTTTTTTGTTTAATGTAATTAATGCTGAAGCCTAGATTGCAAAATTTTGAGGAAATTTTAAAAATCAAAGAGATTTAAAATGTTTATAAATAAAAATAGATTATTTATTGTTCCTTCAGTGGATAAAAACAAAATAAGTGGCCAAAAAAGCTATTTGGATTTATTTTAACCTAAGAAAAAATGTCCTGTTAACTTTAGACCTTGAAGTATTCAGGGCCAATATTCCACAATGAAGTTGCTTCTCTGACAAATGCAGAGATCTTTTAAGTAATATCAAATGACAGAATACTAGAACAGTGCAGCATGAGTAACCAAGAAATGTTCATTAGCAGTCATTAAACATGGAATCAAATATAAGATATAATGTATCATTCATTGCTTCCCTTATTTGCTTATTTTTTTTTCTCCTTTAGAATGTCATAATATTAACTACCAATTGCTAACTTCATTGTAGGCTTCCCTATATAAAATGTATGTGATAGGAATGATCACAATTTCATTTTTAATTTCAAATACTATATTTTAACTTAACAATGGAATTACTTATATAAATTTTATATTATGGAATTGGTCTAATATCCTATATCATGATGAACACAAATGGCATTTATGGAAAAAAAATCATTCTCCCACATTTTCCTTTGCAAAGTTGTTAGAGGCCACACATTATTCAAACTTTGACTCTTCAGCATGTTTGGATGCCCACCATAGTTTTTGTACAATATACTTGGAGATTCAAATATGAAATAATTGCAGTTATATTTAAATGTTTTTACACTTTTTATTGTGATACATATGCATACAATAAAATGTACAATTTTGCCAATTTTTAAGCATACTGGTCAATAAATGACATTAAGTACATTGACATTATTATGCAACCATTACCCAGATTACACCAGAACATTTTTATCTTACTCAACTGAAACTGTGTACCCATCACTTTCCATTCCTTCCACCTCCCAGTCCCTAGTAACCACCATTCCACTTTCATCTCTATGAATCTTATTACCCAGGGTAAGCCATACATGTAAAATCATGTGTCATGACTGGCTTATTTTACTTGGCATTAATATCTATAGACATGTTGTAGCACATAAAAGAAATTCCTCTCTTTTTAAGACTGAAACATGTATATTCCATATTTTGTTTATTCATTATCTGTCAATGGACATTTGTGTTGATTTCACCTTTTTTTGCTATTGTGAATAAAGCTTCTAGGAGCATGGGTTTACAAATATCTGTAGTAGATTCCACTTTCATTTACTTTGTAAATATAAATAGAAGTGGAATTATCAGATCATATGGTGATTCTATGTTTAATTTTTAGAAATTGTAGTAGCATTTTCCACAGTGGTTATACCATTTTGCATTCTCAGCAGCACTGCAAATGTTCTAGTTTTTCACATCCTTGCCAAAACTTGTTATTTTCTTTATTACTTGAGTTCTGGCCATTACCTAAAGGTGAAATGTAGTATCTTACAGTAGTTTTCATTATAATTTTAACTTTAATTCTCCTAATAATTTTTATGTTGAGTAAATTTTCCTGATTATTGATCATTTGCTTATCTTCTTTGAAGAAATGTTTATTGAAATGAGTCCAACATTTTAAAATTGGATTTTTGTAGTTCTTTATATATTCCCTATATCAATCCATTATCTGACATATATTTTGCAAATATTTTCTATTTTGTTGATGCTCATTCATTCTGCTGATAAAGTTTTTTGATGCCAGAGTTTTTCATTTTGACAAATTTCAGTATATATCTATTTTTTTGTTGTTGCACTTGCTTTTGGTGTTACATTAAAGAATGCACAGCAAAATCCAATGCCATGAAACTTTTCCCCTATGTTTTCTCCTAAGAATTTACAGTTTTAGTTTTATATTTAGCCCTTTCATCCGTTTAACTTAATTTCTATGTATGCTGTAAGATAATCATCCAATTTCATTATAATGCATGAGGATCTCAAATTTTCTGAGCAATATTGTGGAAAAGACTTCAACTGAAGGTTTGAGACTATTGTCAAAAATCATTTAATCATATGTGTGAAAGATTGTTTTTTTTTTTATATCTCCATTTTTTTTTTTTTTTTGGCTTATGTTTTCTTCCTGCCAATACTGAAGTCTTTTATTATTGTAGCTTTGTGGTAATTTTTGATTAGGAAAGAGTGAATTCAATTCATTTATAAAATTGTTTGTGTATCTTGAGATTTTGTATAAATTTGAGAATGTATTTTTCTATTTCTTCAAAGTCCTCCTAGGATTATGATAGAAATTTCACTCTCCATCTGTCTTTCGCTAATAGTAGTATTGACATCTTAACAATATCCAGTTTTCCAACCCAGGGGTACTGAATGTTTTTCTACTTATTTGTCTCTTCAACTTCTTTCAGAAATGTTTTGCAATTATCAGTGAATACATTTTCCCCTTGTTAAGTTTATTCATAAAGATTTTATTCTATTTCATGATATTATAAATTTAATTGTTTCCTCAAAATATTCTTGTACAATGCAATTGTAAAGAAATACAACTGATTTTATATCCTACAATGTTGCTGAATTTATTTATTAGTCCTAAGAGAATTTTATTTTCTACATATTAAATACTCTGAACCAAGTTAATTTTACTATTTTCTTTACAGTGTGAATGTTTTATTTGTTTGTTTTACTTACCCAGTTGTTCTTTTTGTACTTGTAGTGCTATATTAATTATAAGTGACAAAAATGGACACCCTTGCCTTGTTCTTGGTCTTAAAAGAAAAGCTTTCAGTCTTTCACAATTGAGTATGTTAGTTATGAGTTAATTTTTAAATGCTTTATTATACTTATAGATTTACAATGTTCTGTCAATTTCTGCAGTACAGCAAAGTGACCCAAATACACACACACACACACACGCACGTATGTATACATTCTTTTTCTCATATTATCATCTATCATGTTCTGTACCAGTGATTGGATATCTTTTCCTGTGCTATACAGCAATGCTAAGCAGCATTGCTTATCCATCCTAAATGTAATAGTTTGCATCTACTAACCTCAAACTCCCCAGTCCATCCCACTCCCTTCCCTCACCCTTGGCAACCACAAGTTCACTATGAGTTAAATTTTTAAATATGACATCAGTTTTATACCACTTTAATATTTTTTTCAAGTAAACAAGGACATGATCTCAGTAGGGCTCAGGATGAACCAATGGTTTCATAACCACTCTTCCTGATCAACAAAGCAAATATTCTTTTCTTTTGCATTTAATTTTTGTTTTCTTTTTCATATTATTTTCCCATATAGATTATCACAGACTGTTGGGTAGAGTTCCCTCTACCATACAGTAGTTCCCCATTGGTCAATCATTCCATATATCACACTGTGCATATGTCAATCAAAAACCTCTAACCTGTCCCCTTGGGAACCACAAGTTTGTTTTTAAAGTCTATGAGTTTCTATCTGGTCTGCAAATAAGTTCATTTGCAGCCTGTTTTTAGACTTCCAAATATAAGTGATATCATATGATGCTTGTCTTTCTCTGTGTGACCTACTTCACTTACTATGAAAATCTGTAAGTCCATCCATGTTGCTTAAAATGGCATTATTTCATTCTCTTTTATGGCTGAATATTATTCCATTATATATATATATATGTGCTACAACTTCCTCATCCATTCCTCTGTCAATAGATATTTTAGTTCACTGCCACGTCTTGGCAATAGTAAAGAGTGATGCAATGAACACTGGGGTGCATATATCTTTTCAGATTATGGTTTTATCCACATAGTTGCCTAGGAGTGGGATTACTGGATCATATGGTAGTTCTATTTTTAGTTTTTTTGAGGAACCCATAAGGTTTTCCATAGTGGTTGTCCCAATTTATATTCCCACCAACAGTATAACTGGGTTCCCTTTTCTCTGCACCCTCTTCAGCATTTATTATTTGTAGATTTTTTGATGATGGCCATTCTAACTGGCATAAGGTTATAGATACCTCATTATAGTTTTGATTTGCATTTCTCTAATAATTAGCAATGTCAAACATCTTTTCATTTGTTTTTTTGCCATCTGTATGTCTTTGGAGAAATATCTATTTAGATCTTCTGCCCATTTTTTTTTTTTTTGACTGGATTGTTAAGTTTTTTTTTTTTTTTTTTTTGGATATTGAGCTTCATGAGTCTTTTGTATATTTTGGAGACTAATCCCTTGACAGTTGCTTCATTTGCAAATATTTTCTTCCATACTGTGGGTTGTCTTTTTGTTTTGTTTATGGTTTCCTTTGCAATCCAATAGCTTTTAAGTTTAATTAGGTTCCCCCCCCCCCTTTTTTTTTTCCTTTTGCAGTGGCATGTGCAGCATATGGAATTTCCCAGGCTAGGGGTTGAATCAGAGCTGCAGCCTCTGGCCTACACCACAGCAATGCCACATTTGAGTCATGTCTGCAACCTACACCATAGCTCATGGCAATGTCAGATCCATGACCCACTGAGTAAGGCCAGGGATCAAATCCATGTCTTCATGGAAACTAGACAGGTTCATTACTGCTGAGCCACTACTGGAACTACCTATTACTGTTTTTATTTTCCTTACTCTTTTTTTTTTTTTTTTTTTTTTTTTTTTTTTGTCTTTTGTTGTTTTTGTTGCTATTTCTTGGGCCGCTCCCGCGGCATATGGAGGTTCCCAGGCTAGGGGTCTAATCGGAGCTGTGGCCGCCAGCCTACGCCAGAGCCACAGCAACGCAGGATCCGAGCTGCGTCTGCAACCTACACCACAGCTCAGGGCAACGCCGGATCGTTAACCCACTGAGCAAGGGCAGGGACCGAACCCTCAACCTCATGGTTCCTAGTCGGATTCGTTAACCACTGCGCCACTACGGGAACTCCTATTTTCCTTACTCTTGGAGATGGATCTGAAAAGATATATCTGTGGTTTATGTCAGAGTGTCCTGCCTAGGTTTTCCTCTAAGAGTTTTAAAGTATATGTCTTATATTCAGGTCTTTAATCCATTTTGGGTTTAGAGAAGAGTTAACACCTACACTTCTGAACGTATTCCAAAAAATTTCAGAAGAAGGAACACTCCCAAACTCATTCTTTGAGGCCCTAATACCAAAACCAGAAAAAGCACCAAAAAAGTAAATTATATACCAAATATTTTATATTACTTAACATATTTCCCTTTATTTACAAATATATTTTCTCCAATATGTTTATATTCTAATACTCATTAACAAATATCAAATATAATCTCCTGACTCTTCTCTCTGGCTAGGGTAAACAGAGACCTTTCCCCTCTGTATATAACCACTTCCATCTATTTTTGTCTTTTTCTATCATTTCAAAATAGTTTCATCCCACTTTGTGTCTGGGTTGGCCAGGTTGATGACATTTTTTCATCTTCTAATAAATATTGCTAAAATACAAAAATGTCAATTATTTTTAAAATGATATTTTAGTCAATATTTCTATCTCTATAACTTCTCATCATTGATATTTTCTTTTCTCAAGACATTTCTTAGGACTATATATTTATAGGTAATATTGAAAATTTTCAGAAAATATTCTTAAGAAGACATTTAGAATTTTTAAGGAAATACTTTTCAATAGAATATTTCCCATTTATTTTTCTGTGCTCTGTTTTTGCTATTTCAATACAATGACTTAATTATATACATTCTGAAAATGTTTTTCTTTGATCATACTAACTGTATTATGATTTTTCTATGTGCATTTCTAAGAATGCCTATAAGCATATATTGGTTGCTTATATTACTTCTCTAATTCTCCTATCCTTTCAAAATGGCACTCAAATGAAGATGTTGCTTTTTTTTTTAATTAATCCTGTAGGGTTTGTTTACACTTTGGTTTGAAACATTCACATTCTTTTTATTGATTTTTAATTTTCATAAGACTTTGTTCTGTGACTCATATATCTAAAGATATTTATATTGTGGATTGATGATGTCTCAAGCATCTTTGAAAAGAAGAATCCTATTTTTAAATTTGTTCTTTTCTACATTTCCAATTATCTTAATTGCATGTATATTTGTATATGAGTGTGTGAATTTGTGTGTTTGAGAGTGTGTATATGCACATGTGTTCAGCTTCCTCTTTCACATATAGTAAATCTTTAAAAATCTGGTAACATTGGCTGTAAAATTATACTTACAAATAAAACTCTATGTACTGTGTAGAACTTTTTTTCTTATAAGGTCTCTGAGAATTCCTTCCTCCATATCTATGAGAAGACTCTTGAAATATTGTCATTGTTACATTTAAGTGACTAACCATTCTTCTATCCAAATTTCTTCTTTCACAGGACTTAAAATATTTCCTCTCTCGTTGAGCTTTATGCTTATCTGCTCTCATTTAGTTTATAAAATATTTCTTAATCATCTTGATAGTTTTTTTCAAGAGGGAAATATTATAAATATACACACTTTACACACTAATCTAGAATTGAAAATAATTTTAAGTACAATGGGAAAAAAAGATAAAAAATTAAATTATTAAAAGAAAATACCATAGGCAAATTTATCATATAATGTTTAGAGAAGCAGAGAGGCATAAGACATCCACTATTGGGAGAACATGAGGAAATTAATTGAGAAGACAAGAGGTGCATTTACAGATGTGCAGGCAAAGTGTCTGCTTTTTCTACAGCATTCAGAATCTCATTGCGTCAGTTATTCATTGACTGTGTAAAAGGCACTTGTCTCAAGAAAGAAAAAATATCTTCTCAATTTGAGCTGATAAGCTGTGGAGTTTTACAGATAAGCTTTAGGGCTTGAATATGAAGATAAATCATTCCTTAATGAAAATAAACATGTATTCATAATAGAATTTATATAATTTATGCATTTACATTGATTTCCTATGAGTATATTTTGAATGATATCTGATTTTTTCAGTTACTTGGGTTATACAAACGATGTTATATTAATTAAAAATTATTTTAAAGATTTCTTGAAAAACAACTTGGAAACATATTTGCAACTTAAAATTTCTATCTCTGGCTTAAAAAAAGTTTATTTTTTTCAAAAATAGATAAGAACATCTCTTTTTTTAAGCTGTAATTTTTTAAAAAGTTGTAATTTTTTTAAATAATGCACAAACTAAGATAATACCTTAAAAATAGCATTTTATTTGTACTAACTCTTGTGTTTCTCTTTAGGAAAAATCTTATCAATGCCTTATGGAAAACTATACTCAAACATCAACTGATTTCATCTTATTGGGGTTGTTCCCCCCTTCAAAAATTGGCATGTTTCTTTTTATTCTCATTGTTCTCATTTTCCTAATGGCTCTATTTGGCAACTTGTCAATGATCCTTCTCATCTATCTGGACACCCAACTCCACACACCCATGTATTTCCTACTCAGTCAGCTCTCCTTTATTGACCTGAATTATATCTCTACCATTGTCCCTAAAATGGCCTCCAATTTTCTTTTTGGAAACAAATCTATCTCCTTTATTGGGTGTGGGGTTCAGAGCTTCTTCTTCTTGACTTTAGCAGTTGCAGAAGCCTTGCTCTTGACATCTATGGCTTATGATCGCTATGTGGCCATTTGCTTTCCTCTTCACTATCCCATCAGAATCAGCAGAAGAGTGTGTGTGTTGATGATAATGGGATCTTGGATAATGGGCTCTATCAACTCCTGTGCCCACACCACTTATGCCCTCCACATCCCTTATTGCAAATCCAGAGCCATCAATCATTTCTTCTGTGATGTCCCAGCCATGTTGACTCTGGCCTGTATGGACACCTGGGTCTATGAGTACACAGTGTTTGTGAGCACCACCCTATTCCTTGTGTTGCCTTTTATTATCATTGCATGTTCCTATGGCCGTGTTCTCCTTGCTGTCTTTCACATGAACTCAGCAGAAGGGAGGAAGAAGGCCTATTCGACCTGCAGCACCCATCTCACTGTCGTGACTTTCTACTATGCACCCTTTGTTTACACTTATCTACGCCCAAGATCTCATCGATCTCCAACAGAGGACAAGGCTCTGGCTGTGTTCTACACCATCCTGACCCCGATGCTCAACCCTGTTATCTATAGCTTGAGAAACAAGGAGGTGATGGAGGCCTTGAGAAGAGTTACTCAGAGAATCTACTTTGTGAAAATGTGAACAATTTTTTTATGAGTTCCAAGACTTGAATATAAGTACATACATCAGTGTACAGTAATTTTAAATATTTTATGCTTAAATGAAAGGAGCAAAAATAATATAGAACAAAAGAAAATAATTGATGTGTGGGAAATATTGGCTTATAACATATATGTATTTTTAAGCCTAATTATTTTTTCTGCATGATGTATTTTTCCCATAGTTTTACTTTCTCTTATTATTTTATTGAAGTACAGATGACTTACAATGTTGTGTTAAATTCTTGTATAAAGCAAAGTGATTCAGTTATAGATGGATATAGATGTAGATTCTTTCTCATATTATTTTCCATATGGTTTATTACAGGATATTGAATGTAGTTTCCTGTGATATATAATGGGACCTGGTTGTTTATTTTATATATAGTAGTTTGTATCTGCTAATCTTAAAATCCTAATTTAAGCTCTCCCTCACCCTCTTTCCCCTTTGGTAACCATAAATTTGTTTTCTATGTCTGTGCATCTTTTATTTTGTAAATAATTTCAATTTGTACCATACTTTTGATTCCATGTATAAGTGAGGGTATATAACATTTGTCTTTCTCTTTCTGATTTACTTCACTTTTGTATGATAATCTCTAGGTCTATGTTGCTGTAAAAGATTTATTTCATTCATTCTTGTGGCTGAGTAGTATTCCATTATCACATCTTTATATCACTTATCTGTTAATGGACAATTAAGTTGCTTCCATGTCTTGGGTATTATAAGTAGTGCTTCTGTGAACATTAGGGCTCATGTATCTTTTCAAAGTAGAATTCTCTCTGTATATATCCCCAGAAGTGGGGTTGCTAGATCATATGGCAAGTTTATTTTTAGTTTTTTAAGGAACCTCCATGCTGTTTTCCATAGTGGCTGCACCAATTTACATTACCACCAACAATACAGGAGGGTTCCCTTTTTTCCACACCATCTTCAGCATTTTTTTTTTTTTTTTGTAAACTTTTCTTTTAATTGTGGCCATTCAGACCAGTGTTAGGTGGTATCTTATTGTAATTTTATTTGATTTCTCTATTATTTAGAGATGCTGAGCATATTTTCATGTGCCTATTGACCATCTCAATGTCTTCTTTGGAGAAATATCTATTTAGGTCTTCTGTCCATTTTTTGATTGGGCTGCTTTGTAGGATTGTTTGTTCATTTTTGGTTGTTGAGTTGTATGAATTATTTGCATATTTTGAAAGTTAAGCCCTTGTCAGTCACATAGTCGAAAATATTTTTTCCCAGTCTGTGGGTTGTTTTTTCCTTTTGTTTATGATTTTCTTTGTTGTGAAAAAGCTTATAAGTTTGAATATGCCCCATTTGTTTACTTTTCCTTTTATTTCTATTGCTTAGGAGACAGAACCATGAAAACATTGCTATGGTTTATGTCATATAACATTTTCTTCAAGGAGTTTTATGATGTTATGTCTTAATTTTATGGTGTGACGTTGTATTTGTAAGTGCATTAATTTTTTAACATGTTGTCAAAGAAAATACAGACATGAAAATGGAAACTGAAGTTATCATTTATCACAGTAGTTCTATTATTTTCCAATATGTCTAAAACAGAAAGATAAATGTTTCTAGATGCCTAGGTAAATTGAAAGGCAGATGGCTTCTTAATCATCTCATAGTAGAACTATAATTACAAGTAACAGTTATACTTTCTTTTAATTTAAGGAAACATATTTTCGAAATTTAGTTAGGACATCATCAGTTTCTGAATTCATTCTATCACCCTGAATAGAAAATCACATGTTTATTTTTTTATTTTTATTTTTTTTTGTGGGTGGTGAATCCTAGGGAAGTGATTTAATATCACATATACCTGAGAATCAATGACAATGACTTGGAGATGCTAACAGAGATCAATGAAACCGAATTCAATTACAGGACCACTGGACTAAGGGTTAGTCTCATTAGTGTGAATGTGAAATATCAAGGATATTTTTGAAATCATCTCCTAAACCATCATATTTTATTCTCCAATCAAAATATCCCTTGGTTTAATTGAATTGAGCTGAGGAAAGTCAACTTTTATAAAGTAATTTTAGCCATGGATATTGTGGCTTAATTACTCTCCTAAATGTTTCCTAAAATTACATCCAATAAAAAGCTGTCAGCTCAAGTGAACTTGTCAGGTGAAGTATTATCACTGTCCATCAATGATCAGTGCAGAAATGCTATTTACCTCTCAGATGTGGAAGGGAAGAGACTGCCATATTCTACATAATTTTCAGAGCACAGCAAAAAATAAAAATATGAGGCTTCTTGTTCAAATATGACTTTATTCTTGCTCAAGTATAGTTTTCTCACTAAAATTGTTTAATTAGATGTGAAATACAATATAAATTGCAAAGAACATTTTGCATCAGAATATTATACATAATAAAAGTAATGCTTATACTGTGATATCATTATTGGTCATACTAGTTTTTGGCTCACTTTTCTCCAAATTTATCTTTATCAAAATGTATACTGATAGAAAATTTACTCTCTTTTAATATAATTGAAAATATTTTCAGCCAGAGGTGAAAAATGCTAAGTTGCAATAAATTTTTCATGATTTTTAATTTTAAAAAGAATATTTCTGCTTATGTTACTGGAGCTATTAGCATTTATAAGTTGTGAAAATATTGGGGTGGAATTCCGATGAATTATGTCGAAATATAACTTTTAGGGCCTGTGGAATTAATGATTCACAATAAGAGTTTTTTTTTTCTAAAAGTGTTCTCATGAATAAAGTTCAATTCACACAAGTCGATTTTATATAAATCTGAATTTAATTTTAAATATAAATTCAATCAATTATTCCCATCAGATTTCTCATAATTTTTGGACTGTGTATAAAAAAATCAGAAGTTGGAGTTCCTGCCGTGGCACAGCAGAAACAAGTCCAACTAGGAACCATGAGGTTGCAGGTTCAATCCTTGGCCTTGCTCAGTGGGTTAAGGATCCGGCCTTGCCGTGAGCTGTGCTGTAGGTTGCAGACGAGGCTTGGATCCCGTGTTGGAATCATCAATGTTAAGCATAGTGCTTCTGTTGTACCTGAGTTTATTAGAGGTCAAATAAGACCTTATTATATCAGTTGCAAAATTATTAAATCTGTTCAAAACTGTGTAAACCTTATTAAATAAATTTGCAAGACCTTATTAAATCTGTTGTCAGAAAGGAAAGTAACTAAGTTGAAAAAAAACATTTAAGGGAAATAAATGTAATGAAATAAGAGGTTTTAGATAAACTCTAAGGGGATATTTATGTTTGTGGAATGTCTAGCTAGAATAGTCTCTCCAGATTTTGGTAACTTGAAATTAAAATGAAGAGAACTCATTGACTATCTAGATCATTTCAAATAGGATAAAATATAGGAACATTTATTGCGGGGTAGGTCTAAGTTTACATACATTTGTTTTCTTAGAAGAAAAAAAATAGGCACATGTTTTTTCAATCAGTAAGTGTAGGCATGACGCATAGTTCTTAATTACTTGCTTCTTAGTTTTTGTCAGAGATTAATGGTTTTAAGTGATATAAGATTATAATAAGTTATAATTCTAGTTATTTTAACTAAGTTTCTTTACCAATTAAATTGCAGTCAGGTATTTAACCATGGATTTTAAGTCTTTTTTGCATTTACAAACTATTATTATTGTACTCTTATGCTTTTACCAAAAATGCTTTATCTTCAAAGTTAATTGGAAGCCTATGGAAGTGGTGTGTAAAAACCACTTACACCACCATCTCATCCAAGCTGAGGGCATGGAATATTTCCATAGTTAAAAATTTGCATATACTAAGGGGTCCTTGTCCCCATATTGTGTTCATAATTTATCCATTCCACAGATTCATATAGCTGCTTTCTTCTTGCATTCTTCCTGTTCCCAGGACAATAATTACAACTCCAGGATTACGTCTGGATATATGGCACTCTCCAGAATAAGGGTCCAAGAAAAGTACATCCCAGGGAAAATTTACCCCATATATAAATGCTTATCCCTATATTGATAATATGTGGCATGAAGGAGCTTAACTATTAGGACATTTGATCCCATTGGTACAATACATAATAGTACTCAATATCTTTCCAGGAGGGTCATCAGAATGATATTGGTAGAAATAAGACTGGCTGGGAGATTGGTAGCTCCATGGGGAGGTATTGTCTACTCTAAGAAATGGAACCAATAAACCCTAAGAAACAACCTTAAGAAATGTGACCAATACTCTAGGGTGCCTAGCTCTGGCCACTGGAAATGACCTGAACAGACTTTTAATTTCTTTGGAATCACTGGCCAATGTGGTTATGACAATCATTTGGCACAAGACTAGTTATTAGCTTGACCAGATAGCATGTGTGTGGTCATAAACAAAACCTGCTATACCAATGTCAATAATTTGGGCCAGGTAGTGATGGATATCAGCAAGAGTTATGACCAGGCATCTTGGTGACACCACTACAACCAGAGGTCAGATGCAATATTAGGATCTGGTCCAGTATTAAGAGGAGCCTAAAGAGTTCTGTGGTACAGATGCTTAAGGATCTGGCTTTGGCCACTGCTGTGGCATGGGTTTTATCCCTGGCTTGGGAATTTGTGCATGTTGTGGGTGTGACGAAAAAATAATAGCAATAATAATGAGAGGAGTTCCTGTCATGGCTCAATGGTTAACGAATCCAACTAGGAACCATGAGGTTGCAGGTTTGATCCCTGGCCTCACTCAGTGGGTTAAGGATCCGGCATTGCCATGGGCTGTGATGTAGGTCACAGAAGTGGCTCAGATCCCGAGTTGCTGTGGCTCTGGCATAGGCCACCTGCCACAGCTCCAATTAGACCTCTAGCCTGGGAATGTCCATATGCCCCAGGAGCAGCCCTAGAAAATGCAAAAACATAATAATAATAATTGTAATAATAATAATAATAATAATAATGAGAGCAGCTTCTTTAGTCTTACTTGGTTCTTGCCCTTTCTGGGCCCAATAATAGTCATACTCTTACTCCTCTTTTTTGGACATTGACTCCTTAACCTCTTAGAAAATTTTTGTCCTTCAGGTTACAACACTTCCACATCAAGATAACATAGTCCTTCAGAAAAATAATATGAAAAAAACTAGTTAGAACCAACTAGGAACAAGATAGTGGAACATTCAGTTTTCACTAGGCCTTGAGCCTTCTTGGTTGTAATATGTTATTATTATTGTACAGAGTTGAGATCATCTTAACACATTAGCTTGCTAACTGACACTCACAGGTGCCGAGAAGGTTCTGAAGCTTACCTTAAAATGTCAAAAAGTGGATGGCGGCCCAATTTCTGGAAATACCCACCCATTCCCCAAAATATTTGGAATAATCCTCCCACATGTTAGTGAAATTACCCAGACCATAAAAACTAACCACCTCCACCCCAGAGCTGCTCTCACATTCTGAGAGGGTTTGCATTCTGCCTATCAAATGTTTATCTCTCTAAATAAACCTTTCACTTTACTTTGGTTTGCACTTGAATTTTTCCGTATGCAAAACCAAGAACCCTAACTTGCCAGCTCATCTCAACTCACCCAAAACCTGGGATATGACTATTTCCTTTCTCCCCTTCCTTGTGTCATACAACTTTAAATATTATTTTCAGCTAAAGATAAAATATGTCAGAGTTCCCACTGTGGCTCAGCAGATTATGAACCTAACTAGTATCCATGCAGATGCAGGTTCCATCAATGATATGGCTCAGTGGGTTAAGGATCCAGTTGTTCCTGTGAGCTTTGGTGTAGGTCACAGGTGTGGCTCAGATTCCAGATGGCTGTGGCTGTGGTGTAAGCCAAAGCTGCAGTTCTGATTTGATCCCTAGGCTGGAAATTTCCATATGCCCTGGGTGTGGCCTTAAAAAGCAAAATAAAAATAAAAATTTTTAAAAAAATTAAATATTGGGAAAATCAGATGGCCACTTATGGGAGATTACCAGGAAAGGCACAGTAAATGGGGATACACTTGCTATGCAGGTTTAAGTTACTGTTATCTGTAAGAGTCTCTAAAGATATAGTCATCCTGGCACAGAGGAAAGATCTTTGCCAAAGCAGATGACCCTTACAAATGTAAATGTATTTTATAAAAGGATAACTTCTGCTCCAGTTTTCAGAGCATTTCTGATATTTTCTGTTTCTTAAAAACATCCAGTTTAAGGAGTTCCCGTCGTGGCACAGTGGTTAACGAATCCGACTAGGAACCATGAGGTTGCGGGTTCGATCCCTGCCCTATGCTCAGTGGGTTAACGATCCGGCGTTGCCGTGAGCTGTGGTGTAGGTTGCAGACGCAGCTCGGATCCCGCGTTGCTGTGGCTCTGGCGTAGGCCGGTGGCTACAGCTCTGATTCAACCCCTAGCCTGGGAACCTCCATATGCCGCGGGAGCGGCCCAAGAAATAGCAACAACAACAACAACAACACACAACAAAAGACAAAAAAAAAAAACCATCCAGTTTAAAATAATTCTTACTCCGATGAGGCATATTTTTTTGTTGTAACTGATAGTTTCCTTGGGGAATGGTGTTAGGACCTCCACCCTCCCCAGGGCAAGATTTGACCCCCTCCTGGAACATGGATGTTCAAGTTGGGCAGTGAGAAACAATGGCCTGTTGAAAATAATGACCTCCATATATTAACCACCTACAAACATTAACTACCTTCTGTCCTGGGATTTGACCCTATACCTGTCTCCTCAATTGTGTTGGGGAAAGGTGACTCTGGCTCAGAGCATCAGTGTCAGAAAGTAAGACACACAAACACAGGGAGATCGTGACAAGGCTCCTTCTGCAGAAGGGTGCAAGTGCTCAAAAACATGTGCAAAGAAGGAAGACTCCCATATTCATCCCTAACACAGGTGGTACATCTCTCCCCTTCCCATTGGTCAGGTCAGGGTGCACATTCTTCTGGGTTGGCTAATTAGAAACAAATTGTTCCTGGGAAAAAGAGGTGTGGAAGAGGGTGCCTCAGACAAAGCAGGAACAAAAATGGGGTAACCCAGGCTTCATTTGATAGGAAAGACATATGCTAATTCTCACAATTTCCCCCTTTCATTTCTTCATCAGATATTCTTTTCTTTAAACATTTTGAGCATAGTTTGACTTTCATGTTCTATTGTGCTCATTAAAGGCATATTGATTTGCTGGGGAGGGGGTCCCAATTGTTTTGTCAGGGTGGTTTCTATTAATCTTTGAATAAGCCCCCTGGCACAAGGAATTATACAACAATCAACTAAGACAGGGACACTAATTACAATAATTAGAGGTGTAAGGATTGAAGCTATTAGTCCCTTCCATCTTCCAAGCCAATTTTCTAAAATGTCTGTGAAGGGGTCATTACTACCAGAATTTTCTGAAAGTTCATCTGCTAAGGTTATTAGCCCGGGTAGGGCCTTGGTTATGGAGCCATCTGGGGCAGGGTTATTGGGAATGAAGTTGCAGCACCGGATGCCAATCATTACACAGGCCCCACTCCTTTCTGCCAGCATCATGTCTAAAGCAAATCTATTTTCCCATGCCATTTAAACAGTTGGCCCCAGCTGTCTGGCTATTCCTTTAATTGGCATCTCTAGTGTAATTAACAAATCTTTGTTGATAGGAATGGATGTAGTTTATCCAATCAACATTTTTGTTTATGATTGACCACCAAAAGAAAACAGATTCAAACCCAGAAGCTATTTGATTCTTGCCTTAATTTTTTTTCAAACACCCCATGGAATACCTATTGAGTCAATATAGACCTGGGAGTCAAAGACCTCCCCTCCCTGGGGTGATGTCTTATTCCCTCTGGATTGGCTGAGTTTGGGATTGGAACCTAAATGCCAGGGCAAAAGGCATAGCCAATTGCTCCAAAGTACAGGTTCTACTGCAATTTTCAGAAGAGTGTCCATTAGTGGACCCCCAAAATACCACCAGACATATGCACAGGGCAGTCAGAACTGGAATTTATTGTACAGGATGTTGTAGGATCAGATTTCACTGTACCTGATACAGTTGCCTAAGAAAGTTGCCATTGCCTCTTGTCATTCTAAACACAAGGAGAAGTTAACATTTTCATTTGATGGCTGAACAGTTTTCAAGGTGTGAGAATTAACATATGACTTTTCTATTAAAGGAAGCCTTGGTTACTCCATTTTGTTCCTGCATTGTCTGAGACAGCCTCCTCCAGCCCTCCCCTTTTCTCTCTCCTCCCAGTAACAGTTTGTTTCAAATTAGCCAACTGAGAAAAATGTGTGCCCTGACGTGACCAATGGGAAGGAGACAGATATACTGCCTGCATTAGGGATAAATAATGGGTTCTTCATTCTTTGTGCACACTTGCTCACTTGGCTGCTTGTCACTGACAAGGAGCACTTCCACCCTTTTGCATAAGTAAAGAGCCTTGTTGAAATGTCCCCGTGTTCATCTGTCTTACTTTCCAACACTGATGATCCAAGCAGGGGTCACTTTTCCCCAACAAGGGGCTGACCTACAGAAATTTTGACCTCAGGGAGTATCAGTGACAAAGTCTGACAGGACTCATGCTGTTTTGTCCTGGAAGAGGGCCATCATACATTCAAGACCCCATGGGTCTGATGACCATCCCAGAGGAAAGGGAACCACTGTGGCACAAGCATTAACTCTTGCTTTTGTGTAGTGGGCCCACAAAATATTTTATCCATTCCAACAAGGCATTGGACTTGGAGGAGTAGAGCTTGGAGGTTGGGAAGGAAGAGTATTTGGTTGGGTTGAAGGTACCAATCTAAGAACCATTCTTACCACTGAGTCTATTCCAGAAATGTCAGCTCCTAAACCATATATTCAAGTTGCCATTTCTGGCTACTGGGCTAGTGTGGCTGGATTGTCAATAAGATTGGATTACATGTTCAGTGGGTACAACTAATTGGAGGCTCTCCCTTTGAGAGGTGAATCTTGTCCTTTAATGCTTGTAAGTTTTGAGTATGGGGGGAGGCCCACCCCTTGCTATCGGGTAGCCCACCAAACATCATTCCAACTTATGCATGGATACTTATACATGGCTACTTATATTCCCATCTTCCCCCTTATCTATACAGTTCTTGTGGGCTAAGTCCTGGACAAAGATATTTATCCACAGATGAGAATTGTATTTGATTTTCTAGAGTTCCACAATCTAGGACCTGACAAGCATCAAATTTTTTGACTACTGGGTTAGGAGTCTCAGTTAAGTTAATAATTAATTTGGGTAGATAATCTGTCCATAATCCCAGGCCCCAATAAAATCTTGAGATTAGAGGATCCCATGATCTACCCCAACTACCCGACGTTAATGATCCCCAAAGAGTCATCATATTAAGAATGTTTAAACACTTTTTACGACCAACTGTGTTTTGGTGGTTCCTGGGAAAGTCACCCATTTTTTTTTTTTTCTGTTATAGCCCCCTTTTTTTCACCAAGGTGTGGTTCTTCCATCTTCTCTAGGCCATTCAAACTGCAAGTTTCAATGGTCAGCAACATGAGGAAAGGTCCCACCCAGCTTGGTTGGAGTTTGTCTTCTTTCCATGATTTGATTAACAGGCTGATGTGGATGGACCAGGAAAACAAGCAGTGGAGTCTGGGCTAGTAATCTCTCATGTCTGAGAAAATGAAGAGTGGAAGATAGACCAAACACATAATTCTTTAAAAATTGATCTTTGGTTTCAGATGTAGGCAGGTCAGATGATCTACCCAGATAAGGAAGTCCATATAATATTTCACATGGATATAGACCAACATCTTTTCTGGGAGAAGTTCCAATTCTGAGTAAAGTCCAGGGTAGCTGGGTTTCTAGTATTAGCTTAGGTGAGTTTTGAGAGTTTGGTTCATTCTTTCAATTTGACAAGAAGTGTGGGGGGGTTCCATGCAGTATGATAGTCCCATTTAATATCTAATCCATTGAAGAGTCCCTTTATTATTTGAGCCATAAAATGACCTCCATTATCTGAATCTGTGTTTTCAACCAGCCCAAATAAGGAATAATTTGATCCAATAAGGCCTTTGTCACATAATTAGCTGTGGCACTGGGTAATGGGACGCTTCCATCCAATGAGTTAGATGGTCTACTACAACTAAGAGATGTTTGAATTGCCCTATTTTGGGCATTTCAGTATAGTCAATATGGATGCTCTGGAAAGGCCTTAAACTGGGAGACCTTCCTCCAGTAGCTGTTTTCCTTAAAGTCTTTTTATTGGTCTTTTTGCATGTTAAGTAATGTTCTATTACTTGTTTGGCTACTGTGTAAATACTGGCACACTTATAGGCCTTTAAGACTGTGTCACACATGGCTTGAGGTCCCCAATGGCTCCTTTGGTATAGGTATATCAGAATTTCTCTCATAAGGGGTTTGGATAGCATTTCCTTCCTGGTCTGGGAGGAACCACCTTCCATGAGCATCAGGCTGAGCCCCCAGCTGATGTAGCTGTTCCATCTATTTTTCTGAAAAGGAAAGAGAGATCATTATTTGGGTATGGGAGGGAGTAAGATGGAAGATGGGGACCTCTGATCCTAATGCTACTCTCTTGGTTTCCTTATCTGCTATGGAGTTTCCTTGGGCTTAAAATGAGATCCCCTTTTGGTGGCCTGGCAGATATACTACCACTGTTTCTTCTGGGAGTTGGAGGTTGTCAGGTACCTATTTGATTAGTTCTCCACATATTAATCCTTGTCCTTTATTGTTAATAAGTCCTCTTTCCATCCAAATTTTTCCAAAGGTATGGGCCACCCCCAAAGGCATATTTAGAGTCAGTATAGATTGTTCCATATTTTCCTTTTAAGCATTTTAAGGTCTGGTTAAGGACATAGAGTTCGTAATTTGAGCTGACCATGTATTTGGGGGTCCTCCTGACTCAATTATTGACTGAGCCTATCAACTGCTCAGTGTTGTTTTCCCTGAATGACCTGAGAAGATCCATTAAGAAGAAATGTCTCCCTGAATGGAAGGGAGTTTTCCATAGATCAGGTCAAGTTTTGGTCTGATAGTCTATTAAATTTAAACAATGACATTCAATTGGAGTTGAGGGCTCCTTTTGGGTGAGAAAAGAAGCAGGGTTTATGGCCTCATCAGTGGTTAAAGTTAAGTCATCCTTTTCCAATAAGATTGTCTCATACTTTAAGATTCAGGAGTCAGTGAGTCCTCTCCCTACCCTTTGGTTTAGGATGGCTCATACCTGGTGTGGAGTATTCATGTCAGCCTTCCTCCAAAGGTGAGCTTTCTGTTTTCTTCAGTTAATAGGGCAGTGGCAGCTACTGTCTGTATGCACTTAGACCATCCTCTTGAGACAGGGTCTGGGAGGAGGAAAAGCAGGCCACCAGCTGGCAACTTCCCCCATATTCCTGTGTGAGGACACCTAGAGCCATCCCCCTGTCCATGCTTACAAATAAAGGAATAGGCCCTTCAAAGGATGGTAGAGCCAGAACAGGGGCACCCATCAGGGCCTCTCTTAGAATCCTAAATTGTTTTACCTCCTCCTGACTCCAGAGTAGGGGATCAGGGGCTTCCTCTACAAGTTTGGAGTATAAATTTTTAGTTTTTAATGCATAAGAATCAATCCAAAGGTGACAATATCCAATCAGGCCCAGGAACTTTCTAAGTTTATGTTTGGTAGCTGGCAGAGGTAGGTCTATGATCCCCTCTATCCTTTCTGGATGAGTTCTTTTTTACCCCCAGTTATTATATGTCCCAATATTTTACCTCTTTTTCAACAAATTGTACTTCTTCTTGGAGACCCTAAGGCCTTGTTCCCCAAGAAATCTGAAGAGGGAAACTGTAGCTGCCATAAGTTTTTTTTTGATCAGGGTTTGAGAGTAGTAAGTCATCTACATATTGGAGTTGACAGGTCCCATGGAGGGGGGGAGGTAAGTTCTCCCAACACCTGTTCTAAAATTTGTCCAAAAAGATGTGGGGAGTCTGTAAGCCCCTGAGGGGGTACTGTCCATCTACATTGTTGTCTTCTTCCAGTTACTGGGTCCTCCCATTTGAAGCAGAATATGTCCTAACAATCTGAGTCCAAGGGGCATGACCAAAAGGCATCTTTTAAGTCAGTTATATTGAACCAGTGGTGGTCAAATGGAATTTTACTCAGGAGGGTATAAGGGTTTGGCATTACTAGGTGCCTAGTCTTAACAATTGGATTGACTGCCCAAAAGTCCTGGACTAAATGATAGGACCCAACCATCTTAAGCACAGGGAGAATAGGGGTATTGTAGGAAGACAAGCAAGGTTCTAAGAGACCCTCTTAAAATAGTCCCTATATAATTGTTTTAAGTCCCATCCTTCCCAGTAGAAGGATAAGGTATTGTTTCCTCTAGATTACTTTTCCCAGGGTCTTTAACTATATTTTAATTGGGGGCCACTTTACATCCCCTACGATTTACCTCTGATGCCCACACCTGTGGTTAAATTTGTTCTTCCACTGCTGGGGTTAGAATATACAGTTTTGCTTGTCTAGTTTTTTTTGGTAACCTATAAACTCAATCCCAATTTGGCCATTAGGTCTCTTCCACACAGGTTTGCTCCTGCCTCTGGAACAAAAAGCAAGCATATTTTGCACATCTGCTTAGGAAATTTACTTTGGTTTCTTCTAAGATTCTTGCTTGAAAATCCCTCTCCTTTTACCCTAGATACTAACATTTCTTCACAAGGAGAAAGTCCTTTGGGCACATAACAAGGCAAGGAGCAAGATGCCCCCAAATCAATAACAAAGATCATAGTTTCATGGTGTGGACCTACCTTTAAATTTATCAAGGGCTCTTGGTAGGGCACCTGTGAATTTTTAAGTTCATAAATAACTAATGAGAGCTCATGAAGCCCCTAGTGCTCATCTTCTTCAAAGAACATGAGAGGATTTTTTTCTCTTTTTCCCATTCAGGGCATTTTTGAAATGTCCCAATTTGCCACACTAAAAGCACTTGTTTTCACCCTGCCATCTATTCCCTTTTTCACCATGCTTCATTTTTAGGTAGCAGTGAGGCTGATATTGTGACCGTCTCTTATTTTGCCTTAGGACCCCTTTGATTCAACCTGTTTTGTTTATGTTGATATGCAAACATGATCTTGGTCTTTTGTTTTTGCTTCTCATCATCCCTTTTCACATAAACATTTTCTGCCTCTTTTAGTAAGTCCTCTAATGATTTATCTTTCCAATCCTCTATTTTTTTAACTTTTTGGAAATATGTGGCCAACTATTAGTTACAAAATGAAGTTTGAACATGCACTGTCCTACAGGGTTGATGGAATCTATTCCATTGTATCTTCTTATTTGAGCTCTGAGTCCTTCCAAAAATTTAGTTAGCCCTTCCTCTTTACCTTGCTGTACTTCAAATGCCTTAGCTACAATTCGAGTCTGAGGTACAGCATCTCTAGTCCCCTGAATTATGAGATATCTCAAGTCTATCATGTGCCCCTGGTGTGGAGCATTATTATTGTCCCACCCTGGGCCCTCATTGGGAAATTTAGTTTCCTCCAAAACTTCCTGGGCTGGGGAGGCAGGGTTCATTCCCTCGAGGCCATGGCTGCCCATTGAAGCATCCCTCTTTCTTCCCTGGAGAATAGAATACTCAAAATAGACACTAATTTGGGCCATGTATAAACTTGTGGTCCAAGGAACTGAGCTTCTTGATCTGCTACCCCATACGGGTCCTCCTGCAATGTCTGCCATTCCCTCTTAAAATTTCAGACTTCAGTGCTGATTAAAGGGGCATTTACCTATCCTATTTTGTTCCCACCCAAGTGAAACTCCCATAGTGGGAATTGCAGTTAAGTCTCTTCTTGTCAGTCCCCAGGGGCAGCAGAGGGAAGCAAAAAATTGTGTGTATCCTCCTGACATTTCTTTAACTCTCACCTAAGTCTGGAATAAGGCCCTGTCATATTCCTTGATTTTGTTGAGGCCATGGAATCTGACCCCTTGGGGGGCAGCAGCATGTTTGTGCCTGCATGTGGCAGTAACCAAGCCACATCTGTGACATACACCACAGATCATAGCAACGCTATATCCTTAACCCACTGAGAGAGGCCAGGGATCAAACCTGCAACCTCATGGTTATTAGTTGGATTCCTTTCGGCTGTGCCACCATGGGAAACCCCTTAAATTATTTTTGGTAGTAAATTTTCTGGATCTGGTTTAGGCAGTATCCTGCACAATCTCTTGTGGGGAAATATTTTTGTCTTACTTGTTTGAGTCATTATCAAAATATATCTGATTAATGGCTAGATATTTTATCTTTCAAATTAGAGAAACTTCTAAACTGGTATATTTTCAGAGAGCTATCATTATAAACAGTTGTTTTATCATTACTTAAGGGAAAAATGAGTTAAAAGGTGAGTGTGCGTGTGTGTGTGTGTTTGTGTGTGTGGTGTCTGTTTCCCCTCCATGGATATTAAAAATGCTAATAAAAACAGTAGAATAATTAGTGTTAATTAGGTTTGTGAGCTGAAGGTTGGCACTTTCCATCTTCCTCTACTCAAACTGAATCATGAAACACTTCAGCTGGCAGGGTGAGGCAGGAGATAACTCAGATTGGAGATTAGGATTGAGGCACTCTGGGCACTGAGAAAACAGGCAGAAAAAGTCTTCATATAGATATTTTCAGGAGTGGATTTTATGAGCCCAATTCTTACATCTTTTCAAATCTAGAAAAGCACTAAAATACTTCATGGTGACATCTTTCGTATGACTAGCAGTAACCTTCATGATGTGAGGATTAACATGTGTCTTTTCTATCAAAGGAAGTCTTGGTTACTCCACTTTGCTCCTGCTTCATCTGACACCCTCCTGCACCCCTCCTTTTCCCCTCTCCTCCCAGTAACAGTTTGTTTCAAATTAGCTGAGAAGAATGTTCTCCTTGACCTAACCAATTGGAAGGAGACAGATATACCACCTGCATTAGGGATAAATAGTGGGTTCTTCCTTCTTCACATGTACTTGCTCACTTGTTTGCTCATCATTGACAGGGAGCACTTGTGCCCTTTTGCAGAAATAAAGAGCCTTATTGAGATGTCCCTGTGTTCATGTGTCTTACTTTCTGATAATGATGTTCTGAGCCAGGGTCACTTTTCCACAACAATTTGGGGGCTTTTCCAGGATTTAGGGTCCACCGGAGCATGAATTCTTAAGGAGGAGATACCTATCCCTCGGCCCCACTGTGGTGGTCCTGAATTGAGAGGTCTGAGCCTGTGAACTTCAAACCCATGGGGGGATTCTCAACAACACAGGAGGACAGTCTGAGAAAAACTGTGATCAGGGTGACCAGGTGACTCTGTGCATGGACCAAGATAGGAAAGAAGGTGGGAGTGATTGAGTATCTCCTTGGTGGTCAGGGAAAGGGTTTGGTGACCTAAAAAGTCTCACATGAGATTGGCAATTTCAGCTGAAATCAGAAAAATCAGAGCATGATCCTCAAAAGGTCTTGGGTGAGACCAGCAGTCTTGAGTGATATAGATGATTTGGGGTGAAATCAGAAGATCAGGGCACCATCCTGGGGAAATGGGAAGTAAGTCTTCCTGACTCGTGCCTCCACTCAGAGGATCTCTGCATGGATGGGGAAACCAAATTCCTCCAGACAGTCCTCTGGGATTAATGTTATAGTATTGGGGCAAAAATCCATGGATGAAGGACAAAAAGAAGGGAAGAATGATTGAATATTGTTGCTTTATCTGGACACAGACATTTATTCTTACCCCATCCATCTTCTGGCCAAAGTTCAGATTGGACAAGGATTGGGTCTGTCAGCTGATCATTCAGTTTGTCCAGGACAAGACACCAGGGTCCCAGGAGGAAACTGATTATGCTTTCTGTTGGTGGCAGGGACCGGTGGTCTTATTTCCCCTCAGCATGGGAACAGAAGGGAAATGAAGAGGAAACCCGAGAACATTCACCTTGCAATCACCAAATTGGCACTACCCCCCTCCTACTACAGCCACCACCACTGTCGCCACTAGGGGAGCATGGGAGGGTGAGGGTGGCAAGGCCATTGCACAGGCATGAGCACACTGGTCCTGCTCATGGAGTCCGCTCATGAGGGGAGTGATGCAGGGTCCACTGCACAGGTACAAACACACTGCCAAGCAGCCTGCAGGGTCAAAGACCACCATCTCAATAAAATCAAAGGATATTATAGGGCCTTGATCCAGACTTAGGCGAGAGTTAAAACAATGTCAGGAGGGTATTCAAAATGTTCCATTTCCCATCGCTACCCCTGGGGACTGACAAGAAATGCCACAAACATTATTCCCACTATGGGAAATTCCCTTAGGAGGGGGAAGAATAGGATATGTAAATGCCCCTTTAACCAGTCCTGAGGTCTGAATTTTTAAGAGGGAATTGAGGCCATTGCTGGAGGACCCATATGGGGTAGCAGATCAAGTGGATCAGTTCCTTGGAACACAAGTCTATACATGGTCAGAATTAATGTCTATTTTGAGCATTCTATTTTCCAAGAAAGAAAGGGGGATGATTCAAAAGGCAGCCATGGCCTCCTGGGAGTGAACCCACCCTCTCCAGCTCAGGGAAGTTAGGGTGGAAACCTAGGACCCAGGTTGGACAATAACAATGCTCTCCACTGGAGGCATATGATGGACTTGAGAAATCTCATAATTCAGGGAATTAGAGATGTTGTACCTCAGACTCAAATTGTATCTAAGGCATTTGAAGTATGGCAAGGTAAAGAGGAGGGACCAACTGAATTTTTGGAAAGACTCAGAACATGGATGAAAAGATGTGGAACAGATTCCATCAACCCTTTAGGAAAGGGCATGCTCAAACTTGGCCAAATATATCCCCCACAAAAAAGGTTAAAAAAAAATAGACGATTGGAAAGATAAACCATTAGAGGACTTACTAAAAGAGGCACAAAAGGTTTATGTGAGAAGGAATGAGGAATGGAATTCTATTTTATTAAGGGAAAAGAAGAGTAAGTCTGTCTTCTAGCTTATTGTTTTAAATGGAAAATACAGGACAAACTAATGGATACAGAAAGTTCTGGAAGGTTTGTGGGAAGTAGACATTGAGAGAAGAGTTATGAATTGTCATAACTAAGTTTAGAATAAGTTTAATTATGTAAATTTTGAAAATAAGCTGGTGCAAAACTTGAACTTGGCTTTTCTTTCTTAAGAAAACAAAATTTCCTTGGAATGCTAATTCGGTAACAGATTATATAAAGTTATTTTAAGTGATCTGCTATATTTTCTTTTGAGACCTCTTGAAAAAGTATTATCCACAGCGGCCTATGATTCCATCTGACCAAATTAACAAAAAATGATTTTTTATAAACACTATCAAATTCTAATTAAAGTGTTTTTAACTCAGCTAACTTTAGAATACTTCATAGGACCCTTGATGCATGCCAAAAAAAAAAAAGTTAAAGTTACTAGAATTATTTGAAATGTTAAAATATATAGAGAGCATTATTAAATGAGTGATGGACCTCAGATTATACAGATGAATAGATATTTTTAATATAGATATTCTAGAACTTTTACAGTTTCTGAAATTTGGATATGTACTGGTACTATGTTATAATTCTTTTTTTGCTGCTGTGATTTCAAAATGTTATATGTTACAAAGGTAACCAAGTTTCATTGTCAATTTACATTGCAATTAGCTTTAAAATGTGCCTTAAGTCTTTTGTCACTGTTATGTTAATGGCTTTACTCTGATGCCTTTGCAAAAATGTTTCCTCTTCAAGAAGATCTATAGAAAGGACTTTTTAAAGAAATACAAATTTCTGACTTCCAGACCTTAATGATGAGCTGGGTAAGAAATTTAAAAAATTCTAAAAGGAAATCTGATGATTTCATAAGTAGTTAAGCAAAAAGGATTGGTTACATTGGACTGTGTGAACTGGTGAATATGGTTATAATTTTATGGTTTCTATTTGAAATAATGCTGGCTTTTAATCTGTGTTTTCCAGCTGTAAAGAAATATTCCCCAACAAGCAATTTGGTAAATTATAATTCTTTTTTTTTTAATTTTTTTTATTTTCCCACTGTACAGCAAGGGGGTCAGGTTATCCTTACATGTATACATTACAATTACATTTTTCCCCCACCCTTTCTTCTGTTGCAACATGAGTATCTACACATAGTTCTCAATGCTATTCAGCAGAATCTCCTTGTAAATCTATTCTAAATTGTGTCTGATAAGCCCAAGCTCCCTATCCCTCCCACTCCCCTTTGTAAGCAAAATTGAAGCATTCCTCTCTTCTCTCTCTGATTTCTTCAAAGGTGGAAACTCTCAGGTTCCCAGAAGTTTTATCAGATAAATTAGGAAGGCCATGTTGTATGTAGTCTGTAGAAATCTCAAGGTATTTGGATTTTTAAAAAGGAAGGAATTCGCCAAGATCTTTAAGACAAAAATCTTTAAGTCCTTCGAATGACTTTCCTAGCCCTGAGCTGCCTTTTAAAAGCTTAGTCTAAGATTACTTATAAAGTTCTAACAAAGACAATTTTTAGAAAACCCTATATGATCAATTATGTTTACACAAATCACCACGCCAAGGTTGTTGATACCAGACTCAAGTGGCAAATAAATTAGTTTTGATTTTGCTATATTTGATAAAAATGAGAATTGTTTTAGAGAAGAGGAGATGTTTCAATGAACGCTTGCTAAATCTGTTAATATAATTCTTTCAATTGTGGTCAGTATCACTAAGATTTACTTCCTAGATAGTTCTTTGCTATTATGTTATATTGCTGCCAGGTTTAACTGAGCTTCTAAAAGAACATTCTAAGCTTTTTTTCTAAAGTTTATCTCAGTGACCTATTTTTGGATGAAGATCAGATGCCCCAGAACCTGCGACAAGGGGACTATGTATACTGAAAAGGACATAATATAAAAGGACTATTTCTAAGCTTATAGAGGTAGGCTCCAATCCCCTACTGTGGAGCCAGGAGGAGGTACAACAATATAGGGATTTGAGCTAGGCACTGATGGGTGCCCCTGTTCTGGCTCTATCATCTTTTGAAAGACCTTTTCCTTTATTTGTAATCATGGACCAGGGAACCACTCTATGAATCCTCACACAGGAACATGGGGGAAGTCACCAGCCAATGGCCTTCCTTTTCTGCCTCCCAAATCCTGTTGCCAGAGGATGGCCTGAATGCATACAGTGGGTAGCCACCACCACCTCATTAAATGAAGAAAACAGAAAACTCATCTTTGGAGAAAGGCTGATTGTGGGTATAAAAACAGGATATGGGGACACAAACACCTTGTTGAAATGAATAAAATGTTCTGTGGACACACTACAGAAAAGCAGCTGTTATGCTTGTGCCCCAGGGAGACCAGAGGCCGAAGTGGTTCCCTTTCCTCTGGGATGGTCATCAGACCCATGGGGTCTGGAATGTATGATGGCCCTCTTCCAGGACAAAATGGCTTGGGAAAAAAAAGTCCAGTCAGACTTCATTGCTGCTATTCCCTGAGGTCAAAATTTCTGTTGGTCAGCCCCTGAGAACTGTTCAGCAGTCAAATGAAAATGTTAACTTCTCCTCATGTCTAAAATGACAAGAGGCAAAGGCAACTTAGGCAACCTGACCATGTGCAGTGAAAGCAGGTCCTGTAACACCCCCCACAATAAATCCCAGTTCCAAGTGCCAAGGGCAAATGTCTGGTGATGTTGTGGGTGTCCACTAATGGGCACCCTTCTGGAAAATTAAAGTGGCACCTGTATTTTCGTGCAATTGGCCATCACTTTCACCCTGGCATTTAGGTCCCCATCTCAAACTCAGCCAATCCTGAGGGAACAAGACATCACGCCAACAGGGGAGGTTCCTTTGACCCCCAAGCCTGTATTGACTCAGTACACTGATGATCCTAGCCAGAGTCTCTTTTCCCCAACAATGAGACTAGCAGCAAACTTCTGCAAAATATGTACGTGGTTGCATGTAGCTTCCCCTTTGAAATTGACAGTACTAATGGCCTGAACCTAGCCAGAACACAGTTTGGGACTTGAACCCACAGTTTTAAATTAGAATCACTCTTTCTATGTCTGGACTTACTGAGGTTCAGGTTCTTAATGTCTCCATGTGGAAGGAAGTCAGTGAGAGACAAAGTGATAGGCAAGAAATAGATTTATTAAAACAGGACACTTGTGACATTAGTCAAGCAACTCTACTTTGTTCTGATGGCTTTTTTGAGCAATTTATTAAATTACAGTGATCTCCAAAAGTCCCCTAGATTTCCCTCTCTATGATCTTTTTCTGGGATTTCTACAACCACCAGTGCCTACTCTATCCCTATCACTTTCACCAAAATCACATACATAATAACAATCCCCCTTACTTCTTTGCAGTTTTTTAGAGACATCTGAAATGCTGCCTTACAGGCTATAGTTCTCATTTTAACCCAAATAAAACTTAACTCCCAACTTTTAGGTTGTACTTTTTTTTTTTTTTTTTAAGTTGACAGGTTAATAGGAAAATAAAGGAAAGAAACAACTGAAGAAAAAAATCTAGTGTTTTTTTTTTTTTTTTTTCCCCAACAAGGTGGAAATGTTTAAAGCACTCCTCCCAAGTGGCTAAAGAATTCTTTATGTGATTATTTAAAAATGGGAAAAATAAAATGAATATTAATGTGATTGAATCAAAGGTTTGACATAACCAAAAAGTTAGATGGGGCAAACGGATACACTATTGGTCCTGAACCTTAAAGCCCTTAAACAATCCTGCTCTATTTACCCCAGTTTAAAATATGTATTTTTAAAGGGCTGAAAGAAAATTACACTGAGATATCTAACAATTGTGGAAGGTAACATAATGTCTTTTCTATCAAAGGAAATCTTGGTTACTCCATTTTTCTCTGGTTTTGGCTGAAATGTCCTCTGTTACCCTCTTCCTCTTTACCTCTTTTCCCAGAAAATTTTTTTTTTCAATTAGCCAACTGGGAAGAATGTGAGCCCTGACCTGACCAATGGGAAGGGGTCAGGTAAATCACCTACCTTAGGGATAAATAGGGGAGATTTCTTTGTTCAGAGTGCATGCTTTTTGAAGTACCCACACACTTCTGCAGAAGTAAAGAGGCTTGTCAAGATTTCCCCTTATCCGTATGTCTCACTTTGCAACACTGATAACCCTAGCCAGAGTTATGTTAATTTCCAACACAATTACTTGGGAAAACAGCTCAATTAATCAAGTTGAAAAATTGGCAAAATGTCCTTAGTCCCTTGGCTCAACCCCTCCTTGAGGACCCCAGAGCATTTTATACACAATAGATAAAATGGTTTGGGGATAAAAGAAAGGAACACTTTTGGAACACTTGTAAAACCAAAACTTGTTAATTGACTTCTGATGGAAACTAAAGTGAAAAGTATAAAAGTTAATAGAATTGAGATAAAAGTTTATAAAAATTTGCATATTCAGATGGACATATATAAGACCCTTATAATTTTGCTTAATTATATTGTGGGATATACACATTTCTCTGGAGAATTCTTCTTCTGCTTGGTATTAGAGATCAAGGAATATGAATCTGCCCCTTAGGACATAAATTAAATACACCACAGGCAACTAATAGGACTACTTGAGCCTGTAAAGTTAAAAAAAGCAAAAAACAAACTGCTAACTAATATTTAGGGATTGATAAAAATAGTAGTAGAGATTTTGCTCTGGGTTAGGGTCTTTGTTAAATATCAAATATAATTTTTGAAAGCAGGGTAAATTAAACTGTAAAATTCTGGAATATAGAACTCTTGAATACCAGATTTAGTTGGAAATCTTCTCACTGGTAGTAGAAAATTAAAGAAGATAGTATTGTACAAATTGATCTTTTAATATCCTTTAGGTGACAGATAGTTCTATGGTGATTTCAAAGCAACTGTCTGTCTTGCAAATTTCTACAAGTCAGAAATGTAAACATAGCCAACAGTTACTTGACACTGACTCTAATTAACTCAGTCAGGTAAAACTTGAACACAAGAGTGAAAAAAGTCTTTAAATTCAAACTCCTAGAAAGGCTCCCTTATTCAAATTTACTTCACAGCCTCCTTAAGAGTTTATCAAGGATAAATACATATATTAAAACACTTTTCCACAAATAGTAAAGCCTTAGTCATCTGAGAAATTAAATTTAAGGTATTCCAACTGTTATTTATAAACTAGTAAATTTATACAGTAATACTTGATTGATAACTAAGTATTCATAGTGAAGCTATGAAATCTCTAGTTGGATCTGTTTATATGTCTGCATATAGACATTATACATTTGATATGACTGTACCTCTGGGTAATATTATTAAAATTAGATTTATTAAAAAACTCATTTAATTGACTTAGAAGTAAGTGCTTGCAAATTAAACATTTTTAAATATTGAATAAACTGGCCAGATGTTTTTAGATTAATATGATCTAGAAAAAATATTCAATATTATATTTAACATCTGTTATTAAAGCTAGCTTAAGTTTCTTTATTTTACCTTGGCTTTATTTTACCTAGGTTTACTAAAGGTCAACAAATTCATGTTCTTTCTTTCATTAATTGCTAAACAGGTGTAAATTTACCTACTCTTATCTCTTCTTATTGTTACAGTAGGTAGAAAGTTAGGTAGGAGCAGAGAAGTTGGGGCATAGGACCAGATGGCAGGAAAACAACTTTTATGCAAATAGCAGAATGCTTGGGCAGACAAAGAAAAGCAGAAACCTCCAGACTGACAGGAAACCACATATTTTGGGGTGATAAATGCCTTGGAGGCAGATGAAAAAATGTAGAAAAAGGTATGAATCTCCAGAGTCCAAATGTAACCTGTCTTATTTTATATCCTCTTTATGAAAAAAAAAAATTAACTATGTAGATAAGACTTACCTATCATGCACTAGTGCCATGACACTTCAAATCAAAGTTAAATAAGAACACAAATCCCTGATCCCTTTGGGAAGGTGGAGCTGGAATGAAAACTAAGGAATATCACACAAAAACTGAACCTTCTCAGTGAATATTCTGCCCAAGCAATTGGATGCCCCTTATAACCAGCTCGCCAAAGAAATGCAAAGCAGCTGTGGACCTCTCCACCTGCTTCTCTTAAAGAAGTGTATTACTCACATAAATAAATCCTCACTATTATTTCTCAATTTTCATTTCATTTCTGAATTCCTCCTACAACTAGACAAAAATATATCCTTTGGGAACATTATGAGAGGAAAACTAAAGATATTTAAATTTATTAGAGGTCCATATCTTGCAAAAATTACAAGAGGAAAACTAAAGATAATTAGAATTTATTAGGTTCATATCTTGAAACAAATAAAAGAAATAAATTATAATGAGGCAGAATAATAATCAGGTAATTAGTGTAGGAACATGGGCTTGGATATATTTTTTGATATGATCACTGACTAACATCCATGACTTAAGGGTTCCAGGGAGTAATGTCCCCACAGGCCTTGTTTACTATAGGAATTATATCTGTTTTACATCCAGGTGGATGTTAATCTCTAACCCATTCTCAAATGATAAAAAAGTAATGAGGGGAATGGTGATTCCCACTCTAAGGAAGAGAAGAACAAAGAACCATAAAACTTAAGGGGCATATCCACCTCTAAGACCACATTGGATAAGAACTGATATAGGTAAACTGGGCAAGGCCAATGGGAAAAGGAACTGATATCTGGACCCCACACTGCAACTCCCATCTTTTAAGAGATAAACCCCCTACAGAACAATAGAGAGGGGGACTCTTCCTCCCCCTCCCAGTGTCTGTGCTAGGAGGTAATTGCTTTCCTGTAATGAAGACATTTTGCTTGCTTGCTGCCTGTGTGTGTTCACAAAGTTCATTCTTCAGCTCTGTGAACAAGAACCCAGATTGTGGTAACATCTTTCCAATAACAATAACAATAACAATCTATTTTTCTAGGGGTTATTCCTAAATTCCCCAATCAGGAAATTCTTGCATGAGAAACAGTTTTCATTTACTTGCAGTTTGGTGTTTGCTAGAGATTAAAGTTTTTAAAGGTTAAAATTATAACATATAATATAATTATGAAAAATAGAGAAATATTTCAATGTGTAAAGAAAGTAGGATATATATGGATTTAAAAAAAAAAAAAAGACGGACTAATTTGTACACCGAAAGTTGGAAAATGTTTATAGGAAGGAAGCCCTGAAAAAGGAGTTTCCTACATGCCCAGGCTTGGAAGAGTTTAAATTTACTTAGGTAAGTGGATTTTTTAATAATAAGTAAGCTGGTGCAAAACTGGATTCAGTTCTTTTCTCTGTTAAAAGAACAAGGTTTACTTGGAATGTCAACTTAAAAAAATGCACAACTTGAAAGTTGAGAGTTATGTTTTATTAACATAAGTCTACTCAGGTCTTCTGCACATTTTTCAATTGGGTTGTTGTTTTTTGCTCTGCTGATTTGTTTAAATTGTTTGTATATCTTAGAGATTAATGCCCTGTAGGTTGGATCATTTGAAAATATTTTCTCCCATTCCATAGGTTGTCTTTTTTTTTTTTTTTTTCCCGTGGTCTCCTTTGCTGTACAGAAGCTTTTAAGTTTGATTAGGTCTCATTGGTTTGTTTTTGTTTTATTTCTTTAGGCTCAGGAGACTCCCCTAAGAAAATATTTGTGTGATTGATGTCAGAGAATATTTTGCCCAGGATCCCTTCTAGGAGTTTTATGGTGTCTTGTCTTATGTTTAAGTCTTTAAGCCACACTGAGTTTATTTTTGTGTGTAGTGTGAGGACGTGTTATAATTTCTTTGATTTACTTACAGCTGTCCAGTATTCCCAGCATCACTTGCTGACGAGACTATTTTTCCCATTTTATATTCTTGCCTCCTTTGTTGAAGATTAATTGACTGTAGGAGTCTGGGTTTATTTCTGGGTTCTCTATTCTGTTCCATTGTTCTGTATGTCTGGTTTTGTACCAGTAACACACTGTCTTGATTACTGTAGCTATGTAATACTGTCTGAAGTGTGGGAGAGGTATGCCTCCTGCTTGTTTTTTGTTTCTCAGAACTGCTTTGGCAATTAAGAGTCTTTTATGGTTCCATATAAATTTTTAGATTATTTGTTTGATTTCTGTGAAAAATGTCATGGGTATTTTGATAGGGATTGCATTGAATCTGTAGATTGCTTTGAGTAGTATGGCCATTTTAACAGTATTAATCCTTCCAATCCAGAAGCATGGACTATGTTTCCATTTTGTTGAATACTCTTTATTTTCCTTGATTAATGTTTTGGTGTGCTGTATGTCTCTAGAAAGTTGTCCATTTCTTCTAGGTTGTCAAGTTTGTTGACGTATAATTGTTCATGGTATTCCCCCCCCTTTTTTTTTATTTCTGCAGTATCCATTGAGATTTCTTCTTTTTCATTTCTTATTTTGTGTATTTGAGTTCTTTGTCTCCTCTTCTTGATGAGTCTGGCAATAGGTTTGTCAATCTTGTTTACCCTTTCAAAGAACCAGCTCTTTGTTTTATTGATTTTTTTCTATTATTTTTGGATCTCTCTTTTGTTGATTTCCTCTCTGATCTTTATGATTTCCTTCCTTCTGATAATTGTTGGTTTTTCTTTTTCTTTTTTCTAATTCTTTTAGGTGGTGGGTTAAGTTGTGGATTTGAGATTTTTCTTCTTTTTTGAGGAAGGCCAGTATTCCTTTAAAATTCCCACTAATAAATGTTTTTGTAGCATCACATAGATTTTGAATGGATGAGTGTTCATTATCATTTGTCTCAAGGTATCTTTTAAATTTCTGTTTTGATTTCCTCATTGACCCATTGTTTTCTTCTAGCATATTTTTTAGTCTCCATGTAGTTGTTTTTTTCTCATTTCTTTTCCTGTGGTTGATTTCTAGTTTCATGCCATTTTTGTCAGAGAATATGCTTGAAATAATTTTTATACTCTTGAATTTGTTGAGGTTAGTCTTTATGCACCAATACGTAGTCATCCCTTGAGAATGTTCCATGTGCACTTGAAAAGAATATATATTCTGATTTTTTGGGAAGATTATATCCTGAAAATGTCAATTAAGTATAAGTTTTCAATTGAATCATTTAGGATCTCTGTTACCTTATTGATTTTCTGTCTAGAGGATCTGTCCATTGACGTGAGTGGGGTGTTAAAGTCTCCTACTATTATTTTTTCCCAACAATTTTTCCTGTTATGTGTATTAATATTTGTTGTGTGTATCTGGGTGCTCCTTTATTAGGGACATATATATTGATGATTGTCATATCCTCTTCTTGAATGGATCCTTTCATCATTAGTGTTGTTCTCTGTCTTTCTTTATGCCCCTCATTTTAAAGTCTATTTCGTTGATATGAGTAATGCAATATCTGCCTTCCTGTCATTTCCATTTGCATGAAATACCTTGGCCCATCCCCTCACTTTCAATCTATAAGTGTCCTTTGCACTAAAGTTAGAGTTTATCATCATTTACAATAGTTTTTTGGGGGTTTTTATATGCATATTTATTTATTTATTTCCAATTGTGATTTTCTCCATCCTATTTCTGCTTATTATTTTTTTATTTAGAGGCACACTTTCAGTATTTCTCTTAGAATGGGTTTAGTATTGTTCTACTCTTTTAGTTTTTGTTTGTTGGAGAAATTCTTTATTTCTCCTTCTATTTTAAATGATGTTCTTCCTGGGTAGAGTATATGAGGCTGCAAATTTTCCCTTTGAGAAATCTGTGTTTATCTTGCCACTCTCTTCTGGCCTATAGTGTTTCTGTAGAGAAATGAGCTGATAGCCTTATGTGGGTTCCCTTATAATTAATACTTTGTTTTTCTCTTGTTGCTGTTATAATCCTCTTTTTATCTTTAAAACTTGCCATTTTTATTATGTAGTGGTGTTGGCCTGTTTAGTTTCAACTTGTTTGGGGCCCTCTGTGCTTCCTTTATCTTGATATTTATTTATTTTAGATTTGCAAGGTTTTCAAACATAATTTCTTCAAATATATTTTCAATCCCCTTTTCTTTTTCCTCTTGTTCTGGAATCCCTATTATGCATAGGTTGGCCTGCTTTATGTGATACCATAATCTCTTATGTTGCTTTCATGTTTTTTATTTGGTTTTCTATCTCCTGTCCTGATTCAATGATTTCCATTATTCTATCTTCCAAGTCACTAATTTGTTCCTCTGCATTACTCATTCTGCTCTTTAATGCCTTTGAATCAGCTTTCATCTCTGCAAATGAATTTTCTATTTTTTCTTGGCTCCTCATATTTTCTGTTTCTGTTCTAAAGAAATGGCATTACTGTTCATATCTGCCCTTAATTCCTTCATATTAGTTCTTAATTCCTTCAGAATTTTCAGTATTTCCTTTTTGAACTGTGTCTGTTAGAATGCAGAAGTCTGTTTCATTGCTTGCTGCTTCAGGTGAATTCTCTTGTTCTTTTAACTTGGAATGGTTCCTGAGCTTCTTCATTTTGCATAGTAATCTTGGAAGGCTATTTATATGCACAGGCACTACTGGGTATTTTTTTAGAGCTTACTTTTTATTTTTAGGGTAATGTGCATGCTTCCAGGGAGATGGAGGCATTGGGCAGGGCTAGTTGCCAGTGCTCAATTGCTGGGCTCTTGACAGTGGCAAGGACCTGTGTGAAGTTGGTGCAGGATACTCCTAGTTGCCAGGCCCTGTGAAAGGACAGTGATCAGGCATGTGTAGGCAGCACCCTGTACATCTGGCAGTGGCAGCAGCAGGGTGGGTGTATTCCCAGGGAGTGAAATCAAAAACAGGTGGTGCTCTGTTGAAGGTCCCTATTCTTTGTCAAAATCTTAGGTGCCTAGGCTGCAGGTGGTGCCTGTTCACAGACCTCTAGTGGTAGTATGCCATCCCACCTCTGATATCTGAGATGACTTCTGTGGTTTTTTCCCACCATCTGTAGATCATGCAGGGCACCATGCCCTCTGAGAGTCTGCACTTTTGCATGGAAATATGTCCCTATGGCAGTCTTCTCCTCCTCCTCTCACCCTCCCCAGCAGTGATTCCTTGCTTCTTCTGCAGGCACAGACTTCCTCCTGTGTTCCCTTGGCTGTGGCATTCTGCTCTCTAGCCCTTGGAACACCACTACCTAACCCCTCAGGCTGTCTCCACACAGCCAAGTCTTCTCCCTGGAGTCTGAGTCTCCATGGCCAGCCTCTACCTGAGCATCTCAGGCTGTGTTGTCTGTTGGGAGGGGTGGTACAGATGGTCTGTGCAGCTCTCACTCTGCTTTGACCTCCTCTTTCCAGCTGCTGCACTTTTCTCCATGACTTTTGGTCCCTCACTCTTGGTTGATTTCCCTGTCAGGTGACTTCCCAGGGTGTGGGTTCCTTCCCTTTCACAACTCAGGAGTGCTATTCCTATTCTGATTCCTTTTCTCTATCTCTGTGTTTTTTTTTTTTTTTTTCTGTCGTTCTAACCAGTTATATGGAGGGTTTCTTGCACTTTTGAGATGTTTAATTTCATCTTCCAGCATTCATTAGTTGTTCTGTGTGAATCAACTACATGCAGTATTTTATTTTAATGTGTTTGTGGGAGAAGTTGAGCACCATGTCTTACTCCTCTGCCATTTTGATCCAACCCACATCTTTTTAAATTATATCTTTGTCCAGATATATGCCCAGGTGTGGAATTGTTGGATCATATGGTAGTTGTATATTCAATTTTCTAAGGAACTTTTATACTGTTTTCCATAGTGGTTGTACAAATTTACATTCCTCCCATGACTGAATGTAGCATGTTGTTTAGTCTGCATATAGCGTTTTGTTTTTTTTTGGGGGGGGGTGGGGGGAGAGTGGTCCTTATATCATATTAAATGCTATTTTAATTGTTTAAATGAATATTATTTTCCATCACAGCTGGTTTACAGTGTTCTGTCAATTGTCTACTGTACAGCAAAGTGACCCAGTCACGCATATATATATACATTCTTTTTCTCACATTATCCTCCGTCATGCTCCATCATAAGTGATTAGATATAGATCCTAGTGTTATACAGCAGGATCTCATTGCTTATCCATTCCAAATGTAATAGTTTGCATCTATTAGCCCCAGATTCCCAGTCCATCCCACTCCCTCTCCCTCCCCCTTGGCAACCACAAGTCTGTTCTCCAAGTCCATGGAATTCTTTTCTGTGGAAAGTTTCATTTGTACTGTATATTAGATTCAGATATGTGATATCATATGATATTTGCCTTTATCTTTCTAATTTACTTCACTTAGTATGAGACTTTTTAGTTCCATCCATGTTGCTGCAAATGGCATTATTTTGTTCATTTTTATGGCTGAGTAGTATTCTATTGTGTATATATACCACATCCTATTAATCCATTCTTCTGTCAATGGATATTTAGGTTGGCTACATGTCTTGGCTATTGTGACTGGTGCTGCAATGATCATGTGGGTTTGTGTGTCTTTTTCAAGGAAAGTTTTCTCTGGATATATGCCCAAGAGTGGGATTTGTGGGTCATATGGTAGTTCCATATTTAGTTTTCTGTGGTACTTCCATACTGTTATCATAGAGGTTGTACCAATTTACATTCCCACCCACAGTGTAGGAGGGTTCCCTTTTCTCCACACCCTCTCCAGCATTTGTTATTTGTGGACTTATTATTGATGGCCATTCTGAAAGGTGTAACGTGGTACCTCGTAGTAGTTTTGATTTACATTTCTCTAGGAGGTTTTTTATCCTTTCTTTTCTTGTGTTTGATTTCTAATTTCATGCCATTGTGGTCAAAGAAGAAGTTTGAAATAATTTCTATACTCTTAAATTTGTTGATGATAGTTTTGTGCCCCCATATGTTGTCAGTCCTAGAAAATGTTACATATACACTTGAAAAGAATGTATATTCTGGGGTTTTTTTTTTTTTTTGGATATAATGTCCAGAAAATATCATCTGAGTCTAATCATTCTTTTATGACATTTAGGAACCCTATTACCTATTTTTTTTTTTTTTTTTTGTCTAGAATACATATCCATTGATTTGAGTAGGGTGTTAAATTCTCCTATTATTTCATTCTTATCAATTTCTCCTTTTATGCCATTAGTATTTTTTTTTTTTTGAATTTGGGTGATCCTATATCAGGGGCACATATGCTGAAGAGTGTACTATCCTCTTCTTGAACTGGTATTTTTTTATCATTTATTTTTCATTATGGGCTTTGTTTTAAAGTCTATTTTGTCTGATATGAATATTGAGACTCCTTCCCTCTTGTCATTTCCTTTCACAAGAAATGTGTTTTCCACCCCCCTATTTTTAATTCATGTATGTTCCTTGCCCTAAGTTTAGTTTCTTGTAGGCAGCATATTGTAGGCTCTTTTTTTTTTTTTTTTTTTTTTTTTAATGCAGTTTGACACTCCATGTCTTTTGATTGGAGCATTCAGCCAACTGACTTTTAAGGTACTTATTCATAAATATTCATGTATCCCTAACTTAAACCTTGTTTTCCAACTGATTCTATGTTTTGCCTTTGCTACTTTCTTTTCCTTTTTGTGGTTGGATGATTTCTTTCTTTTTATGCTTGTATTCTCTTCTTTTGGGTATTTGTGAATGTTTTGCTTATTTCTGATTTGTGGTTGCCCTGTTTTTCAACTCTGTTAATGTCTTTCTATACATGCTTGCTTTAGACTCTTCATGTTTATTATGCTCATCTTATCTTTTTTCTCTTCCTTGTGTTTATCATCACTTTCATAAATAGTTTTTTTTTTCTTTGATGTGTATACTGGCTTATTTAAATGAATACTTTTCAAATTTGATTTCCTATATATTATAGTTTCTTACTTCTTTCCTACTTGGAGGAAAACTTTCAACATTTATTTTAAGGTAGTATTAATATAGCTGTATTCTTTTAAATTTTTTTGGAAAAATTCATCATTTCCCCTACTTTAAATGATAATCTTTCTGGGAAGAATATTCTATGTTGCATATTTTTGCCTTTTAGAATATTGAATATATCTTGCCACTCCCTCCTCACCTGTCATCTTTCTGTAGATAAATTAGCTGATAACCTTATGAGATTTTCTTTATTATTATTTTTTCCTTTTTCTCTTGATGCCTCATCTTTAACTTTTGTCATTTTTATTATAATATGTTTGGGTTCATCTTCTTTGGGGCCCTCTTCTTACTGTATCTGGATATCTGTTTCCTCCCTTAAATTTAAGGAAGTTTTAAGTAATAATTTTGCCAAATATATTCTCAATCCCTTTTCTTTTTCTTCATTTTCTGGAATCCCTTTTATTTGTAGATTGGAATATTTTATATTATATAATAGATCTCTCATATTGCTTTCTTTTTCTTTTCCTCTTCTTCTTTTTTTTTTTTTTTTTTTGCCTGCTGTTATGATTGGGTGATTTCCATTAGTGTATCTTCCAAGTCACTTACTCATTTCTCTCCATTTCTCTTTTTTTGTTGTTGTTGTTCTATGCCTTTAACAGAGTTTTCATCTCTGCAAATGAATTTTCTAATTTTTCTTTGCTCCCCATTATAGTTTCTGGCTCCATTTTAAAGTAATCTGTTTTACCGTTGATATCTCTTCTTAATTCCTTCAGTATTTTCATTACCTCCTTTTTGAACTTGGTATCTGTTAGGCTGCAGAAGTCTAGTTAATAGTTTGCTCCTTCAGGGGCTTCCATGAGTAGCTTGTAAGGATTTAATGATTTTTTTTGGCAAGAGGGCTGCTTTTGGTTTAGATGTTGGCCTTTCCTCAGTGTGTATAGGCCATTATCCCCTTGATGGGGTATGTGAATGTGTATGGCCTGAGTATGCTTTCAGAGTAATAGGGACAATGGATGGCACATGCAGATAGCACCTGGTCCCTGGGCCCTTGGCAGTGGCAGGGACCCACAAAGAAGTGGAGACAGCAGCCTGCTACTGGTTGCAGGGCCCTTGGCAGTGCAGAGGTAGGTAGCGGTGGTGGCCAGAGCCCTTGCAGAGGCAAAGGTATTGTGTGTGCTTTGCCAGGGAGGTGGAGGCAGTAGGCAATGCTTGGTTGCAGGGCCCTCTGCAGCAGCAACCCCTGTGGTGACTGGGGTGTCAGGCAAGCTTAGTCATGGGATCCTCAATGGTGGAGGTCCATGCCAACCTCTAGAATCTAAGATGGCTGTGGCGGTTTGGACCCACCCCCATAACCCAGGCAAAGAAGATCCCTGTTGCCTGAGAGTCCATGCATGTGCAGAGAAAGAAGTTCCTATGGCAGACCTGCCTCCCTCCTCTTGCATATCCCAACAATGTTCCTTGCCTCTCTGGCAGACTCAGGCCTCCTCCCACACTTCTTGGCTGTGATGCACTGTTCCCTAGTCCCCTCAGGCTATTTCCACACAGCCAACACTATTCCCCTCCCCCATACTGACCTCCAATTCTCACTGCCCAGTCCCAGCCCAAGTGTTTCAGTCTGTGGTACTTGGAGCAGTAGTAGTGATCATCTGTGTGGCACTCTTGCTGCTTTTCCCTCCTCAGAACATCTGGGATGTGCATTTTTATGAGTCTGTGAGGGTCCCCTCCTGTCCAACTGATCTCTCTGATGGTCTGGTGGCCTCTCAGGTTGTGGAATCCTTTATCCTTTCATAGCTCCCTCTCAGGAGTGCTGCTCCCTTTCAATTTTCTTTTTTCTCATTCTCCCTTTTGTTCAACTCAGTTATGTGAAAGTTTTCTTGCCCTCTTTGGAAGTCTGAAGTCTTCTGCCAGTGTTCAGATGTTCTGTGTTGATTGTTCTATATGTAGATTTTTTTGATGTGTTTGTCAGACAAGATGAGTTCCATGACCCACATTGCTGTAACCTTGATCTCCCACCCAGTTGATATAACTTTTAGAATATACAACTATACTGGGTAAGAAATTACAAAACTATAATGGAAAAACTAACAATTTCATTCGTATCAACTGGAATTAATTAGATGGAACTAAATAAACTGATAAATATGATTTATAATTTTACAAAATTTTTGAGCACATTGATAAAATATACCATTGCAAACTGTGATGAAAATTTTTCTTTTTCTCTGTATCTGAGCTACCAATAATTTATCTTCTTCAGTTGGCTCCCCTGTGGTGCCCTTGTTTACAGTAGCTTACAACTAAGTTATACTAATTATTATTAATTTGCTCTCATTGTTTTAAAATTATTTATGTCTTGTCACTCTCTGATGAACTATGTGATTATTACTGTTACTAGCCATATTTCTTATATGCTGTCTATTTTATAAGATAGGGTTTTTTTTTTTTTTTTTTTGGTCTTTTTGCCATTTCTTGGGCCGCTCCCACGGCATATGGAGGTTCCCAGGCTAGGGGTCTAAACGGAGCTGTAGTTGCCAGCCTATGCCAGAGCCACAGCAATGCAGGATCCGAGCCGCATCTGCAACCTACACCACAGCTCACGGCAATGCCGGATTGTTAACCCACCGAGCAAGGGCAGGGATCGAACCCACAACCTCATGGTTCCTAGTCGGATTCATTATCCACTGTGCCACGACGGGAACTCCCAAGATAGATTTTTTTTATGGTTTGTTTGCTCATGCTCCATGTGGAAATTCTTGGGCCAGAGATCAAAGCCACAAAACAGCAGTTACCCAAGCTTCTTAGTGAAAACAGTGGATTTGCTCTACCACAAAGGAATTCCTTATAAGATTGTTTCTTGGAGTTCTCATTGTGGTGCAGTGGAAATGAATCTGACTAGGAACCATGAGGTTGTGGGTTTGATCCCTGGTCTCCCTAAGTTGGTTAAAGATCTGGTATTGCTGTGAGCTGTGGTGTAGGTTGCAGACATGGCTCAGATCCTGTGTTGCTACGGCTGTGGCATAGGCCAGTAGCTGTTGCTGCAATTCAACCCCTAGCCTGGGAACCTCCATATGCCACAGGTATGGCCCTGAAAAAAAAAAAAATTGTTTCTTGCATAACCCAATGTATAACTAGGGCTGTGACAAATTTAATTATTACTGTTACTCGTAAGACAATTTATCATATATATAACTCTACATACAAAAATTATAATAGTGCAACTCTGGATCTGGTAAGAAAAAACCAGAGAAAAACTTCCTTGGATCATATAAACTAATAAGATAGCCAATCCAGAAAAATATTAATTATCAACTGGGTCTGATCCAAAAATTACCTCCTAGAATGGCATATCAATAGATTATTCACCCAATCTATAAATGAGCCTTCCAGAACCCTGGGACAAAATTAGTCATAAAATGCCTCCAAAGTATTGGCTAAATTGATGTCCAAGAACAGGTGCTGTGGACTAAAAATGCCTTCTTGCCTATCAGCAAACAAATGATGTTGTGGTCATTAAGCCATCAGTCACTACAGTCTTCCCCAGTGGTGAGCCCTGAGAGAACCCAGGGTGGAAACAAACATGTTGCAAGCCACCAAGCCATCAGTCACTGAGGTCCCCTTAATGGTGCACCCTAAGGGAACTTGGGATGGGAAAGAACAGGATAATACTGGACCTATGTAGTTAAAGTGCATATCAAAGGAAGAATTTCAATGACCTAAGACTCCCCTATTTTCTCGTACCTTGAAGGCTGCTAAATTTATTAACTTGAGATGTCTCTTTTTCTTTTAATTAACAGTAATATTTTGATTGATACAGTTCTGACTACCTAGTTTTTGTTCATCTGCATATCCTGGCTCCCTCTTACCTATTTGGAACAGTCCCTTAGAGCTATCTGAGCAGTTACTCCCAGGCTGGTGCACTCAGAAATTCTGCTTAATAAAATATAATTTCAAATTTTAGGTTGTGCATTTTTTTTCAGTCAACAAGTGATATGCATATATACTTAGACATGACCAGAACTCAGTTAAAGTAGTGTTTATATTATGTTGCCAATAAAAGGAGACTTGGAAAAATCAGCCTAATACCTTGATTATAAGATTCCAACAAAGCAATCTGAAAAATAATGTGTATGGTAATCAATATTCTTGCTGCCCTTAAGAAAACATCATTCCAAGTTTTATGCAAACAGATTAGTTATACTGTGATTATCATTGGTTAAAAAAATGGGGTTAAATGAAAGAAGAATTATCTGTGCATCTTTGTGGATACTGTATTCTATTAACAATATTTACACTGAGGTTTGTTATATACCTGTAAACAGGACTGTATCTTGAATTTATCTGGTTTCCCCAAATATCTAGCTATAATCTTCCAAAGTAATATTTAAAAATTTCTCCCATCTCTCTGATTTAGACTCAATAAGAACAAAGGAATCACTTGAATCTCCTTGAAATTGACTGTACCAGTTCCTCCTATCCAAGTTATACTCAAATTTTAATAACTTGAACCTTCTTTCTATACTCCCCTGTTTAAAAGGGTTACTTCTGACTCTAGAACCTGCACACCAGCTAGAAATCTCCAAATCAAATTGATAAAAAGGAGAAGTAGCTGACAACAATGTAGTTTGCTTCTACTCTAGGTGCAAGATCAGGATTTCTTACTTTAACTAAACATAAAACTCTTTTTGCTTTTCTTATTTTTTCATTCAGACATTGATCTGGAATGATAACATCACCACTCAAATGTCCCAGGCCGTCATTAAGGCAACTTTTTTAAACTGCTGAATTTGTTATTAAAAACTCTGATCTACTGATTAAACATGCCACTTTAGAAAAGTAGCTTGTGCCTCAATAGAATTCATTCTTGTCTATACTTTATTGATATAATACTCAAAATAAAGATAATCCCCATAAATGTGATGTATTTAGAATTTGTGCTTATATTTTTGTAAGAATTTAACCACATTCCATTTGATCTATTAATTTTGGCCAATATAATTAGAGCCAAGAAAACAATTAATATATGCAGCCATATTACACTTTGCACTTACTGAACAACAATGCATAAAATACATGACACATAAAGTTTAGAAACATATTGGAATGGCCTAAGATCAAATCACTGTTGCACATGAGTTTCTATAGAGATATTTAAATAGACATCTGTAGACCTAAAATACTAATATGTACAATTGCTCAGAAATTTTCAAAGAAGTTTACTTAGAAAACACCTGCTTATGTGATGATCATTGGATTGCTGTCAGCTCATCAATCCAGTGAGTGTGTGAAAGTGTGGATATAATAAAAAGTACTAATCCTAATTTTATTTTTATTCTTAGCACAGAAGAGGAAGGACTCCTCAGCAATTGCTTAAGAGTAATTTATTTAGAATTAGGTAGTTCTGTGAGTTTACATTGTGTCTCAGTGGCTAAAGAATCTAACTAGTATATATGAGGATGCAGGTTCCATCCCTGGCCGCATTCAGTAGGTTAAAGGATCTGGGATGGCTGTGAGCTGTGGTGTGGGCTGCTGAGGCAGCTTGGATCTGGCATTGCTATAGCTGTGATGTAGGCTGGCAGCTGCAGCTCTGTTTGGACCTCTGGCCTGGGAAATTCCATATGCTACTGGTGTGGCAAAAAATTTAAAAAAAAAATGGAGTTAAGTAGTTCTATTTATACTAAATAGTTAATTAATCAAGGCATATCATTAGCCAGTGAACACCGAAAACAAAACTTTATTTTACTGAAGTTGATTTAATAAGCTATATAACTAATTTACAATAAAATAGACATTCTTTTTTTTTTTTTCCCCACTGTACAGCAAGGGGGTCAAGTTATCCTTACATGTATACATTACAATTACTTTTTTTTTCCCCACCCTTTCTTCTGTTGCCACATGAGTATCTAGACAAAGTTCTCAATACTATTCAGCAGGATCTCCTTGTAAATCTATTCTAAGTTGCATCTGATAACCCCAAGCTCCCGATCCCTCCCACCCCCTCCCCCTCCCATCAGGCAGCCACAAGTCTTTTCTCCAAGTCCATGATTTTCTTTTCTGAGGAGATGTTCATTTGTGCTGGATATTAGATTCCAGTTATAAGTGATATCATATGGTATTCATCTTTGTCTTTCTGGCTCATTTCACTCAGGATGAGATTCTCTAGTTCCATCCATGTTGCTGCAAATGGCACTATGTCATTCTTTTTTGTGGCTGAGTAGTATTCCATTGTGTATATATACCACCTCTTCCTAATCCAATCATCTGTTGATGGACATTTGGGTTGTTTCCATGTCCTGGCTATTGTGAATAGTGCTGCAATGAACATGCAGGTTCAGATGTCTCTTTTAAGTAGAGTTTTGTCCAGATATATGCCCAAAAGTGGGATTGTGGGGTCATATGGAAGTTCTATGTATAGATTTCTAAGGTATCTCCAAACTGTTCTCCATAGTGGCTGTACCAGTTTACATTCCCACCAGCAGTGCAGGAGGATCCCCTTTTCTCCACAGCCCCTCCAGCACTTGTTATTTGTGGACTTATTAATGATGGGCATTCTGACTGGTGTGAGGTGGTATCTCATGGTAGTTTTGATTTGCATTTCTCTTATAATCAGCAATGTTGAGCATTTTTTCATGTGTTTGCTGGCCATCTGTAAAATATACATTCTTAAATTTAAAAAATAGATGGGCTATTCAAACACTACTGAAAAAACTTTGTTTTTTACATGAAGCCTTTTTTATTTAAAAATTATTTTATTTTTTAATTTAATTTGTTTTTTAATGAATTTAATTGGAGTATAGTTGATTTATAAAATTGTGTTAGTATCCAGTGTACAGCAAAGTAAGCCAATTATACATATATATCCATTGCTTTTCAGACTCTTTTCCCATATATGTTACTACACAGTATTCAGTATTTCTTTGTTACCTATTTTATATGTAGTAGTGTGTATCTACCAGCCTACACCACAGCCACAGCAATTCGGGATCCAAGCTGTTTCTGCAACCTACACAACAGCTCATGGCAATGCTGGCCCTTAACCCACTGAGCAAGGCCAGGGATCAAACTCACAACCTCATGGATCCCTGTCAGGTTCGTTAACCACTGAGCCATAATGGAAACTCCCTCATGAAGTTCTTTTTAAACTTAACCCTTGTTATTATACAATTCTGACAATAGATCTGATTGTGATTAGCTGTGAAAAGATAGTAAAACTGATAAAAGCAACTGCTTATATTGTCTATGAACTAATATTCTGGATTTATGGTGAATAATAAATGACCCTAGCCTCACTTAAATCATCTCGTGAACTATAATGAAAATAATTATAATATTTTATAATTAATACATAATGACAGTTTATTTGAATTAGAAATATATTTGAAATATAAGAATAATTCTTTTAGCTGCGATTGAACAAAGACATTTGTTGAAGAAAACAAAGTTGAAGGATAAAAAATGTATTTGTTAAATGTGAGGGTTCCTTTTACTCACAGCCTGTGAAATATCTTCTAGAAGTGGGAAGACTGCAGCCAGGAAGAGATTGCTTTAAAATAGCAGAGATATCATAAATTATATTCTTTAGGAGTAAAGATGTTTTCATATAATAATACAACCACATTTTATTAGTCACATAGAAGCTGGCACTATTGTAGGAACCCATGTGGAAGTTTTAGTTACTGTTTGGATTGAAATTATTCAAGATTTCATGTAATAAGTTTAGGAAATGTGTGATATAAGAGTTTCTTAACTTAAGAAACAGAAGATTTTAAATAGAGTTTGAGGTTGAGTGAGTGGCTGCACATTTTTTAGAATCATTTTCACCAAAAATAGTAGATGATGGAATGGAAAACTGAAAATACTTTCAGAGCTGACTGAAAAATGTAATTTTTGAATGGGAAGTGAGATAAGAGTCTTGAAAGAGATAAGGCCTAAAACTATTGCAGTATGATTTACATGTTCTCAAGTAATACTGAAGAATCAACCTAATGCTTACAAACCCCAATCTGCAATAAAGATTGTGGAGGACAGCCTTTCTTATTTCCTGTTTATTATAATTATTTTCATGAATGAAGAATGGTTACATGGTACCCATTATAATCCTTTTTTTTTTTTTTTTTTTTTTTTTGTCTTTTCAGGGCCATGCCCATGGCATATGGAGGTTCCCAGGCTAGGGGTCTAATCGGAGCTGTAGCTGTGGGCCTACACCACAGCCATAGCAATGTAGATACAAACCACATCTGTGACCTACTCCACAGCTCCTGGCAATGCCAGATCCTTAACCCACTGAGCGAGGCCAGGGATGAAACCCACAACCTCATGGTTCCTAGTCGGATTCCTTTCTGCTGTGCCACAATGGGAACTCTGGTACCCATTATAATCTTGATGCCACTTCCTTCATTCTCTTAAGCCTACATGAATCCAAAATTTAAAATCAAAGCCTAGAAATCACTTGCTAGATTTTACATGAAAATGTTAAGTGAAAAATATAGTGAAGGTTAAAAAATGGCTATTATTATCTATCTATAATAACATTTATGTGTATATACACATATTACTAAATAATTTATAGAATATATAATGCATATATATATATAAAATTAGAAGAATAAATTTTAGACATAATCCAGGTGACTAATCACCTATTTTGATATGGTTATACATTATTATTTTTAAGTACAAGCTACATAAAATTGAAGTGTGCTATGCTTTTAATTTTTGCATTTTAATTCCTTTTTCCACTTGTACACCTGAACTGCTTTTGTGTTTTATCTCATATTTAGCTTATAACATCCTATGTTTATTTGTAACTGTTATACTTTAAAAATATAAGTTCAAATAATTATTTTCTTTAATCTAAGCTTACATATCTTATAAGTAGATAAGCTGGAATTATATCTAGCTTTAAGCCTAAACACTCTCCAATGTACTTGTGTAATGAAACTGAATAAACATATTCTCGCTGCAAAACCAAATCTGAAGTATGTATTCTTATAATTAGTTTCTGCCTTGAAGATGTCTACATAATTACCTATTTATCTAATAATGCTGATTCACTGTTGTAAAATATCACTTAATAATATGAATTAGAAGAACAAAAAATATACACATACAAATATTCTCATATTCTAGTTCTCTTTAGGTCATAAAAAAGTTCTCAAAATGTACACCTTCTAAAATTCAAAATACATATTACATGGATATTAATTACTGTCAGTAAAATTCCTAAGTCAGTAAGTTAATATAACATATTATGTATTCCTTGTTGTCTTTAGTAGAACATATTATGGAAATATATGAAGGAATGCAGAATCTCATCTAGGATTCTATGTAAGGATATTGTGAAGAACTAACCCAAGAACCCTTGGGTGATGTGATTCTGATTCTGTGAAAGTCATTTTACAATGTTATTAATTTGAGAAAATTGATGTTAATGCAATATAAACTGTATTATAAACATTTAGATTGATATATAATAAGTCCATTTCCAAGAACTACAATTGAGGTGTTTTCCCATTGGGGCTTATGGGCTAAAGACCCATCATTATTTCTGTGAGGATGTGGGTTCAATCCTTGGCCTTGCTCAGTTGGTTAAAGTCAATCTTTATTGCATGCTGCAGCATAGTCACAGATGTGGCTCAGATTTTGTTTTGTCATGGCTGTGGCATAGGCCTCAAGTGCAACTCTGATTTAACCCCTGGACATGGAATTTCCATATGCTGCAAGTGTGCTCATAAAAAAAGAAAAAAAGGAAAGGAAAAAAGAAAAATCTACAATTGAGTACTGTAGCTAATTCATTAAAAAAAAAAAAAAACCTCTTGGTAAAATTGACCTGGTAACTTGGTTAACTGTTTTCCCAGCCCTACTCATTAGGAGGAAGGAAGGTCAGTTTGGGGGAAAGTCCAACATTTTAATTTACTTTAGAAATCTTAAGAAGACGAGTTCCAAATTTCTGTGAAACCAGGTAGAGAGTGTCATTGTGTTTTAGAGCCTTTTAGAGGTCTAATCTGATATTTCTTCTAATTCATGCAACAAAACTAATTTAAGGAGGCTCATTAGATAAATTTACACTCTTGCTGAACCTCCATAAATAATCATACCAGCTTTATTTTGTAATCATGAAAATACTTTGTTGAGAAGAGTTTTGATTCAAAGAAAAGTGAGGGTAGGGTCTAAAAATCTGTGCTTCAGTGAAAAATCCTGTATCATTCCGACTCTAGAAAACACTCTTCCATATTTTCAAACTCAATCTTGAATAACTCATTTCATATTTTTGTGATTCAGTGTTATCTTTTTAATAATAAAACTATATATTTTTAAAAAAATATATCAATCTCTAAAAGGAGACTGTTTCTGGAATTTTCTTTCCAAATCTAAAAATAAACATAGGGACAAAGCTACCTTTCCACAGACAAGAAAATCATGGACTTGGAGAATAGACTTGTGGTTGCCAAAGGGGAAGGGGAGGGGCTGGGAGGGACTGGGAGCTTGAAATAAATAGATGCAGGATGTTGCCTTCGGGATGGATTAGCAATGGGATCCTGCTGTGTAGCACTGGGAACTCTGTCTAGTCACTTATGATGGAACACATAATGTGAGGAAAAAAGAAAGTATACATGTATGTATAACTGGGTCACCATGCTGTACAGTAGAAAAAATATATATATAAATGATTTTTAAAAATACAAAAAAAGAGAAAGATCTGCAATGAACTTGATGAATATTAACTTTAAGAGATGTGATATATGATTCATTTTGAAACATAGGCGTATTTGTGTGGTTTTATTTATCATACATAATAGATATAACTACAATCTTAATCACAGAGCAAATAATATAGTTGTTCTATTGCAAATGAAATATTCTAGGCTTCTAGGTAGAGAGTTTTGTGTTGGGAGCAAAACATGAACTGTATTTCTTCTAGAAGTTTTAGAAGACAGATTTTAAAAATATGTCTGTGGTGGTTGTGAGTTAGTAAAGTGTAAACACAGAAATAATTGCATTTTAAGCCATTTCACATACATTTTTGGCCTTCTACTACCTATATAGAATTTCTAGTTTGATGACTTCAATGGTTTTATTCCTTTTTTTTTCCTTTGGCTGAACCCATGGCAAGTGGAAGTTTCTAGGCCAGGGATCAAACCTGCAGTATAGCAGAGACCTGAGCTGTTGTAGTGACAACACTGTATCCTAACCTGATGTACCATAAGAGAACACTTCTTCTTTCTTCTTTTTCAGCTCTTTTTTTCTGTTGGTTGGTAAAAATGAACCAACCTCATTTCATATTTATTACCTCAAAATTTGTAACATTCAAGGGATAAAATAGGTGAGCTAGGGGATGCATTTAGTTAGTTAGATAGATAGATAGATAGATGATTGATCAATCTGGGAATCCATTTTTAAGTCAAGTCACTTCAAATCTCTGAATCTCAATTTTATTATCTATGAAATGTCAATTGTGGAGTCAAGAGATAGTGGTCAAGATTAAATACAAATCCTAGAACATATCCTGACACATTACAGGTGCTAATCTTAAGAAATGGTCAATAGGAGTTCCTATCGTGGCATGGCAGAAATGAATTCAACTAGTATCCATGAGGATGTGGGTTTTATCCCTGTTTTTGATCAGTGGGTTAAGGATCTGGCATTGCCGTAAGCTGTGGAGTAGATCTTAGAAATGGCTCAGATCCTGCATTGGTGTGGCTATGGTATAGGCTAACAGGTTTAGCTCTGATTTGACCCCTAGTCTGGGAAATTCCATATGCCATGGGTAAGGACCTAAAAAAGAAAAAAAAAAGAAATAGTCAATAAAAGTTTAAACATTTATCTTCTCTTCCATGTAGGAAATTGGCCAGATTCAGAACTTGTTTTGTTTTTTGTTTTTTTTTTTCTCCTTCCCATTAAAATTCTTCACATTATTTTAGCTCTTTTCTCATATGCATAATGTCATTAGTGCTGATAAATTGGAATTTTTTAGGGAATTTTAAAAAATCAGATATATTGAAAATATTTGTACATGGAAATGGGTTAATTATTGCTTTTTCAGTGGATTTTTAATTCACAAAATAAAAGGCAAAGGAATGTTTTTTTAGTTTTGTTTTCACCTAAGAAATTCTGTCCTCTTCACTTTAGATCTTGAAGTATTCAAAGCTAATGTTCAGCAGTTAAAATGCAATCTTGTCAGTTACAAGAGTCTCACATGACAGAATACTAGAACAGCACAACATGAATTACTGAAAAATGCTCCATTGGCAGATATGGTACATGAACTCAAATGCCAGGGCTGATGTGCCATTCATTGCTTCATTTCTTTACTTTTTTTTAAACTTTTCTTATTTTCCTTTTTTTTTTTTTTTAAGGCAGCACCCATGGCATATGGAGTTGCCAGACTAGGGGTCAAATCTGAGCTGCAGCTGCAGGCCTATGCCACAGCCATAGCAATGCCAGATTCAAGCCATGTCTATGACCTATATCAGAGCTCAAGGCAATGCTGGATCCTTAACCCACTAACAAGGGTCAGGGACTGAACTCACATCTTAATGGACACTAGTTGGGTTCAATACCACTGAACCACAATGGGAACTCCTTTTTTATTTTTTCAATTTTAAAATGTGACAATATTAACTATTACTAAAAATGTTAAAAATAACTGTAGGAGAAAGTGCCATAAAGCAATGTTTATCATGTAAGTACTAGAGAAGTCCCAGGGTGGGGAGAAACTATGCTGTTTAGGAGAGCTTGAACAGATTTATCAAACTACAATGAGTATTGTGTCTACCTTAATTATAGCATTGAAAATCTCATTGTGGAGGAATAAGAGAATGAATTGTGTAAATTGTACTTGACATATGGATTCATGCTGATTTAACAACAGATGAGCCAAATGTTATCTGACCTCAAGGTAATATTACCTGATTTGACATTTCTGTGCAAAGAAGTCTCAAGGCAGAAAAATAGCTTCTCAATATGAAGTAATAGTTGTTTGCAGATTTAGAGATAAGTCTTAGGACTTAAATATGAAAATGAAATAGTTATTTAATAGTAATAAGCATTTATTCAAAGTAAAATTGTATAATGTATTCATTTACATTGATTTCCACTTAATATACTTTAAATATTTTATCTGATTTTTAAGTTATTTGAGTTTGTGTAGAGCAGTATAACCACTTTTCCTAATAAAGTCAAGATATAACTAAAGATTTTCTAGAAAACTCTTTGGCTAAAAAGGTTTGTATTTTCAAATTTTAATCTCTAGATTAAAAAAAAATCTTTTTCCAAAAAAAATAACTGCAGCTTTGAATTTAAGACCTGTAAAATTTTAAATAATGCACAGCCTGACTAAAATAATAACTTGAAGTTAGCTTATTGTTTTAAACTTGAATTACTTCGTCAGGTATCTGCTTTCAGGAGCAATTATATTAATGCCACATGGAAAATTATATTCAAATATCAACTGATTTCATTTATTGGAGTTCAGGGATTGGTAACTTTATTTTTATTCTCATTGTTCTCATTTTCCTAATGGATCTATTTGGCAACCTCTCCAAGATCATTCTCATCCTCTTGGACACCCAGCTCCACACACATGTATTTCTTTCAGCTCTCTTTCAATGACCTGACCTATATCTCCACCATTATCTCCAAAATGACCAACAATTTTCAGTTTAAAAGTGAGTAAATCTCATATATATATATTTGGATTAGAGATTCTTCTTCTTGACTCTAGCAGGTACAGGAGGATTTATTTTGGGTGCAATGGCTATGGTTGTTAAGTGGCCATTTGCTTTCCTCTTTACTATTCCATCAGAATCAGCAAAAGAGTGTATGTGTGTGTTGATGATAATGTGATCTTGGTTGCTAAGCTAAATCAACTCCTCTGCCCACACCTTATTGCCAATCTAGGGCCATCAAACATTTCTTCTCTGGTATCACAGCCATGTTGACTCTGGCCTGCATAGACACCTGGGTCTATGAGAACACTTGTTTTTGAGCACTAATTTCTTCTTTTTGTTGCTTTTAACTTGTATTAAATTTTCCTATGACTGTGTTCTTTTTGTCTATCTTATGCAATCAGCAAAGGGAAGAAGAAGGTGTATTCAACCTGCAGACCCCACCTCGCTGTGGTAACTATCTACTCTGGACTACTTGTTTACTCTTACCTATGCCCCAAATTTCTACATACTCCAAAGGAGGACAACTCTGGTTGTGTTCTACACTATTCTGACCACAAAGTTCAATCCTTTTATCTATAGCCTTAGAAATAAGGAGGTGATTGGGGGCTCTGAGAAGAGTAGTTCAGAGCATCTTCTGTTGGAAAAATGTGGAAAAGTTTTTGCAGTAGTATCAGATTTGGTATAAATCCATTCAGCAGCATACTATAATTTAAAATATTACTTATCTTTAAATAAAAGAACTCAAATTAGTCTATATGAAAAAACACTCATGCCTGGACAAAATTGTCATATATGAATATGTCTTCCAGCCTCATTCTTTTTCCTTCATGGAGTTTTTTTTCCCCATTAATTTCAAAAGCTTTTAATTTTTTTTTTTCATATGCTGTCAATGAAAATAGTTTTGTCATGTAATAATACAAATGAAAACTAACTGAAGGTGTCATTAAGCATACTAGTTTTACTATTTTCCATTTAGTTTACAATATATCTAAAACATGTTTTCTGAATGACTAGATTGAAATAAGTGTCAAAAGACTTCTTGTTCTCCTCATAGTAGGCCTACAATTACCATTAACAGTTATTCTTTTCTTCATATAGGGAAAATACATATCAGAGTTTGAGCTGAGACTTCATCAGAGATTCTGAAGTCCTTACACCATGTTGAATAGAAATGATAATTTGATGTTCCCCTTATGGTGGTGCATCCTAGGGAAGTGATGGTATATCAGCTATAACTAAGGATCAATAATAAGGATTTGGAGTTACCAAAAGAGAACAAGCATTTTTTTTTTACTCAATATGATTTATTCTCTATAATACTTTGTTGAAGAGTTCAATGATTTGCACTCAGAATTTATATAACCAAGGGACAACCCAGTGGAATACAAAGAGTTGGTCTGAAGTCTTTGTTCTGAAGGCCATACAAAGTCTTTTGCTTTGGGGAAATAAGAATCATAAAATTAATGGGTCAGAGTTTTGTCTAATTAGTAGATATTGTAAATATCAAGGACTTTCTTGCAACTATCCCCCACTTTCCACACATATTCAGTTTATATCCTAAGTATTCACTGTAATTCTTGTATTAGATTATATCTCTCTGATGATGTTTTATTCTCCATTCACTACATCTCATAATTCTACTGAAAGAGTCTGGAGAAAGTTAACTTGTATGAACCAATTTTAGCTATTCATATCATGGCTTAGTCACTTTCCAAAACAGGTGCCACCACTACATCCCAGAAAAATCTATCAGGTCAAGTAAACCTCCTGTTTGAAGCATTAGCACTGTCGCCCAGTGATCCCTGCAGAAATGTGCATTTCTTTTAAGAATGTGTCTTCAAATACAAGGTAATTTGATTTTAAAATTTGTTAAAAATTATTTTCTTTTTTTACATTTATTAATATAGTTGATTTTAAATGTGTCAATTTCTGCCATACAGCAGTGATCCAGTCATACATGTGTGTGTGACTTATATGTATATATAGAGAGATAGATATAGATGATATAGAGATAGATAGATATATATAGAGAGATATATAGATATGGAATGTATATATTCCATTTCTTAGGTTATTTTCCATCATGGTTTATCCCAAGAGATTTGATATATTTTCCTGTGCTATAGAGTAGGAATAATTGCTTTCTCAAATGTTACTTAAGAAGAATATTTAAGTGAAAATATATTTACTTTGTAATATTGCAACAGTTTTTCAAAACTTTTTAAGCACCCCCAACACATATGCTAATATTGCAACCCAACATAACTCCTCCACATACATTCATGCTCAGAGATAGAATAAACAAAATTTCAAATAGCAGGAACAGCTTTCAATCAAGCAAGTAACACTTCTGCGTGAGAGACTATTCAAGCACACCTGCTACATGCCCTGAGAAAAGTAGAATTAGTGAATAGAAAGAAAAAAAATCATGGAAACCAGGAAAAAAAGATGATAATATCTGGTGGATATTTCAGTTGTTATCATTGTAAATAATCAATGGAATGTGGAATTGAGAAAGGATGTCCATTCCAGACCCTTTATCCATTTCAGGAGTGAATAATTGAGAGAATCAGAAGATGTGTATGTAGTGTAGGACCTGACACACCACGTCTTAGAGGAGTTACACCATATCTCTAGACTTAGTTTGCTAAAAAGTATGATGGAAAAAATATACCCTAAGCTATTAGTTAATAATATAGGGAAGAAACTATATATTTTTCTCTGTCCATCTTGATCTTTCTGAAATTTTCCCTATAATAAAATCAGGTTAATAGAAAAAAATGTATTAACATGTATACCTCCTGTATACATGGGAGAAACCCAAGAAAACTGAGTAACTCCCCAAAATGGCTCAAGCCATTATCTTAAAGACCATCTTCAGCTAAAGACAAAAAATGTTGGGAAAAGTGAAAGTAATGGTTGGTTATCATGAGAAACACAGAACCAGGGATATATTTGGTATGCAGATTTGGTGACTGACTTCAGCATTGATAGGAATTTCTAGAGATTTGGCCATCACTGCATTCAGCACAAAGAAAAGAGATTTTTCCAAATGGAGACTTCCCTTACAAATGTAAATATATCTTAGAAAATGATCAATTCCACTCCAGTTTTCAGAGATTTTCCTTTGTCTGTTGTTTCTTGAAAATAACCAGCCTAAAATAATCCGTAGGCTTAAGAGGCATATTTAGTGGTGCAATGGCATCATTGAACTTATTCATGGCATTCCTACAAAGGTGTGAATTATTCAGGTTTTCACACCAAAAACTCAGAAAGTGGAGATAAAGAGCTCACCAGCAAATATTGAAACAACAGGATTTCCTGAAATCTTTTATTCTAATAGTCTTCTTTCTCAGAAAAAGAGTTAGTCAATTTCAACAGATATTTCATCTACACCCACTGGTATTTCCCCCCCCCCCCCGCCAAACACTTAACATTTTAGAAGCAAAATACAGAAAGAAAACAAAAATTTATACATAGTAGTTTGAGTTTCTTGATACTATATCCCTATATTGTCCCTTCCCCCTTTCTCTAACCCTGTGTTAGCCATTAGCTTTTATTTTCTATAACTTTTAGTCTATTTCTGATTTAGCATATACATTTGTTTTATTTTTAAAATTCCACATGTGATATCATACAGTATTTGTCTTTCTCTAATTTTGCTAAGGATGAAATTCTCTGGTCCATCCACATTGCTATAAATGGCAGAATTTCATTCCTCTTATGGCTCAGTAATATGCCCTTGTATTGTATTTTCCACATCTTCCTTACTATTCATCTGAAGATGGACACTAGTGTTGGTTTCATATCTTGGCTATTATAAATAGCGTTGCTAAGAACTTTGGGATGTGTGTATCTTTTTGAAATAGTATTATTATCTTCTTTAAATATATACCCAGGTATTGAAAAATAATACAGTACTTCAATTTTTATTTTTATTTATTTATTTCCTTTTTATGGATGCGCCTGTGGCATATGGAACTTCCTAAGCCAGGGGTTAAATCAGAGCTGCAAGTGCAGTCCTATGTCACAGCAACACTGGATCCAAGCTGTATCTGCAACCTATGCTGCAGCTTGTGACAATGCCTGATACTTAACTCACTGAGCCAGGCCAGGGATTCAACCCACATACTTATGGCCACTATGTCAGGTTCTTAACCCACTGACCCATAATGGGAACTCTAAGCCACAATGGGAACTCCTCAATTTATAATTTCTTGAGGCATTTCCATACTCTTTTCCATAGTGGCTACACTAAATTTCGTTTCTCTGAACAGTGTTCAATGATTACCTTTTCCCAAATGGTCTTTTATTGATAGCTATTCTGAAAGATGTGAGGTGATATCTTATAATTTTTTTAACCTGCATTTCTCTAATAATTAACCACATTGAGCATTTTTTCATGTGTGTGCCGGATATTTGTGTGTTCTTTGGAAAAAGTTCTATTCAGTTCTTCTGCCCATTTTTTTTCTTCTTGTTTAGCTCTTTTGATACTGGGATATATGGACTGCTTATGTATTTTAGATAATATCCCCTTGTTGGTCATATCGTTTGCATATATTTTCTCCCAGTAAGTAAGTTGTCTTTTCATTTGATGTAAAACAGCTTTCAAATTAAATTAGGTCCTTTTTACAAAATTTCTTCTTTTGTTTTCTTTCACCTTAGGGGACAGATCCACCAAGATATTGCTATGATTTGTATCAAGTGGTATTATGCCTATATTATTTTCTTGGAGTCTTATGGTGATCTCTTCATGGCTCAGCAGTTAATGAACCTGACTAGGATCAATGAGGATGTGAGTTTGATGCCTGGCTTTGCTCAGTGGGTTAAGGATCCGGCATTGCCATGAGTTGTGGTGTAAGTCACAGATGCAGTTCAGATCCTGTGTTACTGTTGTTGTGGCATAGGCAGGTAGACATAGCTCCAATTCAACCCCTAGCCTGGGGACTTAAAAAATAGGTCTTTAGTCCATTTTTATTTTATTTTTGTATATGAGGTGAGAGAAAATGTCCTAATTTTATTAATTTATGTATAGCTCTCCAGTTTCCAGTACCACTTCTTGAAGAGACTCCTTTGCCCGTTTTATATTGTTGCATCCTTTGTAGTAGATTATTGATCATCAGTGACTAGATTTAAGGCTAGTCTCTGTATTCTCTTCCATTGACCTATGTGTCTCTTTTTGTGTCAGTACCATGCTTCTTAAATTACTGTAGCTTTATACTATTGCTTGAAGTCAAGGAGTTTTCTTTCTCCCAAGATTACTTGGAAATTTAGGATCTTTTGTGGTGCTACATAAATCTGAGGATTATTTTTTCTAGTTATATAAATAATTCATGGGTGTTTTGATAGAAATTTTATTAAATCTGTAAATTGCTTTGTGTATTATGGCCATTTGATGATATTAATCTTCTATTCAAAGATCATAGGAAAATTTTCTCTTTCTTTAATCTTCAATTTCCTTTACGATTGTTTTATAGTTTCTAAGTATAGGTCTTTTGCCTCTTTGGTTAAGTTTATTTGCAGCTATTTTACTTTTTTTGATGTGATTTTAAACAGGTATTTTAAACTTCCTTTTTTATGATATCTTATTATTGATGTATAGAAAAACAACAAATTTTCTGTATATTATATTTGTATTCTGGAAATATCGTGAATTTATTTTTTTAGTTCAAATAGCTTTTTGGTGACTACTTTAGGGTTTTCTATGTAAAATACCATGTTAGCTATAAATATTGACAGTTTTACTCATACAATTTAGATGTCTTTTATATCTGTTGTGGAAAATTATTCTAATATTATGTTTAATTCAAGTTGGGGATTAGACATCCTTATCTTGTTCCTGAATTTAGAGAAAAATAAAATATTTTTTGCTGAATCTTATCATTTTGAAAGTTGAGCTTCTGTTTTCATTTGCTTGATAAAATTATGGGGATTTCATGATTCATTAGCTCTGTGGAAATTAGACAGTGTTGAGGTTAAGGCTCAAGTATCTCATTGACCTCAAGTTGTATAAAACATATGTGTTTGTGCTGTGCAGTGTGGACAGTACTTAGTATTTAATAACTAAGAAATCATTTGCTCCTGGAAGTAACTGATCTATGTGGCAGCTTCAGGCAATACCAATTCTTTAATCCACTGAGGAAGGCCACAAATCAAACTCATGTCCTCAGAGATTATGTTCCTAACCCACCGAGCCACAATATAAACTTCTTTGAATTTCTTTGGTCTTCACTTGGAGCCTGTAGGTTATATAATGGGAAAACTGGAAGAAGCCAGCTATGGGTGAGAATTTTTACCATAGTCATTTTTCCAAGATCTCTGGAAAGAAATCTTTGGATTCCTTTCTCCCAGATCTCTGGAAAGTAATCTTTGGAAAGAAATGTTATGTGTACTAAAACTGGCTAAAATTAGAATAAATATAATTAATTTTTAAATGAGTTGTAATATTGAAGGTGATTTGGTACAAAATTAGAGTGTGGGTATTCACTCTTAAAACAACAATTTTTACTACATTAGTGGCCTGTTCTTAATAAGAAATTGAAAAGTTTTTTTCTTTACTTTTGAAGAAACTTGCCTATAAAACAAAGATTTTGTGTCTTGTCAAAATAATTTTCTCTGATGTTTAAAGCAGGTCTTTGACTAAAAAAGAAAACTGAATCTTACATATAAAATTAATTATTTGTTTATATATCTGCATTGCAAGTATTTACATGGGCTTATGGAAATAAATTTTGCAAGTATTTAACTAAATGGGAAAATATGACCAAATATAAGTTGCCCCTTAGAAATTAAAAATGGGCCATTTTTCATTTATGTAACTGTATGTATTTATGCAGTCAATTAGAAAAATCTAGCTATAAAATCAAACAACAACAAAAAAATTTCCAACAAACAAAAGTCCAGGACCAGATGGCTTCACAGGCGAATTCTATCAAACATTTAGAGAAGAGTTAACACCTATGCTTCTAAAATTATTCCAAAAAATTGCAGAGGAAGAGATACCCCCAAACTCATTCTATGAGGCCACCATCACCCTGATACCAAAACCAAAGATACCACAAAAAAAAAAAAAAAATCACAGGCCAATTTCACTGATGAACATAGATGCAAAAATCTACAACAAAATACTAGCAAACCAAATCCAGCAATACATTTAAAGGATTTTACATCGTGATCAAGTGGTATTTATCCCAGGGATGCAAAAGTTCTTCAATATCCACAAATCAATCAGTGTGATACACTACATTAACAAACCGAAGAATAAAAACCTTTCAATAGATGATTTTGAAAAAGACTTTGACAAAATCTAACACCCATTTCTGATAAAAACCCTCCAGAAAGTGGGCATAGAGTGAACCTACCTCAACATTATAAAGGCTATATATGACAAATCCACAGCGAACATCATCCTCAATGGTGAAAAGCTGAAAGAATTCCCACTCAGATCAGAAACAAGACAGAGATGTCCACTCTCACCACTACTATTCAACAGTTTTGGAAGTCCTAGCCATGGCAATCAGAAAAGCAAAACAAATAAAAGAAATTCAAATTGGAAAGGAAGAATTAATTAAAACTATCACTATTTGCAGAAGACATGACAATATACCTAGAGAATCCTAAAGACTCTACCAGAAAACTTTTAGAACACAGCAATGAATTTGGCAAAGTTGCAGGATATAAAATTAATACACAGAAATTGATGGCATTTCTATATACTAACAATGAAAGAGCAAAAAGAGAAATTAGGGAAGCAATCCCATTTACCATCACATCAAAAACTATAAAATACATAGGAATAAACTTACCTAAAGAGACAAAAGACCTTTATTCTGAAAACTATAAGATGCTGATGAAAGAAATCGAAGATGACACAAACAGTTGGAAAGACATACCATGCTTTTGGATTGGAAGAGTCAATATTATCAAAATGACTATACTACCCAAGGCAATGTACAGATTCAATGAAATCCCTATCAAATTACCAAGGTCATTTTTCACAAAGCTCAAACAAAATATTTTAAAGTTTGTTTGGGCTTTTTTTTTTTTTTTTTGCTATTTCTTGGGCCGCTCTAGCGGCATATGGAGGTTCTCAGGCCAGGGGTCAAATCGGAGCTGTAGCCGCCAGCCTACACCAGAGCCACAGCAACACAGGATCCGAGCTGCATCTGCAACCTATACCACAGCTCATGGCAATGCTGGATCGTTAACCCACTTAGCAAGGGCAGGGACCGCACCCGCAACCTCATGGTTCCTAGTCAGATTCGTTAACCACTGTGCCATGACGGACACTCCTAAAGTTTGTTTGGAAGCACAAAATACCCAGAATAGCCAAAGACATCCTGAAAAAGAAAAATGGAGCTGGAGGAATCAGGCTCCCAGACTTGAGACCATACTACAAAGCAACAGTCATCAAAACTATACGGTACTGGCACAAAGACAGAAAAATAGATCAGTGGAACAGGATAGAAAGCCCAGAGTTAAATCCATACACCTACAGTCAACCATTCTATGACAAAGGAGGCAAGAATATACAATGGAGAACAGAAAGCCTGTTCAATAATTGTTGCTGTGAAAAATGGACTGTCACATTTAAAAGAATGCAGTTAGATCACTTGCTAACAACATACACAGAAATAAACTCAAAATGGATTAAAGACCTAAACATAATACCAGATACTCTAAAACTCCTAGAGGAAAACATAGGCCAAACACTCTCTGACATAAATGACAGCAACATCTTCTCAGATCCACCTCTTAGAGTAATGACAGTAAAAACAAATGGGACTTAATTAAACTTAAAAGTTTCTGCACAGAAAAACCCAAATAAAATGAAAAGACAACACATGGAATGGGAGAAAGTCTTTGCAAATGAATCAACTGACAAAGGATTAATCTGCCAAATTTATAAACACTTCCTACATCTCAATACCAAAAAACCAAACAACCCCATCGAAAAATGGGCTGAAGATCTAAACAGACAGTTCTCCAAAAAAGACATACAGATGGCCGAGAAACACATGAAAAGATGTGTGACATCACTCATTATTAGAGAAATGCAAATCGAAACCACCATTGGGTACCTCCTTACACCAGCAAGAATGGCCATCATCAAAAAGTCTACAAACAATGCTGGAGAGGGTGTGGAGAAAAAGGAGCCCTATTACCCTGTCAGTGGGAATGTAAATTGGTGCCACCACTGTGGAAAATAGTATGGAGATTCCTCAGAAAACTAAAAATAGAACTACCATTTGATCCAGCAATCCCATTCCTGGGCATCTATCCAGAGACAACCATGATTCAAAAAGACACATGTACTCCAATGTTCATTGCAGCATTATTTGCAATAGCCAAGACATGGAAACAGCATAAATGTCCATCGACAGAAGAGTGGATAAAGAAGAAGTGGTAAATATACACAGTGGAATATTTATTACTCAGCCGTTAAAAGCAACAACATACTGGCATTTTTAGCAGCATGGATGGACCTAGAAATTATCATGCTAAGTGAAGTGAGTCAGACAGTGAGACACAACATCAAATGGTATCACTTCCATGTGGAATCTAAAAAAAGGACATGATGAACTTCCTTGCAGAACAGATGCTGACTCACAGACTTTGAAAAACATATGGTTTCCGAATGAGATAGACTGGGCGAGTGCAGGAATGCACTAAGGGTTTGTGAGGGAAATGCTGTAAAATTCCATTGTGATGATTGTTGTACATCTATAAATGTAATAAAATTCATTTAGTAATTTTTAAAAATTACTAAATTTTAAAAAAGGTCTTATTTTTTTAAATGGGGCCTTTTTGATTTATGTAATTATATTTGTGCACTCAATTAGAAAAATACAGCTATAAAATCAAACAACCAGAATGGGAGGCATGATGTACTTGGTAACTATAAGGCTCAAAACAGGGAAATAATAAAATGGCTTCATTGCAAGAAACAAACTGAAACTTATTATGATAGTAATTCAATTAAGACAAACCTCAGAAGCCATTTAGTTGCCTCCTCCTCCATCTCTTCTCAACTCCATTATATACTCTCTGTTGTGATCTCCTCTGCCCTTGTTCTTGGGTGGCTGTGTGGTGAGAATGCTGAACCCTAACCAATAGAGGTAGGCCCCTGGAACATGTCCCTTAGGAGAAAGAATTCTGCAGAGAGACTGAAGGTAGTGAGGCAAATAAGTGTTTATATAATAGAGAAGAGACAGAAGACAGGTGTGGAGAAAGCAGAGGCAGGCTAGGAGGCGGTTAGAGAGGGAGAGAGAGATAGAGACAACATGGACAGAAAGAAGGAACAAGAGAGGAAGAGAGTGACACATTCTTTGGAGGTTGTTTTAATCACTTTTATGGGGGCAGTCCTTCGGGCTTCCTCTGGCCAATCATCTTGCTTCATCTGTCTTTGGCCTGACTCAGGACCCTTCTCTGTGTGTGCACAAGCATCTTTTAACCAGGATGAATTCTAGAACAAACATTTCTAGGAAGTTGACAGGATGTACCATGGCCTGGGCCACTCCTTTCTCTGACCCTTGAGGAAATTTCTGAGTGTGTGTAGTTCTGGAGGTCTCCTTAACATCAAGAAAGAGAAATAGATGGTCTCTATCTTTTATCCAAGCAGGACACAGGTTTTATCTTAAAGTTATCTGTCCATAAGGAATAGATTACAGTTCCTCAGCCTGGGACCCATCTATCACCTGCTTCACCCTGACCTTTCTCTTTTCCCTCGTCCAACACCAGGAGAAAAAAAAAAATCAATTCCAAGGTAAAAAATAAAAGCAACTCTAAGGTAATAGAAGCTCTCTTTAATGTGAAGTCCACAGGCAGAAGGGAAACTGCTCTTACCTCTACACCTTGTACTGGGATGAAAACTAGAAATTTAAGTAAGAATTTTCCAAATCATTTATAAGATCCTTTGGGTTTTGCTAAAGAATATCCTCTTGTAGTAAGAACTCATGAGCCCAGATTTCTAGACAAGTAGAATCTTACACACTTACTAGTGTTTGAAAGTACAACATAAAAATAGCTCCAGTAGATAAATTGTGAGAAACCTGTGGAGGATTTTCAAAAATATGAAGCTCCGGATCACCAGAAATGAGGAGAAATTATATCAAAATATTCTCATATCAAAGTAATCTTATATCAAAATATTCTAAAAATCTTCCCACAGAAAATAGATTGGACAAATTTCCATCAATGCAAACAGAGAGAGATTATATTTTTATTTAAAAAAAAAATTGAAAAGATATTCAAAAAGTACTCTGACTGTGTCTAGAGCATTTCCTGAACCATCATAATGATCCAATACTAAACACAACTTGTTCGAGAAGGGTTAGAAAAATAATTGGCACAACTAGTTAAAGATGTGAATTTTATTGGGCTACTAGGCATACTAATGCTCTTGTCACTATTGTTGACAAACTTTCTAAAACCTTACAGAAACGAGAGAAAGAAAGTACTGCCAAGATTATTGTAGCTGTAGCATTTTGGCAAACCTCCAAAACTAACCTGGCCAAATTCCAGTCAGACTTGAAACGACCATATCAGCTTTTATTTCAAGGGACCTGGACACTTTAGGGGAAAGTAATTTTAGACTTAAAAGTTGTAGGTCCAGGTCAGAACATAATTACTGAGACAGTGATGGTTATGAAAATAAAAATTCAGACAAATCAAGAAAACAGTAACAATTTACTATTAACATTTCCTGAGGAATTATGATTGTCTTCCTCCTCAGATATTGGAACAATTAAAATATCTATTCCCAGTAAAGAAATTGTTGATAATTTCAAGCTTCTACCCAATGTCAAATAAGATCAATTCAGACCAGAAGCATTAAATAGAATAAGAATTGTTATTCAGATATTCTTTAAGAAAGGACTTAGAATTCCTTGTATCAGTTCTTACAATACTTTCATTTCACCTCTGAGAGAGGCAAATGGAAAAGACTGCATGTTTGTTCAGGACTTGAGAGCTTCAAAAAAACCTTTTGGGGAATTCCTGTTCTGGCTCAGCAGAAATGAAATTGTCTACTATTCATAAGGATACTGGTTCAATCCCTGGCTCCACTCTGTGGGTTAAGAATTTGGCATTTCTGTGAGTTGCGGTTTAGGTTGCAGACATAGCTTGGATCTGGCATTACTGTGGCTCTGGCATAGGCTGACAACTGCAGCTCTGATTGGACCCATAGCTGGGAATCTCAATATGCCACCAGTGCAGTCCTAAAAAATAATGTATATTATTATTACTCATGCTTATCTCTCAGCTAGAGATGTTCTAGCAAACATCTCTTCTTTTCATTGATATATGTACATAGTTCATTCTTTAGCATTATAGTAAGAAAAGAAAGCCAACATCTCTTTGTCTTTACATACAAAGGTCATTAATGTAACTGGACAGTTAGCCCACAAGGATTTACTGAGTGCCGTATATATATTCTTCTCAAATACTTAGAGCTAACTTGGCTGATGTATACTTTTCGAATGGCTCTGCTTTAAAATACAATATATGGATGATTTACTTAAGTGTTCTAGAACTGAACAGACTCCCCAAAGACATAATCCACCTTTTATAACATTAACCTCTAAGGGGAATAAGGTATCCTAAGATAAACTACTATTCTGCTTACCAATTGTAAGATATTTAGTCCACTTAATATCTAGGGAAAGATTATTGACTGATTCTGAAAGAATTAGGGAAATCTTGACTTTTTCATTTTCCCAAACTAAGAAACAGCTAATGGGATTTCTAGGTCTAACTGGATATTGCAGGAATTAGGTACAAAGTTTTTCCTTCATTGCTCAACCACTCTGCATTATTTAAGCCGGACCAACCAGACCCATTTGAATGGATAATAGGAGAAAGGATATAAATGTGTGAAAAATCTTCATTAGCTCCATCCTTAAGCCATCCTAATTATAAATTACCATTTTTCATCTTTGTGCATGAAGATAGAAGAAATGCCCTGAGTTTATTAACTCAGAGGCATGGTGAGCTGCATTGACCAATAGGATATTATAATCAGCAGTTAGGTTCAGTTGCAAGAGAGTCCCCACCCTGCATTAGGCTATTTCAGTAACAGTCTTTATGCAAATCTACTGATTAATTTGTAATGGGGCCTCCTTTGATTCTTTACATTCCTCACTCAGTTGAAACTCTTTTAAATTCTCATAGCGCTCAACACTATCCTGAATCAATTGTCCTCTTACAAAATATATTACTCTTTTCACCCAATATTACTTTGGCTCAATGGAATATTCTTAACCCTGCAACTTTTCTTCCAGCATCTCAAGGTGAAGAATAAGCAGGAAGTGGAACTCCTTCAAAGACTTGAGAATGGGCTCTCATCTAACACTCAGAAATGAATTATCTGAGGAGACACACTTGCTGACAAAGCAAGAGACTTTATTGGGAAGGGGCACCTGGTTGGAGATCAATGAGGTAAAGGAACATGGGAGAACTGCTCTTCCTCAGGGCCCATGGTCTCCAGTTTTATGGAAATGGGGTTACTTTCTGGATTGTCTCTGACTGGTTATCTTGCTTGATCCCTACATGGTCTGGCCTAAGGTCCTTCCTGCTGGTGAATGCACCTCTCAGCCAAGATGGACTCCAGCACCAAGGATTCTGGGAGGTTGGTTGTCTCTTCCCTCTTTTTGGCCTCTCCCAAATTCCCCCAGTTAATCTTCATGGCAGCACAACGTTCTTTATCAGGGCATCCTATTGTTAGATAATCCATCCAAGTGGGAATTATCATGCCTGACCAAGGGGGGGCAATTTCAGTCAATGGTCCCCTAACAGCAATCATGATGGCATTACACTAAATGCCTATCTTCTCACTCCTAGGACAGATTTAAAAGAAGTTCCCATAGATAATGCTGACTAAATTTAGTTAACAGAGGGATCATGTTTAAAGCATGAAGAAGGATATTATTTACCTGGGTATGCAATAATTTTGACTGTAGAAGTAATTGAAAGATCTTACTTACCAGAAACTGAATTGGCCCATAAGCTGAACTAACTACATTAATTAGGGCTCATCAATCAGCCAAATATTATATAACAAATGTTTATACTGACAGTAGCTATACCTTCAGAGTAGCTCATGATTTTTGCATGTTAAGGAAATAGAATGGATTCCTCATTTCTGGCCAGCCTATTAAATAGTAGACAGCTAGTCTCAAAACTACTAGATTCCATTCATTTGCCCTAACATTTGGCTATCATTAAAATATACAGACAGGGAGTTCCCATTGTGGCTTAGCAGAAACAAATCCAACTAGTAACCATGACATTGTGGGTTTGATCCCTGGCCTCCCACAGTGGGTTAAGGATCTGGCATTGCCATGAGCTATGGTGTGGGTCACAGATGCAACTTGGATCCTGCATTGCTGTGGCTGTGGCATAGGCTGGCAGCTGTAGCTCTGATTTGACCCATAGCCTGGGAACCTCCATATGCCACAGATAAGGCCCTAAAAAGAAAAAGAAAAAAAAAAAAAAAAAAAAAAAACAGACATTCCAAATCTGAGAGTGGATGGATTGGCTAATCTTTTAGCTAAACAAAGTGCCTTAAACTTTACTTATATACAATTTTGAGAATGACTTGTGCTGAAATAGATCTCTGATGAAACTGTTAAGAAGTATCTTTAGCTGGCTTCAGAAAATGAAAAGCAGGCCTAGAATAAAATAAGTCATTATTATTATTTTATTTTAATCCCATTCTAAAAATACGGTTCAGAACAAATAAGAGGCCTATAGTACCTATGAGTGCCCGATTATCTTTGCTTAACCATATACATTCCCTGACACATGAGGTACCTGAAGAAATAATATTATGGGGAAAACAATATATCTGGAATCCTTCTCCCACTACAGCTCATAATGTTTATAACAGGTGTTCTATATATCCTAAATATAATTCTGATAAATCCCTCCATGGCTCTCAAGGACGCTTTCCCTCCCTAAGGATGGCAATTAGATGTTTGGCAATTGTGAGTCATCCAGGTGCCTTCCTCTTAAGGGCACAAACATATCACCAAAATACCATGTATGCTTTTGCTCTGGATGGAGGAATTTCCTTGCAGAAGAGCAACAGCATTAACAGTAGAATAATCAGTATTGAAAATAATATTTCCAGTTTGTGGGAGTCCTTCTGAGTTATAGCAACTAGAATTCATTTTACTGGGTAGATTGTTAAATCCATCTGTAATATTTGGCTGATAAGGCAGAATTTTCACTGTGCCTAACACCCTCAATTCTTAGGATCAATAGAAAGGACCAATAGCACTATTACCAAACAACTGGCTAATTTTAAGAGTGTTTTAAAGTTTTGTGGCCAAAATCTCTTCCCTTGGAGCTCCCAAATCTTAAGTCTGCTTCCTTTGGTAAAGATCAATTGTCGCTTTTCGAAATAATTACAAAGTGACCCATGCATCTAAATAAAATATGTACTTTTTAAAGGTGATAATTTATATTATCACCAAGAACATCAATGTGTTTCAAGAAAATAAATAGTTACTAATGCTTATTTCCATAATGAGGTCCTGGAAGATGAAGACCTAAAGGACTATGAGATAAAGTCTTCAGACTTTGTCTATTGGAAAGGACATCAACTAAAAAACTCTTTACAACCATCTTGGAAAGGACCATATCAGGTGATGTTAACAAACCCTTGTGCTGCAAAAATTAGAGGAGTAAGTTCCTGGAATCAAATTTTCTATCTCAAAAAATGTCCTCTCCTGAACAGACTGCAACTCCCTTTTCTGATACCAGGCTTAGACTAAGTAAGAAAGACCCCCACAAATCCTGGACAAGAAGAAGACAGCACTGGTAGACAGATAACCCAAGGGTCTAAACCAGGCCAGTAAGACCTATCTTACTATTTCAAACTATACTACTTACCAAATATCTTTCTCTCTATCAAAATTGAAAGTTTTTGTTTTATTTCTAGCTGTGTTTTAACCTCAATGTTTAGAATAGAAAAAAAAATTTTAATAAAACTAACACAAGGTATACCTACTGAGGGAATTTAACTGACTGTTAGATTTGATATCAAATTCCTTCATCATACAAGGCCAATTTAAACTTCTTGTAATTCCTGTCACTGATTTCTCAAGTGCTCCTAAGGTTATCAGTTACTTATATTGATCTTCCTCTGTCCAAACTTTTCAGGTTCAAATTCTCCAACATAGTAATATGTCCATCCATTGTCTGATAGTACTCTCCATTCTTAGAGACCAGAAACAACTTAACCTAGCACCCTTGTTCCATTTCTTATTGATTAACAGATGCCTTAGAGAGGAAAATACAGGTCACTTGTGCCAGCAACTCTCCCACATCAAAAAAACTATCATGCAGATAGTTTTTACGGAAAACCTGCAAAAGAAATAACCCATGGTTTAATACCATGTCAACAAAATTTCCAATTAGTGAGGTTATCAATAAGAAGTCTGGAAGTAATCACTTGTCTTCCTCACGGTTTCGTTCTTCATATGTGGTATTGCAACTTACCTTCCCAACGGTAGGCTTGTCAATGTCTTAATATTTGACAAGTAGAAATTTTATACTTAATGGGATTTTGTGTTACCCCATTTTCTGTATACAAAACCAAAAAAATCCTGTTTAGATCCATGTTTACAAAGTACCAAGATCCCTGGTGGTGAAATCTTTTCATAATCTTGGTTCCTAAGAGTGGAAAAGCTCAGCAATCTACCAAAACCATTGATCAAATGGCTGAAGAGACTACAAAGAGCATTGTAGCACAGCAGAAATTCCTGATTTCTTTGCCCAGTTAGTAAAAAAATATAGAATTTCCTTATATTTTCTATTCACAAAACGAGGAGGTATTTGTGCTATTGTTCACACTATTTGTTGAATGTATGTCAAAATTTTTAAAGAAGTTGAAACTTGCCTAGAAATGTTTTTCAAAAGGCAAAATTGTTATTAGATGTAACAAAGACTCACTCTTTGAATGATTTGTTTATTTGGATTCCATCAATACCAGGGAACTTTTTATACTCTGCTTTACCAAGGATTATATATGTATTATTATTCTTTTCTAAGCTATCAAGTTACTCATGACATATACTACTACTTACTTTAGGTCTACACAGAAAACAATTATTTTAGAGCAAACAGAGATGATTGGTCAAATGCATAATACAGAAAACGTTTTTCATACCACATATTTTTTTGTGCTTATTTTATGCATTTGAATAATTTACTGAAACATAGAATTCTATGATGAAAGAATTAATAACACAATCAAACTAAGATCTATATAAATCTAAATATGCACAAAGCACATGTAAGATAAAATTGTCAAAAGTTCTATTGGGCATTATAGAATTGACTATCAGTCCATCATCTTGCTAGCATAAACCACTAAAAGAAAAGGAAAAACAAACAAACAAAAAGCCAAGCTATCATGACCCAGAATCAAGGGTATAAATGGATATAGGGAAAAAGAGAAACCACACTGGCATTGAGGGATCAAATGTTACTTACTCCCCTAATGCTTTTAATCAAAAGATTTATCATCAAAAGGGGAGAAGATGAGGTAAAAATCATAAATTTTTCTCTAGCATGATCAAACTAAGACAAAATGAAAATAATAATAACACACTCCCTTTGTGGTAAGCCTTTCCCATGTCCAATGTGCATCTGCATTATACATTAAACCAGACCTCCTCAAATAAAATGATGTAAACAGGCTGAGAAAAATAATCCCTTTCTTCAGACACCAGCACTGTATTTTAAGATTAATATTATTTTTCATCCTATGTAGGGAATGGGGTTTGTCACATTGAGAGAAGGCTCCCTCTGTACATACTCTGATTTTTTAAATTTTATTTTATTTTCTGTGGACAACACAAATGCCATGGCTTCATATCATACATCATTTTTTTTTTTTTTTTGGTGTCTCCTAGGGAGGTATGTGGTACTCAATACCTACCTCTTTTAAATGCACCATTGGGTGTACATGGGTCTTTCAGAGTCAATTTATTCCCTGGGTTTCCTGGGGCATTGCAGGCTGTAATGAACTCGATCAGTACGTCAAGAGGTACTTTGACCTGTTCACATGTGGTTATTGGGTCTGAAAGAGAATAAGATAGAATATTCCCCTGAATCCCTTCAAAGTGACATAAATATAAATAACCATCCACACATAATCATAATTTTACAAGGGCTCTGGATTCTAGATATGAGACTAGAACATTCAGGTGGAACATAGTAATAGGGAAAGGGATATTGAAGGAGGTAGGAAGGAGAGTTTTACTCTAGCTAAGTCACATTTTGCCAAATACCATGATACTCAGGATAGAGACAGATTTCCTCTTAGAGCTTTAAAGTCAAGTAAGTATCCAGTTTTAATGTAGACACAAAAATAAACCCCACTATCCCATAGACCCTGTGAGGAAGCTTGACCATTGTATTGCCTGCCAGCAAGCCCAAAATCTCTGTGTGGGCTTCCTGGTGAAAAGCTTTCCCTTAGAAACCCAGGCTTTAAAGACTAGAAGGAGTGAAGGCTTCTTCAATTGTGAAGGCACTAATTCAAGACTACAGGTTTCATAATGGTCAGAGAAAAATTACACCACCAAATGAAAAAGCACAAGTAATTGACCTAAAGAAATGAAGATCTAATAAATACCTGACAAAGAATTCAGAATATTTATCTGGGGAAAAAAAAAAAAAAAAGCTTATTGAGCTAAAAGAGAATCCAGGCAAATAAGAACTATCAAGAAAACAATATTTAAAAAAAATTGTAAGTTCAACAAAATTCAAAACCGTAAAAGAACCAAAAGAAAGGGGGAAGAAAACTTATTTAAAGTAAATGACAAAGAAACATAAAACAAACAAAAAAAACTTCCGAAGTATGGGGGTGGAAATGAACATCTAGATCCATGACACCCAAAGGGCTCAAAATAAATTAAACATAAAGAAGTCTTCACTGAGACACATTGCAATTCAAGAATCGAATATTGTAAAAATTATTTTTTTAAATTTTAAACTGGACCAATATTATCCCTTCTCAACTAAAAGAGGGAATTAGTTCACTAATTAAATTTTATGAGAAATATAAAAACATGTAAATTATAATCTACAATATATTGTTGAATAATTTCTAAATATCATTGCACCAAAGTAATATTATCATATTCATTACTTATTCCAATATGTAAATTTGTTTTCTAACTAGTGGATTTTTCTAATAGAATGAAAAAAATTTAAGCAATTAAGTAATTATTTAAGTAATTTAAGAAATGAATACTCTAAATTAAAGACAACTTCTATGTGTGATAGTATAAACATTTCCACTTTTATGTTTTATTAAACACATTCAACTTGATTCATCAAATTTTTGGTCAGTATAACCAAAAAAGATAATAAATGACTATATGCAGACAAATTATTACTCTGCCCTTACTGAAAAACAATATATAAAATACATGTGCCAAAAAGTTTAGAGACATAATAATATTTAAGGAATCTGAAAAATATTTTCCTTTCCCCACTAAATTGACCCTTAACACACCTGAGAAAACATCTTTAGAAGTCATAATGTATTCCTCAACCTCAGCTTATGGCCATACTGGACTGTTAATGACTTGCCCTACCTTGTCTAAATCTCAATGAACATTCCTAAGAGAAAACAAAACAAAAAAAAAAAAAAAAAACAAAAAAAAAAAAAAAGAGAGAGAGAGATTAAATTTAATCTGCAGTTAAAAAAAAAGGCATCAAATCATTCTTGCTCTTGAGTAAAAACAAGAAGATATTTAAAATGTTAACTATTGAGATGAAAGATTAATGTGTACATTTGTTTAGAAATTTTTCAAAGAAGTTTACTCAGAAAATGACTTTATATGAAGAAATTTGGACTGCTTTCAGCTAATCAAGCCAGTGAGTGTTTGAAAGTGAGTATATAATAAAAGGTACTAACAATAATTGTTTTTATTTTTTTTTCACTGCATAAGAAGAGGGACTCTTAGCAACTGCTTAAGAGAACTTAATTCAGAACTAATATTTTTAGTATATAACAAGCAATGAAGACCTCCAGGCATCTAATTATCCAGAGAACTCCAATAAAACTTTATTTTGCTAAAGGTGGTTTAACAAGATATATTAATAATTTATACTATTTATTTTCATTCTTAAAATAAAAGATAGTCTGCTCAAATATTTATTCACGTTTTTTTATGTAAAGCTATTTTTAAATCTAACATTTGTTATACAATTCTGACAATTGATCTGATTGTGAATTACTGATTGATAAATGTTAGCACAATAAAATAAAATTGATAAAGGCAATAGCTGATATGATCTATGAACTAAAGTTCTGGATTTATGGTGAACATTTATGTGCTATGCTTACTTATACCATATGCTGAAGTATCATTGAAAATAATTATGATAGTTTATGATAAAATATGTTATCAAATTTTATATAAAAGTCATATTTCAAATGTAAGAAGAATTTATTTGGCCATAATTGAAATAAGAAATGTATAGAGAAAAAAAAGGAGATAGAATGATAGATTATAATCGTTAAAAAACTGTATACTGTATACAGAACCTATGACATATCCTCTAAGATAGACTGCAACCAAGAGAATGCTTTAAAATAGCACGGGTAACATAAATTACATTCTTGAGGAGTAGAAATGTTTTCATGCAAGCATACTGCGTAATCTGATAGAAGCCAATACTACTGCATTAACACTTTTGGCAGGGTCAATTATTCTTTAGGTTGAAATCATCCAGAATTTTAGGTTATCAGTTTGGAAAAGGACTGATCATGATCTATGTAAGCTTTGTCTAAGTTAAGAAAATAAAGATTTTAATTTGTAGAGGATGAAATGGATGGTAGAAAGTAGTTCTGGACCTGATTCATAAATGTGCTTTCTGAAAGAGATGTGAGACAAGGGTCTTAGAAGAGATAGGACCTAATCATGTGGCAGTGTACCTTTGTGCTCAAGTGATACTGAAGAATAAACCTGATGCTTAGGGATCCCAATCCTTAAAAAAGATTGTGGAGACCAGTACTTTTTTTTTTTTAGGGCTGTACCCTGGGCACAAGGAAGTTAACAGGATAGGAGATGAATCAAAGCTACAGCTGCTGTCCTATAGCATAGCCACAGCAATGCAGGATCCAAGCCATGTCTGCAACCTACACCACAGCTCATGGCAAAATCAGATCCCTAACACACTCAGCAAGGCCAGGGATTGAACCTAAAACTTCATGGATACTAGCAGGAGTCATTTCCACTGAGCCACAATGGGAACTCCCAAGGACAGCCTTTCTTATTTTCTGCATATTAGAACATTTTTTTTTAATGAATCAAGAATGGCTATACGACAGCCATTGTATTCTTTGTGCTGCTTCTACTTGTTCTTTAACCTACATACCTGAAAAATTTCTAATCAAAATCTAGAAATTACTTGTCTCGTTTTTATATGAAAATATAAAATGGAAAATATAGTGAAGCTAAATTGGCTACTGTTACCTCTGTATGAATATATATATATGTACTAATTATATTTGAAGGATAACTTCCAGAAATAATCCAATTAATAACCATATATTTAATAGCCATATAATTTATTATGGTTATCCAATTTTTACTTTTAAGCATGTGGTTTAAAATTGTGGTTTGTAAAATTGAAGTATCTTATGCTTTTAACTTTTGCATTTTATTTATTTCCTTTTTAGTTCTTATATACATCAATAAATTTTCAGTGGAAAAATAAAAATATCTGAATAAACAATCTTGCAGAGGTTTTGTGAGAATCAAATTAGTGTAACATACAGCAACAATCTGAAAACTATATAATCACATAATTGTAGTGGATGACAAGCAAAGTGAATACAAATGATCATGACAAAAATATTGATAAAAATGTTCAAATTTAGAGGTACACTTCAGTGATATTTTGTACACAGATATACACTGCTTTAATGTTTATGTCGTTGAAAGCTTGTAAGAGCTTATATTTCTCCATATCTGTTCTACTTAAAAATATAGGTTCAGATAGTTACATTCTTTAATCTTTGCTTCTATTTCTTATTGGTAGATAAAGTAGAATCATATTTAGGTTTTTTTTTTTTTTTTCGTCTTTTTTGCCTTTTCTAGGGCTGCTCCCGTGGTATATGGAGGTTCCCATGCTAGAAGTCTAATTGGAGCTGTAGCCATTGGCCTACACAAGAGCCACAGCAACACGGGATCCAAGCCTCATCTGCAACCTACAGCACAGCTCACGGCAACGCCGGATCCTTAACCCACTAAGCAAGGCCAGGGACCAAACCCGCAACCTCATGGTTCCTAGTTGAATTCATTAACCACTGCACCATGATGGGAACTCTGAATTATATTTAGTTTTATATCTAAACTCTGATATACTTGTTTAATGAAACAGAATAAACACATGGTCATTGCAAAAGCAAATTTGAAGGCGATATTATTAAAATCAGTTTCCGTATTTGAAAATATCTGTTTACCTAATGAACAATTTTTCTGATAATGCTGATCACCATTGTAAAATTTCACTGAGTAGTATGAATTAGGACACAAACCTAAACACACACAAATATTCTCTTAATATTCTAGATCTCTTTATACTGTAAAACATTATTGTTCTCACATAATGAGCTTCCAAAACTGAAAACACACACTTGATTATTATATACTGTCAGTAATATTCCTAAGTCAAGTTAACATGTCAAAGTGTACTATTTTTACTCTCTTTTTCTTTTTTTAGAACCTATTTTAGAAACATTTGAAAGAAGGTGGAAGCATCCAGGTAAGAATACTGTGAATGAAAATGCTTGTCTAGAATGCAGAAAACACATTTCTGGTGAATGTGATTCTGATAGTATGAGAGTCATTTTACAATGGTATAACTTCTAGGTAATTGATGGAAATTAAAATAGTCTTATTTTAAAATTTTAAGTGAATATAATCACTCAAATTTCAAGAACTACAATTAATTCTCTGTAGACAAGACATTCAAAGAACTTTTGATAAAATTGACCTGGTGAGCAGGTTATCTGGTTTCCCAGCCCTATGGTTTCCCAGCCCTACACATAATAAGAAAGGAAGACCCTTCCCCTACACGTGGGGAAGGTTCAAAATTTTATGTATGTATGTATGTATGTATGTATGTATGTATTAATCTTTTAAAGGATGCACCCCCACCCATGACATATGGAGATTCCCAGGGTAGGGATTTAATTGGAGCCGTAGACGCTGCCCTATACTACAGCCACAGCAATACAGGATCTGAGCCATGTCTGTGGCCTATGCCACAGCTCACAGCAATGAAGGATCCTCAACCCACTGATTGAGGCCAGAGATTGAACCAGCATCCTCATGGATGCTAGTCAGATTTGTTGACCCTGAGCCCTGATGAGAACTCCAGGGCCAGCATTTTAATTTACTTCAGAAACCTTGAGAAGGGAAGAGGTTATCCATATTTCTGTGAAATATGGGAGAGATTTTCTATGCTTTAGAGGCTTTTAATGTGATATTTCTTATAATATTTTCAACAAGCTAATTTAAGGAGGCTTGTTAAATAAAGCCCTACTATTGCTGCTTCTCTGTTAGGAGTCACCCCAGGTTTATTTTGTAATTGAGAATAATATTTCATTAGGAAGAGTTTTGATCTAAAATAAGGAGAGTGAAAAGTATACAAATCTATGCTTCAATGGAAAAATGTGCAATTATCTCGACTCTAGAGGACACTCTTCCGTATTTTCCAACTCAGTCACTGGGTCACTGTGCAGGCTTGCATAACTCACTTAATGTCTTTGTGATTCAGCTTTTTAAGTTTTTTTAATGATAAAACAATAATTTAAAAATCTATATGTTTTATAAAACATATCAATGACTAAAATTAAGTTATTTTTAGTATTTAATTTTCAAGTCTAAATATAGGAAAAAATGCAATGAAATTAATGCATATTGATTTAAAGTGATAGTCATATGCAATTCATTTTGAAACTTTTGGGCAGATTTGGATGGTTTTATTTATCATACAGAATATGTATATCTATAATCAGAATTGCAGAGTAGATGATATGGATATTTCTCTGCAAGAGAAATCTCCAAGTCTCCTAGGTAGAGAGAATTTTGTATTGGGAGCAAGACATGAATTGGATTTCGTTTAGAGTTTTTGAGAGGCCAATTTAAAAAATAATATATGGTTGTTGTGTGGTTAAGAGTAAATACCTAAAGCTAGTATATATGAGAAAATAGAATATGTCAAAATGAGTAAACCACAAGCATGGAAATAACTGTGTTTTAAGACACATTTCACATATATTCTTGACCTTCTACCACATATATAATATTTTTATTTTAATGACTTCAATGTCTTCTTTTCTTTCTTCCTTTTCTGTTACTTTTGTTGTTGATTAATAAAATGTTACCCTCTCATTTCAGATTTATTACCTCAAAATGTGTTATATTTAAGGGATAACATAGGGGATGTTATTTGATAGATAGATAATAGGTAGGTAGGTAGGTAGATAGATCGATCTGGAAATCCAACTCTAAAAATATATATTTTAAGATAAAATCATTTCAAATCTCTAAAGCTCAGTCTCATCAGTGGTGGTGGTGATAGCAGTAAAGATGAAACACTGTTTAATTCTGTAAAATATCCTGACACATTCCAAGCATCAGCCTGTAGAGATGGTCAATAAAATGTTTAAACCTATACCTTCTCTTCCTATTAGACATTGCTTAGATTCAAGGCTTATTTTTTCCCCATACCATGAAACCAATATTAGGGTTTTGTTTCCATTAGCTCTTTTCTCCTGTGTATAATGCCATTAGTGGTGAAGCTTAGAATATATTTTTATTGAAATTTTTAAAATATGTATAGAAATACAATTGATTTTGTATCCTGCAATGTTGATGAATGTATTTATTAGTCAAATGTTTATGAATGTATTTTATTTTCTATACATAAGATAATGTCACATGTGAACAAAGATAACTGTATTACTTTCTTTACTATTGTGTGTGTTTTTGTTTTACTTGCTCAATTGCTATGTTTAGTATTTCCAGTACTAATTAGAAGTGACAAAAGTGGACATCCTCACCTTGTTCTTGACCTTAAAGAACCAATAAGTATAATTTTATCTGAGTTAAATTTTTAAACATGAATTCAGTTTTACATCACTTTAATATTTTACCCAAGTAAAGCAAGAACATGATCTCAACAGCCCACATGACAAAACAATGACTTCATAGACCACTCTTCCCTGATTCCCTAGGTAAGTATTTCATATTATTTTAAGATATTTTCTTCTATTTACCTATATATTTTTCACCAATATTCTTATCTTCTATTACTTCATAAATATAAAATATCACATCGACCCTTTAGTCACTGTTGATGGAGAAACTCCTACTATAACCACCCCCACCTCTTTTTCTCTTTTCCCATCATTTCAGCATATTTACATCCTACTTTGTGTCTAAAGTAGCTAGATTAACAGCATTTTTCTGTCTTCTTGTACATATTGATAAAATACAAAAATATGAAACAGAGTAAGACCTGACAGTATTTGTTTTTTGATTTTTTTTTTCTACAGCCACACCTGTGGCATATGGAAATTCCTAGTCTAGGGGTTGAATCAGAGCTGACGCTGCCAGCCCATACTGCAGTCACAGCATCACAGGATCCAAGCTGCATCTGTGACCTATGCCATAGCTTTGGCAAAGCTGGTTCCTTAATGCACTAAAATAGCAAAATATTCTGTATAGCTTATTCACCTACAATGCCTCTGAAGAACTCCACTTCCAACCATGAAAAAGACTGCTAAGATACCATTTTCTTTTTTCCACTTAAGTGATTGACCTTTCCTATTTCCAAATTCCTTCTTTCAAAGATCCTAAAATCTTTTATCATTTATTGTGCCTTGTGCTCAACATTCTCTTTTAATTTGAAGGAAATATTTGTAAATCATCATGATAGTTGCGTTTTAACAGGGAGAAATAAATGCATGTGCTTAGATTTACATTATAATGTAGAATTGGAAAGAGTTTTACTTTGTTTTTTAATTTAAAAGAATGTATACATGTATGTGTAACTGGGTCACCACGCTGTACAGTAGGAAAAAAAAATAATGCATTGGGGAAATAAATAAATAAATAAATAAATAAAATACATGAACAAATCTTTGCAGAAAAAAAAAAATTAACTGTTTAAGATAAAGTGCCATAAAGCAATGTTTATCATGTAAATGTTAGAGAGGCACAGAGACATAAAACATGCTATTTGGGAGAGCTTGCATAGATTTATCAAACAACAAGAAGTGTGGTGTATAGATATTCAGGCAAATGGTCTACTTTAATTACAGCACTGAGAATCTCATTGAGGAGAGAGAATGGCTTGTATAAATGCTACTTGAAAAGAAGGATTCATGTTATTTTCACAACAGATAAATCAAGCAGTGTTATCTGACTTCAAAGAAGCTTGATTTGACATTTCTGTTCAAAGAAGTCTCAAGGAAGAAAAAGAGTTTCTGAACATGAGATGATAGGTCCCTGAAGATTTAGAGGTAAGCCTTAGGGCTTGACTATGAAAATTAATTCCTTATTTAATTATAATAATTGCTTATTCACAGTAGAATTCTATAATGCATGCATTTATATCAAAGTCCTATAAATATATATTTAATATTATATCTGATTTTGTTACTTGAATTTTTGTAGGACAGTAAAACATATTTATTCTAATGATGCCAAAATATTTTTTTCTAACATTAAAGATTTCCTGGAAAACACTATGGCCAAAAATATTTGCATTTTCAAATATTAATCTCTTGATCAAAAAATAAGTTCTTTTCAAAATTAATGTTTTTCATTTAGGATCTGTAAAATTTCATTTTGTTTTTTTGATATATATTTTTATTTTATAATGATTTATCTTTTTTCCATTATAGCTGGTTTACAGTGTTCTGTCAATTCTCCACTGTACAGCAATATGTAAAATTTTAAATAATATGCAATGTGATTAAATAATAAAAAGAGCTTTTCTTTTAGCCTGACTTCTTTAATCTCATGTCTTCCTTTAGGAACAATTATATGAATACCACATGGAAAATTATAATCAAACATCAATTTACTTCATCTTATTGGGATTATTCCCCTCTTCAAGAATTGGCATGTTTCTTTTTATTATTATTGTTCTCATTTTCTTAATAGCTCTATTTGGCAACTTCTCCATGATCCTACTCATTTTTCTGGACAACAATCTCCACACACCCATGTATTTTCTACTCAGTCAGCTCTCCCTCATGGACCTGACCTATATCTCCACCATTGTCCCCAAAATGGCCTACAATTTTCTGTTTAATGACAAGTCTATATCTTTCATTGGATGTGGAATTCAGAGCTTCTTCTTCTTGACTTTAGCAGGTGCAGAAGGATTGCTCTTGGCTGCTATGGCTTATGATCGTTTTGTAGCGATTTGCTTTCCTCTTCACTATCACATTCGCGTTAGCAAAAGAATATGTGTGTTGATGATAATTGGATCTTGGATAATGGGCTCTATCAACTCCTTTGCCCACACCGCATATGCCCTCAATATCCCTTATTGTCAATCCAGGGCCATCAATCATTTCTTCTGTGATGTTCCAGCCATGTTAACTCTGGCCTGCATAGATACCTGGGTCTATGAGTCCACAGTGTTTGTCAGCACCACTATCTTCCTTTTAGTGCCTTTTACTTGTATTGCATTTTCCTATGGTCGTATTCTCCTTGTTGTCCATCACATGAACTCAACAGAAGGGAAGAAGAAGGCCTATTCAACATGCAGCACCCACCTCACTGTGATTACTTTATACTCTGCACCATTTGCTTATACTTATCTACGCCCCAAATTTCTACGTACTCCAACAGAGGACAAGGTTCTGGCTATGCTCTACACTATTTTCACCCCAATGCTCAATCCTATTATCTACAGCCTGAGAAACAAGGAGGTGATGGGGGCTCTGAGAAGAGTAATTCAGAGAATCTGCTCTGTGAAAATGTAGACAAAGTTTTCGCATGAGTACCAGATTTTGTACAAATCCATTCAGCACCATATAATAATTTAAAATATTATTTACTATTAAATAAAATAACTAAAGGAGTTCCCATAATGGCTCAGCAGTTAGCAAATCCAACTGGCATCCATGGGGTTGCAGGTTCGATCCTTGGCCTCGCTCAGTGGGTTGAGGCTTCAGTATTGCTGTGATCTATGGTGTAGTTTGCAGATGCAGCTCGGATCCCAAGTTGCTGTGGCTGTGGCTTAGGCTGGCAGCTGTGTCTCTGATTTGACCCCTAGCCTGGGAACCTCCTTATGCTGTGAGTATGGCCCTTAAAAGACAAAAGACAAAATAAATAAATAAAAATAAAAGAACTAAAATTAGTCTATAGAAAAACTCACTCATGTCTGGACAAAATTATTGTACAAATATCTGTCTATCTATCATCTAAGTTTATGTAGAAGTACAAATGTATATGTTTATAGCCTCGTTCTTTTTATTAATGGCTTTTTTTGTTTCCCTATTAATTTCAAAAGCTTTTAATCTTTGCTGATAAATTCTAGGTTAAAATTTTCCCCTGGCATTAAATAATAAAAATGGAGACTCTTTAACTGAAGTTGTCATTGTTCTACTATTTTTCATTTATTTTACGATACATCTAAAACATTTTTTTTTCTGAGTACCTAGATAAAATTAAATGTCAGAGACTTCTTGTTCTCCTCACATGGCCTATACTCTCTCATAATAGTTATTTTTCCTTCAATATATGGAAATTTCATTTCAGAGATTTAGCTGAGATTTCATCAGAGATTCTGAAGTCCTTATACCACCACCATACTGATTGGAAGTGACAAGTTCATGTTCTTTTAGGGTGGTTCATCCTAAGGAATGATTTACTATCAGGTATACCTTGGGATCAACAATAAGGACTCTGAGATGCCAAGAGAGATCTAGGATATTGTAAGGTTTATTATGTGTTGAGTGGCTCAAAATTTTGTTTCATTACTAAGTACTAGAAACATCAAGGAATTTTGCAACCATTTCCACACTCTGTACAAACACAGTTTACATCATACATAGGCACTGCTTCTGTATCTTTCAGATGAAATTTCATTCTCCACTCACTACATCCATAGTTCTACTGAAACAGTTTGGAGAAAGTTAATTTGAATTAACCAATTTTAGCCATTCATATTATGGCTTAGTCAGTTTTCTAAACAGATCCCAACACTCTATCTAATAAAAATCTCTCAGGTCAAGTGAACCTCATGATTGAACTGCTATCATTGTCCATCAGTGATCAGTGCAGAAATGTTCTTTAATCTCCCAGATGTGCAATGGAAGGAAAGGGTCATATCCTACAGAATTTTTAAGGCACAACACAAAAATAAAATACAAGACCTTTTGTTCAGAAAGCAGAACAAGTTGTCACTATTGGTAATACTATATCATTTTTCCGCAGTATTAATTCATCAGTTATGAAATGCAATACAAATTACAAACAATAATTTGCATCAGGATTTGCATATAATAGAATGTAATGCTTTTTAATGTGATATCTTTATCGACTAGTATTTTGGGGGCTCACTTTTCTCCAAATTTATTTTCATCTGAATTTTGTTTTAGAAACACTTCTCTCTAAAAATGTACTTGAATGTGTACATGATAAGTGTGATAAGTAGGTTGCAATTAATTTGTAATGATTTTTCTTTTTTTTTTTTTTTTTCTTTTTTTTTTATTTATTTATTTATTTTTTTTTAATTTTATTTTCCCACTGTACAGCAAGGGGGTCAGGTTATCCTTACATGTATACATTACAATTACAGTTTTTCCCCCACCATTTCTTCTGTTGCAACATGAGTATCTAGACATAGTTCTCAATGCTATTCAGCGGGATCTCCTTGTAAATCTATTCTACGTTGTGACTGATAAGCCCAAGCTCCCGATCCCTCCCACTCCCTCCCCCTCCCATCAGGCAACCACAAGTCTCTTCTCCAAGTCCATGATTGATTTTCTTTTCTGAGGAGATGTTCATTTGTGCTGGATATTAGATTCCAGTTATAAGTGATGTCATATGGTATTTGTCTTTGTCTTTCTGGCTCATTTCACTCAGTATGAGATTCTCTAGTTCCATCCATGTTGCTGCAAATGGCATGATGTCATCCTTTTTTATGGCTGAGTAGTATTCCATCGTGTATATATACCACATCTTCCGAATCCAATCCTCTGTCGATGGACATTTGGATTGTTTCCATGTCCTGGCTATTGTGAATAGTGCTGCAATGAACATGCGGCTGCATGTGTCTCTTTTAAGTAGAGCTTTGTCCGGATAGATGCCCAAGAGTGGGATTGCAGGGTCATATGGAAGTTCTATGTATAGATTTCTAAGGTATCTCCAAACTGTTCTCCATAGTGGCTGTACCAGTTTACATTCCCACCAACAGTGCAGGAGGGTACCCTTTTCTCCACAGCCCCTCCAGCACTTGTTATTTGTGGATTTATTAATGATGGCCATTCTGACTGGTGTGAGGTGGTATCTCATGGTAGTTTTGATTTGCATTTCTCTTATAATCAACGATGTTGAGCATTTTTTCATGTGTTTGTTGGCCATCTGTATATCTTCTTTGGAGAAATGTCTATTCAGGTCTTTTGCCCATTTTTCCATTGATTGATTGGTTTTTTTGCTGTTGAGTTGTATAAGTTGTTTATATATTCTAGAGATTAAGCCCTTGTCAGTTGCATCATTTGAAACTATTTTCTCCCATTCTGTAAGTTGTCTTTTTGTTTTCTTTTGGGTTTCCTTTGCTGTGCAAAAGCTTTTCAGTTTGATGAGGTCCCATGGGTTTATTTTTGCTCTAATTTCTATTGCTTTGGGAGACTGACCTGAGAAAATATTCATGATGTTGATGTCAGAGAGTGTTTTGCCTATGTTTTCTTCTAGGAGTTTGATGGTGTCCTGTCGTATATTTAAGTCTTTCAGCCATTTGGAGTTTATTTTTGTGCATGGTGTGAGTGTGTGTTCTAGTTTCATTGCTTTGCATGCAGCTGTCCAGGTTTCCCAGCAATGCTTGCTGAATAGAGTTTCCTTTTCCCATTTGATGTTCTTGCCTCCCTTGTCAAAGATTAATTGACCATAGGTGTCAGGGTTAATTTCCAGATTCTCTATTCTGTTCCATTGGTCTGTCTGTCTGTTTTGATACCAGTACCACACTGTTTTGATGACTGTGGCTTTGTAGTATTTCTTGAAGTCTGGGAGAGTGATGCCTCCTGCTTGGTTTTTGTTTCTCAGGATTGCTTTGGCGATTCTGGGTCTTTTGTGGTTCCATATAAATGTTTGGATTGTTTGTTCTAGTTCTGTGAAAAATGTCCTGGGTAATTTGATAGGGATTGCATTGAATCTGTAGATTGCTTTGGGTAGGATGGCCATTTTCACAATATTGATTTTTCCAATCCAGGAACATGGAATATCTTTCCATTTTTTTACATCTTCTTTGATTTCTTTGATTAAGGTTTTATAGTTCTCGGCATATAGGTCCTTTACCTCTTTGGTTAGGTGTATTCCGAGGTATTTGATTTTGTGAGGTACAATTTTAAAAGGTATCGTATTTTTGTATTCCTTTTCTAATGTTTCATTGCTGGTATACAGAAATGCAACTGACTTCTGAATGTTAATCTTATATCCTGCCACTTTGCTGAATTTATTAATCAGTTCAAGGAGTTTTGGGGTTGAGTCCTTAGGGTTTTCTAGGTATAGAATCATGTCATCTGCATACAGTGACAGTTTGATCTCTTCTCTTCCTATTTGGATGCCTTTGATTTCTTTTGTTTGTCTAATTGCTGTGGCTAAGACTTCCAAAACGATGTTGAAGAGCAGTGGTGAGAGTGGGCATCCCTGTCTTGTTCCAGATTTGAGTGAGAAGGCTTTCAGTTTTTCCCCATTGAGGATTATACTTGCTGTGGGTTTATCATAAATGGCTTTGATTATATTCAGGAATGTTCCCTCTATACCCACTTTGGCGAGGGTCTTGATCATGAATGGATGTTGAACTTTGTCAAATGCTTTTTCTGCATCTATTGAGATGATCATATGATTTTTGACTTTTTTTTTGTTAATGTGGTGTATGATGTTGATTGATTTGCGTATGTTGAACCATCCTTGTGAACCTGGGATGAACCCAACCTGGTCATGGTGTATAATTTTTTTGATATGTTGTTGGATTCGGTTGGCTAAGATTTTGTTGAGAATTTTTGCATCTATATTCATCAATGATATTGGGCGATAGTTTTCTTTTTTGGTGGTATCTCTGCCTGGTTTTGGAATGAGGGTGATGGTGGCCTCATAGAATGTCTTTGGGAGTATTCCTTCTTCTTCAACCTTTTGAAAGAGTTTAAGGAGGATGGGCACCAATTCCTCTTTATATGTTTGATAGAATTCACCTGTGAAGCCATCTGGTCCTGGACTTTTATTTGTAGGGAGTGATTTTATGACCTCTTCAATTTCATTTCTAGTGATTGGTCTGTTCAGTTGGTCTGTTTCTGCTTGATTCAGTTTTGGCAGGCTGTAAGATTCTAGAAAATTGTCCATTTCTTCCAGATTGTCAAACTTATTGCCATATAGTTGTTCATAGTATTCTCTTATGGTTTTTTGTATTTCTGCTGTATCCGTTGTGATTTCTCCTTTTTCATTTATAATTTTGGTGATTTGGGTTCTTTCTCTCCTCTTTTTAGTGAGTCTGGCCAGGGGTTTATCAATTTTGTTCACCTTTTCAAAGAACCAGCTCTTGGTTTTATTAATTTTCTCTATTGTTTTTTGAGTCTCTATTTTATTGATTTCTTCTTTGATCTTTACAATTTCCTTCCTTCTGCTGACTTTAGGACTTCTTTGTTCTTCTTTTTCTAATTCATTTAGGTGGAGGGTTAAGTTGTCAATTTGGGATCTTTCTTCTTTTTTGAGAAAGGCCTGGATTGCTATAAATTTCCCTCTGAGCACTGCTTTCGCAGCATCCCATAGATTTTGAGAGGTTGTGTCTTCATTATCATTTGTTTCAAGATAGTTTTTAATTTCCTTCTTGATTTCCTCATTGACCCATTGGTTTTTTAGTAGCATGTTGTTTAGTCTCCATGGAGTAGGTTTTTTCTCTTTCCTTTTCCCATGGTTGATTTCTAATTTCATGGCATTGTGGTCAGAGAAGATACTTGAGATAATTTCTATGCTCCTAAATTTATTGAGATTCGCTTTATGTCCCAATATGTGGTCGATTCTTGAGAATGTTCCATGAGCATTTGAGAAGAATGTGTATTCTGATTTTTTTGGATGTAGTGTCCTGAAGATATCAATTAAGTCTACCTTTTCTATTGTTTCCTTTAGGATCTCTGTTGCTTTATTGGTTTTCTGTCTAGAGGATCTGTCCATTGATGTGAGGGGGGTATTTAGGTCTCCTACTATGATTGTATTCTCATCAATATCTCCCTTTATGTCTGTTAATATTTGTTGTATGTATCTGGGTGCTCCTATGTTTGGGGCATATATGTTGATGATAGTAACATCCTCTCCTTGGATGGATCCCTTAATCATTAAATAGTGTCCTTCTTTGTCTTTCTTTATGTCTTTTGTTTTAAAGTCTATTTTGTCTGATATGAGCGTTGCAACTCCTGCTTTTCTGTCATGTCTATTGGCATGAAATACTTTTCCCCAGCCTTTCACTTTCAATCTATATGTATCTTTTGTCCTAAGGTGAGTTTCTTGTAGGCAGCATATTGAAGGTTTTTGCCGTTTTATCCACTCAGCCATTCTGTGTCTTTTGATTGGGGCATTCAGTCCATTGACATTTAAGGTGATAATTGATAGATGATTATTTATTGCCATTTGATCCTCGTGTTCCAGTTGATTCTATGGTTCTCCATTCTTCTTTTTTTTTTTTTGGTTGGATGGTCTCCTGTTATTATCTGCTTGAGTGTATTTTTTTTTTTTTCATTTTTTGCAAATGCAATATTTGGTTTTGGCTTGTGGTTGCCCTGTTTTTTAAGTATGCTAACCCCTTCCCATAATTGTGTGTTTTAGTCTGATGGTCCTGTAAGTTCAAACACTTCATTATTATATTAAAATTAAGAAGAGAGACATACATACAAACAAAAAGGATTATTTACCTCCTAACATCCCTTGCCCACATTTTATGGTTTTGATGACTCTTTTATTTTTTTCTTTTTAATTTTATTTTGTTTGAAGCATGTTCATGATTAAATCTGTATGCTGGCTTATTTGAGTGACTGTTCTCTGATTGCATCTTCCTCAGTCCTAGTTCTTCCTCTTCTTCTTCTTCTTTTTTTTTTTTTTCTTTTCTTTTTTCTTCCCTTTCCTTCCTTTCTTTTTGGTTTAGAGAAGCCCTTTCAATATTTCCTTTAACCTGGGTTTTGTGTTGCTGTAGTCTTTAAGTTTTTGTTTGTTGGGAAAAATTTTTATTTCCCCTTCTATTTTAAATGATATTCTTGCTGGATAAAGTATTCTAGGTTGCATATTTTTTCCTTTGAGCACTTTAAATATCTCTTGCCATTCCCTCCTGGCCTGTAGTGTTTCTGTAGAGAAATCAGCTGATATTCTTATGGGGGTTCCCTTGTAGGTAACATTCTGTTTTTCTCTTGCTGCCTTTAGGATCCTCTCTTTATCACTAACTTTTGCCATTTTTATTATGATGTGTCTTGGTGTGGGTCTGTTTGGGTTCAGTTTGTTTGGGGCCCTCTGTGCTTCTTGTATCTTGAATCCAGTATCCTTTAGATTTGGGAAGTTTCCAGCGATAATTTCTTCAAATATATTTTCCATTCCCTTATCTTTTTCTACTCCTTCTGGAATTCCTATTATGCGTAGATTGGCCCGTTTTATATTATCCCATAGGTCTTTTATATTGCTTTCCAGTTTTTTGATTCGGTTTTCTGTCTGTTGACCAGATTGAGTGATTTCCATTATTCTATCTTCCATATCACTGATTCGTTCTTCTGCATTATTCATTCTGGTTTTTACTGCCCCTAGTTCAGTTTGCATCTCTGCAAATGAATGTTCTAGTTTTTCTTGGCTCCTCCTTATATTTTCTAGCTCCTTTCTGAGGGTATCTGCATTGCTGTTCATATCTTCTCTTAATTCCTTCAGTATTTTCACTATTTCTCTTTTGAACTCCAGGTCTGTCAGACTGCAGAGATCAGTTTCATTGTTGACTGTTTTAGGTGAGTTCTCCTGTTGGTTTGACTGGGGGTGGTTTCTCAGCTTCTTCATCTTGCTTGTTGTCTTCTTTCTCCTGAGGGAGTTGTACTCTCCTTTATTGGGTAGTGTTTGCCTTGTCACTGCCCTGGAATATTTCCTGAGGGCTGTCGTTGTTGGTCAATCTTTTTTGAGGCAGTGTGGCTTTTCTGGAGTGTTGATGGGACTAACAGTGTTTCTTTGAAGCAAAGGAGGACTTCCTGAGGGCAGACAGGACTGGGAGGTCCACCCCACGATGGTAGCAGATTTCACTTGGTTCTCAGCACCCCCTGGGGTCTTGGGCGGGTAGCAGGGTCCTTGGAGACTCAAGACGTTCCTCCCCAGGGCAGCCCGACTCAGAAAGACCGTCTGAGATCTTTTCCCGATTCGGCCAGGCTTGTTGCAGCTTTTCTGGGCTGCAGGGGGTCCTGCCTGGAGCTGGCAGTCCTATGCAGCTGGTCCACTAGGTCTCAGCACCCCTTGGGTTCTTGGGCGGGTAGCAGGGCCTTTGGAGACTCAAGAGGCTCCTCCCCAGGGCAGCCCGACTCAGAAAGACCGTCTGAGATCTTTTCCTGATTCGACCAGGCTTGTTGCAGCTTTTCTGGGCTGCAGGGGGTCCTGCCTGGAGCTGGCAGTCCTATGCAGCTGGTCCACTAGGTCTCAGCACCCCTTGGGGTCTTGGGCGGGTAGCAGGGCCCTTGGAGGCTCAAGAGGCTCCTCCCCAGGACAGCCCGACTCAGAAAGACCGTCTGAGATCTTTTCCCGATTCGGCCAGGCTTGTTGCAGCTTTTCTGGGCTGCAGGGGGTCCTGCCTGGAGCTGGCAGTCCTATGCAGCTGGTCCACTAGGTCTTAGCACCCCCTGGGGTCTTGGGCGTGTAGCAAGGCCCTTGGAGACTCAAGAGGCTCCTCCCCGGGGGAGCCCGTCTCAGAAAAACCGTCGGAGAATTAGTTCGATCTATTCACGGCCTGGCTAGGCTTGTTCTAGCTTTTCTGGGCTGCAGGCCTTTTCTAGGGGGCTGGTGGTGTTTGGTGCTGCTCTGTGGAAGTGTAGCCCCTCCAAAGGGCAAGCAGGCCTGTGCAGGGAGAGCCCCTGCGGTGGTAGGCTTCAGGCAATTGTTGAGGCCAGCCCTCCTGGATGGCAGGCAGCCCCAGGTTCGGCGAGAGCGTAGGGGGTGGCGGGGGTGGGGGGAGGGAATGCACTGGGAAGCACAGCTTTCTGCTAGCTAGCGGGCCTGTAAGCTTGCTGTGGCGTGGGGGGTATTCTATGGGGACCCACCCCTTCTTCTCTCCCCTCCCCAGCACGGGCGCAGACCAGGCTCTTCTCCCAGGTTCCCTCTGAGGCGGCTTTCCACTTCCCCGCCCCTAGAGTATTGCTCCCTTCCTCTGCGACAGCTTTGTTTTCTAGTCTCCCAGGCAGTCTCTGCCCCGTCAAATGGTTTAGAGACCTCCCAAGCAGTTTCCGCTCTTCCCCGCCCCCCTAGCCCGGGGACTAATCTCTGGAGCCGAGGTCTCGGTGCCCAGCCCCCACCCAGGCGTCCCCCGGCCCTTTCTTGGGGACTAACCTTCGGAGGCGAGGTCTCGGTGCCCAGCCCCAACCCAGGCGTCCCCTGGCCCCCTCTCGGGGACCAACCTTCAGAGCTGAGGTCTCGGTGCCCAGCCCCCACCCAGGTGTCCCCCGGCCCTTTCCCGGGGACTAACCTCTGGAGCCGAGGATTCGGTGCCCAGCCCCCACCCAGGCGTCTCAATTTTTGGTGACTGTGCCCGTAGTTCAGATGGTCCGTTGGGTTCTTGATCGTTTTTCCGTACTCCGACTTACTGCTACACTCTTCTCTGCATCTGGAGATTCCTCCGGTTCGTTTGATCTTTCCCCCGTGTAGGTGACTTTCCAGGGTGCGGGATCCCTTTCTCCTCCGCAGTTCCCTTTCGGGAGCGCCCGTCCCGCTCGGATTCACCTTCTCTCACTCTCCTCTTTTCTCCCGTTCTGCCCAATAATGTCACGAACTTCTTGCCGTTATTGGAGTTTAGGTTCCTCTGCCAGCGATTGGTTGTTGTTCTGTGCGAGTCATTTCTTCTGTAGATGTGCTTTTTTTGTTGTGTTTGTGGGAGAGGGCGAGCGTGTCCCCCTACTCCTCCGCCATCTTGTCCTCTCCCCTGTAATGATTTTTAATTTTTAAAAAATCTTTCTGCTTATGTTAATGGAGCTATTAGTAGTATTTATAGATTGTGAAATCAATGTCAGGCCATATTTCTGATAAATTATATCAAAATATAAATTTTAGTGCACAAAATTAGATGATTCTCTAGGAGATTTTTTTAATGAGTCATTTATAAGAAAATTTGTAACATCAATTCCAACCTATTGATTCATATAAATATATTTCATGTAAACATGTTTAATTTTTAAAATAAGTTTAATCAATGGCATTTAAATTATTCCTTTTTTAACTTTTATTATTTTTATTTTATTTGTTTATTTTTGCTTTTTAGAGCAGCACCCATGACATATGGAAGTTGACTTGGAGCTACAGCTGTTGGCCTATACCATAGCCATAGCAATGTGGGATCCAAGCCACATCTGCAACATACACCACAACTTGTGGCAATGCCAGATCCTTAGCCCACTTGGCAAGACCAAGAATCAAACCTACATCTTCATCCTTGTCGGGCTCATCACCACTGAGCCACATCAGGAATTCCCTTTTTTACTTATATAAAACACCAGAGGTGGCTCTGTAACTGAACACAATTTTGTTTCACACGATGAAGCCAAACAAATAAGAATATCAGAGAAAGATTAATTGCAGGGCCAAGCATGGAAAATGGGTGGCTTCTGCAAAAAAAAAAAAAAAAAAAAAAAAAGACTCTGGACTCGCTAATGGTTTTCAGGGAGCAGTTTTTAGAGGGAAAGTTTGGGGTGAGGGCTGCAAGGTGTATGACTTTCTTCTGATTGGTTTGTGGTGAGGTAACAATGCAGCGTTCCAGGAATCTTGTGCTTAGCTTGATTTAAACATCCTTGACCTTGTTGGCAGGCTTAGTTCCTGCAGAAAATTTCAAAGATATTATTATGCATATTCCTTCAGGAGGAACCAGGACATTGCCTGATATTTCACTAACGTTTCTTGACTTCTCCTCCTTTGTTAGAGTATTCCCTTACTTCCCTGATGGGAAAGAGTTTGAATCTACCTTGGGTATTCAGAAAGGTCAAGGAAGCTGAGACCTCTTTACTGTAAATAAAAAACCAAGGACACAAAAAGTTTTTTGTCCCCAGGAAGGTCCCAGAGAGTTCTTCCCAGCTCTAGCTTTATGTTTCAAAAGTCTGTTCATTCCTTCTTCTCATTATATATTCAATTGCAAGGCAAGTTGATGTTAAAATTAGTTAATAATTCTTTTCTGAAACTTTATAGGGAAAGAGTATTTACATGAAAAATATTCCTTTGTAATGTTGCAACAATTTTTAAAAACTATATACATACGAACATTGCATGCTAAGGCTACTGCCTATTGTATCTCCTCTGCACACATGCATGCTCAGAGATGGAATAAAAAAATTCAAGTAGCAACAATAGCATTAAAGAAAGCAAGTATCATTTATGCGTGAGAGACTATTCAAGCACACATGCTACATGCCCTGAGAAAAGTTGAATGAATGAATAGAAAGAGAATAGCATCAGGCAAGCCAGTAAAATAATGGTAGTGTCTGCTGGTTTTATCAGTTGTTATTACTTAAATAATCCATGGAATGTGGAATTGATCAGGGCTGCCCATTCCAGACACGTTATTCAATTTACACTCTGAATAAATGAGGGAATCAGGAAATGTACATCAGTTAGGGGACCATTGCCTGGAACCATCCACCTTGGTCAGGAATGATAATAGCCACTTTCACGAGTTGTCTCACATCAGAAGGCCTTGATTAAGAATATGGTGCTGCCTTGAAGACTAACTGGGAGAATTTGGAGGATCCAACAGGAGGAAGAGATGACCAAATCCCAGGATCCTTGGCACTGGAATCCATTGTGACTGAGAGGGTGCTTGGCACCAAGAGGGACCCTGCACCACACCAAGTATTAGCCAAGCAAGATGGTTGGCCAGAGACACCCCAGAAACTAACCCCATTCCCATAAAACAAGAGACTATGAACCATGTGGCAGAGCAATTCTCCCTTACCCTGCTGCTCTCTGCCCAGGTGCCCCTTCCTAATAAAGTCTTTTGCTCTGTCAACCCATGTGTTTCCTTGGACAATTCATTTGTGAGTGTTAGACAAGAATCCAATCTCAGACCCTGCAAGAGGTACCCCTTCCTGAAGCATGTCTCTTGTTGGACCTGACGCATCTTGACATAGGGGACTTACATCATATCACTGAACTTAGTTTGCTGAAAAGCAAGGTGGAAAAGTTTTCCTTAAGCTATCAGTAAATAATATAGTGAAGGAACAGTTATATTTTTCTCTATCTTGATATACACTCTAATAAAATTCATGTGCCAAGTGGTGAGTGGTATTTATCATCTACCTCTACAAGAGTTAAATAATGAATGAGATCCTGAAGCCGCTGACCCTCAACATCCCCTATAAATGCTCAGGGTGGAGATCTTGAATGAGAAACTCTGTGCTTTGGGAAAACTGGCAGAACAGGTCTTCAGACAGATAGGTCTATCTTCAGATAGCACTTCAGATAACTGAAAATGTTAAGAATTTATGAGCCCAACTCTTGCCATCTTCTCATATCTAGAAAAGCACTAAAATCCTTCATGGTGATATCTGTTCCTCATGACTAGCAGTAACCTTCATGAGACTGGCAGCGACCTTCTCCAAAATGTGTTCTTGATTACATGTACATCCCTCTTGCACTAAAATTGCATATATGCTTCCCCCCCACACCTCTTTGGAGCAGTTTCTCAGAGCTATATGAAATGCTGCCTCCTGGGCTATAGTACTCATTTTGCTACCAATAAAACAACACACAAATCTCACATTGTCCATTTCTTTCCTCAACACACGTTAATAGAAAATATATATATATATATTAACATGTCTACTTCCCATATACATGAGAGAGTCCCAGGAAAACTGAGTAACTGCTTAAGGTGGCTCAAGTCATCATCTTAAATACCACCTTCAGCTAAAGACCAAAGAAAAAAAATGTTGGGAAAGTGAAAACCTGCAATGAGAGCTCACCAGGAAAGACACAGAAACAGTAATACACTCGTTATGCAAATTTGGGGACTGCCTTCCTCACTGATCGAAATTTCTAGAGATTTAGTCATCCTGGCAAGAAGGAAATACATTTAAAATTGGAGATTTCCCTTATAAATGTAAATGTCTCTTATAAAAGGATAACTACTACTCCAGTTCTCATGGATTGCCCTTTGTATGCTGATTCTTAAAAATAAGAAGCCTAAAATAATCTTTATGGGAGTTCCCAACTTGGCTCTATGGTTAGCAGTTTTGACTAGAACCATGAGGTTGTGGGTTCAATCCCTGGCCTTGCTCAGTGGGTTAAGGATCTGGCATTGCCATAAGCTGTGGTGTAGGTCACAGACGCAGCTCACATTTGGCATTGCTGTGGCTATGGTGCAGGCTGGCAACTGTAGCTCTGATTAGACCCCTAGTCTATTCTCCAAGTCCATGATTAGGTTTTCTATATAAATTGTCTATATAAATTGGTGACACTTTTACCAATTACAATTTAGATGCATTTTAATCCTTTTTCTTGTCTAATTGAAGTGAAGAGTTCTTCCAATCTTAGGATAAATAAAAATGGAGTGTGCATCTTAATCTTGTTTCTGAATTTACAGGAAACCATTTTTCACCATTGAAAATGATGTTAGCCCTGGGTTTGTCATAAATGGCTTTTATTGTGTTTAGTTTTACTCCCTCTACAACAATTTTGATAAGAGTTTTTAAATTAATATTGAAATTTTTCATATGCTTTAGCTGCATCTATTGAGATGATCATGTGGTTTTATCCTCCTTTTTTTATTGTGGTGTACATATTCATTGGTTTGCAAATATTGTACAATCCTTGAATCCCTGGAACAAACCACACTTAATAAATATGTATGTTCATTTTATATTTCATTGGATTTGGCTTCCTATTTTTTTCAGGATTGTAACAACTATACTCATTATAGTTATTGGCCTGTAATATTATTTTATTTTTTGCAACATCTGCCTGTTTTTTTTGCAGAATACATCAGTTTTCCATGGTCTATCCTCTTAAAATTTTGGAATACTTTGAGAAGGATAAGTATTAGTTTTTTTTCTTATGTTTGGTAGACTTTCCCTGTGAAACTGTCCAGTTGTAGACTACTGTTTACATTTTTGGGTGGAGGGGGCACTGAAGCCATGGCATGTGAAAGTTCCCAGGCTAGGAGTCAAACCAGAGCGCCTGGTATAAGCTACAGCCACAGCAATGTCAGATCTGAGTTGTGTCTGTATTCTACACCATAGCTCATGGCAATGCCAGACACTAAGCCCACTGAGCGAAGCCAGGAGTTGAAGCCACATTCTCATAGGTAGGATGTGTTTCCACTGAGCCACACTGGGATCTTCTACTTATATTTTTAATCAATTTTTAAACTATTATTTTTTCTGTTCAAAGGGTATGTTTCCCCCTGACTCAGTCATGGCAGGTTGAAATTTTATAGATGTGTGTGCCATTCTTCCAGACTGTCCAATTTATTGGCATATATCTAACTGTTCATAGTATTTTCTGATGACTTTATACATTTCTGTGATATTTGTTGCTATATTTCCTCTTTCATTTTTTTATTTTATGTGGGTTTTTTTAAATTTTTAAACCTTAAAGATTTCATTGGTGTGTAGTTACATTACAGTGTTGTGTTAGCTTCAGATGTAAATCCAAATGAGTCAGTTATACATAAGTATATATCCATTTGTTTTCAGATTCTTTTCCCATAAAGACCACCACAGATATTGAGTCAATTTCCCTGTGCTATACAGGAGGTCCTTAGTGTTTAACAATGTTGTGTATAGTAGCATGTCTATGCCAAAACTAACCTCCCAATTACCCCTCCCCCTATCTTTCCCCTTTGGTAATCATAAGTTTGGTTTCAAAATTTTTGAGTATGTTTCTGATTTATGGATAAGTTATTTTTTCAATTACTCAATGAATTTTGTTACATTTGTAGTTGTACAATGATCACCACAACCCAATTTTATAGCATTTCCATCCCAAACCCCCAGCACATCCTCCCATCCCCCAACCTGTCTCATTTGGAAACCATAAGTTTTTCAAAGTCTGTGAGTTAGTATCTGTTCTGTAAAGATGTTCATTGTGCCCTTTTTTAAGATTCCACATGGAAGTGATAGCATGTGATATTGGTGTCTCACTGTCTGACTTACTTCACTTAGCATGATAATTTTTAGGTCCATCCATGCTGGTGCAAATGCACTTATTTCATTCTTTTAATGGCTGAGTAATATCCCACTGTGTATATGTACCACTTCTTCTTTATCCACTCCTCTATCAATGGACATTTAGGTTGTTTCTTTGTCTTGGTTATTGCATATAGTGCTGCAATGAACACTGGAGTACATGTATCTTTTCAAGTCATGGTTTTCTCTGGATAGATGCCCAGGAGTGGGATTGCTGGATCAAATGGTAGCAATATTTTCATTTTCCTGAGGACTCTCCATACTGTTTTCCACAGTGGTTACACCAATTTACATTCCCACCAAAAGTGTAATAGGGTTCCTTTTTCTCCTCACCCTCTCCAGCATTTATTGTTTGTAGACTTTTTGATGATGGCCATTCTGGGTGGTGTAAGGAGGTACCTCAGTGTGGTTTTGATTTGCATTTATCTAATAATGAGTGATGTTGAACATCTTTTTCAAGTGTTTTTTGGCCATCTGTATGTCTTCTTTGGAGAATTGTCTGTTTAGATCTTCTGCACATTTTTTGAAGGGATTGTTTCTTTTTTTTTCTGGTATTGAGCAGCAGAAGGTGTTTATAAATTTTGAAAATTAATCTGCACAACAAAGGAAACCCTAAACAAAACAAAAAGACAACCCATAGAATAGGGTTGCAAATGAAATGACTTAACAAGTTATTCTATATCATCTTTTTAGTTTCCACATATTAGTGATATCATATGATGCTTATCCTTCTCTAACTTTATTTAATATGGTAATCTCTAGGTCTATTCATGTTGCTACAAATGGCATTATTTCGTATTTTTTATGATGGAGCAATATTCCATTTTTTGTTTGCACCACATCTTCTTTGTCCATTCTTCTCTTTTTTTATTTTTTTATTTTTATTTTTGTCTTTTTAGGGCTGCACTTGTAGCACATGGAGGTTACCAGGCTAGGGGCCAAATGGAGCTGTAGCTACTGGCCTACACAACAGCCACAACAATACCAGATCTGAGCCATGTCTGTGACCAATGCCACAGCTCACAACAACAGTGAATCCTTAAACCACTGAGTGAGACCAGGGATCAAACCTGCATCCTCATGGATGCTAGTCAGATTCATTTCTTCTGAGCCATGATGGGAACTCCTTTTCTTCTCCTGATGGACATTTAGGTTGCTTCCATGTCTTGCCTACTATAAATAGTGCCACAGTGCACATTAAGGTGCATGTATCTTTTCAAGTTATGGTTTTCTCCAGATAAATGCCAGGATAAATGTGGATGATTTGTGTGTAGGTTCTATTCTTCTAATGACTTCCTGGCCCCATTTTAGATTCCTTGTCATAAATGACTCCATTTTGTTGTTGTTGTTGTTCATAGTATGCATTACCTCTTTTTGAGTTCTTTCCTTGGATATATTTCCATATCATAGTATTAATAATTGTTCATTGATGTAATTAAACAAGAATTTATGGAAAACAAGAAGGGTTATTTCTAATTTGTGATATTTCACAGGAGGAAAAATTATCATGGGTCATGATCATAAGGCAACAGCCATATCTGAGCAACAAGTAGAATTTCAGGAAGAATTTAGCACAATCTACACCTGAAACAATGATGGATTTGGTCTAATTTTCATTTGTGGTATGAATTGCAGGATGAGTCTTGTTGAATAATCAAAGACTCAAGCAACTATAACCTTAAAATTCAGAGTATCTGAAAAATATTAAGAAATAAAGAGTATAAACAGTTTAAAACAACAATGGGGGAAAAGAACAATGATTAGCGTAACTCATTAGCTTAATAGATCACAATAGCTGCTGAATGAAGAGGGCAGCCTATAGATTATTTCTAGATGTTTGGGTCAAAACATCTTTTGTAATTTGAAATGTCTCTGATATGTCATTGGATATTTAGGCGAAATTTCTGAGTGACTCATACAAAAACAGGCATGAATATTTGTTATATATGAGCAGGTACGGTGATTTCTCTGAAGTTTATATCAAATTGTCCAATATAGATTGCATGACTTCAGAAAAAGGATAGCATAATTCTCAATAATTTCAAGTCAAAGGATGGCAAAATAACTGGAAACATTACTCTGCAAAGTAATTGTTAGTTACTGGAGGAAACTTGAAGAAATAAATATCTAATGTAGCTACAGGCAAATACCATCACTTCAAAGACAATTAATATACTAGAATCTAATATATAAAGGTATGTTGCTGAAATATAATTTTTCTCTCTAAAATCACCCTCATTTGTACCAAATACAGCCAAATTAAATTTTTTTGTCTTTTTTTTTTTTTTTTAGGGCTGCACCCGTGGCATATGGAGGTTCCCAGGCTAGGGGTCTAATCGGAGCTGTGGCTGCCGGCCTATGCCAGAGCCATAGCAACACCATATCTGAACTGCATCTGTGACCCACACCACAGCTCATGGCAATTCCGGATCTTTAACCCAGAGCAAGGCCAGGGATTGAACCCGCAACCTCATGGTTCCTAGTCAGTTTGGTTTCCACTGCGCCACTACAGGAACTCCACAAATTAATATTGATTTGTTTTAAAAATAAGTCTACTTAAATAAACTCTAACTCATTATTTACCTAAGTGTAACATTTAGAGTGATTAATCATATAGGCTTTCTATAAAAATTTTTATTTTTTCCATTATAATTGGTTTACTGTGTTCTGTCAATTTCCTACTGTACATCAAAGTGACCCAGCCACACATACATATATACATTTTCTCACATTATCCTCCATCATGCTCCAGCATAAGTGACTAGATGTATTTCCCAGTGCTATACAACAGGATCCCATTGCTTATCATACAGGCTGTTTTAAATGTGCTTTGCTAGATATTTTTCTTTTATTAGAGTATAGTTGATTTACAGTGTTTTGTCAATTTCCGATGAATACTATAGTGACCCAGTAATACATATACATACACATTTTTTTGGTATGCTGTCATGTTCTATCTCAAGAGATTGCATATTGTTCCTTGTACTGTACAGTAGGATCTAATTGTTTGTCCATTCTAAATATAATAATTTGCATCTACTACCCCAAACTCCCCATCCATTCCACTCCCACATCCCTCCCCCTTTGCAACCATAAGTCTGTTCTCTATGTCTGTGAATCTGTTTCTCTTTTGTAGATAGGTTAAATTGTACCATATTTAGAGTCCACATGTAAGGGTTAACATATGGTGTTTGGCTTTCTCTTTCTGACTTTCCTTAGTATGAGGATCTCTAGTTGCATCCATGTTGCTGCATATACCATTACTTCATTCTTTTTTAAAGCTGAGTAGTATTCCATAGTATATGTGTACCACATCTTCTTAATCCATCAGCAACTTAAAGGTTGTTTGCATGTCTGGGATATTGTGAATAGTGATGCAATGAACATAAGAATTCATGTAGGTTTTTTTTTTTTTTTTTTTTTATTATTTTCCCACTGTCATGTAGGTTTTTGAATTATAATTTTACATGAATACATGCCCAGGAGTGGGATTGCTAGGTCATATTGTAGTCCTATATTCAGTTTTTTTGAGAACTTTCCTACTCTTTCTGTAGTGGTTGTACCAATTTACCTTCCCACTAACAGTGAAGGATGGTTCCATTTTCTCCACATCCTCTCCAGCATTTGATATTTGCCATTCTGACTTGTGTGAGTTAGTATCTCATTGAGGTTTTGATTTACATTTCTCTAATTTTCATAAGGAGTATCAGATTGAACTTTTAAAGTCTTCTCCAAGCCACCAAAGCTTACCAAAGGACTTGCCATAAGATTTTGCCTGCAATACCTCTATATTTGAGTGAATAACTTGCCTCTTGAGCTCCCCAAAGTACCTTGAGTTTCCTTCACCTGACAGAAAGTTAAATTTTTTACATTGTTAGATTACTGGGAACTTTGTGAGCAAGGCTCTTTTTCCAAGGGGTTTTATTGGCTCCATAAAATCAGTCTTAGCTCCTTAAAGCTATCTAGTTATATATGAGTCTATACATGTCTTGCTTAAATATGATATTCTAGTTAAGGTCTTTGCAATATGAGCTATGTTTCCAGTTGTGCCCTGATATAACTGATTTTTTCAGTTTATGCAAACAACACAGCCATGAAAATAAGAAAAATCAGTAAGAGGTTTAAAAATCTGGAGGGAAAATTATTTTTGTTTACAAAATATATTTTACCAAATTGCTGCAAGTCGTAGTAACTTAAGAGAAGCGTTTCCTTTACTCTGAAAGAGCAAAATATAAAAAACAAACAAAAAATAGTGAAAACCAAAAAAAAAAAAAACCCAAATTGCAAGGTTTAAAACAAAATGACATAAACATCAGAGTCCTTTTTATTCAGTTTTCCTATATAATTAATTTTTTATCTTAGCCTTTTGTTAGTTTCTTTGTTAGAGTCCTGCAAAATCTTACTCAGTACAATGGTACGATCTGAAGACTTATGAAAAACCTTTACTCTGGAATTAATATCAGAGTCTTTTTCATGAATCTCTCAAGATGAAATGTATTTATAAAAATATCAGCATAAAATATCTCTCTGTTGGAGTTCCGGTTGTGGTGCAGCAGAAACGAATCTGACTAGGAACCAGGAGGTTGTGAGTTCATTCTCTGGCCTTGCTCAGTGGGGTAAGGATCCAGCATTGCCATGAGCTATGGTGTAGGTCGCAGATGCACCTTGGATCTGATGTTGCTGTGGCTCTGGTGTAGGCTGGAAGCTACAGCTCTGATAAGACCCCTGGCTTGGGAACCTCCATATGCAACGGGTGCAGCCCTAAAAAGACACACACACAAAAAATCTCTCTGTCAATGAGAAAAGCTTAAAACAGTCCATTTTTGGAGATCTGAGCATGCATTATAATGAAATTGACAAAAATGTTGGTTATTTCTATGATAGAAAACAATTTAAGATATAACTAGTATTATGACTGATAACATTATGTTAGGACATATAAGATTTTCAAAAATTATATGTAATATTAGAATACACATTAATTACTTTTGTCCATAAAATGTAACCTAAGATTGTTTATCATCATTTTTTTCTTTTTTTAAAAAACTATTTCCATACACCATATAAACCTAATTATCTTACATTCCACTTATAATCACTTATTTCACGGGTTCTCTAAAATGTCTCATCTTAAATATTGTCAAAAATACTTTAGAATTTGAATTTGCAAAATTTGTAAAGAATATCAAAAAAGTTTTTTTGTTTTTTGTTTTGCTTTTTAGGGTTGCACCCATGGCATATGGAGGTTCTCAGGCTTGGGGTCTAATCCGAGATACAGCTGCTGGCCTACACCATAGCCACAGCAATGCCAGATCTGAGACATGTCTGCAACCTACACCACAGCTCATGGCAATGCTGGATCCTTAACCCACTGAACAAGGCCAGGGATTGAACTCACAACCTCCTGGTTCCTAGTCAGATTTGTTTCTGCTGCACCAGGAAGGGAACTCCCAAAAATGTTTTAAAACACTAGTTAAAAGAATCATAATCTACTGTGAAACAATGCTATATTTATCCACTTAATCAAAATGACAATAGAAGAGTTCATAGGCAAATAGAGAAGTTGACATACTTAGTTCTTTCAATATTTTTTTTTGTGTGTGGTACAATACAGTTTTATTTGCAAAAACAGTAGGAATGATTTGGACTGAAGGCTATAGTTTGTCAACTGTGGTATACACACTCTCAGAATTATTTTCCTTGTAAATACACACATGTGCACACATCCGCATGCCTATATATGTATGTGTATATTTACAAACGTATATTTTAAATTCATATATATGCATATATATGCATGTGTGTATACATTTCTATATGCATTTGTGTGTGTCTATTAAGGAAAAAATTTAGGAAAATCTACTATCCATGGGGTTTTGCAAGACCAGACTTTTCCCTTGAAAAAATATTTTTGAACCAGGATGTATTTAAAAGGTGCAAAATATAAACTAGATCATAATATTACAGTTTATTTTCCTAACTTCAATGCTGTGTTCAGTTTATTGTTTAACTTTGTCAGTGATGCTTTTGGTGGATATCATTGTTTAGCCCTTCTGAGCATCTGACCCAGTAGAATGATTCGCCACAAGTAGAATTATGTGGAGTGAAAACATTACATGATTGGGTCAATTTTCCAGTCCCCTAATAAACCTAAGTGTTATACTCAGCTTTGTTTACCAATTTGATACTTGAAAAGTAAAATGTAATTTAAATTTGTCATTGCTTTGTTTGAATATCATTTATCTACATATAGCCTTTCTTTGCTGTGCATGTGCATTTAGGATGGAGGGGAGGATTCATCTTTTTAAAATTGATTTTTAAATTTTCCAGGCATTTTCCATTGTAAGAAATAGAAATCTAATCAATGTGTCTCAAAGAGGTGTTTTGTTAATACTGGAAAAAAGAAAGAAGTTATTTTATAGAGAAACATTCAACATAAACTCCTATTATTTCACTGGTTACGCAACAAAACTAACAAGACTTAAAGAAATTCTCTCTTTTTCTCATATCGTGTGGATCCCTCACTCTGTTGTCTCAATTTTCTCCTCTGCAGATCAATTTCCTTGAGGTTTTTTTCTTCCACCTTAAAAAGGCAAGCCTGATAAAAAACAGCCACCATTAAACTTTCTTATCTTGGATGCTGGATTAGTCATTTAGAGCTCTGTTTCCATTTTATAAACTCCAGTCAGGGAATGTGGTCAACATTAGCCTGTGTCTGGACTCACCAAGGTTCAGGTTCTTCATGTCTCCACGCAGAAGGAATTCAGTGAGAAACAAAGTGATAGGCAAGGAATAGATTTATTAGGATAGGACACTTCTGAGAGATGCAAACAGGCAGGCACAGAAGCTCTCAGTTCTTTTAATATTGAGAGGACTAATTTTACTTATTTGATACAAGACCTGATAAAGACAACATAACATAGGTGATTATTTTGGCAAGACATAAATATTTCTTGTTTATTTCTTTGTTTTCTAAGCAGACAACTAGTCAAGTTAGGTAGAGAAAAACCTTTCAAAATTTCTTATTAACATGACCAGATGTATAAAAAAAAATTATTTTGTTCTTTTAACAAAGCAAATTCTAATTTTGCATCAGTTTAATTTTGATATTAAAAGTCATTTAATTAAGTTAATCCTAATCATATCCAGTACTGACCACACATAAAATTCATTTCCAAGATTCATTTTCAAATATTTTTACCAAAAGCAAACAAAATATTTTCTTCCATATGAAGATATTTCATGTGTCAGTTAATTAATTAAATAATTAATTAATTAGTAGCTTTAAACATGTGTCTTGGAACTTTTTAAACACTTAGAAACATTTAATTTCTAGTGAAGGCTAAAAAGTATGCAATTGTGAATTTCTTTTACATTAGCATTCTGTAGATTGGCAAACTTATAAATACTGTTTGTAATTTCTAGAAACACGTTTTCTCATAGAAAATTTCTAATTTTAACACCAAATGTAACTACTAATATTCCCAAGTAGCAGTAGTTTCTCTGTAAAAGCACGCCTATATTTAGTAATATAAGTTTTCAAAAATTTATTTGGGAATGACCTAGCAGTTCTGTGAATTTAACATAAATCATTTTTAATTTAATTTTAGTGATCTCTGTCCTCAGCTGCAGTTCTGTTTTTACCAGTAGCCTGGGACCAAATGCCATGGGTGTGGCTGCAAATTGAAAAAAAAAACTTATGTGTTTTCACAGAGTCACCTTATCCCACTAGTTATTCCATGAGAAAAATATAGATATATAGATATAGGTATACAGTTTTACAGTTGTGGGAGGTGATCCTATGTTTACTTGTAGTCAAAAGGTTGGGAGTGGTAAAATGGAACCAACAAAATGTTTTTCCTGGCAAAACAATATTAAAATCATGAAAATTATTCTAGATGGACCCAAATTGCAAAGTTCTTGGCACACATACACACACACACGAAAATGTATTCTAACAGTCCTTGATTCATCATGCATTTTCTTACATAGACAAGGATATACAAATATAAAATTATATAAAATTAAATAACATAGATACAAAATTATTGAAACTTACAACACGTAATAATGCTATCAAATAAAGTTCAAAAGGAAAATATATCAGAATTCTACCATAGTCTCTATCAACTTAATTGCTGAGTTTGACAAAAATCTTGTCTTTCAACATACTCTTTATTCCTTTACCCTTACCAATGTTTAAGTAATGCCAGAATGAGATTAATCCACTCAATGTACTTTTAAATAAGCATCTCTTTACAAGAACATTTATTTACATTATTTTGTAAAAAAATTCTCTCATTTTGCTGAATTATAGCATTCTGAAAGCATGTAGGGGAGTATATTAAAGTGATAGAGACCTTTAAAATTCTTAAAAATTAAAAAAACTTTGGCATCAAAAGCTTCACACTGATGCAGGTCTGACATCTAAATAGGATAGTGATTTTGGAATAGGATGGTAACAGGCCACACCACCTAATAGGTCACTACAGACACTGATATGAGCAAGCTTAAGGCTGCAAGACAAGAAGAGCCTTCCCCTACTCAAAGAAGTATATTAGGAAGATGCCACTCAGAGGGGGTACAAATCCAGTTTATTAGGATTGAACATTTTTATCTTATGTAAGTCATACTAATCTCTTAATAATTATTAGTTTTGCATATGAAATTTGAACTCCACAGAAATCACAGTTATATCACTTTGTCAATAGAGTCTTACAAATAAAACCCATTCCACCATCTATTGTACAAATTGGAAGAACTATAATATGTTAGCTGACATAGTAATCAGATTAAAACACTTATAATAACCTGTCAATATAGTCAAACAAATGATTTGACTGTTACTGTTTTATTTTTTATAGAATATATTAATCTTCCAGGTATTCTGGGTAAATTATTTGTAACTCTAATGTTAGGTGAGCAGTGAAGATCAGAAAAGTATAGATAGAAAATTTTTTTAAATATTCTATGATTATTCTTTGAGAAAAGATGTGAGGATGTATTTATTCTTTCTGGTAGCATTGGAAAAGAGATGGGATTGTAATTTAGAGTAAAATATCATAGTGTAGCACCAGTCTAAGTGAAAGACTATGAGGAAAGAAGAAGAGATAGAAAATCTCTAGTGTCCTGAAGCTATAGTGGAGAAAAAAATCATATTTATTTTCATGGTATTAAGTATTCATATACATACACTGGAGTTGCACTTTTATTCTTCCACTTAATGTCATTATAAATAATTTATTTTTAAGATGTGTTAATTCTCGGGGAGTTCCCGTCACGGCGCAGTGGTTAACGAATCCGACTAGGAACCATAAGGTTGCGGGTTCGGTCCCTGCCCTTGCTCAGTGGGTTAACAATCCTGTGTTGCCATGAGCTGTGGTGTAGGTTGCAGATGCGGCTCGGATCCCTTGTTGCTGTGGCTCTGGTGTAGGCTGGCAGCTACAGCTCCGATTAGACCCCTAGCCTGGGAACCTCCATATGCCGCGGGAGCGTCCCAAGAAATGGCAAAAAGACAAAAAAAAAAAAAAAGAAAAAAAAAAGATGTGTTAATTTTCCACTTAAAATTTTCATAACATTTTGTTTCCATAGTCAAATTTGTTAGAAATTATCCCTTAGAATCTTCTTTGCATAGTTTCACAACACTCCAATTAGTGACAGTATCATTTAGGTAATATGAAAAGATAGCAGGAAATTTAATTAAATAATAAAACATTGTCATATCTTACAAAAATAGAATTACCATCAATTCACTTTATTTAATTGACACATTTAGTTGATCCTTCCATTAAATAATCTAAACACTATGAGCATGGGGACCCGTCAATTACCTTCATGATGATTTTTTTATATATTTCACCTAAAAAGAAAATGCATGGATATATCACTTATGTCCATTGAAAAGGTTAATGATTTCAGATTGATGGAGTAGAAGTATCATAGTAACAAAATGTATTCTGTAAACTGAAAATTCATGTAAATTGTAATTATTACCTAAAAACAGATATACCTCTTTTGCTTGACATAATAAGCTAATATTTTAATATTTTATGCTACATGTTTACCTTATCATAATTTTAAAAAATTACCCTGTATTAACAAAAATCCCATTAATTAAATACTTAAATACACAACTGGAGTGGAAGCAATGCACATATCCACAGATGTAATGAATTAATAAGTAAAATTTAGTACATGCATGCAAAGAAATATTATTCGGTCTTAAAACTGAACAAAATTCTGAGATGTCACAGCATAGAAGAACATTGTGGACATTAGTAATAAGTGAAATAAACAAATTAAAGAAAAACAATATCGTGTGATTTCACATACCTGATGTTCCTAAAATAGTCAAATTTATAGAGACAGAAAGTAGAACAGTGTTTGCCAGGGTCCAGGGGAAAGGTGGAATGGTGAGTTACCATTTAGTGACTACATAATTTCAGTCTGAGTATCTGAAAATAGTCTGGGGAATAATATTGATAATGCTTGGACAACAGTATGAAAATATCTAAAACTACTCATATTGACAGTACACTTAAAATGGATAAGATGAAAGCAAAAATTAATTCAGGGCAATTGCCCAACTTCCTACAGTTACTTAGTTACATATTTTTTTATTTTTAATTAATTAATTAATTAATTAGAGTGCACCCCTGCTATGTGGAAGTTTTGTGGCTAGGGATCAAATCTGAGCCACAGCTATGACCTACGCCACAGCTGTGGCCATGCTGTATTCTTACGCCACTCTGCTGGGCAGGGGATGAAGTCCACACCACCACAAACATCAAATCCTTAACCACTTCAACACAGCAGGAAATCCTACTACTAAGTAGGTTGAAAGTTTTCTTAATCCTCAACAATAAAATAGATGGAAGTAATGGAAGTAATAGATGGAAGGCCTGAGATCAAAGAAAGAAGATGTTTTGAGGTCCTTCAAAAAGTGATGGTGAAGGCTATAATTAGGAATTTGTATACATACTAGGTGTTCACACTGCATATTTTAGAGATTTGAGAGTGTGGTTTTCATAAAATTTTGGCAAAGATGAAGTACATTTGACAAGGGGAAGTATATTTATATGATTTCTAATTTTAAAATAACCAGCTAAAATCTGGCAATAGAATGCTGCCAGTTCAATGATGATTCCCAAGCAATGGAATTAAGGGTTGAGTGAGCCTTTTGAAATGCCTTGCTCCTTCCTGATCTGCAGTCTAGTATGGGATGGATACAAAAAGTGGGGGTAAAGGGAGTCACCATGGAAGAAGAAGACTCCTTCTGCCATGTCACTCCACTGAATTACATCATATCTTTGAAACTGAATTAACAACCTTGTTTTGGCAGCTATGGTTGTATTTATTCAACAAACTAGAACAGTTTTTATTCCAGGAGATCAGAGGTGAAAATAACTTCAAGGACTTAAATGCTCTTGGAACTGAAGAAGAAATTAATGTCTCTCTGTGGTTGAGTAAAGAAGAAGAGTTTTATTTTCTCTTATTTACCCAGTAAATGTTGTGTTTCTGACTTTGAGTTTAGCCAGTCTCAATACACAATGTGCCACTTTATAGTTAAAGTTTGCATTTAGTATTACAGGGCTAGATTGTGTGAGCATAGCTTAAGAACAATTATTTTTGTTTCAATGCAGAGCTTGGTGAGGTTAAACTAAATTCACTAAAAATTCCAAACTAAGTTTTGCTTCTACCCGTAGCCTCAGTACTTCCAAGTCCTACCAAAGTCCTCTTTTTTTTTTGGAGAGTAAAAATGCCTCCCTGGATTAATGGATATCAATCAAAATTATCTAATTTTAAGAGGTTTCAATAAATTTTGATATGTATGTGTAATCCTTAACTATTTCTCCTTTTGCAGTGCCACTCATTTCAAATTATGGAAAACCATAATCTCACTTCAGATTTCATTCTCCTAGGACTCTTTAACCATACAGGAGCCCATTTATTTCTCCTTATGATGGTTATGACAACCGCCTTCACCTCCTTAGTGGGCAATGCCCTCATGTTTCTCCAGATTCTCCTGGGTACCCAACTCCACAGGCCCATGTACTTCCTACTGAGCCAACACTCTCTCGTGGAAATGATGCTGGTTTCCACTATTGTGCGCAAAATTGCTGCTGACTACTTGACTGGCAGAAATTCCATCTCCCCTGCAGGTTGTGCATTGCAGATCTTTCTCTTCTTCTCTTTGCTAGTGCTTCCTCTTAGCAGCCATGTCCTATGATCACTATGTTGCCATTTGCCATCCACTGAGATAACCAGTCCTCATGAGCTGGTGAGTATGTCAAAAAAGATTTTGGGGTCTTTGTTCCTGAGTGAAGCTGATGGAATAATGCAAGTTTCCTGCTACCTTGACCTTTTCATGTTGCAGCTCATATGAGTTTGATCATTTCTTTTGTGAGGTTCCCCAGTCTGGTGTGTTTGGCTTGTGCTGACACTCCTGTCTTTGAGTATGTCATATACATCTCCAGATGCATTCTAATAAAGCCTATAAGAAGATTTTTCCACCTGCTCTTCACATCTCTCCGTGGTAGGGCTCTTTTTTGGAGCTGGCATTTTTACCTACATGAAACCAAAATTCTACAGGTCAGCTAACTACAATAAAAGTTGTGTTATTATACTATACTATCTTTACCCCTGTGCTGAACCCCCTCATCTCCAGTCTGAGGAACAATTAGGTCAGGGGATCCCTCAGAAAGTGTATGGATCTAAGAGTTGCCTTAAATCATGATTAAGATTATAATTATTTGGCCCAAATTCAAGATTCTACAAGTGATTGTACAAGATTTCCTCAAGAGAGTTTACATATACATTATGTCTAATTTTTATTTCTATTTTACTTTGAAATGCAAATGGACCATCAGCTCTGGGATTATTTACTAAGCTATTGTTCATTATCAACAAGTCAAAGTGTAGATTGCTAAAAAATTTTTAATCATAAATCCTTATTAAACATTTCTAAACCACACCTCCAAATAAATATTTATTCAAGGAATGAATAAAGTTGTCAAACCATGTTGATATTTGTGGGTTTTTTTAAAAAATTGAGGTATAATTTACAAACACTTGAATACTGTCCTCTTAAAGGTTCCTATTATCTAGTTTCAATAGTACATGCATTTTTAGCTTAAAACCCCTAAGAAAAGATAAAATTTATGCCAGATCATAAATGTTCCTTATGCCCTTTTCCAGCAATTACCTCAATTCAGAGACAAACTTTTTTCTAATTTGAATCTCTCTCTCCATTAGTTTAACTTATTCCAGGATTTCATATCATCGAAAATATACAGTAAACATTTTTTAATATATCTTGTGTCTTTCTCTTGGTTTAATATGTTTTTAAAGATTCCTACACATTTTTGCCTCAGTAGTTTGCTTTTTTTATTGCTAGGTAGTATTTCCTTGCCAGAAGAGTTCATCTTTTATTTATACACTGTCTTGTTGATAGACATTTGGGTTATTTTCAGTCTGGAACTGTTAGGAGTAAGGCTGTTATCAACCATTTTTGTGGATGTAACTGTAACTGAGCAGGATCCTGTGGGGCTCCTGGGCACAAAAGAATTTCTGTTTCCTCCATTTCTTGTACATAGAAAATGAGCCTCATTCAGCACTCATGGCCTTCCCCAAGTTATAGGGGGAAGGTTTAGACAGTTGCTAATCAGGGAAAGAAGAGAATGCAAAGACAAGAGAGGACAGTCAAGAAACAATAGTACAGCCTTGGGGCAGGATCCTGGTTCCCTCTCAAGTGATATATATAAAAATGTAGGCATCTCATACACCTAAGAGAAAACTTATGTTTCTCACACTTCTTTTAGAAACGAATACTTTTTTTTTTTTTGTCATTTTTAGGGCTGCACCAATGGCATATGGAAGTTCCCAGGCTTGGGGTCAAATGGGAGTTGTAGCTGCCAGCCTACACCAGAGCCACAGCCATGCCAGATCAAGCTGAGACTATGACTTACACCACAGCTCATAGCAATGCCTGATCTTCAACCCACTGAGTGAGGCCAGGGATCAAACCTGCATCCTCACGGATGCTAGTCAGATTCATTTCTGCTGAGCCATAGCAGGAACACCCAAGAAATTAATACTTTAAAATTGGCTTAGAGTCCTTCCTTGTTCTTCTCTCTGGCTTATTTGCACCATAAACTCAATAACCTGTCATCTAAAGATTAGGCACCCTGTGCACAATTGTCTGTGGGTTAAAGATTTTGAGCATATGTTGTTTTTCAGGAATTTTTCTAGTTTGTTCTAATATCTAATCAACATGCCTTTTTCCTAAGCACTGTTATTCTAGGCAATAACCCAGAAGACCACGATCAGCTTTGATGTCTAAGTTTCCACCAAAGAAAGAAGACTGCTTGTCTGCCATAACCCTGATACCTCTCTGAAAGCCTGTTTTTCTCCTTAACTATAAAACTCCCCACAGTTCTTCCCAATGGAGGGCACAGTCTTTATGGCATTAGCCTGCTGTGGGATCCCTATGCCTGGCAAAGCAATAAAGCTATTTATTTTCACCTTTACCCAAAATTCTGTCTCTGCATCTCTATTTAGCTCCAGTAGACTGAAGCCAAATTTCAGCAACAATATGGATATAAAAACTGATGAAAGCTTGTGGGAAAGAACCCTTAGAAAAGAGTTTTATACATTGTCAGTATTACCTAAATGTGTATTGAATTTAAGTAAGTAAATGGATTTTGTTGTTAAAAGTAGGCTAACACAAGACTGGATTTTGATTTTCACTCTCTGTTAAGAGAACAATGTTTATTGGAGTGCTTCTTTTGATAACAGATCATATGAACTTCTGTGCTCTTAAATGATCTGTATTTGTTTTTTGTTGTTTCATATTTTTGTGTCTTTGGTTAAGGGAATGAGTATTGCTTTGCAGTGAAGTCATGTCTTTTATTTTTTTATTTTTATTTTTCTATGTTTTACTAAACTATAGTTGAATTACAAGGTTGGAATCATTTCTGCTGTTCAACAGAGTTATTCATGTACATACATCAATTCTCTTTCATATTTTTCCTCACATAGACTATCACAGAGTATTGGGTAGTGTTCTCTGTGATATACAGAAGCTCCCTATTGCCAAATAAACCATATACCTCATTGTGCATTTGACAATCACAACCAGAGTCCACCCTTCCCTTTTTTCCCTCTTATACCCTTTGGTAACCATAAATTTTTCAAATTCCAAGTCTCTTTCTGTTCTGAAAATAAGTTCTTTTGTACCATTCTTTAAGATTACACATATAACTGATATTATTGATGTTTGTATTTCATAGTCTAACTTCACTTAGCATGATAATTTCTAGGTCCATCCAATTTGTTGAAACTGCCAGTATTTCTTCCTTTTTCATGTCTGAGTAATATTCCACTGCATATATGTAGCATATATGCCTTATCCATTCCTCTGTTGATGGACATGTAGGTTGCCTCCATGTCTTTGTTATTGTAAATACTGTTGCAATGAATATTAGGGTACACATATCTTTTCAAATCATGATTTTCTCCTGATAGAGGTCCAGGAGTGGGATTGATGAATGATATGGTAGTTCTATTTTTAGTTTGTTGAGGAACCTCCATAAAGTTTTCCACAGCTGTGAAAATTTACATTCTTACCAAAAGTGTAAGGGGGTTTCCTTTTCTCTATACTCTCACCAACATTGGTCATCTATAGACATTTGATGATGGCCATTTTGGCCGGTGTAAGGTAATAGCTCATAGTAGTTTTGAATTGCATTTCTCTAATAATTAGTGATGTTGAATATCTTTTCATATGCTTTATTTTATTTTTTATTTTATTTTATTTTTGTCATTTTAGGCTGCATCCATGGCATATGAGAGTTCCCAGGCTATGGGTTGAATCATAGCTGAAGACTCCAGCCAAGCCACAGCCACAGCAATGCCGGATTTGAGACATGTCTGCAACCTACACCACATCTCACACCAATACCAGCTCCTTAACCCACTGAGTGAGGTCAGGGATTGATCCCACATCCTTGTAGATTCTAGTCAGGTTCGTTACTGCTGAACCAAAAGATGAGCTTCAGGTTTTCTTGTGTGTGAATCTCTATGTTTTCTTTGGGGAAATGTCTATTCAGATATTCCACTAAATTTTTGATTGGGTTGTTTGTTTTTGTGATACTGAGCTGCAGGTGATGTTTGTATATTTTGAATATTAATACTTTTTCAGTCACTTCATTTGCAAATATTTTCTCCCGTTATATGGGTTGTCTTTTCATTTCATTTTTGGTTTCATTTGTTGAGCAAAACGTTTAAGTTTAATTATATCCTATTTGTTTATTTTTGTTTTTATTTGCATTCTCCAAGAGGGGGATCTGAGAAGGTATAGCTGCAGTTTGTGTCAAAGCATGTTCAGTCTAGGTTTTCCTCTAAGAGTTTTATAGCACACAGCCTTATATTTAGGTTTTATTTCATTTTGAGTTTATTTTTGTATATGGTATTAGAGAATGTTCAGGCTTTATTATTTCACATGCAGCTAGTTGTCCATTTATTGAAGAGATTTTGTTCTTCTACTCTATGTTCTTGCCTCCTTTGTCATTGATTAGTTGACCATAGAAGCTTTGGTTTATCTCTGAGCTTTCTATCCTTTCCATTGGTCTATATTTCTGTTTTTGTGCCAGAACTATACGGTTTTGTTGAATTTATCTTTAGAATATAGCCTGAAGTCAGGAAGTCTGATTCCTCCAACCCCATTTTTGCTTTGAATATTCAGGGTTTATTGTGTTTCCATACAAATTTTTAAAATTTCTGTTATAGTTCTCTGAAAAATGTAATTTGATCAGGATTGCATTGAATATGTATATTGCCTTGTATAGTATACTCATTTTGACAATATTTTCTTCTTTCAAACCAAGAGTATAGCATGACTTTCCATCTGTTTGCGTCATCTTTGATTTTTTTCATCAGCATTTTATAATTTTCAGAGTCTCTTGACTCTTTAGGTAGGTTAATTCCTAGGTATGTTATTATTTTTGATGTTATGATAAGTGTGACAGTTTCCATAATTTCTCTTTCTGATCTTTCATTGTTAGCATATAGAAATGCAAATATTTCTGTGTATTAATTTTGCATATTGCAACTTTACAAAATTCTTTGATGAGCTCTAAAAGTTTTCTGGTAGCGTCTTTAGGATATTCTATATATTTTATCTTGTCATCTGCAGAGAGTGATTGTTTTCCTTCTTCCTTTCCAATTTAGATTTGTTCATTTTACTTCCCTGATTGCTGTGACTAGGACTTCCAAACATATATGGAATACAAGTGGCAAGAACAGACATTCCTGTCTTGTTTATGATCTTAGAGGAAATTCAGCTTTTCACTACTGAGAATGATGTTAACTGTGGGATTATCGTATACGGTTTTTATTATGTTGGGATAGGTTCCTTTTATGCCCACTTTCTGGAGTTTTTTTTTTTTTTTATCAGAAATGTGTATTGGATTTTGTCAAAACTTATTCTACTTCTATTGAAACGATAATATTTTTTTATTCTTCAGTTATTAATGTGAAATACACTGATTGATTTGTGGATATTAAATAGCCATTGTATTACTGGGATAAACTCCTCTTTATCAAGGTATATGATCCTTTTAATATATTGCTGAATTAGTTTCACTAGTATTTTGTTGAGGATATTTGCATCTATGTTCATCAGTGATATAGGCCTAAAAATTTCTTTTTTTGGGTATCTTTTTCTTGTCTTTATATCAGGGTTATGATGGCCTCACAGAATAAGTTTGGGAGTATTCCTTCCTCTAAATTATTGGAAGAGTTTCATAAGCATATGTGTTAACTCTTCTCTAAATATCTGATAGAATACACCTGTGAAGTCATCTGGTACTGGACTTCGGTTTGCTGGAAGTTTCTTAATCACAATTTCAATTTAAGTACTTGTGATTACTCCACTCATGTTTTCTCTTTCTTCTTGGTTTAGTCTTGGAAGATTGTACCTTTCTAATAATTTTTCCATTTCTTCTAGGTTGTCCATTTTATTGGCATACATTTGCTTGTATCTATATCCTTTGTATTTCTGTGCTGTCCATTTTAACTTCTCCTTTTTTACTTCTAATTTTATTGATTTAAATCTGCTAATATTCACTTGATGAGTTTGGCTAAGGGTTTATTTATGTTGTTGATCTTTTAAGAGAACCATCTTGCAGTTTCATTGAAATTTTCTACTGTTTTCTTCTGTTTTATTTATTTCTGCTCTTACATTTATGATTTCTTTCCTTCTGCTAACTTTGTGTTTTGCTTATTCTTCTTTCTCTATTTGCTTTAAGTGTAAAGTTAGATATTTTATGTGAGATCCTTCTTGTTTCCTGAGATAGGCTTGAATTGCTATAAACTTCCCTCTTAGAACAGCTTTTGCTACATCTCATCAATTTTGCATTGCTGTGTCTTCATTGTCATTTATATCTAGCAATTTTTTAATTACTGCTTTGATTTCTTTAGTGGTCTGTTGGTTTTTTAGTAACATATTGTTTAGTCTCCATGTGTTCATGTTTCATTTTTTTTTCTTGTTGATTTCTAGTCTTATAGTTGTGTAGTTGGAAATGATGCTTGATATGATTTCAATTTTCTTAAATTTAATTATTTTTGATGTGTGGCCCAGAATGTGATCTATCCTAGAGAATGTTTCATGTGCACTAGAGAAGAATGTGTCTTCTGCTGCTTTTGGATGTAATATTCTATAAATATCTCTTAAGCGCATTGGCTCGAATGCATCATTCAAGACCTAAGTTTCCTTTTTGATTTTCTATCTGGATGAACTGTCCATCTATTTAAGTAGGGTTTTAATGTTCCCCACTATTTTTATGTTATTGTTGATATTCCTTTTAAGTCTGTTAGCAGTTGCCTTATATATTAAGGTGCTCTTGTTTGGGGGCATATATATTTACGATTAGTATATATTTTTGGATTAATCATTTGATCATTCTGCAATGTCCTTCTTTGTCACCTGTAATATTCTTTATTTACATTTATTTTATTTATTTAAAATCAATTTTGTCCTATATGAATATTGCTACTCTAGGTTTCTTTTGCTTTCTGTTTGCATGGAATATCTTCTTCCATCCTCTTACTTTCACTTAGTATGTGCCCCTTGAAAGGAATTAGATCCCTTGAAGACAGCCTATACATGGATCTTGCTTTTGTATCCATTCAGCCAGTCTGTCATTTGGTTGGAACATTTAGTCCATTTACACTTAAGGTAATTTTCTTTTTTTTTTTTTTTGTCTTTTTAGGGTTGCACTCATGGCATATGGGGGTTCCCAGGCTAGGGGTTGAATGGGAGCTATAGCTGCTGGCCTACACCACAGCCACAGCAATGTCTGATCTGAGCACATTTGTGACCTACACCAGTGATCACAGAAATTCTGGATCCTTAGCCCACTGAGTGATGCCAGGGATCAAACCAGTGTCTTCAGGGATACCAGTAAGATTCATTTCCATGGATTTATGATGGGAACTCCTAAGGTAATTATTGATATGTATGTTTTTATTTCCATTTTGTTAATTGTTTTGTATTTGTTTTTATTGGGGTTTTTTCCCTTCTCGTTCTCTTTTCTTGTGGTTTGATGTCTATTTTTAGTGTTGTGTTTGAATTGTTTTTTCTTGTTTGTGTGTGTATGTATTGCAGATTTTTGTTCTGGGGTTATCATGAGTATTTGATATAGTAGTCTACATATATACAAGATTGTTTTAAGTTGGTCTCTTAATTGTAAATGCATCTCCAGTAGCCTTCATTTGTACCCTCCTCTTCTCACATTGCTGATTTTGTACCATGGTTGTGGATGGGAATCATTATTATGTTTTTGCTAATACCAGTGAGCCTCTCATTTGTAATTTTTTGGTTACTAGTTCTGGCCTTTTCTATTCCACCTAAAGTCCCTTTACTCTTTGCTATAAAGCTGAAGTAGAGGTGCTGAATTCTCTTAGCTTTGCTTGTCTATAAAACTTTTGATTTCTCCTTCCAATTGAATGAGAGCTTTGCTAGGTAGAGTATTCTTGGTTAGAGGTTTTCCCCTTTCATAACTTTAAGTATATTGTGCCACTCCCTTCTGGCCTATAGAGATTTTGCTGAAAAATCAGCTGATAACCATACTGGGGTTGGTTTGTATGTTACATGGTGTTTTTGCCTAGCCATTTCAATATTTTCAGTCTTTTATTTTGGTCATTTTGATTAATATGAATCTCAGGGTGTTCTTCCTTGGGCTTATTTAACTGTTTTTCATTGTGCTTCCTAGATTTGAATGATTGATTTTTTTTCACATATTATGGATGTTTTCAGCTATTAATCTCTTCAAATATTTTTTCTCTGACCCTTTCTTTCTCTCTTTTCTTTCTGGCACTCATAAAATGCAGATGTTGTTGTATTTAATGTTGTTCCAGAATTCTCTTAATCTGTTCTCATTACTTTTCATTCCTTTTTCTTTTTTTGTTCTGTCAGTGATTTCCAATCAATCTGAGTTGCTTATTCATTCTTCTGCATCCTATGTTCTGCTATTGGTTTCTTCTAGTGAATTTTTTATTTCAGTTATTATATTTTGCATCTCTGTTTGTTTAATCTTTAAATAGTCTATTTCTTTTTGGAGTGTTTCTTGAAATTTATCAATCCTTGCCTCCAGTTTTGTTTTTTGTTTTTTTTAATTGAGATTTTGGATCATTTAACTATCATTATTCCAAGGACTTTTTCATGGAGGTTTCTTATCTCCAGTTCACTTAGCTATTTTTCTGTTTTTTTCTTGCTGTTTCATCTGTGTTATAGTTTACTGCCTTTCAGTTTTTGTGGTGTTTGGTGCCATCTCCTTTTTGCAGTAAAAAAGGTTGTAGCCTCTCTTGCTTCAGGGGTCTGCCCCCTTATGGGTGAAGTTTTAGGTATTTATTTATTTATTTACTTGTATTTTGTCTTTTTAGGGCCACGCCCACAGAATATGGAGATTCCCAGGCTAGGGGTCAAATCAGAGCTGTAGCTTTGGGCCTATGCCACAGTGACGGAAACATGGGATCTGAGCTGCATCTGCTACCTACACCATAGCTCATAGCAATGTCAGATCCTTAACCCACTGAGCGAGGCCAGGGATTGAACTTGCATCCTCATGGATACTAATCAGATTTGTTTCCACTGAGTCACAATGGGAACTCCAAGTTTTAGGCTTCCTAATGGGAAGGACCAGTTCCTACACACTTCTAGTTGGAGCTCATTCTTGTTCCTCTGGTCTGTGGTTATTTTAGAGGCAGCTGTGTGCCTAGGAGGACTTTTGGCAGCCTGTTTGTTGATGGGTGGGCCTGAGTTCTCATCTTGTTTGTTGTTTGTCCTGGGGCTTCTCAGCCCTGATGTGTGGCGCCAGATTTTTACAAGATGGCCACCTCCAGAGCAGTTCACAAAAATAATCATTTCCGAGACCTCTGCCTCCAATGCTCTTCAACCACAGTGAGACACAACTGCCACTTGTTTTCCAGGATATCCTCCAAGATTCAGAAATACATCTTATACAGATTCTTATTGAATCATAGGAATTTTCCCAGGTACCCAATTCAAATGAAAACCTTCCAGGAGTAGAGTCGCTTTTTCTCACAGTCCTGTGGAGCTCCAGTTCACAAGCCCTGCCGACCTTCAACATCAAGTGCTCCAGGGATTTCTTCTCTTAATGCCAGACCCTCAGGTATGGGAACCTGATTTGATGTTTGGAACTCACATTCTTGTGGGAGAGCCTCTGTGATATAGTTAATTTTATTTCTGTGGGTTGCCTATCCAGTGAGTATGGTATTGCTTATATCATGAAAGTGCCCCTCCTACCATCTCAATGTGGCTTCTTTTTCCTTGGGTGTAGAGTACCTTTTTTGGTAGTTTCTAGTCTATATTGTTAATGGTTGTTTTGTAGTTGATTGTATTTTGGAGTGTTTTTTTTGTTTTTTGTTTTCGTCTTTTGTCTTTTGGGGACTGCACCTGTGGTATACGGAGGTTCCCAGGCTAGGGGGCCACTTGGAGCTGTAGCTGCTGGCCTATGCCAGAGCCATAGCAATGCCAGACCCGAGCTGTGTCTGTGATCTACACCACAGCTCATGGCAATGCAGGATCCCTAACCCACTGAGCAAGGCCAGGAATGGAACCCATAACCTCATGGTTCCTAGTTGGATTTGTTACCACTCCACCATGACGGGAACTCTCTTTTGGTGTTTCCATGAGAGAAGTTGAGCTTAACTCCTTCTATGCCATCTTAATCAACCAGGTTCTATACATCAAAATATTTTGATATTTTTACGAACTTGCCAAATATCAAATTTTAAAGTTATTTTAACTTCCAGCTGAATCTGGGATGCTTCAAAGGAACCCTGATATATCTCACTTGGGAATAGCAAAATAATTAAGCTTATTTAGTATCTTCAATTACTTGCGAAGCATTGTCAAGTAGTTGGAGATGGCCCTTAGAATATATTGTATGGATAAATCTCATTAATATAGATATTCAAAAGTTTATATGAAATTCCTAAAATCTGATATGTTCTGGTATAATGTTTCAGTCATCACACTAGTTATCTTAAAATGTAGTATATCACAGAAATATCCAAGTTTCTTGATGACTGCATTATCTTTAACCATGCCATTTTAATTTCTTCCCTTTGTAGACAATTATCATTTTATACCAATGCTTTTATAAAATGAAGATATTCAATAAGATTTACAAAAAAGGACATTTTAACAAATATGTTTTTGATAGACTTTAGAAAATACCAGTGAACTGGGTAACCAATGGCAAAACTCAAATGGAAGTCCTGATGACTTCATGCAAGTCAATAGGAATTAATTAATTGCATGGGACTGAATAATGTTGATAAATATGATTTATAGTTTTATGATCTTTTGGGGAAATATACTGACTTTTAATCATATCTGGTTTCCTTTAATTAACCCTATTTTTTAATGATCTGACTACTTGTTCTTTGTTGTAAAAATGCCTATTTATCCCAACTCCACACTTCTGGTCACTTTGGAACTGTCTCTCATAGCCATCTTAAATGCTATGGGCTTTAGTCTTCAGTATTATCTTCCCAATAAAACACAACTCTCAACTTTTAGGTTCTGCTTTTTTTTTTTCTTTAAGAAGATGACCATAAGGCAATAATTTAAAGTAACTATGAGGTACTGCAACAAAGAGATAAGGACAGATATTTATGAATTTTTTTTTCTTGGAGAATACTTGGAGTAACACATTAAAAGATTACCACTAGTCACAAAAAAACTGAGATATCTTAGGTTACTCCATTGGGTTATTTTCTATCTATAAGAAGATGCAAGGATATAGTGTCATTTTAAATTTTTTTTAGTTATGCATTTTAACTATTTTAGGATCAGTATATCCAAAGCACAGAATGCTTTCTGGTTTTTTCCATCCTGAATTCCCCTTTTGGACCACTCTTGGTGAGTGACTCCAGTGGCTAATGACTTGATCCTTATAGAATTGGAAGAGTAGGAAACATTATTTCACATTCTAATTTTTGAACAAAATGAAGACATTTTTATGGTGCAAAATTCATGGTGCACATACACATGGATCTGAATAAAACTGTTTGATTTTTAAAGAGCTTATACTTAGGAAAGGGAATATTTTTTAAATATGTCTAGACACATCCCCCCTTCAGATTAACACACCTAAGTGAAAGTGAACTAGACATTCTTTGTCTTTCCTAAAGAATGAGATATGGGCAAATGGAATCCCCTTGTTGGGTGAAATGGCTAATGTCTGTGGGAAACACTGCATTAGAATGTGAGACCTAAGACCAGAATTTTAAGATTTGACCCTTGGCTAATCTTGATAACCTCGGAAATGTTGCTTAATATCTGTGGCCTCAAGCAGTTTGTGATGACTGAGTAATAATTGTAACCTACTAATAAATTCAGGATACTTAAAATTTTATCTGACATTTTAATATCCTCAGTATATTTTGGCTGCCAAAATATGTATAAAGCAAGTACATTAGCTAAGTCATTTTTTCTCTATTCACTTACATACTCATTTTATATGGTGATTCTTTAATGAATCTCATGAATATATTAAATATATTAAAACTGAAAATAAGCAGAATAACTTAGGTGAAGTGAGTCCATCTTTTCAATCTGCCTTCATCTAATAGCCAATCTGTGGAATAATTATGTCCATCTATTGATGCCCAAATACCCAGGAGACTTTAAATGCTACAGTGAGTGAGATCCACTAAGTGGCCTATCCTGCAGCCTCTATCTAGTGTATGGGATGGGCCATACATAGATACCTTAACAGATATTATACTCTCAAGCTCTGAAGAGTGAAAATAAAATCTTCCAAGAAAAGAGGGAATCATGAGGAATGGGTCAGAAAAGGAAGTATTTTTTCTCACTTTCATTAAATGCTTAATCTTGCTTCATACAGGCAATGTTGATATAAACTATCCTCTCATCCCTGTGAAGCCAAGATTCTTCTGCTGCACCTAGAGGAAAACCTGTTCTTTCTCAGGACTCCACCTCCCTCCACATAAAATATTACATCATGTTTGCTTTGCTTTCTTCTGTGGCTGTCCTTTGGAGACATGCTTTCTCATGTCCCTATCAAAAGGTGACTTTTTTCTCTCCCAGAAGCCACACATCACAAGACATCAAGGTAGTATATGTCCTTCCTGCTTCTCCTTCCTCCTTGCAAAACATGTGTCCCCATCTTCCTGGAAACCCTCAGCTATATTAGAGCAAATATCTGGATTGAAGCATCACTCCATGTCTCTCAGTCACTTTGGAAGAAATGATATTGAAGCAGACTCCTGAATGGTGTGAGCAAAGGCCAAATACCATCCAGGATGATGTTGCTTGTAGCCCCGAGGCACCAGTGAGGTGACTATATTACATGTGAAAAGCCGCAGAAGAATATCCTTTCCTGGGTAGTGTGAAACTGGTAGTGTAGGTTAGGAAGTAATTCATAGGTTGTGTTCAAAATGCAGAGAGTACAGCTAAACACAGGCAGTGAAGCCGTAGACCAAATGTGATATCAAGACAGAGCTGCCTAATTCTGAGCAAGAAAGAAAAACAATGGAGGAAGATCAAAAGAGAGGAAGGAATTGTCCACAGAAGAATTCACCATGAAATCTTAGAGAATTGGAGAGCACAAACCCCTTAGAAATAGTTGGGAAATCTGTTTATGTGGAAGAAATCATATAGGTGTGGGCTAAGATGTAAGAAAAACAATGTTTTCTAATTATAAATAGTTTTATAGGAAATTCAAACGAAAAATGGGAGATTTCTCTTTTTTCTCTTTCTTTCTCCATTTCTCCCTTTCTTTCTCCCTTTCTTTCTCCCTTTCCTTCCTCCTTTCTTTCTTTCTTTCTTTCTTTCATAGAATGTACGTGGAATGTAAACCAGCAGGTTTCATTTTTTTTTTTTTTTTTTTGCTATTTCTTGGGCTGCCCCTGCGGCATGTGGAGGTTCCCCAGGCTAGGGGTCGAATCGGAGCCATAGCCACCGGCCTACGCCAGAGCCACAGCAACGCGGGATCCAAGCCGCGTCTGCAACCTACACCACAGCTCACGGCAACGCCGGATCGTTAACCCACTGAGCAAGGGCAGGGACCGAACCCACAACCTCATGGTTCCTAGTCGGATTCGTTAACCACTGCGCCACGACAGGTTTCATTTTTTAAAGCTGTTCTAGAAAGAATAACCTGACCTAGGGCAAAATATATGTGGGAACAATTAAGAGGTATAAATTATTTTAATTATTATTACAATATTATAATTTTAATTTCTATCTCATAAAACAAGGGTTAAGCATTTTGATTAAAACATACTGGGATTATACTAGATCCATTACCTCCAAAAAATTTGTGAACCTATAAGAATGTTAAAGGCAGCAAATAATCATCACAGAGCAACCTGTTGCTTTTTCCCTTCTCAAAGCATTTTTTTTTTTTAATTTGGTGAGTTATTTTATTCTAATACTCCCACGTTGTCATAATCAATATCAAATTGGATGGTGGCTCACAGATTTCTGCTTTTGAAACCTTGGGCTTTGTTTCCTGTATAACTCTTCCAAGAAGGATGCAGAACCAAGCATCATTACATGTGGATTCCTACTAGCAGAATGAAGGAACATGAAGGTGTGTGCCTCCAGTCTCAATACACTTCTGTTTTCCAAAATTTACTTAATTGACCACACTCCACCTGCTTCATATAGAGTTGAGAAGCATATGTTATTATGCAGGTGGTGCAGAGCTCCGAGTTGTCTATTTAATTAAAAGAAAATGAGTTGAATGGATGCTTTAGAGGTACAATGGCCACATATGTTATTGCAGCCCATGAGAAGGAATAACCCATGAGAAATATTTACATAAAGAGAATAGATAGAAGATGGTGGTTTGCATGTGGAAAAGGGCAGACAGAAAGAGAAATTAGGATGATTTCCCGATTTCTGAATCGGGTAATAATACATGGTGATACCACTTATTGTTCCAGGGAAGTTAGGCATTTCCTTGCTTCACATAATGAATTTTATGTCACTGTGAGACAGTTTTCAAAAGTTTTCCTTAAATTGAAGAGGCAGCAAGAACAGAGAGGCGATCACTATAAAATAAATCCTTAGGGCATAATTCAGTACCCTGAAAAGTCTGAAGGGCAAGAAATGTCTAACAAAAACACAATTGGCTATTACACAATGAAATTGTGAACAGCTCAGCTGATTGATTTCAGAATAAGAAGCATTATCTTCCTTTATCACATATACCTTTGTGTGCATAAATTAATTAGGAAGCTAACCCACCCATTGTTATTCAACATATTGAGTTGGAGTTCTTTCACAGAGAGCTTCCTAGATCAATTTTAATTAATAGTGAATACAATTATAGTGCTGATTAACCTCACTGAAATATACTTTTATTTATTAGGTCATATTTTCTTATAACTTGGATATTTCTCTTTCGCTCTGTCTCTCTCTCCCTCTCCCTCTTTCCATCTATCACTTGGCAACTATTTCAAATATAATTGCTTCAAAGTATATATAACTAAATAATGTATTAATGATAGAAATACTAATAGATTAATTATAAAAACAATAATGATAATAGAAAATAATAATTATTTTTGAGCACTTACTAAGTGCCAGTTTTTTTCCCATATGTGCCTGTCTGCATGTGTGTGTGTAAGTTATTTAATACATTGTTTAATATGAATCATTTAATGTTCAAATAAACCCTATGAGAAAGGTATCATTGTCATCTTGATTTAACAGAATTTTTTTTTTCCTTCTTAGGGATTCAATTTTGGCATAAGAAGTGTTCCCTGGCTAGGGTTGAAACAGAGCTATAGCTCCTGCCTATGCCACAGCCACAGCTATGTGGGATCCAAGCCAAATCTGCAACATACACTACAACTCAAGGCAATGTTGGATCCTTAACCCACTGAGCAATGCCAGGGACTGAACCCTTATCCTCATGGATGCTAATCAGGCTCATTACTGCTGAGCAAAAATGGGAACTCCCTTAAAAATTCTTTTCAGATATAATTTCATGCCTAATTGGCATTTTGTATTATTACAAGACATAAAATGAACTATTTTAGACAAGTGTTTAAATTATATTTACTTTATCTTTTCAAAGCTTTAGGGACATTTTAGCTTATGTTTTTACATTGTTAATATAATTATTTGTATCAATAGCACACTCACTACCACATCAGGTAATATCTATCACACATTTATTCGCCTCTATTCCATATTGTCTTCTTTAATATGAGTAATGATTTTATTCCACCCATTTTTAAGGGAATTCAATGTCTGAATACTGACTCTTTCATGAAATTCCATTGTAATTAAGTGAATTATTAGTAACAACTAATTACTTTTAATAATTTTTACATAAACTAAATCTGATGTTTAAAATTTTATGATAGAGATTATAACTATTATGTCAAGCTTATAAATATTATGTCAACTATTATGTCAAGATATAAGTTTATAGAAAAGTTCAATAAATAAAATTGGCAAAGCCATATAGTATAAAATATAAATGTGTACCTCAGATTTAATATTGCTAAGGATTCCCACATTAAAATCTTTTCAAAATACATCTTTTTTCAAAAAAAAGATTATGATTTTGTAAATCATTTGCCTTATGATCAAAACTTTAATGTAGGAGTTCCCGTCGTGGCGCAGTGGTTAATGAGTCCGACTAGGAACCATGAGGTTGCGGGTTCAATCCCTGCCCTTGCTCAGTGGGTTAACGATCCAGCGTTGCCGTGAGCTGTGGTGTAGGTTGCAGACGCTGCTAGGATCCAGCGTTGCTGTGGCTCTGGCATAGGCCAATGGCTGCAACTCCGATTCAACCCCTAGCCTGGGAACCTCCATATGCCGTGGGAGCAGCCCAAGAAATAGCCAAAACAAAACAAAACAAAACAAAAAAACAAACAAAAAACTTTAATGTAAAGAGCATATGAACAATTATTTATCTTGTAAATCTGAAGTATTATCAAGATTGTGAAAATTATTCTCTAGTTAAATCTAACTTTACAGAAATAATCTGCATGCTTAATTTATATAATAAGAGATCCAAAGGAAAAAATATTTTAAGTCTAGTTAAATCAAAATGAATGGATGTGTAAGTTATTTCAATAATCTCAAAAAATGCAGAACAGTAAGAATGATTTAAGTATAGTGCATTCACTGAATAAAGAATACAAAATTTTTTCCTGTATGGAAGTAGTGAGATATGGCTGTGTTTATAAATAAAAATAATATTTAAAAAGTATATCAATTTCTATGATTAGCTTCCAAGTTTCTAGATGATACAGTGATATAAAGTACATGTTATCTCTCTCTCTCTTTTTTATATGTAGCATTATATTGTATTTTTTGTTTTTAACATTTTTAAATTTTATTGAAGATAAGTGATTTACAAAATTGTGTTAATTTCTGCTGTGCAACAAATGATTCAGTTTTACATATACACATGTCCCTTCTTTTTCAGATTATTTTCCCATATAGATTATCACAGAATATTGAGTAGAATTATTGTGGTAAATAACAGGTCCCTTTTGACTATCTATTCCATATACAATAATATGTATATGCCACTCTATCCTTCCCTCTGTACTTCTCCCCATAGGTAACAATAAGTTTGTTTTTGAAGTCGATGGGTCTGTTACTTTTTTGTAAATAGGTTCATTTCTATCATTTTTAAAATCAGATTCCACATTAAGTGATATCATACATATTTGTCTTTCTCTGTGTGGGTTACTTCATTTAGTATGATAATCTCTAAGTTCCTCCGTGTTACCGCAAAAGGTATTATTTCATTCTTTTTTATGGCCGAGTGCCAGGGCCAGCTCAGCAGGATGGGGCTGAAGAACGGGTGCTGTGGAATTTAAGGAAAAATAGTTAACATAAAACAAGACACAGAGACATTTATCTTAAGTAAAGGTGGGAGCCGGTGGACTCAAGGTCTCAGGGACCAAGAGCGCTGCCTCAAGAAACCACACTGCTTTTATTCTGAGATTAAGTGAGGAGTGGTTATGGGTGGATGATACAGGGTTTGTTTACTATTACATAAATTCTTTTACTATTTAAAAAGCCACTTAGGTGGTAAAGGGTTAAGCTCTTACTCTGACCTCTAGGCACATAACAGTACTTAAGCTTAAGTCATTTATGCCTTTAGGTCTTTGCTCTTAAGCTTAAGTCATTTACCAGCACTGTGACTGTTTTTCCAAAGAAGGAAGATGGGATAAAATAAGACAAGAAGATGGGATAAAGTAAAGAAGGACAAGATGGAATTTTCAAGTAAACATGTCTTGCGGACAGCTGAGGAATATTACATCTTATTTATCCATTATTTTGTTAATGGAATTTAAGTTGCTTCCATGTCTTGGCTACTGTAAATAGGGCTGCCATGAGCATTGGAGTGTATATATATTTTTGAACTATGGTTTCTATTCCAGATATATGCCCAGGAGTGGGACTCCTGGATCATGTGGTAGCTTTAATTTTAGTTATTTGAGGAACCTCCATATTGTTATCCATAGTTGTTGTACCAATTTACATAAACAGTATAGGAGGGTTTCCTTTTCCAGACCATCTGAGGTGATACCTCATTGTAGTTTTGATTTGCATTCTCTAATAATTGCTGATGTCGACCATCTTTCTTGTGCTGTTTGGTCATCTGTCTGTCTTTGGAGAAGTGTGTATTTAGATATTCTGCCTATTTTTATTGGGTTAGTTATTTTTGGATTTTGGGTTTCATGAGTTGTTTGCATATTTTGGAGAATAATTCCTTTAAGGCTGTGTTGTTTGCAAATATTATCTCCCATTCAGTGAGTTGTCTTTTTGATTTGTTTATGGTTTCCTTTGCTGTATGTGTAACTGGGTAACCATCCTGTACACTGGAAAATTCAAAGAACACTGTAAAACAGCTATAATGGAAAAAAAAATCATTATATATAAAAAACCTCAATTTTAATTAGGTCCCATTTGTTTTTATTTTCATTACTTTTCCTTTTTGATTTGGATTACTTTTATTTATTTTTCCTCTGAGTATCATGGCCAGGATTTCCAAAACAGTGTTGAATACAGTGGTAGACTGGACATCCTCGTCTTGTTTCTGATCTTAGCAGAAATGCTTTAAGCTATTCAACACTGAATATGCTATTAGCTGTGAGTTTGTCATATATGGCTTTTATTAGGTTGAAGTAGGTTCCCTCTATGCCCGGTTTCTGGAGGGCTTTTATGATGAATGAGTGTTCGATTTTGTTGAAAGCATTTTCTGTATTTATTGAGATAATAATATTGTTATTCTTCAACTTTCTAATGTGGTGTCATCACATTAACAGATTTGTAGATTTTGAAGAATGCTCACATCCTCATAGTAAATCCCACTTGATTATCTTGTACAATCCTTTTAATGAATTGCTTGATTTGGCTGGCTAGTATTTTATTGAATATTTTTACATCTAGGTTCTTCAGTGATTTTAGCTTCTAATGTTCTTTGTGTGTGTTGGAGATATCTTTGTGTTTTCACTTTCATTTTTCTCTATGTATTGTTTTACTTCCTCTTTGATTTCTTCATCTCCATGTTGGGTGAAGTTGATCTAGGGGCTTGCACAAGCTTCCTAGTGGGAGGGAGTGGTGCCTGTCCAGTGGTGGGTAGAGATCAATCTTTTCCCTCTGGTAGGCAGGGGTGTGACAAGAGTGTGTATAGAGGGAGATGTGTGCACAGGAAAACTTTCAGAATTCCGTCTGCTGATGAGGGGGTTGTTTCCACACTGTTGGCCTGAGACATCCCAGCACTGGACCCTGCAGGCTCTTGGATGGGGCTAGGTGTTTTGAACAATGGTAACCTCTGGGGGAGCTCATGCTGATTAATATTCCCTGGGACAACTGCCCGAATGCCCTGGTCACACAGTGAGCTACAGCCAATCCCTGCTTCTCCAGGAGACCCTAGATGACCCAGAGGTAGTTCTGCCACAGCTTCTTATGGAGTCGCTGATTTGTCCTCAGACCCAGTGCATGTGAAACATTGTTTGCACCCTCCAAAAATGGAGCCTCTGTTTCTCTCAGTCCTGTGGAACTCCTGCACTGAAACCCCACTGGCATTCAATGCCAAATGCTTTGAAGGCTCCTTTTCCCAATGTCAGGCCCCCAGGATGGGGAACCTGACATGGGGTTCAGAACTCTCACTCTTGTGGGAGAACTTCTATGACTTAGCTATTTTCCAGTTTGTAGATCACCCACCTGATGGGTATGGGATTTGATTATATAATGAAAGCACCTCTCCTACCATATTATGTGGCTTCTTCCTTATATTTGTCTGTAGATACCTTTTTTTATAGTTTCCAGTCATTTTTGTCAATTGTTATTTAACAGTTAGGTATGATTTTGGTGTTTTCAGGAGAGAAAGTGAGGTTGAATTCTTCTATTCTACCATCTTGTTTCCTTCTTTTGACATTTATCAGAATTTAACAAGGAAAATTTGATGCTATATTGGAAGAAAAAAATTTACCTTGAGTAAAAGTTGTACATATGTGGAAGAGACTTTGTGACACATGATTTTTCCACTTTTCAACTTAGAGTAAGGAAATTCACTACTAGAATATTCTTGGATTCAAGAACAATTTTCATTCAAGTTTGTTTATATCATAGAATATATTGCATTCATCTTTCCAGTAACATGGGAGTGTATTTCGTACCTGATTGGTTAAGAAAGGAGGGAAAACAAATGGTTGTAAAAATTTTAGATGCCTCATGTGGGCAGGGGGTGATAGAAATAAGGTAATAAATGAGTTCAGGAATATATTATGGAGTTCATCTAAGATCTGAAGACAAAATAATAGACATTCTTGAGAAGACAAAACAAACTCTCTAAAACATAAATATAACTGATGCTTTATTGAAGAACTTTGATATCAGAGGTCATAGAAATATAAATTAATATTTTTTAAAATAAACATTTAGGAGCCTACAATGATCCAGGGATTCTGCTAACTATTTGGAATTCAGTATCCATACTTCTTAATACAAAGATGAAGTATTAAGTTTTGAATTAGGTTGACTATAGCAAAGTCATTAATGGAAAAAGCAAAACCAGAGGGACAAAATAATTCTAAGAGGTAGGGAAAAGTCAACTTTAGATACAGATATATTTAATTTAAATTGTCAGTAACATTATTGATTTCAGAGACCAATTTATTGTTAATTAGTTCATGGGAGATACCACTCCTTTCAATCTGAACCTACATCCATACTAAATTTTACTGACCTGTAAGTCAAACTAGGCAAAACAGTCTGAACTCTTTACACATGCATAAATATGCAAACCTTATTCATATGCTGATCTTTTAGAATGCTTAAAATTACTTTGAAATAGTGTTAACATTCCAAGGAATTAAATAAAGAAATAAGGTTTGTTTATTTCATAATAAATAAAATAATTAGTTGATTCAACAACAACAAAATGTTCATCTGTAAAACATTCTCAGTTCAAAAGTTGGTGGGAATCCTTTAGCTTTATTTGCAAAATATTACAAAATAGCAATATGCATATTTTATGATAATGCTAAGTATAAAGTCATTTGAGGTTTATACTAATTTATCTTAATTTTCACTTCACCTCATTAATTTATGTATTTATTTATTATAGGTGAAAGAAGAAATTGAAGATGGAACCTGAGAATCACACTTTCAGCAGTGACTTCATTCTTTTGGGACTCTTCTCCTCTTCTCAAAAAGGTCTAATTTTCTTCTCCTTTATAGTCATCATTTTTATTTTGACTGTAACAGAAAATTCAGTCATGATTCTCCTTATCCACAGGGAATCACGACTCCATACTCCAATGTATTTTCTGCTCAGCCATCTCTCTTTCATGGATATCTTGCATATCTCCAACATTGTTCCCAAAATGATCACTGACTTTCTCTCAGGCAACAAGGCTATTTCATTTGCAGGTTGTGGCTTCCAAATATTTCTCTCCCTCACCCTCTTGGGTGGTGAGTGCCTTCTCCTGGCAGCAATGTCCTATGATCGCTATGTAGCCATCTGTCACCCACTGCGCTACCCCATTCTTATGAATGACTATGTCAGCATCCTCATGGCTGGAGGATCCTGGCTTATTGGGACAGTCAATTCCATTGTTCACACAGTTTACACACTGCACTTACCCTTCTGTGGCTCAAGAGCCATTGACCACTTTTTCTGTGAAGTCCCAGCCATGTTGGTGTTGTCCTGTGTGGACACAACACACTATGAAAGAGGAGTTTATGTAAGTGGCATCATTTTCCTGCTTGTCCCTTTCTCCCTCATCTTTGCCTCTTATGTCCAAATTCTCCTTACTGTCCTCCAAATGAAATCATCAGAATCAAGGAAAAAGTCATTTTCTACCTGTTTCTTCCACATGATTGTGGTCATCATGTACTATGGGCCATTTATTTTCACATATATGAGACCTAAAAAGTACCACATTCCAGGCCAAGATAAGTTTCTGGCAATATTCTATACCATCCTCACACCATCTTTCAATCCAATTATCTACAGTATTAGGAATAAGGATGTTTTAGAGGCAATGAAAAATATGATCAAAAGTAATTTTCTCCATAAAAATTTCTAGGAAAAATGCTTAAGGTATGTGGTGTTCTCTTTTTCCATACTAAATATTTAGAGTTTATCTTTTGTCCATATCTCTAGAAAAATATTAGAGTTTTTGGAAAGAAAGAGATGTTTCCAAAAGTTTCCAAAAGCTTGATAATAGTAAATTTTCCACAAATAGTTATTTTATAAATACATGTATCTAAAACTGTATCTATCAATCTATGTTACCAATTATAATCACCACAGCCACTTACAGAAAGAAAAAGATGACTAAAGGCCTCCATTGTTCTCTCACTAAAATTGTACAAATTTCTAAAATTTATCTTTTATAATACCATCTCATTATATACATGTGTCTACACACATATATATGGTGAGAAAAGAAAGAGGGAAATATAATTTTTATAATTTTATGAAACTGTGAAATCACATTCAAAACTTTAAAGAAGTTATCAAAGTTTATACAAGTTCATAGTAAAAATGATTAAGGTGGGGAAAATGTACAAACTGGAAATTCTGAGATAAATAAGACCTGGTGATGACTATGGTGAACAAGGCTATATTGTTTGAAAGTTGCTAAGAGAGTGAATTTTAAAAGCTCTTATCACAAGAAAACATGTTCCTGTGTGTGCTGATCGACATACCTAAACTTATTGTGGTAATATTTTTATAATTTATCCATAAAATAAATAATCATGTTTTTCACCTAAACCTAAAACAATGTTATATTAGTTATTATCTCAATGGCATAGGGAAAAATAAATGTATTCTTCTTTTTAAATAACATATATTCAGCAAATATTGTTTATGTTGTTATTAAATAAACATCATTAAGACATTCATTTAATAGTCTTTAGTTAGTGTTAATGAGATTAACATTTATTATACATTATTTAACAATAGCATTCAATTTCTATAAAAATGCTTTCTAAATATGGAAAATACAGAACTTTGAAATGCTCCACCCATGTTTTCATACACAAGAAGCAAAAATTATTGCATAACAGAATGTGAACACATTCATCCCATCCTTGTCACAGCCAGTGTCCCTGACTCTTTATTGTTATGTCTAAAGAAGAGGGCTGCACCTCAGCATGTAAGAGATCATGTAGAGAGACTCCAGCAGCAGTCTAGTGGACATAAGCAATTTCTGTTCCTGCCCCATCCTCAGTTTAATTGATGAAATTTTAAGGAAATAAAATGTTTAACCACATAAAATTACAAACCAATACTAACACATTTACCACTTTGTCCCTTCCTGGAAGTTTCCCAAACAAGAACTATTCATAAATTCCACTTCAATTATCCAATATTTACCAAATGGTTTGCTTTGAAATCTTTGTTACTTAAGTAAGAAATATGTATAAACAACTGTTTATATTAGTTGTTTAGTTCTGTAAATTTCCGTTTAGCATTTTAAGACCATGGCCATAGCTGATCTTTGGTAAATAAAATCACAGGAAGGGAAAACTAAGATAAGGAGTGGGGATGGAACTGTCCTACTCATTCTTTGCTAAAAGCAAAAATCCAGTATTTGATAAGGATATTCTGAAAAATTCTAGAAATCCCAGTCCTGGGCATATATCCAGAAAATATGAATATTATAATTCAAAAGATACATGCACCTCAATGTCCACAGCAGTACTATTTATATTAGCCAAGACATGGAAAAACTCAAGCACTCAACAGATGATTAGTTTAACAACATATTGAGAGATAGTCAGATGTACAATGGACAGTTCCTCAGTTGTAAAAATGAAATTTTACTATGTATAACAACACGGATGGACCTAGACATTATCATACTAAGTGAATCAAGTCAGAAAATGATGGATATTATATGACCTCACTTATATGTGGAATATAAAAAAAATAATGCAAATGGATCCGCATACAAAACAGGAAAATTATTTTTTTCTTTATTTTCTTCCATAGCAGTGATTTCCACTAGCATATTTTCCACCCCATTCATTTGTTCTTCTGCATACTCTAATCTGTTATTGGTTCCATCCAGTGAATTTTTCATTTTAGTTGTTCTATTGTTCACACATCTCTGAAAATAAATATTTCTCCTTGTTTATTCTTTAAATATTCTAAATCTTTGTTAAATATTTCTTGTAAATTACCCATTTTTGCCTCCATTTTTTTTTTACTGAGTTCTTGAATCATCCTTACTATTATTACTCTAAAGTCTTTTTCATGGAAGTTGCTTATCTCTGCTTCACTTGGCATCAAAACAATATTGTAATGGCACAAAAAAACAGAAATATAGGTCAATGGAACAGATAGAAAGCCCAGAATTAAACTCACACACCTACAGTCATCTAATACATGACAAAAAATGCAAAAATACAAAATGGAGAAAAAACAGTCTCTTCAATAAGTTGTGCTGGACAAACTGGACAACTACACATAAGAATGAAGATAGAATATTTTCTAACACCATACACAAAAATAAACTCAAAATGGATTAAAGACATAAATGTAAGACTTGATACTAAAACTCTTAGAGGAAAACATAGCCTGAGCCCTCTCTGACATAAACTGTAACAATACCTTCTTGGATCCATCTCCTAGAGTAATGAAAATAACAATAAAAATAAACAAGTGGGACCTAATTAAACTTAAAGTTTTTGCACAGCCCAGAAAAACATAAATGAAATGAAAAGAAACCCACAGATTGGGAGAAAATATCTGCAAATTAAATGACTATCAAGGGATTAATCTCCAAAATATACAAATACCCCTGCAGCTCAGTATAAAAAAGAAATCCAAAAAAAAGGGCACAAGAATGAAATAGACATTTCTCCAACGAAGACAAATAGATGGCCAAAAAGCACGTGAAAAGATGCTCAGCATCACTAATTATTAGATAAATGTAAATCAAAACTATGATGAGGTAACATTTACACTAGCCAGAATGGCCAGCATCAAAAATTCTACAAAAACTAAATCTTGGAGAGGGTGCAGAGAAAAGGGAACCTGTTTATCCTTTTGGGGGGAATGTAAACTGTTACAACAACTGTGGAAAACAGTATGGATACTCCTCAAAAAAATAAAAATAGAACTACCATATGATCCAGAAATCCTGGGCATCTATCCAGACAAAACCAAAATTTGAAAAGCTGCATGTACCCTGATGTTCATTGCAGCACTCTATATGGAGGCAACATAAATGTTCATCAAAGAGGAATGGATAAAACATATGTAATACATATTCTTTATAAGAAAGCCTGTGATAAATATACAATTAAATAGTCCTCGAGCCATAAAAAGGAATGAAATGATGCCATTTATAGCAACGTGGATGGCCCAGGAAATCAACATAAAGTGAAGTAACACAGACAAACACTATAGGGTATTATTTACATGTGGAATCTAAAACATGGCGCAAGATAACACGACTATGAATAGAAATAGACTCACAGATGTAGGGAATGGCCTAGTAGTTTCTGGTGGGGCAGGTTAGGGAAAGATTGGGGGACCAGGATTAGCAGATGCAAATTAGCATATATAGGATGGATAAGCAATGAGGTTCTAGTCTATAGCATGGGGAAATATATTCAATATCCTGTGATAAACCATAATGGAGAAGAATATGAAATAGAATAATTATATATATAACTAAGTCACTTTTCTGTACAGAAGAAATTAACATAACATTTAAATCAACTAGACAAATAAAATTAAAAAATAGTCTCCTATTATTGTGTTACTATCAATTTCTCTAATGTTTTTATTTTTATTATTAACCTATTTTATTTTTAATGTATAATGATATTAACTACATTGATTTAATTGCAAGTGTGAAATCAACCTGTCATTCTTGCTTACATATAGTACCCCTTTAAGTGTACCACAAATTCTTTTTCTTTTTTTTTTTTTTTTTTTTTTACAGCAGGATCTCATTGTTAATCCCTTCCAAAAGCAATAGTTAACCCCAAGCTCCCAATCCATTCCACTCCCTCCCCAAACCCCTGGGCAACCATAAGTCTATTCTCCAAGTCCATGATTTTCTTTTCTGTGGAAAGATTCATTTGTGACATATAATTAGATTCCATATATAAGTGATATCATATGGTATTTCTCTTTCTCTTTCTGACTTACTTCACTCAGGATGAGAGTCTCTAGTTCCATCCATGTTGCTGCAAATGGCAGTATTTCATTCTTTTTTTGGCTAAATGGTATTCCATTGTGTATATATACCACCTCTTCCTAATCCAATCATCTGTGGATGGACATTTAGGTTGTTTCCATGTCTTGGCTATCATAAATATAGCTGCAATGAACATGCAGGTACATGTGTCTTTTTTAAGGAAAGTTTTGTCCAGATATATGCCCAAGAGAGGGATTGCTGGGTCATATGGGAGTTCTATGTATAGTTTTCTAAAGTACCTCCATACTGTTCTCCATAGTGGTTGTACCAGGTTACATTCCCACCAACAGTGCAGGAGGGTTCCCTTTTCTTCACACCCCCTACAGCTCTTATTATTTGTGGACTTATTAATGATGGCCATTCTGACTGGTGTGAGGTGGTACCTCATAGTAGTTTGATAAGCTTTTCTCTAATAATCTGGGATTTTGAGCATTTTTTCATGTGCTTGTTGGCCCTCTGTACATCTTCCTTGGAGAAATGTCTATTCAGATCTTTTGCCCATTTTCCATTGGGTTGTTGGCTTTTTTTGCTGTTGATTTGTATAAGTTGTTTTTATATTTTAGATATTTATGTTTTTAAATATTTACTTTTATATTGAAGTTCTAAGTATAGATATTGAAAGCATATATATTTGCAATTGGCATTATCTTCTGGGATTGATGACTTTATCATTAGGTATTGTCCTTCTTTTTCTCTTGTAAAAATCTTTATTCTGGCTTATATTTTGTCTGATATAAGTAATTCTACTTCAGCTTTCTTTTCATTTCCATTTGCATAGAATATCTTTTTTCATATCTCACTTTCAGTCTGTATGTATCTCTAGATCTGAAGTGAGTCTCTTGTAGGCACCATTTATGTCCATCTTAATTTTTTTTTCCTTTTTTGGCTTCCCCCTAGCATATGGAGTCACCAGTGATCAGATCAAAGCAGTTAGGAAGGACCTACCCTACAGCATCTGAATTACTGGATTTTTCAACCTGTTGTGGCAGGTCAGGGATCAAACCTGCATCCTGGTGCTAAAGAGAGAACTCAAATCTCATTTTGCCACAGCAGGAACTCCATGTGGGTCTTATTTTTGTATCCATTCAGACACACTATGTCTTTTGGTTAGAGCAGTTAGTCAATTTATATTTATTATTGATATCTATGTTCTTATTGTCATTTTGTTAATTGTTTTGGGTTTGTTTTGTAGGTGTTTATTTCCCCTTGCTTCTTTGTTCTCTTATCTTGTCATCTGATGATTATCTCTTAAATGTCATCTGATTGTCATTTTTCTTTTTTATGTGTAGAGCTATTATAGATTTACAGACATTTTGTTTGCAGATACCATGCAGTTTCTGTATAACAGTTGAGATATATATATATACATATATATGTATATACATACACACACACACATAAATACACACATATAGGTTTTATGTTGTTGATCTCTTTTTTCTCCATCAAATTTGAACGTGATCATCACAGGGGAGAGAATGCTTGGTTGTAGGATTTTCCCTTTCATCACTTTAAACATATCATTGTCCCCCTTAGTGGTTTGTGGTTTCTGATGAAAAAACAGTTAATAGCCTTATGGGAGTCCCTTTTATGTCATTTGTTGCTTTTCCCTAGCTGTTTTTAATATTACCTCTTTATGTTTAATTTTTGACTTTTTTTTTTTTTTTTTTTTTTGTCTTTTTGCCATTTCTTGGGCTGCTCCTGTGGGATATGGAGGTTCCCAGGCTAGGGGTCCAATTGGAGCTGTAGCTGCAGTCCTATGCCAGAGCCACAGCAATGCTGGATCCGAGCCATGTCTGTGACCTACATCACAGCTCACGGCAACACCAGATCCTTAACCCACTGAGCAAGGCCAGGGATTGAACCCGCAACCTCATGGTTCCTAGTTGGATTCATTAACCACTGAGCCACGACAGGAACTCCAATTTTTGACATTTTAATTAAAATGTGTCTTGGCATTTTCTCCCATATGGGACTCTCTGTGTTTCTTGGATTTAGGTGAATATTTCCTTTCTCAGGTTAGGGAGGTTTTCAGCTATTACCATTTCACATATTTTCTCATCTTGTTTCTCTATCTCTTCTCCTTCTGGGATACATAAAAATGTAAATATTAGTGCACTTGATGGTATCTCAGAGGTCTCACACTGTCCTCACTTATTTTAAATCTTTTTTCTTTTCTTTATTTTCTTTTCTGTTCATCAGCAGTGATTTCCATTAGTCTATCTTTCAGTTCATGCATCCATTCTTTTGTATATTTTTGTCTACTATTGATTCCTTGTTGTGAATTTTTTCATTTCAGTTATTGTATACTTCATCTCTTGTTTATATTTTCCATCTATTTGTTAAACACCTCTAATTTCTTATTCTGTGAATGAATTCTTCCCCAAGTCGTTTGATCATCTTCACCATTGTCTGTCTAAACTCTTTCTTGGGTAGATTGCCTATCTCTATTTCACCTTGTTCTCCTGGAATTTTATCTCATTCCTTTGTCTGAATCATGTTTCTCAGACATCTTATTTTTTCTAAATTGTTATTTGTATTTTTATGTATGTAGTAAATTAGTCACATTTCTCAACCTTGGAGAAGGGCTTTCTGTAGGAGGTTTTTTATGTGTCATAGTATTATACATTCCTCTCATAATGCATGCCATATGCTCTAGTAGTTCCCCCTAAGAGAGCTGCATGGGTCTTTCTGTTGTAGAGCCTGAAAATGCGGGCAGTCTCATTGGTTTGGTTGGCCCCAACTTGGTCAATTTCCAGAAGCTGCCTTGTGTGTATGCTACAGGCTCTTGTTTCATGGGGGCTTATTATGAGGCAGTTGGCTACAGAGCCCTAGGTGGGCCCTGGGCTACTGCTGGCTCACTAATGGAGGGAGTCAGGGTTTTGATGACTCACAGTCTATTACTCACTCAATGTCAGGTGAAATCAGGTTTGGGGTATTGTACCTATTCTTAGAGTCTGGTTGTAGAGAGCTACATAAGATAATAAATTTAAATAGCAACCAAAATAGTAATGGCTAAATTTGAGACATATCTAAGAAAATCATCTATTTTCAAAGTTTATAGAACATTTTGTGGGGATTATTCATATATACTTAGAAATAGTACATGTGCTACAGTTATCCATTTTTTTCAAATACAAACTGTGATAATTGTACTGCTTTCTGTGTTTAACTTTTGCATTTTATTTCTTACTTCCCACACACATCACTAAACTTCCAGTGAAATAATAATAGCATCTGTATTTTGAATCTAGATGCTTTGTCAAAATCAAATGGGTACATAAGAACAATTTGTGAACTACACTGATGAGAAATATAAGGATGACAAGTGTATAGATGAAAGTTTTATGATTATATTGATGATGGTAATGGAGATTATGAAGATGGTCAATGTCACAGCTGCTGTTCAGTGATAACTTGTGCATATCATGTGCTATGTATCCAGTATATATTATCCCATAAAATCTTATAGTAACTCTAGTTTTTTTTTTCCTGCTTTATTGAGGTATAATTGACAGATAAACATTGTACATATTTAAGGTATAAAAGTTGATATTTTGATGTATATACATTCTGAAATAATTTCAAATCAAGCTAATTAATATATAATTCAGTCTACATATTTATCATTTTATTTCTGATTAAATCACTTAATAATAACTTTCTTATCACATTGAAATTATACAATAGCATATTGTTAACTATATTCAATTGCTCTGCATTAAATCTCCAGAAATTATTCATCTTGCATAGTGGAAATATTGCAGGCTTTGATCCCAATCTATCCAGTTCTAACTGCCTTTAGGCACTGATACCTGCAATACTACTCTCTGCTTCTATTAGTTTGACTATTTCAGATTCCAAATAAATATAAAATCAAGCAATATTTGTCTTTCTGTGTCTGACTCATTTTACTTAACCTGTCTTACAGTTTCATCCATATTTTTGCAAATGGAAGTATTTCTTTTTTAATGTTGTATAATATTTCAATCGTATATGTATATATATATATTCCTACATTTTAAAAGTCCATTTATCCAGAAATTCCCTTGTGGTATAGTAGTTTGAGAATCCACTGTTGTCATTGCCCCAGGTTGGGTCACTGCTCTGGTGCAGTTACCATTCCTGGCCTGAGAACTTTCACATGCCACTGGATGTTGCCAAAAGAAATTCATTTATTCATTGATACTTTGTTATTATGATTAATATTGCAATTAAGAAGACAGATGCCTCTTCCTGTTACTAATATTTTTCTTTTGAATATATACCTAGAAGTGAGATTACCAGATTATATGGTAATCCTATTTCTAATTTTTTGAGGAATCATCATACTATTTTCCATAGTAACTGTATCAACTTACATTCCCACAAATAGAAGAAGTGTTCCCTTTTCTCCACATGCTAAGCATTACTTATTATCTTTTTTCTTTGATGACAGCCATTCCAACAGGTGTGAGATTAGATTTTATTTTGATTTTGATTTGCGAAATCATACTATGCAGGTTCAGAGAGTTAAATTCACTAATCTAAGTTTGTATTACTAGTAAGCAGAAGAACTAGAATTAGATCTAATTTTATCTACAGTAGGCTTGCTCAATAAAGCAGAGTAAACATATCTTCAAACTGAATCCAAGCTCAAAATACATACTCTATTAATCATTTTTATTTTTTCTCAAAATATTGGTTTGTTTATTTTCCTATCTAATAATACTCATTCAACTTTGTGGAATTTCATCAAACTATATTGCTTAGAAGCACACACACACAAAATCTGGATAACTCTAACAAATCCACTATTTCTAATAAAACCTAAAGAATTTATACAAGATGTACTTTAAATATAGAAAATACATTATTGCCTCAGCTGTGTCTCATAATTTAGCCATTACAGCTTTACCTTTGTTATAAGTTCTACATATTTCAAGCTGCATGTGTGAATTTGTATATTCTAGAAGTCCTACATATTAAAATATTATGCTTATGCTTTTCATGCTTTACCCCTTTCTATACAATTAAAAGTACATAGTACCTAATTACTTAAATATTTAATAGTATTATTAGTTCCTAAGTTGCTAAAGTAATACCAACTATACACACTTTGTCCATTTTTAGTAGAATCTATTGTGGAAAACATTTAAGAGGTGTGGAATTTCATATAGGATTTCATTAATGTACACTGTGGAGAATTATGCTTATCTTGGCCCCAGAGACATTCTTCTGGGTCATCTGATTCAGAATCATTTCAAGGCATTCTACAATGCTGTAAAATTTAACTACCTTATGGCAATACAAATAATTATTATCTATGGATAATCAGATACAAGTATGAACAAACATGTCAAATAAGTTAGGTAGACTTTATAGCAACAATTGTTCAATGTTCTCTAGAAATTGATTTGATATCTTTTTTTTAAACAGGATTTCTGTCTCACAAAGGAGTAAAGAATTTTCCTTTGGAAAAACACAACACTTTGCACTATTTTAGGGATCTTGAAAAGAGACAATGTGACCCATTTATATCTAGTGGAGATTTTGTTTTGTTATTTATTTATTTATTTTGTCTTCTGTCCTTTTAGGGCTACACTGGCAGCATATGGAGTTTCCCAGGTCAGGGTTCTAATCAGAGCTACAGCTGCTGGCCTATGCCACAGCAATGCCAGATCCAAGCTGCATCTGCAACATACACCTCAGCTCACGGCAATGCAGATCCTCAATCCACTGAGAGAGGCCACAGATCAAACCCCCATCTCATTGTTCCTGGTTAGATCATTTCCACTGTGCCACTGAGGGAACTCCTGTTTTTTTTTTTTTTTTTAGAATTAGATGATTAAAAAAATACTATACAAGGTGTTCCCATTGTGACTTGGGGAGTTGAGAACCCAACAATATCTCTCTGAGGATGTGGATTTGATCCCTGGCCTCACTCAGTGGGCTAAGAATCTGGCATTGCTGCAAGTTGCATGTAAGTTGCAGGTAGGGCTTGGAGCCCGTGTAGCCATGGTTGTGGCATAGGTGTGCAGTTGCAGCTCCAATTTGATACCTAGACTGGGAACTTCCATATGCCACAGATGTTGCCATAAAAAGGAAAAACAAAAAGCAAAATAAAATTCCTTACAAAACTTTTAGGAAAACCAACTTAAGGCTACACTGGTAAATCCACCCACATTCTTACTGCTCCTGTGAAAATGATCCCACCTAATGTAACCAGAATCACTTAGTAGTCAAAAGTTTTCTTTGAGACTAATTTTGATCAAAAGTGAAGTTGTGTTTAAAAAAAAAAAAAAAAACCCTCTGCTTCACTGGAAAATATCCCATTGTCTTCTAGTAGTCACCCCATCAGATGTACCACTTGATCACTTTATAGTCTTAAATAATTCACTTCAAATCTATAGGAATTAGTGGAGATTTTTTGGGTGGGGAAGGCTTCAGGTGCAGCATTTAGAAGTTCCCAGACTAGGGGTTGAATCAGAGCTGCAGCTGCCAACTTATGCCACATCCATAGAAACATCACATCCGAGCCATGTCAGCAAACTATATACCATAACTCAGGACAATGCTAGATACTTAACCACTGAGCTGGGCCAGGGATTGAACCCATGCCCTCATGAATGCTAGGTGGGCTCATATTCACTGAGCCACAACAGAAACCCCCAGCAATGTGTTTTTCATCCTTTTAATAATGAGACTGTGAAAAATCTATTTCTTCTACAAATATATCATTCACTATTGCATGCAAATTTTTCCTTGTTTAATTCCAACTGAAAGAAGCATATAATAAAATATGTCTATGCAAGAAAATAATATGTATTGATTTATATGATGGTAATTTCAGCTCATTTTGAAATTTTGGGAAGTTATTAGAAGATTAGCTTTTACATGATTTTCTTCTTTATGATATAGGAATTAACTGACTATATGTGCTGAATATACACATTTACAACTTGGTTTTCAAAGGGAATGGTATGGGTATATCCATAATCAAAATTTCATAGATAAGTTTTTTTTTCCTACTGGGGGCAAGACATGCATTAGAATTAATTTAATGGCTCTGAGAATAAAACATGCATTCTCTTCACAGTTCATTCAAGTTGCATGTTGTAAGGAACAAGTGAGAATATGGAAAGGACAGCATAAAAGAGGGGAAAAAGAGGATCTTCAATAAAATGTAAACAGTAAACCAATTTATTTAGTACATAAATACCTTGGGTACATCTAAACTTGCTTCCATCTATAGTGAATTTGTATTTTAATGTTTCTTAGTTTAGTTTAGTTTTGAGCAGTCAAAAAGATAACTATACTTATTTCAGAATTGCTACCTCAAAAATTTTGAGGGATAAGACAGAATATATGGTTTTAATAACTTAATATGCAAATTTCTATATATCCATCTAACATCTAAATAAATCAAGCATTCAGTGTTTATTATAGTGCTAATTTGTTAAAAACTTGACTCAGAATGGCAAATGGTTATAACTCATTCCCCTACAAATGTAAAATAATTGGAATTTTTTTCATCCTAAGGAGACAATGATAATGACATAATCATGTGTAAAAATATAATAGCTTCTTCCTGCTTGAAGATTTACCTCCTCTCAACTCACTACATGACTAAAATTTGAAGAAATTTAAAAATACAAAAACGATAATTGCTGCTTGAAACCAATTTCCAAACACTTACCGAGCATATCATATATTGTGACGTAAATGAAGACACATTTCACACACACACACGCACAAAAAATGGTAAGCCAATAAGACAATTAAAATAAACATGAAAATTTTGTTCTTTCATTGCAATGTACAAATGTATCATATAAATTCAATTATTTTTACTTGTATTTAAAAATAAGCTCTCTTCTTCAGTCACTATAATTACTGGCTTACTCCTGGTTATCACCTTCTCTTTACTAAAGTTACTTTCTAGATAGATTTTTCCCACTGAATCAGAATGGAATTTGCCATCTAACAGGATCAGGTAGGGTTCTTAAATAGAAAAAGATTAATAAATTCATTCCATTTAAAAATGATAATATAATACTAATATGATGGAAAGACTTACAAAATCTTGAGAAATTACAATTGAGAGAAATGTCCAATGTATGCCTGAGGATGAATCTTGTGACAATATCTCTATGGCCCCTTCTGGGTGACATTTATAGCCTCATAACCATATTATAAACTTCTCCAGAAAAATCATAAATATATTTACAACTGTATCCATGTTCCTTTAGAGGTTATCCCTCTACACCCATTCTTCAAGTGACTCAATCCCAAGTTAAATCTTGTAAATAAAGAATTGAATTCAGGGAGTTCCCATTGTGCACAGCAGAAATGAATCAATGAATCCAACTAGGAACCATGAGGTTGTGGGCCCAATCCCTGGCCTTGCTTGGAGGTTTGGGAATCTGGCTTTGCCCTGAGCTGTGGTATAGTCTCAGATGAGGCTCAGATCTGGCATTGCTATATCTCTGGTGTAGGCCAGCAGCTATAGCTCTGATAAGACCCCTAGCCTGGGAACCTCCATATGCTGCAGGTGTGGCCCTAAAGAAAACCAAAAACCAAAAACCAAAAAAAAAGAATTGAATTCATTATGTTGGTATATATCCTGGCAATAGCAATAATTCAGGCAGGGAAGTGAATATTTGGATTCTATCATAGATATTGAAATGTTTGCTCTCTAAGGCATGCCAAAAGAAAGTTCAGATAAAAAATAATTATGAGTTCTAGTCTTTCTGTTTAATCAGGTTCTTGTGGGCCCTCATTTACCTACGTACTTGGGTCATTATTTGTGATACATAGGGATACATGAGAAATTGTTTTAGGTACAATGTCTGAGGAAATATACATGAGAGCTGAAAAAAGTAAAAATAATTGGCCCTTTTTATTTGATCAGGCCACAAAACATTTCTATGGCCCTGTTTGGATAGATACAATGTAAGGTATCAGATGATAGATAGATAAGAAGAGAAAGAGAGAGAGACTATCAAGAGTTTGTGAAATGAGAGGATAAGTACTGGTGTCTCTAGGACCTGGATTTAATGTGACCCAGAGCTATGTAGATAGGCAATCTCTACAATTTGTAATTAGCATAAAGTAGTAGTAACAATACAGGAAAATCTCTCACTCTCTGACATCTCCAAGGTCTATATATTCCAAATTTTCTGGAATGGTGCCTTTCTGGGGAGACTCTCAACTGCAATTATCATTTATTCTCACAATCTAAGAAAATCTGGAGATGGTTGTGTTACTATGACTTGTGTTACTATATCTCAGCACAAGTCTCTCTTTGCCCTTCTCTCTATCATTAAATACCAACTAGTTGAGAATTCCTATTGGAATTATCTAAATAGAATATATATTGACAATATCATTTTCCACAGAGTAGTAAATATTCTTCTCCTTTTAACTGATGCTTCCCTGCATCTGCAGAATCATATAAATTTCTACCTAGAATTTTATGTTTCCTTCATGCTATATTGAAGGCAGTTCTTTGAATACATTATGACAAGTCATATTTGTATCAGATATACAATTGCCTGTATCTTCAATAAATAATCCACTCTCCTTACATGAACATAGTTAACTAGATATTTCACATTTCTCACTATTCCTAAGTTTGAAATCAGGTGTCATTTATATAAGGAAGATATATCCTTCATTTCTGCTCCCATAGATCCCATTATTTCTACTAGTTATACCTGTCATCACCATATTGTAGTCAATTATTTTTTACTATCACTCAATGGATCATTTAACTGGTTTTCCTTAAAAAAAATTATTGGCATACAGCATACCATTTTGTCCCACAGTTTCCTCCTGCTCATAAGCTTAAATTTATTTTTAAGCCTTTTTTTTTTCCAGCTGTGCCTGAGGCATGTGGAATATCTAGTTCACAGTGGAGGGATCAAACCCATGCCACAGCATTGGAAATGCCAGATCCTTAAACCATTGAGCTACTAGGGAAGATTTGATAGAACTTCACAAATTAAGACCATTGCTACTGGCAACTTAATTGGTCAATAGACATGATCAGTACTTTAGAAGTCACCCCTGTGCTCCCTTTCATTCTCTATCACCTGCAAAGAACCCTTTTTAGATTTTCTGATAGCATATATTCATTATGCCATTCAAATTGTTTTGTTAGGATTTCCCGTCGTTGCTCAGAGGTTAACAAATCTGACTAGGAACCATGAGGTTGTGGGTTCGATCCCTGGCCTCACTCAGAGGGTTAAGGATCTGGCATTCCCATGAGCTGTGATATAGGTCACAGATTAAGCTCAGATCCTGCATTGCTGTGGCTGTGGCGTGGGCTGGCGGCTACAGCCCTGATTAGACTTGGGTACCTCCATATGCCTTGGACGTAGCCCTAGAAAAGAACCAAATAACTAAATAAATAAACACAAACAAAAAATTATTTTGTTAGATCATGTGCCTTTTTGTGTGTTCGGCTTCTTTTCTTTAACATTATGTCTATTAATATTTCTGTGCATCTTCAGATTATTAATTGACATTGTTTCAGGATACTCCATTTCGTAGCCATTATTTTTGTTAATGGGAATATGTGAATACTTTAGTGTTTAATGATTGCAAATGCCACAGCTATGAATGTTTTTAAAGATGTATTTTCTTGACTTTATGGAAAAATGTCTCTAGAAGTAACAGAGAATAGAAGTTCTAAGTCATTGGGCATACATTTTCTTTTTTTCCTGGTATTAGGTAATGTGCACATATATATAACACATATGTAATGTATACATATACACATATGCACATGTACAAGATGCACAAAATGTTGGTTTGATATACATTTGATATACACCTTTAAATGTTAGCCATCAGTGGATTTTTCTTTTTTCTTTCATATAACCAGAACTTGTTTACTATTTTGTTCTGTCTTTAAAATATTTGCTTCTCAAATCATGTCCTAAGTATCCAAAACTCATTTTAATTCCATGTAATTGTTGGAATAAGCTTGCAAATTTTCCAAACAAAAATGTAGGGTATTGAGTATGATTGCTTACTATTTGCATGATAATTCATGGAGGAAGAAAATGTTTTTTACTTATTTTTTTCTCAATGAATTTTATTTCATTTATAATTGTACAATGACAACCAATTTTATTGCATTTCCATCCCAAACCCCCAGTGCATCCCTCCATTCCCAACTTATCTCCTTTAGAAACCATAAATTTTTCAGTCTGTGATTAAGTATCTGTTCTGCAACAAAGTCCACTGTGTCTTTTTATAGATTCCACTTGTAAATGATAGCATATGACATTGGTGTCTCACAGTCTGGTTAACTTCACATAACATGATAATTTTTATGTCTGTCCATGTTGCTGCAAATGCTGTTATTTCTTTCCTTTTAATGACTGAGTAATATTCCATATATGTACCACTTCTTCTTTATCTACTCATCTATCAATGGACATTTAGGTTGTTTCCATGTCTTGGCTATTGTATATAGTGCTGCAATGAGCACTGGAGTACATGTATCTTTTCAAGTCATGGGTTTCTCTGGATAGATGCCCAGGAGTGGGATTGCTGGATCAAATGGTAATTTTATTTTTAGTTTTCTGAGAAATCTCCATACTGTTTTCCACAGTGGTTACACCGATTTACATTCCCACCAACAGTGTAATGGGGTTCCTTTTTCTCCTCACCCTCTCCAGCATTTATTGTTTGTAGACTTTTTGATGATGACCATTCAGGCCATAATATTTTTTTATTTTGACTTTTATTATTGAAACATATATCACTCTATATATGTTTTAGAAAAATTAGAAACTCGTTAATCCTCTATTAAATCAGTATGGTAATGTTTTTGTTTTACAATTTCATGGATATTTTCAAGAAATTTTATGAAACTCTTTGTCACCTGAATTTTTGATTTGGAGGACACTGAATAGGACTTCATTTTCAAGAAAATTAAATGTGACTATCCATTGAGTTGTGTGATTTTATGAATACTTCAATGTGATTCAACATAGAAATTTCAAATAAATTTTAAAAATATAATAAAAACTTCATGATTTTGTTTAAATTCCATATCTTTTTTTCTTCTTTTAAAACAATCCAAATGCTATCACTCCATGCCATACTTGATTTTGTAGTGTCTTCTGGGGAGGTATGTGGCACTCAATACACAACTCTGTGCAATGTATTCTTGGGGAGTACAGAGGTATTTCAGAATCAATTCATTCTCTGGGATTGCTGAAGTCTGGTGGTCTGTGAGGAACTTGCTCTGTTCTGCTCTGACTCAAAAAATAATTGTATTGGCCTGTTCACACATAGTTACTGTGTCAGGAAGATGGTGGAATAGCAGATTAAAGACTGTATCCCATCACAGAAAATTGATATAAATAACCATGCGTGCACAAAGAGATCTTCACAAAAGCTCTGGATTCCTGATGAGTCATTATTGAACCCAAGTGGAACACAGAAATGGGAAAAGATACATACATTGAAGTAGGTAGGAAGGGCAATTTTATACTACCTGATCACTCCTTCCCCAATACCATCAAGCACATGGAAGAGAGAAATTTTATCTTCGTTAATGTTCTCTCAGGGAGAAAAGAAAGTCAAGTGAGCATCTGATTTTAATATAGACAAAAACATTAAGCCCACTCATTCATGGAACCTATGAGAAAATCTTCCCTTGATACCTGCATTCTTGCTTGCTCAAAATCTCTTGCTGGACTTATTGTTGAAAAGCTTTCCCTGTCAAATCTAGTCTATAAAAACTGAAAATAGTGACTACTCCTTCAATTTTTTAAGTACCAAATCAAGACTACCAGTTTTATGGAGGTCAGAAGGACATGACATTACTAAACCAAAAATAAAGCAGAAGATTGGACATAGTTCACATCTACCAACCCCAAACTCCCATCCATCCCACTTTCTCCCTCTTACCCCCAGCAAACACAATTCTGATCTCCCTGTCCATGATCTGTTTCTGTCTTGTTGATAGGATTGTTTCTGCCATGTATTAGATTCCACATGTAAGTAATATCATTTGGTATTTATCTTTCTCTTTCTGACTTAACTTCACTCAGTATGAGAATCTCTAGTTGCATCTGTGTTTTGCTGCAGATCGCATTATTCTTTCCTTTTTATGGCTGAGTAGTATTCCATTGTATGCATGTACCACATCTTCTTAATCCATTCATCTTTTGATGGATATTTGTGCTGTTTCCATGTCTTGGCTATTGTGAATAGTGCTTCAGTGAGAATAGAGGTGAATGTATCTTCTCTTAGGTAGAATATGATGGAAGATGGTATGTGTGTGTGTGACTGGATCATAATGCTGTAAATCAAAAATTAACATAGAACTGTAAATGAGGTATAATAAAAAATAATGTAATATCAATGCTTGAGCAGTCAAAAATCAAAAACATTCAACCCTAAAGAAATGGAGATCTAAATCTGACTTACAGACAATTCATAATATTTAATCTTGAAGAAGCTTAATGAGCTAAAAAAGAACACAGGCAATTAAACAAAATAAGAAGAACAGTATTTGAACAAAATGAGAAGTTCAAAAATAGTTTTAAGGAGTTCCCATCATAGCTCAGCAGGAACGGAGGTTTGATCCCTGGCTTCACTCAATGGTTAAGAATCTGGCATTGATGTGAGCTGTGGTGTAGGTCATAGATGCAGCTCGGATCCTGCACTGCTGCAGTTGTGGCATAGGCTGGCTGCTGCAGCTCCAATTTTACACCATCTTGGGAATTTCTATATGCTGCAGGTGCAACCCCTCCCCCCCAAAAAAATTTTAAACCATGTGAAACAAAGAAATTCTAGAACTGAAGAAAATAGTGACTAAATTGAAAAAAAAAATCAATAAAGACTGACAAGAGACATAACCCAAAGAAAGAATTAAAGACAGATTATTTTAAATTTTCAAGTCAGATAAGAACAAAAATAATATAGAATAAAAATGGGTTTAAAAAGCCTACAGAAATTATAGCATTTCATAAGCAACCAATGTATGAATTATGGGACTCCCAGAAGGAGCAGAGAAAGAGAAAGGAGACAGAAAGCATATTAAAGTAATAATGAAAAAGCTTCCCATATCTGGGGAGAGAAATGAACATTTATATATGTGAAGCCCAAGAACTCAAACTAAATTAACTTAAAGAAGTCTTCACTGAGACACATTATAATTAAAAAATCACATATATTCAAAAATCCTTTTTTTAAATGTAAACTCATTATTATCCTTTCCAAGTAAAAATTGTAGATAGTTCACTTACTTTAAACTATGAAAAATATAAGAACATTTATGGTATTATTTGCAATAAAAATACTTTGTTGAATATTTTCTAAATGTAATTGCACCAAAGTATTATTATCATTTTATTATTAGTTTAACAAGTGAAATTTGTTCTATAATTTTATATTTTTCAAAACAGAATGAAAACAATTAAAATATGTAGTATCTAAAGTCATTGAAAGATAACTCCCATATGTGTAATACTTAATAATTTATGCATATATATTTTTACTAAATTGACCACTTTACACTTAATTTATTAAATTTTTGGTCAATATATTCAAAACGGGGAGCTAAATATCTGTAGATAGATCATCACTGTGCAATTACTGAACTACAATATAAAACATATGCAATCTAAAAAACTTAGAGACATAATAATATTGGAAGAATAGGAGTAGATATATTTGTTTATTTCCCCATTTGTTTGATCTTTAAGTCACTTGTGGAAACATCTAATTAAGTTATAAGAGCTCCTTCCCCAAATTTGGCATATGGCCATCCTAGTCTTGTTAACCTACATTCCAAGTCTCGGTGGAAATTTCTAAGTTAATAGAAAAAAAAAAAAAATTTAGGCTGAATAGCCAGATAAAAAGGGCCTAGATTCATTGTTGTTCCTGTGTTTCTATGATGTATTTAAGATATCAATTGCAGAGATGAAATATTAATATGTAATCTTGTTTGGATAAGTTTCAAAGACATTCATTCAGAAAACAACTTTGTTTATGTGTTGATGGTTGGACTGCTGTCTGCTAATGAAGCCAGGAAGTGTGTGAAAATTCAGAGATAATAAAAGGTACTAACACTAATTGTAATTTTATGTTTAAATACAGCAGAGAAGGAGCTCATCAACAAGTGCTTAAAGAGTAGTTTATATAGATTTAAGTATTTCTGTGTATTATAAGGAATGAATATATCCAGGCACCTCATTAGCCCAGGAACTCCAAAATGAAAAACTTATTAGACTGAGATTGGCTTAAATAAGAGATATAAATACTTTATATTAAAATATTTGTCCTTAAGAATAAAAAAAGTAGATGGGCTGCTCAAGCACTTATTCACAGTTATGTTACAATGTTGTCATTTTAGATAGTGAGAAAGCAAAATAAAAAAATTCTTAATATAAAAATGTATTTCTTAATTTTATTTTTATTTTAATTTTTAAAAAATTGTTATAATTGATTTACGTTTCTTCAATTTCCCTTGTACAGCAAAGTGAGACAGTCATACATATACGTACATTCCTTTTTTAATACTATCTTAAATTTATGCATGATCGGTCAATTTTTAGGAACCACGATTGACTTCATAGAGCTAATGCATTCAAAAGTCCTAATAGTAAAACTTACCCAGTAACACAGTAACCCATCCCATACACAAAAGGGATGTCAGGATGGGGAAGACCAAGAATTTTAGGACATTTCAGGAAACTTAAGAAGAAAGGAGGTGATACATATTTCTGTGAAAACTAGTAGAGAGCATATTGTGCTTTAGAGACTTTAGAGAGTAAATATATTTCCTTCCTATAACGCTTTCAGCAAAGCTAATTGAAAAGGCTTCTTGGGTGAATCTACTCTATCACTGCACCTCTGAAAATAATCACACCAGCTTTATTTTGTAATCAAGAATGACTTTTGAGAGTAGTTTGATCAGAAGTAAGTAGATTTTAAAGTACAAAAATCTGTGATTCAGTGTAATAATCTGCATTGTCTAGGTTCTAGAGCACACTCTTCCATGTTTTTTCAACTTTAGCACCAAGCCACTGTGCAACCCTGAATAATTCAACTCATGTCATTATGATTCATTTTTTATCTTTTTTAACAATAAAACTATAGTTTTTAAAACTCTATGTTCTATAAAATGTATGAATCAGTAAAATTAAGCTTTTTTCAGTATTTTATTTTCAACTCAAAATATAAACATAGGAAAAAAGAAGTCTGAAATAAAGTTGACGAATATTGACTTCAAGAGATGGTTATATGTAACTCATTTTGAAATTTTGGCAGCATTTGTATGGTTTTATTCATCATATAGAATATATGTAGCTGCAGTCTAAATCGAACAGCAGATAATATGGTTGGTCCTTGCAAGTGAATTCTCTTAGGTAGGAACAATTTTGTATTGAGAGTGAAACATAAATTGCATTACATTTGGAGACTTTGGGAGACCATTTTATAATATAGTATGTGTGCTTATTGTGAAGTCAAGTGAAAATGTATTAAAATCATTTTACATGTAACAGAATATTAAAAATGAGTAAGCTATAAACACCAAAATAACTTTATATGTGTTTTAAGAATCATTCTTTTATTTTTTGTCTTTTTGTCTTTTTAGGGCTGTACCAGTGGCATATGGAGGTTCCCAGGCTAGGGGTCTAATCAGAGCTACAATTAAGAAACATTCTTAAAACATACATTCTTGACCTCCTACCACATATATAGAATCCCAATTTTAATGGCTTAATTTTGTATGCGTGTGCATGTATGTGACCCATTCTTTTATTTATTTATTTTGTCTTTTTGAGGCTGCACCCATTACATCATGGGACCACTTATACTATTTGAGAAACCTTGAGCAGATTCATGAAATCTACAAGCAGTGAGGTTTATAGATATTCAGGCATAGGTTCCACATTAAGTGAACCATTCAGAAATTCACTGAGGATGCAGACTATTATAACTTGGTTTAAATAACAATTGACCATAAAGGTTTCATTTTAGATTTCATGAAGAATGAGTCAAATAATGTGTGAGTTCCCCGTCGTGGCGCAGTGGTTAACGAATCCAACTAGGAACCATGAGGTTGCGGGTTCGATCCCTGGCCTTGCTCAGTGGGTTAAGAATCCTCAGTGGGTGTTGTCGTGAGCTGTGGTGTAGGTTGCAGATGCGGCTCGGATCCCTGCGTTGCTGTGGCTCCGGCATAGGCCAGGGCTACAGCTCCGATTGGACCCCTAGCCTGGGAACCTCCATATGCTACAGGAAGCGACCCAAGAATTGACAAAAAAGACAAAAAAGACAAAAAAAAAAAAAAAAAAAACTTTAAAAGATTTCTTGGATAATACTTAGCCTTCAAATATTTGCATTTTCAAATTTTAATCTCTGGCTTAAAAAGCAAGGTAACTTTTTAAATTGATAAGTTCATCTTTTAAGAGCTATAACACTTTTAAAAAATACACATTACTTAAATAAAAATATAATTTATAGTTTTATACTTAACTCACTTGCTTTTCTATCTGCTCTTAGGAAGAATAATATGAATGACTCATGGAAAATTATAATGAAACATCAACTGATTTCATCTTATTGGGGTTGTTTCCCCCTTCAAGAATTGGCCTGTTTCTTTTTATTCTCATTGTTCTCATTTTTCTAGTGGCTCTATTTGGAAACCTTTTCATGATCCTTCTCATCTTTCTAGACATCCATCTTCATACACCCATGTATTATCTACTTAGTCAGCTCTCTTTCATTGACCTAAACTACATCTCCACTATTGTCCCCAAAATGGCCTACAATTTCCTTTTTGGAAACAGGTCCATTTCCTTCATTGGATGTGGGGTTCAGAGCTTCTTCTTCTTGACTTTAGGAGGCGCAGAAACATTGCTCTTGACATCAATGTCTTATGATCGTTATGTAGCCATTTGCTTTCCTCTTCACTATCCCATCAGAATCAGCAGAAGACTGTGTGTGTTGATGATAATAGGATCTTGGATAATGGGCTCTATCAATTCCTGTGCCCATACCATATATGCTCTCCACATCCCTTATTGCCGATCCAGGGCCATCAATCATTTCTTCTGTGATGTCCCAGCCATGTTGACTCTGGCGTGCATGGACACCTGGGTTTATGAGTACACAGTGTTTGTGAGCACCACTCTATTCCTTTTGTTACCTTTCATTGTTATCTTATGTTCCTATGGCCATGTTCTCCTTGCTGTCCATCGCATGCAGTCAGTGGAAGGAAGGAAGAAAGCTTATGCAACCTGCAGCACCCACCTCACTGTGGTGACCTTCTACTATGTGCCATTTGCTTACACTTATCTACGCCCAAGATCCCTTCGATCTCCAGTAGAAGACAAGGTTCTGGCTGTGTTCTACACCATGCTGACCCCAATGCTGAACCCTGTTATCTATAGCCTGAGAAACAAGGAAGTAATGGGGGCCCTGAGAAGATTAATTCAGAGAATTGGCTCAGTGAAAATGTAGGCAAACTTTTTGGTAAGAATTAGTTCTTGAGTATAAATCCTGTCATCAGTGTACAGTAATTTAAAACATTACTTTATTATTAAATTTAAGAAGTAAAAATTAATCTGTAGAAGAAAATCATCCATGTCTAGAAAATATTTTCTTTTAAATATATATGTTTAAAGCTTCATTCTTTTTCTGTAGTGTATTTTCACCCATTAATTTCAAATGCATTTCTCTTTTGCTGATATGTTGTCAAGGAACATGCTTCTTTGTCGTGTAGTAATGAAACTGGGATCTGTCTAAATGAAGTTTTCATTCAGTATGAGTTCCATTATTTTCAATTTATTTTCTTATATGTTTTAAACAAAAAAGTGATGTTTTCTGAACATCTAGATCAAATTAAAAGTAAGAAGACCCCACATTCTTCTCATAGTAGACTCATAATTTGTTGGAAAAAATTACTCTTTTTAATTTTGGGAACTTATGTTTGAGATCTTTAGCTGCAACTTCATCTGTGATTCTGAAGTCCTTATACTATATTTATTTTAGAGTGCTGAATCCTAGACATGTGATTTAATATCAGCTATATCTGAGGAGCAATAAGAACTCAGAAGTAACAACAGAGATCAAGTCATTTGTGAAGTGATTTATAAGATGAGTAGGTCAAAATTTAATCTAATTATTGAGGATTAGAAATATCAAAACACTGATGCAAACACTCCCCATTCTTAGAAAATACTCAGTTTATTTCCAAGCAGTCACTACAGCTCTAGTATTAGATAATGCATCTCAGATGAGATTTTATTCTCACTCACTATATTTCATCGTTCTGCTGCAATGTGTTGGGAAAGTCAACTTTTATGAACCAATTTTAGTGTTCATTTTATGGCTTAGTCATTTTCATAAACAGTCCATCACTATATTCAATAAATATCTATCAGCTCAAGTGAATTTCCTGGGTGAAGTATTATACTGTCAATGAATGATCAGTGCAGAAATGTACTTCTCAGGTGTGGCGGGGACAGAGCAAGGTCATGTCCCACTCAAATTGCATGGTATAGCAAAAATAAAAACCTCAGTCCTCTTGTTCAGTGTGATATTTGGTGCTCAAATATAGTCCTTTTCTTCAAAATTAGTTTCTTAGTTATGAAATGCATTATAATTTACAAATACCATTTTGTGTCAATTTTATATATATATATATAAGTATACGTTATTATACATTTATTTATTATGAAGCTTGAGATTTCACCAGATTTATTTGCATCAAAATTTGTACTTTTAGAAATTATATTTCTATCAATGTAATTGAAGAATAATTTCAGAAACAGGAGCTAAATGCTCAGTTGCAATTAATTTTTGATCATTTTTAATTTTTTTTGGTCTTTTTTTGCCTTTTCTGGAGCCACTTCCTGCGGCATATGGAGGTTCCCAGGCTAGGGGTCTATCATTTTTAATTTTGAAAGGAATTTTCCTGCTTATGCTGCTTATGTTCCTGGAACTATTAGGAATGTTTATAGATTGTGAAAACATTGGACTGAATTTTTGCCAATTATATCAAAATATGAATTTTAGTGCAGATAGAGCTGGTGATGTTCAAGATTTTTTTTTTTTTTTTGTCTTTTTGCCATTTCTTGGGCCGCTCCCACAGCATATGGAGGTTCCCAGACTAGGGGTCTAATCGGAGCTGTAGCTGCCAACCTACGCCAGAGCCACAGCAACGCAGGATCCGAGCCGCGTCTGCGACCTACACCACAGCTCAGGGCAGTGCCGGATTGTTAACCCACTGAGCAAGGGCAGGGATCAAACCCGCAACCTTATGGTTCCTAGTTGGATTCGTTAACCACTGCGCCACGACGGGAACTCCGTTCAAGAATTATTTTTATGAAAATGTTTATCATATAAGTCTGTTTCATCCCATTGATTCATACAAATCCATTTCATGTAAATCTGAATTAATTTTAAATACAAATTTAATCAATGGCACTCTATTCCCCTCAAATTTCTGATAATTTGTGAACTTTGTTTCAAATATCTGTTCACTCATTTATCACTATATCATCAATTATGTGGTAAATTGATGTTAAATTTTTTGTTAAAAATTATAAATTTACTTGAAATAATTTTTCTTGTCCATCAGTGATTTTCAAAATAATTTTGTCTTTATAAAATCTTAATTTATTTTTATAAGACTATGAAAATTTGCTGTACAATGCTGAAATTGTTTTTAAAACCATAGATTTTGGAGTCTCTGATGAATGCTAATCATTCCCTAGTATGCTTTGTTGAAATTACCATTTTTTACTCTTATTTTGTAATAATTTACTGAAAAAAATTTACTGCCAAACTCCCTAATATTTCCCGTCCTTGCATGCTGGTGAAATAGTTAATAACTTTATAGATTACACAATATTGGGTTATGGGTTGAAGGGTATTTTATTCCAAACCCAGCCATAGGTCATTTCTTCTTCCAGGCAAAGATTCTTCTCTGTCCGAGGCAGTGACTATTTCTACCATTGTTGATGCATCTGCAACTGCTATTTTCATCACCACCACCAATCTGTGCTTAATTCCAACCCAGACAGTTCCTTGGGGTCCTGTGGTGCCCTGAACACAGATATGTGTGTTATCATGGGGATACCAGAACTGTTGCTCCAAATGCATGCTGCCTGAGATCCACATGAGCAATTTTTGCTTCTTGCTCAAAACTGCATGATAATTCTGCCACCCCATATAGCTCCTTGCTCAAAGGCATACTCAAAGATAAAAAATTAACAATTTCAAGATATTGATACCAATACAGACCTATTTGAATGACTCTCAGCAAGCAAATGATGAGACCCAGAAGTTTGTAGAAGATAAATTATTCATTCACAAGGCAGACAAGTGAGGAAATGTTGAAAAAGTTTCAGCTCTACCTTCCCAAAGGCAAGGGGAATAGATATATTTATAGTATAAAGAAATAGGGTGGTTCTAGACTTGGAGAAAGGATATTGAATTTAGGGAAAATGTATGTTATTGGAGTTCTGAGCATGTTTACCTTGGTTACATGATTCTTCATGGAAACATAGTCAAAAATGAAAGTGCTTAGACGTGCACTATTCTGTGGGTGGAATTTTTCCATTTTCTTATGTCAAAAGTCCTTCATCAGATGAGAAGCCTGACTCAAGTTTAGGGTCAGTGGTCCTAACCTAGTTTGGCTGGCTTGAACAGAGCAGAGGCATTATCTACAATGGTGGTAATGAAGTTACATTATATTGGCTATGTGAAACAGAGAGAGTATGCAATTAAAGATAAGAATTAGCAGCTAAAGCAGATATAATTAGTAGAGGCAGGTTACATGCAGAGGCATTGTTAGCAAGCTGTATCCTTAACGGCTATTTTATAAGACGCACTCAAGTATTGTGTTAAGGCACCAGCTTCTGTTAAATCTATGGCGTATATTTTCAATGGAAAAAAATAGAGTAAGACAAGCACAGATCCTTTCTGAAGGTTAGAGCCTGTGCAAGTACACATGCTCTATGCCCTGAAAAAGGTAGAAAGAGTTAATAGAAAGGGAATGGCATTGTGCAAACCAGATAAATGATGATAATATCTATGTTTTTTGTCAGTTATCATTAGAAGTAATCTAAGGAAGTGTGGAATTGAGTAGGGATACCCATTCTAGACCCCATATCCAATTCAGGTAGTGAATAATAGAGGGAATCAGGAGATATAGATATATATATACAGCTAACCCTGACACACCATGGCATAAGGTGACCAAACTGTATCTCTGGATTTAGTTTGCTTAAAAGCAAGAAGGGAACACTTTACCCCAAATATCAGTAAATACTGTAGGAAGTGAAAAACATTTTTTTTATCTGCACACCTAGGTTTTATCTGAGATATCCCCTGTAACAAAAGTCAGTTTAATTGGAAAAAAAGAAAAATAATAATAACATGTATACCCCCTGTATACATGAGATAGATCCAGGGAAATAAGTAAATCTAGTTATGATTCCAAAATGCAATTCTGACATTGGAAATTATGCCACTTATAAAAATCATAGTAGAACTCATGGTGTGCTGCATTCTCTCAAGAGATTTAACTCTCTTTTCACAGCTCCTCACCATCAAGCAACTGATCTCCTTAAGAGTAGAATGTCAAAATGGAATGAGGAAGAAAACTAAGTAAAAAAAATGTGATACTGAAGTTGTGATCTGAGAATACTTTGGAGATTCAGCAAAAGCAGACAAACAAAAACAAAACACACACAGGAGAAACCATCACGATATATTCATATCAAAAAGAGGATCAATCAAAGTTGCAAGAACCATAGAGTATTAGCTGGAAATGGCATGGATATCTTATAATTTTGATTACACCTTTAAGTTAGCTGATTACATCTCATGAAACAGTGGGGAAAGTATTAAAAAGAAGACAAGGGACCCCAAATATAGTCCTTGTGTTAAATCCATGTCAGCAAAATGAGACTTAATACTAATTGAATTGCAGTACCAATCTCTCCAAATAGCTGTATTTTTAACTTGTCAGTTTAGAATTTGCTAGTCAGCACTAATCAGATCATCTGCTTCATATACCCCCAGATTTCCCCAAAGGAAGTTGATCTTGTTGAAACAATCCACTCTGCTGGAACACCTTTCTTGTCCAGACTTCTTTGTCTATAAAATTCTTCCATTTTGTACAGCTTCTTGAAGCTCTTACTACTTTACAGATAGGATTCTGTCCAATTCATAAAGTGTTGAGTAAATCCAATTAGATCTTCTAATTTACTCAGTTAAATTTTTTTTCACAGTCTGAACTGGCATGTGCAATCTGATTCTTACAGCTGGAATTCTGATTTGAAATCAACAGACAAAAATATATTCCCATTGAAATGAAAAGTAAATATATTTAAAGAGATTGAGTGGTCCACAAAATTTCCAGAGACATGGAAGAATTAGATTTAAGGTCTGCATAACATGAACCAAATACCCAAAGTGGTCCTAACTGTAAGTTTTGTGAAGACACCATCAGAACAGAAGGAAGATAAGTGGTATTATCTTTGAACACAGGACTATCAGATCAAGTGATCTTATGGCAAAATGCATAATTTTGAGGAAGTATTGAAGAAAGACAGGTTTAAGAATTTGGTCTAGGAAGAAATTGGATACGTGGCTGGTTGTTAAAAACTCACCAGAGACAAACACATTGGAAAGGTTGTAGTATAAAATAAATAAATTACTATTCTGTATGTAAGGCTTATGATGGTAAAGTATGTACTCTTTAAGAAGTAGGCAGCATAAGTTACCAAGAGCCAGTGTTGTAGAGAATCGAATGTACAGTTTAAGTGGGACACAGATGGTAGCAGACAAGGTAAAATGTTTGTGAGGGTACAGTAATGTACCAGGAACAATATTGAATTATAAGTTTTGTCCCAAAGACCACGATTCACTGCAAGAGCAGGAAACCACACCTGCCTCTGAAGGAGATGCCTACAGATTAGTCAGGGATTGTGTGCATTTTTAAAAAAGCAATGACTCATGACAGTAGAACCTTAGTTGCAAGTAAGTGAGTGTAACTTAATGGACAGGAAGAAGTGTACAAACATATCATTTATATTGTCACATACTTTGGCAGACCATTGTGATTCACAAACAACTCAGAATTTTATTTACATAAAAGATAATTTTTATTGGAAGAAAACTGTTGGTCTCAGAAGCCTATTTCAACCCTTGCTTCCAGGGTGGATGTATGAACCTTTCTTTTCCCCACTGGAGACTTTTAACTCTCTAGAATAAAATTCAATTCTTTGCTTTAGCTCACAGGAAAAAGCCTAAGCCACATATGACTAGATTAAGAAATGTATTTATGTTGCAACAGAAGAAAGAGTGGGGGAAAAACTGTAATTGCAATGTATACATGTAAGGATAACCTGACCCCCTTGCTGTACAGTGGGAAAATAAAAAAAAAAGAAAAAAATGTATTTACGCTTACAAAAAGTGATGGCTGATTTGTGTTTTTTATTGATGTAGAATTGATTTAAAATATTGTGTTACTTTCAGGTAAAAAGCAAAATCATTGTGCATGTATGCAACATCTTTATCCTCTTATCTGTTGAGGGATAATTTGCTTTTGTGTCTTGATTATTGTAATGTATTGCTATGAACATTTGGGTTCACGCAACTTTTAAAGTTAGAGTTGTCCCTTTTCCAGATATATCCCAGGAGTGAGACTGCTGGATCGTATGATAACTCTATTTTTAGATATTTAAGGAATCACGATACTGTTTTCCATAGTGGCTGTACCAATTTACATTCCCACAAACAGTGTAGGAAGTTTTCCTTTTTGCCACACCCTCTCTGGCATTGGTTATTTGTAGAATTTTCAATAATGTTCATTCTGAACTGGATGAGGTGATACCTCATTGTTGTTTTGACATGCATTTCTTTAATAACTAGCAATGTCGAGCATGTTTTCCTATTGGCATCTGTATATCATCCTTGTAGAAATATATGTTTAAATCTTCTGAAAATTCTTTCTTTCTTTATTTCTTTTTTATATTGAGCTGTGCGACCTCTTTGAATAATTTGGAAATAAAGCCTGTATTGTGTGCATCATTTGCAAATATTTTCTCCCATTTCATAGGTTGTCTTTTTGTATTGTTCATGGTTTCTTTTTTTTTAGTTGACTTATTTTTATTTTTTAATTGTTTTTCTCAGTAAAATTATTATTTTTTAATAGTTATTTCCCCCCCAAACTTTGTTTCTACTGTATAACATGATGACCCAGTTACACATACATGTATACATTCTATTTTCTCACATCATCATGCTCTATCATAAGTGACATAGTTCCCAGTGCTACACAGCAAGATCTCATTGCTAATCCATTCCAAAGGCAATAGTTTGAATCAATTAACCCCAAGCTCCCAATCCACCCTACTCTTTACCCCTCCCCCTTGACAACCACAAGTCTATTCTCCAAGTCAAAGATTTTCTTTTCTGTGGAAAGGTTCATTTGTGCCATATATTAGATTCCAGATATAAGTGATATCATATGGTATTTGTCTTTCTCTTTCACTCACTATGAGAGTCTCTACTTCCATCCATGTTGCCACAAATGGCATTATGTTGTTCTTTTTTATGGCTAAGTAGTTCATGGTTTCTTTGCTGTGCAAAAGCTTGGGTCCTATTATTTTATTTATTTATTTTTAAATTTGTTTTGCCTTGGGAGACTGATCTAAGAAAAAATTAATAGAATTTCTATCAGAGAATGCTTTGCCCATGTTCAATTCTAGCAGTTTTTTGACATAAAATTTTATATTTAAGTCTTTAAAGCATTTTGAGTTAATTTTTGGTTATGGTGTGAGGAGTGTGCTAACTTCATTGATTTTCATAAGGCTGTCCAGCTTTTGCAACATTGATTGCTAAAAGATCATTTTTCTCTATTGTATGTTTTTACTTCCTCTATTGAAGATTAATTGTTCATAGGCATGTAAGTTTATTTCTCAGCATTCTCTTCTGTTCCATTGATTATATGTCAGTAACATGCAGTTTTGATTACTATAGCTGTGTATCATGTCTGAAGTCAGGGAGGGTTACGTCTGAAGCTTTGTTCTTTCTCCTCAAGATTGCTGTGGTAATTCCGGTTCCTTAACTTTTGAGTAAAAATTTGTTTTCTTCTATATTATCACATTCTTATGAGTAAAATGTGTGTTCTTATGAGGATGGAATCTTGATTAATGCCCTCTATCAACTTCTGTGCCCAAAATGTATAAGCCCTCCACATCCCTAATGCTATTTCAGAGCTATCAACCATTTCTTATGCGATGTACTAGCCATGTTGATTCCGGCCTACATAGACACCTGGATCAATGACTATACAACTTATGAGCACCACATTCTTCCCTGTGATATATTTTGTTGGTGTTACATATTCCTATAGCTGTATTTTCCTTTATTTTATTTTATTTTTTATTGTTATTTCCCCAATACAATTTTTTTTCTACTGTACAGCACAGTGACCCAGTTACACATACATGTATACAGTCTTTTTTCTCCCATTGTCTTGCTCCACCATTAGTGATTAGACATAGTTCTCAGTGCTACACAGCAAGATCTCATTGCTAATCCATTCCAAAAACAATAGTTTGCATCTATTAACCCCAGGGTCCCAATTCATCCCACTCCCTCCCACTCCTCCTTTGCAACCACAAGTCTATTATCCAAGTCCATTATTTTCTTTTCTGTGGAAAGGTTCGTTTGTGCCAAATACTAGATTCCAGATATAAGTGACATCAGATGGTATTTGTCTTTCTCTTTCTGACTGACTTCACTCAGTGTGAGAGTTTCTAATTCCATCCATGTTGCTGCAAATGGCACTATTTTGTTCTTCTTTATGGCTGAGTTGTATTCCATTGTGTATATATACCACATCTTCATAATCCAATCATTGTCAATGAACATTTGGGATGTTTCCATGTCTTGGCTATTGTGAATAGTGATGCAAAAAACATGCGGTGCATGTGTCCTTTTCAATGAGAGTTTTGTCTGGATATGTGCCCAAGAGTGGGATTATACCTTTTAAAATATCAACCCAAAAAATCAAATTCCTGGGAATACACCTGACCAATGAGACAAAAAAAAAACTTATATGTCAAGAACTATAAAATATTCATCAAGGAAATTAAAGAAAATGTAAAGAAATGGAAAGATATTCCATACTCCTGGGTTGGAAAAATTAATATTGTAAAAATGGCCATACTACCCAAAGCAATCTACAGATTCAATGCAATCCCTGTCATATTACCCAAGACATTTTTCACAGAAATACAACAAACAATCCAAAAATTTATATGGAATAACAAAAGACCCAGAATTGCCAAAGCAATTCTGCGGAACAAAAACCAAGCAGGAGGCATAACTCTCCCAGACTTCAGGCAATATTACAAAGCCACAATCATCATAAAATGGGAAAATGACAATCTTTTCAGCAAGCATTGCTGAGAAACCTGGACAGGTGCATGCAAAGCAATGAAACGAGAACACACCCTCACACCATGCACAAAAATAAACTCAAAATGGCTGAAAGACTTAAATATAAGACAAGACACCATCAAACTCCTGGAAGAGAACATGGGAAAAACACTCTCTGATATCAACCTTACACATGTTTTCTCAGGTCATTCTCCCAAAGCAACAGAAATAAGAGAAAAAATCAACCAATGGGACCCAATCAAACTGACAGGCTTTTGCACAGCAAAGGAAACCAAAAGGAAACAAAAAAGACAACTTACAGAATGGGAGAAAATAGTTTCAAATGATGCAACTGACAAGGGCTTAATCTCTTAATATACAAACAACTTATACAATTCAACAGTAAAAAAAGCCAACAACTCAATGGAAGAATGGGCAAAAGACCTAAATAAACATCTCTCCAATGAAGTTATACAGATGACCAACAACCACTGGAAACAATGCTCAACATCTCTGATTATAAGAGATATGCAAATCAAAACTACCATGAGATACCACCTCACACCAGTCAGAATGGCCATCATTAATAAGTACACAAATAACAAATGCTGGAGGGGGTGTGAAGAAAAGGGAACCCTCCCACACTGTTGGTGGGAATGTAAGCTGGTACAACCACTATGGAGAACAGTATGGAGATACCTTAGAAAACTACATCAAAGTAACATATGATCCTTTTATTTATTGCATGCACTCAGCTGAAGGGAAAAAGAAGGCCTATTCAACCTGTAACATGCAGCTTTTGTTGTGACTTTCACTATGTTCCCATTGGTAATCCTTCTGTAACCTATGTGCCCATTTCTTATCCTCCTTTACACCATCCCGACTCCAAAATTTGACACCATCAACTAGATCCTGAGAAAAAAGGAGTTGATGGTGGCCCGAGAAAAGTGATTCATAAAAACTGTTCTAGAAGAATGGAAAAAACTCTCTGCCTTATTCCATGAGACTTAGATATATATCAATTCAGCTGTGTATTGTTATGAAGAAACTATTTCATGCCTAAATGGAATAAACTGAAATTAATATAGACTATTAAATAGTTACATTGTATATAATAAATGCATATTCTGAGGTATATATTTCTTTCTTAGTATTTCTTTATTACATCAATGTAAAAGAAATATATTTTCAGGCAACTGGAGGGCAAAAAGATTTTAGAACCCATGTATGATTACAGAAAAGATAGGGGAGTAAAAAGACTTGAGTTCACCCCCTCTCATGAAAACACCAAAAGAACACCTAACTGATTATCATTGAAAAAACAGACTGGGAACCATAAAAAAAAAAAAATCCTACACCCAAAGACAAAGGATAGGCCACAATTAGATAGTTGAGGGGTTCTTCAATGATAGAAGCAAATTCTACACCTGCTGGGTGGGTGACCCCCAATCCAGAGAACATTAATATTCCACCCAGTAAGGCTCTCATTCATATTCTCTGGAGAAACCCATAGCTTTACAGACAAAGAAAAGCTAAGAGAGTTCAACACAATTAAATGACAACTGACAAGGACTTAATGTCCAAAATATACAAACAACTTATACAACTCAACAGTAAAAAAAAGCCACAACCCAATGGAAAAATGGGCAAAAGACCTGAATAGACATTTCTCCAAGAAAGATATACAGATGGCCAAGAAGCACATGAAAATATGCTCAACATTCCTGATTATTAGAGAAATGCAAATCAAAATTATCATGAGATACCACTTTACACAGTCAGAATGGCCATCATTAATAAGTACACAAATAACAAATGCTGGAGGGGGTGTGGAGAGAAGGGAACCTTCCTGCACTGTTGGTGGGAATGTAAGTTGGTACAACCACTATGGAAACCACTGTGGAGGTACCTTAGAAAACTATACATAGAATCCCATATGACCCAGCAATCCCACTCTTGGACATATATCCAGTTAAAACTCTCCTTGAAAAAGACACATCCACCCACATGGTCATTGCAGCACTATTCACAATACCCAAGACATGGAAGCAAGCTAAATGTCCATTGACTGGTGATTGGATTAAGAGGAGGTGGTATATATACACAGTATAATACTACTCAGCCACAAAAATGAACAAAATAATGCCATTTGCAGCAACATGGATGGAACTAGAGACTCTAATACTGAGTGAAGTCAGTCAGAAAATGAAAAACAAATACCACATGATATTGCTTACATCTGGAATCTTGCATTTGGCACAAATATACATTTGCACAGAAAAGAAAATCATGGACTTCGAGAGTGGGTGTTTGTTTATCAAGGGGGAGGGAGGAGGATGGATTGGGAATTTGGGATTAATAGATGCCGATTATTGCCTTTGGAATGGATAAGCAATGAGGTCCTGCTGTATAACACTGGGAACTATATCTAGTCACTTATGATGGAGTAAGATAATGTGAGCAAAAAGAATGTGTACATGTATGTGTAACTGGATCACCATGCTGTATAGTAAAAAATTGACAGAACATTGTAAGCATGCTATAAAGAAAAAAATAAAAATCATTGCATAAGAAAAATATAAACTCATCTCAGGAAACAAGAAAAATCTCAAATATACAACCTGACCTTATACCTAAAGCAACTAGAAAAAGAACAACAAACCTTTGCAAATTTAGTAGAAGGAAAAAAAAAAAACCTTAAAGATCAGAAAAAAATAAAATAGAGAAGAATAAAACAATAGAAATGAACAATTAAACTAAAAGATTTTTTTTGGAAAGATCAACAAAAGCAATAAACATTTAGCCAAACTCACCGAAGACAAGTGGAGAAGGCTCAAATAAATAAAATAGAAATGAAAAAAGAGAAATTACAGCTGACTTTACAGAAATACAAAGGATCATAAGCGATTACTATAAGCAAATATATGCCAATAAAATGGACATACTAGAAGAAATGGAAAAATTTTTATAAAGGTACCGTTTTCTAAGACTGGTCAAGGAAGAAATAGAAAATATAAACAGACCAATTACATGTACTGAAATTGAAACTCTGATTTTAAAACTTCCAAACAATAAAAGTCCAGGACTGGATGGCTTCACAGGAGTATTTATGAACAGTTTAGAAAGGAGTTAACAAATATGCAGCTGAAACTACTCCAAAAAATTTCTGAGGAAAGAATTCCCCAAACTCATTCTACAAGGCCACCAACAACCTGATATCAAAACCAAAGATATTACAAAAAAAAAAAAGATGAAGAAAAATAAGAATAAAGAAAGAAAATTACAGGCAAATATAGCAGATAAACTTTGACTCAGAAATCCTCAACAATATACTAGCAAACCAAACCATAAAAGAATCCTGCACAATGATCAAGTTGTATTTTTCCCAGTGATGCAAGGATTTTTCAATGTCCACAAAAATATCAGTGATAAACCACATTAACAAATTGAAGAATTAAAACCATCATACTATAAATAGATTCAGAGAAATCTTTCTCGAGAGCCAAAAATCATTATGATTAAAATGCTCTGGATAGTGAGCATAAAAGGAACCTATCTTAATGTAATAAGAGCCATATATGACAAATATACAGCTAACATAATTCTTAAAATGAAAAGCTGAAGTAATTTCTGATTTGATCAGGAAGAAGGCAAGGATATCTACTCTCACCACTTTTATTCAACATAGGTTTGAAGCCTTAGCCATGGCAATCAGAGAAGATGGATAAATACAAGGAATCCAAATTGGAAAAGAAGAACTAAAGCTGTTGCTATTTGCAAATGAGATGATACAATACAAAGAAAATCCATTAAAATTTACCAGAAAACTGTTAGACCTCAAAAATGCATACAGTAAAGTTGTTGGATAAAAAACAAAAAAAAAACACAGAAATCTCTCACATTTATATACAGTAAAAATGAAAGCTTTGAAAGAAAAATTAAAATAAAAATCCCATTTACTATCATATCTATAAGAATAAAATACCTAGAAATAAACCTATGTAAAAAGGCAAAAGCATGTACTTTGAAAAGTATAAGTTGCTGTTGAAAGAAATGAAAGATGACAAAAAGAAATGAAAAGATAGACCATGCTCATGGATGGGAAGAATCAATATTGTGATAATGCCTTTGCTACCCAAAGCCACCTATAGATTCAATGCAATCCCTAAGAAATTACCAATAATATTCTTCATAGAACTAGAACAAAATATTTAAAAATTTCTGCGGAAGAAAATACAAAAGATGCCATATACAAAAAGTAATATTGGAAAATAAAACAGGAGGAATCAGGTTTCTTTAATTTAGAACATACTACAAAGCTATACTCATCAAAACTATATGGTAGTGACACAAAAACAGAAATATAGATCAGTGGAACAAGACAGAAAGCCCAGAAAAAACCTTAAGCACATATTGCCAACTAATCGATGACAAAGGCAGCAAGAACATACAGTTGAGGCAAGAGGGATTTTTCCTTAAATGGTGCTTGGAAAACTGGACAGCTACATTTAAAAAAGTAAAATTAGAACATTCTCTAACATCATACATGAAAATACAACCAAAATGGATTAAAGACCTAAATGTTAGATGGGATACCATAAAACTCCTAGCAGAAAACATAGGCAGAAAGCTCTTTGGCAAAAATCACAGAACTACCTGGTTTGATCCATCTCCTAGACTAAAGACAATAAAATAAAAATAAACCAATGGGAACTTATTAAACTCAAAAGCTTTTGCACGGCAAAGGGCAATAATAATAACAATAAAATGCAGAAAAGATAACCTACATTATATGCGAAAATCTTTGTAAACAATGCAACTAACAAGGGCTTAATCGCCAAAATATAGGAAAGCAAAACATACAAATCACCAACAACAAAACAGCCTAATCAAAAAATGGTCAGAATATCGAAATAGACCTTTCTCCAAAGAATATGTCAGATGGCCAATAGGCAATGAAAAGAAGCTCAACATCACTAAACATCAGAGAAATCAAAATCAAATTAAAAGGAGGTGTCATGTCACACTGAGTAGATTGGCCATCATTAATATTTCTACAAATAACAAATGCTAGAAAGTGTTTTCAGAAAATGGAACCCTTATAGACTGTAAATTGGTACCACTACTATGGGAAACAGCATGGGGGTTCCTCAGAACATTAAATATAGAATTATCATATGATCTTGCAATCCCATTCCTGGGCATATATACAGACAATACAATAACTCAAAAATATACATGCAACCTTATTGTTTATAACAGCACTATCCACAAGAGAAAAGACCTGGAATACTACTCTGCCTTAAAAAAAGAACAAAATAATGTCATTTGCAGCAACATGGATGGAACTAAAAAGTCTCATACTAAGCAAATTAAGTCAGAAAGAGAAAGACAAGTACCATATTACATCACTTATATGTGGAATATAAAATGAAGTACAAATGAACCCATCTACAGAACAGAAAGAGACTCACCAGTATACAGAATAGAATTAAGATTGCCAAGGCAGTGGGTGGGGAAAGGAATGGCATGGACTGGGAGTTTGGGATTTTAGATGAAACTATTACTACTTAGAATGGATAAGTAATGAGGTCCTATTGCATAGTACAGGGAACTATATCCAATCTCTTGGAGAGAACATGATGGAAGATATGAGAAAATGAATGTATATATGAAAATGAAATATTTTATGTATATATGTATTATTTGATCACTTTGCTGTACCTTGAAAATTTATAGAACACTATAAATCAACTATACTTTAATAAAATTAAAAAATAAAAAATAAAGATAAAATAAAATAATACATAAAAACTACTTCACAAAAAAAATCAGAATACTTGCCTTAAGTCTTAGTGAGCTAAAGAGAACATAGACAACATAAAAAAATCAGAAAAAGAAATTTTGAAAAAAATGAAATGTTTAACACAAAGTTTGGTACTTTAAGTTAGGGGAAAAAAAAACCTGCGGAGAGAGAGACAAGATGCTGGAATAGGTCTTAAGCTCACCTTCTCCCATGAAAGCACCAAAATTACATCTAACTTTGAAAACAACTATCAACAAATAAACTGAAAATTACCAAAAAAAAAGGAATTCTACATGCAAAGACAAAGAAGAAACATCAAGACATTAAGAATGGCAGCTTCACAATATAAGCAATCCCATACCCACTGGGTGGGAAACAACAGACTGGAAAATGACTATACCACAGAGGGTCTCCCAAAGGAAGGAGACTTTCTTACTCTGACATCAGGTTCCCCAGCCTGGGTGTCTGGCATTGGAAAGAGGAGACTCCATAGCATTTGGCACTGAAGGTCATGGGGGCTTTTGCACAGGAGCTCCAAAAGACTTAGATAAACAGAGACTCCACTCTTTGTGGGCACATACAAGTTTTCATGTGTACCAGGTCACAGGGCAAAGTGGAGACAACATAGGAGTTGGTCTGACCTACCAGCAGATTTTGGAGGGTGTCCTTGTAATCAGGGGACATCTATGGCTTGCCCTACAGGGAAGGATATTAGGGGGATGTTCCAGGGAATAATCATCAACAGGAGCTCCACTTCAGCCTGTTACTTTCAAAAAATCTAGCCCCACATATCTGGGTTGAGATCCCCAGGCCAAACAACAAAACAAGTGGGAACACAGCCACCTTTCAGCAAATAGGCTGCCTAAAGTCCTCCTAGGCTCACAGCCAGCTCTAATAACACCCAGAGACAAATCTCCACACACCAGAAGGACAAGCCTACCAGTGGGCAGGCACAGTCACTCTCAGCATAAAGCCTGCTGTAGCCCCTGTATCAACTTCACACACAAGGGAACAGACACCAGAAGCAAGAGAAGATATACCCCTATAGCCTGTAAAACAGGGGATCACACAGTCAGCCAAAGAAAATGAAAAGGCAGAGTAATATGAAGGAATGAAGGAATATGAAAAATCCCCAGATGAAACAGCTAAATTTATTGGAGATAAGCAACTTCCATGAAAAGTATTTTAGAGTAAGGATAGTAGAGGTGATGGAAGATATCAGAGGAAAAAAAAAAAAAGAGCAGAGCCAACAATTGACAAACTAGAAGAAATGTCTAACAAAGAAATAGAAGGTAAAATTTAAACAAGCAAAGATGCAAAATACAATAACCAAAATAAAAAACAATACTAGAAGGAAATAATTATAGAATACAGAAGCAGAAGAATGAATTAGCAAGGTGGAAGACACACTGGTGAAAAATACTTATGCTGAACAGAATAAAGGAAAAAGAATAAAAATAAATGGGCACATTCTTAGAGAAACCTAGGACAACTTCAGATACATCAACATTGCCATTATAGGAGCCATAGAAGAAGAGAGAGAGAAAGGCCTGGAGAAAATATTTGAAGAGATAATACTTGAAAACTTTCCTAACATGGGAAAGGAATCACTCACTCAAATCCAGGAAGCAGAATGAATACCATATAGAATAAACTCAAGGAGGAACACCCTGAGGGTCATTAATCAAACTGACCAAAGGTAAAGACAAAGTAAAAATACTGAAAGCAGCTAGGAGATGAGCAACAAACAATACCTCTGAACCCAATAAGGTTTTCAGCTGATTTTTCAGGACAAACTCTGCAGGCCAGAAGGCAGTGGTATGAATTACTTAAAAGTGATTAAAGGAAAAGAACTACAATCCTGAATATTCTATGCAGCAAGGCTCTCTTTCAGACTTGAAGGAGAAATCAGCTTTACAGACAACCAAAAGCCAAGAGAATTCAGCACCACTAAACTAGCTTTATAGCAAATACTAAAGGAATTTCTGGAGGTGGAAAAGGTAAGACTGTCGGGAGCCATAGGGCTGCTCCAGTAAAGAAAGCAAAGCCACAGTCGGCACCTGCATGAGGCTTGTCTGGTTAGCAGAGCTACAGACAAGCTGAAGAAAGAAGAAGGATTGCAGAGCAATCCCTTGAAAGACATCGGTTCCAGGAAAATAAAAATGATATCCCCTAAAAATATGTTAATCTATTTCTCTGTGTTTATCTTTCCTTTTCTATCTCTATTCACAGCTTTCTTACTGCTAAAGATTTGCCCTGGGTACGTAAAACACTTGAACCAAAAAAGAATGAAGTTGTTTAAACAATGTAATGGAAAAAGCCTTTGTTTTGGAGTAACAATTTATGGCACCTATTTTGTGAGAGTATACAGGGGAAACTTATGATTTCAGTCCCTTTACTTAAAAAGAAGTTTGAGACTGGGAAAATGTTGTTTGGCCTATAAATTGCTATTTTCTATAATAGATATATTTTTTAACAGTGTCACTTGTAACTTTCATCCCTTGTGGGGGCATTTGTTAATTTTTGGGTATAATACTCCTTTCTATTGAAATTGGTGGTTTGGAACTTACGTAAATCAGTACAATAGGTTGAATGCTTAGCTTGCTGGCACCAAATAAATCGTGGTTTTAAGAATGCCATGAGCCCAAAGCTTTCATGCGTTTTGTTAACCACTTACACCTTTAGTTAAAGAATGTTAGGTATCATAGTTTATTACTTATTAAAGCTTTGTTCTTAATATAGAATAGAATAGCTACTGTTGTTGACCTTTTAAGAAAAATACAGTGTGAAACTTTAAGTTTGTAATCTTGTAGGAAAATCTGAAGTTGAAAGGAACATGTTTTAACTAACCTTATTTTTTGTATCTCGGGTGGAGGGAACAAAAGGGCTTTAAATCAAATGTTAATGTTAAATCTTACACGAAATCTGATTGTGAAATGGTATAAAAACTGATGATTTTCATTTAATAAATTGGGTCATCTGCAGCATGCAGCTGAGGAGTTGGCTCCAATTCTTTCCGCGCCATTTGTAGCCCATCCTCTCCTTCGGCACTCCCTGGCTGCTGGGGCTGGACCTCGGCATAAGACCACACCTAGGAGTAAGAAAAAATTAAAAATGAGAAGGCTCACTTGTAAAGGCAAACATAAGGTAAAGGTAGGAAATCATCCACACACAAATATATCAAAACCAGAAGTCATCAAAAGAGGAAGGTACAAATGCAGGATGCTTCAGATGCATTTGCAATTAAAAGAGTGCCAAGTTAAAACAATCTTATGCATATATATAAATTTTATATAACCACAAACCAAACACCTATGATACACACACAAATAAGAAAAACCCAAACATGACATTAAACATAGTCATCAATCCACAAGAGAATTGAACAAGAGAACAAAGGAAGAATAAAGACCAATTCAAAGCAAAGAACAAAATGGCAATAAGAACATACATACCAACAATTAACTTAAGTCTAAATGGACTAAATGCCCCAACCACAAAACATAGACTGACTGAATGGATGCAAAAACAAGACCCATATATATGCTATCCAGTGACATGTAAAAACTCAAATTTAGAGAATGGAAGAAAATCCATGCAAACAGATATCAAAAGAAAACTGAAGTAGCGTACTCACATCAGTCAATATAGAGTTTAAAATAAAGAATATTATGAGAGACAAATATGGACATTACATAATGATAAAATGATCAATCTAAGAAGAAGGTATAACAACTGTGAATAAATATGCACCTGCCATAGGAGCACCTTAATATTTATGACAGCAACTAACAGCCTTAAAAGGAGAAATCAACAATAAAATAATAGTGGGGACTTTAACATCCCACTTACAACAATAAGAAGATCATCCAAACAGAAAATCAACAAGGAAACACAGGTCTTAAATGACGCATTAGACCAGGTAGACTTAATAGATATTCGTAGAATATTGCATCCAAAAGCAACAGAGTACACATTCTTCTTAAACACACATGAAATATTCTCTGGGACAGACCAAATTTTGGGCCGTAAATTAATCTTTGGCAAATTTAAGAAAACTGAAATCATATCAAGCAGTATTTCCAACAAGAAAATTGATGATAGGAAAAAAAAAACACACAGATAATCAACAGAATGCTACTGAACAACAAACTGAACAACAAATGGATCATACTATGTTAAGTAAGTTAGAGAAAGACAAACATCATATGATATCACTTCTATATGGAATCTTAAAAAGAACCAATGAAGTCATTTGCAGAACAGAAACTGACTCACAGACTTAGAAAATAAAATTATGGCTATCAAAGGGGACAGGTGGTGGGGAGTGGGATGGACATAAGCATATACCAGGTTTGGGATAGTCATAAGCACACAGAAATATATGGAATGACTGGCCAAATGGTACCTGCTGTTACAGCACAGAGAGTACCACGTATTTATGTGGGAAAGGATCTGAAAGAGAATGGATGTGTGTATGTGTATAACTGAATCACTTTGTTATACAGCAGAAATTATCAAAAAATTATAAATCAACCATACCTCAATAAAAATTAAAAAAAAATAAAAAATACAGAAAAAAACAGTGAATGAACTGAAAAAAATCTGTAAAGCCTGAATAGAAGATTTGTTCAAGCTAAGGGAATATTCAAAGAACTCAAATGCAGAGTATTTAACATTAACTAGTCAGCAGAAACAAAAGAAAATAGAATTAAAAAGAGTGGGAGGGAAATAGCCACAGAATTTATGGGAGTTCCTAAGTATTAATATATGCATATGGAAATTCCAGAAGGAGCAGGCAAAGAGAAAGGGTGTAGAAGGTTTACTTAAAGGAATAATGAGAAACCTTCCCAAATCTTGTGAGGGCAATGAACATCCAGATCTATGAAGCCCAAAGAAATCAAAATAAAGTAAACAGAAAGTCTTCACTGAGATTCTTTAAAATAAAAAATTCAAATAATTTAATGTTTTAAAAATTTAAATTGCACCAATATTACTCCCTCCTAAGTAAAATTATAATTAATTCAGTTAGTGGAAAGTATGAGAAATATAAAATTACTTAAGATATTACCTGTAATAAAATCACACTCTTGAATATGCTCTAAATTTGCATGAAATTTGAATTTTAATTATTTAGTTTAATAACTTAAAATTGTTTTAGATTTTAATGGTTATTTCTATCAGAATGAAAAGAATTGAAAATGTATAGTACCTAAAATATATTAATTAAAACTCCCAAATTTTTGATATTTTAATAATTTTGCCTTGCATGTTTTTATTAAACTAACCCTATTCCATTTAACTTAATTAACCTTTTAGCAAATATAATCAAATTTGGGAAATAAATTGATATGAGTAACTAGGAAATAAATTAATATAAATACATATAATTACTGTGCACTGACTGAACAATAGTACATAAAATATATTATCCATAAAGTTTAGAGACATAGTCGTATTGAAAGAAATTCAAAAATACTTATTTTTTTTCCCCACTGAATTGGTCCTGAACACACCTGTGAAAATATCTATAGAAGTTACCAGAATTCCTTCTGCAACATTGGCTTCTGGCCATCCTGTCCTATTAGTGATTTAACCTACTTGGTCTAAATCTCAGTGGTCATTCCTAAGAGAATACCAGGAAGGAAAAATATATATATGGGTTAGAATAAATCTCCAGGTAATTAAGAAGTAGAATCAGTTTTGTTCCTAAGTGTCCAAGGAGGTATTTAAAATGTTAGTATCATAGTCCAAAATTCATATGTATATTTATTAGAAAAATTTTGAAGTTTACTCAGAAGACGACTTTACTGGATGATGGTTGGACATTGTCAAGCCAGTGATTTTTTGAAAGTGCAGAGATAATAAAAGGTACTAATCTTATTTGTATTTTTATTTACCACAGAATATGAGGGACTCTTCAGCAAGTGCTTAAGAGAAATTTATTCAGAATTAAGAACTTTTGTTTACAATAAGAAATGAAGACATCCAAGCATGGTATTAGTCAGATGATTCCAAACAAAATTTTATTTGACTGAAGTTATTTTAAATAAGATATATAAATGATTTGTACTAAAATACATATACTCAGAAATACAACTAGATGGGCAGCTTGAATACCAATTCACATTTTTTAAGGTATGAAGCTCTATTAACCTAAACATGTTATTATACAATTGTTAGAATTGATTTAATTGTGAAATGATAGCAAAACCTAGCAAAACTTACAATAAATGCAAATGTTAATTTTTTTGCCATGAACTACTATTCTGGCTTTATTATGATGACTATTTGGGCCTTTCATTCAATATACCATCATCTAAAGCATGATTGAAAATAATTAGGATATTCCATGACAAAATATACAACAACAGTTATATAAATTAAAATGGTACTCCAATTATGATAATAATTTATTTGGTCCTAATCAAAACTCAATATCCATTATAGAAGGTAGGATTCATTGTCACACAGCCTGTGATGGATCCTTGGAAATAGGAAAAAAAGTGCAACCATGTAGAGAGTGCTTTAAAACAGCACATATGGAGTTCCCGTCGTGGCGCAGTGGTTAACGAATCCAACTAGGAACCATGAGGTTGCAAGTTCTGTCCCTGGCCTTGCTCAGTGGGTTAACGTTGCCGTGAGCTGTGGTGTAGGTTGCAGACGCGGCTTGGATCCTGCGTTGCTGTGGCTCTGGCGTAGGCCGGTTGCTACAGCTCTGATTCGACCCCTAGCCTGGGAACCTCCATATGCCGCAGGAGCGGCCCAAGAAATAGCAAAAGGACAAAAATAAAATAAAATAAAACAGCATATATAACACCAATTATAATCTTTAGGAATAGAGGTGTTTTCATGTAAGCACATCATGTAATCACATATCTGCTGATTCTACTATATTAACTCTTTTGGCAATGTTGGTTACTGTTTAAATTAAAATAACTCAGGAGTTATGGTAAATAATTTAGAAAATGAGTGATGATTTCTATGGTTAAGGTAAGAAACAGACAATTTTAAGTGATGATTGCTTTTGAGTGAGTGGCTGCACTTTTCCTATATTGTTCTTTGAAAATGGTAGATTAAATGGACAGCAGAAAGTTTTGGGGCCGACACAAAAATGTGCTTTTTGAATGGGAAGTGAGATGAAAGTCTTAAAAGCTGCTTTGGATGAGCTCAACTGATACTCTAAAAAAAGCCTAACAACTAAGGATTCCTATGCTCAAAAAGGAATATGGAAGTCAGTATTTATTTCTTGTCTTTATAATTTTTTTTTTCACAGATGAAGAGTGGTTATGCTACATCCATGGTAAATGTTAATGTTGCTTCCTGTTTGTTGCTTTAACCTATATAACTCCACTCTTTCTAATCAAAACTTAGAAATTACAAGTCTAGATATATCAAAATATAAAATGGAATATACAGTGAAGTTAAAAAAATAATGGCTAATATTGCTTCTCATTCTTGTTCTTCCTTTTTTTCATACACACACACACACACACACACACACAATGAAGGATAACTTTTAGAAACAATGCAGGTAACTAACCATAAGTTTAGTTGAATACTCCATTTTTTTTAACACAAATTATGGGAATTAGGTGTCTTATGCTTTTAAGTTTTTTAAAAGTTAAGTTTTTTAAAAGTTAAGTTTTAAGTTTATTTTATTTACTTTTTTTTTTACTTCCTATTCACATAAATAAATTTCTACTGACAGATAACAATATCTGAATAAACAATATGGCAGAGATGTGAGAATGTGGGCATAGCACACAGGGAAAATAGAAACTATATTATTATGCAATTGTGGTGGATGACAAGTAAGGTAAATGTAAATGATGGTGATGATAATGATATTAATAAAGATGCCAAATTTTACAGCTACCCTTTAGCGATATTTTATACCAAGGTATGTGCTGTTTCAATGTTTTCTTTAATAGATTGTTTGTAATAGTCTGTATTTCTTTCAATCTATTCTATATAAAAGATAGGTTCAGGTAAATTGTTTAATCTTATGTTTCTTATAAGTAGGTGAGCTGGAATTGTATCTAGTTTTAAACCTAAGCTACCTCTGGTGTACTTCTGCAATGAAGCAGAATAAACACTTTCTCACTGTAAAACAATATTTGAAGTACATATAATCAGTTTCTGTCTTTGAAATCTGTCTACCTAATTACCTACTTAATAATGCTGATTCACCACTGTAAAACTTTCTGGATTTATATGAATTAGGAGCATGGAAACATATACACAAAAACATTCACCATGTATTCTATATCTCTTTACTGTCAAATAAATTGTTCTCAAACTGTATAGCTTCAAGTATTGAAAATACACATTAATTGACTATTAAATATTATTAGTAAAAATCCTAATTTGGTAAATTAATAGAAGGAATTTCACAATCTTTGTCCCTTCTTTAGTACAACCAGTTGTGGAAATGCTTAATGAATGTGGACTCTCATGTAGATCTCCATGTAAGGATACTGTGGAGAATTATGCCTGTCTAGAATCCAGAGGCTGCTCTTCTGGGTAATCTAATTTTGATTCTATAAAAACTATTTTGCAGTGCTGAAGCTCTGATTTGAACCCTAGGAACTTTTAGTGGCCCTAAAAAGAAAAAAAAAAAAAATTCTCAGTGGAAAAATTTTGCATTATCTGGAATTCAGACGACACTTCCAGGTTTCCCAACTTCATCACCAAGTCACTATACAGTCTTGAATAACTCGCTTCATATACTTTGACTTTTAAAACTTTTTAATAATGAAACCCTAGTTTTAAAACCACATGTTCTATAAAATATGAGTCACTAAAATGAGGTTTTTTCAGAATTTAATTTTCAACTGTAAACATAGCAAAAAAGGTCTGCAATGAAATTGATGCACATTAATTTCAAGAGATGCCCATATGTAATTCATTTTGTAACTTTTGCAGCATTTGGATGGTTTTATTCATAATAATGAATATGTATATTTGCAATCTGTGTTAGTAAATAATATGGATCTTTCTTTACAATTGAATTCTGGATAGAGACAAATTTCTATTGGGGGCTTTACATGAATTGGAATTCATTTAGAGGCTTTGAGAGACCATATTTATATGATAATTAGTGAAATAACTTTGTGTTTTAAGAAGCTTTTAGCATGCATTTTTTATTTTCTACCAACTATGTAAAATTCCTGTTTTAATGACTTCAAGTACAGTTTTTTCTTTCCTTCTTTTTTTTTTTTTTGATCACACCCACAGCACGTGGAAGTTCCCAGGCCAGAGATTGGACCTGCACCACAGTTCTGGCTTGTACCATATTTGTGGTAATGCTGGATCCTTAACCCACTGACTCACAAAGGAATTTTCTACATATTTTTTCTTGCTTTTCATTTCTTTCATTTTTGTTTTGATGAAAAAAATCCACCCACTCTTGTTTCATATTCATTACTTCAAAATATTTAATATTTTATAGATAAGTTAAGAGTGATAAGAGATTCATTTAAATAAATCTGGAAGTCTAGTTCTCCAAATACATATATATTCTCTCTCTCTCTCTCTCTCTGTGTGTATATATATATATGTATATATATATATATTTAAGGTAAACTCAGTTTAAATCTCTGAATCTCATTTCAATCATCTATAAAATGTCAGCTGTGATTTCAAAGACTTAGTGGTTAAGATTAAATTCAAATTAATCCTGGTACATATTGTGACATATTCTAGGTGCCAGTCTGTGGAGATCTTCATCAAAGGCTTACATCTTTTATTTTCTCTTCTGGGTATAAGTCAGAGTCGAGATTTAAGGATTTTTTTCCCTTTCATAAAAATATCATAAAAATATTCTGCTGGGAGCTCCTTCCTCTTATGTAGCATGTCATTAGCTGACAAATAGTTTGCAGCATATTTTTTGTCTTTTTGTCTTAGGGCAGCATGCACGGCACATGGAGGTTCCCAGGCTAGGGGTTAAATCGGAGCTGTAGCTGCAAGCCTATGCTACAGCCACAGCAATGCAGGATCTTAGCCATGTCTGTGACCTACACCACAGCTCACAGCAATGCCGGATACTTAACCCACTGAGCAAGGCCAGGGATCAAACCTGAGTCCTCATGGATACTAGTTGGTGCCGGGGACAGCTCAGCAGGATGGGGCTGAAGAACTGGGTGCTGTGGAACTTAAGGAAAAATAGTTAACATAAAACAAGACACAGAGACATTTATCTTAAGTAGAGGTGGGAACCGGGGACTCAAGGTCTCAGGGACAAAGAGCCCCGCCTCTCAAGAATCCACACTGCTTTTATTGTGCTCTTTAGATGAGATCAAGTGAGAAGTGGCTATGGGTGGATGATACAGGGTTTGTTTACTATTATATAAGTTCTTTTACTATTTAAAAAGCCACTTAGGTGGTAAAAGGTTAAGCTCTTACTCTGACCTCTAGGCACATGAGTACTTAAGCTTAAGTCACTTATGCCTTTAGGTCTTTGCTCTTAAGCTTAAGTCATTTACCAGCACTGTGACTGTTTTTCAAAGCAGGAAGATGGGATAAAGTAAGACAAGAAGATGGGATAAAGTAAAGAAGGACAAGATGGAGTTTTCAAGGAAACATGTCTTGCGACAAGTTGGTTTTGTTAACAACTGAGCCACGATGGGAACTCCAGTGTGGAACATTTTTAAAAGAAATTTTAAAAATCAAAGATTGAAAATGTCTTATAAATTGAAATAGGTTATTCCAGTGTATAAAACTAGAAGACAAAAATAATCAATTTGGATTTATTTTACCCAAGAAAAAAATGTCATCTTCACTTTAAACCTTGAAGTATGCTGATATTCACCATTGAGATTGCTTCTCTGTCAGATACAAGGGGCTTTTATATACTATCGTAGGAGAGCATACTAGAACAGTGCATGAATAACAAGTCATCAAAACGCTCCACATACAGTCATGATATATGGAATAAAAAATCAGATATGGTGTGTCATTGATTGTTTCTGTTCAGAGCTTAATTTTTTTCACTGTTAGTGTATAATAATATTAATCACCCCATGGAAAAATTTTCAGAGATATCCCTATACAAAATGAATTTGATCTGAATGATCATAATTTCCTTAATAATTTCAAATATATTTTTAATTTATAATTAAATTTCCAGTGTAAAGTGTACACTATAGGATAGTCTAATATGCTGTATTGTGTTGAAGCCAAATGACATTTATAAAAAATGGATGTTATTTTTTCATAGATGAATTTCATAGGCTATATATTATTGGAATATTAATTCCTCTGTGCATGTTTAAGGCCCTTCAGTAAGTTTTGAATAATATATTTGAAATTCCAAATATGACATAATTTTTGTTACTTTTAAATCCTATTTTTTAATTATTTGTTTTGATAAGCATACATACTATAATATTTACCATTTTACCAATTTTTTAAGTGTGCAGGTTAGTGCCATTAGTACACTCACAGTATTGTGCAAGCATAATATTCCACTTTCATCTCTATGAATTTGACTAACCCATTTAGGTGGAATCAAGCACATGGCTTCTCATGACTGGTTTATTTTACTTAACCTCATATTTGCAAACTTTATCCTTGTCGTAGCAGAATTTCCTTCTTTTTCAGAACTGGGTAATGTGTACATGTGTATTAAGCATTAAGCTTCAGTGGACATTTGTGTTATTTCCATGTTTAGTTATTGAGAAAATAACTTCTAGGAATATGGGTGTACAAATATCTGTTCAAGACTCTGCTTTTACTCATTTTAGTGTATACCTAGGTGCAGTTCCTGGATAGTCATTCATTTTCCTTAGATATTGTTATTTTCACTTTTTTAAAAATAAAAACTGCTAACCAAAGGTGAGATGGGCTATCACATTGTAATTTTGAGTTGAAAATTTCTAATAATTAGTGATGTGGATCATCTTTTCTTGTGTTTATTGGTCATTTGTATATCTTCTTTGGAGAAATGTTTATTCAGGTACTTCCCCTATTTTCATGTTAATTGTGGTTTGGTGAGTTGTGTAGTTTTTATGTATTCCCTGTAAATATGCATCATCTGATATGTTTTCTGCTAATTTTTTCATTCTGTGGCTTGCTTATTCACTCTACTGAAAAAAAAATTTGATGCAGAGAAGTTTTTAATTTTAATAAAGTCCAGTGTCTCAGTACTTTTGTTTGTTGCATATACTTTTGGTGTTAAATCCAAAAAACACAACTAAATTCAAACAATATCAACCTTTTCTGCTATGGTTTTATCTAAGAGTTTATACTTTTAACTTTATATCTAGTTCTTTGACCCACTTAATTCTTATGCATGGTATAATGTTATAGCCCAATTTTATTAATTGCATATGGATATCCAGCATTCTGAGCAACATTTGTTGAAATGGCATCTCCACTGAATGATTCTGAGCTCTTTATAAAAATCATTTGATCATGTATGTGAAGATTTATATTTTCTGTCATCTCTATTTTATTTGGTTGGTTTATGTGTATCTTTAGGTCAGTACTACACTGTTCTTAGTATTTTAGCTTTGCAAAAAAGTTTTGAATCAGAAAGATTGAATTCTTCAACTATAAGATTCTTTCCATTATCCTAAGTATTTTGAGATTTTATAAGAATGTTAGGATATTCTTTAATATTCCTATACAAAAATTATTTGGGACTATGATAGACATTGTATTACATCTGTAGGTTTCTTATTGTAGTACTGACATCTTAATAGTGTTTAGTTTTCCAATCCTTGAGCACAGAATGCTTTTTGATTTATTTGTCTTTAGACATTGTATTACATCTGTAGGCTTCTTATTGTAGTACTGACATCTTAATAGTGTTTAGTTTTCCAATCCTTGAGCACAGAATGCTTTTTGATTTATTTGTCTTTTCAATTTCTTTCATCAGTGTTTGGGGATTTTTAGTGAACAAGTTTTTCACCTCCTTTTTTATGCTTATTCCTAGGGATTTTATTATTTTTCATCATTTGGTAGTTATAATAATTTCTTAAATACTTCATAGTATGATATGTTATTAGTGTGTAGAAATACAACTAATTTTATATTCTTCAACTTTTTTCAATTTGTTTATTAGTTCCAACAGGATTTTGGTAAATCTTGGAATTTTATATGTATAAGATTATGTTATTTGTGAACTAATTCAATTTTATTTCCAATACCTTGTAAATTGGACATGTCAAAATGAACATCTTTGCTTTTTCTCCCCCTAAAAGAAAGCTTTCAGTCTTTCACCATTAAGTATAATAATAATAATAATAATAATAATAATTATTATTATTATTATTAATTTAGGGCCGCACCCTTGGCATATGTTAAGTTCTGCAGCTAGGGGTGAAATTTGAGCTGAATCTTGCAGCCTAAACCACAGCCACAGCAACACCAGATCTGAGCTGTGTCTCTGACCTACACTGCAGCTCACAGCAATGCTGTATCCTTAAACCACTGAGTGGGGCCAGGGATCGAGCCCGCATCATCATCGATAATAGTCAGGTTGATTTCCACTGAGCCACAATGGGAACTCCCATTGAGTATAATGTTAATTGAGTTATCAAGTTCAATTTTTAATTGTGATATCAGTTTTCCATGTCTTTAATATTTTATTCAAGTAAAGTGAGAACTTGCTCTCAGTAGCCCACAGGCAAAAACAACTATTTCACATCTCACTACTCCTGATTCACAAGGCAAATATTTTTAATATTTTAACATGTTTTTTCCCCAGTCATATATTTTTTTACAAATATGCTTATCTTCTAACACTTAAATACTACATATCAAATACTTTCTCTTGACTCTTACTCCAGCCGCTATGGATGAAATTTTCCCCTAACCCCACATACCATCACCTCCTCCTAATTTTCTCTTTCACCATCCTTTCAACATAGTCATGCATCACTTTGTGTCTGGGGTGGCAAGGATAATAGAATTTTGTTATTGTCTGGTATATATTGCTAAAATATGAAAACATAAATTGTTCTTAAATCTAATAATACTTTAATTAGAATTTCATATAAATAATTCTCCTTATTATTTTCTTGATCAAGACACTTTTATGACCACATATTTATGAGCAATACTTAGGATATTCACAAATTGTCTCAAGAAGACATTTAGAATTTTCAAGAAAATGTCATCAATAAAATATTCCTTATTTATTTTTCTGTGCTCTAACCATGCACTTTGAATATGGTGGTTCAAATATATCAATTCTATTTTTTTTAATTTTTAACTCCATTATTTTTCTATATGCATTTATAGAAATGACAAAAAGCATACATTGCTTCCCTTATATTAATTCTCTACTTCTCCTATCCATTCAAAGTGGCAATCCTTCTCTGTTTTTGTTTATGTTTTTTTAATTTTTATTTCTGGTAGATATTTTTTCACATTGCCTTTGAAATTTTTACTTAATCTTTCATCAATTATTATTTTTTAGTTTTTAAGAGGCAGTTACCTGACTTTTATATATCTAACAATGTTTATATAATGGAATGATGATAGCTCAAACATATTTGAAGATATAAATACAATCTTAAAAAATATACCATTTTCTACCTTTTTCAATCATTCCACCTCACTATATATTTGTTTCTGAATGTGTATATGAATATGTATTTTGTTTGTGTGTGTCCATGCGTGCACACATGTGAGCATCTTCCTCTTTCATGCTGCAGACCATCTTAAATGTCTGGTAATATTTGACTTATGGATAAGCAATGAGATCCTACTATATAGCACAGGGAACTATATCTAGTCACTTGTGATGGAATATTATGGAGGATAATATGAGAAAAAGAAGATATATATACATATATCACTGGACTCTTTGCTGTACAGCAGAGACTGACAAAACATAAATCAAGCACAATAAAAAGTAAAATATAAAAAAGAAAAAACAAAGGGGCTTGAGAGAATTTTGGGGAAAATTATCTTGACTAAAAAAATAATATTTACCGCTAAAACACTAAATACTTTGTAAAGCTTGTTTGTTTATAGTTTCTATGGAGATTTCCCCCTCCCACCTCCATGAAGAAGACTCCTAGAATGTCATTTTTTCCTACTTAATAACTGACCATTCCTTTTTCCAAATTCCTTTATTCAAAGGAATATTGTATCTCTCATTATGCTTTAGGATCATCTGAAATGTATTAATTAATTATATATTTATTAATACCATTATGACAGTAGGTTTTAACAGGGAGATATTTTAAATGAATGTGTTTAAATTTAACCAATAACCTAGAATTGAAGTGTTTTAAATACAAAAAAAGGTAAAATTAATGAGTAGACAAAGTGCCATAAAGCAAAATATATCATGTAAGTGTTAGAAAAGCATAGAAACATAAAACATATGCTATTTAAGAGAGCGTGCATGGATTTATCAAAGAAACAAGGATGTGGTTTATAGATAGTCAGACAAAGGTCAGCTTAGCCCAATGCGGATGCAGAAGAAAATACATTTATGTAAGTGGTACTTGACAATAGAATTCAGCCTCTATTTCACAACAGATAGAACAAATAACATTATCTGAATTCAAAGATGCTTATTTTGACATTTCTGAGCAAATAAACCTCAAGGAAGTAAAATAAGTTCACAACATGAGCTGAAAGGCTACTGCAGACTTTGAGATAATCCTTAGGCCTTGAATATGAAAGAAAAATCATAAATTAATGGCAATACACATTTTTTTCACAGTAGAATTCTATAATGTAGGCATTTGCATGATTTCCTATGAATTATATGTAAGTATCAAATCTATCTGTGAGGTTATTTGTGTTTGTGTAGGGTAGTAAAACATACTTATCATAATGCTGTCAGATTTTTTTCTGTAACTTTAAAGATTTCTTGGAAAACACTTTGGACAAAATGTTTGCATTTTCAAATTTTAATCTCTGGATCAAAAAGCGATGTCTTTTTCAAATTATCTAACATTGGTAAGTGTAAATCTTCATTTAAGAACTGGAAAATTTTAAGTAATATGCAGTCATACTAAAATGAAACTTAAAAACAACTTATTGTTTTAAACTTGAATTACTTATTCATGTGTTTGCATTTAGGAAACTTATATGAATTCCACATGGAAAAATATAATCAAACATCAACTGATTTCATCTTATTAGGGTTGTTACCCCCTGAAAGAATTGGTTTCTTTCTTTTTATTCTCATTGTTCTCATTTTCCTAATGACTCTGTTTGGCAACCTCTCCATGATTCTTCTTATCATCCTTGACACCCAACTCCACACACCCATGTATTTTCTACTCAGTCAACTCTCCTTCATGGACCTGAATTACATCTCCACTATTGTTCCCAAAATGGCCTACAACTATCTTATTGGAAACAAGTCTATCTCCTTCATTGGGTGTGGGGTTCAGAGCTTCTTCTTCTTGACTTTAGGAGGTGCAGAAGCACTGATCTTGGCTGCAATGGCTTATGATCGTTATGTGGCCATTTGCTTTCCTCTTCATTATCCCATCAGAATCAGCAGAAGAGTGTGTGTGTTGATGATAATGGGATCTTGGATAATGGGCTCTATCAACTCCTGTGCCCACACTATATATATCCTCCACATCCCTTATTGCCGATCCAGGGCCATCAATCATTTCTTCTGTGATGTCCCAGCCATGTTGACTTTGGCCTGCATGGACACCTGGATCCATGAGTACACAGTGTTTGTGAGCACCATCCTCTTTCTTTTGTTGCCTTTCATTGGTATTGCATGTTCCTATGGCCGTGTTCTCCTTGCTGTCTATCACATGCGATCAGATGAAGGGAAGAAGAAGGCCTACTCCACCTGCAGCACCCACCTCACTGTGGTGACTTTCTACTATGCACCCTTTGCTTATACTTATCTACGCCCAAAATTTCTTCGTGCTCCAACAGAGGACAAGGCTCTGGCTGTTTTCTATACTATTCTGACACCAATTCTCAATCCTCTTATCTATAGCCTGAGAAACAAGGAAGTGATGGGGGCCCTGAGAAGAGTAACTCAAAGAATCTGCTCTGTGAAAATGTAGACAAAGGTTTTTCATGAGTAGAAACAGTCATATATAAATCCTTCATCAGAGTATAGTAATTAAAAATATATCATTAAATGCAAGAAGTAAAATTAATCTAGAATTGAAGAAAATAATATTTTGACAAAATTTTCTTATAATATATATGCATGTATACATATATATATAACATACATAAATTTTTAATAACATATTATTTTTATTGGTGATTTTCTCCATCAATTTCAAGTTCTTTCTCTCATTGCTGATATATTGTCAACAAAAATGATTCTTTGTCATGTAACACAATGGAAACTCTTTAAATGAATTTGCCATTCAGCATCACAATCCTACTATTTTCTACCTATTTTCCAATATGTCTAAAACATGTTTTTTCAATGTCTGAATCAATTTAAATGTCAACAAACATTTGTTCTTTCATAATCAACCTATTACGAGCAGTAACAGTCTTCTTTTTTTTTCCCATATAGGGAGATTTTATTTCAGAAGTTTAACTGAGACTTCACCAGGGATTTTGTATTTCTTATTCTGCTCTGTATGGAATGTGACAAATTTAGGTTTTCTTTTAGTGTGGTATATTTAGGGAAGTCTTTTAATATTAGCTATACCAAAGGATCAATATAAAGGACTTGGAGATGCCAACACAGATGAGGGGAATTGTGTGGTTAATAATACAACAAATGGATCTACTCCCAACATTCTTGCAGTCATCTTCAGCACTCAGCATATATCATTTTACCTCCTAAGTAATCACTAAACTCTTGTATTACATAATGCTCTGAAATGAGATTATATTCCCCAGTCACTACATATTTTATTTCTAGTGAAACTGCCTGAGGAAAGTTAACTTTTATGAACAAATTTCAGCTATTCATATGATGGTTTCATCACTTATCTGAACAAGTCCCTTCAAAATTTCCATTAAACCATCAGGTCAAGTGAACTTCTTGGTTGAAGTGTTATCACTGTCCATCAGTGATCAGTGTAGAATTATCTTTACTTCTAGTTGTGGCATGGAGGAGAAGGATCATATTGCACATAATTTGCAGGGCACAGCATAAATGAAAATATAAAGCCCTATCTTGAGAAATCAGAAATATATGCCATTCTTTTTTTTCAAAATTATTGGTTATAAAATGCAATAAATATTATAAATAATACTTTGTTTCATAGTTATATGTATACTTAGTTATATTTTATTATGTGATTTCTTCATTGAGTATGAGGTTTGTGGGCCCACTTTTCTCCAAATTTATTTTCATGAAAATTTATAGTTTGAAGAGTTTTATTCTCTATCAGTGCAGCCACTGGCAATAAATGTTAGGTTGAAATTAATATTAGACAGTTTTTAATTTTTTTAACTTTAGAAGGAACTTTCTGCTTATGTTACTATAGTGATTAGGAGTGTTTATGGGTTGTAAAAACGTTAGGCAGATTTTCTGATTAATTATATCAAAATATAAATTTTAGTACATGGTGAACTGGTAATTATCAAGGAGAATGGTTTTCTTAAAAGATTTATCTTATAACTTAACTTCAAAACATAGATCCATCCAAGTCCATTTCATATAAATATGAATTTAATCTTAAATATAAATTTAGTTAATGGCATTTTAATGATTCTTCTCAAATTTTTGGTGATTTTTGAACTTTGTAAAAGGACCAGAGGTGGCTTTACATTCCAAATACCTGTCTACAATTTGATCACTAAATTTTCAATTATAAGGTGGGTTGATATTAAATTTTATTTTGAAAAATATTTTTGAGAAATTCCCATCGTGGCACAGTGGAAGCAAATCTGACTGGGAACCATGAGGTTGCAGGTTCAATCCCTGGCCTTGCTCAGTGGGTTAAGGATCCAGCATTGCTGTGAGCTGTGGTGTAGGTTGCAGATGTGGGTTGGATCTGGCATTCCTGTGACTGTGGCATAAGCTCTGATTGGACCCCTAGCCTGGGAAACTCCATATGCTACAGTTGCAGCCCTAAAAAGACAAAAGACAATGAATAAATAAATAAATATTTTTGAAACTTTACATGAAAAGAATATTAATTTTCATCACTAGTCTTTCAAATTAATTTTTTTTTGTCTTTTTTTGCCTTTTCTAGGGCCGCACCCGCGCCATATGGGGGTTCCCAGGCTAGGGGTTGAATTGGAGCTGTAGCCGCCGACCTAGGCCAGAGCCGCAGCAACGGGTGATTCGAATCACGTCCGTGACCTACACCATAGCTCATGGCAACGCCAGATCCTTAACCCAGTGAGAAAGGCCAGGGATCAAACCCGCAACCTCATGGTTCCTAGTTGGATTCGTTAACCACTGTGCCATAACGGGAACTCCTTCAAATTAATTTTAAATATTATTTTATTTCTGAGCTTGTAGATGTTTGCTATTCAAAACTTCAAATGTTTTTAAAACCATTTTTTGAGTACAATTTGGTGAATGTTAATGGTACTCTGATATGCTTTACAGCAACAAATGTTTGTTTAGCAGTATTAAAAATAATATTTCTTATAATATTACAAAAAAAATGTAATGATTTACTGAAATGCTCACTTGCCTAAGCATTATAACATCTCCCGTTCTGACACTCAAGTGAGATATTTAATAGATTTGTAGGTGACCTAGTTGCAGATTTGGGTTGAAAATGTAAGTCAACTGCCACCTCTACCAGGAGCCATTTCTCCTGCCAGGCAAAGCTCCTCTCTCCTAGGCAATGGCCACTCCACCATGATTGAAACTACCGCTACCCTGGTCATCGCCACCACCAGTCTGGGCACAGTTCCCAGTGTGGACACTCCATTTGGGTCCAGTGTCCTGAACTCTAAAGTGTGTGTGAACATGGGGTAGCCAGGCAAACTGCTCTACTTGCATGCTAACTGAGCCATCATGTACAAGTCCTGCTCTTGGACCAAAACCACATGGTAATGCTGCCACCCAGTATAACTTCTGTGCTCACATGTGTATTCAGAGACACAATTATTAAGAATTTCAAGAAGGCAACAACAGTGCATTGAACCCAGCAAGGATTTGTTCTGAATGTAAAAGCCTATGTAAGCATATACATCCAATAAAGGTAAAATGCTCTGAAAAGGGTAAAATGAAATAATGCAAAGGGAAGCGCATGGTACAAAGCCAGGAAAATGACGGTAATATCTGCTGTTTTAGTCAGGTGTTATCATTGGTAACCTAGGGAAATGTGGAATTGAGGAGGCATGTCCATTCCAGACTCCTTATCCAATTCATACAGTGAAAATAGAGAAAATCAGGAGACAGAAATCATTATTGTCTCTAACATATCATATTTTATTAGATTATCAGTCTGTTTTTAACAAGAAATTAGTTTTTTTCTTCCTTTTTAAGTAAACTGTCTAAAAAAACTAGGATTTTGTGTTATGATAAATTACTTTCCTGTGTTGTTTTCATCATGTCTATGATTACCTAAGAAAAATGAATTATGTATTAAAAGGCTTAAGTAGCATATTTTAATATTTTGGTTTTTTAAATAAATATTTAACAGCCAGTACTTGCCTGCAAAGTATTTGTCATTATGAGTACATTGACAGCTAAGTATTTTTTCAGTGACCTATAATTTTATTTGATTGTTATAAAATATATTAATATTTTGTATAAACTTCCCAAAATCAATGCTAAATATGATATTTTGCCTAAATTAAATTTTATTATTTCACACAAGGACCCTGTAATATTTCAAAAGATTTTTTACTCTCACTTTTAAAAAGGAGAGATGATAAACTAATTAGGCTAATTTGAAGTGCTTAATTTCATGCTAATAATTGCCAATAGTTAATAATGAACATATTCTATGTTGTGTTTGTGTATATATACATATATATGGTATGTATTTCAGAAATTATATGAAACTTTTTAGAAATCTGATGTGTTATTGTATAATGTTATAATTTTTAAATTCTAGTTTCTGTACTATTAATATTTATATGTTTCAGGTTTGTCTGAAATAGGTTTTGTACATCTAATAGTTTGTACTTCTTACTTCTCTAATATTTTATTATTCCCCCTTTTCTCTCCTCCTGGCAACTGCTACTTTGGTTTCTTCCATTGACTATACCATATTCTGAGATATATTTTAAGATACCTGTAATATTTTATGATAAATCTTATAATAAATATTTATATGAATTTACATGATACTTTAATTATGAGAATAATTTATTTGGCACTGATTGCATCAAGACATTTATAAAAAAATAAGAAGTTAGATAAATAGTGTTTATTAAAGAAGGGGAGATTCATTGTATCCACAACTTGTGATGTGTCCTCTGGAAATAGGAAAGATTGCAAAAAGTAGAGAATGCTTTGAAAACAGTAGCAGTAACATAATTTTATTCCTTAGGAGTAGAGATGATTTCAAGCAACCACACTATATAATCACATAGTTACTGATTCTATTAATGCTTTGGCAGTTTGGTGTTGGGAGACATGTTTCTACAATATTTTCTTAGCCTCTTTGTTCCTATTTTCTATGCTGAAAACTCTATCTTGTCCTGCTTTACTTTACCCCATATTCCTGCATGAAAAACAGCTGCAGGGCTGGTAAATGACTTAAGCTTAAGAACAAAGACCAAAAGGCATAAGTTATTCATGTGGTCAGCTGAATGAGGATATAATACATTGATCTAGGCATGCCATTTGCACAGCATGATATGTCCTGTTAAAATAAAAAAGAGGAACCTCATGGCCCCAAGGGGTTTATGAGTGGTCGTTAGCAGAATATGCATCAGCAAGGAGAACCTAGGTGCAAACCTAGGCACACTGGGCTGCCACAGATAGACATGCCATTTTCAGAAACACAATGATGATTCTCCAGATGCTATGCAGAGATAGGTGACACCAAGCTTCCTCAGTGCTAATGATTGTTAAATGCCTAAAGGTCAGAATAAAAGCTTAACCATCTACCAGCTATGTAACTTTAAAATAATAAAAGAACTTTTAAAATAATTTAAAAAAAACCTATATGCTGTACCTACAGCCCCTTCCTCACTTGACATAATCCTAAAGAACACAATAAAACCAGTGTGGTTTCTTGAAGCAGAACTCTTGGTCCCTGAGACCTTGAGTCCCATGTTCCAACCTTTAATTAAGTGCTGGACGGAGTATGGAAAAAGGGAATCTCCTGCACTGTTGGTGGGAAGTAAGTTGGTACAGCCACTATGGGGAACAGTATGGAGGTATCTTAGAAATCTATGCATAGAACTACCATATGACCCAGCAATCCCACTCTTGGGCATATATCTGAACAAAAGTTTCCTTAAAAAAGACACATTCACCCTCATGTTCATTGCAGCACTATTCACAATAGCCAAGACATAGAAACAACCCAAATGTCCATCGACAGATGATTGGATTAGGAAGAGGTGGTATATATACACAATGGAATACTACTCAGCCATAAAAAAGAATGATGCCATTTGCAGCAACATGGACTGTTGGAGGCATGAATGTGTGACATGACAAAGAATGGAAAGAAAAGACTGGTGCCATAGAGTGGCTGTAGAAGATCAGTCTATACTTTACAAAGTCTTGTGAATCTCTCATGGCCCTTGAGGCAAAACAAATGAGAACAACTTCAAAGAATGGCATCTTGAAAACAAGATTGCTGAAGTATTGATGATGCTGATGGAAAACTATCAGCTCTGACATTCTCAGGACTGGAGCCTTGGGGGATTTTTGGAAGAGGCCATAGATGGCTTGAAGCAAACAACAAATTTTGGCATGGGAGGGCTAAAACATTTATCATTATTTTATGTGCTTACAAATGACTGTCTTAGCTTATCTTGTTTCTAATCTGTTTAAAGTAGAAAATAGTAAATAAAAACCATGAGTTGGCGCAGAGGGTTGCTGTTGCCTAGTGAAGGTGGTAGCCCCCTGAACCTCACTCTATTTCTTTAGAGCGTGTTTTTGAGCCTATATGACTATAGACATGGTGTATTTCAATGAAGTTACATGGCAGAAGAAATCCACATCTTCCCTTTACCACCACTTTTTACATACATCCAATATGAGACTGTCAATTAAGAAGGAGAAAGGGGAGCTCCCATCATGGGTCCATGGAAACTAATCTGACAAGTATCCATGAGGACACAGGTTCAATCCCTGTCCATGCACAGAGTGTTAAGGATCTGGCATTGCTTTGAGCTGTGGTATAGGTTGCCTATGTGGCTCATATACCAGGTTGATGCAGTGGTGATGTAGGCCAACAGCTGCAGCTCTGATTTGACTCCTAGCCTGGGAAATTCCACATGCTGAGGATGTGGTGATACAAAGCAAAAAGAAATGTGTGTATATATATATACTATATATATATATACACATATATATATATTATATATATGTGTGTGTGTGTGTATATATATATACATATATATATATATTTAAAACTAAAACGCTACATATTTTGCAGAGATTATTCACTTAACTGTCTCTGGAGAATTTCTCTTCCCACATCCATGAAAAAATTCCTGGGTGCCATTTTCTCTTTTCTATTTAAATCACTGATCATTCCTCTTTCCAAATTTCTTCCTTCAAAGGCTCTTAAACTATTTCATCTCTTACTATATCTTATGCTTTCTGCTCTGTTTTAATTTACTACTTATATATTTTTGTATCATCATGATAGTTGGGCTTTAGCAGAGAGAGATTATAAATATATGTATTTAGATTTACACCCTATTCAAGGATTGGAAAAGAGACTAAAGTGTAAAAATTAAATGTTTAAAACAAAACACCAGAAACCAATGTATATTATGTAAGTGTTAGAGAAGCAAAGACATAAAACTTGTGCTATTTGGGAAAGCTGTATAGAATTATCAAAGCTGTGAGAAGCTCAGTGTTTAGATATACAGGCAAAGGCTCTATTTTAACTACATTTTCAGAAACTCATGTAGAGGCAGAAGAGAGTAAAGTCTTGTAAATGATATTTGACAATAAAGATTCATTTATTTTATTATGAATAAATTTTGTGTTGTGTATATATTTATGGCTGTACTGGTAGCCATAAATTATTATTTTTATTATGTATATATTTATGGCTGCACCGGTGGCCATAAATCATTATTTTTATTATGTATATACTTATGGCTGCACCAGTAGCATATGGAAGTTCCTGGGCTAGGGTTGAACCTGAGCCACAGCTGCTACCTACACCATAGCTGCAGCAATGCCAGATATTTTAACCCACTGCACTGGGCTGGGAATTTAGCCTGCACCTCCACAACCACCTGAGCCACTGCCCTTGGATTTTTAACCCACAGTGCCACAGCAGGAACTCCAGGATTTGTTTTAGATTTCACAAAAGGTGAACCAGATTAATACCTAATTCTAAGGAAGCTTGTTTTGACATTTCTGAGCAAAGAAAGCTAAGAAAGAAAAATAGATTCTCAACCTGACCTGATAGGTTGCAATCATTTTAGTATCAAACAGGGCTTAAAAATGAAAGAAGTTATTCATTAATAAAGAAGCTTATTTTGTGTAATAAACATGTACACATAATAGAATTCTTTAATGTGTGCATTTAAATTGATGTCCTATGAAATATTTTGAATGTGGTATTTGATTTTGATATTATGTGAGTTTTTGTTGTACAGCAATGTATATTTATCCTATAAAATATTATCTTAAAAATACATATATCTTAAATAAATACATATTTATCCTATAAAATATTTATCTTAAAATATTATTATAACTGTAAAATTTCTTGGGAAAAAACTCAAGGTTTTAAATCTTGGCTCAAAAACTAAATTTCATTTTTTTCTAAAAACAATAAACCAGTTCTGCATTTAAGAGTTGAAAGGCTTAAAATCATACCAAGTCTAATAAAAATAATACTTTAAACTAGCTTATTATTTTAAACCTAACTGACTTATTCTTTTGTCTGCCTTTAGGAATATTCATATGAATGCCACATGGAAATATAGATTCAAATATCAACTGATTTTATCTTATTGGTGTAATTCCCTCCTTTAAGAATTGGCTTTTCTTTTTATTCTCATTTTTCTCATTTTCCTAATGACTCTATTTGGCAAACTCCCTGTGATTCTTCTCATCCTTCTGGACATCCATCTTCACACAACCATGTATTTTTTGCTTAGTCAGCTATCCCTCATGGACCTGACCTACATTTGCACTGTTGTCCCAAAAATGGCCTCCAACTTTCTGTTTGGAAACAAGTCTATCTCTTTCATTGTGTGTGGGGCTCAGAGTTTCTTCTTAATGACTATAGAGGTACAGAAGTATTGCTCTTGGCTTCTGTCTTATGATCATTACATGGCCATTTGCTTTCCTCTTCACAACCCCATTAGAATAATCAGAAGAGTGTGTATATCTATGATAATGGGATCTTGGATAATGGGCTCTATCAACTCCTGTTCCCAGACCACATATGCCCTCCATATCCCTTTTTGCTGATCCAGGGCCATCAATCATTCTTCTGTGATGTCCCCCAGCCATGTTGACTCTGGTCTGCAAGGACACCTGGATATATCTTCCTCTTGTTACCTTTCAGTACTATTTCTTGTTCCTATTTTCATATTCTCCTTGCTATCACACAAACTCAGCAAGAAGAGAGGAAGAAGGCCTACTCCACCTGCAGCACCCATCTCACTGTGGTGACTTTCTACTATGCACCCTTTGTTTACACTTGTCTATGTCCAAGATCCCTATGATTTCCAACAGAAGATAAGGCTCTGGCTGTATTCTATACCATCTTGACCCCAATGCTCAACCAGATTGTCAATAAGGGCTGAGAAATAAGGAGGTAACAGGGTCCTTGAGAAGAGTAATACAGAGAATATACTCTGTTCAAATGTAGACAAAGTTTTTGTATGAGTACCAGAATTGGATATAAATGCATTCATTGTCATTCAGTAATTGAAATATTATCTTATCTTTAAATGCAAGGACTACAATTAATACAAAGGAGAAGAAAATAATTCATTTTATCTGGATGAAATTATCATTCTTAAATATATATGATATAACTTCTATATCTCTTCCTATCTCTCTATCTATCTAGATGTAAATGAATAATAATGCATAACATTGTTACTTTTCTTTTCTTTTTTTTTTTTTTTTGTCTTTAGTATTTTTACACCTGCATCTGTGGCATATGGAGGTTCCCAGGCTAGGTGTGGAATCAGAGTTGTAGCTGCCATCCTATGCCAGAGCCACAGTAATGTGGGATCTAAGCCACATCTGTTAATGCACACCACAGGTCACAGCAATGCTGGATCCTTAATGCACTGAGCAAGGTCAGAGATCAAACCCACGTCCTCATGGATACTACTTGGGTTCATTAACCACTGAGCCATGATGGGAACTCTATTGTTATTTTTCTTTGTAGTGTTCTTTTTCCCCATCAATATAAAATGCTTTTATTTCTTGCTAAAAAGTTGTCAAGGAAAAAGTTCCTATATAACATAGTAATGAAATGGAAACTATCTAATGTTTCCATTCAGCCTAACTTTTCTACTGTTTTCAATATATTTTCCAATAGGTCTAAACATGTTTTCTGAATATTGAGATCAAATTAAAAACCAGAAGAATTCTGTTATTCTCATAGTAGAACAATAATTACTAATAACAGTTATTTGTGCTTTCTATATAGGGAAATTTCATTTCAGAGATTTATCTAGGCTTCATCAAGGATTTTGAATTTTTATACCACCGTGAAAGGAAATGATAGGTTTATATTTCTTTTTAGGATGGTGCATCCTCTGGAAGTAATTCAATATCAGATATACCTGGGAATTAACACTTAGGACATGAGCTGTCTACACAGATCAAGAAATTTGTGAAGTTAATTATAGGACTACTTTGTCAATGTTTAGTCTAACTAGTGGAAATTAGAAATATCAAGGACATTTTTTTCCTCAGCCACCCCATGGCATATGGAACTTCGACCCACCATACCCGACTGGTGCTCCACAGAGACAACCCAGATCATTAACCCCCTGCACTACAGTAGGAATTCTAAGGACATTCTTGCAAGCATTGCCCATACTCAGAATATATACAGTTGACCTTCTAAGTAGCCAAAAAAACTCTTGTATTGGATAATGTCTCTCAAATGAGATTTTATTCTCCACTCACTGCATTCCATATTTCTGCTGAACTAATTTGGGGAAAATTAACTTGTATGAACCAGGTATATCCATTTATCATTATGGCTTAGTCATTTTCCTAAGCAAGTCTCACTACTACATTTAATAAAAATCCATCAGTTCAACGGATGGGTAAATTATTATCACTACCTATCAATGATAAGTGCAGAAATGCTCTTTACTTCTCAAGCATGGCAGTGAAGAAAAGGTTTATATTCTACATTATTTGTAGAGTACAGCAAAAATTGAAAATAAAAGGTTTTTTTCTTTAAAAGCAGATAAAATTTCCTTTTTTGGTGCTCCAATATAGTTTTTTTCCTGAAAATTAATTCATTAGTTATGAAAGGCAATACAAATTACAAAAAGTATTTTGTGTCAGAAAGTTGTACATAATAAAAACTGTACTTCATTATGTGATATCTTTATTGATTATATGATCTATAGGGCTCAATTTTCTCCAAATTGCTTTGTATCAAAATTTATACTTTGGAGATTTTATATTAATGAGGTAAAAATATTTTCAGTCACTTCTGATAAACACCAGAAATTAATTTTTGATTTTTTAAATTTTATAGCATTATATATATGCATTACTATATATAAGATAGGTAAATAACAAGGAACTATTGTATAGAATTCAGAAACTTGCTCAATATTTTGTAATAACCTATATGATAAAATAATCTGAAAAAGTTTATATATATTTATATATAACTGAATCATCTTGCAGTACACTTGAAACTAATACAACATTGTAAATCAACTATACTTCAATAAAAATATTATTCTGCTTATGTTACTGAAGTTCCTAAGAGGGTTTATAGGTGTGAAAAGCTTAGGCTGAATTTCTGATAAATTATATCAAAATATAATTTTTAGTACATGTAGATCTGATGATTCTCAAGGAGAAATTTTTCTAAAAAAGATTTATCTTGGGAGTTCATTTCAAACCCTCAATTCATACAAATCCATTTCTGATAAGTTTCAATTTAAATATAAATTTAATCACTGGCATTTTAAGGATTCCTCTGAAATGTGTGGTAATTTTTGAACTTTATATAAGAAAACAGAACTTCCCATCATGGCTCAGTGGTTAATGAACCCAACTAGCATCCATGAGGATGCAGGTTTGATCCCTGGCCTCGCTCAGTGGGCCGAGGATCCGGCATTGTCATGAGCTGTGGTGTATGTTGCATGTGCAGCTTGGATCCTGTGCGGCTGTGGCTCTGGTGTAGCCAGTCAGCTATAGCTCCAATTGGATCCCTAGTCTGGAAACTTCCACATGCCATGGTGAGGCCTTAAAAAGACAAAAAAACAACAAACAAAAAAAAAAAACAGAAGAGACTTTATGTTTCAAATGCCTACTCCTCTATTCTATCACCATAGATTCAATTACAATGCAAAATATTGTTTAAATAATATTTGTTTTCTAAAACTTTGCATGAAGAATGTCTTTTCCATTAGTGGCTTTTTTTTGCTAATTTAAAATTTTAACAATCTTCGAGTATTATTTCTCTTTATAAGCCTTTAGATATTTGCTTTGCAATGTTGAAACGATTCTTATATTTATAAAATGTTTGCTTTTGATAAATGATAATTCCCTGAAATATTTTTTTGTAATAGTCATTTGTGCACTCTTATGGTCTAATAATTTACTGAAAAAGCTCACTACACAAGCTTTCTAACATTGCCTGATCTGACACTCAGGTATAATATTTAATAATTTTGTAGATGACGTAGGGAGGGCTATGGATGGAAAGGTAAGTCATATCCCGATTCAAACATGTGTCATTCCTCCTGCCAGACACAGTTCCTTCTCTCTCCTGGGAACCATTTTATCATTCCTTATAGTGTCTTACCATGCCCTGAACACTAATAAATGTGTACACATGGGTAGGTCAGAATAATTGATGCTTGTTCCTGCTGCCTAGAGGACATTGAGGAAGGATGCTCATTCCATACTCTACCCATTTCAAGTAGTGACTAACAGAGAGAATCAGGAGACATTGATTTATTGTTGGTCCCAATATAACATTTTATGATCTTTCCTTAATTAAGAAATTCCAATTTTTTTTCTTTGCTTTTTAAGTAATCTGCCTAAAAAACAAAGAAGTTACATGAAATTAATTTCCTCTATTATATTCATGAAGTTTTTGATTATTTAAGACAACAGAGTCTTCTGTATAAAATATAGAAGTTGTTTAAAAAAAAAAAACAAATATTTAGCATTCTCTATTTGCCTGAAAAATCTTTGTCTTAATGGTCTGATAGATGTTCTTTTTTTTATATATCTAGTGACCTATAATTCTTTTTGACCAAGTGTTTTAAAAAATGTTATTTTTTCCAAAATTCCCAATATCAAATCTAAATAAATATTTTTGACCTTAAATAAATTTAGAGTTTTCCATAAGATCCTCAAAATCCTCAAAAAAAATCTCAAAATATTTTTCTCTCACCTTATAAAAATAGATATGTTAAACTTTAATTATGCTTATTTGATATATTAAATTACATTGGAAAAGTTTTTGAATAAGAAGTACTATTGGCGAATTCCCATCATGGCTCAGCAGTTAATGAACCCAAATAGTATCAAGGACCTAGGGGTTCAGTCCCTGGACTTGCTCAGTGTGTTAAGAACCCAACATTGCCTTGAGCTGTGGTGTAGGTCACAGACACAGCTTGGATTCAGTGTTGCTGTGGCTGTGGCCTAGGCCAGTGGCTATAGCTGATTTGACCCCTAGCTTAGGAACCTCCATATGCCTGTGTGCAGCCCTAAAAAATTTATACACATACATATATGATTTGGATTTATCTTGTGATATAGTGGGTAAGGATCCAGCATTGATACCAAAAAGCAGCTTGGCATCACTGCTGTGGTGTGGGTTGGATTGCTGGCCTTGTAACTTCCACATAAGTATTATTGATCTCAGGAAGGTGGCTTAAAGCAAGATCTTAATTCTAGGCTAAAGATTTGATCCTGAGAAGCCTGAGTGAAAACCAGGAATCCTATTTGCTAGACCCTTCAGGGATAGTGGCTGGAAACAAAACTCTTAGATCTTGTCTATACTGTAAAAAGAAATTTACAAATAGACAGACCTATAAAAGAGTCAGAGAGTTCATTATAAGGTCAGAACTTGTGGGAGAGCACACAGAGGAGCAGCTTAAAAGCAAAACAGCACACACAGAAAGGGGTGTGGACTAGCCTGCTAGTGGGGAACATGTCAAAGTGGTGATTTAAATTATTTATATAGGGTCAGTTCTTCCAGATTTTTGCTCTCCTTTAGCCAATTATGTTCCTTTATTTTATTTTATTGTTTTTCACACCCGATTGGACCTAGGGCCTTCCCTGACACGCATGTGCATATATTCAGCAAAGATGGATTTCAACTTGGGTGTTTATGGGAGGCTAATAAAACATAATGTGATCTGGTGTCCCCTCCCATTTGATACTTGAGGAGCCATCCTGCACATGAGTAATCAGGTAAGTCTTCTTGACCCCAGGAGTGACAGATTTACTCCAGCAGAGCTCAGCTCCTGCTGTTAATTTCCTCCTTAATGTATCAAATGAAACAAGCTCTAATTACTCAGCTAGGTAAGTTCCAGCTATTTTCATCCCAGGGGACCATCTACATCGTTCTGCAATACTAAACCTTCATTGCTGTGTTTTTATAGATGTAATTTACATCTTACAGAAATTAAATGAAATTTTTATAAGTATGTGTGGTATGATGTTTTCAGTTATAACTGCAATTATAATCTTAAAATGTTACATATCATAGAAATACATTTTCTTATCAAATAAATACTAATCAGATCTTTAGCAATAGAAATTTTATTTGTCATTAAGAAAGAGTTATTTTATTTTATTTTTTTTACTCAGAGGCTTTGGAAAAGTGTCCTTGCAAAACTGCTCTATCTTCAAGGATATTCATGAAAAACTAATGATAAAACTGGAGTCAAGCAGACAAAATATTAATTATCTGGAACTGAAAAAACTAGAAGGAGGTTTGCAATTTTTTAAAAATGTTTTATTTGAAGCATTGATAATTCCTTGAAAACTTGTTTTTGAAATTTAATAAATCTTTTTCTCCTATGCCATCTGTGATTTACAAAGTATATCTTTGAAAACAAAGATAATTTTTCTTCCAACCTAATCCCTCAGGAACTAGAAATTCTTGAGTATTTTTTGCATGTAAATATGATTAGTTATTTGCATAAGTTCAATATGAATCTGTTATTTTAATGGTACACAATTGGAACAGTTGTCTATATAATCAAGATTTTGACTGGAATGCCATTTATGTAGACTCAGATATGATCAGACAACTTGAGTAACTAATATTGACTTTATGTAGCCAAAAAACGTCTTTGGAATAATCAAACTACTACTTTTAATAAAAGATTCCAAAAAAGCAATTTTGAAAAGACTTCATATGGACAATCATCATCCTTGATGCACTTATATAAATAAGTTTAATGCGAAAAAAAGTTTTACTATATTTATATTTGTAAAAAAAAGTGGGAGTAAAAGTAAAGGGAAAAATGATCATTAGTGTATTTGTAGACATTAGATTCTAGTCCCGTTAAATCTCTTAATGTTTGTTATATAACTGTAACCAGACTAGATCCTGAATGCTAGTTTCCACAAATACCTGACTGCAACTCTCTGAACTAACATTTCCAAATTTCTCCTACCCTTCTGATTTGTAATCTTTAAGAAAAAAGTCTGCTCTTGAATCTCGTTGGTTGGGATTATGTCAGGTTTTTATTACTAATCAGACGACAAATTTAGGACTAAACCTTGAGCCTATAATCCCCATTTAAAAGTCTTCTTCAGACTCTAGAAACTGCACACCAACTGGAGAAATCCAAATAAAAAAGATAAGGAAGATAACTAGCTGACATAACTGCCTGTGCTCAAGTCACTATATCAAGACTTCCTGCTTAAACTAAACATAAAGCCCTTCCTTCACCCCCACCTCAGAAATTAGCAAGAATGACAATATCATTGCCTCTATCTCCCAAGCCATCCCTAAAGAGATAACTTTCACAGTGCTGGAAATGTCTATTAACTATGCCACCTCAGCAAAATTAGCATTGTAATAAGGAATAACAAATCTGATTCCATAATAGATTTGTAACTTTTGCTTTTACTTCTGTATTCTATTGCTTTTGCCACAATTTAATCACTCAAGAAATATTGCCTATAGCTTAGATAATACTTAATGAGCTATCTCCGGGAAACTTGACCCCAAGTTAAACTAAAATAACTTTTTTTAGCCTATGGGGAACATCCTGACCCAACCCCCCAGAGGATGACTGGTGGCATCTGAGTCTGACATGGCTACTCTATTTTTACTTCGAAAGGTATTTATCTTCTCAATGGCCAAGAAGATATCACATTAACGATTTTATTTTATTTTATTTTTTGATGAGATGATGTAAGAATTTTCTTTTATAAAAATCCTTACCGACTTATGAAACCATTTTGCCTTCAGCCCCTGCCTCAGCCAGAGGTTTCATTTTTAACTGAATATTTACAAATCTAGAAGCTTGTGAAGGGAGTGGGGTGGGGTGGAAATAGTGGCTTCTTCTTTTCCAGGGATTTATTTAATGGGAATGTGTTCAAGGCAAGAGCAAATTCAGAAGGATATTGGCATCGTGATCCAGAAGTCCAGAGCCGAGAAGGACTGTCTGTTTGCAGATTTCAGATACTCAGACTCCACTTTTACTTTCACTTATATTGGCAGCACCAACTCTATTGTCTGCAAAAAGATCACCACACAAAAAACATATAAAAATGAAAAGACAGAGAATTATAACTCAGATAAGGGAGAAAAAAAAAAAAAAAAAAAAACAGAAAAACAGCTAAGTGATTAGGAGATTCTCAGCCCCCAGGGAAAAGACTTTAGAATGCTGATGCTGAAGATGATGCAAGACATTGGAAATAAATTGGAAGCAAAGATGGATAACTTACAGGAAACACTGACCAAAGAGATACAAGATATAAAACTTAAGCAAGAAGAGATGCAAAATACAATAACTGAAATAAAAAATTCATTAGAAGCAGCCAACAGCAGAATGGAGGAGGCAGAAGAACAAATAAGCAAGGTGTAGGACAGATTAGAGAATTATGGAGGAGGAATAGAAAAGAGAAAAAAAGATTGAAAACAAATGAAGAGAGTCTCAGAGAAATCTGGGACAATGTTAAACACCCCAACATCTGTATTATAGGGGTACCAGAAGGAGAAAAGGAAGAGAAAGGGACAGAAGAAAATATTTGAAGAGATAATAGCTAAAAACTTCCCTAACGTGGGAAAGGAACCACTCACTCAAAGCCAAGAAGCACAACGAGTAACAGATAAAATAAACCCAAGGAAGGATACCCTGAGACACATATTAATCAAATTGAACAATTAAATACAAAGAGAAAATATTGAAAGCAGCTATGGAAAAGAAACAAATAACATACAAGGGAACCCTGATAAGGTTATTGGCATATTTTTCAGCAGAAACTCTGTAGACCAGAAGGGAGTGGCATGATATACTCAACGTGATGAAAGAAAAAAACCTCCAACCAAGATTACTTTACCCAGCAAGGCTGTCATTCAGATTTGAAGAAGAAATCAAAAGCTTCACAGATAAGCAAAAGCTAAGAGAATTCAGCAACATGAAACCAGCTTTACAACAAACACTAAAGGAACTTCTCTAGGCAGAAAAGAAAAGGCTGCAACCAGAAACAAAAATACAACAAATAACAAGGCTCACCAGTAAAAGTATATATAGAGTAAACATACAAAATCATCCATGCACAACTATGCCACCAAAATCAGAAATCATGAGAAGATGAGGGTACAAATGCAGCACACTGGAGACCAACAATTTAAAACAATGTCATATATATAGAGACTCATATCAAAACTTCAGGATAACTGCAAATCAAAAATCTATAATTGACACACAAACAAATAAGAAAAATCAACTCAAATACTATACTAAATATAGTCATCAAACCAAAAGAGGAGAGAACAAGAAAAGAAGGGAAGAAAAAAAGCAACAAAAACAAATCCAAAGCAATTAATAAAACAGCAATAAGAATATACTTATCAATAATTACCTTAAATGTTAATGGACTAATCGCCCCAATCAAAAGATATGGACTGGCTGAATGGACACAAAATTAAGACCCATATATATGCTGACTTCAAGAGAACCGTTTCACTTCTAGCGACATGAAGAATATTTTAAGGGACAAGGAAGATCACTATATAATGATCAAAGGATCAACCCAAGAAGAAGATATAAAAATTTTAAATGTCTATGCACCCAACATAGGTTCACCACAATATATAAGGCAACTGCTAACAACCTTAAAAGGACAAATTGACAATAACACAATCATAGTGGGGGACTTTAACACCCCACTCACAGCCATGGACAGATCATCCAGACAGAAAATCAATAAGGAAACACAGGACCTGAATGATGCATTAAACCAGATGGACTTAATAGATATTTTTAGGACATTCTATCCAAAAGCAACAGAATACACATTCTTCTCAAGTGCACATGGAATATTCTCTAAGATTGATCACATCCTGGGCTACAAATCAAACTTCAGTAACTCTAGGAAAATTGAAATCATATCGAGTATCTTTTCCGACCACAACACTATATGACTAGAAATCAACAACAGGAAAATAACTGCAAAAAACACGAACACGTGGACACTCAACAACATGCTACTAAACAACCAATGGATCACTGAAGAAATCAAGGAGGAAATTAAAAAATACCTAGCAGCAAATGACAACAAAGATATGATACTCTAAAACTTATGGTATGCAGCAAAAGCCATTCTAAGAGGAAAGTTTATGACAATACAAGCACACCTCAGGAAACAAGAAAAAACTCAAAGGAACAAGCTAACTTTACATCTAAAGCAGCTCAAGAGACAAGAACAGATGAGACCTAAAGTCAGTAGAAGGAAAGAAATCACAAAGATCAGAGTAGAAATCAATGAAACAGAAATGAAGAAAACCATAGAAAAGATCAATGAAATGAAAAGCTGGTTCTTTGGAAAGATCAACAAAATTGATAAACCATTAGCCAGATTTATCAAGCAAAAAAGAGAGAGGACTCAAATCAATAAAATTAGAAATGAAAAATGAGGAGTAACAACGGACATCACAGAAATACAAAGGATCATAAGAGACTACTATATGCAACTATAAGCCAATAAAATGGAAAACCTGGAAGAAATGGACAAATTCTTAGAAAAGTACAGTCTTCCAAGACTAAACCAAAATGAAATAGAAAAGACAAATGGACCAATCACAAGCACTGAAATTGAAACTGTGATTAAAAAACTTCCAACAAACAAAAGTCCAGGACCAGATGGCTTCACAGGTGAATTCTATCAAACGTTTAGAGAAGAGCTAATACCTATCTTTCTGAAACTATTCCAAAAAATTGCAGAGGAGGGGACATTGCTAAACTTATTTGATGAGGCCACCATCACCCTGATACCAAAACCAGACAAAGATACAACAAAAAAAGAAAATCACAGGCCAATTTCACTGATGAACATAGATGCAAAAATCCTCAATAAAATACTAGCACACTGAAACCAGCAATACATTAAAAGGATTGCACATCATGATCAAGTGGGATTTATCCCAGGGATGCAAGGGTTCTTCAATATCCACAAATCAGGAAGCATGATACATCACATTAACAAACTGAAGAATAAAAACCATGTGATCGTCTCAATAGACACAGAAAACGCCTTTGACAAAATCCAACACCCATTTCTGATAAATACCCTTCAGAAAGTAGGCACAGAACTTGCCTCAACATAATCAAGGCCATATATGACAAACCCACAGCTAACATCATTCTGAATGGTGAAAAGCTGAAAGAATTCCCACTGAGATCAGGAACAAGACAAGGATGTCTGCTTTCACCACTACTATTCAACATAATTTTGGAAGTCCTAGCCATAGCAATCAGAGAAGTAAAATAGATAAAAGGAATCCAAATTGGAAAGGAAGTAGTAAAACTATCACTAATTGCAGAAGACATGATACTATACCTGAGAATCCTAAAGACTCTACCAGCAAACTCTTAGAGCTCATCAATGAATTCGGCAAAGTCATAGGATACTAAATTAATACACATAAATAGACCACATTTCTATATATTACCAATGGAAGATCAAAAACAGATATTAGGGAAGCAATCCCATTTACCATTGCATCCAAAAGAATAAAATACCTAGGAGTAAACCTACCACAAGAAACAAAAAACCTGTACTCTGAAAACTATAAGCTGCTGATGAAAGAAATAGAAGATGACACAAATAGATGGAAAGACATACCATGCTCTTGGATCAGGAGAGTCAGTATTATCAAAATGACTATACTACCCAAGGCAATCTACAGATTCAATGCAATCCCTATCAAATTACCAAGGACATTTTTCACAGAACTCAAACAAAATATTTTAAAGTTTGTTTGGAAGCACAGAAGACCCAGAATAGCTAAAGGCATCCTGAAAAAAAAAACAGATGGAGCTGGAGGAATCAGTCTCTGGGACTTCAGACTATACTACAAAGCAACAGTCATCGAAGCTATTTGGTACTGGCACAAAGACAGAAATATAGATCAGTGAAACAGGATAGAAAGTCCAGAATTAAACCCACAGACCTACAGTCAACTAATCTATGACAAAGGAAGAAGAATATACAATGGAGAAAAGACAGTCCCTTCAATAAGTAAGTGGCGCTGGGAAAACTGGACAGCCACATGGAAAAGAATGAAATTAGAACACTCCCGAACACCATACACAAAAACAAACTCAAAATGGATAAAAGACCTAAATATAAGACTGGATACTATAAAACTCTTTGAGCAAAACAGGCCATACACCCTCTGACATAAACCATAGCAGTATCTTCTCAGATCCCCCTCCTAGACTAATGACAATATAGACAAAAATATATGGGACTTAAGTAAACTTAAAAGTTTCTGCACAGCAAAGGAAACCCTAAATAAAACAAAAAGACAACACATGAAAGGGAGAAAATATTTGCAAATGAATTGCATGACAAGGGGTTAATCTCCAAAATTTATAAACACCTCATATAGCTCAAAAACAAAAAAACAACCCCATCAAAAAATGGGCAGTAGATCTAAACAGACAGTTCTCCAAAGAAGACATATGGATGGCCAAAAAACACAGGAAAATATGTTCATCATTCACTATTAGAGACATGCAAATCAAAACCACTTTGAGGTACCATCTTACACCAGCCAGAATGGCCATCATCAAAAAGTCTACACACGATAAGTGCTGGAGAGGGTGTGAAGACAAAAGAACCCTATTACACTGTTGGTGGGACTGTAAATTGGTGCAACCGCTGTGGAAAACATTATGGAGATGCTTCAGAAAACTAAAAATTGAACTATCATTTGATCCAGCAATCCCACTCCTGGGCATCTATCCAGAGAAAAACCATGACTTGAAAAGATACAGGTACTGTAATGTTCATTGCAGCACTATTTGCTATAGCCAAGACATGGAAACAACGTAAATGTCCATTGACAGAGGATTGGATCAAGAAGACATGGTACATATAGACAAGGGAATATTACTCATCCATTAAAAGGAACAAAATACCAGCATTTTTAGCAACATGGATGGACCTAGAAATTATCATGTTAAGTGAAGTCAGCCATACAATGAGACACCAACATCAAATGCTTTCACTGACATGTGGAATCTGAAAAAAGGAGAGAAAGAACTTCTTTGTAGAACAGATACTGACTCACAGACTTTGAAAAACTTATGGTTTCCAAAGGAGACAGTTTGGGGAGTGGGGGGATGTGCTGTGGGTTGGGATGGAAATCGTATAAAATTGGATTGTGATAATCATTGTACAACTATATATGTAATAAATTCATTGAGTAATAATAAAAAAAAATCCTTACCTGAAAATATATAACTCTCTGGAGGTCTGTTCTGCTGCTTTTTCCCAGAATACAGAGTGCCTCATTTCTGATCTCTACTCCGAAATCATTTCAGTGAGTATTGAAAGTCAGTCCAATGATTTATTCATTTTAGTGGAAGATGACAAGTGCCAATTTCCAGCTGGCAGAGGCCCTTCATAGTAATAAATTTGACCATAATTTGGGGGGCCTCATATGTCCATTGGGTCCTACAGTGCTAGGAAAGTTTATTCCCAGGTCTGGTAGAGATTTCATTTATAGGCCACTCAGTGTATTATTAATGGACTAGGCCTTATTAACAGTAGCCAAGGAGTTCCGGTCGTGGCGCAGTGGTTAACAAATCCCACTAAGAAACATGAGGTTGCGGGTTCGATCCCTGGCCTTGCTCAGGGGGTCAACTATCTGGCGTTGCCATGTGCTGTGGTGTTGGTTGCAGATGTGGCTCGGATCCCGCATTGCTGTGGCTCTGACATAGACCGGTGGCTACAGCTCTGATTAGACCCCTAGCCTGGGAACCCCCATATGCCGTGGGAGCAGCCCAAGAAATGGCAAAAAGACAAAAAAAAAAAAAAACAGTAGCCAAAATTCTCTGGACTACCAGTCTTGTAAGTCTCTTATGGTCTAGGGAATGTTTCTTTTCGTTTTTTATTTTCATATCTAGAATTACACTATTATAATTATCTATTTCACAAGTGACTATATACCATTTTATAAGAGGAACAATCACATATTTGGTCATGTAATAAATAATGATTTTGTAAAATAAGCAAGACCAATAATAAAGCTAGCAGTGGTAGTAAAGTTATAAGTAAAAATTTAAGTCAAAATTTGTCATTATGTACAGCCCAGCATATCCCCAGATCCTCTAGTTTAATCTGTTTTACACCAATTCTTACCTTTAAGAGAAATTATTTATTGTTGTTGTCCATAAATCATTTAGCCCTATTTCCTAGTGTTACTAGTCTGGTCATCCTTTGGATATTCTAATTGTTCCTTTAGATTTAAAAGACCATAGCCTGGTGTTAATCTCCTGGTTGTAGATCATGAAGCATCATGTCATTATCCAAAGATTGACTATGAAGTTCAGCTTCATAAACAACAAAAAAGTGCCTTTAATAATTCAGTAAAGTTTAACAGTACAACATAATATCAAAGAACAATCTGAGAAGTGAGTCTAGTAAATATAGCCTTCAATTAACAAAACTGTAAATTAATGCTTAGTGAAACATAATGCTTTTTTTAAATTACCCTAATTTTTAACAAACACAATCAAATAAAGGCTAATTTGTTTTCAAAATAAGTCTAACCATTGACCATATCGTTTTTGTTTTGTTTTTTTTTTTTCTTTTTCCACATTGATTCTGGTGCAGTTTCTCAGTAGTAGTCTCAGGCTGAATTCCCAAAAGACCTCTCAAGGCCAAGAAAATCATACCAAAGTCCTACCATCAGATTTCCCATAGGTGGATATTTTTTATTTCTATAGTTTCCCCAAATAGTTTGAGATTCCTGTACAGGTCAGGAGACACACTTGCATTTACCTGATAAGGCTAAATGTATCCAACTTAGGGAGGGACCCAGCAGAGAAAAAACAAAAATGTTTTAACTCTAACCACAGTAGTAAATTACCAAATTGTTGTAAACGTAAGTAGCTTGAGAAGAAGGGATTCTCTATATCTGAGAAATAAAGATTAGAAGCCAGGAATATGTCAGATAAGAAGTCATAAAATATTATAATCATATTTATCATTTCATTTAATCCCAGGCAATTCATTTCTGTTCTGAGTTTAATCTTTCTATTAGTTTTATTGACCTTGCCTGATAATAGAGGATGATAATGACAGTGCTAATTCAAGAATACTGAAAAGTTTATGTTAAGGTTTGCATAAATTGTCCAGTGAAGTGGGTCACTTGATCAGGAGAGACTGTAAAAAGTGTGCCCCAAGTAGAAAATACATTTTTAACCATTTCATTTTTTTCTATTGTGAACGTTCCAGCCCTAAAGCCAAGGAAAGGTTTGACCCATCAAATATAAATAAGATTTTGCCAAGAAGCTGGGGCAAAACAAAGGGACATCATGGAATTCCCATAGCCTTGATTTTTTTCTTTTATAGCTATTGTTTACTTATTTTAAGGTCCCTGATTAAGGTCCCTGATTTAGGAGTAGACTATTATCATGATACAAAGATGTCAAAATGGTGAAACTTACAATGAGAGGTTAATTTATTTATAGAAGTGAAATGAACCATGTAACATTATCTACATGTACCATAATCTTTAGAGATTCTGTTGTCACCTTGTATTTGACAATATTCCTCCTGTAATTTGATCTAGCAAATAATTCCAGATAGTATAACATATTTCTCAGATGACTCAGGGGCCCACTGAAACACCTCAAAGCTAGCCAGACATCAGAAGAACTTATGGATGTGGATCTTTTAGCCGAGATAGATTCCAATGTGAGGGATTAGGGGATCCCCTTCCTTTTTGATTCCCAAGGAGCTTTTGTGTACATATGTAGTTGGGGAAGTCTCCTTGACTGCAAGAGTGATACATATAATCATCTTGTTTTTTTGCTCCAGCAGAACTCAGATCCTGCCATTAGCTTTCTTCTTGAAGTGTCAAAAGAAACAAGCTCCAATTTACTCAGTTTGACAAGATCCAGCTATTTTCAACCCAGGGCCCCATCTATTACCTATCTAAATATCACTTTATTTTTCTTGTTGCAAAATTTGCAAATGGGAGTTCTCATTATGGCTCAGCCGTAATGAACCTGACTAGGATCCATGAGGATGCAGGCTCGATTCTTGGCCTTGCTCAGTGGATTAAGGATCCAGCATTGCTGTGAGCTGTGGTGTAGGATGCAGATGTAACTTGGATCCTACACTGCTGAGGCTGTGGCATAGGCCCAGCTACAGCTCTAATTTAATCGCTAGCCTGGGAACTTCCATATGCCACTGGTGCAGCACTAAAAAGACAAAAAAAAGTTTGAAACAGATATAAGAAAATTTTATTTAATGTCTATTAACCTTAAGTGCAGTAAAAGTATTATACTTAATGCTGATGACTCTAAAGACATGTCTATATTAATTAGATCAACAAACTTAAACTAAGCTTAATACCAGATATTAACTTAACATTGAGTATTCCCTTGTTCTCAGGAATTTTTTTTTTCAGTTTCAAGAAACACAGATGGATTAGATAAACTCCCAAGAGCTCAGGTAGATCATTTACATCTCAAAAGCCACAGGGAGAGAAATGCAAATTCTTCCTCTAACTGCTTATACAAAACCCAGCCATCCTGAGCTATTTTCAGGAATTTCTTCTTTTTCCAGTCCCTACGTGTCTGTTTAAGTTTAAGTAAACATAATAATAATGGACAATAATACATATTATCTGCTTACATTTGAATTACCTACTTTCAGCAAAACCAAGAGGAAAGAAAGGGATTTGGACTCAAGTATGGAGACACTCATTCACATACACACATATACCCCAAAGATAAAAGCAATTGCAAAAGACCTACTTTGATATACTATCAAATCTAATAAGGGCTGTTGTTCTCCAGATCTCAGAGAGTATTGAGGCATTTTTTTTTATTATTTATAGAAGCATAGCTAAAGATCTCCCAGTTTTTCAAAATTACCCCAAGAACTATAAGATAGAACAGAGCTCCGATCCTATATACTTAATTATTCATGGCCAGTGTTATCAAATATGAAGCATACAGCAATCCAATTCAGTCTCCTGGGGTCGCAGTTCCCTAGCCCCCAAAAGGAAGATTACCAACGAATGCCTGGCCAGTCCAGAAGAGGAGAACCCCCATTAGAGATGAAGCTGAATGAATGACCAAAGCTGTCCAAAAGGGAAAATTCCAACAAATGCTTCACTGCAGGTGAAACAAATGAAATAGGGAAGAATGACCTGTTGTCATATGCAAGCTATATTATTCACCAAGGATGTCACAACTGGCCAATTCAAACATACATACAGACAAGAAACGTAAGGTCCCCAAAACAAAGGATCACATGAGATGTAGTCCAGAAATTCCAATTTCATTTCCACATAGAGGCCTCAGTGAGGTATGGTTCCTGAAAGAGTATGGACCACAAGTTGCTCACCCTAAAATGATACCAAAAAAAACCACAAAATAACAAATAAGCTACAATTGCACAGACAGAAATTCAGAGGAGGTATAGTTTAAAATTCAACTTCCATTCCCAGACAGAGGCCTCCAAACAGACTGGCCCACCTCTTAAAAGAAAACAGACTGTGTGTTTCACTTCCCATGAGGGTATGAGTTCAAATGATGTGGAGAGAATTCCCAGGATATGCCAGTTGGAGCTACTCATAGCCAGTGACACTGAATGTGGACCATAGCCCCTGACATTTCTTGGATCCAAGCAGCCTCAAGCCGTGGTCAGCTGATTATCTGTCAGGAATAGTCCCTCTGAGATCCCTGGAGTTAAATGAACTTTAAGATTTCTGAAGCAAAATGAAATCCAGAAGCTACTGAGGGCTCAGGGAAGGGGATACCCTTGGCTGGGTTCCAGCTGTCATGGGCATGGACTCCTAACTGGCTTGCCAAAATTGTCAGCACAACTTTGTGTTCCCAACACACAGTGAGGACAAACAAACTGAAATGTTGGAATTTGGAACAGAGATATGTTTATTGCAGGGCCATTCAAAGAGATGGGTGGTTCTTTGCCCACCAAATCCCAAAATTTCCTGAAGGGTTTTGGCAAAGCATTTTAAAAGCCAGATTAGGAAGAGGGATTGCAGGGTGTGTAATTAGATCAAGTACAATTCTGATTGGCTGAGGCTGAGATAACAGTGTCATGGGGTTAACATTATCAGTTCTTAGGCTCCAAGAGGCCTAAGGGCTATGTGTTTATGATCATTAAGTAGATAATATCTTCCATTTGGTGCTCTTTTTTTTCTTCACATTGGTAAAACTACTCAGATACTATTATCTATGTATTTGAGCTAAAACAGAGGATATAGAAGAAAGTTCTATCCTAGGAAGACCTCATAGGTTCCTGCTCATATACAGCATTACTTCCAATAGTATTTTTTCTCTCATGGTTTTCATTCTCCTTGTGCCTACGAATGCCTAGATGCCTGATGCATAACTTGGCAATTCTTCTTAAGTTATCTAACTGAACCCCTGTCTGTTCACAGATAGACTGAGACACCTCATTGGTTAAATCCCCCACATCTGCACCATCAAGTTGAAAAGGCCTGCTGAGAAATGTTTATAAGCCAAGATTTGCTTCCTTTGGCAGGTTCATATTTCCCTGATTAGTAGTAATATAAATGGTGCTTTGATTTAGCATTTCTCTTTAACACTTGAAAGTATTTCAGGGTCTGCTTCTAAACCAAATGTTGCCCAAGACAAAAACATTAGACTTTTTGGTCTATGCTTTTCTTGATAGAATACTGTTTGATCATCTTTTAGATGAGCAGAGAGATGTTTGTGTTTTGACCAACACCACTTGTTACATATGGATTAATATGTCTGGGTAAGTTTAAAAAAAGATACATAAAATGACTGAGCATGCCACTTGGCTTAAGAATGCAACTTGCTATTTGTGCTCTTTATTATTATTATTATCATTATTATTATTATTATTATTATTTTGATTGTAAATCATTTGGGTCTTTGGAATCACGACTCCAATGGCAGTCCGGATACTGAAAAATAGCCTGCTTTCAATAATTGTGGTAGACCCCATGGTGTTATGGGTTCTCTCAAGAGCTTTAATTCTTTTCATAGCTGCTCACCACCAAGTGAATCATCTCCTTAAGAAAGGAATAAACAAAAAACCCACACACATATAAAAATTAATTAATATGCAATAACTGTTGAGCAGTAGCTGGAAATAATGATAATGACATAAATTTTAATCCCACTCCTAAACTACACTGAGATTCTGATCAAAAGGGGGAATAGTTTAAAAAGAGAAAGAAGGGAGTTCCAGTTGTGACTCAGTGGTAACAAATCTGACTAGTATCCGTGATGAGACAGGTTTGATCTTTGGCTTTGCTAAGAGGGTTAAGTATCTGGCACTGTCCTGAATTATAGCGTAGGTCAAAGTCATGGTTCAGATCCTGTGTTACTGTGGCTGTGGCATAGGCCAGCAGCTGCAGCTCAGAATCAACCACTAGCCTGTGAACTTCCCTATGTTGTAGGTATGGCCCTGAAAGAAAAGAAAGAAAAAGAAAGAAAGAAAGGAAGGAAGGAAGGAAGGAAGGAAGGAAGGAAGGAAGGAAGAAAGAAAGAAAGAAAGAAAGAAAGAAAGAAAGAAAGAAAGAAAGAAAGAAAGAAAGAAAGAAAGAAAGAAAGAAAGAAAGAAAGAAAAGAAACGAATGGAGGGAGGGAGGAAAGAAAGAAAGAGAAAGAAAGCAAACCCCAAATGGAGTCACTCATGGTAAGCCAATGTCATCAAATTGACTTAATGCTTAACCTAATTGCAGTTTCAAACTTTCCAAGGAATGTAATCTTAAACAATTCCTCTGGAATTATCTGGTCATTACTAATGAGATAATCTGCCTGATAGACCCCCCCCTCCCCAAAAGCGTGGTCATATTTTCTGAAACAATTTACACTCTGCTGAGATAAATTACTTGCACTGATTTTTTTCTGCTTATAACATTCCATTTTATACAGTTTCTTGGAGCTTCTTTCTACCTTATAAGTGGAATTCTGCTCAATTCATGTAATGTTGAGTAAAGCAAATTCAGTCTTCTAGTTTACTCAGTTCACTTTTGATTTTTTACAGTCTAAACTGGCATTTGCTACCTTACTCTATCAGCCAAAATTCTATATTTAAAGCAATTAAAAAAATGTATGAACAATACAATGATTTTTTTTTTTTCCTTTTTTGGCAGCCACCATGGCACATGGATATTCCCTGGTCAGGGATCAATTCTGAGTTAGAGTTGTGACTGACAGCACAGCTCCAGGAACACCGGATCCTTAACCCACTGCTCCTCCACAGAGACAAGCCGGATAATTAACCCACTGAACCACAGAGGGAACTCTGAGAAAATAAATATATTTAAAGTGATTTATTGGTCCACAACATCTTCATGAACACAAAAGAATATGATGTAATGTATGTATAATGTAATAGATGAATGACATGAGCAATAGCCAAAGTGCACCTGAAAATAAATATGAAGACAAACTAGAAAAAGAGCAGATAAATAGTATTATCTGCCAACCCAGGACTATCCAATCAGAGACTTCATGTCAATACGTGTGGCTTTGAGGAATTGCTGGAAAAAGACCAGCTTGAGAATTAGGTCCAGGAAGAAATTGAGCATGTGGCTGGTGACCAGAGGCAAACATATTAGAAAAAAATGGGAATGTAAAAATAAGTAAATCACTATCCTGTAAGATGAGGCATTTGATGATAAACTTAAGTGCTATTTGAGAAGCAGCATACATAAACCACTGAGAGCCAACAAGACAAAGACTCTAATGTCCAGCTTAGGTGGGATATAGATGGTAGCAGTCTAAGTAAAATATCTCTAAGGAGAGATTATCAAAGAGATCACCAACCAATCTGCAGTAGTCATTCTCATTTTTCAGTCTTTCTTTGCCCTAAATGTAGAGAGGGCAGTTTATGAACCAGCAATTGGTGAGCCAGCCCAAAATAACACATAAATGAACCTTAGTTCATTTCATATGGGAAAAAAGTATCCCAGTATCCATGAGGGAAATCACAAGTTCTCCAACTTCTCTGTGATGAAGGGTAACCCATTATCAGATGCTTGCGGAAGCCTGAATCAATACGGGGAGACCCCCATAGGCAAGTTTTTTTTTTTTTTTCCCTTCCTCTAATTGTTGTATAGCATACTGTTGCATAGAAGAGAAATGAATGGGTCTCACAGTATGCTAGCCTCTAATGTGGACAGTGTTGCTACCCACTGTTGCCCAATCAGAGCCTGAATGTTCAGTTAGAAAACTGAAAGGACTGAGGTTAGAGTTGGATTTGCAGTTGTCCACTACTCTGCTAATTTCTGGGCTGACAGACAAGATAGGAGAGGAGCAAAAAAAATTGGAAATTTTAGCATACCATTTTGTAAATCTAGGAGGGCTCAAGCTGCCACAGATTAAAATCCAAGCACTTGGCACAATGCCTGATTAGGACTCTAAGATATAAAAATCCATGAGATAATGAAGAGAGTAAAATGAAGTATATTGTGGTAATTAAAATTAAAATAGATGAATGGAATGCCCCATGCAATTTGATCTCTAATACAAGGGACATATTTAAGAGTAATTACACTAGAATTTTAGTAATAGAGAAATATTCCTTAAAACTACTAGGAGACAACTTATATTCTGTCTCTATCCCTTAAAATTATAAATCTTTTCTACACACAATTGCTTGAGACAGGAAAAAAAAAAAAAAGTGGGCAAAAGGCTTTTTAAAATACAGATAACTATAGAGGTTTCTTGCCAAAAATATAGTCCACGTTTTCAATAAAATTTCTTGTCAAGGGCTAAAGTTCTGGAATGAGGTCTATGGGACTTCTGTGTGTGTCATTATATGTGTTTATAGATATGAATTATGTATATAAGATTTTTTCTAATTTTGGAGGGTATTGACAAATTAAATTTTCAAAGAACCTGGGAGTTCCAATTGTGGCACAGAGGAAACGAATCTGACTAGGAACCATGAGGTTGCTAGTTTTATCCCTGGCCTTGCTCAGTGGTTAAGGATCCGGCGTTGCTGTGAGCTGTTGCATAGGTCACAGATGCAGCTCAGATCTGGAGTTGCTGTGGCTCTGGTGTAGGCTAGCAGCTATAGCTCCAATTAGATCCCCCTAGCCTGGGAACTTCCATATGCCACGGGCATGGCCCTAAAAAAGACCAAAAAAAAAAAAATTAAAAGAACCTAATTTAATGGGCTTAAAAATAAATTTTAATGTCAGTAATGTACCTATATAAAATTAAAACAGTTTCCTGTGATCTGGTAAAATGACAGTTTTCTTGGACTATTGATCTATTCTTGACAAGATTATGACAACTTTTTCTTTAACTTTTAGGTGGCTTTTTGCTTTCTTATCCATTATCCTATTTATATGATCAAAAAATGTATGTTATTTTTAACAGTCTTAGATAATGATCTGTGTTGATTCTTGTACCCACAGTGCATATGCCTTTTACATTTCCTTATTGCCAATCCAGGGCCATAAATCTTTTTTTTTTTTTAATTTTAGGGCTGGATTTTCTTAAATGTTTCTTAGGTCTACATTGTCTAGATTATAGTTCATGCCCCATATTTCCTTAATGATGTTCTATGCCTTTTGATTGGAGAATGTCATACATTTTTACTTAGAGTAATTATTGATAGGCAAAGACTTACCATACCATCTTGTTCATTGTTTTCTGGCTGTTTTGTAGTTTCCTTGATCCTATATTTCACTTTTTCTTACTCTCTTTGTGACTTAACTGTAATTCCCTTGTGGCATACTTTGTTTCCCTTCTTTTTATTGTTTGTGAGTGTTTTGTTGGCTTATGTTTATTGGTTGCTGTATAGTTCTCATAAAACATTTATAATAGTCTGTTTAATCTGCTAACAACATTAATTTGATCACATTAAGAAGCCTTATCCTTTTACTTTCACACTTTTATGTTTTTAATGACATAAATTACCTGTTCTTTATTATGTGTAAAATAAAAAATTATTTTAACTATAATTATTTTAAATATTTTGTTTTTATACTATAATATATATGCTCTAAACTGTACTTTGTATACCTTATACTATATTTAAGCAATAACAAATAATCTCATTACAGTTTTATTCTGAATTTGACTATATACTTATTTTTAACATTTTATATTTTCATGTTACTAATTAATATCTTTTTACCTCAGCTTGATGAACTTGTAGTAAGCTTTGTAAGATTTATTTACTAGTGATGAATTAACTAAGTATTTGTTCAAGATTTTTTTTTTTTTTAATCTTACCTTCACTTCTGAAAATCAGCTTTGTGGGAAAAGTACACTTTCAAGGCAGCTTTTTATTTCAGCACCTTTATGCTCACTGAATTTTGGAGACCAAATTTTGAACAAAGTGAGATTGCCACCAAGAGATTAAAAAGTATTAAAAAGTGCTGACAAAAATGGATATGATATTATAATAATTGATCTAAAAATATAACCGAAGTTTTCAACAGCAGACTAAAATAAGCACCAAAAGAAAGACTAGGAAACTGTGAGAAAGGTCATTGAAAATTATTTGGTCAGGAAACAAAAAGAAGAATGAAAAACAGTAAAGATAGCTCAAGAGACTTATAGAAAGCAGTGAATGTTCCAATCTACAAAGTATGGGAGTTTCAGAAGGAAGATAGAGGCAGAAATTGCACAGAAATCTTATCCAAAAATAATGTATAAACATTTTTTCCAATCTTGGAGTGGAAATATGCATACAAATCTAGGAAATGTGAAGACATCTCTATAAGAGAAATAGAAATAGAAAAAAGTCTGAACGTACATGCAAGTTGTAAGGACATTGAAATATCAAGAAAAAGCCTTCCAACAACAACAAAAATGTCAAAGACAAGATGGCTTCCCTGGTACTTGATATCAAATACTCAAAGAAATAATATCAGTCCTTCTCAAATTCTTCCCAAAAGTTAAGAGGAGAAAACATTGACATACTTATTTTATTAGGCTCATGCCAAAGTCAGAAAATGATACCACAGAAAAGAAAAGTAGAGGTCAATATCCCTTATAAACAAAGATGCAAAAATTTTCAACAACATACTAGAAATTGATATCAACTTGATATTTAAATGATTTACACCATGAAAATATAGAATTTATCCTTGAGATTTGAGAATTGGTTAACATACAAAAAATCAATTAATGTGATATATCACATTAAGAGAATAAACCATAAAAATCACTTGATCTAAATAGGTACAAAAAAAAAGCATTTGAAAAATTCAATATTTTTTGATAACAGACATTCTCAACAACTAGGATTAGAAGGATTTATCTCAATAAATTAAATGCCATATATGACAATCCCACAACTAGCATCAGTCTTGAGCTTTTGACTGAGATCAGGAACAAGGTAGAGATGTTCTGTTTCACCGCATCTATAAAAGTTTTTAGCCAGAACAATAAAGCAAGAAAAATGAATTAAAAATTATCCAAATTAGGATCAAAGAAGTATAATTTTGTCTGTGTGCAGATGACATAATCTTGTATGTAGAAACCTGAGAGACACCTTCAAAAACCTGATAAAATTAACAAATGAAATATGTAAATTTGTAGGATACAAAAATCATAAAAATTTTATGATTTATATATACAAATAATAAATTGCCTAAAAATATATTGGGAAAATGTTTTATTTACAATTGTATAAAAAATTAAATTCTTTGGAAAAAATTTCCCGAAGGAAGTGAAAGCCTTCAAAACCTTAAAAGTAAAAAAGATGAAAATAAATAAAAAGATCTTAGAGTTTAATGATTAGAAGACATATTTTTAATATGTTTTCACTACTCAAATCTATCTGCAAGTTCAAGGCAATCCCCCCAAAAATTCTAATATCATTTCTTATAGAAATGAAAAATAATGAATAAAAATAATTCTGAAATTCATATAGAACTTACAAAAAAAGTTAACATAGCCAGAACAATCTAGAAAAATAGAACGAAGCATCATTTCCTTATTTCAAAATATATTTACAAAGTTAGAATAATTAAAACATTATGGGAGTTCTCGGAGTTCCCGTCATGGCTCAGTGGTTAACGAATCTGACTAGGAACCATAAGGTTGCAGGTTCGATCCCTGGCCTTGCTTAGTGGGTTAAGGATCTGGTGTTGCTGTGAGCTGTGGTATAGGTCGCAGAGGCAGCTCTGATCCTGTGTTGCTGTGGCACTGGTGTAGGCCGGCAGCTACAGCTCTGATTGGACCCCTAGCCTGTGAACCTCCATATGCCACAAGAGTGACCCTAGAAAAGGCAAAAAGACAAAAAAAAAAAAAAAATTACGGGAGTTCCCAAGTGACATAGTCACTGATGTGGTTGGGGTTCATTCTCTGGCCTGGGAAATTCAGCATGACATGGGTGCAGCCAAAAGTAAACAATCAAACCAAACCAAACAAAAACATTGTGGTACTAGAACAAAGGCAGACACATTGACCAGCAGAATGGAAAAGAGAGCAGTACATAAATCCATAAGTATAAGGTCAACTAATATTCTACAAAGTACCAAGCATACACAGTGAGGAAGTGATGGCCTTCTCAATAAATTATTTTGAGCATATTGCATATCTACATCTAAAAGAATGAAAGTGGGAGTTCCCGTCATGGCGCAGTGGTTAACGAATCCGACTAAGAACCATGAGGTTGCGGGTTCGGTCCCTGCCCTTGCTCAGTGGGTTAATGATCCGGCGTTGCCGTGAGCTGTGGTGTAGGTTGCAGACGCGGCTCGGATCCCGCGTTGCTGTGGCTCTGGCGTAGGCCGGTGGCTACAGCTCCGATTGGACCCCTAGCCTGGGAACCCCCATATGCCGCGGAAGCGGCCCAAGAAATAGCAACAACAACAACAAAAAAAAAGACAAAAAAAAAAAAAAAAATAAAAAATAAAAGAATGAAAGTGACCCCTCAGCTTACACCATACACATGTATTACCTAACTATGAGTAAATGACTTAAACATAATACCTCAAACCGTAAAAGTCCTAAAAGAAAATCTTCTTGACATTGGTATTAGCAAAGATTTCATGGATATGACTCCAGAAATATAGGAAACAGAAGAAAAATTGGTAAGTGGGACTCATGTTAATGCACATCAAAACTACAGTGAGTTATCACCTTATACTTTGCACTTTGTTAGGAAGGCTATTATTTAAAGAAAAATTGTGCTATGGGAAACAGTATGGAAAATTAAAAATAAACTAATGTGTGATCAGGCAAACTCACTTCAGAGTATTGCTCCAAGAGAATGGAAATCAGGATCTCTAGGCACTATATCACCTACATGTTCCCCCCTACTCTGTTTACAGTATCGAAAATATGAAAAATGAAATGTGCATCAATGGATGAAAAGATAAAGAAAATGCAGTATTCTCATGCAATGAAATGATTTCAGTCATTAAAAACAAAAATATCTGAGGACGGGATTAAGATGGCAGAATAGAAGGACTGGAGCTCAACTTCTCCCTAAAAACAACAAAATTCACAACTAAAGACTGAGCAATCTCCACCCAAATGGACCAGAAACCCATACCCTACTCCAGAAGAAAAAGAGGAGGCCACATCCACAGGTAGGATGGGTGATTTCGTGATATAAACAACCCCATACCTCCTGGATGGGAAGCTCCACAGACTGAAAACTAACTGGCTCACAGAGACTCACCTACAGGAGTGAGAGTTCTGAGTCCCACATCAAACTCTCACATGCTGGGATCTGGCACTGGGAGAAAGAGCCTCTGGAGCATCTGGCATTGAAGGCCAGTGGGGCTTGTGTGCAGGAGCTCCACAGGACTGGGGGAAACGGAGACCCCATTCTTAAAAGGCGCACACAGACTTTCACGTGCACTAGGTCCCAGGGCAGAGCGAGGTCTCCACAGTAACCTAGGTCAAACCTGACTGCAGTTCTTGGAGGACATCATGGGAAAACAGGGGTGAATGTGGCTTGTTGTGAGGGAAGGACATTGAAGGCAAAACTCTCGGGAATATTCAGCAGTTTCCTTTCTCTGGAGGTGGCCATTTTGGGAAAATCTGGCCCCACCTGTCTGTCAGTGCTGAGAAGCCCCAGGGCAAACAACAATCCAGGTGGGATCACAGCCCCACCCCTCAGTAAACAGGCTACCTAAAGAGCCTCAGGAACACAGCTGCCTCTAATCCCATTCAGAGACTAAGCCCCACCCACCAGAGGGATTAGAATCAGCTCCACCTACCAGTGGGCAGGCATCAGCAAACCCCCCATACCGACTTCAGCTACAAGGGGGGCAGACACCAGAAGTAAGAGAGGCTACAGCTCTCTATAAAAAAAAGGTCACCACACCAAAAACCTCTAAAAATGAAAAGACAGAGAACTATAACTCAGATGAGGGAGAAAGGAAAAACCCCAGAAAATCAGCTAAGCAATGAGGAGATTCTCAGCCTCCAGGAAAAAGACTTTAGACTGTTGATGCTGAAGATGATGCAAGACATCAGAAATAAACTGGAGGCAAAGATGGATAACTTACAGGAAACACTGACCAAAGAGATACAAGATATAAAACTTAAACAAGAAGAGATGCAAAATACAATAACAAATAAAAAACTCACTAGAAGCAGCCAACAGCAGAATACAGGAGGCAGAAGAACAAATAAGCGAGGTGGAGGACAGATTAGAAGAAATTACGGATTCAGAACAGAAAAGAGAAAAAAGATTGGAAAAAAAATGAAGAGAGTCTCAGGGAACTCTGGGACAATGTTAAATGCACCAACATCCGTATTATAGGGGTGTCAGAAGGAGAAGAGAGAGAAAAGGGGACAGAAAAAATATTCCAAGAGATAATAGCCGAAAACTTCCCTAACATGGGAAAGGAACCACTCAAATCCAGGAAGCGCAACGAGTACCATACAAAATAAACCCAAGGAGGAACACCCCAAAACACATATTAGTCAAACTGAGTAAAATTAAAGACAAAGAGAAAAATCTTGAGAGCAGCTAGGGAAAAGAAACAAGTAACACACAAGGGAATCCCAATAAGGTTATCAGCAGATTTTCAGGAGAAACTCTGCAGGCCAGAAGGGAGTGGCATGATATACTTAACGTGATGAAAGGAAAAAACCTCCAACAAAGATTACTCTACCCAGTAAGGCTCTCATTCAGATATGAAGAAGAAATCAAAACCTTCACAGATAAGGAAAAACTGAGAGAATTCAGCAACACTAAACCAGCCTTACAACAAATTCTAAAGGAACTTCTCTAGGCAGAAAAGAACAAGAGAAGAAGGAAAGAAAAAAGAGCAACAAAAACAAATCCAAAGCAATTAATAAAATGGCATTAAGAACATACATATCAATAATTACCTTAAATGTTAATGGACTAAACACCCCAAGCAAAAGACAAAGACTGGCTGAATGGATACAAAAACAAGACCCATATATATGCTGACTTCAAGAGACCCAATTCACTTCTAGGGACACATACAAATTGAAAGTGAGAGGATGGAAGAACATATTTCATGCAAATGGGGATCAAATGAAAGCTGGAGAAGCAATACTCATATCAGACAAAATAGACTTTAAAATGAAAAATATTTTAAGAGACAAGGAAAGACATTACATAATGATCAAAGGATCAATCCAAGAAGAAGATATAAAAATTTTAAATGTCTGTGCACCCAACATAGGTTCACCACAATATATAAGGCAACTGCTAACAACCTTAAAAGGACAAATCGACAATAACACAGTCATAGTTGGGGATTTTAACACCCCACTTACAGCCATGGACAGATCAACCAGACAGAAAATCAATAAGGAAACACATGACCTGAATGATGCATTAAACCAGATGGACTTAATAGATATTTATAGAACATTCCATCCCAACAGAATACACATTCTTCTCAAGTGCACATGGAACATTCTCTAAGATGGATCACATCCTGGTCTACAAATACAACCTCAGTAACTTTAAGAAAATTGAATTCATATCAAGCATCTTTTCCGACCACAATGCTATACAACTGGAAATAAACAACAGGAAAAAAAAACTGCAAAAAACACAAACATGTGGATACTTCACAACATGCTACTAAACAACCAATGGATCACTGAAGAAATCAAAGAGGAAATTAAAAAATACCTAGCAGAAAATGACAATGAAGATACTACACTCCAAAACCTATGGGATGCAGCAAAGCAATTCTAAGGAAAGCTTATAGCAATACAAGCCCACCTCAGGAAACAAGAAAAAGCTCAAATAAACAAGCTAACATCACATCTAAAGCAGCTCGAGAGAGAAGATCAGGCAAGACCTAAAGTTAGTAGAAGGAAAGAAATCATAAAGATCCAAGCAAAAATAAATGAAATAGAAATAAAGAAAACCATAGAAAAGATCAATGAAATGAAAAGCTGGTTCTTTGAAAAAATCAACAAAATTGATAAACCCCTAGCCAGACGTATCAAGCAAAAAAGAGAGAGGACTCTAATCAATAAAATTAGAAATGAAAAAGGAGAAGTAACAATGGACATCACAGAAATACAAAGGGTCATAAGAGACTACTATATGCAACTATATGCCAATAAAATGGAAAACCTGGAAGAAATGGACAAATTCTTAGAAAAGTACAATCTTCCAAGACTAAACCAAAATGAAATAGAAAAGACAAATGGATCCATCACAAGCACTGAAATTGAAACTGATTAAAAATCTTCCAACAAACAAAAAAACAGATGGCTTCACAGGCGAGTTATATCAAACATTTAGAGAAGAGCTAACACCTCTCCTTCTGAAACTATTTCAAAAAATTTCAGAGGAAGGGATACTCCCAAACTCATTCGATGAGGCCACCATCACCCTGATACCAAAACCAGACAAAGATACCACAGAAAAAGAAAACTACAGGCCAATTTCACTGATGAACATCGATGCAAAAAATCCTCAACAAAATACTAGCAAACCATATCCAACAATATATTAAAAGGATTGTACATCATGATCAAGTGGGATTTATTCCAGGGATGCAAGGGTTCTTCAATATCTGCAAATCCGTCAGTGTGATACACCACATTAACAAACCGAAGAATAAAAACCATATGATCCTCTCAATAGACGTGGAAAAAGCCTTTGACAAAATCCAACACCCATTTCTGATCAAAACCCTTCAGAAAGTGGGCATAACGGGAATCTACCTCAACATGATAAAGGCCATATATGACAAACCCACAGCAAACATCATTCTCAATGGTGAAAAGCTGAAAGAATTCCCACTGAGATCAGGAACAAGACAAGGATGTCTGCTCTCACCACTACTCTTCAACATAGTTCTGGAAGTCCTAGCCATGGCAATCAGAGAAGGAGATAAAAGGAATCCAGATTGGAAAGGAAGAAGTAAAACTATCCCTATCTGCAGATGACATGATACTATACCTGGAGAATCCTAAACATTCAAACAGAAAACTGTTAGACCTCATCCACGAATTTGGCAAAGTCGCAGGATACAAAATTAATACACATAAATCAACGGTATTTCTATACACTAACAATGAAAGAGCAGAAAAAGAAATTAGGGAAGCAATCCCATTTACCATGGCATCTGAAAGAATAAAATACCTAGGAGTAAACCTACCTAAAGAGACAAAAGGTCTGTACTCTGAAAACTATAAGACACTGATGAAAGAAATCAAAGATGACACAAATAGATGGAAAGATATACCATGTTTGTGAATTGGAAGAGTTAATATTATCAGAATGACTATACTACCTAATGTAATCTACAGATTCAGTGAAATCCCTATCAAATTACCAAGGACATTTTTCACAGAACTTGAACAAAATATTCTAAAGTTTGTTTGGAAGCACAAAAGATCTAGAATAGCCAAAGACATCCTGAAAAAGAAAAACGGAGCTGGAGGAATCAGGCTCCTGGCTTCAGACTCTACTACAAAGCAACAATCATCAAAACCATACGGTACTGGCACAAAGACAGAAACACAGATCAGTGGAACAGGATAGAAAGCCCAGAATTAAACCCACACACCTACAGCCGACTCATCTATGATGAAGGAGGCAAGAATATACAATGGAGAAAGGACAGCTTATTCAATAAGTGGTGCTGGGAAAAACTGTACAGCCACATATAAAAGAATGAAATTAGAACACTCCCTAACACCGTACACAAAAATAAGCTCAAAATGGAGTAAAGACCTAGATATAAGACCAGACACTATAAAACTCTTGGTGGAAAACATAGGCCAAACACTCTCTGACATAAATGATAGCAACATCTTCTAGATCCACCTCTTAGCGTGATGACAATAAAAACAAAAATAAACAAATGGGACCTAATCAAACTTAAAAGTTTCTGCACAGCAAAGGAAACTCTAAACAACACAAAAAGACAACCCACAGAATGGGAGAAAATCTTTGCAAATGAATCAATAAACTGACAAGGGATTAATCACCAAAATTTATAAATACCTTCTGCAGCTCCATACCAAAAAACCAAATAACCCCATCAAAAAATGGGCAGAAATCTAAACAGATAGTTCTCCAAAGAAGACATACAGATGGCCCGGAAACACATGAAAAGATGTTCAACATCACTCATTATTAGAGAAATGCAAACCAAAACCACGATGAGGTACCACCTTCCACCAGCCAGAATGGTCAGCATCCAAAAGTCTACAAACAGTAAGTGCTGGAGAGGGGGTGGAGAAAAAGGAACCCTATTACACTGTTGGTGGGATTGTAAATGGTGCAACCACTGTGGAAAACAGTATGGAGATGCCTCAGAAAACTAAACATAGAACTACCATTTGATCCAGCAATCGCACTCCTGGGCATCTATCCAGAGAAAACCACGACTCACAAAGACGCATGTATTCCAATGTTCATTGCAGCACTATTTACAATAGCCACGACGTGGAAACAACTAAATGTCCATCGATAGAGGAGTGGATCAAGAAGATGGGGTACATATACCCAGTGGAATATTACTCAGCCATCAAAAGGAAAGAAATACCAGCATTTTTAGCAACATGGATGGACCTAGACACTATCATGCTAAATGAAGTGAGTCAGACAATGAGTCATCAACATCAAATGCTTTCACTGACATGTGGAATCTGAAAAAAGGCCAGACTGAACTTCTTTGCAGAACAGATGCTGCCTCACAGACATTAAAAAACTTATGGTCTCCGGAGGAGACAGTTTGGGGGGGTGGGGGGATGTGCTTGGGCTGTGGGATGGAAGTCCTGTGAAATCAGATTGTCATGATCATTATACAACTACAGATGTGATAAATTCATTTGAGTAATAAAAAAATAAATAAAGTGAAAAAAAAAAGAATATTCCCTCAGGCTAAATATCAAATTCTGATTGGGGCTATAAAGTTACTTGTTAAAATGTCAGAGTGACCTAAGAATGTACAAATCCTTGTAGGCATACAGTAAACCCTGTTAGAAACCTTTTTTTTTTTTTTTTTTGGTTAATAGTCATTTATTTGGATTCATAGTTTTACAAAAGTGGCTCTACCCCACCTAGTAGTAGAAGAAGGACATAGTCACATTTAGGTTGTTATACAGGTCAGTCTTTTTTAGGGAGATGTTTAAATATAGAGTATGTAACTTAAAATTTGTTACCACAAAAATAACAAAACTATATAATCATTTTGCCTCTCTTGCCATCATCCCTACCCCTGTAGACCTGGATCTGGGAGATTTGCCTTCACCTAAAAAAGTGTCATGATCCATTTTCACAAGCTTAAGTTGAGTGGGTAAGACTACAGCCAGAGATTAAAAGAACACATATCCATAAGAAGTAATATCCCAGTCAGGCATCTGAAAAGAGCAGAGAGGTTGCTCAGTGCAAGCCAAGTAGAAGGCTGTTCAGTGGAGGAATGCATACCTGCCCTGCCCCCTCAGTGTTCACCAGAAACTCATGCAGGGAATTTACTAGCCACCACTTCCTCAGGGGAGGCACGATGCCAATCATACTGTCTCAACAAGTGGTACTATCTCTTTATTTATAAAGAAAATGCTCAATAACAGCATCATCCCATGCCTCCCTCTTTCTCATGAATGATCTTTTTAAAACAAAGATCTTACATTACCCTACTCAAAAAAATTCCTCTGAAGATACTTTGAGGTATTTTTTGTTTGGCCATGCCCATGGTATGTGAAGTTCCTGGGTCAGGGATCAAACCCAGACAATAGCAGCCACCCAAGCTGCTGCAGAGACAAGACAACACTGGATCCCCAACCCACTACACCACAAGAGAACTCCCTCAAAAAAAAAAAAAAAAAAAAAAGTAAAGAAAAAGGAAAAGGGGGTTGCAATCATGGCTCAGCAGTAACAAACCTGACCAGTATCATGAAGATGCTGGTTTGCTGGTTCAATCCCTGGCGTTCTTCAGTGGAGTAAGGATCTGAGGTTGCCATGAACTGCAGCATAGGTGACAGATGTGGCTCATATTTGGCATTGCTTTGGCTGGGATGTAGGCCAGAGCTTATGGCTCCTATTCAACCCCTAGTCTTGGAACTTCCAATATGCTGTAGGTGTGACCCTAAAAAAACAAAAAAAACAAACAAACAAAAAACTCCCTGAAGATATTTTCTTCTATGTCATTTCAAGGCACTTTCAGAACCAAACCCTCACAAAGACGTTTACAGTTGGTGCCTGATAACTTGATTACCTTCAGAGTCCTGGGTAAAGAGCGAATCAGGCTTCAGATTTAACTTAGTGATCCTATCCTGGCACTGAGCCCAAGGGCTGTTAGGAAACTGCCCTAAGCCCTGATTCTGGTCATTGGTTACATCTCAGAAAGGAGCTCTAGAGTTTTGGGCAATGACCTGCTGGCCCCAAGAATCCTCAGTGAAAAGCTGGCTCCAAGAGTCCTTGTCATTCTTTTCACTGTCCCAGGAAATCACAAGAGTAGAACAAGGACTTTGTTTCACTGTTTCTGTGTCTGTTATACTTCAGAATTCCTTGTATGTTTGAAGAAGGACAGGGGACTAACTGTTTCTTTTGGAAGACACATTTTCCAAGTTAGTTTTGTTCAAGAGGTGATGGCCCTTGTGCCCAGGTGTTTTACTGTGTCTCTCCACACTCTAATAGTTATTTTTCTTAGATCCATGAAGCCATTCCCTTTTCCAAGAAGAAACTTCTCCCTCCTTTTGGTCCAGCAAGTAAGAACTCTCCATGTCTTGGGTGAAGGAACGGGCCAGTGAGGCTTCACCCTCTTTAACACAGACTAAGGTATCAGGCTGGAACAAAGCACAGTCAAGCATGGGGTTCCCATTTCATGGTGGCAATTATTACAGAGAGACTGTGGAGAAAGTCTAGCTTCCTGGATGTCTGCAGGGATTGAAGTGGCTAAAGGGGGGGCTGTGCAATCATCCCCCAAGCCCTGGATCAGATGGTCTAGCTGGGCTGCTTCTTCCTTAGACTCTTGGTTGGTCTGACTTTCTATATGAGATGAAACATTCCTCTGGTTATCACCATTTGTCTTTCCTGGCTTCAAGGTAAAGAAGGAAACAATACTGGACTACCGAGTGCCTGCAGGTGGATGACTTCTTTGAGTGAAAGAAATCTTAGCCTTTCTCTCTCCAGGAAAAATTGTTAGCATATTGGTGCCTGACTTGATTAAATGTGTCTGTGCTTTCCACCTCTTTAGTGCCACTACATCCAGCCACATGCTGCAGGCCTCCTCCTCCTTCAGGCCTCTCCACCTCATGGCTGGTGAAGAGACCACGCCAAAGCAACTCATGGCAACACCTCAGGTGACCTCAGAGAACCACCAATGTTTTAGATATCACACCAATGCTGGGGCCAGAGCAATGGCATGTCCCAAACCCTGTTAGAAACTTATGAGGTGATTAGTTTCAGTTAAAAAAAAATTACTTTTTTTTTTCAGTCATCAATTCATTTTATGACAAGTAATAACCTTAAAATCAGATGAAAACAGAAAAAGAAAATGAAAATTGTGAACATAAAGTTCCTAAATAAAATACTAGAAAAATAAATGATTTCATATGCATCATAATTAACTAACATCTACTCCAATAAATCAAGTAGAGTTGAACAAATCCAGTAGACAAATGGCAATTCATATAAGAAAAAACCTATATACATTTTAATAGATATTAAAGGCCATTATCATTTAGGGGAAACTACACAATACCAAGAAAAAAGTGAGGAACATTTATATACACATACAGTTGCTAAAACCATCAGAAGTTTGACAATACCAAATACCAACAGAAAACAGAGACAGCTTGCAAAATTTAGAATTTCTAGCTTTTTTTTGGAGTGTTAAATTGCTAATTGCTACAACTGCAAACACTGATGAGATGTTGGGGACTATATATAACTGAAGAAGTATATACTGAAAAATGCCATTAAGGAATATTATGTAAGATAGTCTTACAAAAATGCACAAAAGATATTTATAACATGTGAATTGCAGCACTGTTTGTAAGAGCCATAAAATTGGAAATAAGATAAAAAGTTTTCCAAAAGAATGGGTAAATAAGTTTAAGTTATTTGAGTTATTACTAATATCAAACAATAGTTGCAAGCAGTAAGCACAAAAGTTTAAAAGACTGAGAACTACATATTTCAAGATTAATATATACCAAAAACACAAAAATGAGTTTTAAAAAGGGTATAGTGTGACCAACGTAATTTATAATTTATGAGATACCCATAGTCATAAATTTTACAGGATAATTTTGTCTCAGATGAATTTTGTTTTCTAAATCTAATTTAGTAAATCACAGTCTTTTTTATTACTCAATGAATTAAAATGCTGTAAAATTGGTTGTGATGATCATTGTACAACTATAAATATAATAAAGAAATACTTCTAATGGATGCTTAGAGCATTTTAGTACAACAACTTCATAGGAATTCCAAGATAGGGAAAGAACTATTTCAGGAGGCTTTTGTATCATGGAGTGAATCCCAATATGATTGAACCCAAATATGATTTATGAAAAAACACCACAATTTTGTTAGGTTATTTTTTTTTCTGATGGAAGCCCTTAACTGAGATATAGTAGTAAGCAGGATGAGATGGCCACTCAATTTGCAATTTTCTTTTTAAAAGCAGCAATGATTCAGGAGGCAGAAGCAATAGATATGAAAAATATTCCCCAGAGAATCACTGATCAAAAATGACTAGACCAGATGACTGGTACCACAGCCTGCCACAGCACAGCCTGGTATACCTGGACATTGGTTGAATGCCTAAGCTCTGGCTGCAGAGAGTAAGAAAAATATAAGCAAAATGAAGACTCACAGCATTAACAAATCTGACTAGTATCCATGAGGACATGGCCTTGCTCAGTGGGTTAAAGATCCAGCATTGCTGTGAGCTATGGTGTAGGACACAGACACAGCTTGGATTTGGCATTGCTGTGGCTGTGGCATAGGCTGGCAGCTGCAGCTCTGATTCAACCCCTAACCTGGGAAATTCCATATGCTGCAGGTAGGGTTAAAACAAAACAAAACAAAACAAAACAAAAAAGGCAAATAAAAGAACAGGAGAATTCCCCTAAAGGCACAAAAAATGAAACAGATGTCTGAGTTCTAAGAGACACCAAGCTCAAAAAAGAGGTGGTAAGAATGGCTATATAAAGTAATGCAGATAGATTTAAAAAGGAACTAGAAACTATAAGAAAGAGCCAAGAAAAATGACACAGCTCATTTACAGAGCAAAAGCTTAGCTACAGGCAATGAACAACAGAATGAGTAAAGTAGAAGAAAAAAAATAAGTGACTTGGAAGATAAAATAATGGAAATCACCCAATAAGAACAGGAGAGAGAAAGCTAAAAAAAAAAAAAAAAAAAAAAAAAAAGAACTGAAAGCACTCTAAAAGATCTATGTTATAATATAAAATGTGCCAATCTAAGTATAATAGGGTTCCCAGAAGGAGAAGAAAGAAAAAAGTTTATTGAAAATGTGTTTGAAGAAAATTATGGCTGAAAAATGTCCAAATCTTTGGAAAGAAACAGATTACCATATACAGAAAGCACAGAGGGCCTCAAATAAGTCACCCAAAACAGACATATACCAAGACCTATTACAATAAAGATGCTAAAATTTAAAGATAAGGAGAGAATTCTAAAGGCATCAAGAGAAAAACATAGTTAATTATAAGGGAACCCCAATAATGCTATCAGCTGATTTCTCTACAGAAACACTACAGGCCAAAAGGGAGTAGCAAGATATATTCAAAGTTCTAAAGGGGAAAAAGTTGCATCATATAATACTCTACTTAGCAATACAATCATTTAAATTAAAAGGAGAAATAAAGAATTCCTCAGACAAGCAAAATAGAATAAAATAAAAGAACATAGCAGTACTAAACCTATCCTAAAATAAATATTGAAAGGTCTCCACAAAATAGGAAAGAAGTAAGAAGATATAGGATGGAGGAAATTGCAATTGGAAAGTCACCACTTAAACCAGTATACACACAAAAAGAAAAAAAAAAAAAACTATTTGTGAAAGTGATGATAAAAACAAGGAAGAGCAATAGCATAAACATGAAAGTGTAAAAGAGGATACCAAAATAATTAAATGTGAGGAAGGTGAGTAAGAAAATCTATACTTTTTTTAGAATGTGTTTGAGTCTATATGACTGTCAGTCAAAATCCAACAGATATAAGGAGTGGTTTAAAATGACAATACATAGCTCTCAATAATTGCTTTAAATACCAATGGACTGAATGCACCAATCAAAAGACTTAGAGTGGCAGACTGGATAAAAAACCAGGAGCCTACAATACACTGCCTACAAAAGACTCATTTTAGGGCAAAGTGTACATATATATATGTGTGTGTGTGTGTGTGTGTGTATATATATATATATATATATACATAAATTGAAAGTGAGGGGATGGAAAAGATTATTCCATTTTATGCCAGTGAAAATGACAGGAAATCAGGAGTCACAATACTCCTATCAGACAAAATAGACTTTATTTATTTTTTATTTTTTTGTCTTTTGTCTTTTGTTGTTGTTGTTGTTGTTGCTATTTCTTGGGCCGCTCCCACGGCATATGGAGGTTCCCAGGCTAGGGGTTGAATCGGAGCTGTTGCCACCGGCCTACGCCAGAGGCACAGCAACACAGGATCCGAGCCACGTCTGCAACCTACACCACAGCTCACGGCAACACCGGATCGTTAACCCACTGAGCAAGGGCAGGGACCGAACCCGCAACCTCATGGTTCCTAGTCGGATTCGTTAACCACTGCGCCACCACGGGAACTCCCAAAATAGACTTTAAAACAAATGCTATAATGAAAGACAAAGAAGGGCACTATGAAATGATAAAAAAAATCAATCAAGAGAGGAATATTACATTTTTCAATGTATATGCCCCTAATACAGGAGCACCCAAATACATACAACAAATACTAATAGACATAAAAGGAGATGGAGTTCCTTTCATGGCTCAGTGGTTAATGAACCCAATTAGGATCTATGAGGATGTGGGTTCGATCCCTGGCCTTGCTCAGTGGGTTAGGAATCCAGCATTGTGGTGAGCTGTGGTGTAGGTCACAGACAGATCTGGCATTGCTGTGACTGTGGCATAGGCTGACAGCTGTAACTCGATTCGACCCCTTTTCTGGGAACTTGCATAGGCAGCAGGGGCAATCCTAAACAAAAAAAAAAAAAAAAAGAAAGAGAAGAAAAAAAGGAAAAATAAAAAAGATGTAAAAGGAGAAATAGGTGGGAGTGGATTAATAGGATTTCAGCATTCTGCTCACAACAATGGACAGATCCCCTCCCTAGACAGAAAATCAACAAGGCAACACAGATCCCAAATGATATAATAGAACAGTTAGACTTACTTGATATTTTCAAGATATTATATCAAAAAACAAAAAAAAAAACAGAGTATACATTCTTTTCAAGTGTACATGGAAAATTCTGTCACAATGACCATATACTGGGACATAAACTAACCTCAACAAATTTAAGAGTGTAGAAATTATTCCAAGTATCTTCTTTGCTCAAAATGGCATGAAACTAGAAAACTAACACAAAGAAAGAAATGAGAAAAATCCTACTACCTGGAGACTAAAGCAAACACTACTAAAAAACCAATGGGTCACCCAGGCAGTGGGAGACAAGGCACCAGAGCGAGATGTTAGTATTAACAAATTGAATCCAAAAATATATTAAATGATCACACACCATGACCAAGTGGGATTCATCTCAAGTACACAAGGATGCTTCAACATAAGCAAATAAATCAATATAATATACCACATTAACAAAAGGAAATTCCAAAGCCACATTATCATCTCAATAGATGCACAAAAAAACATTTGACAAAATTTAACACCCATTTAAGATAAAAAATCTTACTATAGTGTGTATAGAGGGTGGTGCCTCTTCAAACAATTAAAACTTGAACTACCACATAATCCAAAAATGCAGCTTTTGTATATGTATCTAAAAAAAGCTAAAACAAACTTGAAAAGAGGATGTATACCTCTATTCTTATTGAAGCATTATTCCTAACTGACACAAACTAAGTGGTATCTGTCAAATGATCAATAAATAAGGAGGATATGCCCTATGTAATTTCATCCACGCTAAGAAAGAAAGCTTTCCATTTGTGATCAGATAAACCTTGAGGATATTATCCAAAATGAAGTACCAGAGACAAAAAAAAATACAAATACTGTATAATATCACTTATGTGTGGAATCCCCCCAAAAAACAAATGCACAGAAACAGAAATTAGAGTGGTGGTTACCAGGTAATGGGAGGGGAAAATGTAAGAAAATGTTGGTGAGATGATAACAAATTTCACTTAGAAGATGAGAAATCTGTAGATATCTAATAAGCATATGAATATATGCTTATAGTTAACAATAATGTATTGTAAAGTTGAAAAATACAAAACATTTAAAAGAAAAGAAATAGCAAAAAAGAGAATCAACAGTGTTGAAAATGTGAAAGCAATTGAAAAGAATCTATAAAATTAAAAATATTTTTAAAAAAATTATAAAACATTATCTTGCTAACCAAGAAGAAAAAATAGAAAACTCACAAAGCAACAATATGAAAAATTAAAAGGGATCACTAATTCACTCAGGAACATTAAAAAGATAATTAGGCATACTGTGAAGCAATTCTGGGATACAAATTGGATAACTTAGATGAAATGGGCAAAACAATCTACCTAAAACTCACACAGGAAAAACAGATTATCTCTAAAGACCTGAATAAAATATGAGTGAATATTATGAGGTAAAAGAAGCTAGTCTGAGAAGGGTATAACTTGTATCATTCTAATTTTATGACTTTCTGGAAAATGTCACTCTATAGCGACCTTAGAAAGATGAAGAATTCCCAGGGAGGAAGGAGAGTACAATTAATTATGTGAACAGAGTAATTTTTAAGGAGATGAATCTCCTCTTCTTAACAATATTGGCCACATGACATTATGTATTTGTCAAAGATTCACAGATTTTTAATGATCAAAGAGTGAACCTCAAAGTATGTAAAAATTTTAAAAGAAGTCAACACATCCAAGAAGGATATGAAGACTGTGACAAGATAATCTAACTGAATGGCAAATTTATGAAATAACTTCACTGAGGGAAATGTAGGGTAAGGTTCTGACCTAAGTAACTTTGGAAATGAGTGGAATCTCTGAAACTAAAGAAAAAAAAGTACATATGTATTGCACTCTAGTGATAAAGTTCACACAGGGCTATGGATTAATTCTGATACCACTACATATGAATAATAGATTAAAAATTAAAGTGAATAGACAGTAGGTTGTGTGACCAAGTTTTCACAATATTAGAGTAGTTTATGGGTAAGCAAGGGGAACAGACACTAGATATATCCACGTGTTAAAAAGACAGAGTTGGATATTAATTTACTCATTACAACTCCATGATAGCATAATATATAACAAGTTGTTTCATATAGAAATGCAAGTTTTATTCATTTGGTAGCAAACACATTTATTCCCTGTTTCTGTCTCTTGAGAGGGTCTAGAAGCCATGATATCCACAGTGGCAATAATCATACCTAGTGTCTTGACTTTGGTTCCTAATACCATTCTCCAGTAAAATGAAATTTTAAAGCCATTTTAAAGCATTTTGGAGAAATTGCTAATTCTATGATAGTGGTTGGAATTATGCAGATGGACCTATAGCATTTTGTAATTTCATAAATTAAGGATGAAAAATCCGCTTGGTTTAGGGTATATCAAAAGGACTTAGGAATCCACTAAAGAGCTCTCTATGGTCAAGGCTAGAAATTTTTGAGTAAAAAATATATATTTATAAATATAGAATCATATTGTAACTTAGTCCAAAGTATAAAATAAATTATCCAGAGTTTCCATTGTAACTCTGCAGGTTAAGAACCCAATATAGTGTCTGTGAGGCTGGAGGTTCAATCCCTGTCCTCACTCAGTGGGTTGATTATCCAGCATTGCCACAAGCTGTGGAGCAATTTGCATATGTGGCTTGGATCTTGTGTTGCTGTGGCTGTGATGCAGGCCTGCAGCTGCAGCTCCAATTTGATCTGTAGCTCAGGAAATTCCATATGTCACAGCTGTGGCTATAAAAAGAAAAAAAAAATCCATGAATTCATATAGAATACATATATATATATTCAGTAAGCATATAAATATGAGGGAGGAAGGAACATATGTTCCAGGCTGAAGAATTTCAAATAATATATTTATAATTCATCATCAGTGAAAAGGAGTGTAACCAAACACTCCATACAAGTGGCCTGTGATTTCATTCCAAAGAATACTATGGTAAAAAAAAAAAGATAGGGGAGAAAAGAGATTAATTTTGCATTAGGGAAAACTAAGGTAATATTGTTTCATACTATTATCTAGGTCAATATCAACAGTGATAAATCATATTGATACCCTTGATGCTTTGAAATGGGAATGGCATTTTCCATGTGGTCTCCCCCACAAAAAACCCAAATCACAGTTTAATGATGAGAAAAACATCAAATGTATTCTAATAAGATGGCATACCATGAAATATCTTACTGATACACTTCAACATTGTTAAGAGCATTAAAAACAAAAAGTCTTAAAAATAAGCATAATCAAATATAGCTGAAGGAGAGCCTAAAATTGAAATAGACATAAAATGGATGGTCTCTGGAGTAGAAGACAACTATTAAAAGACTAAGTAAACATGAATAAAATATAAACTTTAGTTAACAATGATATATTAACATTACTTTAGCAATTGTAACAAATTTGGCAGCTAATAAGATGAAAATTGGAGGAAAGTGGTGCAAAATATATTAAAATCTCTGTACTCTTTTCTCAAATTTTATGTAAATTTAACATGGTTCTATGAAAAAAAATATTTTGAGCACAAAAATATTTGTTTTGTTAAATTTTAAATTTTACATTTTACTAAAATAATTTAATATAAAATATTTAATCTTGAAGTGACATAAGATTAAAATTCTAATGTAATCAATTAACTGGTTTGATCTATAGTGATTTAAATTGTGTCAAGAAAAATCAAGGCAACTTTTCAGTCAACTTTTAAATCTCAAATAGTTGTGGCCCCATTACTTGGATAAATATATATATAAATTTATATATATTTTATATATATTTATTTACTATCAAAATTATGGACAATTTTTCATTCTATTTTTCCATGTAAGAGTTACTTTTATCATAAAATAGAGTAAGTTTACAATAGCTTTTAAGAATGGACTCCTTGAAAGGAAAAATATAAGTGAACCAGTTATTTTGTAGTAAACTCAGGGAAATTTAAGAAATATATATGGACAATATTAATAACCACAATAACAATCTGGTGAGTAGAATTAATTTCTATGTTCAAAACTCTGATCTTTTTCTTGTCACAGTTATTATTCACAAACAAATATATGACCCTGATAATTAGCAAATTAAAATATATTTCCACAATCTAATGTACAGCAAGGTGACAATAGTTAAAATGACTGCATTGTATTCTTGAAAGGTGCTTTAAGAGTAGAACTTTGTATCCATAATAACCAAAACAACATGATATTTATGTGAGGTGAAGGATATGTTATCTAAGCTTCTTGTTGTAAATATTTGCAGTATTTACATGGATCAGTTAATTACATTGCACACCATATACAAGGTAGAGTGAGATATGCCAATTATATCACAATAAAAGTGGTAAATTAGCATTATGTGTGAATAAAATAACTCAGTTAAGCTATAAAACTAACTGTCATAAGGACTTATAATAGGTTAGATAACAATACTTGGTCCACTATGGCTGACTGTTGAATAAGAGATGAAAAAACAGAGAGCAGAGAATACATTGGTAGCAGTGTATTACGCATAGCCAGCTGATCATGACACTCAAGAGAGCCCAGAGTATTAGGAAATGCACTCTGGAGAAGGGCAAAAACATCATAGAGAAATTCATCAGTGGGCTGCCCATTTTGGGCAAGTTCAGTTATCATAGATACCTCTATGTAAACAGAGGGGCATTTATAAGTGGGAATACAAGGATCCAGAAGTAACAGACGCCTTAACAGCCCCACTGGTGTAGTGGTATCTTGCAAGATTCCCCAAATTAGTAGACTCCATGCCACAAATACTTCAGAGGAAATGTGAACCATTCACAGAATGTCCATGGACCATATCTCTCTTAAAGTTAGATAAATGTGTAGCTTAATTTATAGAACCAACAAAGATAAAGACTTAGAAAATGGAGCTCCCATGTGGCTCAGCTGGTTAAAGGTCTGGTGTTGTCACTATAGCAGTTGGGTTGCTGCTGTGGGGCAGTTTCAATCCTTGGCTTTCAAACTTCCACATGCCACAGGTGTAGCCAAAAACAAAAACAAAACAACCAACCAAACAAAAAAGATGTAGGACATGAAAAACAAATGCCAGACATCATGAAAAAAAATATACAGTCAAACAATTTGTCTCTTGTTTTCACTTAATTCAGTCTCAGATTTCATCCAATGAAAAGACACCAGGTCAACTGAAGAATGGGCTCAAAATTCAACAATAATTTCATGTGCTCACTATATACCAATCCTTCTCAAAGAAACTGTGGTCATATGCAGGAGTGGATTTTTTATCTTGGGCTTATATAAAAAATTACCACAGGGTAGATGGAAAAAAACACAGGTATTTATTTTCTTAGGGTTATGGATGTTGGCAAGTCTAAAATGAAGGTGCTGGGTAAATTTGTTCTCAGTAAGGCATCATCCTAGTTCATAGAAAGCTGCTTTGGAGTTCCCGTCATGGCACAGTGGTTAACGAATCTGACTAGGAACCATGCAGGTTCGATCCCTGGCCTCGCTCAGTGTGGGTTAAGGATCTGGCATTGCCATAAGCTGTGGTCCAGGTCGCAGACATGGCTCAGATCCTGCATCGCTGTGGCTCTGGCAAAGGCCAGCAGCTACAGCTCCAATTAGACCCCTAGCCTGGGAATCTCCATATGCCAAGGGTAAGGCACTAGAAAAGACAAAAAAAGAAAAGAAAAAAAAAAAAAAAAAAGAAAGCTGCTTTATCTCCAAGTCCTCACATGGCCTTTCCTTAGTGCTGGTGAAGAGAGAGAAAAGTTGAGCTCTGGTCTCCTTCTTCTTATAAACACACTAATCCTAAAGATCAAAGACTTACCTGTATGGTCTAAACTTTGAGATTTGTAAAAGCCCTGTCTCTAAATACCTTCATATTGGAGTTTAAGATATCCAAAGTAGTAATGAAATCCAAGCCATAGCACAGAGAATGGGCACACTAGGGTAGGAAAACAAACAAAGAAACAAAAAAAAAAAACCCAGGTAATTATTTTCTTAGGGTTCTGGATATTGGGAAGACTAAGAACAAGGTGCTGTGTAACTTGGTTCTCAGTAAGGCCTCTTCCTAGTTTATAGAAGGCTGTCTTATATCCTTGTCCTCACATGGCCTTTTAACAGTTGTTGGTTACAGAGTCTGAACTGACCCTAAAGTGTTCTCTTATAATGGAATGTTGTTCCTTGCTATATCCATTCACTTACATGGGGAATTGGTGCTTTCTATTAAGTTTACTTTAGGCTCTTTATGGTAGAGTTCTAGGTCCCCAATTTAGGACTGATGTTTTACCAAAGGCACATAAAGCGTTTTCTCCAAATCAAAAGCTAGTCCTTCCAGAAGATGATTTGAGCTCCTCATTCCAGTATGCTTCTTGTTGGCAGGTTGAAAACTACTGTGAAATTTTATACTGGAAGGGAACCTTATTTTTACTGAGCTCATCAACTTGTTAGGTATATTCTGTGAGCCACAACACATGATTTACCTGGTCTGTGCTACAGAAAGCCAACCTCTAGGAATGGCAATCAAGGGATCCCTTCTCTAAGACTTCTTCTGCAGTATGGCTTATGGAGTGTTCCATATATCATTATGTTCTCCCATTTCCCCCATCCCCTTTCAGTTCTGAAATATTCATTCTCCAGTGGAGTGCTAGCATCAGACACTATCAGCTACTCCCTCTCATGCCATTGTTCTTAGCTGAGAAAAACTACCTAGCCCAAGGCTATGCTCCCTTCCTGGGGTAGGTCACATTCAAACAATGCTCCTGTGGGTACACAAAGGGACCCATGTACCCTACTGCAGGAGACTTGATAAGGGCATGTTTGAATTCCTTCTGGGCTAGCTGAAAACTTGTGACTATATGGTTAAAAATAATGCTACACCCAATTCTGTTTCCTTTATCTCAAAGTGAGTTGATCCTAAAGGCACACCACAATAACTTCCTGAATGTGTGAACCTAAGTTATGTCTACCTATTTATAAATAGTCCTATATTACCTTCAATTATGATACCAAGGTTCACTGTAATTTCAGTTTCATGGTGGAATTCTGAGTGATATGTCCATTTTTCCCTTTTATATAGAATTTGTGTTGATGATCATTAGCATGCTCTGTGGGAATCCACAGAACATTTGATCTACATTGCTCAAAGTCTATTTACCCCATCTGACAGTAGCAACCTGTGCTACTAGACCATCATTGTGACAAATATGAGACTGAGGCAAACCAATATTCAGAACAGGAGTATGAAAATATATTGAAAATGATTGTTTTTTCTTTAGTGACTTATTTTTTCCACTAGAGTTGATTTACAGTGTTTTGTCAATTTCTACTACAGAGCAAAGTGACCCAGTCATACACATATATATATGTGTATGTATATATCCTCCATCTTTTTATCTCATTATCCTCCATCAAGTAATTGTTAAGCTGTTGCTGAAGGTGTTATTTGAAACCCGATATATTACCTTTCCATAATGTACTGCTTGTACTTAGGAGGTTTTGCACAGGAAATAATATAGCTTGCCTTTAAAAGTAGATATCACTCAGGTAGTCAATTATGTTCTAAATCAGAGTAATATTTGACACTCTGACAAGAGTCAGCACCCTAGAATACGCTCCCTTTCCAAAATAAAAACAAACACAAACAAAATAATAATTATTACAGCTCACTTGGATCAAGAAATTACAGTATTTTATGCTTTTATGGAGGCAATTTTCCCCCTAACTATTCCATGAAAAAGATGTATATATAGTTTTACAGCTGTGGAAGGTGATCCTTAGAGGAGTGGTAAAATAGAGCCAAAAAAAGGTGAATTTCCTAGACTGTGAAATGAAAAGTAAAACAATAATAAAATTATGAAAATTATCCCAGAGTAAAATTGCAATTTCTTAGTATAAGAAAATACAACCTGTTATAACAGTCCTTGCTATTATCATGCATTTTATTATAGAAACACAAATATGTAAGTATAAAATTATAAATTATAGACACAAACTAATTGAAACTTACAACGTGTAGTAATTCTCTCAAAAACAAAAACAAAAACAAAAAACAAAAAAAAATTCTACCTGGGTTTGACAAAATCTTGTCTTTCAAAATTCTTTAATTCCCCTTCCTTATCAAAGTTTAAACAAATAAAGTCAGAATCAGATTAGACCACTCCTTAGTGTATTTTAAAATCATTATCTCTTTCCAAAGACATTCATTTAAGGTTTTTCTTGTAAGTAATTCTCTCTTATTTTAATGAATCATAGCATTCTGAATGCATGAAGGAGAGTATGTTGAAGTATTTGGAACCTGTATTTTCCCAATACTTACTGATGACACAGACTTGCAGTAACTTAGTGCCTATTTGTATGTCTTTGTAAATTATTCCTCCAGACTTTGAAAAAAGCAAAAAAAAAAGAGTGAAGATACAATTAAAACAAACACAATTTGTTTGTTGATGAATATGATGTTTATTGATAGACACATGATGTTCATAGAAATACTGGAATTTTTAAATAAAATTATATTGGGTTATTTTTTAATGTTATATATTTTCTGACATTTATATTTCTATTCAATTCTTGAGGATTTGCAATTTTCATCAAACTGGATATGTATATAATGAATCTCCACCTCCTCAATTGGGATAGTAATTGTAAACTTGTTTGTTTTAATTATTCATTGTCACAAAATATTTCAGTTATGCTGGTGGAATCATGTCATTTTTAACCTGAAAAAAATTTTCTAGTATGTACTCTTCGCCCAAGAAGGAAGATAAAAAATAGGTAACAAAATCTAAGGTTTGGCTGTTCAAGATATTGTGCACATATACACACAAATAAAAGTCAATCTAAGAAAGAAATGGAAAATTTCATTCTAGCCAATAGGAGGATTATAACTTCTCAAAGAGCTCTGAGAATTGAACCTATGAGGAAAAGTTGGAAGTTAGTATATATATATGATTTTGCTGAAGATATACATGCAATCAAGCAAACATCATGGTAGAAGTTTGCTATTTTTGCAAGAGACAGACATCTTAGACAATGGGTTTAGTGCTTTGCTCAGTATGGGAAGATGAAAGAAAATGAGTTCATAAAATTTTCTCCTGAAAAAAATCTAACTCTCTGAGGGCCAGCTCTGACAGTTTTCCCAGAGCACAAAATTCCACATCCTGATTTTCACTCAGAAATCCTTTGAGAGTATATGGTCAGCAATAGCAGTGTTTATTGATTTGATTCTTATATAACTGGTTATTGAGAAAATTCTTTAGTTTATAAATCCCTCCCTTTTGGTGTTATTTTGGTCAAGTTCGGGGAAACATTTTATGATCAGTTTGGCCTCACAGTGCTAGGAATGCTCATTTCCAGGTCAGGGAAGGATTTCATTGATAAGCCATTCAATGTACTATTATTGGACTATGACCTTTTAACAGTAGCCAAAACCTTTTGGACTGGCGCTCTTACTGTTATGATCCAGGATATTATTCACCCTTGTTGCTTCTGAGTGTATCTGAAGTTGTTCTAATACGATCATTGATCTTATACAGCTACGTAGTTGGTCATTTGTTTTAAGTTCCTAGTCATCATGATTATTGTCAGAGGCTCAGTCATGCATCTAGTAAGGCAAGAAACAATAATCTTGCAAAATAGGTATATTACAAGTAATATTGTTAGTAACATCAATAAGATCATAAGCATTCAAGCTAAGAACTTCCATTAGATGTGGCTTAGTATCTCCCCCCATCATCTCTTCCAATCTGTTCTGAACCAACCACAATCTTTAAGGGTAATAATATTTTGGCATCCTATATAAAGTTCACCAAAAATATCTACATTTCCAAGGTAAATTGTGGTTCATCATGATTCCTTACAAGATTGGGAAAGGAGTACTATCTTCTAAGGAGTTACCTAGCTGGCATCAGAAGAAGAAGAAAAAAAAGAGCTCTTTATATTTGAACAGATATTTCTTTGAGGAGGTCTGATTAATGTGTAACATAGATGCACAATACACACTGGAGGGATGGATGGAGATCCAAATGGGCAGAGGAAAATTCTATGCTCAAAATTTTTCTTGTATTGCTATAAAATAGAGACTTTATTTTATCAATATATTACTAATTTTCTTCTGCTAAGTAAGTATATACATGCAATTACTTTGAGACAATAAATGTGACAAATTTAAAAATTGGTTTTGCAAAGAAAATAGTTACAAATATGTATTTATTTATATAGCTACTTATTTACAAACATATACACATGTCTCCAAAGACAAAGAAATTACAGTCACCTGTAAGATAATAATATAAAATAATTTGTATGGGTCACCTTATTGTACAACAGAACTTGATGAAACATTATAAATCAATTAAATTTCACTAATAATAATAACCAAATATATCATATTTAGAAATTTAATTTATTTTGCAATTTTTCTCAATCTTAATCCCACGTTCACAACTTTTTGTTTTTGTTGTTGTTGTTACTTAATATTTCTGTCCAATTGTTTTTCCTATCTCACATGAAAAAAGTAAAGTATGACCTAAGGAAGACAAAAATCAAGAAACAAGGGATAGAACCAGTTTTACAGTTTCCTGGGGTATTTAGAAAGTGACATCAAGAGATTTAGAACAAAGGGGAGTTCCCGTAGTGGCGCAGTGGTTAACGAATCCGACTAGGAACCATGAGGTTGCGGGTTCGGTCCCTGCCCTTGCTCAGTGGGTTAACGATCCGGCGTTGCCGTGAGCTGTGGTGTAGGTTGCAGACATGGCTCGGATCCCACGTTGCTGTGGCTCTGGCATAGGCCAGTGGCTACAGCTCCGATTCGACCCCTAGCCTGGGAGCCTCCATATGCCGCGGGAGCGGCCCAAAGAAATAGCAAAAAGACAAAAAAAAAAAAAAAAAAAAAAAGAGAGAGATTTAGAACAAAGGCCAGTTGCTAAATTTATCTTAAACCTGAGTACGATAAAGTTTAAATGTTTTAAAGTCTCTAATGAAATTAATAATTTATTGTATTTTAAACCTTGTCTGTTCCCCCAAACACAGTTGTATTTTGATCAAATAACAAATTCATTAAATATTTTGTTCTCCGAGTCCCCTTAAGGTACATTAAGTAGATTAGTTAAATCTTCACTGAAATGGGTAAGCACAATTTAACATCATAAAATAACATTAATAACAACATAGCATAAATGTAAAATATCTTTCAATCATGAATTATTTTTCATAAATATAGCATAAATATAAATATCTTTCATTCATGAATTATTTTTCATCACATTTTACTTACCATTTCCCCTTCATGTTCTTATTTTAATTAATATTATAATCTTATGAAGAAGGTTCAATGTTAGCTTTATTTTTGAAAAATGGAGACAAGTTTATTGGGGAAAAAATTATGGTCTGCCTTCACACAGATCTGAACTCAGTTGTTTGATTTTAAAAAGCTTATACTTGAGTGGGATGGATGGGGAGTTTGAGGTTAGTAGGTGCAAGTTATTACATTTAGAATGGATAAGCAATGGGGTCTTACTACAGCACAGGGAAATATATCCAGTCTTTTGGGATAGAACATGATAGAAAATAATATGAGAAAAAGAATATATATAGTGACTGGGTCACTATGCTGTTACAGCAGAAATTGGCACATTGCAAATCAACACTTTAGTAAAAAATAGAAAAGGATTTATGCTCAAGAAATGATTGATTTTAAAAATAAGACTGGGGAAACACATCTTCACCACCACAGTATACACATGCATGTGGAATAGCCATCCTTTGCCTTTCATAAGGAACAAGATATTGTCATGCTATATAGGGTAAAATAGGTAAAGACTGTAGGGAAACACTAATTTAGAATGTGAGTTCTGAGACAAGAACTTAGGACCTGAAACCTTGGGTAATCTGCATAACCTTGGGAATGTTGCTTAACATCTGTGGATCCCAGGCAGTTCTCTGATAATTAAATAAAAATGTAACATGCTAATAAGAATACAAATATAAATGTATATGTAGAAATACATATATATATGCACACATACAAATATACATGTACCTTCTTTATCCATTCATCAGTTGATGTACATTAGATTGCTATCATATTTGGCTACTGTAAATAATGCTGCAATAAGCATTGGATTGCATGTATATTTTGAATTATGGTTTCCTCCAGATAGATGCCCAGGAGTGGGATTGCTGGATCATATGGGTGTTCTCTTTTTTGTTTAGAGGAGCCTACATGGTGTTCTCCATAGTATTTATACCAATTTATGTCCCCACCAACAGTGTAAAAGTGTTCCCTTTATTCCACACCCTCTCCAGATATGCAGAAAATACAGTTAAGCATAAAGAGTGAAGCTGTAGAACAAATGCGATGTCCTCACAGAGCTTTCTAATTCTGAGCAAGAAAGAAACAAAAGGGAAACATGACTAAATAGAGCAAGGAAGTTTGCACACAAGGAAGATTTAACATAAAATCTTAGGGAGTAGAAGACATCAAAGCCCTGAGAAATGGTGGAGAAAAGTATCTGGAAGAAAGACTATGGGTATGATGGGCAAAGATGCAAAAAAATCAAGAAAAGCAATATTACATAAAAATAAATACTTTGGTTTCATAGGAAATAATGATAAGATTTTTTTATTTATTTGTGGTTTTAATGTAATGTATATGGAATGTAACACAGTGGGCTATTTGCATTCTTTAAATTATGTTCTAGGAAAAAAATAACCTAACCTAGAACAGAAAACTGTATTGAGGTGGGAAGAAGGTGGAGGCTCAGGATTAATTGAATTATCATTATAATATTATTTCTCTCATAAAACTATTTTAATCTTTTTTGATAAAATATACTTGAATACTACTAGATATGTTTCCTCCAAAAATTATAATCTAATAGGAATGTTAAAGATAATAAATAATTACGGTTGCTTTTTTCCTTCCCCAATCAATTTTTTGGAAAAACGTGGTGAGTTCTTTCATACTAATACCCCCACTTTGTCATGATCAATAGTAAATTGCATGTCATTTCACAGATATCTGTTCCTAAATCCCTGAGCTTTGTTGCCTTTACAATATTTCCAGGAGGAATGCAGAACCAAGCATTATCACATGCATATTCTAACTAGCAGAATGTAGGAACAAGGAAGATGTGTGCGTCCAATCCTAATATCCTTCTGTTGTCCAAATTTACTTAATTGACCACACTCCACTGGCTTCAAAGAGAGATGGGAAGTATGTGACATAGTGTAGGTGGTGCTGAGCTCATAAGTTCTATTTAATTAAAAGAGAAAAGTATGATCAAAGCTTTAGAGCCATCATGGCCACATCTGGTATGCTATGAGAGGAATTTACATAGGTATAAGGTGGTAATGGGGATTAGCACATGGAAGATGGCAGAGATGAGAAGTCAAGATGATTTTCTGATTTCCATTTGGGGCAACTATATGTAGTGATACTAGTTATTATTTCAGAGGACTTTTTTGGCAGCTCAGCATTACACATGATGAATTTGATATCACTGTGAGACATTAATCAGAAGATTCTTTTAAACTGGAGAGGAATCAAGAAGAGGCAGAAATAAGACCATCCATCAGTAATTCCCTTGGATATGATGCAGTACATTGAAGTCTGAAGGACAAGAAATGTATGATAAAAACATCATTTGTTATTATAAAATGAAATTATGAGGAGATCAGCTGATTGTTTTCAGAAAAAGAAGCAGGAAGAAACATTGCTTTACTTTTTCACACACAATTCTGTGTGTATGTGGTTGAGGAAACCAATCCAACCATTCTTATTCAACATGCTGAGTTTGTTTCTCTCCCAGAGAAATTTCTGGATCAGTTTTATCCTGTAGTGAGTACAGCTGAACTTCTGATTCATCTCATTGAAATTTATTTCTATTTACTTGGTTATATTCTCTCATATTCCAATATTTCTCTCTCTTCTTTTTGTCTTTTCCATATATAATAGCTTAAATGCATATTTTCAATATGAAAAATAATAAAAATAATCTCATTATAGAAATACTAATAGAACAATTACAGAAACAAAATTATAGTCATAGAAAAAATAATAATTAGTTTGAGTATTTACTATGTTCCATGTGTGTGCATGTATGTATATATGTGTGCATATATTTTTTTTAATGTGCTTCTTACTTTCTCATTTGATCTTCAAAAGAACCCTATGAGAGAGGTACCATTATCATCCTGATTTAATAGAAATTCATTTCAGCTATACTTTAATGTCTGATTGGTGTTTTATATTATGATGAGACATAAAATGAAATATTTTGATGGTGTGTATTTGCATTATATTTTCTAATCAAAGCACTGGAAAAAATTTAGCTTATATTGCTCCCTTGTTAACCTAAATATTTAAGTCAGTAGCAATCACACCCCAAGACTAGGTGATTATCTGTTATACATTTTTGTACTCATATTCTGTATCAATTTCTTAAAAATTAGTCAGGATTTTATTGTATAAATTTTTAGGGAAATTCATTGGGTGATTTCTGTGTCTTCAATGGAAGTTCATTTAGGTTATTGAATTATTAGTAACAACCAGATATTTTTGAAGCATTTGAATTTTATGATGGAGTTCGTAAGCATTTTATTGAGTGAGTCATTGACATTACAAGTTAATAGAAAAGTTCAAAAAATAAAAATGACAGTCATATAGTATAAAATGGAAATGTGAACAGCTCAGATCCTATGTTGCAGTGGTTAATTCATAGGTCAGCAACTGCAGCTCCAATTCCACCCCTAGTCTAGGAACTTCCATATGCCACAGGCATGGCTTTCAAAAGCAAGATAATTAAATAAATAGATAAATAATAAATAAATATTTTTCAGAAATAAAACAATTAGGTATTTTTGTCTTTTGTTTGCCTTACTGTCAAAACTTTAATGTAAAGAAAAAATTAGAAGCATGTAAACATTTGTTTAACCTATAATTGTGCAGTCTTACCAAGATTAGTGATAATCTATTACCAGTAAATCTAAATTTAAAGTAATATTCTGTATGATTCATTTATATAATGACATATCTGGTAGAAAAATGAAAATTATTTTGAATTTAGTTACATCGAAATTAATGGTTATATAATGCATTTTGAGAATTTTGATAAGTGAAAAATGATAAGAATGATTAAAGTATAGTAAATTCACTGAGTAAAGACCACAAAGTTTTTCAATTCCCTTTGAGAAAGGATTGAGATATGGTTGCATCTGTAACTAAAAATAGCATTTTCTACAATTAGGCTATAAGTTTCTTCTAGAAGATACGGAGATGTAAACTACATGTTACATCCCTTTTCTGAGATTTAGCATTATTAAAGAAGGAAATGCTGATGCTAAATGGAGAGAAAGTTACTTTATGATGAGTAAGAGTTGCACAACTGTGGATTAGGCTATGTGGCATGTGATGTATGTTTCTGCACTGTTTAACTTAGAATTAGGAAGCTCAAAACTCAATCATTCTTCTTTGACTTCAATAATGGTTTTCATTCAAGATCCTGGATGTCATTGCAGGCATTATGTCCATCATTCCATGTCATGATAGGATGTTCCAGATGCCTAATTGATTTATTGGGCAAAGTATTATAAAAGAGAATTGTCAAAACTTTAATTGCTTCATAGAGATTGGGAGAATGTGTTAGAAGTAAGATGATTAAGGAGTTTGGTAATGTATTATGAACTGAAGGACTTCTTCCAATACTTGAAGACAAAATAATAGATAATCTTGTGGAGACAACAAAACAATCTAAAAAGGTAAATATATTTGAAGCATCATTGGAAACCTTTGATATCAGAGGCCAAACAAACTTAAAGCAATAATTTTTTTAATAAGCATTTGAAAACCTACAATTGTCCAGGGATTCGGTGCAAATAAACATTGTCCATACTTATTAACAGTAAAATGGAAGTATTGACTCAAATCAAGATGGCTATAGCAAAGTACATCATTAATGGAAAAAGCAAAATCAAAACAAAAAAATTATTCTAGGAAGCAAGAAAAAATCAAGAATTTTGTATACAGGTATACTAAATTTGAGTTGTCATTAATCATTGATTTTAAACACTTATTTATGATCAGCCAGTATATGAGAGGTACCACTGCCTGAAGTCTGAATCTATGTCTACATCAGATTTTACTGAACTGTAATCAGAACAGACAAGGACCAATTTTACATGCAAACATCCAGCAAACCATATTTATAGGCTGATTTTTAAACTTTTCAATATCATAGCAAAGGGGCATTAATATTCCAGGGAAGTAAATATAGAATTAAAGGGTTTATTTTATAATGAAATAAAATAGTTGATTCAATAGATAAATGTCCATTATTATAAGACATACCTATATCAAAAGCTGGCTGAAAGACCTTTGGCATTAATTGCAAGATATGTGTCACTAACTCATTTTAGTATGCAGCTAAATGTAAAGGAGTTTGAGATATACATTAATTTTTCTTTCCCTTCTGTTTAGCTATTTATTTATTTACAGGTAAAAAAGAATTCTTGATGGGACATGAGAATCACTTTCAGCAGTGACTTCATTCTTTTGGGACTCTTCTCGTCTTCCCAAACAAGCCTGATTTTCTTCTCCTTTACATTAATTATTTTTATTATGACTATAACAGAAAATGCATTTTTCTCCTTATCCACAGGGATTTATGACTCCACACTCTGATTTCCTGCTCAGCATCTCTTTTTTTGTGGATATCTTGCATATTTCCAACATTGTTTCCAAAATGATCACTGACTTTCTGTCAAGCAATAGTATTATTTCATTTTCAGGTTGTGGCTTCCAAATATTTCTGTCCCTCACCCTCTTGGGTGTTGTGCCTTTCCTCTGTCAGTGATGTCCTATGATTGTTAGGTAGCCATCTCTCATCCACTGTGCTATCCCATTCTTATGAATGACTATGTCAGCATCCTCATGGCTGCAGTGCCCTGACTTCTTGAGACAGTCAACTCCATTGTTCACACAGCTTATGCACTTCACTTTCCCTTCTGTGTCTCAAAAACCACTTTTTTGTGAAGTCCCAGCCATATTGGTGTTGTCCTGTGTGGTCACAACACACTATGAATGAGGAGTTTATCATCATTTTCCTGCTCATCACTTTCTTCCTAATCTTTGCCTCTTATGTCCAAATTCTCGTTGTTGTACTCTAAATGAAATCATGAGAAGCATGGAAAAATCATTTTTTACCTGTTTCTTTCATGTGGCTTTGGTCATCATGTACTATGAGTCATTTATTTTCATATATATGAAACCTGAATGGTACCACACTCCAGGCCAAGGTAAGTCCCCAGCAATATTCTACACCATTTTCACATCCTCTTTCAACACAATTATCTACAGCTTTGGAAATAAAGGTGTTCTAAAAGCACTACAAAATATGATCAAAAGTAATTTTCTCCATAAAAAATAGGAGTTTCCCTCGTGGCGCAGTGGTTAACGAATCCAACTAGGAACCATGAGTTTGCGGGTTCGATCCCTGCCCTTGCTCAGTGGGTTAAGGATCCAGCATTGCCATGAGCTGTGGTGTCGGTTGCAGGTGTGGCTCGGATCCCATGTTGCTGTGGCTCTGGCATAGGCTGGCAGCTACAGCTCCGATTAGATCCCTAGCCTGGGAACCTCCATATGCTGCAGGAGCAGGCCTAGAACAGGCAAAAAGACAAAAAAAAAAAAAAAAAAAAAAAAGGAAAAAAATACTTGAAATACATATTCTCTATTTCCATATTTGTATATAGAAGATCTGTTTTTCATATCCCTTAAAAGAAAATAAACATTTTTTTAATAATGATTTTTATGAAATAAACATTTTTATCTTTTCAAATGGTGAAAGAAGTAGATGCTTTCAAAACTGAAAATAATAAATAAAATTATCACAGTTATTTGTTTTATAAATACATATATCTAAAATATATGGTATCAGTTACAATCACCCAAGTTACTAATAGAAAATCAAAGATTTCTCGAGGATTCCTATTTTCTCCTACTAAAATTGTTAGAATTTATAAAATTTATCTTTTTTTATCTTTTTATCTTGGAGCTGCACCTGTAGCACATGGAAGTTCCCCTAGTAAGAGTCAAATTAGAGCTAAAGCTGCGTGCCTACACCACAGACACAGCAACATGATATTTGAGCTACATCTGCAATTAGACCACAGCTCACTGGCATTGCCAGATCCTTAAACCATCGAGCAGGTTCAGGGACTGAACCCACTTCCTCATGGATATTACTTGGGTTGGTAACCTACTGAGCCACAACATGAACTCCAAAAAAATAATTTTTTATAATATAAAGAAAGAATGGATAGATAAATGATAGGGAGAGAGAGATCCAATAATTTCTGTATTTTTATGAAACTAAGATTATATTTCAAACATTACAATTTTATCAAAAATTTCTAAAAATGCATAGGCAAAATAGGTGAAAGTTGACAGAGGTAAAATTTCTCATTATGAGATATGTAAGTACTAGGGATATAATGAACAGCATAGTGATTTTTATAGTCAAAATGATATAGTATGTATTTAAAAGTTGCTAAAAGAGTAGATTTTTTTTAAATTCTCATGACAAAAAAATTGTAATTGTTGGTGATGGATTTCAACTAAACTTATTGCGATAATCTTTTTGTAATGTATACATATATCAAAACATCATTTTCTACTCCTTAATGTCATCAATGTTATCTGCCAATTATATCTCAATGCAACATGAAAATAATTAAATGTATTATTATTTTTAAATGAATAAATTTTATTCAAAAAATATTTGTATTATAATATTAAATATTTTTACTATATGATATTCATTTAATATTATTTAGTTAATGTTATAATAATAATGATTGTTAAAAATTTTAATAAATTACATTTAATTTCTATTAACACAGTCCCTAAATATATAAATTATTTAATTTTGAAATGCACAAGCCATGTTTCATTACACAGTGAAAGCAACAATACTGCATATAAGAATGCACACACATTTATACCATTTTTGTCACAGGCAGTGTTGCTGGATCTTTATTTACTGTGATGTCAAAGCAGAGGGCTGCATCTCTGCACGGAGGAAATAATGTAGAAAGGGTCTAGTGTGCCCAAACAATTTCTGTTCCTGCCATTTCTTCATCTCAATTGAGGAGGAATTTGGGGAAATAAAATGTTAGAATTACAAAAAATCACAAGCCAGTATATCCACACCCATCACTCTGCCCTCTCCTGAAAATTTCCAAAACAAGAAAAAAATTCATAAGCTCCATTTGAAAATGCCTGACAAAAATTCAGAATATTTATCTTAAACAAGCTTAGTGAGCTAAAAAAATATACAAAAAAACTAAACAAAATCAGGAAAACAATAATGGAGCAAAATGAGAAGTTCAACAAAATTTGAAACCATAAAAGTTTACCAAACAGAAATTCTGATTCTATAACTGAACACAGTGAAATTAAAAAAAAAGAAAAAAAATATTAATAGACTAAACAGCAGACATGATCAAGCAAAGGAAAGAAACTATATGATAAAAGATCAATTATTTCAAATTATTCACTTAGGGTAACAATAATAAAAAAATAATTTAAAAAATGAAAAAAAACTATACCACTTATGGGATTATATAAGACCGCAATATATGCCTTATAGAAATCCCAGAAAGAGCAGAAAAAGAGGAAAGGGGAAAAAAGCTTATTTATAGCAATAATGACAGCAACAACAAAATCCCAAATCTGAGAAGGGAGATGAATATCCAGATCCATAAAACACAAACAACTTAAAATAAATTAAACATAAAAGAAGTCTTCAGTGAGACATGCTGTAATTCAAAAATCATACATTTTTAAAATACCATTTTAAAAATATAAATTGGATCAATGTTACACCTTCCCAAGTAAAAGGTGCAATTAATTCACTTCCTTAAAAAAATGAGAAATATAAGAACACTGAAGTTATGATCTGCATCACAATTGCATTATAGAATATTCTCTATTATTGCACCAAAGTAATATCATCATTTTCATTATTTAGCTTAATACATGAAAATATTTTTTTAGTTTAATGTGTATTTCCAAAAGAATGGAAGCAATTTGAAATTATGTGTACCTTAAATAAAGAAAACTTCTCATAAGTGCAGTGTTTCAAGAATTTCTGCTCATATCTTATTAAATTCATAAAATTATATTGATTTATTATTATTTGGACAAATGATCAGAACTAGGAAATAAATTAATATTTGCAGATATATCTTTACTGTGCATTTACTAAACAATACATCAAACATATGATCCAAAACATTTAGAGACATATAATATTGGAAGATTCTGAATAATTTGTTTCTTTCCCCACTAAATTGACCCTAAACCCACCTAAGAAAACTTCTACAGAATTTATCAGAACTCCTTTCTGAAACCTGGCTTGTTCCCATCCTGGACTATTAGTGACTTAACCTACATCATGTAAGTTTCTGTGAACATGTGGACATACATTCCTTGGTTGATAAAGAAAAAAAATGTTTTAAATTGAACCGGCAGATAAAGGACTAGAATTAAATTACTGCAGCTCCTGAGCTTCCATAAAGGTATTTAAAATATCAACTGTAGAGATAAAAATATTAATATGTATATTTGTTTAGAATTTTTTCAAAGAAATTTACTCAGAAAATGATTTTGCTTCTATGAAGAAGTATAGACTGCTTTCAACTAATCAAGCCAGTGAGCATGTGAAATTAAGGATATAATAAAGGGTATGGATACTAATTTTATTTTTATTTCTATTCGCCACAGAAGAAGAAAGTCTCCTTAACAACTGTTAAGTTATTCTTTTTTTTTCTTTTTTTTTTTTTGTCTTTTTACTTTTTGCTAGGGCCACTCCCGCGGCATATGGAGGTTTCCAGGCTAGGGGTCTAATTGGAGATGTAGCCACCGACTGACGCCAGAGCCACAGCAACCTGGGATTTGAGCCGCACCTGCAACCAACACCATAGCTCATGGCAACACCAGATTCTTAACCCACTGAGTGAGGCCAGGGATCGAACCAGCAACCTCATGGTTCCTAGTCGGATTCGTTAACCGCTGCGCCACAATGGGAACTCCATTTTTTTATTTTTTTATTTTTTAAGTTATTCTGAATTAAGTACTTTTGTTTATACTAATCATTGAATACATTCAGGCATATCATTAGCTGAAAACTCTTAAAAGGAAACTGTATTTGGCTGAAGTTGGTTTAATAAGATATGTAAATAAATTATGCTAATATATTTAACAAAAAAATAAAAAATAAAAAAAATAGATGGACCATTCAAATACTTATTCAAATTTTTTTAAAGACATAAAGCTCATTTTAAACCCAACCCTTCTTATAATACAATTCTAACAATCAATATGATTGTGAGTTATTGACTGTGAAATGATAGTAAATAAATTCAGAAAGGCAATGGCTGATGTTTTCTATGAGTTACTCTTCTGGATATATGGTGAATAATACATGGGCTTATCCTTACCTATATCAAATGATGAAATGTAATTGAGAACAATTATGATATTCTATTATAAAGTATATAATAAAATTTATGTGAATTAAAATGTATTTTGAATATTAGACTTATTTGGCCATAGTTGAAATAAGATATGTGAAGAAAAAAAGAAGGAAGTTGAAGGACAAACAATGTTTGGTAAAAAAGTGAGGAGGTATTTTATCTAAAACCTGTGATGTATCCTCTGGATGTGGAAAATATTGCAGCTGAGAAGAGCGTGCTTTATAACAGCACAGGTAAAATGATCATGTTCTCTCGGAGTAGAGATGTTTCATGCAAGCACACTGGGCTATCACATAGAAGCCAATTTTATTGTACAAAATTTCTAGCAGTGTTGTTTACTGCCTGGATTGAAATCATTCAAGACTTAACGTAATCAGTTTAGGAAATGAGGAATGTAATATATATATTTGTTCAAGCTAAAAAACAGATTTTTTAATTGGAGTTTGAGATCCAACAAGTAGCTGCAATTTTTAGAATACTGTTCAGCAAAAATTATGTATTATGAAATGCACCACAGAAAGTAGTTTTGGATCAGATTCATAACTGTAATTTCTTCAAGGAAAGTGAGATGAGGGCCTGGAAGAGATAGAGCTTAAATATATGATATTACACTTTTGGATATGTGCAAGATAAATATATGATATTACACTTTTGGATAATTGAAGAATAAATCTAACACCTAGGGATCCCAATTCTCAATAAAGATTGTGGAGGACAGCACTTCTTATTCCCTGCTTAATATATATATATATATGTATATGTATACATATATATATATGTATATGTATACATATATATATATGTATATGTATACATATATATATATATATGTATACATATATATATATATATGTAATACAAATGAAGAACGCACCTGTTGTAATCTGAACACTGCTTTCTACTTAGTTTTTTACCCATAATGAATTTGCAATTTCTAATCAAAACCTAGAAATTACTTATCTAGATTTTATATGAAAATATAAAATAGAATATATAGTGAAGATTGAAAAATGGCTAATGTTACCTGTCTATGGATATATTTGGATCATTTAAACTATAAAGTCTATGTGTATGTGTGTAAAATGAGTTTAGTATTGCTCTACTCTTTTAGTTTTTGTTTGTTAGAGAAATTCTTTATTTCTCCTTCTATTTTAAATGATATCCTTGCTGGGTAGAGTGTTTTAGGCTACAAATTTTTCCCTTAGATCTTAGAATATATCTTGCCACTCTATTCTGACCTGTAGTGTTTCTGCAGATAAATCAGCTGATAGCATTACAGGATTTTGCTTATAATTAACTCTGTTTTCCTCTTCCTGCCTTTAGAATCCTCTCTTTAACTTTTCCCATTTTTATTATGTCTTAGTGTGAGCATATTTGGGTTCAACTTGTTTGGGGCCCCCTGTGCTTCCTGTATCTTGACATGTTTCCTTTAGATTTAGAAAATTTTCAGCCATAATTTCTTCAAATATATTTTCAATCACCTTTTCTTTTTCTTCTCCTTCTGGGATCCATATTATGTGTAGAATGGTCCACTTTATGTCATCCCGTAGATCTCTTATATTGCTTTCATGTTTTTTTCATTTGGTTTTCTATCTGCTGTCCTGATTGGGTGATTTCCACTATTCTATCTTCCAAGTCATAATTTGTTTCTCTGCATTATTCATTCTGCTCTTCAGTGCCTTTATTTCATTTTGAGTCTCTGCAAATGAATTTTCTAACTTTTCTTGGCTGATCCTTATATTTTCTTGTTCCTTTCTAAAGCAATCAGCATTACTGTTTATATCTTCTCTTACTTCCTTTATATTCACCCTTAATTCCTTCAGAATTTTCACTATCTCCTTTTTTTTTTTTTTTTTTTTTTTTTTTTTAAGGGCCACACTCACAGCACATGGATTTTCCCAGGCTAGGGGTTGTATTAGAGTTGTAGATGCTGGCCTATGCCACAGCCACAGCCACACCAGATCCAGGCCACATCTGTGACTTATACCAGAGCTCATGGCAACACCAGATCTTTAACCTGCTGAGCAAGGGCAGGGAGTGATGTACAACTTCATGATACCAGTCAGATTAATTTCCACTGAGCCGTGATGGGAACTTGTCACTATATCCTTTTGAACTCAGTGTTTTTAAACTGCAGAGGCCTTTTTAATTTTTTGCTGCTTCAGGTGAATGCTTTCTGTTCTTTTAAATGGGAATGATTCCTGAGGCTCTTCTTTTTGCTTATATTTTTCTTACTCTGTCAGTTTAGGGAAACCAACTACAAGAGTGCCCCAGTGGGGCTTACTATTTATTTTTGGTGTGGGAGTTTGGGTATGTTCTGTCTCTTTCTTCAGTATGAGCAGGCTCTTATGCCCTTGATAGGGTGCTACGTGTGTTTCAGGGACAAGGAATCAATGGGCAGTGCTAGTGGTCAACGCCTGGTTTCTTGGCTCTTGACAGTGGCAAGGAAACACAAGAATGTGGCACAATCTACTCATAGTTGCAGAGCTCTGGGAAGTAATAATGAGATTCAGGCAGGCTAAGTCAGTGCCTGAAGTATTTGGCAGTGGCAACAACAGGGTATATGCATTCCCAGAGCAGGGAGAGTCTCAACAGGTGGTGCTTGGTTGCAATGCCCTCTTCTCTGCCACCCTCTGAAGTGATTGGGGCCACAAGTGGTGCCTGCTCATGGAGTCCTAGTCGTAGTGGGCCACACCCACCTCTGGAGTCAGAGACCACCTGTAGACCATGCAAGAAGCACCCCGTCCTGCTTAGCCCATGCAGGAGGTTCTACCACCATAGCTGGAGCAGTAAGGGCCATTACCACCAGTAGCCCCACCTTACAAGACTCTGAGAATTTCCAGAGAAAGAAATTCCTATGGCATTCTGCCCCTCCTCTTGATCTCCCAATAATAGTGCCTTGCTTTTCCTGTGGGCCCAGACCTCCTCCAGGATTCCCTGCTGTGGTACACCACTGCCCAGATCTCTCAGGCTGTCTCTGCACTGCCAACCCTAATCCTCTCCCCAGAGCCTGAGTTTCAGTGCCCAGCCCCTGCCTGAATGTCTCAGGCTATGGTGTCTGGGGGCCAGTGGAACCAATGATCTTTGCAGCGCTCTCTGCTTCGCCCTTCTTAGTCCACCTGCCGTACTTTTCTCTGCAGGTTTGAGGTCCCTTCATCTCAGTGGATCTCACTGTCATCATTGGCTTCCCAGGGTATGAGTTCCTTCCCTCTTTCTCAGCTCTCTCTCAGAAGTTCTGGTCCCACCCTGATTCCTTTCTCTCTTTGTTAGTTTGTTTGTTTGTTTTGCTTTTTAGGGTGTACCCATGGCATATGGAGGTTCCCAGGCTAGGGGTCCAATCAGAGCTACAGCTACCAGCCTATGCCACAGCCACAGCCACATCAGATCCAAGCTGCATGTGCAATGTACACCACAGCTCACAGCAATGCTGGATTCTTAACCAGCTGAGTGAAGCCAGGGATCAAACCTATAACCTCATGTTTCCTGGTTGGATTAGTTTCCACTGTGCCATGATGGGAACTGCTCTCTCTCTATTTTTTCCTTTTGTTCCTCCCAGTTATTTTGAAGGTTCCTTGCTCTTTTTGAGGTTTCATGTCTTCTGCCAGCATTCAGAAGGTGTCCTGTGTGAATCGTTCTACATGTAGATGGATTTTTTTATGTGTTTGTGGGAGAAGGTGAGTGCCACATCTTACTCCTCACCATCTTGATCCCACCTTGAAAAACCAAATTTGAAGAGCATATTCTTATAATCAGCTCTGTCTTTGAAAATACCTTGTCTTATAATTATCTATTTACCAAATAAATCTAATTCACCTTTGGAAAATTTCACTGAAGGGGATGAATTAGAAGCACACAAACATATACATAAAATCTTCTAGAGTTCTTTATATTGTAAAAAAAATGTATTGTTCTCTAACTGTATACCTTCAAAAATTGGAAGTACACATTATTTGAATATTAAGTACTTTCAGTAAAATCCTAATGTATCCCTTGTCTCTCTTGAATAAAATATGTTGTGAAGTCACTTGAAGGAATGTGGAATCTCACATAGGTCTCCATTCAATGATACCATATAGAACTGTTATTTGGGGTGGGGGACATGCACCTGTGTCACATGGAGGTTTCCAGGCTAGGGGTCCAATCAGAGCTGTTGCTGCCAGCCTACACTACAGCCACAACAATGCAGTATCCAAGCTATGTCTTTGACATACACCACAGCTCACGACAATGCTGGATCCCCAACCCCTAGAGCAAGGCCAGGGATCAAACCCTCAACCTCATGGTTCCTAGTTGGATTTGTTTCTGCAGTGACAAGATAGGAACTCCTGTATAGAACTGTTCTTGTCTAGACTGTAGAGGACACTCTTCTGGGTATGTGGATTCTGATCCTATGAAAACCATCTAACAATGCTATACATTGTAGATAATTGATGGCAATGCAAAATAGTTCTTATTATAGACATTTAGATAAATGTATGAAATCAATCAATTGAATTACTGTGACAAATGCACTCAAAGACTTCTTTGTAAATTTGACTTGGTAACCTGATTTACCATTTTTTTGCAGTCCTATATGTGATATATAAGGAAGGTCATTTTGGAGAAATGCTAAAATTTTAATTTACTTGAGAAGACAGGAGGCAGGACTTCCCAGTGTGCCTCAGTGGAAATGTATCTGACTAGGATCAATGAAGATGCAGGTTTGATCCCTGGCCTCTCTCAATGGGTTAAGAATCTGGTGTTGCTGTGAGCTGTGGTGTAGGTGGCAGATGATGTTTGGATCTGGCATTTCTGTGGCTATGGATTAGGCCAGTGGCTACAGCTCAATTCAGCCCCTATCCTGGGAACCTCCATATGCTTCTGGTGCAGCCCTAAAAAGAAAAAACAAAACAAAACAAAAACAACAACAACAACAAAAAAGGATGCAATTCAAATTTCTGTAAAGATTGGAAGAGAGTGACATTGTGATTTAGAGATTTGTAAAAGTCTAATCTGAGATGTTTTAATACTTCCAACAAAGATAATTTAAGGAAGTTTGTTAGCTAAAGCCATTTCCCCACGCATCTCTGTAAGCAATCATACCATCTTTGATAATCAAGAATATTTTATTGACAAGAATTACTAAGTTTTCAACATATTTAATAATTTTTATTTTCTACATATTAAATAATATAATCTGTAAACCAAGTTAATTTTACTATTTTCTTTGCAGTTTTGTTGTTTAATTTGTTTGTTTTACTTACCCAATTGTTCCTTTTTGTACTTGTAGTGCTACATTAATTAGAAGTAACGAAAGTGGACACCCTTGCTTTGTTTTTGGCCTTAAAAGAAATGTTTTCAGTCTTTCACCATTAAGTGTGTTGGTTATGAGTAAACTTTTAAAAATTTTTTATTATAGTTGATTTACAATGTGCGGATAATTTCTGCTCTACAGCAAATTGACCCAATTATGCCCACACACAGGGACAGACACACACACACATATAATCTATCATGTTCTATCATAAGTGATTGGATGTATTTCCCTTTGCTATATAACAGTGCTAAGAGACATTGCTTATCCATTCTAAATGTAATAGTTTGCATCTACTAACCCCAAACTCCCAGTCCATCCACTCATTCCGCCTTCTCCTTAGTAACCACAAGTGTGAAGAATGATTTCTGTGAACACACAGGCAGCAAACAAGCAAAGTCTTTATTAAGGAAAGCAAATAGCTTCCAGGGCTGCTGGGAGGAGGGAGAAGAGCCCCCTTTTTTATTGTCCTATAGGGATTTTTATCTCTTAAAGGTGGGGGGGGGTCACAAACCTGGGATCCAGAAAGATGTGGTTTTCTCCCATTGGCCTTGCTCAGTAACCTTTATCAGTCCTTGTCCAATAACGGTTTTAGGGTTGGAAATGTCCCCTGTAAGTTTTATGGTTTCTCTTTCCTTTTCTTTCCTTAGATTAATTCACCATTCTCATTCCTTTTCTATCAGTTGAGGGGTGGGCTAGAGATTCCCATTTCCTATAGTAAACAAAGCCTGTGGGGAATATGCATTTCCTATAATAAAATAAGACCTGTGGAGGTGTTACTCCCTCGAGGCCTTAAGCCACATATGTTAATCAATATCCATATCAAAAGAAGGTATCCAAGCCTTTGTTCCTATACTGACTACCTGAGTTAATATTCTGCCTCACTATGAGTTAAATTTTTAACTATGACATCAGTTTTACATCACTTTAATATTTTATTCAAGTAAAAAGAACATGATCTCAATAGCACTGAATCATTTGTATCAGAACCCACTCTTCCTGATGAACAAAACAAATATTCTTGTGTTTTTTTGAGCCAAAAGAGACTTTATTTTTTTTTTTTGCATTTTATTTTTGTTTTCTTTGTCAGATTATTTTCCCACATAGATTATCACAGAATATTGGGTAGAGTTCCCTGTATTATACAGCATTTCCCCATTGGCCAATCATTCCATATATCTCACTGCACATGGCAATCCCAAACCCCCAGTCTATCCCTGCCCCAACCTGTCCCCTTTGGTAACCATAAGTTACTTTTCAAAATCTATGAGTCTGTGTCTTTTTGCAAATAAGTTCATTTGTAGCCAGTTTTTAGATTTCAAATATAAGTGATATAATATGATGCTTGTCTTTCTCTTGTGCAACTTACTTCACTTAGTATGATAATATTAAGTCCATCCATGTTGCTTAAAATGGCATCCAAATTTTGGTAACCAAGTTTTAAACTATGGGCTATTTCAATCCTACCAATCTTTGTGTAATATCCCCATTGTGCACATTAAAAAGATAAATAAATAAAATGGGGAAAACAGATTTATCCAAGACCTGAAGGCAGTTAATGAGGCACGGGTCCTAATTCACCTGCTAGCCTCTAGCCCATACCCCATATGATCTAAGTCCCAGAGAGTGCAAACAGGTTCACAGTGCTAGACCTAAAGGATATTTTCCTTTGCATTCTCTGGCTCCTAATGTCTTCTCTTTCAGTGGATAGATCCAGACACTAATAACATCATGAATGCCTCCACTTTATGTTTTTATGATGAAATTCGAGTTGAGAGTGCTTAAAGGATTGGAATGCGATGGATTAAGTATTGGGCTAAACAGTGGTTATCTTTAGACGTGGGACCACTGGAGGCTGTAAACAAGACTTTTCACATTAAAGCTGAACTGAAAGTCAATTAGGAGATTTCTTAAACACAGGGAGGATCCTCAAAAGTTTTTGTACATAGATTACCAAAATGGGAGGCAACTGATTTGACTAAACTGATCATAGCTAATTTTCAGAGTCTTATAGGGGGAGGCCTCCTGTCCTAAGCTAGATGAGGGAAAACAAACCATTCCAACATAGGTGATTGAGTATGATAGCCCTTTGATATCTTTGAAGTGGCCACCCAGTTCTTGGAGGAAGATGCTGTCCTGTTTTACAAATCTAGTTTTTAAAGTACAAGAGGTATGATTCCATAAATAATCTAAAGCCTGCCAATCCTTTTACCACCATCAAACACCCCCACCTACTTATCTTAAGAGGCTTGCAAGTATTAAGGGATTTTTTTTTTCTATCCTTAAGGGAAAAATGTCAACCTGGAAGGAATTTACCTTTCTCCTCCTATGATTTTGAGATGCAAATATTATACCTTGTCTCTTCTAGGAACCCCTATCTCAGCCATCCTTTTTTTTTTTTTTTAATTAATTAATTAATTAATTTATTTATTTATTTTCCCACTGTACAGCAAGGGGATCAGGTTATCCTTACATGTATACATTGCAATTACAGTTTTTCCCCCACTCTTTCTTCTGTTGCAACATGAGTATCTAGACATAGTTCTCAATGCTATTCAGCAGGATCTCCTTGTAAATCTATTCTAGGTTGTGTCTGATAAGCTCAAGCTCCCGATCCCTCCCACTCCCTCCCCCTCCCATCAGGCAACCACAAGTCTCGGATGTGAGGGCCATCTGGCTGTGACATCTGTCACCCCATTGATCGCCAGGGTTGATTCGGCTGATCTGGCTGGCTAGGCAGGTGTCCCCTTCCTCCCTCACCGCTCCATGTGCGTCCCTCCCGAAGCTGCACGCTCGGTCGAAGAGGACGACCATCCTCGATAGAGGAGGACCGTTCTTCGGTCAAGGGTATACGAGTAGCTGCGCTCCCCTGCTAGAACCTCCAAACAAGCTCTCAAGGTTCAGCCATCTTTTTAAAATGCACATTTCAGGAAATGCAGTAGGTAATTTCACCTTGACTTATCAAGGAAAAATAGAAATCTTAAGGGATTTCTGTTTAAAAAAATGTTTTAAATTTTGCAAGACCTTATTCAATCTGTTGTTCTGAAAGGAAAGTAACTCAAGCTGAAAAAAACTTTAAGGGAAATAAATGTAAAAGAGATAAGAGTTTTTAGACAAACTCTAAATTAATAATTATATTTTGGGAATGTCTAGCGAAAATAGTCTCCAGATTTTGGTAACTTGAAACTAAAATGAAGAGAACTCATTGACTCTCTAGGTCATTTCAAATAGGATAAATTTAGGAATATTAATTTCTGAGTGGATCTAAGTTTATCTGCCTTTGCTTTCTTAGAAGAGGAAAACAAAAGCATGTGTTTTTTCAATCAGTAACTGTGGGTATGACACACAATTTTTAATTACTTGCTTATTTTTTGCCAGACTTTAATGGTTCTTTTAAGCATTAAAAAATTATAGTCAATTATAATTCTAGTTATTTTAACTAAGTTTTTTTTATCAATTACATGGTGATGTGTTTAACCATGGCTTTTAAGTCTTCCACATTTATAGACAATCATGACTGTACTCTGATGTTTTTGCAAAAAAGTGTTCTATCTTCAAGAAGATTCATTGGAAGGCTATGTAAATGGTGTGTAAAAACTACTTACACCACCATCTCATTCAAGCTAAGGGCATGGAATAGTGCCATACTTAACAATTTGCATATACTAAGGGGTCCGTGTCCCTATTTTGTTCATAATTTATCCCTTCCATAGATTCAAATAGCTGCTTTCTTCATGAATTCTCCTGTTCCAAGGACAGTAATTATACTTCCAAGATATGTCTGGATATGTGGCACTCTCCAGAATGAGGGCCCAAAACATGTGTACCCCAGGAAAAATTCATACCATATATAAGCTTATGTTGTTAATATGTGACATGAGGGAGTCTATCTATAAGTGAGGCAGAATAATAACTCAGGTAGTCAGTGTAGGAGCATGGGCTTCAATGCATTCTTTGATATGGCCATTGATTAACATTTGTGGCTTAAGGGATCCAGGTATTAACATCCCCACAGGATTTTTTTACTATAAGGAGTGTACCTATACCCAGATGGTCATTAATCTCTAATCCACTGTGACTCAGTTTACAGGAAGAAAAGAGCAAAGAAACCATGAGACTTATAGGACATTTCTACCCCTAAGACCCATGTTGAACAAGGATCAATATAGGTAATTGGGCAAGGCTAATGGGAGAAAACCACATCATCCTGAACACTACATTGGTACACCTCCATTTTTAAGAGGAAAAATACCCCTATAAGACAATGGGGGGGGGTACTTCTCCCCCCTACCAGCAGTCCTGGGAGCTATTTGCTTTCCATAATAAAGACTTTTCTTGCTTTCTGCCTGTGTGTTCATGAAGTTCATTCTTCTGTGGCAGGAAAAAGAACCTGGATTCTGGTAAGATCTTTCTGGCATCATTAGGACATTTGGTCCCATTGGTACAATACATAACAGTACTCAATATCATTCCAGGAGGGCCATCTGAATGATAATGTTAGAAATAAGACCAGCTGGGGGATTGGCAGCTCTATGGAGTGGTATTATCTACTCTAATAAGTATAACCAATAAACCAAAAGAAGCAATCCTAAGAAGTGTAACCAATATTTTAGAATGCCTTGATCTGACAACTGGAAATTTCCTGAACAGTCTGTCAAATTCTTTGGAATCACTGGACACTGTGGAATAGATTGGCACTAGACTAGTTTTTAGCTGATCAGGGTGCCATGTGAGTGGTCATAAACAAAACCTGCAATATCAATGCCAATAATTTGAGGCAAATAGAGATGGATATCAGCAAAAGTTATGAGCAGGCATCTTGGTTAGACCACTACAACCAGAGGTCAGATCCTAATGCTATCTTGTCCAACTAAGAGAAGACTCCAGAGTTCTCCTATGCTACAACTGGTTAATGATCTGGCTTGGTCCACTACTGTGGCACTGGTTTTATCGCTTACCTGGGAACTTCTACATGCTGAGGATATGGAAAAAAAAAGAAAAGAAAAGAAAGAAAAAGAAAAAAAAGAGAGAGCAGCTTCTTTAATCTTACTCTGATCTTTCTCCTTCTGCGCCCAATAATGGTCATATTCTTACTTTTCCTCTTTGCACCTTGCCTTCTTAAACTCTTGGTAAATTTTGTGTTATGCAAGTTAAAACAGTTTCACATCAAGATGAGAGCCTTCCAAGCCCATACCACACTCCAACTCAAGGCAAGAAGTTTTTCTACCCTTGGGGCCCCTAGATCAGACATCCAGAAATTTTTATTCCCTGATAGGCAGGATCAATGACCCTACTCAGCCCTGAAGCAGCTGCAGAGTACTGACTATTGCTTATTTCCCATAAGAATATGGTAATAAAATCTCTGAGGGGGGAAATGACACAGCAAGAAAAGGGACAGCATGAAACCATGAAAAAAATGTCATAGTCCTTCAGAAAAATAAGATACAATAAAAACTGGTTAGAACCAACTAGGACAAAGATGGAGGAAGATTCATCTTCCAGTAGACCTTGAACCTACTCAGTTGTAATGCATTATTATTACTGTAATGAGTTGAGCTCATTGTAATACATTAGTGTAACCAAACAGATTCCTGAGAGTGTCCAGTCACAAAAGGGTTTCTGTGTCCTCCATTTCTTATTTTTAGGGAATAAGCCTCAGCTTCCATGACCTTCCCTGAGTTCCAAAGGGCAGTTGCTAATCAGGGAAGGTAGGGCATGTAGAGATCAGAGAGAAACACTCAAGAGACAAAAGTGCAGGCTTGTGGCAGGGTTCTGGTTCCTCCTCAAGAAATATATAAATTACAATATCTATGAGCCTTTCTTCAGAACTAAATCCCCCCCAAAATTGGAAGAACTTCTTGATGAAGTATTCTTTAATTCTAGAAGAAGGAGTATCAACATAAACAGTCCTGAGGCCACTAAACACTAGCTTTGAAAAAAATGAAAGCTTGCATTTACCCTGATCCTTATCTAAGGTCCAATAATCCACTTGCCAAATTATAAAAAACCTAATCCCTTCCAAAGGGGACACAGCCTTTAGGGCATTAGCCTACTATGGCCCCCAATGCCTGACAAAGCAATAAAGCTATCTTTTTCTCCACACAAAAATCTGTCCCCTATTTCTATTCAGCAATGGTGGACAGAGGCTGGGTTTCAGCAATATTAGCATGCTGACACACACACAAGTGCCAAGACAGTTCTGAGGTGACCTTAAAATGTCAAAATGTGGATGGTGCATGGGTTTAAGGATGGCAGAATAGAAGGACTGGAGCTCACCTTCTCTCATAAAAACAACAAAATTACAACCAAATGTTGAACAACCCTCAACCAGACAGACTGGAAACTTTCAAAAAGGATATCCTACTTCAGAAGACAAAGAAGAGGCCACATCAAGATGGTATGAGGGGTGATTACACAATACAAACAACCCCATACACACCAGATGGGCAGCCCACGGACTGAAAAGTAACTGTATCACAGAGACTCACCTACAGCAGTGAGAGTTCTGAGCCCCAGGTCAGGTCCACCTGCCTGAGTATCTGGCATTTGGAGAAAGCCCCCAGAGCGTCTGGCATTGAGAGCCAGTGGGGCTTGTGTGCAGGAGCTCTACAGGACTAGGGGAAATGGAGACTGAATTCTTAAAAGGCACACACAGGCTTTCATGTACACTGGGCCCCAGGACAAAGCAAAGTGTCCATAGAAATCCATGTCAGAACTGACTGCAGTTCTTGGAGGATCTCCCAGGAAAATGGGGTCACTATGTATGGCTCATTGTGGTGATGGATATTGGAGGCAAAGTCTCAGGAATATTCATCAGAGTGTGTTCCTGTAGAGGTGGCAATTTTGGGAATATCTGGCCCCATCTACCAGGGCTGATAAGCCCCAGGTCAAACAATAACCAAGGTGGGATAACAGCCATACCCATCAGTAAATAGGCTGCCTAAAGAACCTCCAAGCACACACCACCTCTAATCTCACCCAGAGACAAAGTCCTACCAACAGAGGGATAAGAACCAGCCCCAACTACCAGTGGACAAGCACTAGCCCCTCCCATCAAGAAGCCAAGAACAAACCCCATAAGAACTTCAGCCACAAGGGGGGCAGAATCAGAAGAAAGAGAAGCTTCAATGCTATCGTCTGCAAAAAAGAGACCACACCAAAAGCCTATAAAAATGAAAAGGCAGAGAAGTATAACTCAGATAAGGGAGAAAGAAAAAACCCTAGAAAAACAACTAAATGATATATAGAGATTATCAGTCTCCAGGAAAAAGACTTTAGACTGATGATAGTGAAGATGATTCAAGACATTGGAAATAAACTGGAGGCATAGCTTGATAATTCACAGCAAACATCGAGCAGAGAAATACAAATTTAAAACTTAAGGAAGCAGAGATGCAAAATACAATACTGAAATAAAAAAAATCATTAGAAGCAATCAACAGCACAATACAGGAGGCAGAATAGTGAATAAACAAGGTGAGGACAGACTAGTGGAAATCACTGATGCAAAACAGAAAGGAGAAAAAAATGAAAAGAAATAAAGATAATTAAAGAGAACTCTGAAACAAAGTTAAACATAGCAACATCCATATTATAGGGGTGCCAGAAGAAGAGAGAAAGGGACAGAAAAAAACATTTGAAGAGATAATAGCTGAAAACTTCCCTAACATGAGAAAGAAACCACTCACTCAAAGCCAGGAAGCACAACAAATACCATATAAAATAAACCCAAGGAGGAATACCTGGAGACACATATTAATCAAACTGATCAAAATTAAAGACAAAGAAAATATTGAAAGCAATTTGGGAAAAGAAACAATTCATACAAGGGAAACCCAATAAGTTTATTGGCAGATTTTTCATCAGACACTCTGCAGGCAGGAAGGCAGTGGCACAATACACTTCAAGTGAGGAAAAGAAAAAACCTCCAACCAAGATAACTTTACTCAGTAAGGGTTTTACAGACAAGCAAAAGCTAAGAGAATTTAGCAACACTAAACCAGCTTTACAACAAATTCTAAAGGAGCTTCTTTAAGCAGAAAAGAAAAGACCATAAACAGAAACAAAAATGCCACAAATGACAAAGATCACCAGTAAAGGCATAAATACAGTAAAGGTTTGAAATCATCCAGGTACAAATATGCTACCAAAATCAGAAACCGTGAGAAGAGGAGGGTACAAATGCAGGATACTGGAGATGAATTTGCAATTAAGAGACCAATAAATTTAAACAATCTTGGATATATATAGACCCCTATATCAAAATTTCAGGGTCACTGCAAGCCAAAAACATACAATAGATGCACACACAAATAAGAAAAATCAACTCAAATACAACACTAAAGAAAGTCATCAAACCACAAGAGATGATAACAAGAGAAGAAGGGAAGAAAAAAGAGCAACAAAACCAAATCCAAAGCAATTAATAAAATGGCAATAAGAACATACATATCAATAATTACCTTAAAAGTAAATAGACTAAATGCCCCAACCAAAAGACAAAGACTGGCTGAATGGATACAAAAACAAGACCCATATACAAGCTGTCTTCAAGAGACCCACTTCACTTCTAGGGACACATACAAATCGAAAATGAGATGATAGAAGACAACATTCCATGCAAATGGGAATCAAAAGAAGCTGGAGTAGTAATACATGTATCGGACAAAATAGATCTTAATAAAGAATATTACAAGAGAAAAAGAATGACACTGCATAATGATCAAAGGCTCAAAGAGGAAGATATAACAATTTTAAATATATATGTACCCAACGTAGGATTATCTCAATATCTAAGGCAACTGCTAACAACCTTAAAAAGGAGAAACTGACAATAACACAATAATCATGGGGGGTTTTAACACCCAACTACAACAATGGACAGATCATCCAGACAGAAAATCAACCAGGAAACACAGGCCCTTAATGAAGCATTAGACCAGATGGACTTAATAGATATTTATAGGACATTCCATCCAAAAGCAACAGAATACACATTCTTCTCAAGTGCACACTGAACATTCTCTAGGACTGATCACATTCTGGGCCATACATCAAGACTCAGAATTTTAAAAAAATTGAAATCATATAATGCATCTTTCCAAACACAATACTATATGACTGGAAATCAATAATAAAAAAAAATGTAAAAAACACAAACACCTGGAGACTGAAGAACATGCTACTAAACAGCCAATGGATCACTAAAGAAATCAAAGGGGAAATTAAAAAATACTTAGTAGCAAATGACAATGAAGGTACAAACTCCAAAACCTATGGGATGCAGCAAAAGCCATTCTAGGAGGAAAGCTTATAGCAATACGAGCCCACCTTAGGAAACAAGAAAAAGCTCAAATAAACAAGCTATCTTCATATCTAAAGCAGCTAGAGAGAGAACAGATGAGACCTAAAGTTAGTAGAAGGAAAGAAATCATAAAGATCCAAGCAAAAATAAATGAAATAGAAATGAAGAAAAACCATAGAAAAGATCAATGAAATGAAAAGCTGTTTCTTTGGAAAGATCAACAAAATTGATAAACCATTAGCCAGACTCATCAAGAAAAAAAGAGAGAGGACTCAAATCAATAAAATTAGAAATGAAAAAGGAGAAGTTACAACAGACATCACAGAAATACAAAGGATCATAAGAGACAATTACATGCAACTATATGCCAATAAAATGGAAAACCTAGAAGAAATGGTCAAATTCTTAGAAAAGTACAATCTTCCAAGACTAAACCAAGAGAAATAGAAAAGATGAATGGACCAATCACAAGTACTGAAATTGAAACTGTGATTAAAAAACTTCCAACAAACAAAAGTCCAGGATCAGATGGTTTCACAGGTGAATTCTATCAAACATTTAGAGAAGAGTTAACACGTATCCTTCTGAAACTATTTCAAAAAATTGCAGAGGAAGGGATACTCCGAAACTCATTCTATGAGGCCACCATTACCCTGGTACCAAAACCAGACAAAGATACCACAAAAAAAGAAAATCACAGGCCAATTTCACTGATGAACATAGGTGCAAACATCCTCAATAAAATACTATCAAACCACATCCAACAATACATTAAAAGGATTGTACATTATGATCAAGTGGGATTTATCCCAGGGATGTAAGTATTCCTCAATATCCACAAATCCATCAGTGTGATACCCCACATTAACAAACTGAAGAATAAAAACCATATGATCCTCTCAATGGATGCAGAAAAAGCCTTTGACAAAATCCAACACCCATTTCTGATAAAAACCCTTCAGAAAGTGGGCATAGAGGGACCCTACCTCAACATAATGAAGGCCATATGTGACAAATCCACAGCTAACATCATTCGCACTGGTGATAAGCTGAAAGAATTCCCTCTGAGATCAGGAACAAGACAAGGATGTCCTCTCTCACCACTATTATTCAACATAGTTTTGGAAGTCTTAGGCATGGCAATCAGAGAAGAAAAAGAAAATAAATTCAAATTGGAAAGGAAAAATAAAACCATTACTATTTGCAGATGACATGATACTATATCTAGAAAATCCTAAAGACTCTACCAGAAAACACTTAGAGTTCATCAATGAATTTAGCAGAGTTGCTGGATACAAAATTAATACAGGAAATTGACTTCATTTCTATATGCTAACAATGAAAGATCAGAATGAGAAATTAGTGAAACAGGAGTTCCCATTTTGGCACAGCAGAAAGGAATGCAACTAGGAACCATGAGGTTGTGGGTTTGATCCTTGGCCTTGCTCAGTGAGTTAAGGATCTGGCATTGCTGTGAGCTGTGCTATAGGCCAGCAGCAACAACTCCAATTAGACTCCTAGTGTGGGAACCTCAATATGTTGCAAGTGCAGCCCTAAAAATGACAAAAAAAAAACACACAAAAAAAAGAAATTAGTGAAAAATCCCTTTTGCCATCACATCCAAAAGAATAAAATACCTAGGAGTAAACCTACCTAAAGAGATCAGAGGGCTATAATCTGAAAACTATAAGACACTGATGAAACAAATCAAAGATGACACAAACAGATGGAAAGACATATTATGATCTTGGATTGGAAGAATCAGTATTATCAAAAATGATTATACTACCCAGGGCAGTCTAGAGATTCAAAGTAATCCCTATCAAGTTGCCAAGGATGTTTTTCACAGAACTAGACCAAAATGTCTAAAAGTTTTTTTGGAAGCACAAAAGACCCAGAATAGCCAAGGCCATCATGAGAAAGAAAAATGGAGCTGGAGGTTTCAGGATCCGTAACTTCAGACAATACTACAAAACTACAGTTATCAAAACTGTATGGTACTGGCACAAAGACAGATATGTAGATCAGTGCAACAGGATAGAAAGCCCAGAATTAAACCCACACACCTACAGCCAACTAAACTATGACAAAGGAGGCAAGAATATAAAATGGACAAAAGACAGCCTGTTCAATAAGTGGTGCTGGGAAAAGTGGACAGCCACATGGAAAAGAGTGAAATTAGAACACTTCTTTACACCATACACAAAAACAAACTTGAAATGCATAAAAGACCTAAATATAAGACTGGATATTATAAATCTCTTAGAGCAAATCATAGACCATACACTCTCTGACATAAACCATAGCAATATTTTCTCAGATCCCCCTCCTAGAGTAATGACAATATAGGCAAAAGTTAATGGGACTTAATTAAACTTAAAATTTTCTGCATAGCAGAGGAAACCCTAAACAAAATGAAAAGAGAACTTAGAGAATGGGAGAAAGTATTTGCAAATGAAATGACTGACAAGGGATTTATAAATCCCTGAGATTTATAAACACCTTCTGCAGCTCAATACCAAAAAACAAACAACCCCATCAAAAAAGGGGCAGTAGATACAAACATACAATTCTCCAAATAAGACATACAGATGCCCCCTAAAATATTAAAAGATATTCAACATCACTAATTGTTAAAGAAATGTAAGTCAAAACCATTATGTGGTACCACCTTACACTTACCAGGTTGGCCATCATCAAAAAGTCTACAAATAAATGCTGGAGAGGGCGTGGGGAAAAGGGAACCCTATTATGCTATTAGTGGTAATGTAAATTGCTGTGACCACTGTGGAAGACAGTATGGAGATTCCTCAGAAAACTGAAAATAGTACTACCATTTGATCCAGCAATCCCACTCCTGGACATCTATCCAGAAAAAACCATGACTTGAAAAGATACATGCACTCCAGTTGTTCACTGCAGCACTATATACAATAGCCAAGACATGGAAACAACCTAAATGTCCATTGACAGAGGAGTGGATAATAAGTGGTACATATATAAAATGGAATATTATTCCACCATTAAAATGAAAGAAATAACAGCATTTGCAGCAACATGGATGCACATAGAAATTATCACGCTAAGTAAAGTGAGTCAGACAGTGAGACATCAACATCATATGCTATCACTTACATGTGGAATTTAAAAACAGGACACAGTGAACTTTGCAGAACAGATAGTGACTCACAGACTTTGAAAAATATATGGTTTCCAAAGACCAGGTTTGGGGATCCGGGGATGGGCTGGGGGTTTGGAATAGAAATGCTATAAAATTGGGTTGTGATGATCATTGTACAACTCTAAATGTAATAAAATTCATTGTTAATTTAAAAAATAAAAAATATTGGATGATGGCCTGATTTCTGGAAACACCCACCCATTCCCCAAAATATTTGGTATAATCCTCCCACTTTTTAGTGTATGAAATTACCCAGCCTATAAAAACTAACCACCCCCACCCCAGGACACCTATTAGTTTCTGATATGGTCCATATTCTCCTATGGAATGCTTATCTCTCTAAATAAACCTTTTGCTTTACTTTGACTTGCAGTTGAATTATTCCCTGTGCAAAGCCAAAAGCCCTCTCTTGCCAGCTCATCTCAAGAACTCACCCAAGACCTGGAATGTGACTATTCCCTTGCTGCTCCACTTTCTTGTGTCACACAGCCTTAAATACCATCTTCAGCTAAAGATTAAAAAAAGTTAGAGTTCCATTGTGGCTCAGGAGATTTATGAACCTGACCAGTATTCATGAGGATGTGGGTTCAATCCCTGGCCTCGCTCACTGGGTTAAAAATCCAGTTTGCTGTGAGCTATGGTGTTGGTTACAGATATGACTTGCATCCCAGGTTGCTGTGGCTGTGGTGTAGGCCAGCAGGGGTAGTTTGGTTTGACCCCTAGCCGGGGAAACTCCATATGCCTTGGGTGCAGTGTAAAAAGCAAAAAAGAAGAAAAAGATAAAAAAAAAAATGTTGGGAAGGAACTCCCATTTTGTCTCAGTGGTAATGAACCTAATTAGTTTCCAAGAGGACATGAGTTCAAACCCTGGCTTCATGCAGTGGATTAAGGAGCCAGCTTGTTGTAAGCTGTGGTGTAAGGTTGCAGATGCAGTTTGTATCCCCATTTGCTGTGGCTGTGGTATACAGGCTGGCAGCCACAGCTCTGTTTTGACTCTAGCTTGGGAACTTCCATGTGCTGAGGGTACAGCCCTGAAAATAAGTGAAAAAAACAAAAGGGAAACAGTGTTGGCCACTTATGGAAAATTACCAGGAAATGCACTGGAGATTCCCAGTGTAAATGGGGATACACTTGCTATATAGATTTGGTTACTGTGGTCTGTATTGATAAGAGTTTCTAAAGATTTAATCATTACCCATGGCCTGGCACAGGGAAGAGATCTTTACAAATGTAGATTTCTTTTATAAAAGGGTAATATCTACTCCAGTTTTCCAACTTTTCTGATGTGTTCTTTTTTCTTAGAAATAACCAGCCTAAAATAATTCTTACTCCAATGAGGTATATTTTTGGATATCAACAGATATTTCCCCAGGGAATGGTAATCGAACCTTCAGCCTCCCCCAGAATGTGGCTGTTAAACTTGGAGGCCTGCCCAGAGCAAGATTTACACACCTCCTGGAATGTAGATATTCAAGTCTGGCAGTGAGAAACAGTGTCCTGTGGAAAACAAATGCCTGCATAAATTAACTACCTACAAGGATTAACTGCACTCTGTTATGGGACTGGACCCCCTACCACTCCCCTGAAATGTGTAAATTTCCCTTCCTTTTTATTTTTACTATCACAAGTTCCCAACATAAAATCCTGCCACAGATTGCCTCCATGAATCCCTTATAAGCCTAACATCTCTTCCCAGTCCCTGTTGGTGCCAACTCGAGGTCAACCCATCCATTTTGGATGCCTTAATAAATTTCTCTTCCTTGGCCTTGCATGTCCCTCCTGCAACAAACCTTGTAGCAACATTTTTATCCCTTCAATGGCAGCATTGAAGTCCTTCTTATTGACATTCCCACAAAGGTAAGAATACATCAAGTTTTAAATCAATAACTCAGAAAGTGGTGATAAAGAGACCACCAGCAAATAGTGAGCATATTTTGTTTTCAGAAGTGATCTTGAAATTTTTTATTCCAGTAGTCTTCAGGCTCAGGAAAGAAGTAAGCTAGTTTAGATAGATATTATGACTATACCCACATGCCATATAAGCAATTAACAATGAAAAGAACAATGTATTATGCTAAATAGAAGTGGAGAGTGTTTCCATCCATGTCCTATTTATTCCTAATTGAAGAGAAAAAAGCTTTCAGCTTTTTAAAATTGAGTATGATGTCAGCAGTGGGTTTTTCATTAATAGCTTTTTTAACCTTCAAATATGTTCTCTCTAAACCAACTTTGATGAGAATTTTTTTCATGAAATATTATTGATTTTTTTGCAAATGGTTCATCTGCAACTATTGAAATAATCATGTGATTTTTATCTTTCCTTTTTTATTCTTGTTTTTTTCCTTTGTCCACCCTGTGGCATATGTAGTTCCCAGGCCAAGGCCAAGTTTAAAAATTTCCACTAATAAGGGAGAATTCTCAAAATCTGTTATAAATGAATAATTTACACTTTTAATGAATTGTTAAAGAGGCAGAATATAACAGAGGAAGCCACCATTTTGAATGAACTCACAACCATAGCAGAGAAATTTCCAAAGACATGGGAATAAGACCATAAACAAAAGTCTGTCATTAATGCTTTATAGACACCATATATCTACCTTCAAAAAAGGCCTCATACTAGTCCATCCCAGAATGACCAGACTCTGAAGGCTGTTTGTTAGCAGTATGTTATTGCTATTTATAGCCAAGGAAATAAAAATTAATACTGGTAAAAAAAAAAAAAAAGTTGGCAAATTCTGGTACATTCCAAAAGTATAAGCTCTACAGTCATCAAGACAGTGTGGTACTAGTACCAAAGCAGATATACAGACAAATGGAACAGAATAGAGAACCCAGACAAAAACCCAGACACCTATGGTCAATTAATCCTTGACAAAGGAGGCAAGAACATAAAATGGGAAAAAGACAGTCTTTTCAGAAAGTATTGCTGGGAAACCTGGACAGCTCCAGGCAAATCAATGAGACTAGAATGCAGCCTCACACCATGCAAAAAAATAAACTCAAAATGGCTGAAAGACTTAAATATAAGACAAGACAGCATCAAACTCCTGGAAGGAAACATAGGCAAAACATTCTCTAACATCAACCTCATGAATATTTTCTCAAGTCAGTCTCCCAATGCAACAGAAATAAAAGTACAAATAAATCAATGGGACCTAATCAAACTAACAAATTTTGCACAGCAAAGGAAACCAAAAAGAAAACAAAAAGATAACTTACAGAATGGGAGAAAATAGTTTCAAATGATGCAACTGACAAGGGTTTAATCTCTAAAATATATAAGCAATTTATACACCTCAACAGCCAAAAAGCCAACAACCCCATGGAAAAATGGGCAAAAGACCTGAATAGACATTTTTCCAAGGAATATGTACAGAGGGCCAACAAGCACATGAAAAAATGCTCAACATCACTGATTAATAGAAATGCAAATCAAAGCTACTGTGAGATACCACCTCACACCAGTCAGAATGGCCATCATTCCGAAGTCCACAAATAACAAATGCTGGAGAGGGTGTGGAGAAAAGGGAACCCTCCTGCACTGTTGGTGGGAATGTAAGCTGGTACAACCACTATGGAGAACAGTATGGAGGTACCTTAGAAATCTATACATGGAACTGCCATATGACTCACTCTTGGGCATATATCCAGACAAAACTTTCCTTAAAAAAGACACATACACCTGCATGTTCATTGTAGGACTATTCACAGTAGCCAAGACATGGTAATAACATAAATGTCCATTGACAGACAACTGGATCAGGAATATGCGGTATGCATACACAATGGAATACTATTCAGCCATCAAAAAATAAAAAATAAAATAAGGCCATTTGCAGCATCATGGATGGAACAAGACACTCTCATCCTGAGTGAAGTAAGTCAGAAAGAGAAAGACAAATACCATATGATATCACTTATATCTGGAATCTAATATACAACACAAATGAACCTTTCCACAGAAAATAAAATCATGGACTTGCAAAATAGACTTGTGGTTGCCAAGGGGGATGGGAAGTGAAAGGGGTTGTTGGGGAGCTTGAGGTTAATGGATGCAAACTATTGCCTTTGGAATGGATTAGCAATGAGATCCTGCTGTGTAGCACTGGGAACTATGTTGAGTAACTTATGATGGAGCATGATAATGTGAGAAAAAAGAATGTGTACATGTATGTGTAATTGGACACCATGCTGTACAGTAGAAAAAAAGAGTATTGGGGAAATAACTATTAAAAAATTAATAATAATAATAAAAAAGAAAAAATAAATAAATAAACTTTACTTTGTGCCTACATATAACTTCATGGGATAACTGGAAGAAGTCAGAGAAAATAAGAGTTTTTTCTGGAGTTAGCTCTCCCAGATATCTAGAAATGAATATTTTTAAAGGAATTTTATGAGTGGTCAAGCTGACAAAGTTTAGGCTGAATATAATTAATTTTTAAAATGAGTTTTAATATGAAGAGTAAGTAGATACAAAATTAGAATTTGATAGTCTTTCTGTTAAAAGAAAAAATTTATTAGATTATTGGAATTCATGATAAGAAATTACAGAAAAATATTTTCTTTTACTTTTTAATAAACTGCCTAGAAAACAAAGATTTTTATATATCATTAAAATAAATTTTGTATTTTTTATATTACATCTTTGAGTAATTAAATATCAGTTTTCAATATTTGCTATTTAAAAACCTTATTTATTTATGTATTTAACAACTGTTTAACTGTCTATAATTGACTTTAAAAATTTTAATTGTCATTATGTTTAAATGGATATCTAGGTATTTTTACAGTATCCTATGTTTCTAATTGATCAATTATTTTAAAAACTTTTATTATTTTGATAAGCAAAGTCAGGTAGTCTATAAATTTTTTGACCTCTAAGTAATTTAGGGATTTTGCATAAAGCCCTTGTAAAAATCTCAAATTTTTTTCTCTCATCTTATTAAAAGAGATGTTGAATTAATAGTCTTACTTAGTATGTGAAATTACACAAGTATTCTCAAATAAGAAATAACACTAAACATTCTTTTTTATATTTGTATATATATATATATGCTATTTCTTCCAGAAATTATTTTTTATAAATCTGATATGTCCTGAGATAATGTATCCACTCTTAACTCCAGTTATTATCTTAAATATTGCATATCAGAATTTTTTCTTCAATTTTCATATGATATTTAACAATCGGAGTTTCATGACTTTGCAATTTAGAAGGAGTTATTGTTTTACTCTGACACTATTGCAGAAGTATTCCTTCAAAAAGGCTTTATCTTCAAAGAGATTCATGGGGGAAAAAATAGATTTAAGTAGAACAACTATTTATTACCTGGGACTAAATGAAGAGAGAATGATCATTGTAATTTTTATGTTGTCTTTCTGTAATATTATTGGTTCCTTAGTGTTCTATTTTTTTAGATTTAAGAAAACCATTGTTTTTAACTGTGTATAAAGTAAAAATTTGGTGAAGTATACCCTTACAAACAAAGACAAAAAATTTACTTTTACTATCTACCTGATCCCTCCAGAATTTGGAAATTCTTGAAAACACATATTCTTTTCAAAGAAATATAATTTGTTATTTGCATAAGTTTAATATGAATTGTGTAATAAAGCACAATTATTAAATTATATAATTATTAAAATTATTAAAATTTGAGATGTATGGTTTTCTTTAATAAATTATAATCTTTGAATGTTCCATCTATCTATTTTTTGTTCCCCAAACTCCTATATATTCAGGCTACCCCTTTATCTTTTCAGAGCAGTCCCTCCATGAAAACTGAGAGGTTGCCTCCCAGGCTTGAGTCCTCAGAATTCTGCCAAGTTAAACATAACTCTCAACTTTTAGGTTCTGCATTTCTTTGCAGTTGACAGTTTGGGTAACCACAAAAGGACACATAGAAGACTTCTTTCCTTCACCTGAAGCTGGTGAGGAACTGGAGCATTGGTAAAAGCAGAGGCCTCTTGTGTCCATCCATTTCCTAGAGAGTTCAAATGATTTTGAGTGGGTCTCTCTTTGTTCTCAGGTCTCCCAATTATTAGTTCATGATACCGAGTTTTATTTGAGAGCATCTAGCAGTTACATGGCTCCCCAGTTGAAAGCTACTTGGGAGTGACCCCCCTAGTTGAAAGATGTAGGTTAAAGACACTATATGAGAGAAAGAGTCCCCTATCTGTAAGATACTAGGGGAGCCCCACTTAAAGACACTGGGATTTACTCAAACAAAAGTCATCGAGTCATCTGGGCTGACTGGTGAAGTAGCAGCTGACCTTTCCTCAAATTGACTACTTTAACAAAGATATTGAGATGAAAGTGAAAGCAGCACTGAGAGCTTTCAGGTCCAAAAAAAGGGACTTTCCGCTTGGTTGGGAAAAGATTTCTCAGGCAACTGAAAATCTTGTGAGTGTGGTAGAAGGGATTCCTCAAAACATGCAGCTGTCCCTATAAAACATAGCTTGTTCAGCTGAGGACCATAATAATGGCCACTTCATAATCTGAGCATCCATGGTGATCTTATGCTACCAGAAGGAGGACATGAGACACGTAAGTGAAGTTGAGATGACTCTAGTATACAAACTTAGAGGAGTTAAGTTCATAAGCATTGGCCCACTACATGTTTTCACTAGTAAATTTCATCTTTAAAAAAATTCAAGTTTAAAGTGGGAAATAGAGTCTCTCAAACAGAGAAACAAGGAACGTCAAAAAGCCAACCTCTAATACCTAACCAGATTCATGTACATACAGAGCTTATCCTTGCAGGTACCCATTTAGTTGGAAGTTAAAGGAAATCATGTCCTAAAAATAACTAAGACAGTGTTGTTTCTTTGCCTACACAGCTTGGTTAGAAAAGCCTAACTTATAAACATATTTTCAGAATTCCGACCTTAAAGACGCAAAAGCCTTTCTAGGATGAGTTTGCCCATCTCTTACTTTATCTTTGACATGTTCTACCTATCTTCCTCTGCATTGTATGTGTGTGATTGTGCGTGTTTTGAAATTTTGGTGTCTGCCATCCAAAAGGTACAAATTTGGCAGGAAATAGATGGGGATTTTGATCCACATTTTGTTTCAGTCTATCAACTATCAAGGGCTTTCTGCCATCTTAACTTTCATTGCATCAGCCAATAAAAATATGGTCTGGTCTCCATTTTCTTTAACCATTTTGGGGAGAAAATTTTATGCAACTTGATTGGACAGCATTCTTCACATTCTCTGTTGGGGTAATCATTTTTGTCTTATTTGTTTGAATCATTATTAAAATATATCCTATTAATCCTAGATGATGAATCTGTCAAATTGGAGAAACACATAATTGGCAAGTTTTCAGAGAGCTCTCATTATAAATAATATTTGTTTATCAGTACCTATGGAAAAAATGAATTAAAAGATGAAAAATATATGTGTTTGTGTGTGCGGGGGGGGGGTGTCTGCTTCCCCAAAATTGATATTAAAGATGTTAATATAATTGTTAGAATAATTAATGTTAATTAGGTTTGTGAACTGGAGATTGGCACTTTCCATCTTCCTCTATACAGATTGAATAATGAGTTGCTGCAGCTGGCAGAGTGGAGCAGGAGAGAGCTCAGGTTGGAGATTAGCAGTGAGACACTCTGTTCACTGGAAAAAACTGGCAGAACATGTCTTTAGATAGATATTTTCAGGAGTAGATTTTATGAGCCCAATTCTTGCATCTTCTCGTCTGGAAAAGCACTAAATTCCTTCATAGTGATGTCTGCTCCTTGTGACTAGCAGTAATCTTTCATGAGACTAGCAGCAAACTTCTGTAAAATATGTGCCTTAGTTGCATATATCTTCCCCTTCACCAAAATCACATATATAGCTGACATTCCCCTCTACCTCTTTGAAGTGTTGAAGAGCCAACTGAAATGCTACATCCTAGGCTATAGTTCTTATTTTACCCCAAATAAAACTTAGCTCTCAACTTTTAGGTTGTGCTTTTTTTTTTTTTTTTTTTAAGTTGACAGTTTGATTAACAAGAAAATAAGGGGAAAAATGAAGAGAAAATCTGGGGATTTTTTTCTCAACAAGCTGGAAGTTTTAAAAGCTCTTATCCCAAATGGATAAAGAATTCTTTATGTATTTATTCAAAAATGGGATAAATAAATAGAACATTAACTGTATTAAATCAAATGTTTGACACAACACTAAGGTTAGAAGGGCTGAAAGGATACCCTATTGGTCCTCAACCTTGAAGCCCCCAAAGAATTCTGCTCTATTTACCCCTGTTTAAAATATATATATGTAAAGGGCTGAAAGAAAATTACTCTGAGATACATGACTAACAATTACCTGGGAAAACAGACCAATTAATCAAGTTGAAAATTGGCAAAATGTCCTTAGTCCCTTGGCTCAACCCCTCCCTGAGGACCCCAGAGCCTTTTATATAAAATAAATAAAATGGTTGGGGAATGAAAGTAAGAAACCCTTTTGGAACTCTTGCAAAACCAAGATTTGTTACTTGACTTCAGTGGAAACTAACGTAAAATGTAAAAAAGTTAATAGAATTGAGATAAAAGTTTATAAAAATGGTATATTTAAATAGACATATATAAGATCCCTCTTTTGCTTAATTATATTGTGGGACAGATATGTTTCACTGGAGAATGCTTCCTCTCCTTGGTATTGGAGGCCACGTCATATGAGTCTGCCCTTCCGGACATACGAATTAAATACACCAAAAGAAATTTAAAGGGCTACCTGTGCCTGTAACATTTAAAGAAAAATAAAAAACACAACTAATGGCTAACACATATTTACAGAGAGATAAAAATATGATTAGAGGTTTTTCTCTGTGTTAGGCCCTTTGTTGAATGCTTTATATAAGTTGTGAAAGGATGGACATTTAAACTTTAAAATTCTGGAGTGTAGAACTCTTTTTTTTTTTTTTTTTTTTTTTTTTTTTTTTTTTTTTAATTTTATTTTCCCACTGTACAGCAAGGGGGTCAGGTTATCCTTACATGTATACATTGCAATTACAGTTTTTCCCCCACCATTTCTTCTGTTGCAACATGAGTATCTAGACATAGTTCTCAATGCTATTCAGCGGGATCTCCTTATAAATCTATTCTACGTTGTGACTGATAAGCCCAAGCTCCCGATCCCTCCCACTCCCTCCCCCTCCCATCAGGCAACCACAAGTCTCTTCTCCAAGTCCATGATTGATTTTCTTTTCTGAGGAGATGTTCATTTGTGCTGGATATTAGATTCCAGTTATAAGTGATGTCATATGGTATTTGTCTTTGTCTTTCTGGCTCATTTCACTCAGTATGAGATTCTCTAGTTCCATCCATGTTGCTGCAAATGGCATGATGTCATCCTTTTTTATGGCTGAGTAGTATTCCATCGTGTATATATACCACATCTTCCGAATCCAATCCTCTGTCGATGGACATTTGGATTGTTTCCATGTCCTGGCTATTGTGAATAGTGCTGCAATGAACATGCGGGTGCACGTGTCTCTTTTAAGTAGAGCTTTGTCCGGATAGATGCCCAAGAGTGGGATTGCAGGGTCATATGGAAGTTCTATGTATAGATTTCTAAGGTATCTCCAAACTGTTCTCCATAGTGGCTGTACCAGTTTACATTCCCACCAGCAGTGCAGGAGGGTTCCCTTTTCTCCACAGCCCCTCCAGCACTTGTTATTTGTGGATTTATGAATGATGGCCATTCTGACTGGTGTGAGGTGGTATCTCATGGTAGTTTTGATTTGCATTTCTCTTATAATCAGCGATGTTGAGCATTTTTTCATGTGTTTGTTGGCCATCTGTATATCTTCTTTGGAGAAATGTCTATTCAGGTCTTTTGCCCATTTTTCCATTGATTGATTGGTTTTTTTGCTGTTGAGTTGTATAAGTTGCTTGTATATTCTAGAGATTAAGCCCTTGTCAGTTGCATCATTTGAAACTATTTTCTCCCATTCTGTAAGTTGTCTTTTTGTTTTCTTTTGGGTTTCCTTTGCTGTGCAAAAGCTTTTCAGTTTGATGAGGTCCCATGGGTTTATTTTTGCTCTAATTTCTATTGCTTTGGGAGACTGACCTGAGAAAATATTCATGATGTTGATGTCAGAGAGTGTTTTGCCTATGTTTTCTTCTAGGAGTTTGATGGTGTCCTGTCGTATATTTAAGTCTTTCAGCCATTTGGAGTTTATTTTTGTGCATGGTGTGAGGGTGTGTTCTAGTTTCATTGCTTTGCATGCAGCTGTCCAGGTTTCCCAGCAATGCTTGCTGAATAGAGTTTCCTTTTCCCATTTGATGTTCTTGCCTCCCTTGTCAAAGATTAATTGACCATAGGTGTCAGGGTTAATTTCCAGATTCTCTATTCTGTTCCATTGGTCTGTCTGTCTGTTTTGATACCAGTACCACACTGTTTTGATGACTGTGGCTTTGTAGTATTTCTTGAAGTCTGGGAGAGTTATGCCTCCTGCTTGGTTTTTGTTTCTCAGGATTGCTTTGGCGATTCTGGGTCTTTTGTTGTTCCATATAAATGTTTGGATTGTTTGTTCTAGTTCTGTGAAAAATGTCATGGGTAATTTGATAGGGATTGCATTGAATCTGTAGATTGCTTTGGGTAGGATGGCCATTTTCACAATATTGATTTTTCCAATCCAGGAACATGGAATATCTTTCCATTTTTTTACATCTTCTTTGATTTCTTTGATTAAGGTTTTATAGTTCTCGGCATATAGGTCCTTTACCTCTTTGGTTAGGTGTATTCCGAGGTATTTGATTTTGTGAGGTACAATTTGTACCTCACAAAATCAAATACCTTGGAGTGTAGAACTCTTGAATTCCATATTTAGTTGGAAATTTCCTCAGTGGTATTAAAAAGTTAAACTAAAGAAAATAGAGGTGGACAAATTGATCTGTTAATATCCTTTAGGTGACAGACCAGTTCTTTGGGGATTTAAAACTACTGTTTTTGTATGCAAATTTATACAAATCAGAAATGTAAATGTAGCTCACAGTTACCTGAGACTGAGTCTCATTAACTCAATCAGGTAGTACCTGAAACCAAGGGGAAAAAAAGAATTTTAAATTCAAACCGCTGGAAAGGGTCCCTTAATCAAAGCTACTTCAAAGATTCCTTAAGGGTTATCAAGGACATATAACATATTAAAAGTCTTTTCCACAAATAGTAGTCTTAATCATCTGAGCAAGAAAATTTAACTTATTCCAACTGTTATTTATAAACCAGTAAATTTATCCTGTAATACTTGATTCATGATTAAGTTTTTAAAGTGAAGTTGTGTGATCTCTAGTTGTGTCTGTTTATATGTCTGTGTTTATACCTTATACATTTGATATGACTATCTCTGGGTAATATTATTTAAATTAGATTTATAAAAGAACTTAATTGACTTAAAAGTAAGTTCTGGAAAATTAAATATTTCTAAATATTGAATAAGCTGGATGATTTTCAGATTCATGTCATCTAGGAAATATTCAATATTGTAATTAACATTTGTTATTACTTCTAGATTAAGCTTTCTGGTTTTATTTTACCTAGGTTTACTGAAGGTCAATCAATTCATGTTACTTCTATTGCAGGGTTTGTCAGCAAAACATTAACTTGTTATGATAAGTTATGAGATAAAGATAAAGGAGCTCAGAGTTTTCATGTGAACACTTTAGGAATAATAATGTTTTGGGTATGTCTATGTAAAATAGTTTCTCCAGATATTTGGTAACTTGAATTTTGCTCTTAAGTTAAATGATGGCAAATAATTTCATATATAGGCCATTTAAAATAAGATAAAACACTGAAACAATAATTGCTAAACAGGTATAAATTTACCTATTTTTTGTCTCTTCTTATTGTTACAGCAGGTACAAAGTTAAGCAAGAGCAAGGAAGAGGGGTCAGGGGGCCAGATGGCAGGAAACCACATTTCATGCAAATAGCTGGGCCAATGGGCAAAGAAAATCAGGAACCTCCAGACTGAGGGAACCACATATTTTGGGCTGATAAGTGCTTTTTGTGTAGACAAAGAAAGGTAGAAAATGGTGTGAATCTCCAGGGTGAAAATGTTGCCTGTTTTTATTATGCCCTCCTTATGAAAAATTTACCTAAGTAGATAAGAAGTACCCATTATTCACTGGTGACATGCACTTTCATTCAAAGCCAAATGAGGATGAAAACTGCTCCTCCCTTTGGGAAGGTAGAGTTGGAATAAAAATTAAGGAATATCACCCCCCAAACCAACATTCCTAGTGAATGTTCTGCCCATTTAATTAGATGCCCCTTATAACCTGTGTGCCAGAGAAATGACAACAGCTGCTGGCCTCTCTCCCTGAATCTCTTAGAGAAGTGTGTTTCCTTACATAAATAAATCCTCACATTTATTTTTCAATTTCTATCTTGTTTCTGAACTACTCCTGTAACTAGAAAAGAACCAAATCTTTACGGATATTATTAGAAGAAATCTAAAGATATTTAGAATTTATTAGATTCACATCTTGTACAAAATTTTACAAAGTAAATTATGACATAAGAAGATCTATTTTTCTTAAGGTTATCCCTAAATTCCCCAATCAGGTAATTCTTGAGTGACAAACAGTTTTCAATTACTTGCTTCTTGCTTTTTACTAGAGATTAATGTTTTTAAAATTTAAATTTATAATATATAATAAAAATACTAAAAATATTAAAGGAAATATTTTAATGTATAATGAAATTAGGATACATCTGCATTTAAAAAAATGAAAAAAATGACAGACTAATTTTTATACAGAAGATTGAGGTATGTTTATAGAAAGGGAGCCCTGAAAAAGGAGTTGTGTAGGTGCTCAGACTTGAAGTAGAAGAAATTTAATTAGGTGAGTGGATTTTGATAGTGTAAGTAAACTGGTGCAAAACTGGATTTGGTTCCTTTCTCTTTTAAGAGAACAACAAAAATGCAAAACCTGAAAATTGAGAATTATATTTTATTTGGGGCAAAATTAGGACTTAAACTCTGGAGATAGCATTTCAGGTACCCTGAGAAACTGCTCCATGGAGTCAAGGGGGGAGCTAGGATATATAAGTATTTTTGCAACAAAGCAGAGGCAGCAGGAACAGGAGAGGTCTGAGCTGACTGAAATCATTTCTTTGATATGGAGCTGGTATCTTGCTTTTTCATAGCCCTAGGGGCTCACCTTCTCACCCTTGGAGGTGGCTGCATTCATAGATGACTGTGAAGTACTGCACCAAAGAGGCAGGGGGAAATAGTATATGATAAACGTGTGTGGGGGTGCATGCAGCCATGCACACATTTTACAAATTTTATTGTTAGTCTCCTGAAGGTCACGGCTAGTCACAAACAATAGTCATCATGAGGGATTTTAGTGTTTTTCTAGATATGAGGACATGCAAGAACTAGGCACATAAAATCTTCTAAAAATATTTATCTGAAGACCTGTTCTTCCAAGTTTTCCCAAAACACAGAATGCCTCACTCTTTATCTCCACCCTGATCTCCACTGGGTTGGCGGGCGGGGGCGGGGGGGTGGTCAGTAGCTGCAGGGGCTCATGATTAAATCCATGTAGAGGTAGATGGAAAAGGAATGGCAAGTGCCAAACTCCAGTTAACAGGAATATTGTTTTTGATAACATATTGTGTAAGTTTTCTTGCTTTTAAGTGATTTTTTTTTTGAAATTTTGGTTAGGTGAGTAATAGCTGTTTCACAGAGACCCTATTTGATCAAGTGTTTTAAATTTTTTTTGAAGTTTTTGACAAATTTCCAAAATATCAAGTTCTAACTAAAGGTTTTTGGACCTCCACCTAACTTTGGGATGCTTCAAGGGAATCCTAAGACATCTCAAAGTGAAAGGGTGGGTAAGTTTATTTGCTATGCTAAATTCCTTGTCAAGTGATTGAAAATTAATCTTGGGCTATATAAGTAGAAAAATACAGCTATATCATAAAATACAGTCTGTCACAGAATTATTTGAGTTTTCTTTCAATTGCATTGTAATTAGATCTTTAAAAATGTCATTTTAAGTCGTCATTTATAGACAATTACCATTTTACTCTAATGCTTTTGTAAAATAAAAATGTTCAAGGAGATTCATAAAAGGGCTTTTCAACAAAGTATCTGGGAACTTTTTAAATTTTTTATTAAATTATATTTTATTTACAAGGTTGTGCCATTTTATTCTGCACAGCAAAGTGACCTACATTCCTTTTCTTATATTCCATCATGTTTTATCCCAAGAGATTGGATATAGTTCCCTTTGCTCTACAGTAGGATCTCATCACCTGTACATCCTATATGTGATAGTTTGCATCTACTACCCCAAACTCCAAGTCCATCATCCCACTCCCTTCCCTCCCCCATCCCCTTGGTAACCACATTTGTTCTCTATCTGTGAGTCTATTTCTCTATGTCTGTTTCTGTTTTGCAGATAGGTTCATATGGGCCATAGTTCAGCTTCTATATGTAAATTACATCATATGTGATTTTTTTTTCTCTTTCTGACTTACTTTCCTTAGTATGAGGGTCTCTATTCCATTCACATTGATGTAAATTGCATTACTTTGTACCTTTTTATGGCTGAGTAGTTTTCCTTTGTATATATGTACAACCTCTGAATCCACTACTCTGTCAGTGGACATTTAGATTGTTTCCATGTCTCAGCTATTGTGAATAGTGCAGTAATAAACATAGGGGTGCACGAATCTTTTTGATTTATACTTTCGTCCAGATGTATGCCCAAGTGTGGAATTGCTGGATTATATTGTAGTTCTATAATCAATTTTCTGAGGAATTTCCATAAAGCTTTCCATAGTGGGTATACCAATTTGCATTCCTACCAACAATATAGGTAGTATGTTTTTAGTCTCCCTATAGTAGTTTTTCTAATTTCTTTTCCTGTGGTTCATTTCTACTTTCATGACATTGTGGTCAAAGAAAATGCTTGAAATAATTTCTATAATCTTAAATTTATTGATCATAGCTTTGTGCACCCTATGTGGCCAATTTTAGAGAATGTTCCATGTATACTTGAAAAGACTATATATTCTGTGTTAGTTGTTATTGTTGTTGTTTTGATGTAATGTTCTGAAAATATCAATTAACTCTAAATTTTGCTTTGTCATTTAGGAATTCTGTTGCCTATTTGATTTTTTTTTTTATTTTTTCTAGAACATCTGTCCATTGATCTGAGTACGGTTTAGATCCTCCTAATATTATTATACTCCCATCCATTTCTTTTTGTATGTCCATTAGTATTTGTTTTATGTATTTGGGTGCTCCAATATCAGGGACATATATGTTTATGAGCATAGCGTCCTCTTCTTGAATTGATTTTTTTATCATTTTTTCCTTCATGCCTTCTGTTTTAAAGTCTATTTTATCTGATGAGTATTGAGATTCCCACACTCCTGTCATTTCCCTTCACACGAAATGTCTTTTTCCACCCTGTTGCTTTTAAATTTTTTGTGTCCTTTGCACTAAGTTGGGTCTCTTATAGGCAGCATATTATAGGCTCTTGTTATATTATCCAGTCTGCCATTCTATGTCTTTTCTTTGGAGTCCACTGACATTTAAGGTAATTATTGATAAATATGCATTTGTTTTCAATTTAAACATTTTTTCCAATTGATTCTATGTTTCATCTTTGTTCCTTTCTTTTTTTGTGTGACTGGCTGATTTCCTTTTATTTTATATGCTTCTGTCCTCTTCCTTTTGGTATTTGTGAAAGTATTATTTGTTTTTTGGGGGTTGCCTTGTTTTTCAAATCTGTGAACTTCTTTCCATATCTGTTTACTTCGGGCTGATGGTCTTATAGGCTCAAACACATTCTGAAAAAATAGTCTAGATGTTATTACACTCCTATCCCATATTTTATGATTTAATATTCTTTTTTATATATTCATGTTTATTTTTAGCTATTCCTTGTGTTTATCATTACTTTCACAAATTGTTTTTATTTTCTTTTTTCTTTTTTTAGATGAATATACTGCCCTATTTAAGTGATTGCATTCCAATTTTGATTTCCTCCATCTTATATTTTCTTACTTCTTTTCTATTTAGAGGGCAACTTTCAACATTTATTTTATGATGGGTTTAATACAGGAGTATTCTTTTACTTTTTATAGAGAAATAAATTATTACTCCTATTTTAAATGATACTCTTCCAGGGTGAAATATTCTAGGTTGCATATTTTTCCCTTTTAGAAATTTGACTATATCTTAACACTCTGTTAGACCTGTTGTGTTTCTATGGAAAAATCAGCTGATAGTCTTCTGAGGTTTTATTATTAACATTCCTTGTTTTATCTTGTGCCTTTTGAATCTCCACATCTTCAAACTGGTCACTGTTATTATAGAATATTTCAGTGTGGGTCTGTTTGTGTTCATCTTATTTGGGGCCCTCTCTGATTCCTGTATCTGGATAACTTTTTCCTTTTTTAAATGTAGGAAAGTTTTAAGGCATAATTCCTTCAAATATATTCCCAATCACATTTTACTTTTCTTCATTTTCTGGAATCTTTATAATTCATAGATTTGCACATTTTATATTATTCGACATGTCTCATATATTGCTTTCATTTATTTACAAAGGATTTTTATTTTTTTTTTCATTATAGCTGGTTTACAGTGATCTGTCAATTTCCTATTGTACAGCATGGTGACCTAGTTACACAAACTTGTATATATTCTTTTCTCTCACATTATCATACTCCATCATAAGTGACTAGATATAGTTCCCAGTGCTACACAGCAGGATCTCATTGCATCTTTTAACCCCAAGCTCCCAATAGTCTGCATCTTTTAACCCCAAGCTCCCAATCCATTCCACTCACCCCCACCCCATGGCACCACAATTCTATTCTCCCAGTCAATGATTTTCTTTTCTGTGGAAAGGTTCACTTGTGCCATACATTAGATTCCAGATATCAGTGATATAATGTGGTATTTATCTTTCTCTTTCTGACTTATTTCACTCAGTATGAGAGTTTCTAATAGCATTCATGTAGCTGCAAATGACATTATTTTGTTCTTTTTATGGCTGAGTAGTATTAGATTGTGTATATATACCACTTTTTCCCTAATCCAGTCATCTGTTAATGGACATTTGGGTTGTTTCCATGTCTTTCCTATTGTGAATAGTGCTGCAGTGAACATATGTGTGCATATGTCTTTTTCAAGGAAAGTTTTGTCTGGATATAACCCAAGAGTGGGTTTGCTGGACTTTATGGTAGTTCCATGTGTAGTTTTCTAAGGTACCTCCAAACTGTTCTCCATATTGGTGTACAAGTTTACATTCCCACCAACAGTGACGAGGGTTCCCTGTTCTCCACACCCCCTGCAGCATTTGTTATTTGTAGACTTATTAATGATAGCCATTCTGACTGGTGTGAAGTGGTATCTCATGGTAGTTTTGATTTGCATTTCTCTAATAATCAGAGATGTTGAGCATTTTTTCGTTTGCTTGTTGGACATCTGTATATCTTCCTTGGAGAAATGGCTCTTCAGGTCTTTTGCCCATTTTTCCATGGGGTTGTTGGCTTTTTGGCTGTTGAGTTGTAAAAATTGTTTGTATATTCTAGAGATTAAGCCCTTGTCAGTTGCATCCTTTGAAACTATTTTCTCCCATTCTGTAAGTTGTCTTTTTGTTTTCTTTTTGGTTTCCTTTGCTGTGCAAAATTTGTTAGTTTGATTAGGTCCCACTGATTTATTTGTACTTTTTTTTTCTGTTGCTTTGGGAGAATGACCTGAGAAAACATTTGTAAGGTTGATGTCAGAGAATGTTTTGCCTATGTTCTTTTCCAGCATTTTGATGCTGTCTTGTCTTATATTTAAGTCTTTCAGCCATTTTGAGTTTATTTTTGTGCATGGTGTGAGGGTGGATTCTATTTTCATTGATTTGCATGCAGCTGTCCAGGTTTCCAGGCACCACTTACTGAAAAGACTGTCTTTTTCCACCGATTTTATGTTCTTGCCTCCTTTGTCAAAGATGAATTGACCATAGATGTCTGGGTTTTTGTCTGGGTTCTCTATTCTGTTCCATTTGTCTGTATGTCTGTTTTGGTACAAGTACCACACTGTCTTGATGACTATGGCTTTGTAATATTGCCTGAAGTCTGGGAGAGTTACGCCTCCTGCTTGGTTTTTGTTCCACAGAATTGCTTTGGCAATGCTGGGTCTTTTGTGGTTCCATATAAATTTTTGGATTGCTTGTTTTAGTTCTGTAAAAAATGTCATGGGTAATATGATAGGGATTGCATTGAATCTGTAGATTGCTTTGGGTAGTATGGCCATTTCTTACAATATTAATTTTTCCAAGCCAGGAGCATGGATTATCTTTCCATTTCTTTACAGCTTATTTAATGTCCTTGATTAAGTTTTTATAGTTCTTGGCATATAAGTCCTTTACCTCCTTGGCAAGTTATATACCCAGCTATTTGATTTTTTTGGGGTGCAAGTTTAAAAGGTATTTTATTTTTGTGTTCCTTTTCTAAAGTCTCATGGTTAGTATACAGAAATGCACCTTATTTCTGAATGTTAATCTTATATCCTGCTACTTTTCTGTATTTGTTGATCAGTTCAAGTAGAAAAGACCCACAGCAAGACATATTATAATAAAAATGTCAATAGTTAAAGATAAAAAGAAGATTCTAAAGGCAGCAAGAAAAAAGCAAAGCATTAATTATAAGGGAACCCCCATAAGTCTATCAGATGATTTCTCTACAGAAACCCTACAGTCTAGAAGGGAGGACAAGATATATTGAAAGTGCTGAAATGAAAGAACCTAGAATACTCCATGCAGCAAGGATATCATTTAAGATAGAAGGAGAAATAAAGAATTTCTCCAATAAGCAAAAGCTAAAAGAGTATAGCAATACCATACCCCTTCTAAAAGAAATACTGAAAGAGCTTCTCTGAATTAAAAAAAAAAGAAAAGAAAAGAAAAGAAGAAGAATTAAGATAGAGGAAACCACAGTTCAAAACAATCACTTAAATAAGCCAGCATGCAGATCTAAATATAAAGACGTTAAAAAAAAAAATTCAAAATCATACAATGTGGGGAAGAAAAGTAAGAAAATACAGATTCTTTTTTTTTTTATTTTAAAGATGTGTTTGAGCCTATATGATTAGCAGGGCAAAGCAAGCAGAAATAAGGGGTTAATATACTTCAAAAATAGGGCAACCATAAATCAAAACCAAATTTTACATTCACAAAACCTGAAAAGAAAACTACTCAAGCATAAAATAAATGGGAACCATCCAATCAAAGAAAGGAAAGAAGAAAATAGAAACAAAGAACAACTGGAGTTCCCATCATGGCTCAGTGGTTGATGAATCCAACTAGGAACCATGAGGTTGCAGGTTTGATCCCTGACCTTGCTCAGTGGGTTAAGGATCCAGTATTGCCATGAGCTGTGGTGTAGGTTGCAGACATGGCTTGGATCCTGCATTGCTGTGGCTCTGGCATAGGCTGGCAGCTATAGCTCTGATTAGACTCCTAGCCTGGGAAACTCCATATGCCACAGGTGCAGCCCTAGAAAAGGCAAAAGACAAAGAAAAAAAAAAAAAGAATAAACTGGAAAACATTTTAAAATGGCAATAAATACATATTTATCAATAATCACCTTAAATGTCAATGGACTGAATGCTCCAATCAAAAGACTCAGAGTGGCAGATTGGTCAAAAAAGCAAAAACTTTCTATATGCTGTCTACAAGAAACTCACCTTAGGGCAAAGGCACATATAGATTGAAAGTGAGGGGATGGGAAAATATATTTCATGCCCAATGGACAAGACAGTAAAGCAGGAGTTGCAATACTCATATCAGACAAAATAGACTTTAAAACAAAGGCCAGAAGAAAAGACAAAGAAGGACACTATTTAGTGATTAAAGGATCCATTCAAGAACAAGATATTACAACTGTCAATATCTATGCCCCTAGTATAGGAGCACCCAGATACCTACAACAAATACTAACATACATAAAATGAGAAATTGATGGAAATACAATCATAGTGGGAGACTTTAACACCCCACTCACATCAATGGACAGATCCTCTAGGCAGAAAATCAATAAGTCAACAGAGATCCTAAATGACACAATAGAAAATTTAGAAATAGAAAATTTAGGAGATGCAGACAGCTGGCTTCTCCTGGTTTTAGGGCCCTTGGCCATGGCAGTGACCCTCAGGGAGGTAGGGGTGGTGCCCAGAGTCCTTGCAGAGGCAATGATATGGTCGTGCTTTTCCAGGGAGGTGGTAGCAACAGGTGGTTCTTGGTTGCAAGGCCCTCTGCAGAGCAACCTCTGTGGTGACTGGTGTGGCAGGCAATGCTCGGTCATGGGAACCTCAGTGGTGGAGTTCCATGCCCACCTTTGGAGTCCAAGATGGCTTTGGAAATTTGCATCTGCCCCCATAACCCAGGCAAAGATGAGTCCTGTTGCCTGAGAGCCCATGCATGTGCAGAGAAAGAAGTTCCTATGGCGGCCCTGACTCCATCATTTTGCATACCCCAGCAATGATGTCTTGCTTCTCTGGCAGACCAGAGCCTCCTCCCACACTCCATTGGCTGAGGTGCACAGCCATCTAACCCCATCAGGTTATTTCCACACAGCCAACACTATTCCTCTCCACAAAACTGACCTCTAGTCTCAGTGTCCAGTCCCTGCCAAGTGTTTCAGGCTGTGGTATATGGGCCAGTAGAATTGATCATCTCTGTGGCACTCTCTTTGCTCTCTCTGAGGCTTTGAGCATCTCCCTTTCCCAGATAGTCTCCCTTACAGTCTTCTGGCCTCCAAGGGTATGGATTCCTTTATTCTTTCATATATCTCTCTCAGGAGTGCTATTTCTATTCCCTACTCTTCTCTCTCTCTCTCTCTTGTTTTTCCTTTTTCTTCTCAGTTATATGAAAGTTTTCTTGCCCTTTTTGGAAGTCTGCAGTCTTATGCCAGTGTTCAGTAGGTGTTCTGTGTGAATCATTTTATATGTAGATTTATTTTGATGTGTTTGTCAGAGAAGATGAGTTCCACATCCCATTTTGCTCCCATCTTGATCCCCCCTCCCAGTTTATGATAACTTTTAGATTATACAACTAAACTGGGTAAGAGATTATAAAACTGAAATGGAAAACCTGACAATTTCATTCAGATCAACAAGAATTAATTAGATGTAACTGATAAATATGATTTATAATTTAAAAAATTTTTTGAGTTATACTGGCATTTAATCTTTATTTTCCAGTAAACATTTCCTCCTACACCACATTGATAAATTATGCCTTTTTAAACCATAATGAAAATTTATCTTTTTCACTCTATCAGATATTTTCAGAATTTACCTTCTCCAGTTGGCTCCACAAGGTGGAGCCCTTGTTTATGTAGCTTACAACTAAGTTATACTAATTGTTGTCTTAATTTTCTCTCTTTGTTTTCAAATTATTTATGTCTTGTCTCTGTCTCATAAACTATGAGATTATTAATATTACTAGCTCTGTTTGTTATATGTTGTCTATTTTATTAGGTAGTTTTTTTTTTGTTTGTTTGTTTGTTTGTACCTGTTCCATGTGGAAATTCCTGGGCCAGAGATCAAACCCACACCACAGCAGTGACCTAAGCCTCTGCAGTGAAAACACCAGATCTGCTGCACTACAAAGGAACTCTTTATATAATTGTTTCTTGCATAACCCAGTGTGTAACTAGGGCTGTGACAAAATTAATTACTGCTATAATCTTGAGACAATGTATCCTATATATATAACTCTACAGAGAAAAATTTTAATAGTGCTAGTCTAGATATGTGAAAAAAGCAGAGGAAAAGCTTTTTTGGATCATAGTAGATCGTAAGATAAAGGCAATCCAGAAAAATAAAAATTATTAACAGGGTCAGAACCAAAATTTACCTCCTAGAGTGGCGTATCAAGAGAATCTTTACTCAATCTATAAATGAGATTTCCAGAACCCTGGGGCAATATTAGTCATGAAATCCCTCCCAAATATTGGTCTAATTTATGTCCAAGAAGAGGTGCTGTGGACTAAAAATGCCTCCTTGCCTGTCAGCAAACAAATGATGTTGTGGTCATTAAGCCATCAGTCACTACAGTCTTCCCCAGTGGTGAGCTCTGAGGGAACCCAGGATGGAAACGAACAGGTTGCAGGTGACCAAGCCATCATTCACTGAGGTCCCCTCAACCCTAAGGAAACTTAGGATGGGAAAGAACGGGATACTGATCCTAGATAAAGTGCATATCAAAGGAAGTATTTCAACAAAATCAGACTCCTCTATTTTCTCATGCATAGAAGCATGCTAAATTTATTACCTTGAGGCTTCTGTGCTTTTTAAATTAACAGTAATATTTCTATTGGTACTGTTTTGATTACCTACTTTTTATTCCTCTACATAGCCTGTACCCCCCTTACCTCTTTGGAACAATCCCTCAGAGCCATTTGAGAGCTGCTCAAAGGCTGGAGCTCTCAGAAAGTCTGCCTAATAAAAAACAATTCTTAAAATTTAGGTTGTGCAACAAATGACATGTGTATATACTGACATGACCAGATAGCAGTTAGAAAGTAAGGTTGGTATTATGTAGCCTATAAAGGGAAACATCAAAAAATCAGCCTAATACCTTGATTACAGGATTCCAACAAAGCAACCTGAAAAATGATGAGTATGGTCAGTCAATATTCTTTCTTCCATTAAGTTTATACCAAGTTCATACCAAGTTTAATGAAAACAAATTAGTTGTCCTGTGAATATCGTTGGTCAAAAAAATGTGGTTAGGCGTTCCCGTCGTGGCGCAGTGGTTGACGAGTCCGACTAGGAACCATGGGGTTGCGGGTTCGGTCCCTGCCCTTGCTCAGTGGGTTAACGATCCGGCATTGCCGTGAGCTGTGGTGTGGGTTGCAGACGCGGCTCGGATCCCGCGTTGCTGTGGCTCTGGCATAGGCCGGTGGCTACAGCTCCGATTCAACCCCTAGCCTGGGAACCTCCATATGCCGCGGGAGCGGCCCAAGAAATAGCAACAACAACAACAAAAGACAAAAAAAAAAAAAAAATGTGGTTAAATGAGAGAAAAAATATCTGTGCATCTTTGTGGGTATTACATTGTATTAATAAAAATTGTATTGAGTTTTGTTATATACCTGTAAACAGGACTGGATCTTGAATTTCTCTGGTTTCCCCAAATATCTGGCTGTAATTTTCCAAAGTAATATTTAAAATTTTCTACCATTTTTCTGATTTAGACTCATTAAGAACAAAAGAATCACTTGAATCTCCTTAAAATGGACTATATCAGATTCTCTTCACTATCCAAATGACAGCCAAATTTTAGGAACTTGAACCTTCTTTCTATACTCCCCAATTTAAAAGGGCTACTTCTGACTCTAGAAACTGCACCCCAGATGGATAGCCTCAAATCAAACTGATAAGGAAGAGACATAGTTAACAACAATGCAGATTGGTTCTACCCAAGGTTCCAGATCAAGATACCCTACTTTAACTGAACATAAAACGTTTTTCTTTTCTTCCTTTTTTTCACTTAGACATTGATCTGGAATGATAACATCATCACAGAAATCTACCAGGCTATCATTAAGGCAACATTTTATCTGCTGGATTTGTTATTAAAAACTGTGATCTATTGATTAAACACACCATTTAAAAAAACATAGCTTGTACCTCAACAGAATTCATTCTTGTCTGTGGTATATTGATATAATACCCAAAATAAAGATAGTCCCCATATATGTGATATTTTAAGAATTGCTGTTTATATGTCTTAAGAAATTAACCACATTCCATTTGATCTATTAACTTTTTGGCTAACATAATTAGAGATAAGAAATAAATTAATATATGCAGTCATATTGCACTTACTGAACAAAAATGTATAAATTATATGATACATAGTTTAGAAACATATAAGAAGGATCTGAAGAATAATTTTTTTCTTTCCTCACTGAATCGCCCCTTTATATACCTGTGAAAACATGTCTAGAAGCTCTCAGAACACCTTCCCCAACCTTGGATTATGGCCATCCTGGGCTATTAGTGACTTTAGCTACATTATCAAAGTCTCAGTGGACCTTCCTAAGTGAATACCAAAACAAAACAGTCTTAATTGAATCTCCAAGTAAAGAAGGCCTAGGATCAAATCACTGTGGCACCTGAGTTTCTACAGAGATATTTAAATAGACATGAGTGGAGAAAAAGGACTAATATGTACATTTGTTTAGAAATTTTTCAAAGAAGTTTTTACTTAGAAAATGGGTGCTTATGTGATGATTATTGGACTGCTGTCAGCTCATCAAACCAGTGAGTGTGTGAAGGTTTGGATATAATAAAAGGTACTAATCCTAGTGGTATTTTTATTCTTACTCACCAAAGAAGAGGAAGAACTCCTCAGCAATTTCTTAAGAGTAGTTTATTCAGAATTAAGTAGTTCTGGGTATTCCCTTTGTGGGTCAGTGGGTTAAGAGTCTGACTAGTATCCACAAGGATGCATGTTTGAACCCTGGCCTTGCTCAGTGGGTTAAAGGATCTGGGATTGCTATGATCTGTGGTGTAGGTTGCAGATGCAGCTCTGAGTCAACTCTGAGCCTGCAGATGGTTAAAGGATCTTGGCATTGCTGTATCCGTGAAGTAGGCAGGCAGCTGCAGCTCTGATTCAACTCTAAGCCTGGGAAATTGCACATGCTACCAGTGCAACAAAAAAATTATAACAAAACAAAATAGAATTGAGTAGCTCTGTTTATACTAAACATGAATTCATCCAGGCAGATCATTAGCCAGGGAACTCCAAAAAGAAAACTTAATCTGACTGAAGTTGGTTTAATAATATATATATAAATAATTTACACTAAAATATATATTCTTAAATTTAAAAAAATAGATGGGCTACTCAAACACTACACGAAAACTTTTTAAATGAAACTCTATTTATTTAAAAAAACTTTTAATTTTATTTCTTAATTTATTTTTTACAAATTTTAGTGGAGTATAGTTGATTTACAAAATTGTTGTTAGCATCCAGTGTACAACAAATTAAATCAATTATACATATACATATATCTATTACTTTTCAGACACTTTTCCCATAAATGTTATTACACAATATTCAGTATGTCTTTGTTACCAATTTTATATATAGTAGTGTTTATCTCATGAAGCTACTTTTAAACTTTGCACTTGTATTTTATAATTCTTATAATTAACTGATTGTGAATGACTGTGAAAAGATAGCAAAACATAAAATCAACTGCTGATATTGTCTATGAACTACTATTCTGGGTTTATGGTGAATAGTACATGAGACTATCCTCACTTAAATCATGTTATGAAATATAACTAAAGTAACTATGTTATTTTTAATAAATGTATAAGAAAATTCATTTGAATTAAAATTGTATTTGAAATATAAGAAGATTCATTTGGTCATAACTGAACCAAGACATTTATAGAAGAAAAGAAAGTTGAAGGATAAAAATTATTCATTAAATGTGATGGTTCACTGTACTCACAGCCTGTGAAGTATCCTCTAGAAATGGGAAGACTGAAGCCAGGAAGAGAATGTTTTAAAACAGCATAGATAACTTAAATTATGTTCTTTAAGGGTAGAGTGTTTTCATGCAAGCATGTTTTATAATCACATAGAAGCTTATTCTATTGTATTAACACATTTGGCAGTATTGGTTGCTATTTGGATTGAAATTATTCCAGATTTCATGTGACCAGTTTAGAAAATGAGTGATGTAAGAGTTGATTAACTTAACAGAAGATTTTAAATAGAGTTGGAAGTTGAGTGACTGTCTGCACTTTATAGGATTGTTTTCTCCAAAAATTGTAGATGATGAAATGGACAATGGAAAGTAGTTTTGGAGCTGATTGATAAATGTGCTTTCTGATTGGGAAGTGAGAGAAGAACCTTGGAAGAGATAGGGCCTAAATATTTTGCAGTATGATTTGCATGTGCATAAGAGATACTGAAGAATCAAATCAAAATTTACAGACCACAATCTGCAATAAAGATTGTGAAGGACAGCCTTTCTTATTCCCTGCTTACTATCATTATATTTATGAAAGAAGAATGGTTACATGGCACCCATTATAATCTTGATACCACTTCCTTCTTGTTCTTTAGGCAAACATGAATCCAAAATTTATAATCAAAGCTTAGAAATCACTTACTAGATTTTATATTAAAATGTGAAGTAAAAATATAGTGAAGGTTAAAAAATGGCTATCATCTGCCTATAAAAATACATTTATGTGTATATAGACATATTATTACTAATTAATATATATAGTATATAATACACATATATAATATGAAGAATAACATTTAGAAATAATCCAGCTGAAAACTATAGTTATCCATTACTATTTTTAAGAGCAAGCTATGTAAAATTGAAGCATGTTATGCTTTTAACTTTTGCATTTTGTTTTTCTTCTTGTACACCTGAACTGTTTTTGTTTCTCATAAATAGTTTATAACATCTCACTTTTATTTGTATCATTTTACTTTAAAAAATATAGGTTCAGATAGTTATTTTTGTTAAGCTTACATTTCTTGTAGGTAGATAAGCTGGTATTATATCTAGTTTTAAACCAAAATATTGTCCAATTACTTGTGTAATAAAAGAGAATAAAGATATTCTCATTGAAAAAACAAATTTGAAGTATATATTCTTTTAAGTTTCTGTCTTTGAGGATATGTCTAAATAATATTTGTCTAATAGTGCTGATGCATCATTGTAAAATATCACTGAATAACTATGAATTAGAAGTACAAACAATATACACATACAAATATTCTCTCTGTATTCTAGATCATCTCTTTCTATCATAATAAAAGTTCTCAAGATGTACATCTTCTAAAATTGAAAATACATATTACATGGATATTAATTACTGTCAGTAAAATTCCTAAGTCTGTAAATTAAGACTTTATGTCTTCCTGTGTCTTATTTTTATTTATTTATTTATTTATTTATATTTATTTATTGGTCTTTTAGGACCACACTGGTAGCATATAGATGTACCCAGGCTAGGGGTTGAATTGGAGCTGTAGCCACCAGCCTTTTCCAGGGCCACAGCAATGTTGGATCTGAGCCATGTCTACAACCTACACCCCAGCTCACAGCAATGCCAGATCCTTAACCCCCTGAGAAAGGCCAGGGATCAAACCCACATCCTCATGGATGCTAGTCAGGTTCTTTAACCACTCAGCCATGATGGGAACTCCTCTTCCGTGTGTCTTTAGTAGAACATATTGTGAAAACACTTGAATGAATGCAGAATCTCTTCTAGGCCTCTATGTAAGGATACTGTGAAGAATTACTTCTACCTAGATTCCAAAGGACTTTCTTGGTAATGTGATTCTGATTCTATGAAAGTCATTTTACAATGTTACAAGTTCTAGAAAATTGATGTTAATGAAATATAAACTGTGTTATAAACATTTAGATTGATGTATAAGTCCATTCCTAAGAACTACAATTAAGGGCTTCCCATTTGGGCTTGGTGGGCTAAAGACACATCATTGTCTCTGTGAGGATGTGGGTTCAATCCCTGGCCTCACTCACTTTGTTGAGGATCTGTCATTGCTGCAAGCTGCAGCATAGTCACAGATGTGGCTCAGATCTGGTGTTGCCATGGCTAAAGCATAGGCCTCAACTGCAGCTCTGATTCAACCCCTAGTCATGGAATTTCCATATGCAGCAAGTGTGACCATAGAAAGAAAGAAAGAAAGAAACCTACAATTGAGTACTGTAGCTAATTCATTCAAAGAACTCTTGGTAAAATTGGCCCAGTAACCTGGTTAATTTGTTTCCCAGCCCTACTCATTATGAGGAAGGAAGGTCAGTTTGGGGACAGTCCAACATTTTCATTTTCTTCAGAAATCTTGAGAAGAGTTTCTTTGAAACTATTAGAGAGTGCCATTGTGCTTTAGAGCTTTAGAGGTCTAATCTGATATTTTTTATAATGTATCCAACAAAGCTAATTTAAGGAGGATTGTTAGAAAAATCTGCACTCTTGCTGCACCTACATAAATAATCACACCAGCTTTATTTTGTAATCATGAATAATACTTCATTGAGAAGAGTTTTGACCAAAAGAAAAGAAAGGGTAGGGTTTAAAAATCTGTGCTTTGGTGGAAAATCCTGCATCATCTGGACTCTAGAAGACACTCTTCCACATTTTCAAACTCATTTCATATTTTTGAAATGAGTCTTGAATAACTCATTTCATATTTTTGTGATTCAGTTACCTTTTTAATAATAAAACTATGTAAATCTCTAAAAGGAGACTGTTTTATCTATTTTCTTTCCAAATCTAAAAATAAACACAGGTAAGAGAAATATGCAATGAAATTGATGAATATTGACTTTATGAGATGGTGATATGTAATTCATTTTTAAACCTAGGCAGATTTGGATGCTTTTCATTATCATAGAGAATATATATAATTCTAACCTGAATCACAGAGCAAATAATATATTTGTTCCTTTACAAATGAAATAGTCTAGGCTCCTAGGTGGAGAGAATTTGGGGTTGGGAGAAAAACATGAATTGGATTTCTCTTGGAAGTTTTGAAAGACCAATTTTAAAAATAATGTGTGTGGTTGTTGTGAGGTTAAGTGAAAAAATGAATAAAGTATAAACACAAATAACTGCATTTTAAGCCATTTCACATGCATTCCTGGTCTTATACCACCTATATAGAATTTCTATTTTAATGACTTCAAGTGTTTTTTGTTTTTGTTTTTGTTTTCATTTTTGTTTTTTTAATGGCTGCACCCATGGCAAGTGGAAATTTCTAGTTCAGGTATCAAAACTGTATCATAGCAGAGACCTGAGTAGTTGCACTGACAACCCTGGGTACTTAACCTGATGAACTATGAGAGAACTCCTCGTTCTTCTTTTTCAGCTCTTTTAGATGCTGATTGGCAAAAAGTGACCTACCCTTATTTCACATTTATTACCTCAAAATAAGTAACATTTGAAGGATAAAATAGGTGAGATGGGTGGTGCATTTAGATAGATACATACATACATACATACATACATATATACATAAGTAACCTCACATGACAGAACACTAGAACAATACAACATATATTACCAAAAAATACTCCATTGGCAGTCATGGTAGATGAAATCAAATGCCATGTCTGATCTGCCATTCATTGCTTCATTTCTTTATTTTTTTCACTCTTTTTTTCTTCATTTTTTTCCTATTTTTTTTATTTTAGCTGCACCTGCAGCATATGGAAGTTCCCAGTCTAGGATGGGTTGAATCTGTGCTGCAGCTGTGGGTCTAAGCCACAGTTGTAGACATGTCAGATCCAAGCTGTATCTGTAACTAACACCACAGCTCATGGGAATGCCAGGTCCTTAACACACTGAAGAGGCTCATGGATCTAACTCACATCCTCATGGACACTAGTTGGGTTCATTACCACTGAGCTACAATGGGAACTCTTTTTTTCACTTTTAAAATGTGAAGATATTAACTACTATTAATAGTTAATAGATATTAATACTTTTAATAGATATTAACTACTATTAATAGATATTAACTACTATTAATGTTAAAAATAACTATATAGAACAATGTACCATAAAGCAATGTTCATCATGTAAGTATTAGAGAAGCCCCAAGATAAATATATATAAATAAATATATATAAATAAATAAATATATAAATAAATATATAAAAATATACATATAAATATATATATATATATGCTATTTAGGAGAGCTTGAACATATTTTTCAAACTACAAGGAGTATTTTGTCTACTTTAATTACAGCATTGAAAATCTCATTGAGGAGGAAGAACAAAATGACCTGTGTAAATGGTACTTGACAATAAGGATTCATGTTGATTTCACAACAGATGAACCAAATGTTACCTGACTTCAAGGAAATATTATCTGATTTGACATTTCTGTGCAAAGAAGTCTCAAGAAAGAAAAATACCTTCTCAATAGGAGGTGGTAGTTGTCTGCAGATTTAGAGGTAACACTTAGGACTTAAGTAAGAAAAAGAAATCATTATTTAATAGTAAAAAGCATTAATTCAAAGTAAAATTCTATAATGTATGAATTTACATTGATTTCCACTTAATATATTTTAAATATCCCACATGATTTGTATGTTATATGAGTTTGTGTAGGGCAGTATCTAACTACTAATCCTAAAAATGTCAAGATATTATATAATTTTAAAGATTTTCTAGAAAATGCTTTGGCTAATACTGTTTGCAGTTTCAAATTTTAATCTTTGGATCAAAAAATGTTTTCTCTTTCCAAAACAAATAACTTCAGTTTTTCATTTAAGAGCTGTAAAATTTTAAATAATGCACAGCCTGCCTGAAATAGTAACGTGAAGTTAGTGTATTATTTTAAATTTGAAATACTTATGTATTTGCCTTCAGGAAAAATCATAAGAATGTCACATGGAAAATTATAATCAAACATTAACTGATTTCATCTTATTGGGGTTATTCCCCCTTTCAAGAATTGGCACCTTTCTTTTTATTCTCATTGTTCTCATTTTCCTAATGGCTCTATTAGGCAACCTCTCCATGATCCTTCTCATCCTTCTGGACATACAGCTCCACACACCCATGTATTTCCTACTCAGTCAGCTCTCTATTATGGACCTGACTTATATCTCCACCACTGTCCCCAAAATGACCAGCAATTTTCTGTTTGGAAGCAAGTCAATCTCCTTCATAGGTTGTGGGATTCAGAGCTTCTTCTTCTTGACTCTAGCAGGTGCAGAAGGATTGCTTTTAGCTGCAATGGCTTATGATCGTTACGTAGCCATTTGTTTTCCTCTTCACTATTCCATCAGAATCAGCAGAAGAGTTTGTGTGTTGATGATAATGGGATCTTGGTTGCTAGGCTCAATCAACTCCTGTGCCCACACCGCATATATTCTCCATGTCCCGTATTGCCAATCCAGGGCCATCAATCATTTCTTCTGTGATGTCACAGCCATGTTGACTCTGGCCTGCATGGACACCTGGGTCTACGAATACACAGTTTTTGTGAGCACCACTCTCTTCCTTTTGTTGCCTTTCACTTGTATTGCATTTTCCTATGGTCGTGTTCTTCTTGCTGTCTATCGCATGCAATCAGCAAAAGGGAAGAAGAAGGCCTATTCAACCTGCAGCACTCACCTCACTGTGGTAACTATCTACTCTGCACCATTTGCTTACACTTATCTACGCCCAAAATTTCTCCGTACTCCAACAGAGGACAAGGCTCTGGCTGTGTTCTACACTATTCTGACCCCAATGCTCAATCCTATTATCTATAGCCTGAGAAACCAGGAGGTGATGGGGGCTCTGAGAAGAGTAATTCAGAAAATCCGCTCTGTGAAAATGTAGACAAGGTTTTTGCATGAGTGTCAGACTTGGTGTAAATCCACTCAGTAGTATACAATAATTTAAAATAGTATTTACCATCAAATAGAAGATCTAAAATTAGCCTATAGGAAAAAAATACTCATATCTGGACATGATTTTACATATACATATATATATAGTGTTTTCCAGCCTCATCCTTCTTTATTCATGGTGGTTTTTTCCCCATTAGTTTCAAAAGCTTTTAATTTTCCTCATACGTTGTTAATGAAAATGATTCTTTGTCAGGTAATAATAAAAATGGAAAATGTCTAACTGAAGTTGTTATTAAGCATACAAGTTTTACTATTTTCCATTTATTTTATAATATATCTAAAACATGTATTCTAAATGACTAGATTGATTTGTGTCAAAAGACTTCTTGTTCTCCTATAATTTCCAATAAAAGTTATTCTTTCCTAAATATAGGGAAACACCTATCAGAGATTGAGCTGAGGGTTCATCAGGTATTCTGAAGTCCTTACACTATGTTAAATGGAAATGATATGATTGGTTTCTCAAATGTTACTTGAGAAGAATATTTAAATGAAAATATATTTACTTTGTAATGTTGCAACAGTTTTTCAAAACTTTTTTAGCACCCCAAAGCATATGCTAATATTGCAACCCAACATAACTCCTCTGTGCACATTCATGCTCAGAGATAGGATAAACAAAGATTTCAAATAACAACAGTATTAAACCAAGCAAGTAACATTTCTGTGTGAGATATTATTCAAGCACACACCTGCTACATGCCCTGAGAAAAGGAGAATTAGTGAATAGAAAGAGAACAACATCATGCAAACCAGGAAAAAAAGTTGGTAATATCTGGTGGATATTTCAGTTGTTATCATTGTAAATAATCAATGGAATGTGGAACTGAGAAGGGATGTCCATTCCAGATCTCTTATCCATTTCAGGAGTGAATAATTGAGAGAATCAGAAGATGTCTATGTAGTGTAGGACTTGACACACCATGTCTTAGGAAAATTACACAGTATCTCTAGACTTAGTTTTCTGAAAAGCAAGATGGAAAAAATGTACTCAAAGCTCTTAAGAAATAGCATAGGAAAGCAACTATGTATTTTTCTTTTCCCAGCTTGGTCTTACTGAAATTTTCCCTATAATAGAAGTCAGGTTAATAGTATTAACATGTATACCTCCTGCATACACCAGAGGAACATAAGAAAACTTAGTAACTCCCTAAAATGGCTCCAGCCATTATCTTAAAGACCACCTTCTACTAAAGACAAGAAATGTTGGGAAAAGTGAAGGCCCATTATGGTAGGTTACCATGAGAGACACAGAAGCAGGGATACACTTGGTATGCAGATTTGGTGACTGCCTTCAGCATTGATAGGCATTTCTAGAGATTTGATCATCACTATATTCAGCACAAAGAAGAGAGACCTTTCCAAATGGAGACTTCCCTTACAAATGCAAATGCATATTAGAAAATGAGAGTTTCCATTCCAATTTTCAGAAATTTTTCTTTGTCTGTTTTTTCTTGAAAATAACAAGCCTAAAATAATCCTTAGGCTAAAGAGGCATATTTAGGGGTGCAATGGAATCTTTGAATTTCTTCATGGCATTCCTATAAAGGTGGGAATAATTCAGTTTTTTACTCCAAAATCTCAGGAATTGGAGATAAAGAGCTCAGGAACAAATATTGAAAACAACAGGAGTTCCTGAAATCTTTTATTCTAATAGTCTTCTATCTCAGAAAAAAATCAATTTCAACAGATTTCATCTAGATTTCATCTAGACCACTGGCAACTTCTTTCCCCTAAGTACTTAACATTTTAGAAGCACAATACAGAAAGAAAACAAATATTTTATACATAGTAGTTTGTATTTCTTAATACTATATCCCTATATTGTATCTTCCCCCTTCCTCTAACACTGTTAAACACTATTTTTTTTCTTTTGTGTAACTTCGAGTCTATTTCTGTTTTACCATAAACATTTGTTTTATTTTTGAAATCCCACATGTAAATGATATCATACAACATTTGTCTTTCTCTATCTAATTTCACTAAGCATGATATTCTCTAGATCCATCCACATTGCTGCAAATGTCAGAATTTCATTCCTTTTATGGTTCAGTAATATATCATTGTATATTTCACATCTTCCTTACTATTCATCTGAAGATGGACACTTGTGTTGCTTCCATATCTTGGCTATTATAAATAGTGCTGCTAAGAACATTGGGAGGCATATGTCTTTTCCAAATAGTGTTATCTTCTTTGACTATATACCTAAGTATGGATAAACCATTAAGTAGTTCAATTTTTGTATATTTTATTTATTTTTCTTCTTTTTACAGCCACACATGAAGCATGTGGAAGTTCCCAGGCCAAGGGTTGAATCAGAACTGCAAGTGCAGGCCTACAACACTGGATCTGAGCTGCATATGCAGCATATGCTGCAGCTTGTGACAATGATGGATACCTAACCCACTGAGCCAGGCCAGGGATTGAACCCACATTTCTCATGGACACTATGTCAGTTTCTTAACCCACTGATCCATACTGGGAACTCTAAGCCACAATGGGACTCCTCAATTTATAATTTTTTGAAGCACTTCTACACTCTTTTCCATAATAGCTACACCAAATTTCATTCCTCCAAGCAGTTTTCAATATTTCCCTTTTTCCAAATTCTTTGCCAAGACTTGTTCTATGTGGCTCGTATTGATAGCCATTCTTTAAGATCCGAGGTGATATCTTGTTATTGTTTTAACCAAAATTTCTCTAATAATTAGCCTCATGGAGCATCTTTTCATGTATGTGTTAGCCACTTGTGTCTTCTTTGGATAAAAGGTCTCTTCAGGTCTTCTGTCCATTTTTTGTATTTAGTTTTTTTTGATATTGGGATATATAAACTGCTTATATATTTTAGATAATATCACCTAGTTTTTTATATTGTTTGCAAATATTTTCTACCACTTAGTAAGTTGTCTTTTCATTTGATGTAAAAGAGCTTTCAAATTAAATTAGACTCCCCCCCTTTTTTTTTTTCAGTCTTTTTGTCTTCTCAGGCCACACCCACAGCATATAGAGGTACCCAGGCTAGGGGTCCAACCAGAACTGTGGCCACTGGCCTATGCCACAGCCACATCAATACTGGATCTTAGCCATGTCTGTGACCTACACCACAGTTCAAAGCAACATTGGATCCTTAACCCACTGAGCGAGGCCAGGGATCGAACCCACGTCCTCATGGATACTAGTTGGATTTGCTAACGACTGAGCCATGACAGAGACTCCTAGATCCCATTTTTTTTAGTGTTTCTTATTTCTTTCACATTGGGGGACTGATCTATCAAGATATAACTATGATTTTTGTGAAGAAGTGTTCTGCCTATGTTCTCTTCTTGGAGATTTATGGTTTCTAAATTTATGTTTAGGTCTTTAGTCCATTTTTATTTTATTTTTGTGCATGAGGTGAGAAAATGTCCTAATAACATTAATTTATGTGTAGCTTTCCAGTTTTCCAGTATCATTTTTTGAAGAGACTCCTTTGTCCATTTCATATGATTGTATATTTGTAGCAGACTATTGATCATTGGTGCATAGGATTATTGCTGGTTCTTATTCTCTTCTAGTGACCTATGTGTCTCTTTTTGTGCCAGTACCATGCTTCCTAAATTATTGTAGTTTATCTATTGCTTAAAGTCAAGGAGTTTTCTTTTTCCTAGGTTACTTTGGCAATTTAGGATCTTTTATGATTGTATATAAATTTCAGGATTATTTCTTCTACTTACATAAATAATTCATGGGTGTTTCGATACAAATTTTATTGAATCTGTAAATTGCTTTGTGTAGTACAGTCATTTATTGGTATTCATTCTTCAAATCCAAGATCATGGTAAATTTTTATATTTCTTTATATCATCTTCCATTTCCTTCACCATTGTTTTATATTTTCTAAGTATGCGTCCTTTGACTCCTCAGTTAATATTATTCCCAGCTATTTTATTCTTTTTGATGTGATTTTAAACAGAATGTTTTAAACTTTCTCTTTCTGATATTTCATTATTCATGTATAGAAAAACAACCAATTTTCTGTATACTTATCTTACATTCTGGAAATATACTGAATTCATTTATTAGTCCAAATAGATTTTCGGAGAGTAATTTATGGTTTTCTATATAAAATACCATGTCATCTGTAATACTGACCGTTTTATTCTACTCTTATAGTGTAGGATACCTTTTATTTCTTTTTCTACTCTGATCTCTGTGGAGAATTCTTCCAATATTACGTTAAATTCAAGTGGGGAAGTGGCATCCTTATCTTCTTCCTGGATTTAGAGAAAAATAAATTTTTTTTTGGCATCCTGTGGTTTTGAAGAGTTGAGTTTCTGTTTATATTTGCTTGATAAAATTATGAAGATTTCATGATTGACTAGCTCTGTAGAAATGAGAGAAGAGTGAATTTAGGGCTCAAGTGTCTCATTGATCTCAAGTTGTATAAAACATGTGTTTGTGTTGTACAATGTAGAAAGAACTCAGTATTTAACTACTAATAACTCATTTGCTCTTGGAAGTAACTGACCTATGCCACAGCATGCAGCAAAACCAAATCTCTACTGCCCTAAGAAAGGCCCAGGATCAAGCTCATGTCCTCAAAGAGAATATGTTGGGCACTTAACCCACTGAGCCACAACAGACAATCTCTCAAACTACTTTAAAATTCACTTGGAGCCTGTAGATGATATCATGGGAAAACTGTAAGAAGCCAGCTATGAGAGAGATTTTTTTACCAGAGTCAGTTCTCCCAAATCTCTAAGAAGGAATCTTTGGAAAGAAATGTTATGTGTGGTCATACTTGCTAAAATTAGAACAAATATAATTAATTTTTGAATGAGTTTAAGTGTTAAAGGTTAGTTGATAAAAAATTACAATATGCTATTCACTCTGTTAAAAAACAATTTTTATTAGATTAGTGCCCTGTTCTTAATAAGAAATTGCAAAGTTTTTTCTTCTTTATTTTTGTAGTAACTTTTCTATAAAACAAGATTCTGCATCTTAAAAATAATTTTCTATGTTGTTTATAGCAGGTCTTTGATTAATGAAGAAGACTGAATCTTACTTATAATTTTTTGTTTATTTATAGGTATTATGACTATTTACATGTGTTTATGTATAACACCTATGGAAGTCATTCTTGCAAATACTTAAGTAAATGGGAACATAGGACCAAAGATAAGTTAGTTGCCCATGAGAAATTAAAAACGGGGCATTTTTGATTTATATTAAATGATTTATTTCTGTACACAATTAGAAAAAGCCAGCTATAAAATCAAACAAACAGAATGGGTGGCATGATTAATTTGTACCTAATAAGGCTCAAAACAGGAGAATAATCAAATGGATTCATTGCAAGAAACAAACTGAAAATTACTAGCAATGGTAATTCAGTTAGAACAAACATCAGAAGCCATATAGTTGCCTCCTCCTCCACCACTACTTCAACTACTTTACATAATCTCCTCTATTATCTCCTCTGTCCTTGTTACTGGGTTATACTGTGTGGTGAGAATGCTGAACCCTAACCAATTGTTGTAGCCCCCAGAACCTGTCCCTTTGGAGAAAGAATTCTGCAAAGAGACTGAGGGTAATGAGGCAAATAAGTGTTTATTAAGATAGAAGATAGGTTTGGAGAAAACACAGACTGGCTGGGAGGAGGGGGTGGAGAGTGAGTGAGAGAGAGACAGAGACAGAGACAGAGACAGAGACAGAGACAGAGACAGATATACACAGAGAGAAAGAGCAAGAGAGGAAGAGAGTGATACATGCTTTGGAGGTCTTTTAAATCACCTCTATGGGCAGTCCTTTGGGCTTCCTCTGGCCAGTTATCTTGCTGCTTTTGGCTTTAGCCTGACTCATTCTACTTGATTCATTGAAATTTTGGCCGAGGAGGTCCCATCATGGCACAGTGGAAGACAGATCCAACTAGGAACTGTGAGGTTTCAGGTTCGATCCCTGGCCTCACTTAGTGGGTTAAGGATCTGGCATTGCCGTGAGCTATGGTGTAGGTCGCAGATCTGGCTCGGATCTGGAATTGCTGTGGCTCTGGCATAAACTGGTGGAAACAGCTTTGATTAGACCCTAGCCTGGGGAACCTCCATATGCCATGGGTGTGTCCCTAAAAAGACAAAAAAAAATTTTGGTCAATATAATCAAATGAATAATAAATGACTATATGAGGGCAAATTATTACTTTGCATTTATTGAAAAACATTATATAAAATACATGTTCCAAATAGTTTAGAGACATAATAATATTGGAAGAATCAGAATAATTTGTTTCTTTCCCTACTGAATTGACCCTTAACATACCTGAGAAAATGTCTCTGGAAGTTATCATAATGTATTACTCAACCTCAGCTTATAGCCATCCTGGACAATTAATGACTTCCCCTACATTGTCTAAATCTCAACGAGCATTCCTAAATGAATACCCCCCCCAAAAAAAAGAAAAGAAAGAGAGAAAGAGAGAAAATTAAATTTAATCTCCAGGTTAAAAAAAAAAAAAGCTTCAAGTGTTAATTATTGAGATGAAAGATTAATGTATACTTTTTTTTTAGATATTTTTCAAAGAAGTTTGCTCAGAATATGACTTTGTTTATACGAAGAAACAAATTTTTAGAAAGAGATAGGACCTAATCTTATGGCGGTATACCTTTGTGCTCAAGAGATACTGAAGAATAAACCTAACATCCAATTATTAATAATGATTTTGGAGGACAGCCTTTCTAAGATTCCCTGCTTATTAAAATATTTTTTATGAATTAAAAATGGCTTTATGGCACCTATTGTATTCTTAATGCTGCTTCCTACTTGTTCTTTAACCTACAAGCCTGAAAAATTTCTAAGCAAAACCTAGAAATTACTTGCCTAGAATTTATATGAAAATATAAAATGGAAAATATAGTGAAAGTGAAGTCAAAAATGGCTACTGTTACCTGTCTATGAATATGTATATATATTATGTATGTATGTATGTGTGTGTGTGTGTGTGTGTGTGTATATATATATATATGTATATATGCTAATTATATTTGAAGGATAACTTCTAGAAATAATCCAGGTAACTAACCATATATTTTTTAACAATATACTTTATTATAGCTATCCAATTTTTATTTTTAAACATGTGCTATGTAGAACTGAAATATCTAATGCTTTTAACTTTCGTATTTTATTTATTTCCTATTTAGTTCTTATATATATCAATACATTTTCAGTGAAAAAAATAACAATATCTGAATAAACAACCTTGCAGATGTTTTGTGAGAATCAAATGTGTGTAACATATGGAAACCACTTGAAAACTATATAATCATGCAGAAGGGGATGACAAGCAAAGTGAATATAAAGACGACGACAAAGATATTGATAAAAACATTAAAATTCAGAGCTATACTTTAATGATATTTTTTACATGGACATAAACTGCTTTATGTTTTTTATCATAGAAAGCTTGTAATTTCTCATTTTTCTTTTTTTTTTCCTAAGGGCCACTCCTATTGCGTATGGATGTTCCAAGGCTATGGGTCGAATCAGAGCTGTAGCTGCTGGCCTATGCCACAGCCATAATAATGCCAGATCCGAGCCATGTCTGTGATCTACAACCACCAGCTCATGGCAACACTGGATCCTTAACCTACTGAGCGAGTCCAGGGATTGAGCCTTCATCCTCATGGATATGAGTCAGATTCATTTCCAGTGAGCTATAGTAGGAATTCCTCATGTTTATTTGTATCTACTCTACTTAAAAAAATACAGGTTGGAATAATTAAATGTTTAATCTAATCTTACATTTCTTATTGGCAGATAAACTAGAATTATATTTAGTTTTATACCTAAACTCTGATATACTTGTGTAATGAAACATAATAAACTCACAGTCATTGCAAAAACAGATTTGAAGGTGATATAAAAATCAGTTTCTGTGTTTGAAAAATACCTGTCTACCTAATGACCAATTTATGTCATAATGCTGATCACCATTATAGAACTTCACTGAGTAGTTTGAATTAGGACACAAAACTAGACACACAGAAATATTCTTTTTGTATTCTAGATTTCTTTATACTGTAAAACTTTATTTTTGTCAAGCTGGATAGATCTAAAATTGAAAATACACATTACTTTGATTATTAAATACTGCCAGTAATATTCCTAAGTCAGTAAGTTAATATGTCATTGTGTACTATTTGTTTCTAGTTTTTATTTTTAGAACTTACTGTAGAAACATTTGAAAGAACATGGAATCTCATGTAAGCCTCCATGTAAGAGTACTGTGGACAAAAATATTTGTACAGACTGCAGAGAACACACTTCTGGTGAATGTGACTCTGATTCTGTAAGTCATTTTACAATGATATAAGTCCTAGATAATTGATGGAAAAACAAAATCAATCTTATTATAAAATTTTAAGTGAGTATAAACACTCAATTTTTAGGAACTAAAATTGATTCTCTGTAGACAAGACATTCAAAGAACACTTGGTAAAACTGACCTGGTAAACTGGCTAAATGGTTTCCTAGCCCTACACATGATGAGAAAGGAAGAACAGTATGGGGAAGGTTCAGCATTTTTGTTTACTTCAGAAACCTTGAGAAGAGAAGAGGTGATCTAAAGTATCTGTGCTTTAGAAGCTTTTAAAAGTCTAACCTTATATTTCATTTAACACTTCCAACAAAGCTTATTTAAGGTGGATTGTTAAATAATGCTCTATTCTTGCTGCATCTCTGTAAGAAGTCACAACAGCTTTATTTTGTAATCAGTAATACTATTTCGCTGAGAAGAGCTTTGATCAAAAATAAGGAGGGTTGGAGTTCCCGTCGTGGCGCAGTGGTTAACGAATCCGACTAGGAACCATGAGGTTGCGGGTTCGGTCCCTGCCCTTGCTCAGTGGGTTAACGATCCGGCGTTGCCGTGAGCTGTGGTGTAGGTTACAGACGTGGCTCGGATCCCGCGTTGCTGTGGCTCTGGCGTAGGCCAGTGGCTACAGCTCCGATTCGACCCCTAGCCTGGGAACCTCCATATGCCGCGGGAGCGGCCCAAGAAATAGCAACAACAACAACAACAAAAAAGACAAAAGACAGAAATAAAATAAAATAAAAATAAGGAGGGTGGAAGGTATAAAAACCTATTCTTCAGTGGAAAAAAAATGTGTAATTATCTAGACTCTGGAGGACTCTTCCTGGTTTCCCAACTCAATCACTGGGTCACTGTGCAGTTTTGAATAGCTCACTTCATATCTTTGTGATTCATTTTAAGTTTTTCAATAATAAAACATATAGTTCTAAAAACTACACATTTTATAAAATATATTAATCACTGAAATGAAGTTATTTTCAGTATAAATGTAGGGGGGAAACATCTACAATGAAATCAATGAATATTGATTTAAATAGATTGTCATAGGCAATTCATTTTGAAACCTGGTCAGATTTGGATGGGTTTTTTTATCACACAGAATATGTATATCTATAATTAGAATTACAGAGCAGATCATATGGATGTTCCTTTGCAAGTGAAATCTCCTAGGCTCCTAGGTAGAGAGAATTTTGTTTTGGGAGCAAAACATGTATCGAATTTCATTTAGAATTTTTTGAGACCAATTTTAAGAATAATGTGTGTGGTTGTTGTGGAATCAAGAGAAATTCCTTAAAGCTATTATATTTGAGAAAACATAATAATATGTCAAAATGAATAAACTATAAACACTGAAATAACTTTGTGTTTTAAGACACACTTTCTATACATTCTTGGCCTTTTACCACATATATGGGGTTTTCATTTTAATGATTTCAATTTATTTCTTTATTTTGGTTTTGTTGTTGGTTAATAAAAAATAACCCTCTCATTTCAGATTTAGTACTTCAAATTGTTATATTTGAAAGATAAGGTAGGGAATGTATTTTCATAGAAAGATTAGATAAATGATAGGTGATAGCTAGATGGATAGCTAGATGATAGATAGATGATAGATAGATAGATAGGTAGATAGATAGATAGATCTATTGATCAGTTGATCTGGAATTCCAAAACTAAAAATATATATTTTAAGATAAAATCACTTCAAATCTCTAAAGCTTAATCTCATCAGTGGTGGTGTTGATATTGGTAAAGATAAAATCAGTTTAATTTTGTAACATATCCTGATACATTCCAAGTATTAACCTGTAGAAATGGTCAATAAATTGTTTAAACCTGTATCTTCTCTTCCTGTTAGACATGGCTTAGATTCAAGGTTAGTTTTTTTTCCCCTTATTATGAAACTATTATTAGAAGTTCTTTTTTTAGCTCTTTTCTCCTGTTTATATTGACAAGAGTGCTGATGCCTAGAATTCACTTTTTGTTGAAATTTTAAAAATATGTAAAGAAATACAATAGATTTTGTATCCTGCATGATGATGAATGTATTTATTAGTCCTAACAGGTTTTTATTTTCTATACATTAGATAATACCACTTGTGAACCAAGATAATTGTACTACTTTCTTTAGAGTTGGGGTTTTTGTTTTACCTGCCCAATTGCTATGTTTAGTATTACCAGTACTGTATTGACTATAAGTGACAAAAGTGGACATCCTTGCCTTGTTTTGACCTTAAAGAACAGTTAAGTATAATTTTATTCCAACCTAATATTTTACCCAAGTAAAGCAAGAGCATAGTCTCATCAGCCCACAGGACAAAACAATGACATCATAGCCCACTCTTCCTGATCCCCTAGGAAAGTATTTCATAGTATTTTAAGACATTTTCCTCTATTTACCTATACATTTTTCACCAATATGCTTATCTTCTATTACTTAATTAATAAATATCAAATACCTTCTCTTGATTCTTTAGTTGCTGTAGATGGAGACTCCCCCTCCAAGTACAACCACCTCCACCTCTTTTTCTTTTCCCATCATTTCAACATATTTAGATTAGGTGGCTAGATTAACAGCATTTTTCCATCATCTAATACATATTGATAAAATACAAAAATCTAAAATATAGTGAGACCTGATAATATTTTAGTTACTTTTCTTTCTTTGTCTTCCTACAGCCACACCTGGAGTATATGGAAGTTCCCAGGCTAGAGGTCAAATCAGAGCTGCAGCTGCTGGCCCACAGCAATGTGGGATCCAAGCTGCATCTGTTACCTATACCGCAATGTGCAGCAAGTTTGGATTCTTAATCTACTTAGAAAGGCCAGGGATTGAACCAGGTTCTTCATGGATACTAGTCAGGTTCTTAACATGCTAAGCCACAACAGGAATTCCTAGTTAGTATTTTTATATAACAACTCTTCTCATTATTTCTATTTTCTTGGTGAAGACACTTTTAGAACTTTACCCTTATAAACATCATTGAGAATGTTCAGAAAATGTTTTCAGAAAACATTAGGATTTTCAAGAAAATACTTAAAAAAGAATTCTCAATTAGTTTTCTGCATTCATGCTTTTTGAATATAGCTGTTCATTTAGATCAATTCTGACAAATATTTTTCTTGATATTAAGTCCATCATTATTTTACTATATGCATTTCTAGAAGTGAAAATGGGCATACATCTCTTTCCTTATTCTAACTCTCTAATTCTTTTAATTTTTCAAAATGACAAACTATATATATACATTTTTTTTCATTTTGTCTTTGAAAATTTCACTTACTATTTATAATCAATTATTACTATTACTCCATTAACTGGCAAAAACAAGTTCATGTTTCTTGTAGAGTGGTACATCCTAGGGAATGATTTACTATCAGGTAATACACTGGGATCAACAATAAAGACTCTGAGATGCCAAGAGAGATCAAGGAAATTATAAAGTTAATTATGTGATAAGTGTGTCAAAGTTTTGTCTCATTCCTAAATACTAGAAATATCAAGGATTTTCTTGCAAACATTTCCACACTCTACACATACACAGGTTTATCTCCTACATAGGCACTGCATTAGCATCTTTTAGATGAAATTTCATTCTCCACTCACTATATCTCATAGTTCTACTGAAGCAATTTATTGAAAGTTAATTTCAATAAATCAATTTTAGCCATTCATATTATGGCTTTGTCAGCTTTTTAAACAGATCTCAGTGTCCCATCTAATAAAAATCTCTCAAGTCAGGTCAACTTCATGGTTGAACTGTTATCATTGTCCACCAGTGATCAGTGCAGAAATGTTCTTTAACCTCCCAGGTTTGCCAGGGAAGGAAAGGGTCATTTTCTACAGAATTTTTAAGGAACAACACAAAAATACAATTATAAGACCTCTTGTTCAGAAAGCAAAAACAAAAGTTGTCACTAGTGGTAATCCCATATAATTTTTCTTCACAATTAATTATTAGTTATGAAATGCAATACAAATTACAATATATTTTGTGTTAGAATTTTGCATATAATACAATGCAATGTTCTGTAATGTGATATCTTTATTGACTAAAGTATTTTGGGGGCTCAATTGTCTCCAAATTTATTTTCATCTTAATTTATTGTTTTAGAAACTATTTTCTCTATAAATATGCTTTAATGTGTACATGATAAGTGTAATAAGTGCTGAGTTGCAATAAATTTCTAATGATTTTTTTATTTTGAAAAGAATTTTTCTGCTTATGTTACTGGAGCTAATGAGTGTTTATAGATTGTGAAATCAATGTTAGGTCATATTTCTGGTAAATTTTATCAAAATATACATTTTAGGGCACACAAAATTGATGAGTCTCAAGATTTTTTATTGGTAATCAAAAGAAAATTTATAGTATTGATACCAATCCATTGATTCATACAAATCCATTTTATGTAAATCTGAGTTTAATTTTTTTAAATAAGTTTAATCAATGTAATTTAAATGATCCCTTTTTTTTTACTTTATATAAGACACCAGAAGTTGCTCTGTTACTGATCATGAGTTCTTGTGCTCAAACACAATGAAACCAAACAAACCAGAATATCAGAAATAGATTAATTGCAAGGCAAAGCATGGAAAATGGGTAGATTTTGCAAAAACAAAAGAAAACAAAACAAAATGAAACAAACTTTCCAGGAACAATTTTTACAGGGAAAATTTGGTGTGAAGGTGCACAGTGTGTGACTTTCTTCTGATTCATTAGTGTTGAGGTAAAAACCCAGTGTTCCAGGAATCTTATGATCAGCCTGACTTAAAAATCATTTACCTTGTTGGCAGGCTTAGTTTCTGCAGAAAAATTCAAAGATGTTATTATGCATATTCCTTTAGGAAGAACCAGGACATAATTCCATCCTTCACTAAAGTTTCTTGACTGCTCCTCCTTTGTTAATGCATTCCATTACTTCCATGATACGCAACTGTTTGAATCTGCCCTGGATGTTCAGAAAGGTCTAGGAGGCTGAGACCACTTTCCTGCAAATAAGAAACCAAGGACACAGAATGGTTTTTGTGCCCAGAAAGGCCCTATAAATTTCTGCTCAGCTTTAGCTTTATGTTTCAAATGTCTCTTCATTCCTTTTTATCATTGTATATTCAACTACAAGGTCAGTTGATGTTTTAAAGTTAGTTAATAATTGTTTTCTGAAACTTTACACAAAAAAGAGCATTTATATGAAAATATTTCCTTTGTAATGTTGCAATAGTTTTTTAAAATTTTATATGCATATCAAAACTGCATGCTAAGCCTACTACCCATTATAGCTCCTTTGCACACATGCATGCTCAGAGATAGAATAAAAAAAGACTTCAAATAGCAACAATAGCATTAAATAAGCAAATATCCTTTCTGTGTGAGAGACTATTCAAGCACACATACTACATGCCCTGAGAAAATTGAAATGAGTGAATAGAAAGAGAATATCAACAGGCAAACCAGGAAAATAATGGTAGTATCTGTTGGGTTTGTCAGTTGTTATTATTGTAAATAATCTATGAAATATGGAATTGATCAGAGATACCCATTCCAGAACCCTTATTCATTTCAGGTTGTGAATAAATGAGGGAATTAGGAGATGTATATCTGTTAGGGGATCATTGACTGAAGTCACTCACCTTGATCAAGCATGGTCACAGCCACTTGTAAGAGCTGTCTCAAGCCGGAGGCCTTGATAGGGAATATGATGCTGCCCTGAAGAATAACTGGGAGAATTTGGGAAGAGCCAGCAGGAGGAAGAGATGCCAAACTCCCAGGATACTTAGCACTGGAATCTCTCATGACTGAGACGCATGTATGCCACCAAGAAGGACTTTGGGCCAGACTAATCATTAGCCTGGCCAGAGACAACCTGGAAACTAACCCCACTCCCATAAATCTGGAGACTATGAGTCACATGGCAGAGCAGTTCTCCTGTATTCCCTTACCCTGCTACTCTTTGCCCAGGCACCCCTTCTCAATAAAGTCTCTTGTTTTGCAGGAATATGTTTTTCAGACAATTTATTTCCAAGTGTTAGGGCCATTCTCAGGACCTAGAAGGGGTCCTCTTCTTGCAATATATCTATTTTTGGACCTGACACATCAAGACTTACAGGAATTACATCATGACACTGAACTTAGTTTGCTGAAAAGATGGAAAAGTTTTCCTTAGGTCAGTTTCCTTAGGTGTTGTATTTCCCAAATACAATATTCAGAAGGAACAGCTATATTTTTCTCTGTCCATCTAGATATACCCTGTAATAAAAGTCACTTGCCAAATGGTGATTAGTACTTAAGGAAGTCCTGTTACGGCATAGCAGAAACAAATCTGACTAGGAACTATGAGGTTGCGGGTTCAATTCCTGACCTTGCTCAGTGGGTTATGGATCTAGTGTTGCTGTGAGCTGTGATGTAGATTGCAGATGTGGCTCAGATCTGGCATTGCTGTGCCTCTGGTATAGGCCAGCAGCTGTAGCTCCGATTAGACCCCTAGCCTGGGAACCCCCATATGCCGCAGGTGTGGCCCTGAAAAGTCAAAAGACAAAAAAAAAAAATGGTGATTGCTACTTGTCATCTACATCTACAAGGATTAAATCATGAAATGCTGCAGCAGCTGAGCCTCAACCCATCCCTATAAAACTTCAAGGTGAAGATCTGGAATGAAAAATTGTGCCCTGGGAAAACTGACACAACAGATTTTCATATAGATACTTTCAGCTAAGGATTTATGAGCCCAATTCTTGCATCTCCTCATATCTAGAAAAGCAACAAAATCCATCAAGGTGATGTCTGCTCCTCATGACTGGTAGTAACCTTCATGAGACTGGCAGCAACCTGCTTCCTGTAGGAGAAAAATGTCCCAATAAAACGTAAAAAGGAGAGACCCCAGCCATGATGACTAAGCAAAGTCTAGCCAACTGCCCCAACCAGTCCTCCCCCATGCATCTGCTTCCGCATCTACTACCTTGCCTGACGTCACTCCAGTCCAACTACTCAAGCTTGGACCCAGAAGACGTAGCCCATAAAAGCCTTGTGAAACCCTTCTTCCGGGCTCAGACTCTGGAGAGCGATCTCCTCTGAGCCCGCCGGCGTAATAAAACTGAGTTCTCCAACTCTCAGAGTGCTCGCTTGGTTTCTCGCGGGTAAAAGAGCTGATCCACTGCAGCTGCAAAGCTGCCGGAGGTGGTACGCTACAGCCACGGGGCTGTTGCCAGAGCTGATACGCTGCAGCGCAGGGCTGCTGGGTATCTGCCGTAACATTCCAAATGTGTGCTTGATTGCATGTGCCTCCTCTCTTCACCAAAATCACACATATGCTGAACTCCTCACCACCACCACCATGTTATTGGAGTAGTTTCTCAGAGCTATCTGGAATGCCTCTGGGCTATAGTCCTCATTTTGCCACCAATGAAACAACTCACAACTCTTAACATTGTACATTTGTTCTCAGTCAACATAGGTTAATAGAAAAAAATTTTATTAACGTGTATACCTCCCATATACATGCGAGAGACCAGGAAAACTGAGTAACTCCATAAGATGGCCTAAATCATCATCTTAAAGACCATTTTTAGCTAAAGACAAAAATAAATAAATAAAATGTTGGGAAAAGACATAGAAATAGGAAAATACTTGCTATGCAAATTTGTTGACTACCTTCCTCACTGATAGACATTTCTAAAGATTTAGCCATCCTGGCATGAAGAAGATACCTTTACAAATGGAGATTTCCCTTTTAAATGTAAATATGTCTGAATGTTCATGTCCCTTTTAAATGTAAAGTAAAGATACCTCTACAAATGGAGATTTCCATTTTAAATGTAAATGTTATAAAAGGATAACTTCTACTCCAGTTTTCACGGATTTCCCTTTGTCTGCTCTTTCTTAAAAATAACAAGCTTAAAATAATCCTTATGATGAAGAGGCATATTTTGAGGTTCAGTGCAATCAATGACTTCTTAATGAAATTCCTACAAAGGTGAGAATAATTCATTTTTTATACCAACAACTCACAAAATGTAGATAAAGAGCTCACCAGTAAATACTGAACACACCAGGCTGTCTTGAAAATTTTATGTCGATAGTTTTTTGGCTCAAGGAGATGTAAGCCAATTTTCACAGATACTCTTGTCTACACCCACAGCTCATTCCTTCCCCCATAAGCACTTAAATTAAGAAGCAAAAATAGAAAGAAGAAAATTATTTCATACATAGTTATTTTTTTATTTCTTTCTTACACATGTGGTGTGTGGAAGTTCCCAGGTCAAGGATAAAACCTTCACCTTAGTTGAAGCCTGTGCCACAGCTGTGCCAACAATGGATTCTTAAGTGGCCGTACCACAAAGGACCTACCTTATATAAAGCAATTTGTATCTTTCATTATCATAACCCTTATATTTCCCCTTCCCCTTTTCTCTACCCAAATATTAACTACTAGTTTATTTTCTGTATCTTTAAGACTGTTTCTGTTTTGATATATATGCATGTGTGTGTATATATATATGTGTGTGTGTGTGTGTATATATATATATATGTTTTATTTTTGAAATTCCACACAGAAGTGATACCATGCACTATTTATCTTTATTTGACTTATTTTGCTAAGCATAACATCCTCTAGGTCTATCTATGTTGAGGCAAAAGGCAGAATCTCATTATTCTTATAGCTGAGTAATATTCCCATTGAGTGTGAGTGTGTGTGTGTGTGTGTGTGTGTGTGTGTAAAACATCTTTACCATTTTTCTGTTGGTGGACATTTGAGTGGCTTCCATTTCTTGGCTATTGTAAACAATGCTACTGAGAACATTGTGGTGCATGCATCTTTTTGATTTAGGGTTATTTTCTTCAAATATATACCCAGATGTATAGTTTCTAGATCATATAGTAATTTCACTTTTAATTATTTCAGGAATTGCCATTCTATTTTCCACATGCTTCCAACAGAGTACAGGGTTCTTCTTTTCCAAATTCTTGCCAATATTTGATCTTTATCTTTTATTGATAGCCATTTTTAAAAGTGTGAGTTGATATATCATTGCATTAATCTACATTTCTCTAAAAATTAGTAATGTCGAGTATCTTTATGTGTGTGTTACCCATCTGTATGTCTTTCTTTTGAAAATGTATATTCAGATCATCTGCCCTTTTTTTTGTTTGTTTCTTTTAAGTTTGTTTTTAACAATAGGATATATAAGCTGCTAAAATATTTTATGAAGTAACCTTTTGTTGGTCACATCATTTGCAAATATTTTCTCTCCCTTAGTAAATTGTCTTTTCATTTGATAATAGCTTATTTTTCTGTACGGAAATTTTCCAGTTAGATTAGATACCTTTTTTTATTGTTGCTCTTGTTTCTTTTATTGTAGGAAATAGACAAAAAAGATATTGCTATGATTTGTTTCAGAGAACATATGCCTATGTTCTCTTCTTGGAATTTTATGGTTTCCATACTTATATTTAGGTCTTTAGTCCATTTTTCTTTTGTTTTTGTACATGATATGAGGAAACTCTTCTAATTTCTGTACAGTTTTCTCAACATCTTTTTTTCTTTCTATTTTAGGGCTGCACCCATGGCATATGGATGTTCCCAGGCTAGGGGTCCAATTATAGCTGTAGCTGTTGGCCTGTGCCACAGCCACAGCAACTCAGGATCCAAGCCACACTTGAACCCTACACCATAGCTTACAGCAACACCGGATCCTTAACCCACTGAGTGAGGCCAGGGATTGAACCCATATTCACATGGTTTCTATTTGGGTTCATTAAATGTTGAGCCACAAGGGAAATCCAGCATCTTTTTTTCAGAGACTGTCTTTTCTCCTTTTTATAATTTGCTGCTTCCTGTATAATAGATTATTGGTCAGAGGTATATGAGTTTATTTCTGATTCTCTATTGTGATCCATTGCCCTAGATACTGGTTTTTCTGCCATTATAATACTATGTTGCTTGCTATAGCTTCATAATATAGTATGATTTCAAAGGCATGTGGCACCCCCAGTTTTCTTTTTCTCAAGATTGCTTTGAAAATTTGGGTCTTTTATAGTTCTATGTAACTTTGAGGAATATTTGTTCTAGTTATGTAAAAGAAATCATGGGAAATTTGACAGTTGTTGCAGTAAGTCTGTAGATTGCTTTGGGCATTTTGATCATTTAATAATATTAATTCTTTCAATCCAAGAACATGTGATAACTTTCCATTTCCTTATATTGTCTTCAATTTTCTTCCCTAATGTTGTAGAATTTCTAAACAAGGGGATTTCACCTCTTTGTTTAAGTTTATTCCTAGGTATTTTATTGTTTTTTATGTGATTTTAAATAGGATTAATAAAATATCTTTCTGATATATCATTATCTCTGTGTAGAAAAACAAGGGATTTCTATATATTAATCTCATACTCAGAAAATATACTGAATTCATTTATCTACTCTAAGTTTTTTTGGGTGAAGACTTTAGGGTTTTCTATATAAAGCATCATGGTTTCTTAAAATAGTAACAGTTTCACTTCTTACAATTTAGATGCATGTTATTTATTTTTCTTGTCTGATTGCAGTGAACAGTTCCCCCAATCTTATGTTAAATAAAAAAGAGGCAGTGGTCATTCTTATCTTGCTCTGAATTTAGAGGAAAGGCTTTCACCTTTTCACCATTGAGTATGATGTTATCTCTGGGTTTTATCATAAATGGCTTTATGGTTTTAGTTTTGTTCCTTCTACAACATCTTTGATGAGAGTTTTTATGATGAATAAATGATGAAATTTTTCTAATGTTTAACCTACTTCTACTGAGATGATCATGTGATTTTTATCATTCCTTTTTTTTATTGTGGTTCATGGTATTCATTGATTTCCAAATATTGAACCACCCTTGAATCTCTGGAATCTCTGATAATTTTATATATCATTGGATTTGGTTTGCAATTTTTTTCAGGATTTATGCATCAAATTTAATGGCCTGTAATTTTATTTTATCTTTTGTAATATCTTTGTATGTTCTTTTTCCTTTGTATGTTTTTTAAATCAGGATAGTGATGACCTTGTAGAATGAATCAGAGTTTTCCATAGTCTATCCTCTACAATTTTTTAGAATACTTTGTGAAGGCTAAAATTAGCTATTCTTTTTATGTTTGGTAGAATTTCCCTTTGAAATTTTGCAGTCCTGGACTACTGTTTACTTGCTTTTTTTGTTGTTGTTTTTAGGGTTGTACTCATGGCATATGGAGGTTCCCAGGCCAGGGGTCAAATCAGAACAAATGCTACAGTCATAGCAACACCAAATTCATGACACACCTTCAATCTACACTATGGCCCATGGCAATGCCAGATCCTTTACCCACTGAGGGAGATCAGGGATCAAACCCACTTCCACATAGACACTAGTCAGATTCGTTACCACTGAGCCGCTATAGTATAAAAAAAAGATTAAAAAATTCAATTAGGATATGTATTTATTAATACAATGTTTCAGGGACTTTCCTAGTTTGTCCTAAACTCTGATCAGTATGCCCTTTTCCCAAAGCGCTGGTATTCTAGGCAATAACCCAGAAGACCACCATCATGATCATGCCAAGATCTCCCGATGTCAGCTTTGATGATTAGAAGAATACATGTTTGTCCCAATCCTGACCTCTACCTGAAAACCTGTTTTTCTCCTTTTTCTGTAAAACTCCTAACAGGTCTTTCCAAATGTTGGGGCACAGTCTTTAGGGCATTAGCCTGCTGTGACCATCCTTTGCCTGGCAAAGAAATAAAGCTGTATTTTCTCCTTCACCCAAAACTCTGTCTCCACATTTTTATTTGGCAATGGTAGACAGAGGCTGAATTTTGGCAACAGGCTTAGATCCTTAAAGCTATTTTGTTATATCTGAGTCTCTGCATGTCCTGTTTAAATATGATATTCTAGTCAAAGTCTTTGTAATGTAATCAATGTTTCCAGTTTTATCTTGTTGCAGGATAACAGTTTTATTTAGTTTATGCAAACAACATCATTGCCATGAAAATAAGAAAACTCACTAAGAGTTTTAGAAATCTGGAGGTGTCAGGTAGGGGGGTAAATTATCTTTGTTTGCAAAATAAATTTTACCAAATTGCTTTATGTCATGGTAGCTGAAGAGAAGAGTTTATTTAGTTCTTGAAGAGCAAAATATACAAACAAACAAACATAACAAAGCAAAAACCAAAAATAAACCAGCAATGTTTTAAACAAGATGATGTAAACATTACAATAATCCTTATTCAGTCAGTTGCATATATATTAATTCTTTTTTTTTTTCTTCTTTTTAGGGGTGTACCCTAGGAATATGGAGGTTCCCAGGCAGGGGGGTCAAATTGTGGCTACAGCTGCTGGCCTTTGTCACAGCTGCAGCAAGGCAGGATCTGAGCCATGTCTGAGACCTACACCACATCTCAAGGCAATGCCGGATCCTTAGCCCATTGAGCAAGGCAAGGGATCAAATGTGCAACCTCATGGTTACTAATTGGATTTGTTTCTGCTTCACCACAATGGGAATTCATAATTCTTGATCTTAATCTTTTGTTAGTAGTTTTATAAAGCCATCAGTTTCTTTATTACTGTTCTCCAAAATCTTACCCAGCAAAATGGTATGATCTGAAAGTTTATGAAAAATGTGTACTCTGGAGTTGATGTCAGAGTCATTTTCATGAATCTCTCTCAAGATGAAACACAATTGTAAAAGCCTCAGAGTAAAATAATACCTCTCTGTAAATGACAAAAATCTTAAAACAGTCTATTTTTGGAAATTTGAGCATTTATTAAAAGTAAATTGACAAAATGTTGGTTATTTCTGTGACAAAAACAGTAGTTAGTATTATAACTGATAACATAGGGCATATGAGTTTTCAAAATTATGTAATATTAGAACACATATTAATAACTTTTGCCCATACAATATAACTTAAGAAGATTTATCATCTTTTTTTCCCAACTCTTTCCATGTAATTTAACTTACCATATAAGCCTAAATAATTTATATCCCTCTTTTAATAAGAGAAAAAAAATTTTTTAATTTATTTCAGGGGGCCTCTAAAATGTTTCCTATCTTAAATATTGCGTCAAAAATACTCTAGAATTTGAAGTGAGAAATTTGTCCAAAAAAAAAAAAAAAAAACAGTTCCTGTTGTTACTCAGTAGAAACAAATCCAACTAGGAACCATGAGGTTGCGGGTTCCATTCCTGGCCTCGCTCAGTGGGTTAAGGATACAGTGTCGCCATGAGCTGTGGTGTGTAGGTCACAGATGCAGCTCAGATCTGGCATTGCTGTGTCCCTGGCATAGGCCAGGTCTAGCTCCAGTTAGATCCCTAGCCTGAGAACCTTCATATGCTGCAGGTGCAGCCCTAAAAACTCAAAAGACAAAAATATATATACATATATATATATCAAAAAAGTTTTAAAATGCTAGTTAAAAGAAGCATAATCTATTGTAAAACAATGCTAAATTTATCTACTTAATCAAAATGACAATAGAAGACTTCATAAGCAAATATAGTAGCTTACATACTTCTGAGACAAACAATTGTTTTAACATCTAGACAACTAAATTTACTAATGTGATACAAGATCTGATAAAGACAATAAAACACAGGTGATTCTTTTTGAAAGACACAAAATATTTGTTTTTTATTTCTTTGTTTCCTAAGCAGGTAACTATTCAGGTTAGGTAAAGAAACAATACTTTCAAAATATCTTATTTTTGAGACAGAATACTAACTCAGGTAGTTAGTGTAGTAGCATGGGCTCAGATACATTCTTTTGATATGGATATTGATTAATATTTGTGGCTTAGGCCTCCAGGGAGTAACACCTCCACAGGCCTTGTTTTATTATAGGAAACTTGCATTCCCCACAGGCTTTGTCTACTATAGGAAATACAAATCTCTAGCCCACTCCTCAACTGATAAAAAGGAATGAGAGGAATAGTGACTTAATCAAAGAAAAGAAAAACAAAACAAACATAAAACTTATGGGAGATATCCAACCCTAAAACCCCTATTGGACAAGGACTGATATAAGTAATTGAGCAAGGCCAATGGGAGAAAACCACATCTTTTTGGACCCTATGTCGGTACCCCCCATCTTTAAGGAATAAAAACTCCTATAGGACAGTAAAGAAGGGGACTATTCTCCCCCTCCAGCAGCCCTAGGAGTTATTTGCTTTCCTTTAATAAAGACTTTGCTTTGCTTGCTTGTGTGTTCATGGAATTCATTCTTTGACTGCCATGAACAAGAACCCAGATTCTGGTATCAAGTTTCTGGTATCATTATCAAGACCAGATTTCTAAAAAAACAAGTTTCTTTGTTCTTTTATCAGAGGAAAGGCCAAATCCAATTTTGCATCAGTTTAACTTTGATATCAAAACCCAATTAAGTTAATCTCAATTGTACCCAGTCCAGACCAAACATAAAATTCGTGTCCAAAGATTCCTTTTAAAAAATATTATTTTACCAAAATCACACAGCCTATTTTTTTGGCATATGTATATGTTTCAAGTATTTGTTAATTAATTAATAAATTAGTAGATTTAATAACTTATACTAATTTTTAAACACTTAGAAACATGTAATATCTAATGAAAACCAGGGTATGAAATTCTGAATTTTTTTACATTAGTATTCTGTTATGTTTTGTTTTTTGTCTTTTTACTTTTTCTAGTGCCACTCCCACGGCATATGGAAGTTCCCAGGCTAGGGGTCAAATTGGAGCTGTAGCCACCGGCCTACACCAGAGCCACAGCAACATGGGATCCGAGCTGCGTCTGTGACCTACACCACAGCTCACAGCAATGCTGGATCCTTAACCCACTGAGCAAGGGCAAGGACCGAAGCCACAACCTCATGGTTCCTAGTCGGATTCGTTAACCACTGCACCATGATGGGAACTACATTAGTATTCTGCACATTGGCAAATTTACAAATACTTTTTTATAATTTCTAGATGTTTTCTCACAGAAGATTTCTAATTTTGGCACCATACATAAACACTAATATTCCCAAAAAACTGAAGTTTCTCTCTAAAAGCAAGCCTGTGTTTAGTAATATATGTTTCAATAATATATTTGGAAATGACTCAGCTATTCAGTGAATTTAACATAAATCATTTTTAATTTAATTTTGGTGATCTCTGGCCTTGCTCAGTGGGTTGAGGATCTGGCATTGATGCAAGCTGCAGCATAGTTTGCACTGTTAAGATCCTGCGTTGCCATGGCTGGCTTAGGCCCAGCTGCAGTTCTGATTTGAGCACTAACCTGAGACCAAATGCCACAGGTGTGGCTGTAAAATTAAAAAAAAAAAATACATTTCATGTTTTTAGAGAGGTACTTATTCCCACTGATTATTCCAGTTGATTATTTACAGTTGTGGGAGGTGATCTCTATGTTTATTTTAGACAGGGCCAGAAGAATAGTAAAATGGAGGTTTGTTTTTTTTTTTTTAATTTTTTCCTGCTCTGTGAAAATGTAAATTAAAACAATAATAAATTCATGAAAAAAGTATCCCAGATAGAATCAAATGGGAATGATCTTGGCACACATACACACATACAAAATGTAATCTGCTATAACAGTCCTTGCTTTTGTTACACATTTTATTACATAGATGCAGATATATAAATATAAAATTGTATAATATAGATACAAAATTATTTCAACTTACAACAACACATAGTAATACTAGCAAATAAAGTTCAAAAAGGAAAATATAGCAGAATTCTACCATAGGTTCTATCAACTTAGTTATTAGGTTTGACAAAAATCTTGTATTTTAATACACTCTTTTATCCTCCATTCACACTAATGTTTAAATAAATAATACCAAAATCAGATTAATCCAATCCTTCATGTATTTTTAAATAAGTGTCTCATTCCAAGGACATTTATTTACATACTTTTTTTTGTAAATAATGCTTTCCTATTTTTAATGAATCATGGCACTCAGAAAGCATATAGGGGAATATACTGAAGTGCTGGGGACCTACAAAATCCTTTAAAATTAAACAACTTTGACATCCAAAGCTTCATACTGATGCAGTTGTGACATCTTAATAGGATAGTAATTTTAGAATAAGATGGCAACAGGCCACACCCCTTAAAAGTTCACTGCAGATGCTGATATGAGCAAGCTTGAGGCTGCAAGACTAGAAGAGCCTTCCTCTACTCAAAGAAGTGCATTAGGAAGATGCCACTCAGAGGGGGTACAAATCCAGGTTATTGGGATTCACTGTTTTTAACTTATGTAAGTAATATTCATCTCTTAATATTTATTATTTTCACTTATGAAATTTGAACTCCAGAAAAATCACAGTTATATCACTTGTTGATTGAGTCTTACAAATAAAACCCATTCCACCTATACTAAAGTGCCATTTTACAGCTAAAGTTTGCAGTTAGTATTATAGGCCCAGATTCGGTGAACATAGCCTAAGAACAATTATTTTTCTTTTAAATGCATAACTTGGTGAGGTTAAGCTAAATGCATTAACAATTTAACAATCCCAAGCTAAGTTTTGTTTTTACCTGTAACCTCAATACTTCCATTTCTTAGGGCTAAAAAGAGAAGTCTTCTTTTTTGTAGAGCAAAAATGCCTCTATGGATTAATGGAGATCAATCAAAAGTATCTAATTTTAACATGTTTTAATAAATTTTGATATCTATGTGTAATCCTCATCTATTTCTCCATTTGCAGTGTCACTCTTGTTTGAAATCATGGAAAACTGGAATCTCACTTCAGATTTCATTCTCCTAGGACTCCTTAACCACACAGGAGCAAATCTATTACTCTTTATGATGGTTCTGACAACAGCCTTCGCCTCCTTAGTGGGCAATGCTCTCATGCTTCTCCTGATTCTCCTGGACCCCCAACTCCACAGGCCCATGTACTTCCTACTGACTCAACTTTCCCTCATGGACATAATGCTGGTTTCCACAGTTGTGCCCAAAATGGCTGCTGACTACTTGACTGGCAGAAATTCCATCTCCCCTGCTGGCTGTGGGTTGCAGATCTTTTTCCTCCTCACTTTGGGAGGGGGTGAGTGCTTCCTCTTAGCAGCCATGTCCTATGACCGCTATGTCGCTATTTGCCACCCACTGAGATACCCAGTCCTCATGAGCTGGCAAATATGCCTGAGAATGATTTTGGGGTCTTGGTTCCTGGGTTCAGCTGACGGACTCATGCAGGCTGCTGCTACCCTGACCTTTTCATATTGCAGTTCACATGAGATTGATCATTTCTTTTGTGAGGCTCCCTCTCTGGTGCGTTTGGCTTGTGCTGACCCTTCTGTATTTGAGTCTGCCATGTACATCTGCTGTGTGTTAATGCTTCTTGTCCCCATTTCCCTCATCCTGATTTCCTATAGTCTTATCCTCACTGCTGTTCTCCAGATGCATTCTAATGAAGCCCTAAAGAAGGCTTTTGCCACCTGCTCTTCACATATCTGTGTGGTAGGGCTCTTTTTTGGAGCTGGCATTTTTACCTACATGAAACCAAAATCCTACAGGTCAGCTAACTACAATAAAGTTGTGTCAGTATACTATATTATCTTTACCCCTGTGCTGAACCCCCTCATCTATAGTCTGAGGAACAATGATGTCAGGGGAGCCCTGAGAAAGTGTATGGATCGATGTCTTGCCCTAAATCATGGTTAAGATAACAATGATTTATCCCAAAATTCAAGATTCTACAAGTTATTGTAGAATATTTCCACAAGAGAGGTTAGATATGCACTATATCCCTGACTTTTCTTTCTGTTTTACCTTGAAATGCAGATGGACCTTCAGCTTTGGGATTATTTACAAAGCTGTCATCAACAAGTCTAGTGTAGACTGCTAAAAATTTGTTAATCGTAAGTGCTTATTAAACATTTCTAAGCCACACCTCAAAATAAATATCTATTCAAAGAATAAATAATGTAGTCAAAAATGTTGGAGTTATTATTTTTTTTAATTAGGTATAATTTACAAACAAATGAGTACTCTTCTCTGAAGGGTGCCTTTTATCTAATTTCAATAGCACATACATTTTTAACTTACAGCCACTAACAAGAGATAAAACTTATGCCAGATCAGAAATGTTTGTCGTACCCCTTTTCAGTGAAATACCTCAATCCAGAGACAATATTTTTACTGATTTGTATCTCTCTCCACTTGTTCAACTTATTCTAGGGACTTCAAATCATTGAAAACTCACTAGTAGGTATTTTTTTTATATACCTCATGACTTTCTCTCAGTTTAATATGTTTTTAAAGATTCTTACACATTTCTATATCAGTAGTATTTCTTTTTTAAATTGCTAATTATTATATCCTTGCAAGAATACATCAGATTTTACTTAATGCATGGTTTTATTGGTAGACATTTAGGTTTTTCAGTATGGAACTGTTATGACTAAAGCTGATATTAACCATTTTTGTGGGTATGACCATAACTGAGCAGGTCCTATGGGGCTCCTGGACACAAAATCCTTTTTGCTCCCCCATTTCTTGTTTTTAGGAAATGGGCCTCCTTCAGCCACCATAGCCTTCCCAGCTTCCAAGGGACAGTTTCAGACAATTGTTGATCAGGGTAGGAAGGGATGCAAAGAAAAAGGAGGGACAGTCAAGAAAATATAATACGGTCTTGGGGCAGGATACTTGTTCCATCTCAAGGGATATACATAAAAATATAGGCATGTTATACACCTAGGAGAAAAGTTATATTTCTCACGCTTCTTTTAGAAATTAATACCTTAATACTGAACAGTTTAGAGTCCTTCCTTGTCTTTCTCCCTGGCTTAATTTACCCTAAACACATTCACCTGTAAGATAAAAACTAGGCACCCTCAGCACAATTGCCTGTGGGTTAAAGATTCTTGGAATATGATGTTTTTTAGCAACTTTTCCAGTTTGTTCTAATCTCTGATCGGTATGTGCTTTTCCCAAAGCACTGATATTCTAGGCAATAACCCAGAAGACCACCATCATGATCATGCCAGATCTCCTGATATCAGCTTTGATGACTAAGATTCCCTCAGAGAAAAAAAAAAATGCGTACTTGCCTCTGCTTTCCTGCCTGAAAACCTGTTTTTCTTCTTTTTACTATAAATTCCCCACAATTTTTCCCAATGAAGGCACAGTCTTTTAGGCATTAATTAGCTTGCTGTGGCCTCCATTGCCTGGCAAACAATAAAAGCTACCCTTTTCATCTTCACCCAAAATTCTGTCTTTGTGTTTCTATTTAGCACCAGTATATAGTGGCCAAGTTTTGGCAAAAATATGGATGTAAAAAAATGGTAGAAGCTTGTTGAAAAGTAACCCTCATAAAAGAGTTTTGTGCATGGTCAGGATTACATAAATTTATATTGAATTAATCAGGTATATAGATTTTGTTTTTAAAAGTATGCTAATATAAGACTGGACTTTATTTTCTCTCTATGTTAAGAGGACAAAATTTCTTAGAGTGCTTCAATTGAATACAAATCATGTGAAATTCTGAGCCCTTAAATGATCTGTGTTTGTTTTTTTATTTCATATTTTTGTAACATTGTTTAAGGAATGAGTATTGTTTTGCAGGAATTCATGTATTTTATTTTTAATTTTTATTTTTCTGTTTTATTGAGGAGTAGTTGAATTTCAAGGTGGTGATCATTTCTCCTACACAACAAAGTGATTCAGTTATATAGGTACATACATCCATTCTCTTTCTTATTCTTTTCCCTCATAGATCATCACAGACCATTGGTAAGAGTTTTCTGTGTTATAGAGCAGGTGCCTATAGCCGAATAATTCTGTATACCTCAGTGTGCATTTGCCAATCCTAATCTTCAGTCCATGCTTCCCACCCTCCCCACCTGCGCCTTATGGTAACCTTCATTTTTTCAAATTCTGAGATTCTCTTTCTGTTCTAAAAATAAGTTCATTTGTATCATTCTTTTAGATTACATATAAATGATGTTTTATGATGTTTGTCTTTCATTAACTTCACTTAGTATGATAATTTCGAGGCCCATCCATGTTGTTACAAATGCCATTATTTCTTGCTTTTTATGGCTAATATTCCATTGTATATATATGTACTACATTTTCTTTATCCATTCATTTATCAATGGACATTTGGCTTGCTTCCCTGTCTTGACTATTGTAAATACTGTTTCAATGAATATTAGGGTACACATATCTTTTCAAATCATGGTTTTCTCCTGATAGAGGCCCAGAGGTGGCATTGATGAATCATATGGCAGTTCTATTTTGAGTTTTTTTGAGGAAACTCCAGCCTGTTTTGCATAGTGGTTTTAACAATTTACATTCCTACCAACAGTGTAAGAGAGTTCCCTTTTCTCCACAATCTCAACAGCATTTATTGTTTGTAGACTTTTATGATGATCATTCTGGCTGGTGTAAGGTGGTAACTCATATTAGTTTGATTTTCATTTCTCTAATAATTAGTGACATTGAATATCTTTTCATTTTTGTTTGTTTGTTTGTTTTTTTACTTTTTAGGGCTGCACCCATGGGATATAGATGTTCCCAAGGTAGGGGTTGTATCAGTGCTGTAGTCTCTGGCCTACACAACAGCCACAGCAATGCAGGATACAAGCTGCATATGCAACCCACACCACAGTTCATACCAACACCAGATCTTTAACCCAATGAGCAAGGCTGGGGATTAAATCTGAATACTCACTGATCCTAGTTGGTTTCATTACCATTGAGCCAAAAGGGGGACTCTATTTGTGTGTTTGTGGATCTGTATATATTCTTTGGAGAAATATCCATTTAGATATTCTGCTAAATTTTTGACTTTTTTTTTTTTTTTTTTGTAATTGAGCTGCAGGGGGTGTTAATGTATTTTGAAGATTAATCCCTTGTCAGTTGCTTCATTTGCAAATATTTCCTCCAATTCTGTGGGTTGTCTTTTCATTTTATTTGTTTCACTTGCTGAGCAATAATGCTTAAGTTTAATTAGGTCCCATTTATTTCTTTGGTTTTTATTTTCATTACTCTAGGAGGTGGATATGAGAAGGTATTTTTGCAGTTTATGCAAAAATTTTTCAACCTATGTTTTTCTCTAAATGTTGTATAGTAGCCAATCTTAAATTTAGGTTTTTAATTCATTTTGAGTTTATTTTTGCATATGGTGTTTGAGAATGTTCAATCTTTATTGTTTCACATGTAGGTGTCCAGTTTGCCCAGCACCACTTATTGAAGAGACTCTTTTTACACTGTATGTTCTTGCCTCCTTTGTCATAGATTAGTTGTACATAGGATCTTTGGTTTATTTCTGAGCTTTCTATCCTATTCCATTGATACGTATTTCTGATTTTGTGCCAGAACTATACTGTTTTGTTGACTATATCTTTGTAATATAGTCTGAAATCAGTGAGTATGATTCCCACAGGTCCATTTTTCTTTCTCAGGATAGCTTTGGACATTTGGAGTCTTTTATGTTTCCATAAAAATTTTTAAATTTTTTCTTCAAGTTCTCCGAAAAATGTCATTGGTAATTTGTGCAGGATTACATTGAATATGTTGATTGCCTTGTTTTCCTTGATATCCTCCAAGACCCTCAGGAAGATCTGACCCAGATCCTTATGGAATCAGAAGAATTTGCCCTGGGAACCAGTGCATATGAAAGCCTGTGTGCACCCTCCAAGTGTAGAGTATTTTTCCCCCCAGTCCTGTCAGGTTCCTGTGCACAAGCCTTGCTGGCATTCAACATCAAGTGTTCTAGGGGTTTCTCCTCTTAATTCCAGATCCTCATGCATGGGAACCTGATGTGAAGCTCAGAAGTCTTACTCCTGTGAGAGAGCCTCTATGATAGAGTTGTATTCCAGTCTGTGGGTTGCCTATCTGGTGGTATGGTATTGCCCTCATACCACCAGATAAGTAACCCACAATATCAATGTAGCTTCTTGGAAAGTACCCCCATAACCACACACCCCAATATCATTGTAGCTTCTTCTTTTCTTTGGGAGTAGGATATATTTTTGAGTAGTTTCCATTCTATTTTGTTAATGGTTGTTCTGCAGTTGGTTGTACTTTTGGTGTTTCAATGAGAAAATTTGCACTTAACACCTTCTATGCTATCTTAATCCCTCAGATTCTATATTTTAAAATATTTTGATATTTTTAATGAACTTGCCAATTATCAAATTCTAACTAAAGTTCTTTTAACCTCCAACTAACTCGGGAATGCTTCCAAGGAACACAGAAATATCTCAGTGGGAATATCAAACTAATTAGGCTTAAATAGTACGTTTATTTGAAAGCATTGTCAAGTGGTTGGAAATGAACCCTAGGTTATAATATATGGATAAATCTCATTTATATATATTCTAAAATTTATATGAAATTCCTAAAATCTGAAATATCCTGGTATAATGCTATCAGTCATGATTCTATTTATTGTGTATCACAGACATATCTAAGTTTCTTGAGGATTGAATTGTAATCAGATCTTTAACCATAGCATTTTAAGTTTTTCCCTTTGTAGACAATTATTTAACACCAATGCTTTCATAAAATGAAGATCTTCAAGAATATTTGTAAAAAGGACATCTTAACAAATATGTTTCTGATAGCCTTTAGAAAATATCAGTGAATTGGGTAACAAAGGACAAAGCTGAAATGGAAGTCCTGATGACTTCATCCAAGTCAACAAGAATTAATTAATTACATGGGACTGAATGAACCTTATAAATATGATTTATAGTTTTATGACCTTTTTGGGAAATATAGACTTTTAATCTTTGTTTTCCAAAAAAAAAAATTCCACTTATGCTACAGCTGACAACAAGTTGATAATACTTTGTAAACAAGATGAAACATTTATCTTTTTCTCTTTACTTGACTCTTCCAGAGTTTGGCTTGTCCAACTAGATTTCCCATGGACTTGATGGTTTGCTATACTGGTAATTGGTGAATTCTAGGTGTGTGAAGAAGCACCAAAGGAAATTATCTCTTGGATGATAATAGACTAATGAGACAGGGGATTGAGAGAATATTAAATTATCAATAGAGCCCAATTCAGAAATTAGCACATTTAATGGCTATATCAACAGAATTTTTTCCTGATCTAAGAATGAGATTCCTAGTGCTATGAGACAAAAAAAAAAAAAAAGTCACAAAATGTCTCCCAAACTTTCAAAAAGTATGACCATGAAGAGGCACTGTGAACTAAGAATGCCACCTGCCATATCAGGAAGCAAAATATGTTGCAATCATCAAGTCACTTCACCTGCCTGTGATGGTGAACCCTGAGGGAACTCATGATGGAAATAGGATCCCCACCATCAAACTATCATATACTGCAGCCACTTCCCAACAGTGCTCCTTGAGGAAACTCAGGATGAGAAAGAAGATGCTGGCCCCAGATAGCTGAGAGATATATATCCCAGGAATAATTTCAGTGAGCCCAGACCCTAACATCTTCCCATATATGGAAAATCGCCAAAATCCTTAACTTGATATGTCTGATTTTTCCTTAATTAACCCTATTTTTTAGTGTTATGACTACTTGGTCTTTGTTGCAAAAACTCCTATATATCACAGCTCCCCCTCATTGCCTCTTAGGAACTGTCTTTTATAGCCATCTGAGATGCTATGTTCTGGGCTTAAGTCTTTACTATTATCTGATCAATAAAAAATAACTCAACATTTAGGTTGTGCATCTTTTTTTTTTCCAGAAGACAACTATAATGTAAGAATTTAAAATAACATTTAAAAATTATGTTTTTTTATTTTTAAAATTTTTCCATTTTTGTGCTATCAGCCCAGACTTTCAAAACTTTTTCCTTTTTTGAATAGAGTTTTGGTTAGAATTATTTTCCTTATCTTACATGGATTTAAGGGAAGAATAATCTACAGAAGACAATATGTAGGAGGCTAGGACAGAATCAGTTTTGTAAGTGGCAACTATGGATTTAGAACAAAGACAGGTTGCTCAATTTGCCTTCAATCCGAATATTTCATATTCTGTAATGATTTCAGCCATTTTCTTGTATTTTAAACCTTGTTTTTTCCCCTAAATTTGGTTATACATTGATCATATAATAATTTTAGTAAATATTTTAATTGTTCCCTTAATATACACAAAATGGACTAGATAAATCTCCACTTTGAAGGACTAAAAAGAGTTAAACATGATAAAATAATGATAATAACAGCAATAACAATAAATATGTATATATTTTATTCATTAATTAGTTTGGGAATGCAATTTTATTTACATTTCACATTCATCTTATTTTAATTACTATCATAATCTTACAAAGAAGATTCAACATCTATTGTTGACTAAAATAAAAGTTTACATCATATAAATTATGAATTGTGATATATTCAGGGACCTAACCAAGGACTGTAGACTGGAAGACAGCCTCTCAGATAGCTCTGAGATATTGCAAAAAAGTGGTAAGTACAGATATGTATGATTTTTTTTCCTGCAGATTACATAGAATGAAGCATTAAAAGATTACTGCTAGGGAGTTCCCGTCGTGGTGCAGTGGTTAACGAATCCGACTAGGAACCATGAGGTTGCGGGTTCGGTCCCTGCCCTTGCTCAGTGGGTTAACGATCCGGCGTTGCCGTGGGCTGTGGTGTAGGTTGCAGACGCGGCTCGGATCCCATGTTGCTGTGGCTCTGGTGTAGGCCGGTGGCTACAGCTCCGATTGGACCCCTAGCCTGGGAACCTCCATATGCCGCAGGGGCGGCCCAAGAAATAGCAAAAAAAAAAGAGACAAAAAAAAAAAAAAGATTACTGCTAGTCACACACACACAAAATAAATATCTCAATTTACTGGTTTGTGTTACTTTCTATCTATAAGAAGATGCAAGAATCTAGTGTCATTTGAAATTGTTCTTAGTTGTGCATCTTAACAATTCTGGTTGGGATCATTATATCTAAAACACAGAATACTTTCTGCTTTTCCATCCTGAATTCCACTTTGAACACTGTTGGTAGGTGACTCCAATGACTAATGATTTAATACCTATAGAACTGGGAGACACAGACTTCAAGCAATATTACAGAGTGACAGTAATCAAGACAGTGTGGCACTGGTACCAAAACAGACATACAGACAAATGGAACAGAATAGAGTATACAGAAATAAACCCAAACACCTATGGTCAATTAATCTTTAACAAAAGAGGCAAGAACATAAAATGGGGGATGGGGGGAGACAGTCTTTTCAGCAAGTGGTGCCAGAAAAACTGGACAGCTGCATGTAAATCAATGAAACTAGAACACACCCTCACACCATGCACAAAAATAAACTCAAAATGGCTGAAAGACTTAAATGTAAGACAAGACACCATCAAAATGCTGGAAGGGAAGGAACATAGGCAAAACATTCTCTAACATCAAACTTACACATGTATTCTCAGGTCAGTCTCCCAAAGCAACAGAAATAAAAGCCAAAATAAACCAATGGGACCTAATCAAACTGACAAATTTTGCACAGCAAAGGAAACCAAAAAGAAAACATAAAGACAGCTAAAGAATGGGAGAAAATAGTTTCAAAGGATGCAACTGACAAAGGCTTAATCTCTAATATATACAAGCAACTTATACAACTCAACAGCCAAAAAGCCAACAACCCCATGGAAAAATGGGCAAAAGACCTGAATATACATTTCTCCAAGGAAAATATACAGATGGCCAACAAGCACATGAAAAATGCTCAACATCCCTGATAATTAGATAAATGCAAATCAAAGCTACCATGAGGTACCACCTCGCACCAGTCAGGATGGCCATCATTAATAAGTCCACAAATAACAAATGCTGCAGAGGATGTGGAGAACAGGGAACCCTCTGCACTGTTGGTGGGAATTTAAATTGGTACAACCACTGTGGAAAACAGTATGGAGGTAACTTAAAAAACTATACATAGAACTACTATGTGACAAAGCAATCCCTCTCTTGGGCATATATCCAGACAAAACTTTTCTTGAAAAAGACATATGCACCCACATGTTCATTGCAGCATTATTCATAAAAGCCAAGACATGGAAACAACACAAATCTCCATTGACAGATGGTTTGTTTAGGAGGATGTGGTATATATACACATTGGAACACTACTCAGCCACAAAAAAAGAAAAAAATAATGCCATTTCAGCAACATGGATGGAACTAGAGACTCATACTAAGTGAAGTAAGTCAGAATGAGAAAGAAAATATCATATGATAGCACTGATATTTGGAATATATTATATGGTGCAAATGAATCTTTCCACAGAAAAGAAAATCACGGACATGGACAATAGACTTGTGGTTGCCAAGGCAGTGTGGGTGAGAGTGAGAGGGACTGGGAATTTGGTGTTAATAGATGCAAAAGTATTACCTTTGGAATGGATAAGCAATGGGATCCTGTTGTACAGCCCTGCTAACTATGTCTGGACACTTGTGATGGAGCAAAATAATGTGAGAAAAAGGAATGTATGCATGTATGTGTGTATGGGTCACCTCACTGTGCAGTAGAAAATTGACAGAACACTGCAAATCAGCTATAATGGAAAAAATAAAAATCAATATTAAAATAAGTACTGGGAGAACAGGCAGCATTATTTATTTTAAATTCTAATTTTTGAACAAAATGGAGACATGTTTATGGTGCAAAATTTGTTGTCCACCTACACACAAATCTGAATATTTTAAAGAGTTTCTTCTTAGGAAAGGGCACATTTTAAAAATAGTTTTATAACATTCCTCACCCTCAAAATTAGATATGGGCAAATGGAATCCCATCGTCTTGTAAAATAGATAAAGTTTGTGGGAAACTCTACAATAGAATATGGGGTGAGACCAGAATTTTAAGATTTGGTTAATCTTGATAACTTTGGAAATGTTGTTTAATATCTGTAGGCCTCAATCAATTTGTAATGATCAAATAATAATTCTAACATACTAATAAATCTGAGACACTTGAAATCTTAACTGACATTTTAAAATCTCAGGATGTTTCAGCTGCCAAAATAAATATGTATAAAGCAAGTACATTAACTAAATGATTTTTGCTCTATTCATTTACATGGTTTATTTAGTGATACTTTAATTAACTCATGTATCTATTGAAAATGAAAATAGGAGAAACACTTAGATGAAGTAAGTCCATCTTTTCAATCTGCCTCCATGTTATAGCCAGTCTGTGGAATAATCATATCCATTTATTTATGTCCAAATACTCAGAGGACTCTAAATGCTACATTGAGTGAGATCCATCAAGTGGCCTATTCTGGAGCTTCTATCTAGTGTACAGGGTGGCCATACACATATCCCTTAACAGACAGTATACTCTCAAGCTCTGAAGAGTGAAAATAACATCTTCCAAAAAAGGAGGGAATGATGAGCAATGGGTCAGAAAAGCAATAGATTTTTTTTTTCCACTTTCATCAAATGTTTAATATCACTTTGTACAGGCAATGTTGATATAACCTATATCCTCACCCCTACAATGCCAAGATTCTTTTGCTGCACCCAGAGGAAAACATGTTCTTTCTTAGTGACTGCACCTCTCTCCACATGAAGTAATTCATCATGTTTCCTTTGCTTTCTTCTATGGCTGTCCCACGGAAACATGGTTTATCATGGTGCCCTATCAAAGTGCAGCTGTTTTTCCTACCAGAAGGCACACACCACAAGACATCAAGATAGTACATGTCCATACTAATTCTCCCTCCTTCCAAAGCATGTATTCCCATCTTCCTGGAAACCCTCAGCTACATTAGAGCAAATGCCTAGATTGAAGTATCACTCCATGTCGCTCAGGCACTTTGGAAGAAGTGATATTGAAGCAGACTCTTGAATGGTGTGAGCAAAGGCCAGGTACCATCCAGGACAATGTTGCTTGTAGCCTCTGAGGCACCGGTGAGGTGACTGTTAGATGTAAAAAGACTCATTCAGCAAGAATGTTGTTTCCTGGGTAGTGTGAAACTGGTAGTGGAGGTTGTTTTCAGCATTCAGAGAGTACAGCTAAACACAGAAGGGAAGCTGTTGATCAAATGTGATATCCAGACAAAGCTGCGTAATTCTGAGCAAGAAAGAAATACAATGGAGGAAGATCAAAAGAGAGCAAATAAGTCTTCACAGAAGATACCACAAACCCCTTAGAAATGGTCAGGAAAAATGTTTATGTAGAAGAAAGAAAATGGAAGTGGGCTCAGATGCAAGAAGGACAATGTTGTATAACTACAAATAGTTTAGTTTTATTGGAAATGGGAACTAAAAATGGAAGATATTATCTTTTGTTTCCCTTTCTTTCTTGCTTGCTTGCTTTCCTTCTTTCATAGAATATAAGTGGAATATAAATGAGCGAGTAGCATTTTAAAAACTGTACTCTAGAAAAAAATAACAAGACCTAGGGCAAAATACATGTGGGGAAAGTTAAGAGATAGATATTATTTTAATTATTATTACAGTATTATGATTTCAGTTTCTATCTCATAAAACAAGGGTTAAGCATTTTGATTAAAACATCCTGGAATTATACTAAATCCATTACCTCCAAAAATTTGTGAACCTATAAGAATATTAAAGATGGCAAATAATCATCACAGAGCAACCTATGGCTTTTTCCCTTCCCAAAGCATTATTTTTTAATTTGGTGACATCTCATTCTACTACTCCAATATTGTCATACTCAATATTAAATTGTATGATAGCTCACAGATTTCTGCTCCTGAATCCCTGGGCTTTGTTTCCTGTACAACTCTTCCAGGAAGAATGCAGAACCAAGTATCATTACCTGCATATTCTAACTAGCAGAATGAAGAAACAGGAGGGTGTGTGCCTTCAGTTGCAATACACTTCTGTTGTCCAAAATTTACTTAATTGACCACACTCCCCTAGCTTCATAGAGAGTTGAGAGGCATGTGCTATTATGCTGGTGGTGCAGAGCTCAGATTTGTCTATTTGATTAAAAGAAAAGGAGTTGAATGGATGCCTTAGAACCACCATGGCCACATATGTCATGCAGCCCATGATAAGGAATAATCCATAAGAAGTATTTACATAAAGAGAATAGGTAGAAGATGGTGATTTGCACATGGGAACTCTGAATTGCTTGATTTTGCTGGCTAGTATTTTGTTGAACAATTTGCAAATGTTATTTTTGTGTGTGAGATAATCATATGGTTGTTATTCTTCAATTTTCTAATGTGGTGTAATCACATTGATGGATTTGTGGAGCCTCTGTTTCCCTCAGTCCTGTGGAGCTCCTGCACCCAAGCCCCACTGGCATTTGATGCCAAATACTTTGAGGGCTCCTTCTCCCAATGTCAGACCCCTAGGATGAGGAAACTGACATGGGGTTCAGAACTCTCACTCTTGTGGGAGAGCTTCCATGATATACCTATTTTCCAGTTTGTAGGTCACCCACCTGATGGGTATGGGATTTGATTATATCAAAAGCACCCCTCCTACCATCTTATGTGGCTTCTTCTTTATATTTGGCTGTAGGATATATTTTTTGATAGTTTCCAGTCTGTTTTGTGAATTGTTATTTAACAGTTAGATATGACTTTGGTGTTTTCATGAGAGGAAGTGAGGTTGAGTCCTTCTATGCTACCATCTTGTCTCCTTCTTTTAATGTTTAGCATTATTTAACAAGGAAAATTTGATGCTATAAGGGAAGAAAAAACTTTACCTTGAGTAAGAGTTGTACATAAATGGAAGAAGCTTTGTGATACATGATAAATGCTTTTTCTACTTTTCAATTTAGAGTAAGGAAATTCACTACTAGAGAATTCTTGGATTCAAGAACAATTTTCATTCAAGCTTGAGGATATCACAAAATATATTTTAATCATTTTTCCAGTATCATGGGAGTGCATTTCATATGCCTGATTGGTTAAGAAAGGAGGTATAACAAATGATTGTGAAAACTTTAGATGCCTCAGGTAGGTGGGGGTGATAGAAATAAGATAATAAATGAGTTAAGGAATTTATTGTGGAGTTCATCTAAGATCTTAAGACCAAATAATAGGCATTCATGAGAAGACAAAACAAACTCTCTAAAACGTAAATATAATTGATGCTTTATTGAGGAACTTTAATATCAGAGGTCATAAAAACCTAAGCTAATAATTTTTTTAAAAATAAACATTTAGGAGCTTACAATGGTCCAGGGACTCTGCTAACTACCTGGAATTCAGTGTCTATTCTTCTTAACACAACAATGAAGTATTAAATTTTGAATTAGCTTGACTATAGCAAGGTAAATCATTTATGGAAAAAGCAAAACCAGAAGACCAATGTAATTCTAGATGGTGGGAAAAAGTCAACAACTTTAGATACAGATATATTTAATTTGAATTGTGAGTAATATTCATTGATTTTAGAGACAATTTACCACTAACCAGTTCATGGGAGACATCAATCCCTTCAATCTGAACCTATGTCTATACAAAATTTTACTGACTTGTAAGTCAAACTAGTCAAACAGTCAGAACAATTAACACAAGCTTACATCTATAAAAATTACTCATATGCTGATCTTTCAAAATGCTTAAAATTACCATGAAATAGTGTTAACATTTCAAGGAAATAAAGACTTAAGGGTTTCTTTCATTTTATCTCTTTTTTTGTCTTTTGTCCTTTTAGGGTCACACTTGTGGCATATGGAGGTTCCCAGGCTAAGGGTCTAATCAGAGATGTAGCCACCGGCCTACACCAGAGCCACAGCAATGCTAGATCCAAGCTGTGTCTGTGACCTACACCACAGCTCACAACAATGTTGGATCCTTAACCCACTGAGCAAGGCTAGGGATCAAACCCATAACCTCGTGGTTCTTGAATTCATTTCTGTTGAGCCACGATGGGAACTCCCAAGGGGATTGTTTATTTCATTATAATAAAATAATTAGTTGATTCAACAACAACAACAAAATGTCCAACTGTAAAACATTCTCAATTTAAAAGTTGGTGAGAATCCTTTGGCTTTATTTCCAAAATATTGCAAAATAGCAATATGCATATTTAATGACATTGCTAAGTATAAAGTAATTTGAGGTTTATGTAAATTTTTCTTCATTTTCACTTTACCTTTTATCAATTTTCGTATTTGTTTATATATTTGCTTATTTATTTATTTTAGTTTTACCTAAGAATTCATAATGGGGCCTACGAATCACACTTTCAGCAGTGACTTCATTCTTTTGGGTCTCTTCTCCTCTTCCCAAACAAGTTTAATTTTCTTCTCATTTATGGTCATCATTTTTATTATGACTACAACAGAAAATTAATTCATGATTCTCCTTATCCACAGGGAATCACGACTCCACACTCCAATGTATTTTCTACTCAGCCATCTCTCTTTCATGTATATCTTGCATATCTCCAACACTGTACCCAAAGTGATCACTGACTTTCTCTCAGGCAACAGGACTATTACATTTGCAGATTGTGGCTTCCAAATATTGGTCCTTCACCCTCTTGGGTAGTGAATGCCCGGCAGCAATGTCCTATGATCTTTATGTAGCCATCTGTCACCCACTGCTCTACCCTATTCTTAGGAATGACTATGTCAGCATCCTCATGGCTGGAAGGTCCTGGCATATTGGGACAGTCAACTCCATTCTTCACACAGCTTACACACTGCATTTTCCTTTCTGTGGCTCAAGAGCCATTGACTAATTTTTGGCGAAGTCCCAGCCATTTTTGGGTTGTCCTGTGTGGACACAACACACTATGAATGAGGAGTTTACGTAGGTGGCATCATTTTCCTGCTCATCCCTTTGTCCCTCATCTTTGCGTCTCATGTTCAAATTCTCCTTACTGTCTTCCAAACGAAATCATCATAAATAAGGAAAAAGTCATCTTCTACCTGTTCTTCCACACGACTGTGGTCATCATGTACTATGGGCCATTTATTTTCACATATATGATACCTAAAAAGTATCACATTCTAGGGCAATATAAGTTCCTGGCAGTATTCTGTACTATCCTCACACCCTCTTTCAACCCCATTATCTACAACATTAGAAATAATGTTAGAGGCAATGAAAATATGATCAAAAGTATTTTCTCCATAAAATGTTGTAGGGAAAATGCTTACAGTATGTGTTGTTTTCTATTTCTATACTAAATATTTAGAGTTTATATTTTGTCCATATCTCTAGAAAAACATTAGAGTTTTTCTCTCTTCAAGGTGGAAAGAAATAGATGTTTCCAAAAGCTTGATAATAGTAAAGTTGTCACAAATATTTTATAAATACATATATCTAAAACTGTATCTATCAATCTGTGTTGCCAATTATAATCACCAGAACCACTTGGAAATAAAAAGATGACTAAAGGCTTCCATTATTATCCTACTAAAATTGTACAAATTTCTAAAATTTATCTTTTATAATACCATGGCATTATATACATGTGTCTACACACATATATATGGTGAGAGCAAGAAAGAGAGAGGGAAATATAATTTCTATAATTTTACAAAATTGTGAAATGATATTTCAAAACTTTAAACAAGTTATCAAAATTTATACAAGTTCATAAGTGAAAATGATTAAAGTGGGGAAAAATTCACAAACTTGAAGTTATTAGATAAATAAATGCTGATGATGTAATGAACAACATGGTGACCATAGTTAACAGTGCTATCTATATACTATATTTGAAAGTTACTAAGAGAGTAGATTTTAAAAGATCTCATCTAAAAAAAAAATTGCCTGTGTTCACTGATAGACATACCTAAAATTACTGTGGTAATATTTTTGCAATACATTCATATATCAAAATATCCTGTTTTTCACCTAAATCTAAGACAATGTTATATCAGTTATATCTAAATGTAATAGGAAAAAATAAATGTATTAGTATTATTAAGTAAATAACATATATTCAATGAATTTTTTTTATGATGTTATTAAATAAATATCATCAATATTAATATTTATTATGCTATTTAAAAATAGCATTTGATTTCTATAAACATGATTTCTAAATATGGAAAATAAAAAATTTGGAAATACTCAACCCATGTTGTCATACACATGAAGCAAAAAATTTTGCATAACAGAGTGTGCACACATTCATCCCTTCCTTGTCACAACCAGGGTCCCTGACTCTTTACTGTTATGTCTAAAGAAGAGGGCTGAACCTCAGCATGGAAGAAATCATGCAGAGAGAGTCCAGCAACAGTCTAGTGGGCATAAGCAATTTCTGTTCCTACCCCCTACTCAGTTTAATTGAATAAATGTTAAGGAAACAAAATGTTCAATTACATAAAATTGCAAACCAATACCAACACATTTACCAATTTGCCTTCTCCAGGAAGTTTCAAAAGTAAGAATTATTCATAAACTCCACTTAAAATATCAATTTATCAAATGCTTTGTTTTGAAATCTTTGTTACTTAAGAAGTATATATAAACATACCTATATATTATATATGTTAATGTGCATATATATATATTAATTGTGATAAAAAATAAGGTACAGTACCCCCGACCCTTATCCACGGAGATATGGTCCAATGCCCCCGGTGGATGCCTAAAACCAAAGATAATACTCAATGTTATTTACAATGTTTTTTTCCTATGCATGCATACCTATGATAAATAATAATTTATAAATTAGGCACAGTAAGATATTAACAAAAAGTAACAGAAAAATGGAACAATTATGTCAATAGACTGAAGAGAATGTTATGTGAATGTGGTCTCTTACTATTTAAAATGCATGAATTGTCTAGTTGTGTAAATTTCAATTAGCATTTTCAGACCATGGTTGATCTTTGGTAAATAAAATCACAGGAAGGGAAACCTAAGATAAGGAAGGGGGAGGGGGATCTGCAGTATTCATTCTTTGCTGTAAGCAAAAATCCAGTATTTGATTAGCATATTCTGAAAAATTCTACAAATCTCAGTCCTGGGCATATATCCAGAAAATATGAACATTTTAATTCAAAAAGATATATTACTTCAATGTCCATAGCAGTACTATTTGCATTAGCCAAGGCATGGAAAAACTCAAGCACTCACCAATAGATGTTTGATTTAAAAAGATATTGATAGACAGATGTAAAGTGGAATGTTACTCCAGACATAAAAAATGAAATATTGTTATGTGAAACAACAGGGATGGACCTAGAGATTAGCATACTAAGTGAAGTAAGTCAGAGAAAGATTATAAGATCTTACTTATATGTGGAATCTAAAAATATAATACAAATGAATCTATATACAAAACAGAAACATTCTTTTTTCTTTACTCTGTTCCATAACAGTGATGCCCACTTGCCTATCTTCCACCATGCTTATTTGTTCTTCTTCATCCTGTAATCTGCTATTGGTTCCTTCCAGTGATTTTTTCATTTTAGTCATTGTGTTGTTCACACATTTCTGAACATAAATATCTCTGCTTGTTTATTCTTTAAATCTTCTCTTTCTTTGTTAAATGTTTCCTGTAAATTATCAACATTTGCCTCCAATTTTTTTTCTGAGTTCTTGGATCACCCTTACTATCATTACTCTAAAGTCTTTTTCATGGAAGTTGCTTAATTCCACTTCATTTAGCTGTTCTTCTGGGGATTCTTCCTGTTCCTTTATCGGTCTAACATTTCTTTGCTGTTTCATTTAGTCTAGCTTTCTGTGAGATATCTTTTTTGCAAACTACAGGGTTGGAGACTCTCTTGCTTCTGCCACCTAATGGTAAAGTTGATACAGGCCCTTGTGGCAAGCTTCCTGATTAGAGGGACTGGTGCCTGCCCACTGGTAAGTGGAGCTGAGTTTTGTCCCTATGATAGGTGGGGCTTTGTCTGTGAGTGTGGTAAGTTACCTGTGTGTCAAGGAGGACTTAAGGGAGTCTGATGATGTGTGGGACTGTTTTCCAACCTGTAAGTTGTTTGGCCTGGCACTTCTTAGCCTTGATGTGTGGAGTGAGATTTTTACAAAATAGCCACCTCCAGGGAATGTCACATGAATGATTATTTCCTGAAAACTCCACCTCCAAGTTCCTGCCCCCACAGTGAGCCACAGCTGGCCCATGTTTTTCTAGGAGACCTTCCAATACCCGCATGTGTGACCCAGATTCCTATGGAGTCCCTGTTTTGCCCTGGGACCCAGTGCACATGAAAACCGGTGTATGCCCTCCAAAAGAATAGTCTCTTTTTTCTTCAGTCTTGTGGATTTTCTGTGCTCAGGCCATAATGATCTTAAATGTCTAATTCTCCAAGGGCTCCTCTTTACCATGTCACACCCTAGCCTGGGGAACCTGACATGGGGTTTGGAACACTCACTCCTGTGGGACAGCCTCTGTAATATAGTCATAAAACAACAACAATAATAATTGTATGGAAATACAAATTACACCACATATCCAAAGCAACCTAAAAAAGAAAATGTAGCTGGAGAAATCAGGTGCCCTTACTTCCAAACTACAAAGCTACAGTCAACAAAACAGTATGGTAATGGCACAAAAACAGAAATATAGACCAAAGCAACAGGATAAAAAGCCAAGAATTAAACCCATTCACCTATAACCAACTAATATACAATGAAACAATATACAATGCATAAAAGACTCTCTTCAATAAGCAATACTGGGCAAGCTGAACAACTATACATAAGAGAATGAAGACAGAACATTCTCTTACACCATAAAAAAAATAAATTCCAAATGGATTAAAGAAGTAAATGTAAGACTGGATACTACAAAACTCTTAGAGGAAAAAATAGCCTGAACACTCTCTGACATAAACTGCAACAATACCTTCTTGGATTCATCTCCTAGATTAATGAAAATAAAAACAAAAATAAACAATTGTAAACAAGTGGGACCTAATTAAACTTAAAATTTTTGCACAGCCCATGAAACCATAAATGAAATGAAAAGGCAACCCAAAGTATGCGAGAAAATATTTGCAAATGAAGCGACTGACAAGGGATTTATCTCTAAAATATACAAATACCCCCTGCAGCTCATTATAAAAAAAAGAAAATTTTAAAAAATGGGCAGAAAATCTAAATAGACATTTCTCTGAAGAAGACAGATGGCCAAAAATGCACATGAAAAGACACTCAACATCACTAATTATTAGAGAAATGCAAATCAAATCTATGATGAGGTACCACCTTATACCAGCCAGAATGCGCATCATCAAAAGGTCTACAAACAATAAATGCTGAAGAGTAGTCCACAAAAAAGGGAACCTGATTATATTGTTGATGAGAATGTAAGTTGTTATAACAGCTATGGAAAACAGTATGGATCTTACTCAAAAAACTTAAAATAGAACTACCCTATCATCCATTAATCCTGGACATCTATCCAGAGGAAACCATAATCCGAAAAGCTACATGGACCCTGATGTTCATTGCAGCACTCTACATGGAAGCACCCTATATGTTCATCAACAGAGGAATGGATAAATCATATTTGATACCTATGCTTTATTAAAAAAATATGATAAATATATACAATGGAATATTCCTCAACCATAAAACAAAATGAAATAATGCCAGTTGAAGCAACAAGTATCAACCTAAAGATTATCGTAATTAGTGAAGTTAGACAGCAAAAGGGAAACATCATATGATATCACTTGTATGTGAAAACATATCAAAACAAAACAAAAAAAAAAGAATAAAATAAACTTACCTGCAGAACAGAAACAGACTCACAGATCTGGGAATCAAACTTAGGGTTACCAAATGGAACATGTTCAGGATAGCGTTTGGACTTAGGGATATGAATTCAGAAGTAATCCTTCCTCTGCAATTTTTTTGAATATTTTCAGAAGGATAAATGGTAACTCTTCCCTAAATGTTTGGTAAAATTCACCCATGAAACCAACTAGTTCTGGACATTTGTTTTTTGGAGAATTTTAATTACTGATTCAATTTTATTACTGGTGTTTGGTTTTCTACTATTCTCCTTGTTTTTTGTTTTCCTGAATTAGTCTTGGGAGATTGTGCCTTTCTGCAAATTTGTCCATATCTTCTAGGTAGTCCAAATGTAATATTGGGGTATTTTTGCTTACAGAGTCTACTATGATCCTGTATGTTTCTTTGGTATTGGTTTTAACTTCCTCTTTTTCATTTCTGATTTTATTGATTTAGGTGTTCTCCATTTTTTTCTCAATCAGTCTGGTTAAAAGTTTATCAATTTTCTCTAGCTTTGCAAAGAACCAGATTATAGTATCATTTATATCTTCTGTTTTAAAAATGTCTATTTCATTTATTTCTGCTCTGATCTTTAAGATTTCTTTCCATCCACAAATTTTGTTTATTTGTTCTTTTCTCTCTATTTGCTTTACATGTAAGTTTAGATTATGGGAGGTGTTTCTTTTTTCCTCAGGTAAGCTTGTAACACAATAAGCTTCCCTCCTAGAACTGATTTTGCCAAGATTGAGGATGACTGTCCTTTCATTTTCATTTATCTCCAGGTACTGTTTTTTTTAATTTTTATTTTGATTTCTACAGTGATCCATTTTTGGTTTTGTAGCATATTATTTAGTCTTCAACTGTTTCTCTTATTTGCAGTTTTTTTTTTTTTAACTAGTTGATTTCTAGTCTCATAGAATTTGGTGTGAAAATATGTTGAATATGATTTAAATTTTCCTCAATTACCAAAACTTTTTTGTTGCCTAGTATGTGATCACTCCTGGAGAATATTCTACATATACTTTAAAAGAAAGTATATTTTTCTGCCTTTGAATTGAATGTTGTGCGTGTGTGTGTGTGTGTGTGTGTGTGGTGTGTGTGTGTGTGGGGGGTGTTTTTCTGTGTAACCCATTTGGTCTAATGTATTATTTAAGGACTATGTTTCCTTATTGATTTTCTCTCTGGATGATCTGTTCATTCATTTGAATGAGGTGCTAAAATCCCTTTTATGTAGAAAATGGAACCCTCTCAAACTGTTGGTAGGAATGTAAACTGGTGCAGCCACTACAGAAAACATTACAGAGGTTCCTCAAAAAAACTACAAATAAAACTAACATAAAATCCAGAAATCCTACTTTTGGGCATATACCCTGAGAAGACTCTAATTCAAAAAATACATGTACTCCTATGTTCAAAGCAGCAATATTTACAATAGTCAAGACATGAAAACAACCTAAATGTCCATCAACAGAGGACTGGATGAAGAAGATGACATATATACAATGGAATGTTCCTCATTAATAAAAAAAAAACATTAAAATTATGCTTTTTGCAGCAACATGGATGGCCCTAGAAATCAGCATAAAGTGAAGTAACTCAGAAGGAGGAAGACAAAGACTACAGGATATCATTTATATGTGGAATCCAAAACATGGAGCAAATGAACACATCTATGAATAGAAATGGACTCACAGACATAGAAAATGGACTAGAAGTTGCTGGTGGGGCAGGGTAGGGAAGGATTGGGAGACCAGGATTAGCAGAGGCAAATTAGTATATATGTAGAATGGAAAAGCAAGAAGGTTCTTGTCTATAGCACAGGGAACTATTTTCAATATCCTGTGATAAACCATATGGAAAAGAATAAGCAAAATTATACACACACACACACACACACACACACACACACATATCAGAGTCACTTTTCTGTACAGCATAAATTAACATAACATTTAAATCAGTCTAGAAGAAATGGACAAGTTTTTATGTACGTACAGCCACCAAACCTGAATCAAGAATAAATAGATCAAGTGAACAGACCAGTCACTAGAAATGAAATTGAGTATGTAATACAAAAATAATCCCTACAAACCAAAGTCGAGGACCAGATGGCTTCACAAAAGAATTCTACCAAATATACAGAAAACTTATACCCATCCTTCTTAAACTTTTTGAAAAGATTGAAGAAGAAAAAACACTCCCAAAGACATTGCATGCAGTCACAATCACCCTAATACCCCAAACAGACAAGTATACTACCAAAAAAGAAAGTTATAGGCCAATCTCTTTGATGAATATACATGCAAAAATTCTCAAAAAATTTTTAGCCTACCAAATTCAACAACATATAAAAAAGATTATACACCACAACAAAGTAGTATTCTTCCCAGGTGCACAAGGGTAGTTCAACATATGAAAAGGAATCAATGTCATGACATATTAATAAAAGAAAAGTCAAAAACCACATGTTCATCTCATTAGATGCAGAAAAAGCATTTGAAAAGTCCAACATCCATTCATGATAAAAACTCTTACCAGAGTGGGTATAGAGGGAACATACCTTAACATAGTAAAAGCCATTTATGACAAACCCACACCAAATATAATACTCAATGGAGAAAAGCTGAAATGCTTCCTGCAAAAAATCTGGAACAAGACAAGGTAGCACATCTCACCACTTTTATTTGACATAGAATTGGATGTCCTAGCCACAGCAATCAGACAAATAAAAGAAATAAAAGTTATCCAAGTTGGAAAAGAAATTAAATTGTCACTCTATGCAGATGACATGATAATATTTATTGAAAAAGCTAAAGACTCTACAAAAACTACTTGAACTGATCAAAGAATTCAGCAAAGTAGTAGGATATGATGTTAGCTTTGAGAAATCAGTTGCATTAAAAAAACAGCAATTGGTTGCATCTGTACACTAACAATTAAGTATTACAAAAGGAATAAAAATATGATACCTCTTAAAATCACCCTCCCAAAAATTAAATAACTGGGAATAAACCTGGCCAAGGAGGTGAAAGATTATATGGTGATAACTATAAAACATTAATCAAGGAAAATAAACAGGAGTCAAAGAAATGGAAAGATATGCCATGCTCCTGGGTTGGAAAAAATAATATTGTAAAAATGGCCATACTACGTAAAGCAATCTACAGATTCAATGCAATCCCTATCAAATCACCTATGACATTTTGCACAGATTTAGAACAAACAATGCAAAAATTTATATGGAACCATAAAAGACCCAGAATTGCCAAAGCAATTCTGAGGAACAAAAACCAAGCAGGAGGCATAACTCTCCCAGACTTCATGCAACATAACAAAGCCATAGTAATTAAGACAGTGTGGTACTTGTACCAAAACAGACATACAGACCAATGGAACAGAATAGATTCAAGAAATAAACCCAGACACTTATGGTCTATTAATCTTCTAAAAAGTATGCAAGAATATAAAATGGGGAAATGACAGTCTTTTCAGCAAGTGGTGCTGGCAAAACAGGACAGCCTCATGCAAATCAATGAAATTAGAACACGCCCTCACACACCATGCACAAAAGTAAACTCAAAATGGCTGAAAGACTTAAATGTACTACAGGACACATGCATATTCCTAGAAGAGAACATAAGCAAAATATTCTCTGACATCAACCTTACAAATGATTTCTTATGTCAGACTTGTAGGGCAACAGAAATAAAAAATAAACCAATAGGACTTAATCAAATTTATAAACTTTTCCACAGTAAAGAAAATCATACAAAAAAAGACAACCTATGGAGAAAATGGTTTCAAACGATGCAGCTGACAAGGGATTGATCTCTAAATTGTACAACTTATACAGCTCAACAGCAAAAAAGCTAACAACCCAACTGAAAAATGGACAAAATACATGAATAGACATTTCTCCAAAGGAGATATACAGATGGACAACAGGCACATAGAAAAAAGCTCAACATCACTAATTATTAGAGAAATGCAAATCAAAACTTCTATGAGACACCACCTCACCTGTCAGAATGGCCATCATTAATAAATCCATGAAGAACAAATGCTGGATTTGGTGTGGAAACAGTAACAAGGTACCTCAGAAAACTAAATATAGAACTACTATATGACACAACAATCCCACTCTTGGGCATATATCCAGACAAAACTCCTTAAAAAGTTACATGCACCCTTATGTTCACTGCAGCACTATTCATAATAGCCAAGACATGGAGACAACCTAAATGTCCATGAATGCATTAAGATGTTGTATATATACATGACGGAATACTACTCAACCAAAAAAAAGCAAAATAATGCCATTTACAGCAACTTAGATGGAACTAGAGACTCTCATACTAAGTGAAGCAAGTCAGAACAAGAAAAACAAATACCATTTGATATCACTTTTATCTGGAATCTAATATACGGCATAAATGAACCTTTCCACAGGAAAGAAATGCATGGACTTGGAGAAGAGACTTGTGGTTGGCAAGGGGGATGGGGAGGGAGTGGGATGGACTGGGAGCTTTGGTTTAATAGATGCAGACTCTTGCTTTTGGAATGGATTAGCAATGAGATCCTGCTGTGTAGCACTGAGAACTATGTGTAGTCACTTATGATGAAGTATGATAATGTGAGAAAAAATGAATGTATACATGTATATGTAACTGGGTCACCATGCTGTACAGTAGGAAAAAAATGTATTATGGAAATAACAATAAAAATGTAAATGAGGGGGAAATATGCTTGGGCTAAGAAAATGAGGAAATTGTAAATGATGGGGAAAATGTGAAATTGAGGGAAATGTGAAAATGAGAGAAATGAAAATTGTGAATCATTCACTTTCCCCTGACAGCTGTGACCAGTGTTGGTTGGAAGGAGGCAGGAATCATAGGAAGATGCTTGAGATCTCAGATCCTTGGTCTCAAGGGGAGGAAGAGGGGGTCACTCACTACTTACAGAATTGCTTCATCTGTCCCTGGCCATCTCCCTCACGGGAAGCCCCAGTTTGTGCTTCTTAGCTACTGGCAGGTCAGTATAAACCCCTGACTAGGTCTCCTTGCCCCGCCGGGTCCAAAAGGACTGCCTTATACCAAAAGAAGTCACCAAGGGGCATAAACAGAGCCACAAATTGGGACTCTGCACTCACTCACGTCCTTGACACATCTCATGCACACACAGGCACTCTTAGGTTGGGTAGGGGAGGCTTCCATCCTTTCGGGCTTAAATTACTTTCCCCCAGGACCTTCAGAACACCCCAGAGAGTAGCCCTGGCTGCTATCTTCAGTTATCCCTTCAAGTCTGAGAGTGTTTGTGTTGGCCAAGAAATTGAAAAGGAGGGCCAGGTAACCCTCCCAGATTTTGGCACCAACTATGTTAGAAATGGTGAGAGAAGGAGGCAGAGACAGGAGCAATGAGATCTAAAGCAGGTTTATCAATCGCCTGAGTATTCAGGAGCAGTGAGCAGAGAGAACTCTGGTTCCCCACACTTAGGGAGAAGCTAGTTATATAGGGAAAGGGGGAGTTTATGTTTTTAACACATTCTAATTTTAGCACAGGTTCAGTGAGGGAGTAAGAAACAGGGAAGACAGGTTACATTGTTACAATTTAACATTTTCTCCAGCTATTCTTGTCTTGCAAGATGAAGAGTGGTTACCTTGCATCTATGGTAATGCTACTGTTGCTTCCTGTTTGTTCCTTTTACCTGCATGACTCCACTCTTTCTAAACACAGTTTAGAAATTATAAATCTGGGGGAGTTCCCATCATGGCTCAGAGGTTAACAAACCAGACTGGAATCCATGAGGCTTGGATTTCTGGTTTCACTCAGTGGATTAAAGATCCGGTGTTGCAATGAGCTGTGGTGTAGGTCACAGACATGGCTTGGATCCCGTGTTGCTGTGGCTCTGGTGTAGGCCAGAGGCTACAACTCCTATTGGACCCCTATCCTGGGAACTTCCATATGCTGCAAGTGTAGCCCTAAAAAGATAAAAATATAAAAAGAAAAAAAGAAATTACAGCTAGATATTTCAAAATATAAAATGTAATATATATTGAAGTTAAAAAATAATGGCTAATATTACTTCTCATTCTTGTTCTCTCTCTCTTTCTAGAATATATCCTAGAAAGGATAGCTTCTAGAAACAGTCCAGGTAACTAACCTTTAGTACTCCATTTTTTTTGTTTTGTTTTGTGTTAAACACAAATTATGGGAATTTGAAGTGTTTTATGCAGTTTACAGCAATGCTTGATCCTTAATCCACTGAGCAGGGCCAGGGATCAAAGCCACATTATCATGGTTACTAGTTAGATTCATTTCTCCTGAGCCACATTGGGAACCCCATTGATTATAATGTTAATTTTGAGTTATCAAGTTCAATTTTTAATTGTGATATCAGTTTTACATGCCTTTAATATTTTATTAATTAAAGTGAGAACATGCTCTCAGTAGCCCACAGGAAAAAAAGCAATTGTTTTATATCCCACTATTCTGGATCCACAAGGCAAATATTTTTAAATATTTTAACATGTTTTTCCCTCTAATCATATACCTTTTTACTAATATGCTTATCTTCCAATGCTTAAATACTAAATATCAAATACCTTCACTTAACTCTTACTCTAGCCACTGTGGATGGAATGTTCCCCTCATCCCACATTCCATCACCTCTTCCTCCTTTTCTCATTCCCCATCCTTTCAATATAGCTACACATCACTTTGAGTCTGAGGTGGCAACAGCATTTTTCTATTGACTGGTATGTATAGCTAAAATATAAAAATATGGGAGTTCCTATCATGGTGCAGCAAAAACAAATCCAACTAGAAACCATGAGGTTGCAGGTTCGATCCCTGGCCTTGCTCAGTGGGTTAAGGATCTGGTGTTGTCATGAACTGTGGTGTAGGTCACAGACACAGCTTGGATCTGGTGTTGCTGTGGCTGTGGTATAGCCTGACATCTATAGCTCCAATTAGACCACTAACCTGAGAACCTCCATATGCCGTGGGTGCAGCCCTAAAAAAAGACAAAAATAAAATAAAAATATGAATTGTTCTTAAATATAATGATATTTTAGTTAGCATTTCATATAAATAGTTCTCATTATTATTTTCTTGGTCAAGATACTTTTATGACCGTATATTGATAGGCAATATTTAGAATATTCACAGATTTTGTCAAGGAGACATTTAGAATTTTGAAGAAAATATTTTCAATAAAATATTTCTTATTTACTTTTCTATGTTCTAACCATGCACTTTGAATATTGTGGTTCATATATATCAATTATATTTTTTTTAATATTGTTAACTTCATTATTTTGCTATATAAATTTATAGAAATTACAATAACCATACATTGGTTCTCTTATGTTAATTCTCTAATTCTTCTATCCATTTAAATTGGCAATCCTTCTCTTTTTTTTTCTTTATTTTTATTTCTGATAGATACTTTTCCATTTTGTCACTGAAATTTTTACTTACTCTTTCATCAATTATTATTTTTTAATATGTAAGAGATAGTTACCTGATACTTTCTTTTATATATCTAAAATATTTATATAGTGGAATGATAATGTCTCAACATATTTGAGGATATAAGTGCTATTTTAAAAAACATGTATTTTCTATATTTTCTAGTCATACTACCTCAATGTAATTTGTTTCTATATGTGTATATGAAGATGTATTTTTGTTCATGTGTGTGTCCATTCATGGACACATGTGAGCATCTTCCTATTTTATGCTGCAGACTATCTTAAATGTCTAGTAAAATTTGAATCTACAATATTTACAACTAAAACACTATGTATTTATAAAGGTTGTTCATTTACAATTTCTATGGTGAATTCCTCCTCCCACCTCCATGAAGAAGGCTCTTAAGATGTCATTTTTTTCCACTTATGTAACTGACCATTTCCTTTTTCCAAATTCCTTTATTCAAAGGGTCCTAAATTATTACATCTCTTATTGTAGTTTATGCTCAGGGTACTCTTCTTTTTTGTTTGTTTGTTTTTGTCATTTCTAGGGCTGCACCCGTGGCACATGGAGGTTCCCAGGCTATGGATCTAATCGAAGCTGTAGCCACTGGCCTATGCTAGAGCCACAGCAACACGGAATCCAAGCCACATCTGCAACCTACACCACAGCTCACAGCAGTGCTGGATCCTTAACCCACTGAGCAAGGCCACGGATTGAACCTGCAACTTTTGGTTCCTAGTCGGATTCGTTAACCACTGAGCCACTATGAGAACTCCTCAGGGAATTCTTTTAATTCATGACATATACATATAGTTACCATCATGGAAGTAGGTTTTAACAGGGAGATGTTTTAAACATATGTGCTTACATTTAAACAATAATCTATAATTGAAGATTTTTAAGCACAAAAAAAGGAAAAAGTAATGAGTAGAAAAAGTTCTATAAAGCAAAATGTATCATATAAGTGTTAAAGAAGTAGAGAAACATAAAATATATGCTATTTAAGAGAACTTGCATGGATTTATCAAAGCAATGAGTGTGTGCTTTATACTTATTCAGGCAAAGGTCAACTTCTACAACATTCAAAAACTGGGATACAGAAGAAAATATGTGTAAGTGGTACTTGACATGTAGGATTCATTCTATATTTCACAACAGAAAAATCAAATAATGTCACTTGACTACAGAGAAGCTTAATTTGACATTTCTGAGCACATAAACCTCAAGAAAGAAAAATAGGTTCAAAACATTGGCTGAAAGGCTACTGCAAATTTTGAGATGAGACTTAGGCTTTGAATATGAAAGAAAAATCTTACATTAATGGTAATAACCAATTGTTCATAATAGAATCCTATAATATATGCATTTACCTGATTTCCTATGAAAATATTTTGAGTACCAAATCTAATTCGTGGTTAGTTGTGTTTGTGTAGGGTAGTAAAACATACTTATCTCAATGACGCCAATTTTTTTCTATAATTTTAAAGATTTCCTGGAAAAAACTTTGGCCAAAATGTTTGCATTTTCTAATTTTAATCTCTGGATAAAAAATGATGTCTTTTACAAATTATCTGACATAGGTAAGTTCAAATTTTCATTTCAGAACTGTAAAGTTTTAAATAATATTCCAAAATAAAACAAAAATAGCTTATTATTTTAAATTTGAATTGTTCATGTGTTTCTCTTTAGGAAAAATTATATGAATTCCACATGGAAAATTATAAGCAACAACAAGAGATTTCATTTTATTGGGGTTGTTACCCCCTGTCAGAATCAGCATGTTTCTTTTTATTCTCATTGTTCTCATTTTCCTAATGGCTCTGTTTGGCAGCCTCTACATGACTTGTCTCATCATCCTTGACACCCAAATCCACACATCCATGTATTTTCTATTCAGTCAGCTCTCTTTCATGGACCAGAATTAAATCTCCCAAATGGCCTACAACTATCTTATTGGAAACGAGCCTATATCCTTCATCGAGTATGGAGTTCAGAGCTGCTTCTTGACTTTTGGAGGTGCAGAAGCATCGCTCTTGACATTTATGACTTATGATCATCATGTGGCCATTTACTTTCCTCTTCACTATTCCATCAGAATCAGCAGAAGACTGTGTGCATATCTACGATAATGGGATCTTGGAAAATGGGCTCTATTAACTCCTGTGCCCACACTATATATACCTCCATATCCCTTATTGCCAATCCAGGGCCATCAATCATTTCTTCAGTGATGTCCCAGCCATGATGACTTTGGCCCGTGTGGACACCTGAATCCACGAGTACAGAGTGTTTGTGAGCACCATCCTCTTCCTTCTGTTCCCCTTCATTGGTGTTGCATGCTCCCATGGCTGTGTTCTCCTTGCTCTCTATTGCATGCACTCAGATGAAGGGAAGAAAAAGGCCTACTCCACCTGTAGTGCCCACCTTACTGTTGAGACTTTGTATTCTGTACCCTTTGTTTATACTTATCTATGCCCCAAGTTTATTCATGCCCAACAGAGGACAAAGCTCTGGCTGTGTTCTACACCATTCTGACCCCAATGCTCAATCCTCTTATCTATAGCCTGAGAAACAGTGAGGTAATAGAGGCCCTGAGAATAGTAATTCAAAGAATCTGTTCTGTGAAAATGTAAATAAAGTTTTTGCATGAGTACCAGCAGTTGTATAAATATCCATTTATCAGGGTATAGTAATTAAAAATATTATTTTATCATTAAATGCAAGGAGTAAAATTAATCCATAAAGGAAGAAAATCACTCATATATCAACAAAATTTTCTTTCTTATAATATATACATGCATGTAGACATACATATAACATGGATAAAGATTTTATAACATTATTTTTAATAATGATTTTCTCCATCAATTTCAAATGCTTTTAATTTTTGCTGACATATGGTCAACAAAAAATGGTTTTTGGCATGTAATAAATAACACGGAAACTCTATAACTGAATTTTCCATTCAGCATAACATTTCTACTATTTTTTATCTATTTTCCAATATGTCTAAAATATTTTTTTGAATGTCTGGATCAATTTAAATGTCAACAAATATTTGTTCTTCTCATAACCTGTTATGATCAGTAACATTCATTTCTTTCCATATAGGGAAATTTTATTTAATAAGTTTAACTGAGACTTCATCAGGGATTTTGTAATCCTTATTTCTTTCTGCGTGAAATGTGACAAATTTCGGTTTCTTTTAGTGTGGTGTGTTTAGGGAAGTGTTTTATTTTTTATTTTCATTTTTATTTTTGGTCATTTTAGGGCAGCACCTATGGCATATATGGAAGTTCCCAGGCTAGGGGGTCGAATTGGAGCTATAGCAGCGGGCCTACACCACAGCCACAACAATGTGGGATCTGAGCCATGTCTGTGATCTACACCACAGCTCACGGCAATGGTGGACAACTGACCCACTGATTGAGGCCAGTGACTGAACCCACAACCTCATGGATGCTAGTCAGACTCACTTACACTGCACCAAAATGGGACTGCCTGGAAGTTTTTTAATATTAGCTATTTCAGAGGATCAACATCAAAGACTTGGAGAGGCCAATAGAAATGAAGGAAATTGTGTGATTAATAATATAACAAATGGGTTAATATTTAATCTAATTAGTGGAAATTAGAAATACCCCCACATTCTTGCAACCATCCTCAGCACTCAGCATACATCATTTTTACCTCCTGTCACCACTGAACTCTTGCTACATTATGTTTCTAAAATGAGATTGTATTCCCTCCACTACATTTTTTAATACTAATGAAACAGTCTGCGGAAAGTTAATTTTACAAAGCAATTTTAGCTATTCATGCTATGGTTTAGTCAATTTTCTGAACAGATCTGAACACATTATCCATTAAGTCATCAGCTCAAGTGATGATATTACCTCTTAGTTGTGGCATGGAGAAGAAGGATCATATTCCACATAATTTACAGAGCAGAGCATAAATGAAAATATAATGCCTCATCTTCAGAAATCAGAAATATGTGCCATTATTGGTGCTCAAATAATTGCATTTTTTCAAAATTAACTTATTGATTATAAAATGCAATAAATATTACAAACAATATCTTTTTTTATAGTTTTTTTATATACACTTAATTTTTATATTTTATTGTGTGCTAGTTTTATTGAGTATAAGATTTTGGGACCTCACTTATCTCCAAATTTATTTTTATCAAAATTTATACTTTTAAAACCTTCATTCTCTATAAATGCAGCCACTGGCAATAAAAGCTAGGTTGAAATTAATATTAGATGATTTTATTTATTTTTTTAACTTTAAAAGAACTTTTCTGCTTAAGTTACTAAGGTGATTAGGGGTGTTTATAAGTTGTAAAAACATTAGGCATATTTTCTGATTAATTATATCAACATCATTTCATATAATTATGAATTTAAATTTAATTAATGGCATTTTAGTGATTCCTCTCAAATTTCTGGTAATGTGTGAACTTTGAAAAAGGGCCAGAAGTGGCTTTACATTTCAAATGCCTGTCCACTCATTTTATCACTGTTTTTTGAATTATAAGGTAAATTCATGTTAAAATTTTTTGTTTTTAAATTTTTTGACACTTTACATGAAAAGAATATGATTTTCCATTGCTGATCTTTAAAACTAATTTTATTTTATTCTAAGCTTCTAGATATTTCAAAAGTTTTTAAAGCCATTTTTTGAGTACTCTATGGTGAATGATAATGGTTCTCTGATATGCTCTACTGCAACAAATATTAGTTTTGTTTTAGTATAAAATAATACAATAGCTTCTGTAATAAGTAAAAAATTGTAATTATTTACTGAAAATGCTCTCTTGCCTGAGCTTTCTAGTATTTTCTATTCTGACACTCAAGTGAGACATTTAATATATTTGTAGATGACCTAGGAGTGGGTTTGGGATGGAAGCATAAGTCACCACCACCTCCACCAGGAGTTATTGCTCCTGCCCGGCAAAGCTCCTCTTTCCTAGGCAGTGGCCACTTCCACCATTGCTGAAACTATAGCTGCTGTGGTAAACACCACCTCCAATCTGGGCACAGTTCCAATGTGGACACTCCACTGGGGGTCTACTGGTGTCCTGAACTCTAAAGTGTTTGTGCACATGGGGTGGCCAGACCAATTGCTCTATTTGCATGCTAATTGAGCCATCATGTACAAGTCCTGCTCTTGGACCAAAACCACATGGTAATACTGCCACCCAGTATAACTTCTCTGCTCACATGTGTATTCAGAGATAAAATTACTAAAAATTTCAAGGAGGCAACAAGAATGTATTGAACCTAGCAAGAATCCCATCTGAGGGTAAAAGCCTATGTAAGCATATGTGCCCCAAAAAGGTAAAATGCCGTGAAAAGGGTAAAATGAAAGAATACAAAGGGAATTGTATGATGTAAAACCAGGAAAATGATGGTAATGTCTGCTGTTTTGGTCAGGTGTTATCATTGGTTACCTAAGGAAATGTGTAATTGAGAAGGCATGTGCGTTCCAGACTCTATCCAGTTCATACAGTGAAAATAGAGAAAATCAGGAGACATTAATCTAAATCTATTATTGTCTCTGATAAACAATATTGTATTAGTTTATTAGTCGTCTTTTTACAAGAAATTACATTTTTTTTTTCTTTTTAAGTAATGTGTCTAAAAAAACAATGATTTTGTGATACATTAAATTACTATCTTGTGGAGTTTCCGTCGTGGTGCAGTGGTTAACAAATCCAACTAGGAACCATGAGGTTGCGGGTTGGGTCCCTGACCTTGCTCAGCGGGTTAACGATCTGGCGTTGCCATGAGCTGTGGTGTAGGTTGCAGACGCGGCTAGGATCCCGAGTTGCTGTGGCTCTGGCTTAGGCCGGAGGCTACAGCTCCGATTCGACCCCTAGCCTGGGAACCTCCATATGCCACGGGAGTGGCCCAAGAAATAACAAAAAAGACAAAAAAAAAAAAAGAAAAAATAATTACTATCTTGTGTTGTTTTCATCAGGTCTATGATTATTAAGAAAAATGAGTCTTGTCTATTAAAAAGACTAAGTTTTTTTTTTTTTAAACAAATATTTAACAACTATTATGTGCCTGCAAAATATTTGTCATTATGGGTACATTGATAGCTAAGTGTTTTTTCACAGTGACCTGTACTTTTATGTAACAAATTATCTTATTTTATTTGCTGTTTAGTGCCGCACCACGGCATATGGAGGTTCCCAGGCTAGGGGTCCAATTGGAGCTGTAGCCACCAGTCTTTGCCAGAGCCACAGCAACGCAGGATCCATGCTGCATCTGCAACCCACACCACAGCTCACGGCAATGCGAGATCCTTAACCCACTGAGCAAGGGCAGGGACCAAACCCGCAACCTCATGGTTCCTAGTCGGATTCGTTAACCACTGAGCCACGATGGGAACTCCAAGAAGTGTTTAATTTCATGCTAGTAATTGTCAAAAATTAATAATGAACATTATGTTGTGTTTGTGTATATATATATATGGTATGTGTTTCAGAAATTGTATGATATTTTTAGAAATATGATATGCTCTTTTATAATATTATCAGTGTTTAATTATAGTTGCTGTACAATATTTTATTAGTTTCAGGTGTACAAAATAGTGAGTCACAAATTTCAAAGGTTATATACCATTTATAGTTATTTAAAATATTGGCTATATTCCCCATCTTGTAAATCTGTTTTTGTAGCTTATTCTACATGTGATAATTTGTACTTCTTACTTCTCTAATATTTATTACCCCCTGCTTCCCTCTCCCCCTGGCAACTGCTACCCTGGTCTCTATATCTGTAAGTCTGCTTTTTTCTTTTGTATTCACTAGCTTTTTAATTATTTTAGATTCAACATATCAGTAATATCATAGAACATTTTTCTTGCCCTTCCTGAATTCTTTCTTTCTTTCTTCCTTTATTTTATTTATTTATTTTCAGGGCTGCACCCACAGCATATGGAAGTTCCTGGGCTAGGGATCGAATCAGAACTAGAGCTGGCTTATGCCACAGCCACAGCAGTGCGGGATCCAAGCTGCATCTGTAACCTACACCACAGCTCATGGCAATGCCGAATCCTTAACCCACTGAGCAAGGCCAGGGATCAAACCTGCATCCTCATGGATATTAGTCAGTTTCATTTCTAGTGCATCACAATGGGAACTCCCTGAATTATTTCACTTAGCATTAGGCCTTCCAAGTTTATCCATGTTGCTACAAATTGCAAAAGTTCATATTTTTAATGGCTGAATATTAAATAATATATGATATATGTCTTCTTTACCCGTGTATCTGTTTATAGACACTTAGGTTGTTTCAATATATTGGCAGTTGTACATAATGCTGGTAGCATATATGTACTTTTTAAATTAGTTTTTTGTTTTGTTTTGTTATTTCTCCTGATATATACCCCAGAGTCGAAATGCTGGGCCATATGGTAATTCTATTTTCAGTGTATTGCAAAACCTCCAAAACATTATCCCTAGTGGTTGCACAAACATACATTCCCCCCAACAGTTACTAAACTGTAAGATGGGGTTCTCTTTTTTCCCCATCTTGCCAAACATTTGTTATTTGTGTTCTTTTTGATGTTAACCATTCTAATAGGTATGAAATGACATCACAGTTTTGATATACATGTCCCAGATGCTTGGCATTTATATATTTTGGATATTAATTTCTCATCAGTCATATCATTTGAATATTTCTCTCCCATTCAACGCATTGTCCTTTCAGTTTGTCGATGGTTTTCCTTGCTAACTAAGAGTTTTTAAGTTTAATTAGTCTCATTTGTTTATTTTTACTTGTATTTCCATTAATCAAGAACATAGATCAAAGGATATTGTGACAATTTATGTCAAAGAGTGTCCTGCCTATATTTTCCTCAAGGAGTTTTAGAGTATCTAGTCTTAAATGTAGGTCATTAATTCATTTTGAGTTTGTTTTGGTATATGGTGTTAGAGAATGTTCCAATTATGTTATTTTACCAGTATCTGTCCAGTTTTCCCAGAACCATTATTGAAAAGACTGTCTTTTCTCCAATAATATATTCTTGCCTCCTTTGTCTTAGATTGAATGACCATATGAATGTGGGTTTATTTCTGGGCTCTCTAATCTGTTTAATTTATCCAAATGTCTATTTTTATACCAGTTCTATCTTGTTTTGTTTACTCTACTTTTGTAGAATAGTCTGGAACCAGAGAGATGATACTTCCAGTTCTGATCTTCCTTCTCAGGATTATTTTGTCTATTTGGAGTCTTTAATTGTTCCATACAAATTTTAAAATTATTTGTTCTAGTTTGGTAAAAAATGCCATTGGTATTTTGATAGAGGTTGCATTGATTTGTAGCCTCTCCAAAATGCCTTGGCAGTATGATCACTTAAAAAATATTAATTCATATAATTCAAGAACATGGTTTATCCTCCAATGCTTTGGCTCACATTCAATTTCTTTCATCACTGTCTTAAAGTGTTTAGAGTATAGATCTTTTGCCCCCTTAGGTGGTTTTTTGCACATGTATTCTTTTTGATGTCATGGTGAATGAGATTGTTTCCTTAATTTCTCTTTCTGATATTTTGTTCCTAGTGTATAGAAATGAAACTGAATTCTGTATGTTAATTTTGTATCCAAACGTTTACCAAATTCATTGATGAGTTCTAATAGGTTTAAACTTTAGGATTTTCTAGTAGGTGTCTTAGAGTATTATGTCATCTGCAAACAGTGAGTTTCACTTCTTACTTTCCAATTTGCATTCTTCTTATTTATTTTTCTTCTCTGACTGCTAGCACTTTTGAAACAATGTTCAATAAAAGTGGTGAGAGTGACCATTCTTGTCTTGTTCCTGATCTCAGAAGAAATGTTTTCAACTTTTCACTATTGCTTAAGATGTCAGCAGTGGGTTCGTCATATATGGCCTTTATTATGTTGAGGTAGGCGTCCTTTATGCCCACAATCTGGAGAGTTTTTATCATACATGTATAGTGAATTTTATCAAAAGCTTTTTTCTTCATCTACTGAGATGACTGCATTTTTAAAAATTTTTCCTCTGTTTGTTAATGTGGTGTATCATACTGCTTGATTCATGGATATTGAATCCTTGCATCACTTGCATAAATCCCTCTTGGCCATGGTGAATGATCCCTTTCATTTATTGTTGGATTTGGTTTGCTAATATTTTGTTGAGGACTTTTGCTTCAAGTTTTGTCAGTGATATTGGCTTGTATTTAATCTTTTTTGTGATATCTTTTCTGGTTTTGGTATCAGGGTGATGCTGGCATCATAGAAAGTATCTGGAAATATTCCTTCCTCTGGAACTTTTGGAATATTTTCAGAAAGATAAGTTTTAAAAGTAATAACATTCTTTTAAATTTTTACTTTAATGAGTAAAAGATGTTTTATAATTCATTGGAATTTTCCATTGGAATTGAAATAATTGATAATATGTAATACCTAGAATAAATTAAAGGTAAATCCCACAGTGGCACTTTAAGAATTTTTATTTTACATTTTTATTAAATTAACAATGTTTCATTTAACTTATTAAATTTTGGACCTGTGTAATCAAAACGAGGAAATAATTATATGGAGACATATCATTACTCTGAACTTACTGAACAACGATATATAACATATATGATCCCAAAAGTTTAGAGACACAATAATATTGGAAGAAACTCAAACATAATTTGTCTCTTTCCCTAGTGAATTGACCTTTATCTCACTTGTGAAATGTCTATAGAATTTATCAGAATTCCTTTCCTAATATTGGCTTAAGGCCATCCAGGGCTAAACCTACACTGGCTAAATCCCAGTGGACATTTGCATGTGACTATTAGAAAACAAAGAAAGTGTGAATTGGCATAAAACTCCAGTTGAAGAAGTCCTAGAAATATTGTTGCTCCTGAGTTTCCATGGAGGTGCTGAAACTATTAAGTATAGAGATACAAGTTTAACATAACATTTGTTTAGAAAATTTTCAAAGAAGTTTACTCAGAAAATGGCTTTGTTTATATGATGACCTTTGGAGTGCTTTCAGTTACTAAGGCCAGTGAATAGGTGAAAGTGATGATATAATGAAAGGTGTTAATTCTAATTATATTTTTATTTTTATTCACCAGACAAGAAAAGGGACTCTTCAGCAGGTGCTTAAGAGAAATTTTTAAGCATTAAGTACTTCTGTTTAAAATAAGCAATAAATATATCCAGTCATCTCAATCAGGAAACACCAAAAAGAATTTCATTTGACTTAGGTGAGTTTAAATAAGATTATAACTAATGTGTACTAAATTATGTAGCCTTAAAAATAATTTAAAAAATAAACAGCTGATCAACATATTTTTTAAGACACAAAATTGTTTTAAACCTAAAATATGTTATTATTGAATTCGGAGATTTGATGTGATAGTGAATAATGGATTTTGAAATGATAGTAGAAAAATAAAACTGCTAATAAAGACAACTACTGATGTTGGTCTATGAACTACTGTTCTGGACTTATGGTAGATGGGCCTACATCAACTATGCCATATTCTGAAATATAATTGAATATAATTTTCACCTTAATGATAAAACATATAATAAGTGTTTACATGAGTTAAAATGGTACTTCAAAAATGAGAAGAATATATTTGGCCTTTATCAAATGGAAGCATTAATAGAAAAAATGGAGTTGAAGGATAAACTATATTCATGAAGGAAGGGAGAGTTGATTTTATCTAAAGCCCGTGATGAGTCCTCTAGAAATGGGAAAGATAAAAGCAGGTGTAGAATGCTTTACAACATCTTAGACAATATAAATTACATTTAGAAGTGGAAATATTTTCATGCAAACACATTGTGTAATGAAATAGCTGCTGATTTTCTTATATTGGTGCTTTAGTATTGTTGGTTACTGCTATTTTTTCTTTGGTTGGTTTGGTTTTGGTTTTGTCTTTCTAGGGCTGTATCCTCAGCATATGGAGGTTCCCAGGCTAGGAGTCAAATTGGAACTATAGTCACCGGCCTACACCACAGCCATAGCAATGCCAGATCCAAGCCTCATGCGTGACCTACACTGTAGCTTGTGGCAATGCTGAGTCCTTAATCCAAAGAGTGAGGCCAGGGATTGGATCTTCATCCTCATGGATATTGTTTGAGTTATTAACCTGCTGAAACATGATGGGAACTCCTTTTGGTTACTGTTTTGATTAAAATCATTTAGGATTTGAGGCAATCAGTTTAGGAAAGGAATTATGTTTATTCTATGTAAAAGTGAAGTAACAGAATACTGTATATTAAGTCTGAAGTCCAGAGACTGGCTGAATTTTTACTATACTGTTCAGTACAAAATCCAGAGTAAGAAATATAAACAACAGAAAGTGATTTGGGAACTGATTCATAAATGTGCTTTCTGAATGGGAAATCAGATGAGGGTCTTGGAAGATGCTTTGAATGTGCTTAAGTGATACTTGAAGAATAAACTTAACATTTAATAATACCAATCCTCAATAATTATTGTGGAAAAGAGTGTTTTTTATTTCCTGTTTATTAGAATTATTTTCCTGAATGAAGAGTTATTACTAGGCATCATTGGTAATCTTAAATCTGGTTCCTATTTGTTTTTTACTCTCTATTAATCCAATATTTCTAATCACATTTAGAAAGTGGTTGTCTATATTTTATATGAAAAAATAAAATGGAATTTATAGTGAAGTTTAAAAATAGCTAATATTTCCTATCTATGGATGTATATATATTACATAAATATTACATGTAATTTAAAGGATGTGTATATATACATACACATATTATTGAATGTAACTTCTAAAAATAAGAAAAAATTCAAGTAAATAGTCATATGTTTAGTTATAACTAATTTTTGTTTTTAAACAGAAACATTGTAAAATTGAAGTGTCTTATGTTTTTAACTGTTGTGTTTTATTTATTTTTTACTTCCTGTGTATGTCAGTAAATATTCAGTAAAGGATAATAACATCTGAATAAACAACTTTGTAGAGGTTGGTGGAAATCAAATGGGTTTAAGCATGCAGGGAAAAGTAGAAACTATCTACATGTAATTGCTTTGGATGACACATTCAGTGAGTATAAATGATGGTGATGACTGTGATACTGGCAAAGATGCTAAAATTTACAGCTACTCTTCAATGATATTTTTATACCTAGTCATGTACTCTTTCTATATTTTATCTAGTGGATAGTTTTTTATATTCCATTTTTAAATATCTGCCCCATATAAAAGATAAAGGTTCAGATAGTTAAATGATTTAATCTAGCTTACTTTTCTTATAAGCAGGTGAGCTAGAATTATATCTAGTTTTAAAATTAAATTCTTTTTACTTTTATATACAAGTAGAATAAACACATTCTCACTGAAAAGCAAAATATGAAGGAATTGCTTTTACCATCTGTTTTTATCCTTGAAAATCTGTCTACCTAATTACCTATTTATTGCAGATGGATTGCCATTGTGAAATTTCATGAAATTATATGAATGAGACAAACACAAATATCCACACACACAAATATTTATTATGTATTTTAGGTATCTTTTTATGATAAAATGTATGGTTCTCAAACTCTACAGCTTCCAAAATTGAACACACACATAGCTTGATTATGAAATACTATCTGTAAAATTCCTAAGTCAGTAAAATAATATAAGCCATTATGCCATCTTTGTCTCTTCTTTAGTAAAACCTAAAATACTTGAGCAAATGTGGAATCTCACATAGGATGTCTTGTCAGGATATTGTGAGAACTATGCTTGTCTGGACTCCACAGGACATTCATCTAGCTACTTTGAATGTGATTCTGAAAGCTCTTTTACAATCCTGTCAATTCTACATAACAGATAGCAATGCAAAATAATTACTATTATAACATTTAGGTTGCTCTATGATCAGTCAAATGTTAGTAACTGTAACTTCATGAAGCAAAACCAGTCAAAGTCTCCCTGTTAAATTGATCCAGTAATTGGTTTAATGGTTTCCCAACCTTACACATGAGAAGGGAATGTCCAACTGAAGAAGGTCCATCATTTTAGAATATTTGAAGATTCTGTTAAGACAAGAAGTGATCCAAATTTCTGAAAGCCCCATGGAAAATGTCTTGTTGCTTAGAGGCCCTTACAAATCTAATTTAAGATTTCTTAAAAAATTCCAGCAAGGCCAATCAAGGAGGGTTTTTAGGTGGATCCACTGTCTTCCTATAATTCTGTAAACTATCACACTAGCTTTAATTTATAATCAGGAATTATCTTTATTTGAGAATAGTTTTGATCAAAACTGAAGGGAGCATAGGGTATAAAAACCAGTACTTCAGTGGATAGTTTGGCATTATCTAGAATCTGGAGAACACTTTTCCATGTTTTCTGCCTCTACCACTATTCACTTTACCATCTTGAATAAATTACTTTGTATCTCTGTGATTCTGGTTTATCTTTTTAATAATTAAACCATACTTTGGAAAATTATATGTTCTTGAAATATGTGAATAATTATTCATTTTCAGTATATTATATTCAACTCTAAATATAAACACAGGTCAAATGTCTACAATGAAATTGATGCAAAATAACTTCAAAAGATGATAATTTATGATTCATTTTGAATGTTGGGTAGCGTATGAATGGTTTTATTCATAATATAGAATGTGTATATCTACAAACTGTATTGGACAGCAGATCGTATGGTTGTCCCTTCACAAGTGAATTGTGTTAGGTTGGGTCAATTTTATATTGGGAGCTAAACCTAAACTAGATTTCATTTAGAGGCTTTGAGAGACCATTTTTAAAGATAATGTGTGTACTTGTGAGATCAAAAGAAATACGTTAAAGCTAGTATATAGAAAAAAGAAGAATATCTCAAAATGACTAAGTTGTAAACATTGAATTAACTGTTTTGAGAAATTTTTATATGCAATCGTGTATACTGAATTTTATTGGAGTGTATAGTTGATTTACAATGTCGTGTTAGTTTCAAGTGTATAGCCAAGTGAATCAGTTATGCATACATATATATCTATTCTTCTTCAGATTTTTTTGCCATTTAGGTTACCGCAGAATATTGAATAGAGTTCCCTGTGCTCTATGGTAAGTTTTTGTTGGTTATTTATTTTATATATAGTAGTGTGTATCTGTTAATCCCAAGCATTTAATTTGTTCCTTTCCGCCATACTTCCCCTTTGGTAGTCTTAAATTTTATTTTGACATCTATGAATCTATTACTGTTTTGTATCATTTTAAATTTAGATTCCAAGTATAAGTGATATCATGTGATATTCATCTTACTCTGTCCATCCATATTGCTGCAGATTGCATTATTTCAATCTCTGATTGTCTAAACTATAAATATTGAATTAACTTTATATTTTAAGAAATCTTTCACATACTGATATAGAATTTCTATTTTAATGACTTTATTTTTTTCTTTTTCTTTCTTACTTTTTGTTTCTTGTTTGTGTTGAATGAAAAGAGACCCATATTATTTCAGATGCATTACTTCAAAATGTTTAATATTTTTTTGGATAAGATAGTGTAGTTGAAAAATGCATTTATACATATAGGCAGATGATAAATGATAGATGGATGGATGGATGGATAGATAGATAGATAGATAGATAGATAGATAGATAGATAGATAGATAGATAGGAGAGCGATCTGAGAATCCAATTTCCCCACTATATATTTTAAGGTAAATTAACTTCAAAACTCTGAATCTCAATATAATTATCCTTAAAACATTTGTTGTGATATGAAGCTCATAGCTGTCAAAATCAAATGCAATGTAATCCTGGAATATACCAAATTATGGAGATTGTCAACAAAAGCTTACACCTTCATTTTCTTTTCCATGTAAGATAGGGTCCAGATTAATGGCTTTTTTTTTTCTCCTGAACAGCAACCAAAAAACAAAAAAAATCAGATTTTTATGCCAATTTCTTCTATTTCTGCATATGCCATTAAAGCCAATCCATAGTTTGTTATGTATTGAAATAAATGTATATAATCAAGTGACCGAAAATATTCTGCAGCATTCAGTAGGTTATTTATTGTTCATTCAGTGGATAAAAATAAAACAAAAGAGAAAAACCTAAGCTATTCGATTTATTTTTACCTAAGAAAAAAACTACCATTTTCATTTTAGATCTTGCAGTGCTTAAGGCTGATATTCAATAGTTGAGATTGACCACCTATCAGATGTAGGGATCTTTCAAATAATATCATATGACAGTAACTACAACAGTACTACATGAGTAACCAGAAAATGCTACATGGAATAAAATATCATATCATGAGTCATTCATTGTTTCCATTTGGTGGTGTGGTTAATCTCTCTCTTTTTTTTTTTTCCCCCTGCCTGTGGCATGTGGAAGTTCCTGGGCTTGGGACTGAGCCCATGCCACAGAATCAACCCCTGCTGCTGCAGTTAGATTGTTGGATTCTTAGCCCACTATGACACAAGACAACTCCTTTTTTCACATTTAGAGTGTGACGATATTAACTACCTCATGGGAACTTTTTCAAAGATAGCCCTATATAAAATACATGTGATGGGAATAATCATATTTTCACTGGTAATTTCAAATATTACATTTTTACATGTGAATAAACTACCAATATTGATTGTGCTATGGCATAATACACTACATCCTGTTGTATCCAAATGATGGCTATAAAATATAACTGCTCTCCCATTTTTTTCTTTGCAAGTTTGCTTAAGACCACATATTATTGGAAGGACCCTACACATGTTCAGGACCCTGCTATAGGTTTTGTACAATATATTTGGCATCACAAATATGAATTTTGGTTATGTTTGAATTATATTTTTGACTTTAATGTGGTAAATACACATACTATAAAATTTATCATTTAACCTATTTTTAAGTGTACAGGCCAATTGACATTATTGTGTAACAATTTACCCACGTCACCCCAGAATGTTTTTATCTTACCCAACTGAAAGTCTGTACACACTGAATGTTAATTCTACATTCTTCCCTCGGCCCAGTCCCTAGCAAGCATCAATCCACTTTCATTTCTATATACTTGGCTACCCTAGATATCCCATGTATATTGAATAATGTGTATGGCTTTGTCATGACTAGCTTATTTTACTTAGCATAATATCTCCAAGCTTCACCTGTGTTGTAGCATGTAGCAGAAAGCCCTTTATTATGAAGACGTAATAATATTAACACACACACATCATATTTTATCTATTAATCTCTCAATGGACATTTGTGTTGCTTCCGCATTTTAGCTATTGTGAATAAAGCTCCTAGGAACATAGGCATACAAATACATATTCTAGATTTTGTTTTAATATATTTTGGACATAGAAGTGCAATTCCTAGATCACATGATAATTTTCATTTATTCATTTTAATCACTATAGCATTTTTAACAGTGGCATTTTGCATAACCAACAGAATTGCATGTTTTCTAAATTCTTTATTCTTTTCAACACCTATCTTTTTCTTTTTCTTACTCAATTTTTTTTAAAAGTAGGCATTAACCTAAGGGAAAGATATCATTCTCACTGCAGTTTTGATTTGAATTATCCTATTAGTGACATGGAGCATCTTTTCCTGTGTTTATTACCTATATGTATTAACAGTACTTGAAGCAATGTTTATTCAAATGCTTCCTCTGTTTTTAAATTAGTTTTTCTGGGAGTTCCCATTGTGGCTCAGTGGTCATGAACCTAGCTAGTGTCCATGAGGATGCAGGTTCAAACCCCAGCATCACACAGTGGGTTAAGGATTTGTCATTGCTGTGAGCTACAGTGTAGGTTGCAGAAACTGCTTGAATCCTGAGTAGCTTTGGATGTGGTGAAGGCTGGCAGCTGCAGCTCCAATTTGACCCCTAGACTGGGAGCTTTCATAGGCTTGCTCATGGGGCCCTAAAAAGAAAAAAAATAGGTTTTTTCTTGCTGTAGATGAGTTTGTGGTTCTGTAAGTTTTTCCAATATTTCAATCCCTCTTCGGATAAATATTTTGATTTTTTTTTTGTCTATTCTAAGGGTCACTTGTTCACTCTCCTAATAAAGTTCTTCAATGAACAGAAGTTTTCAATTGGATGAAAGTCAAATTTATCTATGAGTTTTGGATATAACATGCTTTGGATGTTATATGTATGAAAGCACACCTTCTGCCAATATCATGAGATTTTTTTCCCTATGGTTTGATCCAGGAGTTTATACTTTCAGCTGTATATTCAATCCTTTGATTCATTTAATTCTTGAATGTGGTGTAAGACAGTGTTCCCATTTTGTTAAGCAGATTAGGATGTCTGGTTTATGCTATATGTGTTGAAAAGATATCCCGACTGAATGGCTTTGAGACTTTTGTGAAAAAATCATTTGACTACATATGTGAAGATATTTTTTTCTGGCATATCTATTTTTTGATGGTTTATGTTAGTCTTTATGCCAATACTGCACCATTTTTAGTATCATAGCTCTGAATATCTTTTGAATCAGAAAGAGTCAACTCTCCAATTCTTTTGTAAGGTTTTTTGGCTATTTTCAGTACTTTAAGACCCATAATAGTTTTATGATGTATTTTTGTATTTATTCCCCAAACTTGTTGGGATTATGATAGATTTTCCATTGCATCTGTTGTTTGCTTATACTACTGACCTCTAAACAATATTCATTTTTCCAAGCAAGGGGCACAGGATGCTTTTCTATTTTTGTCTTTTTAATTTCTTTCAGTGACTTTTTTTTTTTCCAAAAAAAGTTATTATCTTCCTGTTTTTTTTTTTTTTTTTCTTTTTTCTTTTTTCCTTTTTGGCTGTACTCATGGCAAATGGAAGTTCTCAGACTGGGGATCAAACCTGTGCTGCATCAGAGACTAAACAGGGTCCTTAATCTACTGTGCTGCAGAGGGAATTCCTAAATGCCTCCTTTTTAGTTTATTCCCAGAAGGTTTTTTTTTTTTTTTCATACCATATAGGTAAAAAAAAAAAATGTTTTCTTAAATTCTTCTTAGTATTGTGTAATATCTATTTATAGAAATAAAGCTGATTTCATATCTGGCAACATTCCAATAATTTTTGTGGGGCGTCCTTAAGGGATTTCTATATATAGTATCATGTGATCTCCACGAAGTAACAATTTTACCTCTTCCCCTCTAATTCAGATACATTTTATTTCTTATGTTTGTCTGATTGCTGTGGCTAGGACTTCCAATACTATGTTGAATAAAAGTGCTGAGAGTGGGCATCCTTGTCTTATTCCAGATTTTAGCAGGAAGGCTTTCACCTTCTCTCCATTTAGTATTATATTGGGTTTTGGGTTTGTCATAAATGATTTCTATCAAGTTAAGGTATATTCCCTCAATACCCACTTTGGTAAGACTTTTTATCATGAATGGATGTTGGATCCTGTCAAATGCTTTTTCAGCATCTGTTGAGATTATATATGGTTATTGACTTTTGTTAATGTGGTGTATGACATTGATTGATTTGCATATTTTGAACCATCTTTGTGAACCTGGGATGAATCCCACTTAGTCATGGTGTATGATCTTTTTAATATGTTGCTAGATTCATCTGGCTAAAATTTTGCCGAGAATTTTTACAGCTATATTCATCATAACTTTTACTTTTGGTAGTATACATGTCTGGTTTTGGTATTAGGGTGATGGTGGCTTCATAGAATGTCTTTGGGAGTGTTCCTTCTTCTTCAAACTTTGGGAAAAGTTTAAGTAGGATGGGTATAATTTCCTCTTTGTATGTTTGGTAGAATTCACCTGTGAAGCCATCTGGTCCTGGACTTTTGTTTGTAGGGAGCGTTTTTATTATATATTAAATTTCACTTCTAGTGATATGTCTGTTCAGTTGATCTATTTCTTCTTGATTCAGTTTTGGCAGGCTCTGTGTCTCTAGAAAGTTGTCCATTTCTTCCGGGTTGTCAAATTCTTGGCATATAATTTTTCATTGTCTTATGGTTTTTTTCCTTTTCTCTGCAGTATCCATTGATATTTCTCCTTTTTCATTTCCTATTTTGTTTATTTGGGTTTTTTCTCTCCTCTTCTTGGTGAGTCTGGCCAGAGGTTTGCCAATTCTGTTTACCTTTTCAAAGAATCAGCTCTTGGTTTCACTGATTTTTTTCCATTGTTTTTTGAATCTCTATTTTATTGATTTCCTCTCTGATCTTTTTTTATTTCCTTCCTTCTGGTGACTTTAGGTTTTGTTTGTTTTTCTTTTTCTAATTCATTTAGGTGGTGGGTTAAGTTGTCAATTTGAGATTTTTCTTCTTTTTTGAGGAAGGCCTGTATTGCTACGAATTTCACTCTAAGCCCTGCTTTTGTGGCATCTCATAGATTTTGAATGATTGTGTTTTTATTATCATTTATATCAAGGTTTTTTTTTTAATTTCCTTTTGATTTTCATGTTGATCCATTGGATTTTAATAGCATGTGCTTTACTCTCTGTGTAGTACATTTTTTCTCATTTCTTTTCCTGGGGTTGATGTCTAGTTTCATGATTATTATGGTCAGAGAAGTTACTTGAAATACTTTCTATACTCTTATATTTGTTGAGGTTAGTTTTGTGCCATAGTATGTGATCAATCCTTGAGAATGTTCCATGTGCACTTGATAGGAAGGTATATCCTGATATTTTTGGAGGTAGTGTCTTGAAAATGTCAACTAAGTCTAACTTTTCTATTTTATAATTTAGGATCTTTGTTGCCTTATTGATTTTTATCTAGAGGATCTGTCCATTGATGTAAGCGGGGTGTTAAAGTCTCCTACTATGATTTTATTCCCATCAATTACTCCTTTTATATCTATTAGTGTTTGTCGTATGTTTCTGGATGCTCCTATATTAGGGGCATACATATTGATAAGTGTATTACCCTCTTCTTGAGTAGATCCTTTTATCATTAAATAGTGTCCATCTTTGTCTTTCTTTATGGCCTTGATTTTAAAGTCTATTTTGTCTGATATGAGTATTGCAACTCTTGCTTTCCTGTCTTTTCCATTTGCATGAAATATCTTTCCATCCTCTCTGTTTTAATGTATATGTATCCTTTGTCTTAAGGTGAATCTCTTGTGGCCAATATATTGTAAGCTCTTGTCTTTTTATCCAGTCTGTCACCCTATGTATTTTGATTGGAGCTTTCTGTCCATTGACATTTAAGGTAATTATTGACAAATCTGTATTTAAAGCAATTTTAAACCTTTTTTTTCCAGTTGATTCTATGTTTCTCCTTTTTCCTATTTTTTTTTTTTTTTTTTTGTCTTTTGTCTTTTTAGGGCCCACCTATGGCATATGGAGGTTCCCAGGCTAGGTGTCCAATCAGAGCTACAGTTGCCCAGCTACAGCTGCCCAGCTATGCCAGAACCACAGCCATGCAGATCGAAGCCACATTTGTGATCTACACCACAGCTCACAACAACACCAGATTCCTAACTCACTGAGCGAGTCCAGGGATTGAACTCTCAACCTCGTGGTTCCTGGTCAGATTCATTTCTGCTGCACCACAAAGGGAACGTCTCCTGTCTATTTTTGTTTCAATGATTTCTATTATACTTGTGTCCACTTTTTTTATAATTTTTGTGAATTTATTGTTTTGTTTTTATTTGTAGTTGCAGTGTTTTTCAAGTATGTTAACTCTTTTTTCTTTTTTTCTTTTTTTTCTTTTTTCTGGCTGCACCCAAGGAAAATGGAATTCCCAGACTGGGGATCGAAAGTGTGTTGCAGGAGAAACTGCACAGGGTCCTTAACCTGCTGTGTTAGAATAGGAACTCCTAAATACCTCTTTTTAAAAGATATTTTTTCTATTTGATTATATGGTAAATATATTTTTTTCTTAAATTCTTCTTAGCATAATGTATTATCTGTAGAGACAAATAAAGCTGAATTCATATCCTGCAACTTTGCTAAATATTTTTATTATTTCTAAGAGATTTTTGGTGATGTCCTTTGTGAATTAAGATAATTTTACTTCTAGGACTGTAAATTAAAGTGATATACTGGAATTCCTTCCCTTTTCCATCTTTTAGGGGAAATGTTTTCAAGTTTTCACCATTGAGTATAATGTTATATGTAAGCTCAATTATTAACTGTGACATTAGTTTTACCTGAATTTAATATTTTAAGTAATAAACAAGAAATCGATCACAACAGTTTTTTTCCTAATTTAGAAAATTCTATTCTTTTTTGAAGCACTTAAGTAATTTTAAAGTAAAAATCAGAATGACTAAAATAATAATTTCAAAATAGCTTATTATTTTAATCTTAAATTACATACACTTGTGTCTGCCTTTAGGAAAAAATTTTATGAATTGCTTATGGAAAATTATAATCAAACATCAACTGATTTCATCTTATTGGGGTTGATACCCCCTTCAGGAATTGGCCCGTTTCTTTTTGTTCTCATTGTTCTCATTTTCCTAATGGCTTTATTTGGCAACCTCTCCATGATCATTCTCATATTTCTGGACAATCATCTCCATACACCAATGTATTTTCTACTCAGTCAGCTCTCCCTCATGGACTTGAATTACATCTCCACCATTGTCCCCAAAATGGCCTACAATTTTCTGTTTGGAAACAAATCTATCTCCTTCATTGGATGTGGAGTTCAAAGCTTCTTCTTCTTGACTCTAGCAGGTGCAGAAGGATTGCTCTTGGCCTCTATGGCTTATGATCGTTATGTGGCCATTTGCTTTCCTCTTCACTATTCTATCAGAATCAGTAGAAGAGTGTGTGTGTTGATGGTAATAGGATCTTGGATAATTGGCTCTGTCAATTCCTGTGCCCACACCACATATGCTCTCCATATTCCTTATTGTCGATCCAGAGCAATCAATCATTTCTTCTGTGATGTCCCAGCTATGTTGACTCTGGCCTGCATGGACACTTGGTTCTATGAATACACAGTGTTTGTGAGCACCTCCCTTTTTCTTTTGTTGCCTTTCATTGCTATTGCATGTTCCTATGGTCGTGTTCTTCTTGCTGTCTATTGCATGAACTCAGCAGAAGGGAAGAAGAAAGCCTATTCAACCTGCAGCACCCACCTCACCGTGGTGACTTTCTACTATGCTCCCTTTGTTTATACTTATCTGCGCCCAAGATTTCTTCGTACTCCAACAGAAGACAAGGCTCTGGCTGTGTTCTACACTATTCTGACCCCAATGCTCAATCCTCTTATCTATAGTCTGAGAAACAAGGAAGTGATGGGGGCCTTGAGAAGAGTAATTGAGAAAATCTGTTCTGTGAAAATGTAGACAATTTTTTTTGCATGAGTAATAGCAGTTGTATATAAACTCTTTCATCAGTCATAAAAATATTGTTTTATCATTAAGCACCAGTAATAAAATTAATAGAAAAAAACTCACTCATGTTTCAACAAAATTACCTTATATATATTTTGCATATATATATTTATAACATTTTAAAATTCATTCTTTTTTACAGTATTTTCTACATCAATTTCAAATGGCTTTAACTGTTGCTCATATATTGTCAACAAAAATTGTTCTTTGTCACTTAATAATTACAACTGAAACTGTCTTAAGTGAAGTTATCATTCGGCATAATAGTTTTAATCTTTTATACCTATTTTCAAATATTCTAAAAGATGTGTTCTTAATGTCTAGATCAATTTATGTCAGGAGACTTGTTTTTTTGTTTGTTTGTTTGTTTTGTCTTTTTTTTTTTTTGCCATTTCTTGGGCTGCTGCCACGGCATATGGAGGTTCCCAGGCTAGGGGTCCAATCAGAGCTGTAGCCACCAGCCTACACCAGAGCCACAGCAATGCAGATCCAAGCCATGTCTGCGATCCACAACACAGCTCACAGCAATGCCGGATCCTTAACCCACTGAGCAAGGCCAAGGATCGAACCTGCAACCTCATGGTTCCTAGTCAGATTCGGTAACCACTGTGCCACAATGGGAACTCTGAGACTTGTTTTTATCATAGTAAACTTATAATTACCAGTATAATTTAGTATTTTCTTTAAGATAAGGAAATGCTATTTCAGAGATTTAACTGAGACTTCATAGTCCTTATACCACTCTGCATGGAAAATGACAAACTTAGTTTTCTTTTACTGTGGTGTGTTTAGGGAATTGTTTTTTTTTTTTTTTTGGTCTTGTTTTGCTATTTCTTGGGCCGCTCCTGCGGCATATGGAGGTTCCCAGGCTAGGGGTCAAATTGGAGCTGCAGCCACCAGCCTATGCCAGAGCCACAGCAACGCTGGATCCGAGCCGCGTCTGCAACCTACACCACAGCTCACGGCAACGCCAGATCGTTAACCCACTGAGCAAGGGCAGGGACCGAACCCGCAACCTCATGGTTCCCAGTCGGATTCGTTAACCACTGCGCCACGATGGGAACTCCAGGGAATTGTTTTAATATCAGCTACACCAGTGCATCAACATCAAGGACCTGGAAATGTCAACACAGATGAAGGAAATTATGAGGTTAATAATATAACACATGAGTCAATGTTTAATCAATTACTGGAAATTAGAAATACCCCCAACATTCTTACAATCATCCTGAACACACAGCAGATATCGTTTTACCTCTTAAGTCACCACTAAAATCTTATAATACATAATGTTTCTAAGATGAGATTGTATTCCCTACTCACTACATGTTTTACGATAATGAAAGTCTCTGAGGAAAGTTAATTTTACGAAGCAACTTTAGCTATTCATGTTATGGTTTAGTCACTTTTCTGAACAGGTCTGAACACATTATCCGTTAAGTCATCAGCTCAAGTGATGATAGAAGTGTTATCACTGTTCATCAGTGATCAGTGCTGAAATATCCGTTACCTTTTAGTTGTGGCATGGAGAAGAAGGATCATATTCCACATAATTTGCAGAGCAGAGCATGAATGAAAATATAATGCCTCGTCTTCAGAAATCAGAAATATGTGCCATTATTGGTGCTCAAATAATTGAATTTTTTCCAAAATTAATTTATTGGTTATAAAATGCAATAAATATTACAAACAATATTTTGTTTTATAGGTTTATATACACCTAATTGTTATATTTTATTGTGTGATAGTTTTATTGAATATAAGATTTCGGGACCTCATTTTTCTCCAAATTTATTTTTATTAAAATTTATACTTTAAAACCTTCATTCTCTCTAAATGCAGCCACTGGCAATAAAAGCTAGGTTGAAATTAATATTAGATGATTTTATTTATTTTTTTAACTTTGAAAGAACTTTTCTGCTTAAGTTACTAGAGTAATTAAAGGTGTTTATAAGTTGTCAAAACATTAGGCAGATTTGAATTTCTGTAAATCTGAATTTCATTTTAAATATAAATTTAATTAATAGCTTGTTATTGAGTGCTTTGAAATTTTTGGTAATTTGTCAACATTTTAAAAACCAGAAGTGGTTTTACATTTCAAATGCATTTCACTGATCTTATCACTGTTTTTATATTATAAGATAAATTAAGATTAAAACATTCTGTTAATTTTTTTCTGAAACTTTATATGAAAATAATATTATTTTCTATCACTCATAATGACCCCCAATCTGTTCACTGGTCCCAAAGTAGACACCCCATTGGGATCCAGTGGTGTTCTGAATTCTAAAGTGTGAGTGGAAAGGGGGTGGCAGGCCAATTGCTCTATTTGCATGCTAACTAGGCCAAAATGTACAGGTACCCTTGATGGACCACAACCACGTGATAATACTGCCACCTACTTTAACTTCTCTGCTTACATGCATACACTGAGAAAAAATTATTTAGAATTTCAAGGAGGCAAAAAAAGTTTATTTAACCTAGCAAGGATCCTATCTGAGTGTAAAAGCCTATGTAAGCATATTTGCTACATGTCCTGAGAAAGGTAGAACAAAAGAAACAAAGGGAATTTCATTATGCAAAACAAGGAAAATGATGGCAATTTCTACTGATTTGGTCAGGTTTATCATTGGTAACCTAAGGAAATGTGGAAATGAGGATGTGTGCCTACTCCAGACTCCTTATCCATTTCAGGTAGTGAAAAATAGAATCGTAAGACATTAATGTATTATTATATTTGACTCACCATATTTTATTAGTTTACTCACCTGATTTTAACAAGAAATTGTAATTTTATTTCTCCTTTTTTAAAAGTAACTTGCCTTAAAACTAGGATTTTGTGTTATATTTGATTATTTCCCTGTGTTGTTTTCATCAGGTATTGGACTACTTAAAAAAACGAGCCTTCTCTTAAAAGAACGAAGTTTTTTTTTGGTTTTTTTGTTTGTTTGTTTTTGGTCTTTTTTTTTAGGGCCACACCCACAGCATATAGAGTTTCCTAGGCTAAGGGTCTAATCAGAGCAATAGCTGCCTACCTATGCCACAGCCACAGCAATGCCAAATCTGAGCTGCATCTGCAACCTATACCACTGCTCACTGTGACACCAAATTCTTAACACACTGAGCAAGGCCAGGGATTGAACCTACAACATCATAGTTCCTAGTCAGATATGTTTCTGCTGCATCACAATGGGAACTCCCCTGAAATTTTTTTTTTAATATTTAATAGCTTGTATTTGCCTGCAAAATTTGTCATTATGGTCAAATGGATAGTTAAGTATTTTTCACAGTGACCTGTAGTTTTATTTGACCAAGTTTCATAAAATCTTTTTTTAACATTACATTTATTTTTTATTTTTAATGATTTTTGTTTTTCTATTATAACTGATTTACAGTGTTCTGTCAATTTTCTACTGTATATCAACATGACCCAGTCACACACATATATATATATACACCTTCTTTTTCTCACATTATCTTCCATCATGCTTCATCATAAGGGACTAGATATAGTTGCCAGTGCTCTACAGAAGGATCTCCTTACTTATTCATTCCAAAGGCAATAGTTTGCCTCTATTAACCCCAGATAATCAGTCTATCCCACTCCCTCCCCCACAACTAGAAGTCTGTTCTTCAAGTCCATGAATTTCTGTTCTGCGGAAAGATATGTTAGGATGGGAATGCAGTAGGAGATTTTAACACCCACTCACATCAATGGACAGATCCTCTAGACAGAAAATCAGTAAGACAACAGAGATCCTAAATGACACAATAGAAAAGGTAGACTTAATTGACATTTTCAGGACATTACATACAAAAAAAAAAAAAAAACAGAATACACAGTCTTCTCAAGTGCACATGGAAACTTCTCAAGGATTGATCACATACTATGGCACAAAACAAACCTCAACAAATTTAAGAGTATAGAAATTATTTGAAGTATCTTCTCTGACCACATGGCATGAAAATAGAAATCAACCCCAGGAAAAGAAATGAGAAAAAACTAACTATAGGAGAATAAACAACATGCTACTAAAAAGCAATGAGTCAATGAGGAAATCAAAAGGGAAATTAAAAAATACCTGGAAACAAGTGATAATAAAGATACAACCATTCAAAATCTATGGGATGCCACAAAAGCAGGGCTTAGAGTGAAATTCATAGCAATACAGGCCTTCCTCAAAAAAGAAGAAAAATCTCAAATTGACAACTTAACCCACCACCTAAATGAATTAAAAAAAGAAGGACAAACAAAACCTAAAGTCACCAGAAGGAAGGAAATCAAAAAAGATCAGAGAGGAAATCAATAAAATAGAGATTCAAAAAACAATGGAAAAAAAATCAATGAAACCAAGAGCTGATTCTTTGAAAAGGTAAACAGAATTGGCAAACCTCTGGCCAGACTCACCAAGAAGAGGAGAGAAAAAACCCAAATAAACAAAATAGGAAATGAAAAAGGAGAAATATCAATGAATACTGCAGAGAAAAGGAAAAAAACCATAAGACAATGAAAAATTATATGCCAAGAATTTGACAACCCGGAAGAAATGGACAACTTTCTAGAGACACAGAGCCTGCCAAAACTGAACCAAGAAGAAATAGATCAATTGAACAGACATATCACTAGAAGTGAAATTTAATATATAATAAAAACGCTCCCTACAAACAAAAGTCCAGGACCAGATGGCTTCACAGGTGAATTCTACCAAACATACAAAGAGGAAATTATACCCATCCTACTTAAACTTTTCCCAAAGTTTGAAGAAGAAGGAACACTCCCAAAGACATTCTATGAAGCCACTATCACCCTAATACCAAAACCAAATATACTACCAAAAAATAAAGTTATAGGCCAATATCTTTGATGAATACAGCTGCAAAAATTCTCAACAAAATGTTATCCTACTGAATCCAACAACATATAAAAAAGATCATATACCACAACCAAGTGGAATTCATCCCAGGTTCACAAAGATGGTTAAACATATGCAAATCAATCAACATCCTCAACACATGATATCTCAATAGATGCTAAATACTTTTTGACAAACTTCCCCAAACCAATACAAGTTTTTTCTTTTAGTTCAAATTAAATTTATGATTTTATACAAGGATGCTAAAGTATCTCAAATGTTTTTTTCTCATCTTTTAAAAATAGAGATATTAAACTATTTGGGGTAATTGGATGTGTTTAGTTTCATGTAAAGAATTATCAAATAGGAATTAATACTAAACACTTTTATGATGAGTTCATATAGATATATTGTATGTGTTGCAGAAATTATATGAAATTTTAAAAATTTGAATTGTTGGTATAATGTTATCAGACTTCTATTTAAGTGTAATTTCTGTAAAATACTATAGAAAATACAGGTGTACAACATAGTGAGTCACAACTTTTAAATGTTATACTCAAAATGTAATTATTACAAAATATTGCCTACATTCTCCTTATTGCACGGTATATAGTCTATTCCTAACAGTTTGTACCTCTTACTCCCCTAATCTTTTATTACCCTCACCTTCCCTCTCCTCATTGATAACCACTACTTTGCTCTCTATATCTATGTCTGCTTCTCTTTTTGTTATATTCACTAGCTTGTTATAATTTTTTAGATTCTATATATAAATAATATAATATTTTTCTTTTTCTGCCTGAATCATTTTGTCTTGCATTATGCCTCACATGTTTTTCCATATTGCTGCAAATTGTAAAATTTCATTTTTTATGGCTAGGAATTGTTATATTTGTAGCTGAGTAGTGAATATCACATATTCTTTAACCATTTTTCTCTTGATGGATATTTAAGTAACTTTAATATTTTGCCAGTTGTGAACATTATTTCTATGAACATCGGAGGGCATGTATCTTTTCAAGTTAGCGTTTTTGTTTGTTTGCTTGTTTTTCCTGAGATACACCCAGGAACTGAATTGTTGGTCATATGGTAGCTCTATATTTAGTTTATTGAGAAAGCTTCATACCATTATAGACAGTGGATGAATTAATTTACATGCCCCCCCCAATTTACCTTTTATCTGTATCCTTACCAACATTTGTTTTTGTGTCCGTCTTGGTAAGCCTTCTAACGGTTGTAAGGTGGCGTGTTATAGTGGTTCAGTTTGCATTTTCCTGATGATTAACTTTTATATATTTTGGATATTAACCACTTTTCAGTCATATAATTGCAAATATTTTCTGCCATTCAACATGTTGTCTTTTCATTTTGTCCATGTTTGCTATTTCTGAGCAAGAGCTTTTAAGTTTAATTAGATCTCATTTGTTTATTTTTGATTTTATTTCCTTTAATCTAGGACATCAGTAAGAAAATTTGCTGCAATTTGTGTCAGAGTGTTATACCTATATTTTCCTCTAGGAGTTTTATAGTATCTGTTTTGACATTTAGGTTTTTAATCCATTTTTAGTTTGTTTTTGTATATGGTATTAGAGAGTGTTCTAATTTCATTACTTTTCCTGTAGCTGTTCAGTTTTCCCCACACACTATTGAAGAGACTACCTTTACTCCATTGTATATTCTTGCCTGTTTTGTAGTAGATTAACTGACCACAAGCATATGGGTTTTTTCCTAGGCTCTCTAATCTCTTCCATTGATCTGCTTGTCAATTTTTGTGTCAGTATCTTCCTGTTTCAGTTACTGTAGTTCTGTAATGTAATATGAAGCCAAGGAGCATGAGTCCTTTAGTTCTGTTCTTCTTTCTCAGGATTGTTTTTGTTATTTGGGGTCTTTAGTGGCACCATACAAATTAAAGAAAATTTTGTTCTAGTTTTGTTAAAAAATGCCATTGGCATTTTAATAGGTGCTGCATTGAATCTGTAGATTGACTTGGGTATAATAGGCATTTTTACAATAAATGTCCTTCCAATCCAAGAACACTATATATCTTTCCATCTCTTTGTATCATTTTCAATTTCTTTCATCAGCATCTTATAGTTTTCATAGTACAGGTCACTTGCTCCCTTAGGTATGTTCTTTCCTAGGTATTTTATTCTATTTCATGCCATGGTAAAGGGAATGGTTCTCTCAATTTCTCTTCCTAATATTTCATTGCCAGGGCATAGAAATGCAACAGATTTCTATATGTTAATTTTATTTCCCAAAACTTTACCAAATATATTGATGTGTTCTGCTAGATTTCTGGTAGTGACTTTAGGATTTTCTAAGTATAGATCAGGTAATCTGCAAACAGCAACTATTTTATTTCTTCCTTTCCAATTGGATTATATTTATTTCCTTTCCTTTTCTGATTGCCTCAGTTAGCATTTCCAAAACTACGTTGAATAGAAATAGAGAGAGTGGACATCCTTGTCTTGTTTTTGATCTTAGAGGAAATGCTTTTCACATTTTACTCTTGAGTATAATGTCAGCTGTGAGTTTGTCATATATGGTCTGTGTTGAGGTAAGTTCCCTCTATGTCCATCCTCTGCAAAGTATTTTTTATCATACGTGGATGTTGAATTTTATGGAAAAGTTTATCTGCCTCTACTAAAATGATCATATGGTGGTTATTCTCCAGTTTGTTCATATGGAATATCATATTATTTGTGGATATTGAAAAATCCCTTTTGATCATGGTGTATGACGATCCTTTTAATGTATTATTGGATTTGGTTTGCAAATTTTTTCTTGAAGATTTTGCATTAGTTTTCAACAATGGTATTGGCCTGTATTTTTCTTTCTTTGCTATTTTTCTCTAGTTTGAGTATTAAGGTGATTCCAGCCTCATAGAATGAATTTGGAAGTAGTCTTTCTCAGTATTTTTTTGGAATATTTTCAGAAGGATAGATGTTAACACTAATATAATCATTTTCTTTTTTCTTTCTTTCTTTCTTTTTTTTTTTTTTTGTCTTTTTGCCATTTTCTTGGGCTGCTCCTGTGGCATATGAAGTTTCCCAGGCTAGGGATCAAATCGGAGCTGTAGCCACCAGCCTATGCCAGAGACATAGCAACACGGGATCTGAGCTGTGTCTGCAACCTACACCACAGCTCACGGCAATGCTGGATCCCTAACCCACTGAGCAAGGCCAGGGATCAAACCCTCAACCTCATGGTTCCTAGTCGGATTCATTAACCACTGAGCCATGACTGGAATTCCTAATCATTTTCTTTTCTTTCTTTCCTTTTTTTTTTTTTTTTTTTTTGCTTTTTAGGGCCACACTTGTGGCATATTGAAGTTCCCAGGCTGGGGGTCAAATCAGAGCTGTAGCTGCTGGCCTACACCACAGACACAGCAATGTGGGATCCAAGCCACATCTGCAACTGACACCACAGCTCACGGCAATGCCAGATCCTTAACCCACTGAGTGAGGCCAGGGGTCATACCTGCAACCTCATGGCTACTAGTCAGATTCATTTCTGCTGGGCCACAATGGGAATTCCATTTTCAATTTTTTGATAAGTAAAAGATGTCTTATATTTAGTGGAATTTTCCATCTGAATAGAAACAGTCAAAAATATACAATATATAATATAAATATAACTCCCACATATGTGACATTTTAGGAATTTTTATTTCTATGTTTTCATTAAACTAATCGTATTCTGTTTAATTGACTAATCTTTGGATGAACATAATCAAAAATGGGAAATAAAAAATCATATGGAAATACATCATTATTCTGAACTTACTGAACAACAATATATGACATATATGATCCCCAAAGTTTAGAGATACAATAATATTGGAAGAAACTCAAAAATAATTTGTTTCTTTCCATACAGAATTGACCCTTAATTCAGCTGTGACAATATCTGTAGGAATTATCAGAACTCCTTTCCTATTTTTGGCGTAAGGCCATGCAGGGCTATTAGTGACTTAACCTACATTGGCTAAATCTCAGTGGACATTCCCATGTGAATATTAAAAAGAAAGAAAGCATACATTAAAATAAAACTCTAGTTAAAGAAGTGCTAGAACCATTGTTGCTCTTGAGTTTCCACGGAGGTACTGAAAATATCAATTTTAGAGATAAAATATTTAACATACACACTAAATTAGAAAATTTTTTTTTGTCTTTTTGCCTTTTCTAGGGCCACACCTGCAGCATATGGAGGTTCCCAGGCTAGAGGTCTAATCAGAGCTGTAGCTGCCAGCCTACGCCAGAGCCACGGCAATGGTTCCTAGTCAGATTCATTAACCACTGAGCCATGATGGGAACTCCATAGATTAGAAAATTTTTAAAGAAATTTACCCAGAAATGACTGTTTGTTTGATGGCCATTTGATCGTTGTCAGCTAATCAATCTAATGCATGTGCGAAAGGGCAACTGTGAAAAAAGTACTTATCTGAATTGTATATTTTTACACTCCAAAAGAGAGTGCTTAAGAGAAATTCATTCAGAATTAAGTACTTCCTTTTATAATAAGTAATGAATACATCCAGTCATCTCATAAATATGAAAACTCCAAAAAGAAAATTTTATTTGACTTAAGTGGTTTTAAATAAGATTATAAATAGTTTATACCAAAACATTTAGCTTTAAATAAATACATGGGCTGCTCAAACATTTATTATATTTTTTAAGTCACAAACTCTTAAACCTAAGACATGTTATTACTGAATAGTTTTATTTGATCTGATTGTGAATGTAGCATTGTGAAGTGGAACTAAACAATACAATTGCTAAAAAGGCAACAATTGATACTGTCTATGAACTACTGTTCTGGATTTAGGGTGAATGGGCCTACACTCAACTATACCATATTCTGAAATATAATGGAATATAATTATAACATTCTGTGATTAAAGCATAAAATTAAAACTTATATACATTACAATGATACTTCAATAATGAGAATTTATTTGGCCCTAATTGAACAACATCATTTATAGAAAAAAATGGATTTGAAGTATAAAAAATCTTCATGAAGTAAGAGAGAGTTTATTGTATCTAAATCCTGTGATGTATCCTCAGGAAGTAGGAAAGACTGCAGCAAGCATAGAATATTTTGCAACAGCATAAGCAACATAAATTATATGTAGATAATGAATATTTTCATGCAAGCACACTGTGTAATCAAGTAGGTGCTGATTCTGTTTTATTGATGTTTTGGCATTGGTGCTTACTATTTTGATTTAAAACATTCAGGACCTAAGGTAAGCAATTAAAGAAATAAGTGATGTATGTAAGAGTTGGGTAAGAAACAAAATACTGTAAATGTAGTTTGAGGTCCAGAGAGTGGCTGAAATTTTACTATCCTGTTCAGCAGAAAATCTAGAGTAAGAAATAAACAAGAGAAAGTGGTTTTGGAACTGAGTCATAAATTTGCTTTCTGAATTGAAAGTAAGATGAGGGTCTTGAAAAAGCTTTGGAGGTATTCAAGTGATACTTGAAGAATAAACCTAAAACCTAATGATACCAATCCTCAATATAATACTGAGAGTGAAAAAGAATGTTTCTTATGGAAATTTATTAGAATTTTTTTTCTGAATGAAGGGAACCCATTGTAATCTTTTTTTTTTTTCCTCTTCTTAAGGCTGCATCTGTGGTATAAGAAATTTACCAGGCTACGGGTCAAATTGTGTGCCTGTGCCACAACCACAGCAACATGGGACACATCTGCAACCCTACACCACAGTTCACAGCAACCCTACACCACAGTTCACAGCAACCCCAGATCCTTAACCTACTGAGTGGGGCCATGGATCAAACTCACATCCCATGGACAATAGTCTTGTTCCTTTCTGCTGAGGCACAAAGGATATTCCCCTTCATAATCTTAATGCTGGTTCCTATTCTTTTATCCTACATTAATCCAGTATTTGTAATAAAAATCTAGGAAGGAGTTGTTTAGATTTTATATGAAAATATAAAATGGAATAGATAGTGAGGTTAAAAAATGGCTGATTACCTGTCAATGTATGTATACATACATATTATATACATATTATATATAATGTAATTTAAAGGATATACATATACATATATACATACATATATAAATTGAAGAACTTATAGTAATAATACAAGTAACTAGCCATATTAGTTATAGCTAATTTGTTTGTAAATAGAAACATCATGAAATGGAAGTTTCTTATGCTTTTAACTTTTTCACTTTATTTTTTACTTCCTATGTACATTAAAAAATATGCAGTAAAGGATAATAATATCTCAATAAACAACCTTGTAGAGGTTTATGAGAATCATATGGGTTTAGCAAACACAAATAATTAGAAAGTCTATCCCCATTCAGTTGTGGTGGATGATAAGTTAGGTGAGTGTAAATGATGGTGATGACAATGATATTGATAAAGGTGCTAAAATTTATGGCTACTCTTCAATGATATTTCATACCCAGGCATGTACTCTTTGACCCAATGGATAGCTTTTTATAGCCCATTTTATATATATATATATCCACACCACATAAAATATATATAAATTACTTAAGCTTACATTTCTTGTAAGTAATTGAGCTAGAATTACATGTAGTTTTAAATTCTCTCTGGTATACTTGTATAATGAATGAAGTAGGAGAAACACATTCTCATTGAAAAGTAAATTATGAAAGTCATATTTTTATAATCAGTTTCTGTCTTTGAAAATCTGTCTACCTAATTACCTAGTTATGAAAGCTAATTCACCGACGTAAAATTTCATGGAATTATATGAATGAGACACACACAAACATATACACAAAGAAATATTGACAGTGTATTCTAAATCTCCTTATACTATAAAAAATATAGAGTTCTTAGACTCTACCGCTTCCAAAATTGAAAATACACATGGCTTGATTATGAAATTCTATCAGTAAAATTTCCTAAGCAGTAAAATAATATAAGCTATTATGCCATCTTTGTCCTTCTTTAGTAAAATCTAAAACACTTGAGGGAATGTAGAATCTCACATAGGATGCCTTGTCAGGATATTTTGAGATCTATGTTTGTCTGGACTCTGCAAGACAGTCATCTAGCTATCCTGAATTTGATTGTGAAAGATTTTTTACAATTCTGTTAATTCTATGTAACTTATGGCAATGCAAAAAATAATAATTCTTCCATGATTTCTGCCTGTGCTATTATTCACTATACGTCTTGATTAACTTACTTTATATCTCTGTGATTCAGGTTTATCTTTTTAGTAATTAAATCATAGTTTTGAAAACTATGTTCTTGAAATATGTGAATAAGTATTCTTTTACAGTATATTCAACTCTAAATATAAACACAGTAATAATGACTACAATGAAATTGATAAATAACTTCGAGATGATAATATGTAATACATTTTGAATGTGCATAGCATATGAAAGGTTTTATTCATAATATAGAGTATGTATATCTACAAACTTTATAGGACAGCAGATCTTATTGCTGTCCCTTCACAAGGGAATTCTCCTAGGTTGGGTCAATTTTATATTGGGAGCTAAATATAAACTGGATTTCATTTAGAGGCTTTGATAATGGAGACTCTATATATGTGCAAGCCGTAATGTATGCGCTTGTTGCAAAGCCAAAAGAAATACATTAAAGCTAGCATATAGGAGTAAAAAGAACATCTCAAAATGACTAAATTGTAAACACTGAATTAACTTTATGTTTTAAGAAACTTTTTACATAAAATCATGTTTATTAAGTTTTATTGGAATACATAGTTGATTTACAATGGTGTACTAGTTTCAGGTATATAGCCAAGTAAAGCAGTTATCCATACATATATATCCATTCTTTTCCAGATTCTTTTCCATTTAGGTTATCACATAATATTGGATAGAGTTCCCTGTGCTATACAGTAAGTCCTTTTTATCTATTTTATATATAGTAGTGTATATATTTTAAATAAAAATTCCTAATTTATCCCTTCTCCTGGATTTCCCCTTTGGTAACCATGTTTCATTTTGAGATTTGTGAGTCTGTTACTAAATAAGTCATTTGTATAATTTTTTATTAGATTATATTATATGTGGAATGATATATATGATCTTTATCTGTTTGACTTCACTTAGTATGATAAACTCTAGGTCCATCTATGTTGCTGCAAATGGCATTATTTCATTCTCAAAATTTCTATATTGTAAGCACTGAATTAACTTTATGTTTTAAGAAATTTTTCACATACATTCTTGATCTCTTGCAACCTACACTGAATTTTTATTTAAATGACTTTAAATATAATTTCCTTTTCTTAATTTTCATTTCTTTTTCTGTGCTGGTGAATTAAAAATGGCCTGTATTATTTCAAATGCATTACTTTAAAATATTTAATATTTTAGGGATAAGATAGGGTAGATAACAATGCATTTGAGTCATATAGATGATAGATGGTAGATGGATAGATGAATAGATGATAGATAGATAAGTAGATAGATTGATAAAGAGATAGAAACTGAGAATTCAGCAATCCAATGATATTTTTACTATTTTTATCATGTTTGATCTACAATATTCTGTCAGTGGCTGCTGTACAGCAAAGCGACCCAGATATAAATATATATAGATTATTTTTCTCACATAATCCTCCATCGTGTTCAATCACAAGTGATCGGATATAGTTTCTGTGCTGTACAGCAGGACTTCATTGCTTATCCACTCTAAATGCAATAACCCCAAACTCCCAGTCCATCTCACACCTTCCCCCTGCCACTTGGCAACCACAAGTCTGCTCAATGTCCATGAATTTCTTTTCTGTAGATAGAGTCCTTTGTGCCATATATTAAATTCCACATACATGATATCATATGGTACTTGTCTTCTCTTTCTGACTTACTTCACTTGGTGTGATAATCTCTAGTTCCATTCAGACTGCTCCAAAAGTCATTATTTTGTTCAATTTTAAGGGTGAGTAGTATCGCATTGTGTATATGTACCACATCTTCCTAATCCATTCATCTGTCAATGGACATTTGGCTGTGCCAGCTGCAGGGTGTGTGCACTCCAGGGGAGTGAGAACAACAAAACAATGGGTGGCACTCCATTGCAGTGCCCTCTTCTGTGCCAACACTTGAGGTGACGGGGTACTGCAGGTGGTGCCTGTTCACAGAACCCTAGTGGTGGCAGGCCATGCCCATCTCTGGAGTGTGAGATGGCCGAGGCCATTTTCCCCCACCACCAGTAGCCCACATAAGATGTGCCCCACCCAAGAGCCTGCATGTGTACAGAAAAAGACATTCCTATGGACACACCCCTCATTCTATTGCCCTCCCCAACAATGGTGCCTAGCTTCTCCTGCAGGCCAAGACCTCCTCCTGAGTTTTTTCAGCAGTGGTACTCTACTTCCCAGCCCATGGCACACTGCTCCCTAGCCCCTCAGGCTGTCTCCACACATACAGCCCTAGTACTCTCCCTGGAACTGACTTCTGGAGCCTGAGACTGTGCCCAGCCCCTACCTGAGCATTTCAGGCTGTGGTATCTGAAGTTGGTGGTACTGATGATTTGTGCAACTCTCTCTGTGATTTGCTCTCTTCAGTCCAGCTCCTGTGCTTTTCTCTAAGGCTTTGAGGCTCCTCCATCTCTGCTGATATCCTTATCAATTTGGTGGATTTCCAGGGTGTGGGTTCCTTTCCTCTTTCACAGCTCCCTCTCAGGAGTGCTGGTCCTGTCCTGTCCTGATTCCTTTGTTTTTTTTCCCTTCTCTTTCTCTCTCTTTTTTCCTTTTTTTTTCCTACCTAGTTATGTGGAGCGTTTCTTGCATTTTTGGGAGGTTTAAGATCTTCTGCCAGTGATCAGTAGATGTTCTGTGTGAATTGTTCTACATGCAGGTTTTCTTTTTCTTTTTTTTTTTTGGATCTATTTGTTGGAGAAAGTGAATGCCACATCCTACTCCTCTACCATCTTAATCCCCCCAATGATATATTTTAAAGTAAAGTAACTTCAGAACTCTGAGTGTCAATGTAAATATCAAAGCATTAACTCTGATATCAAGCTCAAGAGATAGCAGTCAAGATCAAATGTGATTTAATCCTTATACATACCCTGAATCATCCTAGGTGATTCATCTATGGGTATGGCCAAATAAAGCTTACACCTTCATTTTTGTCTTCCATGTAGATCAGGGTCTGAATTAAAGATTTGTTTTTTTTTTCCTGAACAAAAAACAAAATCAGATTTTTATGCCTATTTTTTCCTCATCTATATGTGTGATTAAAGTTGATCCATAAATTATGATGTTTTGAAAGCAATTTAAATAATCAAATGATTGAAAATATTTTGTAGCTTAAAATACATTATTTATTGTTCCTCCAGTAGATAAAAAGAAAATAAAAGAGAAAACCCATAAGCTATTTGATTTATTTTTACTGAGGAAAAAATATCATCATTTTTGACCTTGAAGTGCTCAAGGCTGATATTCAACTGTTGAAATTGCCTTCCTGTCAGGTGTAGGGTTTTTTTGGTAATACTGTATGACTATATACCAGATCAGTGCAACAAGAATAACCAAAAAAAAAAAAGTTCTACATAGACTAAAATATGATATATACAATAAAATATTAGGTATAATGTGCCATTCATTGTTTCCACTGATGTTATTTTTTTCACATTTAGAATGTGATAATATTAACTACATCATGAGAATTTTTTCATAGGTAGTCCTATATAAAAACACATGCAGTAGGAATAATCATACTTTGATTGGTAATTTCAAATATTATTTTTTTACTTGTAAATATTTAAATTACCAACATAAGTTTTGTATGATGGCACAGTTTAATATGCTGTATCACATTGAATCCAAATGACAGTTTTAAAAAAATAATTCCTCTACTCTTTTTTCTTTGCAAGTTTGCTTAAGCCACATTTTATTGGAAGATTAATTCCTTTGTGCATGTTCAGATTCCTGCGATATGTTTTATACAATATATTTGGCATTACAAATATGAAATAATTTGTTATATTTAAGTTATATTTTTGACTTCTCTATTGTAGTAAATATACCTAGTATAAAATTTACCATGTCACCCATTTTTAAGTGTACATGCCAATGTTGTTACTTTATCATTAATGTGCAATGATTCTCCACATTACTGAAGAACATTTTTGTCTTACCCAAATGAAACAATGTATCCATTGAACACTAACTTCCACTTCCCAGTCCCTAATTATCCTAATAATTAGTGATTTAGAGCATCTTTTCCTGTGCTTATTAGCCATTTGTATAGTGTCTTTGTTTATTATTGTTATTATTAAATTGTGGTTGATTTACAATGTTTCTTCAGTTTCCCTTGTACAGCAGTTACCCAATCAAACACAATTCCCCGTGCTGTACAGTAGGAGCCGCTTTCCCATCCATTCCAAATGTTACAGTTTGTATCCACCAACCACAAACTCACCATTCATCCCATTCCATCCACATCTTCTTTCCATGTCTATGATCAATTCCTATTTTGTGCCATATTTTAGGTTCCACATATAAATGAAATCACATGATATTTGGTTTTCTCTTTCTTACTTCATTTAGTATGAAAATCTCTAGTTCTGTCCATATTGCTACAAGTGGCATTATTTTATTCTTTTTATGGCTGAATAGTATTCCATCATATATATGTACCTCATTTTCTTAATCCATTCATCTGTTGTTGATAGACATTTAGGTTATTTCCAGGTCTTGGTTATTGTGAATTGTGCTGTGATGAACATAGAGGTGCATGTATCTTTTTCAATGAATGTTTTGTCTGTGTATAAGCCCAAGAGTTGGATTGCTGGATCACATGGTTTATATTTAGTTTTTTGAGGTACCTCCATAGTGTTTTCCATAGTGGTTATACCAATTTACATTCCCACCAACAGTGAAGAAAGGTACCCTTTTCTCCACACCCTCTCTAGAATTTGTTATTGTTTACCTTTTATTGATGGTCATTCTGACTGTATGAGGTGGTACTTCATTGTAGTTTTGATTTGCATTTCTCTAATAATTAGTGATATTGACCATTTTTTCATGCACCTTTTGGCCATCCATATGTCTTCTTCAGAGAAATATCTGTTTAGGTCTTCTGCCCATTTTTCAATTTTTATTGTTGTTGTTGTTGTCATTGTTGGGCTATTGAGTGGTATAGTTATAGTTCAGTTATAGTTAGTCTTTTGAGTCACATAAGTTGATTTATGTATGGTGTAAGACGTTGGTCTTATTTCATCAATCAGACCATGTTATCCAGTTTATCCAGATTTAAATATATCCCCATTGAATGGCTTAGAGAGTATCATCAAAATCATTTGACCACATATATACATATATACATTCTTAGTCACATGCTGTCTTCCACCATGATCTTTCCCAAGAGATTGGACAGAGTTCTCTATGCTGTATAGTAGGACCCCATTGCTTATCCATTCTAAATGTAATTTTTTGCATCTCCCTGTCTGTTCTGCTCCCTACATCTCCAAACTCCCTGTCCATTCTGCTCCCTACATCCTCCCTCTAGGCAACTACAAGTCTATTCTTTATGTCCCTGAGTCTGTTTCTATTTTGAAGAGAGGTTCGTTTGTGCGACATGTATAGGGTGATCATTATGCTGTACAGCAGAAATTAACACAACACTGTGAATTAAATATACTCATAAAAATGAGTTTGAAATTCATTTTGCCATATGTGAAGGTATTTTTTTCTAGTATTACTATTTTGTGATGATTTATGTTAATCTTTATGCCAATACTACACCTATTTTTAGTATCATAGTTTTGTAGTACATTTTGAATCAGAAATATTGAATTCTCCAATTTTTTTTTATTTGTCTTTTTGCCTTTTATGGGGCCACTCCTATGGCATATGGAGGTTCCCAGGCTAGGGGTATAATCAGAGCTGTAGCTGCCAGCCTACACTAGAGCTACAGCAATGCAGGATCCAAGCTGTGTCTGTGACCTACACCACAGCTTGCAGCAATAGTGGATCCTTAACCCACTGATCAAGGCCACGGATTGAACCCGCAACCTCATGGTTCCTAGTTGGATTCGTTAATCACTGAGCCACAATGGGAACTTCCTCTCCAATTATTTTATAAGATGTTTGACTATTTTTAGTACTTAAAGATTCAAAAGAATTTTATGATATATTTTTGTATTTCTGCCTAATATTCTTTGATATTATGACAGACATTCCATCTGACGTTTGCTTATATAATGACATCTTAACAATATTCATTTTTCCAAGCCAGGAGCACAGAATGCTTTTCCATTTTTTGTCTTTTCAATTTCTTTCAGCAATGTTTTTTCATTTTCAGAGAAGTTATTTGCTGCCTTTTTGTCCACACCTGTGGCATATGGACATTCCCAGGCCAAAGATCAATACCACACCAAAGCTTCAACCTATGCCACAGCTGCTGCAATGCCAGGTCCTTAATCCATAGCACTGGGCAGGTATCCAAACCATGCTGCCAACAGCAAAGGCAGCACCAGATTCTTAACCTGCTGTGACACAGCAGGAGTTCCTATTTGCCTTATTTTTAAGTCTATTCTCAGAGATTGTGTACTTTTTCATTAAAAGGTAAATATAAATATTTTCATAAAGTCTTAGTATTATTTGTTATTCATTTATAGAAATACAATAGATTTCATATCCTGTAAATTTGTCAAATATAGTTATTAGTTCCTAAGAATTTTTGGTGATTTAATTTGTGAACTAAGATAATTTTACTTTTAGTACTATGTTAACAGAAGTGACCTATAGACTTCCTTGCCTTTCCCATCTCTTGTAGGAAAATCAGTCTTTAAGTATTGAATATGATGTTAGATGTGAGCTCACTTTTTAACTGTGACATCAGATTTATGGAACTTTAATACTGTATTCAATAAAGCAAGAACATGATCTCAGCAGCCCATAGGACAAAACATTGGTCTGATACTCCACTCTGTGATCCACAGGCAAATATTTTATATTATTTTAACACTTTTTTTGCCCTATATTCATATATTCTTCACAAATATCCTGACCTTCTCATGCTTAGTTAGTAAATATCAAGTAACATCTCTTGGCTCTTACTCTGGCCAAGGTGGATGGAGAACTTCCCCCTCCACACAAAATACCTCCACCCCTGTTTCTCTTTTTCCATCTTATCAACATAGTTACATTCCACTTTGGCTCTGTGATGGAATATTTATCCATTTTTTTGATTGCATTACTGAAAGAAAATTTATCCATCCTCTTGTATATATTGCCGCAAGAACAATTATCCATCCTTTTGTATACATTGATAAAATACAAAAAGATTAATTATTATAAAAGCTAATGATGTTTTAGTTAGTATTTCTAACTAAATAGTTCTTCATGTTATTGGTATTTTCACATCCAAGAAACTTTAAGACCATATATTTTTAGGCAATAGTGGGAATTTCCAGAAAACATTTCAATTAGACATTTAGATTTTAAAAAAATACCCATTTTAATATATTTCTCATTTATTTGTGTTCTTTTCATGTTTCTTAATACAGTGGCTCATGATATTCTGAAAATACTTTACTGTGATAATTGAATTCCATTGTTATTTTACTATGTGCATATATAGGAATAACCATAAGAATATATTGGGCCCCTTCTATTACTTCTCTATTCTCTTTTAACATGGCAATTTTATTATGTTATTGTCCCTTTTCTTTTTTATTTTTATTAACTTTATAATCTTTTTCACTTTGTTTTTGAAGCTCCCACTTAATCTTTTTTTTTTTTTTTTTTTTGGCAAGAGATTTTGTTACCTAGCCCTCTGTTTCACACATCTAATGATACTTATGCTATGGACTGATAATATCTCAAATTTCTTTGAAAATAAAAATACTATTTTTATTTTTAAGTGGTTATTTGTATTATTTGGGCCACACCCACAGCATGCAGAAATTTCTGGGCCAGGGATAGAATTTGCAGCACAGCTGTAATCAGAGCCACAGCAGTGACAATGTCATATCCTTAATCTGCTGAGCTATGAGGGAACTCAAAACCCTGTTTTTTAAAATGCAATCATATTCATATATTTTGAGCCATTTTACCTCATGGCATAGTTGCTTATCTTGTTTGTGTGAATATGTATTTGTGTTTCTGTCTGTGTATATGAGTACATATGTGCATCTTTCTCTTTCATATACCAGATTTTTTATTTTATTTTTACCTTTTTATGTAAAACACTTTTATTTCATTTACATATAATTGATTTCTAATGTTGTGATCATTTCTGATGTACAACAAATTGATTTAGAAATACATATGCAAATATGCATTCTTTTTCAGATATTTTCCCATACAGATTATACAGAATATTGGGTAGAGTTCCCAATATTTGTTGGTGTGTTGTTCCACACACCAACAAAGGCTCAAACTCCAAAATATACAAACTAACCATACAACTCAACAGAAAAGAAACAACAATGACAATAACAACATTCCAATACTACATTGTGCATATGCCCACTCCAAACTCCCAGTCCATCCCTCCTACCTCCACATGACCCCTCTGATAACCATGTTTGTTTTCAATGTCTATGAGTCTGTTTCTATAAATAAATTCATCTCTATCCTGTTTAAGATTCCACATATAAGTAATATCATATGATGTTTTTTTCCCTAAATTCATTTATTATGATAAACTCTAGGTCCGTTCATATTGCTTTTTTTTTTGTATATATGTACCATATAATTTTTATCCATTCCTTTATCAATGGAAATTTAAGCTGTTTCCATGTCTTGATATTGCAAATAATGCTGCAGTGAACATCAAGGTGCATGTATATTTTCATATTTTGGTTTTCTCTGGATAGATGCCCAGGAGTAGGATTGCTGGATCATATGGTTTGTTTACATTTTGTTTTATAAGGTACCTCTATGTTGTTTTCCATAATGATTATACAAATTTACATTACCATCAACAGTGAAGGAGGGTTCCCTTTTCTCCACATCCTCTTCAGGGTTTGTTATGTATAGATTTGATAACGATGGCTGTTCTAAGCAAAGTGAGGAGGTAACTTATTTTAGTTTTGATTTACATTTCTTTAGTAATTAGTGATGTTGAGAATTTTTTCCTGTGCCCGATGGACATCCAATTGTCTTCTTTAGAGAAATGTCTATTTCGGTTTTCTGCTCATTTCTCAATTGGGTGTTTTGTTGTTGTTGTTATTGTCATTGTTGTTTCTTTTCTGTTGAGTTGTATGGTTAGTTTGTATATTTTGGAGTTTGAGCCTTTGTTGGTGTGTGGCATCTTTGCAACTGTTTTGTCCCATTCTGTAGGTTTTCTTTATTGTTTGTTTGTATCCTTTGAGTACAAAAGCTTATAAATTTGGTTAGGTCCAATTGGTTTATTTTTGCTTTTATTTCTGTCACTTTGGGAGACTGACCCAAGAAAACATTTGTACAGTTGATGTCAGAAGATGTTTTGCTTATGTTCTCTTTTAGGAGTTTGCTGGTGTCTTATCTTACATTTAAGTCTTTAAGCCATTTTGAGTTTATTTTTGTACTTGGTGTGAAGTTGTGTTCTAATCTCCTCAATTTATAGGGAGGTGTCAAATTTTCCCAGCACCATTTACAGAAGAGACTGTCTTTTTCCCGTTTTATATTCTTGCCTCCTTTGTCGTAGATTAATTGACCATAGGTGTCTGGGTGTATTTCCGTGTTCTCTGTCCTGTTCCATAGGTTTTTGTGTCTCTTTTGGTGCCAGTACCTCACTGTCTTGATACTATAGCTTTGTAATATTTTCTGAAGTCTGGGAGAATTATGCCTCCTGCTTGTTTTTTTTTTTCCTCAAGATTGTTTTGGGAATTCTGGGTATTTTATGGTTCCATACAAATTTTGGATTGCTTGTTCTAGTTCTGTGAAAAATGTCATGGGTAATTTTATAGGGATTGCATTGAATCTGTAGATTCTTTTACATTGAGCTGTATTCATTATTTGTACAATTTGAAGATTAATCCCTTGTCAGTCACTTCATTTGCAAACATTTTCTCCTATTCTACAGATTATTTTTTAAAATTTCATTTTATTGTTTCCATTGCTGTGCAAAAATTCTAAGTTTAATTAGGTCCCATTAATGATTTTTTTTTATTTTTAAAACTCTAGGAGATGGATTCAAAAATGTATTGTTGCATTTTGTGTCAGAGAGTGTTCTGCCTATGTTTTCTTCTAAGAGTTTTATATTATCTGGTATTATACCTAGCTCTTTAATCTAATTTGTGTTTATTTTTGTATATGGTATTAGAGAATACCATATCCAAAACTATGCTGAATAAAAGATTTGAGGGTGGACATCCTTGTCTTATTTTTGATGCTAGAGGAAATTCTTTTAGCCTTTCACCACTGACAATGATATTAGCTGTAGGCTTGTCATATATGGCCTTACTCGTGTTCTGGTAGGTTCCCTTTATACTCTTTGTGAAGGTTTTTTTTTTTCTTTTTCAGAAATAGGTGTTAGAATTTTTCAAAAGCTTCCAGACTTGGGGTTCCCATCATGGCTAAGTGGAAATGAATCTGACTAGCATCTGAGAGGACACATGTGTTATCCCTAGCCTTGCTCAGTTGGTTAAGGATCTAGCCTTGCCATAAGCTGTGGTGTAGGTCACACATGTGGCTCAGATATGGCACTGCTGTGGCTGTGGTATAGCCCAGTGGCTACAGCTCCGATTCAATCCCTATCCTGGGAACATCCATATGCCATGGATGCAACCCTAAAAAATCCAAACAAAACCAAATGAAGTCTTCCATACTTCCTTAAAAGTCTGGTAATTTAGCTCTAGAATAACCTTTAAAACTGAAAAAAAAAACAAACAAACACCTATTTTGAAGAGTTTGTTCACTGACAATGTATCTGGAGAAGTCCTTTTCCCATCCACATGAAGAAAATTCCTCATGTTCCATTTTCTGGTTTTTGTTTAAGTGACCGATTTTTACCTCTGTTTAAATTTCTTCTTTCAAAATGTTGTAAACTATTTGTTTTCTTATTGTGCCTTATGTTCACCCATTGTCTTTTAATTTATAACATACCTTTTTTATCATTATCATAGCTAGGTTTGAAATGGAGAGATTTATATATATATATATGCTTATTTTTTAAAAATATTCTGTAATTGTGAAGAGTCAAATATCAAAAAAGTTGCAATTGATTAGTAGATAAATTGCTATGAAGCAAAATTTACTGTATAAGTATTAGAGATGCAAAAATACATAAAAATATGTTATTTGGCAGAACATGTACAGACTTATCAAATCTATAAGGAATGAGGTTTATGGATATTCAGGCAAAGGGTACATTTTAGGTACAACATTTGGAAACTCATTGAGGAGGCAGAAGAAAATGACTTTTTGTAAATGTTACTGGAATAAGAATTAAGTCTGTATTTCACAACAGATTAACCAAATAATGCTACCTGACCTCAAAGAAGTTCAATATGTCATACTTTTGAAAAGCAATTTCAAGAAAGGTAAATAAAATCTCAACATGAGCTGATAGACTGCTGGTGGTTCAAAGATAAGAACTGAGGTTTATTACAAAGCCACAGTAATCAAGACAGTATGGTACTGGTACCAAAACAGACATGCAGACCAATGGAACAGAATAGAGAACCCAGAAATAAACCCAGACACCTATGGTCAATTAATCATCAACAAGAGGCAAGAATATAAAACGGGAAAAAAAAGACAGTATTTTCAACAAGTGGTACTGGGGAAACTGGACTGCTAGCTTCATGTAAATCAATGAAACAAACATACCCTCAACCATGCACAGAAATAAACTCAAAATGGCTTAAAGACTTAAATGGAAGACAAGACACATTAAAACTCCTAGAAGAGAACAGAGGCAAAACATTCTCTGACATCAACCTTACCAATGTTTTCTCAGGTCAGTCTGCCAAAGCAACAGAAATAAAACCAAAAATAAACCAATGGGACCTAATCAAACTGACAAGTTTTGCACAGCAAAGGAAACCTTAAAAAAAAAATGAAAGACAACTTACAGAAAAGGAGAAAATAGTTTCAAATGATGCAACTGACAAGGGCTTAATCTCTAAAATATACAAACAATTGGTCCAACTCAAAAGCAAAAAAGCCAACAACCCGGTGGAAAACTGGGCCAATGACCTGAATAGACATTACTCCAAAGAAGATATAAGATGGCCAAAAAGTACATGAAAAAATGCTCACATCACTGATTATTAGAGAAATGCAAATCAAAACTACCATGAGGTACCACCTCACACCTGTCAGAATGGCCATCATTAATAAGTCCACAAATAACAAATGCTGGAGGGGGTGTGGAGAAAAGGGAACCCTTCCGCACTGTTGGTGGGAATGTAAGCTGGTACAACCACTATGGAGAACAGGTACCTTAGAAATCTAGACTTAGAACTACCATATGACAAAGCAATCTCACTCTTGGGCATATATCTGGACAAAACTCTCCCTAAAAAAAGACACATGCAACTGCATGTTCATTACAGCACTATTCACAATAGCCAAGACATGGAAAAAACCCAAATGTCCATCAACAGAGGATGGGATTAAGATGATGTGGTATATATACACAATGGAATACTACTCAGCCATAAAAAAGAACAAAAGAATGCCATTTGCAGCAACATGGATGGAACTAGAGACGCTCATACTGAGTGAAATAAGTCAGAAAGAGAAAGACAAATACCATATGATTATCACTTACGTATGAAATCTAACATAATGCACAAATGAATCTTTCCACAGAAAAGAAAATCATGGACATGGAGAACAGACTTGTGATTGCAAAGGAGGAGGGGGAGGGGAGAGGGAGTGGCATGGATTGGGAATTTGGTATTAATAGATGCAAACTCTTGCGTTTGGAATGGATAAGCCATGAGATCATTCTGTATAGCACTGGGAACTATATCTAGTCACATATGATGGAGCATGATAATGTAAGTAAAAAGAATGTATACATGTATGTGTGACTGGGTTAACTTGGTGTACAGCAGAAAATTGCAAGAACACTGTGAACCAGTTATAATGGAAAAAATAATCATTATAAAATTAAAAAATAATTGGGGTTTATATATAAAACTAAGTCATTTCCTAAGAGTCATAAACATTTATTCATAATACAATTCTAAAGTGAATGTATTTACATAAATTTCCTATGAATATATTTTGAATATGATATCTGATATATATTTTTCTTTTTAAGGTCACGCCTGAAGCATATGGAAGATCCTTGGCTAGGGATTAAATTGGAGCTGCAGCAGCTGCTGGCTTATGTCACAGCTACAGCAATTCTGGATCTGAGCCACATCTGTGTCCTAAGCCACAAGCTTGTAGCAATGCTATATCCTTAACCCACCGAGAAAGGCTGGGCATCAAACCCACCTCCTCGGGAGTACTAGCCAATTTCTTAACCCACTGGGCCACAACAGGAACTTCTGATATCTGATTTCCATGTTACCTGTGTTGTATAGTGCAGTTTAATTACTTATCCTTATGATGTCAATAGTTTTTTTTTTAATATTTAATAGAAAAAACTCTAGCCAAAAATGTTTGCATTTTAGAATATAAAACTCATGCTCAAAAATAAGGTTTATTTTTTATAATATAGATAAGTCTAGTTCTGCAAATTTTTTGAAGCAATATGATTAAAATAATAATTTTAAAATAGCTTTTTTTTTTTTTAGCTGATTGACTTACTCTTATGTCTGCCTTTAGGAAAAAAATTTGTATGAATTCCCCATGGAAAGTTATAATCAAACATCAACTGATTTCATCTTATTGGGGTTGTTCCCGCCTTCAAGTATTGGCCTTTTTCTTTTTATTCTCATTGTTCTAATTTTCCTAGTGGCTCTATTTGGCAACCTCTCCATGATTCTTCTCATCTCTTTGGACAATCATCTCCACACACCAATGTATTTTCTACTCAGTCAGCTCTCCCTCATGGACCTGACCTACATCTCCACCATTGTCCCCAAAATGGCCTACAATTTTCTCTTTGGAGACAAGTCTATATCCCTCCTGGGGTGTGGAGTTCAGAGCTTCTTCTTCTTGACTTTGGCAGGTGCAGAAGGATTGCTCTTGGCCTCTATGGCTTATGATCGTTACGTAGCCATTTGCTTTCCTCTTCACTATTCCATCAGAATCAGCAGGAGAGTGTGTGTATTGATGATAATGGGATCTTGGATGATGGGCTCTATCAACTCCTGTGCCCACACAACATGTATTCTCTATATCCCTTACTGTCAATCAAGGGCCATCAATCATTTCTTTTGTGATGTCACAGTCATGTTAACTATGGCCTGCATCGATACCAGGATCTATGAGTACACAGTGTTTGTGAGCACCACTATCTTCCTTTTGCTACCTTTCATTGGTATTGCATTTTCCTACGGTTGTGTTCTCCTTGCTGTCTATCAAATGCACTCAGCAGATGGGAAGAAGAAGGCCTATTCAACCTGCAGCACCCACCTCACTGTAGTAACTTTGTACTATTCACCCTTTGTTTACACTTATCTACGGCCAAGATTTCTCCGTACTCCAATAGAAGACAAGGCTCTGGCTGTCTTATACACTATTCTGACACCAATGCTCAATCCTATTATCTATAGCCTGAGAAACAAGGAGGTGATTGGCGCTCTGAAAAGAGTAATTGAGAGAATCCGCTCTTTGAAAATGTAGACAAAGTTTTTCCATGAGTATCATCAGTTGGATGTAAATTCATTCATTAATATGCATTCTTTAAGATATAGTTTATCATTAAAGGAAAGGATTAGAACTAATTTAGAGGAGTAGAAAATCACTTATTTCTCAATTTATATATGTTTAATTTCAAACCTTATTCTTTTTCCATTATGGAGTTTTTTTCCCTTCAATTTCAAGTGCATTTTTTTTTTTATGTTTTCAGCAATAAAGGTTCTTTGCAATGTAGTAATGAAAACAGAAAATCTAAATAAATATAATTGAGCATAACAGTTTTACTATTTTCAATATATTTTCCAATATATCTGAAACGTATTTTTTTCTGAATATGTAGATCAAATCAAATGTCAGAAGATTTATTGTTCTTCTCATAGAACTCTAGTTACCAGTAACTTTGGTTTTTTCTTTCAGTATAGGGACACTTGATGTCAGAGGTTTGGCTGAGACTTCCTCAGAGATTCTTAAGTTGTTATACCAATTTAAATAGAAACTTACATGTTTACATCAGTTTTGGGGTTGTGCTCTTTGGGAAGTGCTTTAAAATCAGCTATATCTGAGAAACAACAGTAAGGACTCAGAGAAGCCAACAGAAATCAAGGAAATTGTGATACAACAAGTGGCTCAAAGTTTAGTCTCAATCGTCAAAACCAGAAACATCAAGGGCATTCATACAGACACCTCCTACACTCATAATATACTCAGTTTACATGCTAAATTGCCAATACAAACCTTGCATTAGATAATGTGTCTCAGATAACATTTTATTCTTCACTCACTACATCTCATAGTTCTACTGGGATAGTTGACTTTTATAAACCATATTTATCCACTCAGATTATGAGTTAGTCTTTCTGAAGCAGGTCCCACCACAATACCCAACAAAAATACATCATTTCAATGAGACTTCCTGGATAAATTGCTATCCATTAATGATCTGTGAAAAAATTCATTTTTCCTCTCAGTGTGGTGCAGAAGGGAAGGTTCACATTCTACAGATATCACAGGGCACAGCACAAATGAAATCATGAGGCATCTTGCTCAAAAATCAGAAAAAGGTGCCATTCTTATTGTTCAAAGATAGTTATTTTTTCAAAATTAATTTATTAGTTGCAAAAAGCAACATATTTTACAAATAGTATTTTATGTCAAAATTTTACATGTAGGAATTCCCATCGTGGTGCAGCAGAAATGAATCAGACTAGGAACCATGAGGTTGTGGGATCAATCCCTGGCCCCTCTCAGCAGTTCAAGGATCTGGGGTTGCCATGAGCTGTGATGTAGGTCAGAGACATGCCTCGGATCTGGCATTGCTATGGCTGTGGCGTAGGCCAGGATGTACAGCTCTGATTAGACTCCTATCCTGGGAACCCCCATATGCTGTAGGTTCGGCCCTAAAAAGACAAAAAGTCCAAAAAAAAAAAAAAGTTACATATAAAAAAGTAATTCTTGTAGCTACACTGATTACAGGTTTTTTTTAAATGTTTTTAATATGTTTTTAATCAAAATTTATAGTTTTAGAAACTTTATTTTCTATTATGTAATTCAAAGTATATTCAGCTGCTGGTGAAAAAATGCTAGGTTGCAATTAATTTTTGATGATTTTTAATTTTTATTTTAGGTTTAAAAGAATCTTTCTGCTTATGTTACTGGAGCTATTAAAAGTGTTTATGCTTTGGAAAAACAATTGCTAAATTTCTGATAAATTATAATAAATATAAATTCTAATACACATATACTGATGATTGTCAAGGAGAACTATTTTCTAAAAATAATTTATCTTATGAATCAGCTGCAACACATCAGTTAATACAAATTCATTTTATGTAAATCTGAATTTAATTTTAAATCTGAATTTAAATTCATTGATATTTTAATGATTCTTTTCTAATTTCTAATAAATAGGGGACTTTGTATAAGAATGATGTTTCAAATAGCTGTTTATTCATTTTATCACCAATTACAAGGAAAAATGGATATTTTTGTTCATAATTGTTTTACGAAATATTACTTGAAAATGTAATTCTTTTTGATTATCAATTTTTCAAATTAAATTTGGATCTTTAATTACTTTAAAATATTATTTATAAGTCTGTGGATATATGCTTTGCAGTGATTCAACAGTTTTTAAAATCATATATTTTGTACTCTTTGATGAGTGCTAATAATGCCCTGATATATTCTATTATGATGAACTTTTGTGCACTCTTCTTGTGTCATAATTTACTGGAAAACTCACTGCCTAAGCCTCTTAACATTTGCTGTTCTGAAACTCAGGTGACATTGTTAATAGTTTTGTACATGAGAAAAGGATGTATTCTGGAATGAAAAGTTCCCCCATGCATTATTCCTCCTTCCAGACAAAGTTCCTTCTTTTTCATAGGCAGTGATACTTCTATCACTGTAGTTGCTATTGTCATCACTACCAGCAATCGGGGTGCAGGTCCCAACCCAGCCACTTCTTTGGGATCTTCTTGTGCCCTGAACAGTAATATGTGCGTGCACATGAGAATGCCAGACAAACTGCTCCATGTTCATGATGCTTGAGCCTACGTGTGTAAGCCCTGCTTCTGGACCAAAACTGAACACTAATTCTGTCACCTAGTATAGATCCTCTGTTCACATAATGTACTCAGTGATAAAATTATTAAGAATTTCAAGGAAGGAACAACAGAGCATTAAACCAAGTAAAATTACCATCTGAGTGTGAAAGCCTATATAATTGTACATGCTAAATGTTTTGAGAGAGGTAGAATGAACAATTACATACGGAATTGCCTCATAGAAAACCTGGAAAATGATGAGAATGCCTGTTGTTTTTTGGTTGTTATCATTGGAAATAAACTAAGAAGTGTGGAATTCAGCAGGCATGCCCATTTCAGACTCCTTATTCATTTCAAGTTGTAAAAAATAGAGTGAATCAGGAGACATCAATCTGTTGATGGCCCTGAGAACAAATGTTTATAATTAAAAAGTTATAAGCTTATCAATTTTCCATTAAAAAGAAATAGCAAACAAATTTTTAAATATACTTTAAAATAACTGCTTAGAAAACAAGGATTTAAGGTTATATTAATTTCCTATTGTCTTTTTTTATGAGTATAAAAAGAAACTTTTGGTAAAAGTTCTGATAACCTAGATTTTTTCTTGAATGTTTATTTTTTATATTTCAAGGGTATTCTTTTTTATTATCAAGGTAATATTGATTTACAGTGTTTATTCAAGTTCTGTTGTACAGCAAAGTGACCCAATCAAACACACTTCCCTGTGCTGTGTACAGTAGGGTCCATATGCCCACCCATTCCAAGTATAAGAGTTTGCATCCCCCAAAACACCAAAATGCCACTCCTTCCTTTCCCCGCTGGGAACCACAAGTCTACTCTCCTTGGCCATGGTCAATTTCTGTTTTGTTTTTTTTTTATTGAATATAGGATCAGCTCATTCATATTTTAGATTCCACAAATAAGTGATATCATATGATATTGCTCTTTTTCTTTCTGGCTTACTTCACTTAGTATGAGAGTCTCTAGTTCTATCCGTGTTGCTGCAAATGGCATAAGTTTCTCTCTTCTTATGGCTGAGCAATATTCCACATCTCCTTAGTCAATTCATCTGTTGATGGACATTCAGGTTTTTCCATGTCTTGGCTATTGTGAGTAGTGCTGAAATAAACATAGGGGTGCGGGTATGTTTTCCAATGAAAATGTTGTCCAGATTTATGCTCAGCAGTGGAATCTCTGGACCATATGGTAGTTCTAAATGCAGTTTTCTGAGGTACCACCATACTATTTTACATAGTGGTTGTACCAATTTACACTCCCACCAAAAATGAAGGAGGGTGCTTTTTTCTCCACACCCTCTCCAGGATTTATTATTTGTTGACTTGTTAATTATGGCCATTCTGACTGGTATGAGGAGGGACCTCATTGTACTTTTGATTTGCATTTCTCTAATAATTAGTGATATTGAGCATTATTTATATGACTATAGGCCATCCTTATGTCTTCTTCAGAGAAATGTCTATTTAGATCTTCTACCCATTTTTCAATTGGGTTTGGTTTTTTTTTTTGGCTATTGAGTTGCATGAGTTTTTTGTATATTTTGGAGATTAGGCCCTGGTCTCTTTCATCAGTGGCAAAGATCTCCAATTCTGTGGGTTGCCTCTCTATTCTTCTAGTAGTTCCCTTTGCTATGCAAAATATTTTGAATTTGATTAGGTCCCATTGATTTATGTGTGTCTTTATTGTCATTATTTCAGGAGGTGGATCAAACATTTTGCTGTGATTTATGTTGAAGAGAATTCTCCTATGTTTTCCTCTAGGAGTTTTATAGTGTCTGGCCTTATATTTAGGTCTTTGATCCATTTTTGGTTTATTTTCCTGTTTGGTGTTAGATAGTGTTCTACTTTCATTCTTTTACATGTAGCTTTCCAGTTTTCCCAGCACCATTTATTGAAGAGACTTCCTTTCTTCCACTGTATGTTCTTGCCTCCTTTGTGATATAGTAGTTGACTGTAGGTTTGGAGGTTACTTCTGGGCTTTCTATCTTGTTCCATTGATCTTTATTTCAGTTTTTGTGCCAGTACCATATTGTTTTGATAACTATAGTTTTGTAGTGTTGTTTAAGGTCAGGAAACTTTATTCTTTCATTTTCATTTATTTTTCAATATTGCTTCAGCTATTTGGGGTCTCTTTTGTTTCCATACAAAATTTAAAATATTCTGTTCAGGTTTTGCGAAGAATGTCTTTGGTAATTTGATAGGGATCGCATTGAACCTATAGATTGCCTTGAGTAGTATAGTCATTTTGACAATATTGATTCTTCAAATCCAAGTGTATGGTATATCTTTCCATCCGTTTGTGTTGTCTTTGATTTCTCTCATCAATGTTTTATAATTTTTGGAGACTAGGTCTTTTGTATAGTTATGTGGGTTTATTCCTAGGTATTTTATTCTTGTTGATGTAATTGTAAATGGGATGGATTCTCTGATTGCTTTTTTTGCTCTTTCATTTTTAGTATATAGAAATGCAATCCATGTCTGTGTATTAATTTCATAGCCTGCAACTTTGCCAAATTCATTGATGCATTATGTTTTCTGGTGCTGGCTTTAGTGCTTTCTATAGTATCACATCATTTGCAAACAGTGATAGGTTTACTTCTTTTCCAACTTGGATTCTTTTTATTTCTTTTTCTTCTCTGTTGTGGCTAGGACTTTCACTCTTCAGTTTCTTGGTGTGGTGTGTCTTATTGATAGATTTGCAGATATTTGAAGAGTCCTTGCATCCCTGGGATAGATCCCACTTGATCATGCTGTATGATCCTTTTAATATATATTTGGATTTGGTTTGCTAGTATTTTGCTGAGGATTTTTGCATATATGTTCATCAGTGATATAGGTATGTAATTTTCTTTTTTTGTGGTATCCTTTTCTGGTTTTGGTATCAGGGTGATAGTGGCCTCATAGAATGAGCTTAGGAGCATTCCTTCCTCCACTATTTTTTGAAAGAGTTTCAGAATAGGTATTATCTCTCCTCTAAATGTTTGGTAGAACTCAGCTGTATAGCAGTCAGGCCCTGGACTTTTGTTTTTTGGAAGGTTTTTAATCACCTTTTTTTTTTTTTTTTTTTTTTGCTTTGCTTTCTAGGACCATACCCATGGCATATAGAGGTTCCAAGTCTAAGGGTCAGTCAGAGCTACAGCTGCAAGCCATAGCCAGCCACAGCAACATCAGATCCAAGCCACGCCTGTGACCTACACCACAGCTTGTGGGAATGCCCGATCCTTAACAAACTGAGTAAGGCCAGGGATTGAACCCACAACCTCATGGTTTCTAGTCATATTCATTTCTGTTGTTCCATGATGGGAATTCTTTTTTTTTTTTTTTTTTTTTTTTTTTTGTCTTTTTTGCTTTTTCTTGGGCCACTCTGGCAGCATATGGAGGTTCCCAGGCTAGGGGTCAAATCAGAGCTGTAGCCACCGGCCTACGCCAGAGCCACAGCAATGCAGGATCCGAGCCGCGTCTGCAACCTACACCACAGCTCACAGCAACGCCAGATCGTTAACCCACTGAGCAAGGCCAGGGACCGAACCCGCAACCTCATGGTTCCTTGTTGGATTCGTTAACCACTGTGCCACGACGGGAACTCCGGGAATTATTTTTTAATAACATTTTTTGATTTTATTTTTTAACTTTTTTTATGGACTTTTGTCTTTTCAGGGCTACACAAGAGGCATATGGAGGTTCCCAGGTTAGTGATTGAACTGGAGCTGTAGCTGCCGGCCTATACCACAGCCACAGCAATATGGGCTCTGAGGTGCATCTGTGAACTACACCACAACTCATGGCAACACCACATCCTTAACCCACTGAGCAAGGCCAGGGATCAATCCTGCATCCTTTTGGATACTAGTCAGGTTCATTAATCAACGAGCCACAACTGGAACTCCCTATTTTACTATTATTATTATTTGCTTTTTAGGCTGCACCCACAGCATATTGAAGTTCCCAGGCTAGGTGTCAGATTAGAGCCACAGCTGCTGGCCTACAACACAGCCGCAGCAATGTCAGGTCTAAGCCACGTCTGCAACCTACAGCTCCTGGCAAAGTTAGATCCCTGACCTCCTGAGCAAGGGTAGGGATTAAACCTTCATCCTCATGGATACTAGTCAGATTCTTTTCCACTATGCTATAACAGAAACTCCTAATCACATTTAAAATTTTCGTACTTGTGATTGGTCTGTTCTTATTTTCAATTTCTCTCTGGTTCAGTCTTGGTAAGTTGTACCTTTGTAAGAATCTGCTCATTTCTTCTAGGTTTTCCATTTTATTGGCATATAGTTGTGTATAGTAATGTCTTATTATCCTTTGTATTTCTGTGGAATCAGTTATAATTTCTCCTTTTTCATTTCTGATTGTATTGATTTGAGCCCACTCCCTTTTTTTCTTGATTAATCTCACTAAAGTTTTATCAATTTTGTTGATCTTTTCTAAGAACCAACTTTTGATTTCATTGATCTTCTCTATTATTTTCTTTGTATCTATTTCATTTATTTCTACTCTCATCTTTCTGATTATTTTCTTCCATTAATTTTGGGCTTTGTTCTTCCTTTTCTGATTGTTTTAAGTGTAAAGTTAGGATACTTATTTGAGCTTTTTCTTACTTTTTTTTTTTTGTCTTTTTGTTTTATTGCCTTTTCTAGGGCTGCTCCTGCAGCATATGGAGGTTCCCAGGCTAAGGGGTCTAATTGGAGGTGTTGCTACCAGCCTATACCAGAGCCACAGCAATGCGGGATCCAAAGCCCCATCTGTGAGCTACACCACAGCTCATGGCAGCACCAGATCTTTAATCCACTGAACAAGGCCAGGGATCGAACTCACAACCTCATGGTTCCTAGTCAGATTCGTTAACCACTGCGCCACGATGGGAACTCCAAAGCTTTTTATTATTTTTTGACGTAATATTGTATTGCTATAAACTTTCCTCTCAGAATGGCTTTTGCTGCACCCTGTAAGTTTTGGGGTAGTATCATCATTGTCATTTGTCATTTCCTCTTTGATTCCTTCAGTGATCCATTTGTTGTTCAGTAGCATATTGTTTAGTTTCCAGGAGTTTGCATTTTTTGCTCTTTTTTTCTTGTAGTTGATTTCTAGTCTCATAGCATTGTCATTGGAGAAAATGCATGGGATAATTTCAACTTTTAAAAACAATTTACTCAGGCTTGATCTGTGTCCCAAAATGTTATCTATCCTGAAGAATGTTTCATGTGCACTTGAGAAGAATGTACATTCTGCTGCTTGGGGATGGAATGTTCTATAAATATCAGTTAAATCTGTCTGATCTAGTTTATCATCAAAGGCCTATTTTCCTTGTTGATTCTCTGCCTGGATGCTATGTATCTTGATGTAAGTGGGATGTTAAAGTCCCCCACTATTATTGTGTTGCTGCTGATTTCTCTTTTTATGGCTGGAAGTAGTTGCCTTATTTATTGAGGTGCTTCTATGTTAGGTGCATATATATAATTACAATTGTTATGTCTTCTTCTTGGATTTATCCTTTGATTATTAGATAATGTCCTTCTTCGTCTTGTGATTTTCATTATCTTAAAGTCTATTTTGTCTTCTATGAGTATTGCTACTCCTGCTTTCCTTTGATTTCCATTTGCTCATAATATCCTCTTCCATCATCTCACTTTCAGTCTGTATATGTACTTGGGTCTGAAGTGAGTCTCTTGTAAACAGCATATATATGGGTTCTGTTTTTGTATCCATTCAGACAGTCTATGTCTTTTGGTTGGAGAATTTAATCCATTTATATTCAGTGTAATTTTGGGTAAGTATATATTTGTTGCTATTGTGTTAAATGCTTTGAATTATTACACTGGGTCTTTTTTTTTTTCCCTTCTTGTTTTCTCTTCTGATTTGCAGACTATCTTTAGCATTGTATTTGTATTGATTTTTCTTTTTTATGTGTGTGTCTATTATACTTACTGTTTGGTTTGTGATTCTCTTGTTTTCTAAAACATTTTCAGTGTTTCTGCATTTGTCTTCTCTTCGTGTCTGCTAGTTTTGATATAATTTTTGTCAATGGGTGACTTTCAGATTTTATATTATCTTTGTCTTTACCAATTTTCTTGTTTCTGGTTGTGTTTTTTTTTTTTTTTTCTTTTTTGTTTAGAGAAGTTCCTTTAGTTGTTGGTGTAGATCAGGTTTAGACTTGCTGAATTCCTTTAGGTTTCATTTCTCTGAAAAGCTTTTGATCTCTACCTCAAATCTGAGTGATAGCCTTGTTGGGTAAAATATTCTTGGTTCTAGATTCCTCTCCTTCATCTCCTTAAATATATCTTGCCACTCCCTACTAGCTTGCAGGGTCTCTGCTGAAAGATCAACTGTTATAATGGGGGTTCCTTTGTATGTTTTCTGTTGCTTTTCCCTTGCTGCTTTTAAGCTCTTTTCTTTGTAATTAAATTTGTCAGTTTGATGTGTCTCACTGTATTTCTTTTTGGGTTCATCCTTTGTGGGATTCTCTGTGCTTCTTCTACTTGAAGAGAGTGTTCCTTCACTTGAGTGAGTGTTTCCTTTCCCATATTAGGGAAATTTTCAGGTGTAATATTTTCAAATATATTCTCTTTCCCTTTTTCTCTCTCTTCTCCTTCTTGAACCCCTATGATGTGAATGTTTAATGTTTTCCCATAGATCTCAGGCTCTCCTAAGTTCTTTTAATTATTTTCTCTTTATTTTATTTCATTTTATTTTATTATTTATATTTTGGTGGCAATGATCTCCACCATTGTGTCATCCACATCACCTATTCATTCTTCTGCCTCCATTATTCTGCTGTTGATTTCATCTAGTGTATTCTTCATTTCAAATATTGTTCTATCCATCTTAGTTTGCTTGTTCTTTAGGTTCCCCAGCTCTTCATTAAACATTTCTCATAACTTCTCTATCTATGTCACCATCTTTTTTCCAAGGTCTTGGATCATCTTTACCATCATCACTCTGAATTCTTTTTCAGGTAGATTACCTATCTTCTCTTCATTTAGTTGTTTTTTTTTTTTGTTTTTGTCTTGTTCCTTTTTTTATTCCTTTGTTTATTCCTTTGTTGTCTCATACTAACTTTCTATGTTTATTGTCTCCTTGATGATAGGTATGCAGAAGCTGTGATAGGTATGCAGTTGCAAATGTTCCTAGAACATGTGATGGGAGCAGTGGTATTATGCTACCTCCCCTGAAGCCAGGTGGCTCTTATGGATGGGGTCTGTATGAATGTTTGTAGTGGCTCACAGGATTGCTTTTGTGGTGGGGAGCAACTGGCTCCTGTGATGCCTTCTGCTTCCAGGTAGCTCTCAGAATGGTTTCCTTTCTTTGGCAAAGTCAGCAGTTGATCCTGTCATCCCTCACTTTGTCAAGGAATTTCTAGGGAATGCTCTCTGTAGCTGGGGGGCAGGTGCCTCTGTGTCTTCATTCCTTTTTTGTTCAGACTAGGGGGCGTTCTCTGTACCCCTAGGGGCAGGGCATGATCCCTAACAGTTGGTAAAATACTTTTCCTGTAACTATAAGGCCTGCACCATTCTGGCCATCCTGCCCCCTACCAGGCCAATTGTAGAGTGCTCCATTAAGCTATTGTGTTATAAAAACATGTGCCAGTGGGCCCCTCTCAGAAACTTTTGCTAGCTTGAAACATACTCTGCTTCTGCAGTTAACTGGTTGATTGTTAGCAGGAATCACAGACCTTGTGATTTTCCCAAGATCACTCTGTCACTCCACTAGGCTGTTTGTGTCTCCCAGGCTGTATGTGTTGTTTCCACATTCACTTTGCCTCTTCACTAGGCCTTTCAGGGTTTTCCACCTTCTCACCTGGCATCTTGCAATTCCCAGGATCCTTTGTTCTGTTACTGAGTTCACTATCTCCATCTCATTTGCAGATTGTGGCTCTTTGCCCACCGATTTGGACTTTTGTGGTTCCCAGGATCTTTTGCTTTGTTTATGAAATGGCTCTACCAGTTGAATGGGCTTTTCACAGCTTTTAATCCTCCTAGGAAGCCTCTTGCAGATTTCCAGTATTCTTTGTGCTTCTTGTAAAAATTTTCACCACCACCCCCAGGCAGATCATGGCTCTAAGCCCACCAAGGAGGCCCCTTGCAGAACCCAGACAGACCACACTGTTTCACAAATCACCCTCTGTCCCTTAGGCATGTTGCTGCTCTGTGCCCACCCTCAAAGGCCCTTTTAGAATCCTGCCCCTCTGTGCTGCTTCAGAATAATTTTATCCACCCTCCAGGAAATCTGTGGGTTTCCACCAGCTTAGTAGGCACCATGCAGAATTCGACAGTCTGTGCAGTTCCCAAAAGCCCCTTCTGTTTCCTAGGCAAATTATGGGTCTGCTCCCACCAAGAAGACCCCTTATGGACTCCCAGGAGCTTTTTCTGTTTCTGAGGTAACTATTCCCAACCTGGTAGGGAGATTGTGGCTCTGTGCTCACCCTGGGGGCACTTGCAGAATCATATCCCTCTGCAATGCTTCAGAAATAGCTTTCTCCACCTCCTAGGAAATTGGGATGTCTCTGGGAGCTCAGGAGACTTCCTACTGAATTCCAGACTGCACTGTTTCCAAAACCCTGTTCTGTCTGCTAGGCCAATTGTGAGTTTGCACCCACCTGGAAAGCCCCATGTGGACTCCCAGGAGCTTTCCTTATTTCCAAGGTAATTTTCTCCACCTCTGTAGAGAGATTGTGGTTCTATATCTGCCCCAGGAGGCACTTGTGGAATCTCACCCCTCCACACTGCTTCAGAAGAGGTTTTTTGCCCTCTACAAAATCCAGAAATCTCCAGCAGCTCAGGAGGCCTCCTGCCAAATTCCAGACCAACTGTGCTGTTTCCAAAATTATGATCTGTCTTCTAGATCAGTTGTAGATCTGCATTCACCTGGAAGGCTCCTTGTGAAATCTCAGGAGCTTTTCCTGTTTCTGAGATAACTTTCTCCACTTCAGTAGAGAGATTGCAACTCTTTCCCCACCATGAGGGCACTTGAAGAATCCCGCCCCTCTGTGAAGCTTCAGAAATAATTTTCTCTGCCTCCTTAGGAAATCTGGAGGTCTCTGGCAGCTCAGGAGATCTCCTGCCAAAATTCAGACCATCTGAACTCTTCCCCCAAACACCTTCTTTCCCCTAGGGAAAATGGAGTTCTCCACCCAGATAAAGGGCTCTCCGAGATCCCCTGAGCCTTCCGCTCTGTTACAGGAATCTTTGCTGTTCCCTAGCTTGCCTGCTGGCTATGGCTGTGTGGACTGTGCTATTCCCAAGTTCCCTCCATCTGCTTAAAAGTTCCCCTCCACTTGCTCTACTTTCTCTGTAGCCTAAGGACTGTGGGCTCTTCCACAATTGCTGCTAAGCAGTCAGTGCTCAAGGGTAAATCCTGGAGCTGGGGAAGTTAGAGTCTTGCAGTCTGAGAGCACTCATCAGGGTTCAGGGTTAAATGGTGGATTCCTCCCTTTCTCTCCAGCATCCCCTAACAATGGTGTCTAGCCTCCAAGTGCAACCAGGATTCCACAGCTTACAACTTGAAATGTGGTTATTCTAGACTCCAGTCCCTCCAGGCTGTCTCCATACTACTAATACTTGTTTCTCCCCAGATAGCCAGCCCCAGTTTTCTGTCTGATCTGAGGTCCAAAGCTGGAATTTCAGTGCCCAGCCCCTGTCTGACCCTGCTTTTGGTTGGAAAGTACATGGCAATGACACTAACTGATTATTGATCTACATTCAATAAGATTGTGATTGATAAGTAATTTTAAAAATTGCTTTGCTGGAACCCTGTAAGAAAGGTAAGATTCAGAGTCTTTGTGGGCTTCATAATGTAAACCTCAGTTTCTCCCAATTATCTGGTCTTATCTGAGTCTATACATATCTCCCTCAAATACGATATTCCAGTCCAAGTCTTGGCACTGTAGTCTGTGTTTCCACTTGTTTCCTTCTATAAGAACACATTCATATTGAACTTATGAAAATAACTAATTATACTGGCATGAGAAGAATACTCAAGAGTTTCCAAATTCCTGAGGGATCAGATAGGAGTAAAAGTAATGCTCTGTCTTTGTTTAAGATGGTGTACCTTTTTAACAAGTAGTTCACGATAAGACAGCCTGTGTTTTTCTTCTAGCTGAGTTAGGAGGCACCTGTGCTTTGGCCAACACCATTTATTGTACCTGGATTAATATTTCTGGGAATGTAAAATTCAGTTACATAAGATTACTGAGCAGGCCACTTGACTTAAGAAAGTGACTCCTTCAGAGTTCCCACTATGGCACAGTAGTTTATGGATCTGACATTGTCTCTTCAGTGATCCACTTTCTTAGCAAATTTTAAGTATATTGTAGAATACTGTTAACTATTAGATCTTTAGAACTTTATCATTCTGCCTATCTAAAACCTTGTACTTTGACTAAAATCTCATTTTCATCATTCCTCTTGTAAATATCATGCCACTCTTTCTAAGAGTTTGCATTTTATATTTCACATGTAAATGAGATCTTGCAGTATTTCTGTGACTGGTTATATCACTTAACATAATGCCCAGTAGATTTATCTATTTTGTCACAGTGACAAGATTCTCTTCTTTGATAAGACTTAATAATAGTCCATTGTATATGTGTTAAACACATTTTCTGTACCCATTTTTAATTATTTGACATTTCAGCTGTTTGCAGGTCTTAGCTATTGTTAATATGTGGCAATGAACATGGGTATGCAGATACCTCTTTGTGATAGTAATTTCACTACATTTGGATGTATAATCAGAAGGGGGATTCCTAGATCATATTGCCTATTTTTAATTTTTTGAGGAAAATTCATAGTGTTTTTCAAAATGATTGTGCAAATTTATATTCCAATAACGGCGAGATAAACTTGATAAGAATAATATAAATTTTGATATTTAGACTTATGTTAAATATTTATTGTTTACTGGAGTGCTAATTGGTTAATAGCTTAATTATAGAATGCCAATTGGTTCTAACTTTCTTCCATCCAAGTTTGTATCACATAGAATTTTTATTCACAAGGTATCAATGATATCGTAATAATCTTGAAAATAATCTTGAAAAATGCAATCATTTCTTGCTGTTGAAAGGTTTACCTCACTTTAACTGTGTAACTCTAAAGATTGGAAAAATTGAAAAACAATACTTTTAATAACAAAAATATGTAAAAGAACAAAAATCACGGAGTTCCCATCATGGCACAGTGAAAACAAATCTGATTAGGAACCATGAGGTTGTGGGTTTGATCCCTGGCCTCGCTCAGTGGGTTAAGGATCCGGCGTTGCCATGAGCTGTGCCATAGGTCACAGACATGACTTGGATCTGGCATTGCTGTGGCTCTGGCGTAGGCTGGCAGCTACAGCTCTGATTAGACCTGTAGCATGGGAACCTCCATATGCCATGGGTGCAGCCCTAAAAGGACAAAAGGCCAAAAAGTAAAAAAAGAACAAAAATGACAATTGTTGCTTAAAATCAATGAATACTTGCTGAGCACACTATACATTGTTGGAAACATAAAGAAACATTTCACAAATATTTTGTTCTTTCATTGTAATAGACCAGCCATAAATAAATAATGGCAATGCTTTCTACTTGAAAAATTTTATGATTTGTATTCCTAAATCCTTAACAGCAAAAATAGAAGTAAATTCAGTTTAAAAATAATTAAAATTATAAAATTGAGGTGAATTATATCTAACAACTAACAATCATGAGGAATGTTCAGAATGAGCCAGTAAATGTGTTGTGTGAAGAAACCACCACTGCTCATTTTGGATACATTTATAGCATCAGTATAATATTATAGCTCATCAAAAGCTTCATAAATGCATTTATGTTTTACTCACATTTACTTTATATAAAGAGTTTAACGCATTCTTTCAGCATATACCTTGGCTATAACTGTAAGTTAGGGAAAGAGGTGAGAATTTGGATTCTCTCATACATATTGAAATGTTTGCTAAAAAATGTTAAAAGATAATTCAGAATGTATACATTTATTCTAGACTTTATACTTAACTAGGTGTCCAGTGACCTCTCAGTAGTTGTGGACATGGTTATTATCAGTGTGATAAAAAGATAAGGAAGACGATTGTTTTAGTTACAAGGTCTGTGGAAAGGACAAGAGAGGTGGAAAAAATTAAACTGTTTTTTTCTTTTATCTTTGGTTAGTCTATAAAAAATTTGCATGAGCCTGTTTCTAAAGACACAATGAAAAGCAGCAGAGAGATAGATGAGAGAGAGAGGGAGGGAGTGGGGAGAAAGAGAGTAACCTTTACATGAATTTGTAAAAGTAGTGATCCAGCTTTGGTGCCTCTAGGGCCTAGTGATTAATGTGACCCAGAACTTGTAGAAAATCTATCTCTACAATTCAGTAATAAACATACTGTGGAGGTAACAACACAGGAAAATCTTCCACTTTCATGATATCACAAAGGCCCTGAATCTTCTGGAAAGACGTCTTCCTGGGGAGGATCTCAAATGCCATTATAATTTATTCCCACCATATAGGAAAATCTGGACATAACTGTGTTGCTATGATTGCAGTCTCCCTGAACAATACTGTTCTCTCCTATCTCTTTTTGACTCCACATTGGCTTGAAATTTTTCTTGGAGTTATTGAGCTAAAATACATATTGATAAACATTAATTTCCTTAGTATGGTGAGCAACCATCTCCTTTAAGCTACTGTATTCTTACATCCACAAGATCATAAGGCACAATTTCATGCTTAAAATTTTGTGTTCTCTTCATGCTAAATTGAGGGCAGTTGTCTGAACAAATTGTAATGTTACAATTTTATCAATTATACAACTTCCTATATCTACAAATTAATATCCACTATCAGGTACATTTTTTTAATGATTTTTATTTTTTCCATTATAGCTTGTTTACCATGTTCTGTCAATTTTCTACTCTACAGCAAGGTGAACCAGTCACAAACATACATGTATACATTATTTTTTCTCATATTATCACGCTGCATCATATGTGGCTAGATATAGTTCCCAGTGCTATACATCAGGATCTCATTGCTTATCCATTCCAAAGGCAAGAGTTTGCATCTACTAACACCAAATTCCCAGTCTATCCCACTCCCTCCCCCACACCCTTGGCAACACAAGTCTATTCTCTAAGTCCATGGTTTTTCTGTGGAAAGATTCATTTATGGCATATATTAGATTCCAAATATAAGTGATACTATATGGTATTTTTCTTTCTCTTTCTGACTTACTTCACTTAGTATGAGAGGCTCTAGTTCCATCCGTGTTGATGCAAATGGCATTATGTTGTTCTATTTTATGGCTGAGTAGCATCCCATTGTGTATATATGCCACCTCTTCTTAATCCAATCATCTGCTGATGGACATTTAGCTCGTTTCCTTGTCTTGGATATTGTGAATAATGCTGCATTGAACATACTGGTGCATGTCTTTTTCAAGGAAAGTTTTGTCTGGGTATATGCACAAGAGTGGGATTGCTGGGTCATATGGTAGTTCTATATATAGTTTTCTAAGGTATAAGTTACATTTCTTTGTCTGGATAATGCATGTTTCTCACTATCCTCAAGTTTGAAATAAGGTGACATTTATTTATTTATTTTTTTTCTTTTTGCCTTTTTCTGGGGCCACTCCCGTGGCATATGGAGATTCTCAGGCTAGGGGTCTAATTGGAGCCATAGCCACTGGCCTACGCCAGAGCCACAGCAACGCGGGATCCGAGCCATGTCTGCAACCTACGCTACAGCTCATGGCAACGCCTGATCCTTGACCCACTGAGCAAGGGCCAGGGATCGAACCCACAACCTCGTGGTTCCTAGTCGAATTTGTTAACCACTGTGCCACAACAGGAACTCCAGGTGACATTTATTAAGGAATCTCTATCCTTCCTCTCTGTTTCCAGAAATCTCAAGAGTCCTACTAATAAAACATGTCACCTACGTATAAAATCAACATTTTTACTATAACTCCATGAATCATCCCCCCTTTTTTTAAAGGCTATTATTGAAATAAGATATATAAACACTTGATGGATTTTTACAAATTGAAACTATTGTAGCTAGAAACTTAATTGGAAAATAAACATGACTAGTACTTCACAAGTCACCCCTGTACTCCTTTTTGTTCTCTATCACCATGAAATTACCCCCTTGTGTAATGTGATAGGCTAGATTGATTTGGCAATTCAAAATTTTATGTACATATTATGTGCCTTTTTTTCATGTCTGACTTTTCCTTTGCATTATATCTGTTAATATTTATTTGTGCATTTGTAGATTGCTAATTTACATTGTTACTGAATACTCCATTTGGTACCTAACCTTTATTTACTAACTCATTTCTCTTAATGTGCATATGTGGATATTGTAGAATTTCATTATTATAAGTGCTGATGTTATGAATGTTTATGAGCTTATCTTTTGAAGACTCTGTGGAAGAATAACTTTGGAAATGACTCAAATGTGTAAGTTTAAATTTAAAGGCTAGAAATCTATTTATCTTCTTTTATATTTTACATGATTTTTTAAATCATCTCATGGATACATCTGTGATTGAACACATTGTTACTATGTTCACACATGGTTACTACATCAGATAGATGGTGGAATAGATGATTATAGCCTGTAATCTATCCATGGAAACATCAATATAAAAATCATCCATGTACGAACATCTTCACTAGAGCTCTGAATTCCAGAGGAGTGATTATAGAATTCAGGTAGAGCACAAAAATGGGAAAAGATCATTGAAGTGAGTAGGAAGGACAGTTTTACTCTACTGAGTCACTCCTTCCCCAATATAATGAAGTGCAGAGAGAAATTTGCTCTCTTTTAGAGTTCTTGCATGGGGAAGAGAAGTCAAGTGAGCATGCAGGTTTAATACAGATTCAAACATCAAGGCTAATCACCCACTGATCCTGTGAGAAAACAAGCACATTTTATCTGTCTGCTAGCCTCCCCTAAATTGCTGGCTGGGCTTACTGATTTAAAGCTGCTGCCCCTCTTAAATCTTCTCTATAAAGCCTGGAACTTGTGACTTCTTTAAAAATGAAAAACCTAATTCAAAAATACAAGTTCGCAAGTTTGGAACATGACACTAGTAAATGACTAATACACAAGCAATTGACCATAGAGAAGTGGAGATCTGAAAACTGCCTGAAAAAAATTCAGAATACTTATCTTAAAGAATTTAGTGAGCCAAAAGAGAACACAGACAACTAAGTTATATCAAAGAACCAATATTTGAACAAGATGAGAAATTCAAGAAAAAGTTTGCTTCCTTGAAACCAAACCAAAATCCTGGAATTGAGAACAAGATGACCAAACAGGGGAAAAAAAAAAAAAAAAAAAATATATATATATATATATATATATATGCTAAATAGCAGTTATCAAGCCAAAGAAAGAGTGAGAGCTCAAAGACATTACATATCTAGATAGTTGATCTGAAAAAAAAAAATCTGAAAGAGTGAAAAATCTCGGTTTGTAGGATTTCATACACAAACAATATAGACATTTTGAGGATTCCAGAAGAAGGAGACAAAAGTAAATGGAACAGAAAGCTTATTTAAAGAATTAATGCCAGAAACTTTCCCAACCTGAGGAAGGAAATAAACATCCAGATTCAAGAAGACCAAAGAATTCAAAATAAATTAATCAAAGTGTCTTCAGAGACATATTAAAATGAATAATTCAAGGAATTTGTAAATCTTATTTTAAAATTTAATTTGCACCAATATTATTCTTTTGCAAGTAAAAGGTATAATTAATTTACTTATTGGAAATTATGAGAAATATAAAAATATTTACTGTTTTATTTCCATAGGTATGCTTTTTGAATATGTTCAAATTTATTGCATCAAAATCAGTGATATTTATTTTGTTTAATAAGTGAAAATTACTATATACTGTAATGGGTATTTCTATCTGAATGGAAACAATTGAAAATAAATAATAACAAAAAATAAATCACAGGATACTCCCATACAGTGGCTATTTTAAGAATTGTTGCTTTATGTTTTATTAAACTAACCATATTTCATTTAACTTATTAAACTTTTGTAAATCATCTCATGGATACATCTGTGATTGAACACATTGTTACTATGTTCACACAGTTTGGCCAATATAATAAAAACTGAGAAATACATTAATACATACAGATTTATCATTCATGTGCACTGACTGAACAACAGTATTTAAAATATATGATAAAACATGTTTAGAGACATAGTATTAGAAGAAAATGAATGAACAATTTGTGTCTTTATCCACTGACTTGACCCTTAACACACTTGTAAAAACACTGCTAGAAGTTATCAAAACTCTTTCCCTAAATTTGGCTTCTGACCATCCTGGGAAAATAGTGACTTAACCTATATTGGCTAAATCTCAGTGGACATTCCTAATTAAAAAAAAAAAAAAACAAAAAAACAAAAAAACAAAAAAACAGTAAAATAAATCTCCAGGTAAAGAAGTCCTATAATTATTTTGCCCCTGAGTTTTCATGGAGGTTTTAAAATGTCATTTGCAGGGATAAAAGATTAATACGTATATTCACTTAGAAAGTTTTCCAAGAAGTTTACCCAGAAAATGACTTTATATGATGTCCATTGGACCTCTGTCTGCTAATCAAGCCAGTGCGTGTTTGAAAGTGTGGACATAACAAAAGGTACTAATCCTAATAATATGTTTATTTTTATTCACCACAGAGGAGGAGAGACTCTTCAGAAAGTGCTTAAGAGAAATTTATTCAGCATTAAGTACTTCTCTTTAAATAGCAAGCAATGAATAGATCTAGGGATTTTACCTTATTAGCCAGGGAACTCAAAAATAAAACTTTGACTGGAGTTGGTTTGAACAAGATATATAAATAACTTATGCTAAAAAATATATCATAACAAAATAAAAAAATAGATGGACACTTCAAATATGTATTCATGTATTTTAAGATATGAAGCTCTTTTAAAATTAAAATGTTATTAGACAGTTGAGAATTGATCAGATTGTAAATGATTGATGGTGAAATGATAGAAAAACATCAAGATTGATATCATAGGAGCTGCTGATATTGCCTAGGTACTACTTTTCTGGCCTTATGGTGAATGGAACTTCCCTCAACTATACCATATTCTGAGATATAGTTGAAGATAACTATAATATTCTATGATAAATCTGGTAAGAAATATTTATATGCATTAACATGATACTTTAATTATGAGAAGAAATTGGCTCTAATTGCATCAAGACATTTACAGAGAAATAAGTCAGATAAATAGTGTTGATTAAGGAAGGGATGGTTCATTGTATCCACAGCCTGTAATGTGGCCTCTGGAAATGGGAAAGATTGCAACAAGTAAAGAATACTTTATACATAGCAGCAGTAATATTTTATTCCTTAGGGGTAGAGATGCTTTTAAGAAACCACACTGTATAATAACATATTTACTAATTCTATTATATCAATGTTTTGGCAGTTTAGGTTATAGTTTGCATTGAACTCATTCATAATTTAAAATAATCCATTTAGGAATGTGTGTTATATTCTATGTAAAAGTTAATTAAGAAATAGAACAATTTAAGTGGGAGGTACAGCAAGTGACTGCACTTTTTACTATACTGTTCAGCAGAAATGGTAGAATATGAAATGGACAACATAAATTATTTTGGGATATAATTCATAAATGCACTTTGTATATGAGGTGAGGGTCTTGGAAGATGCTTTGGAGGTGCTCAACTGATGCTTTAAGAATACATGTCACACTTATGGATTCCAATCCCAAATATGGATTGTGAAAGACAGTGTATCTTATTTCTTATTTCTTATATATTTTTCATTAATAAAGATGGGTTACAGTGTACTCTTGGTAAACTTAACACTGCTTTTTACTTGTTCTTTTAAATTAATTCACAATTTTAATCAAAATCTAGAAATTACTTGTCTAGATTCTACATTAAAACACGAAATGGAATATATATATAGTGAAGTTCAAAATTGATTTATAAGATATGGACATATATAAATGTCCATATAATATATGGATATATAAAAATAAATATACATATGTATATATACACACATAGGCACACACACACACACACACACACACATATATAAAGCATCTCTACTCCTGAGGAATAAAATTACATTACCTCTGCTGTTTTAAAGCATTCTGTACTTGCTGCAATCTTTGCCATTTCCAGAGGACAAATCACAGCCTATGGATACAATGAATCATGGATAGATGGATATAGATATAGAAGATAGATAGATAGATAGATAGATAGATAGATAGATAGATAGATAGATAGATAGAGAGAGAGAGATAGGGCAAGCAATATGAGAATCTAGCACTCTGTATATTTTAAGGCAAAGTCACCTTAAGTTTCTGGATCTCAATTTCATCATCTATAAAATGCCAGATGTGATTTTGAGCTCAATAGATAGTGATCAGGAACAAATACAATGTAGTCCTGAAATACATCCTGACACATTCTACATGACAGTCTATGGAGATGGCCAACAAAATTTACACCTTTATTTTTTTCTTCTATATAAATATGGTGTAGATTCAAGGATTGATTTTTTCTTTTTTTTTAATCAAAAACTCATCATCAGAATTTTTTTCTGCTAGCTCTTTTCCTCTTGTAGGTAATCAGTGCTGATGCGTAGATTGCAATGCTTTTAAAAATATTAAAAATCAGAGATTTACAATATTTTATAAATTGAGGTAGGTTATTTATTGTTTTTCCAGTGGATAAAACTAAAATAAAAAGGAATAATAAGAAATTTGGATCTATTTTTATTAAGAAAAAATGTAAAAATTAATAAATTAATGAATTAAATAAATAAAAGCAGAATTCCTGTTGTGGCTCAGTGGTAAATTAACCTGACTAGTATCCATGAGCTTGTGGGTTCAAATCTGGCCTGGCTCATTGGGTTAAGGATCCGGTGTTGCCATGAGCTGTGGTGTTTGTCACAGACACGGCTCTGATTCCACATTTCTGTGGCTGTGGCATATGCTGTTGGCTACAGCTCTGACTTGACTCCTAGCCTGGGAACTTCCGTATGCTACAGATGCGGCCCTAAAAAGACAAAAGACAAAAAAAATAAACAAATAAATAAAAGGAAAAAAATGTCATCTTCACTTTACACCTTGAAATATTCAAGGCTGATTATATTCAACAGTTGAGATTGTTTCCCCATCAAATATAGGGGTTTTTCAGTAATATCAAATGACAGAATGCAAGAACAGTGCAACATGAATAAATAAAAAATATTGACAATCCCGATATATGGCATAAGATATCTCACATCAGATATTATCTGCCATTCATTTTTCCATTGGTGCTTATTTATTCATGTTGAGAGTGTGAGAAAATTAAGTAACTCATAAAAATTTTTATATTGAAAGCCCTATATAAAATACATATGATATGAATGACAGTAAATTCATTGGTAATTACATTTTTACTTGTAAATAATTTAATTTCAAATATCAATTTCATAATATGGGAAAGTCTAAAATGATATATCCTGCTGAATTTAAATGACAATTTTTTTTTTTCTTTTTTAGGGCTGCACCCAGCACACATGTAAGTTCCCAAGCTAGGGGTCAAATCAGAGCTGCAGCTGTTGGTCTATGCCAGAGCCAGCAGCAAGGCCAGATCGGTGCCATGTCTGCAATCTACACCACAGCTGGCGGCAACACTGGATTCTTAACCCACTGAGCAAAGCCATGTATTGAAACCACTTATCCTTATGGATACTACTCGGGTTGCTGAGCCACAACAGGGACTCTGACATTTATTTTTGAAATTCTCTCCCTTCATTTTCTTAGCAAGTTTTCATAGACCACATATCATTGGAAGATCAATTCCTCTGCATAAGTTTAGGACTCTGTCATAGGTTTTTTACAGTGTATTTGGAGTTCTAAATATGAAATAATTTCAGTTACATTTAAATTTGACTTTTCTATAATGGTAAATATACTATAAAATTTAAGATTGTTTCTATATTTTTAAGTGTGCAGATCAATGACATTAAGTATATTGACAGTATCATGCAACCATTACCAACATTACCCTAGAACATTTTTATCTTACCTAACTGAAACTTTGTACACATTAAACACTAACTCTACATTCTTCACAACACCAAGTCCTTAGGAACCACTTCTGTTTCATCTCTATGAATATGACTACCCGGGGTAACATATATATGTATGTTAACACACACACACATATATATAATCTTGTATTTTATTTGTCATGACTGGCTTATTTTATTTACTTAGCATGATATCTATAAGCTTTGTCCTTGCTGTATTGTATAGTAGAATTCCTTTTTTTAAGATAATATTTTTTACATATTTATTATCATTTAATCTGTCAATGGACATTTGTGCTGCTTCCAAAGTTTAACTTCTAGGAACATGTGTATAAAAATACCTGTTCTAGACTCTGCTTTCCATTAGTTCGGAAAAATACCCAGGAGTACAATAGCTGGATCATACAGTAAATCTATGGGTTTGTTTGGTTTTGTATTGTTTTTAAAATAGGCTGTGGGATGTTCCATGGTGATTAAGCAATTTTGCATATCTAACAACATTTTATTTGCATGAATTCTAATTTATTCTTTTCCTTGGCAACACTTGTTATTTTTACATTTTTTATTCAATAGTAGTCATCACTTAAGGGTGAGATGTGGTATCTCATTATAGCTTTTATTTGGATTTTCTTAATAATTGGTAATATGGAGGAACTTTTCCTGTGTTTATTGACCATTATATCTTTGGATATGTATTTATTCAAGTGCTCCCTCTGTTTTTAAACTAGTTTTTCTGTTGTTGTAGAGTCGTGCAGTTCTTTATATATTCCCCATATCAATCCATCGTCCGATATAAAATTTGCAAATAATTTTAAATTCTGTGGATTATTTATTCACTCTACTGATAAAGTTATTTGATGCACAAAGTTATTTTTAATTTTTAAAAAGTCCCATTTATCTATAATATTGTTGTTGTTGCACAGCTCAGCTAAATTCAATATATTGATATTGTTTTTACCAAAGAGCCTATACTTTTAGCTCTACATTTAACACTTTGATTCTTTTAAGTTAATTATTTTGTGTGGTGTAAGATAATGATCTAATTTCATTAGCCAGACCAAGGCATTCACTTTTCCCACAACTTTTGCTGAAAAGACATCCTCATAGAATGGCTTTGAGATGCTTATGAAAAATCCTTTGTCAATACGTGAATTCCTTTTTCTTTTGGTTCTCTATTTTATTTTGTTGATTTGTGTCTGTATTTATGCCAATATTACACATAGCTTTGTACTAAGTTTTGAATTAGAAATCGGTTCATTCAATTCTTTTATAAGTTTTTTTTTTGTTTTTTTTTTTTGTTTTTTTTTTTTTACTATTCTCATTACCTTGTGATTTCATGAGAATTTTGTATGTGTTTTTGTTTCACAGGGGGAAAAAAAATTATTGGGATTATGATAGACATTTCATTGCATCTGTTTTTTGCTTATAGCATTGCTGACTGACATTATAACAATGTAAGTTTTCCAATCTTAAGGCAGAGAATGCTTTTCTACTACTTTCAATTTACTTCAGCAATATTTAACAATACCCAGTGAACAAATTTTTACCTTCTTTATTAAGATTATCCCTAAAATTGTATTCTTCATTTTGGTAAATGTAATTGTTTTCTTAAATTCTTAGTATTCTATATTACTAAAGTATAGAAATACCATTCATTTTGTATCCAGTAACTTTGCTGAATTTGCTTATCACTTCTAACAGAATGTTTGTGGACTCTACATTTTTCTTTTTTTTTTTGGAGGGATTTTTATTTTTAGTTTTATTAAAGTTTAGTTGATCTACAGTGTTCTGTCAATTTCTGCTGTACACATAATGACCCAGGTATGTGTGTGTGTGTGTGTGTGTGTGTGTATTATTTTTTCATACTATCTTCCATCATGTTCTATCCCAAGAAATTAGATATAGTTCCCTTTGTTGCACAGTAGGACTTCATTGCTTATCCATTATTTTTTTTAATTACCCAATATATTATTATTTTTTTCCTAATGTAGAGCATGGTGACCCAGTTACACATACATGCATACATTCTTTTTACTCACATTATCATGCTCCATCATAAGTGACTACACCTAGTTCCCCGTGCTACAAAGCAGGATATCATTGCTAATACATTCCAAAGGCAATAGTATGCATCTATTAACCCCAAGATCCCAATCCATTCCAATCCTGCCACCTCCCCCTTGGCAACCACATGTCCACTCTCCAAGTCCATTATTTTCTTTTCTGTGGAAAGATTCATTTGTGCCATATATTAGATTCCAGATATAAGTGATATCATATGGTATTTGTCTTTCTCTTTCTAACTTACTTCACTCAGTATGAGAGTCTAGTTCCAATCATGTTGCTGCAAATGGCTTTCCCTTTTGTTCTTTTTTTATGGCTGAGAAGTATTGCACTGTGCATATACACCACCTCTTCCTAATCCGATCATCTGTCAATGGACATTTGGGTTGTTTCCATATCTTGGCTATTGTGAATAGTGCTGCAATGAACATGCGGGTGCATGTGTCTTTTTTAAGTAAAGTTTTATCCAGATATGTGCCCAAGAGTGGGATTGCTGGGTCATATGGTAGTTCTACGTATAATTTTCTGATACCTCCATGCTGTTCTTCATACATTTTTCTACTTTTAATATCATGTTATTTGTGAACTAAGAAGATTTTACTTCCACTACTATCCAAACTAGAAGTGACAAAAGTGTATATCCTTGACTTTTCCTTCTCTTAAAGGAAAAGTTTTCAATCTTCACAATTAATGATAATGTTAGTTTTAGGTTTAATTTGTACCTGATGTCAGTTTTATCTAACTTTAATATTTTATTCAAGTAAAATAAGAACATAATCTCAACAGTCCACAGAACAAATCATTGGTTTCATAGCTCACTCCTCTGGTTCAACATGGCACATATTTTTATATAGTTTTGCCACATTTTTCTCCTATTTACCCATGTATTTTTACCAATATGCTTATCTTCTCATGCTTAATTACTAAATAGCAAGTATCATCTCTTGACTTTTACTCTGGCTACAGCGGTTGAGAACTTCCCCCTCTACACACAGCCAACTCCACCTCTTTTTCTCTTCCCCCATACTTTCATCGTAGTTACATCCCACTTTATGTCTGTGGTGGCAAGGTTGAAAGCATTTATCCATCTGCTAGTATATTTTGCTAAAACACAAACATATTAATTATTGTAAAATCTGATATTTTAGTTAGTATTTCTATGTAAATAAGTTCTACTCATTATTGGTATTTTTCATCAAAAACACTTTTTTATGTTCAAAATATCGTATATTTGTAGGTAATATTGACAATTTAAAAAAATATTCTCAAAAAGACTTTTAGTAATTTCAAGAAATCCCTTTCAAGAAAATATTTTTTATTTTATATTTCTTTGTTCCATTCATTCTGTTTGAATATGGTGTTTCATGTATACCAGTACAAAAAATATTTTCTTTGATATTAGAAACTCTATTATTATTTTGCAATATGCATTTCTAGAACCAAAAATAATTATATATTCCTTCTCATATTAATTATTGAAATCTCCCATCCTTTGAAAGTGTTGAATATTATTATTTTTGTGACTGTCCATTTATTTTAATTCTGGTATATTCTTTTTCATAATGTCTTCCAAAGTTTCACTTAAGCTTTTTCTGTGTTATAATTATTAATTTTTTAGTTTGCTAGAACCTTCGATGCCTGACACATTTAAAAAACACATGTAATAATATTCATGTTCTAATATGCTAATGTATCAGACTTCTTTGAAGATGCAAGTCCTGTTTTATAAAATGCATTATTTTCCACAGTTTTCAGTCATTTTCAGCTCACTGTTTATGAGTATGTGTGAATGTATATTTGTGTGAGTGTATGTGTGCATCTTCCTTTTTCACGCTGCAGACTTCCTTAAAAGACTGTTAAGGTTTGTTTATATAAAAATATTTACAACTAAAACACTACATTCTTTTCAGAACTGAGTCACTTACAATGTCTCTGGAGAATTTCTCTTCCCAAGTCCATGAAAAGTCTCCCAGGATGCAATTTTCTATTTTCTGTTTAAATGACTGACCATTCCTCTTTCCAAATTTCTTCATTTAAAGGCTTATCTATATTTACTATATCTTATGCTTATCTTCTCTGGATTAATTTACCCTTTATATGCTTTTTATATGATCATGATAGTTGGGCTTTAACAGAGGGAGATTATAAATATAAGTATTTAAATTTACACCCTAATCAAGAGTTGAAAACAAAACTTGGAGTTCCCGTCGTGGCGCAGTGGTTAACGAATCCGACTGGGAACCATGAGGTTGCGGGTTCGGTCCTTGCCCTAGCTCAGTGGGTTAACGATCCGGCATTGCCGTGAGCTGTGGTGTAGATTGCAGATGCGGCTCGGATCCTGCATTGCTGTGGCTCTGGCGTAGGCCGGTGGCTACAGCTCCGATTCAACCCCTAGCCTGGGAACCTCCATATGCCGCGGGAGCGGCCCAAGAAATAGCAACAATAACAACAACAACAACCAAAAAAAAGACAAAAAAAAAAAAACAAAAAAAAAACCCTTATAAAAAAAAAAAAAAAGAAAACAAAACTTTAACTATAAGAAACTAAAAGGTATAAATTAAATGTGTAAGACAAAGCATCAGAAACCAATGCATATTGTATAAGTGTTAGAGAAATAGACATAAAACTTGTGCTATTTGGGAGAGCTTGTACAAAATTATGTCAAATTATAAATCAAAGCTGTGAGAGGTATAGTGTATAGATATACAGGGAAAGGCTCTATTTTAACTATATATTCAGAAACTCATTAAAGAGGCAGAAGAGAGTGATTTTTTTTTTTGTAAATGATACTTGAAAATAAGGACTCATTTTATTTTATTATATATATAACATATTATATATATGCATTATATATTTTTAAATACACACACACACACACACACACACACACACACACCTGCAGCATATGGAAGTTCCCAGGCCAGGGGTTGAATCCAAGCCATAGCTGCAACCTATGCGACAACTACGGCAATGCCAGATCCTTTAACACACTTTACTGGGCTGGGTATTTAACCTTCACCTCCTATAGCACCTAAGCCACTGCCTTTGGTTTCTTAACTCACTGTGGTGCCACACCAGGAAATCCAGAATTCATTTTAGATTTCATAAAAGATGAACCAGGTTAATACCTAACTTCAAGGAAGCTTGTTTTGACATTTCTGAGCAAAGAAAGCTAATAAAGAAAGATAGATTCTCAACATGAGCTGATAGGCTGCAAAATTTTAGAGTCAAACATGCATTAATGTGATACTTTATAAGAAGAATTTATTTTGAAAGATAAGCTATTTGTTAATGGTAATAAACATTTATACATAATAGAATTCTATAATGTATACATGAACACTGATGTCCTATGAATATATTTTGAAAATGATATTTGATTTTGATATTACATAAATTTTTATAGGACAGTGAAACATACTTATCCTAATACTATCATAATAATTTTTTATTATTTATTTATTTTGCTTTTTAGGTCCATACCCATGGCATATTGTGGTTCCCAGGCTAGAGGTCCAATCAGAGCTATAGCTGCCAGCCTACACCACACCACAGCAAAGCCAGGTCAAATCTGCATCTGAGACCTACACCACAGCTCACTGCAACACCAGATCCTTAACCCACTGAGCGAGGCCAGGGATCAAACCTGAAACTTCATGGTTCTAGTCGGATTTGCTTTCACTTCACCATGATGGGAATGCCCATAATAATGTTTTTATAACTATAATAATTCTTGGAAAACCCTTGGGCTGAAAAATGTTTGCATATTTAAATTTTAAACCTTGGCTCAAAACCTAATGTTTATTTTTTAAAATGATAATTCAGTTCTTCATTTGAGTTGAATTTTTTAAAATAATACACAGTCTGACTAAAAAATAATTTAAAATGTCTTCTTATTTTAAACCTGACTGACTTACTCTGTGTCTGCCTTTAGGAAATATTGCATGAATGCCACATGGAAAATTATAATCAAACATCAACTGATTTTATCTTATTGGGGTTATTTCCCCCTTCAAGAATTGGCTTGTTTCTTTTTATTATCATTATTCTCATTTTCCTAATGGCTCTATTTGGTAACGTCTCCATGATTCTTCTCATCCTTCTGGACATCCATCTTCACAAACCCATGTATTTTTTACTTAGTCAGCTATCCCTCATGGACCTGACATATATTTGCACTATTGTCCCCAAAATGGCCTCCAACTTTCTGTTTGGAAACAAATTTATCTCTTTCATTGGTTGTGGGGTTCAGAGTTTCTTCTTCTTGACTATAGCAGGTACAGAAGGATTGCTCTTGGCCTCTATGGCTTATGATCGTTATGTGGCCATTTGCTTTCCTCTTCACTACCCTATTAGAATCAGCAGAAAAGTGTGTGTGTCTATGATAATGGGATCTTGGATAATGGGCTCTATCAACTCCTGTGCCCACACCACATATGCCCTCCATATCCCTTATTGCCAGACCAGGGCCATCAATCATTTCTTCTGTGATGTCCCAGCCATGTTGACTCTGGCCTGCATGGACACCTGGATCTATGAATACACAGTGTTTGTGAGCACCACTGTCTTCCTCTTGTTACCTTTCTTTGGTATTGCATGTTCCTATGGTCATGTTCTCCTTGCTGTCTATCGCATGAACTCAGCAGAAGGGAAGAAGAAGGCCTATTCAACCTGCAGCACCCACCTCACTGTGGTTACTTTCTACTATGCACCCTTTGTTTACACTTATCTACGTCCCAGATCCTTAAGATCTCCAACAGAAGACAAGGCTTTGGCTGTCTTCTACACAATCCTGACCCCATTGCTCAACCCTATTATCTATAGCTTGAGAAATAAGGAGGTAATGGGGGCCTTGAGAAGACTAATGCATAGAATCTACTCTGTGCAACTGTAGACAAAGTTTTTCTACAATTACCAGGAATTGCATATAAATCCATTCATCTGCATTCAGTAATTGAAATATTATTATTACATGCAAGGACTACAATTAATCTAAAGGAGAAGAAAATAATTCATTCATGTGGTCAAAATTATCATTCATAAGTATATATGATACAGCTTATATCATTATCTATTATGAATGATCCTGAATAGCATTATTATTTTTCTTTATGGTGTTTTTTATCATCAACATGAAATATTTATTTCTTGCTGAAATGTTGTCAAAGAAAAGGTTTATTTGTCATGTAGTTGAACATGGAAACTATCTGATGCTTCCATTCAGCATAGCCCTTCTACTACTTTCAGTATGTTTTCCAATATATGTAAATGATGTTTTCTGTGTATCTAGATCAAATTAAAGCCAGAAGACTTCTCATTCTTTTCATAGTAGGCCTATAATTACTAAATAACTTTTATTCTTTCTTTCTATATAGGAAAATTTCATTTCAGAGATTTAACTAAGATTCTTATCAAGTATAAGAATTCCTTATACCACTGTGAAAGGAAAATGATAGGTTTATATTTCTTTTAGGGTAGTGCATCCTCTGGAAGTGATTCAATATCAGGTACACCTGGGGATCAAGAATTAGGACCTGGAGCTGCCAACAGAGATCAAGGAAATTGTGAAGTTAATTATAGGACTGCTTTGTCAATATTGAGTCTAACTAATACAAATTAGAAATATCAAGGACATAACATTTTTCTTCCTCAGCTGCCTCATGTCATATGGAATTTCAACCCACTCTGCCTAACTGGCACTCCACAGAGATATCCCAGATCAACCCACTGCACCACAGTGGGAATTCCAAGACATTCTTGCAAGTACTACACACCCAGAACATACCCAGTTGATCTAAGTAGCCACAACAACTCTCGTATCAGATGAGGTCTCTCAAATGAGATTTCATTCTCCATTCGCTGCAATCCATATTCCTACTGAAACAGTTTGTGGAAAATTAAGTTTTATGAACCAGGTATATCCATTCATTATTGTGGATTACTCACATTTCTAAGCAAGTTTCACTACTACACTTAATAAAAATCTATCAGTTCAAGGGATGGGTAAATTGTTATCACTACCTATCAATGTCAGTGCAGAAATGCTCTTAACCTCTCAAACACGGCAGCAAAGAGAAGGTTCATATCCTACATTATTTGCAGGGCATAGCACTAATTGAAAATGAGATGTCTTGTTTAAAAAGCAGATAAATATTCCTTTCTTGGGCTTAAATATATTTTTCCCTCAAAATTAATTCAGTAGCTATGAAAGGCAACACAAATTACAAACAATACTTGGTTTCAGATGGTTGTATACAATAAAAAGCAGTACTTAATCATGTGATATCTTTATTGATTATACAATTGTAGGGCTCATTTTTTTTCCAAATTTGCATCAAAATTTATAATTTGGAAACTTTATATTAATGTAGTAAACATGTCTTCAGTCACCAGTGATAAATACCAGGTTGAAATTATTTTTTGATTTTTTAATTTTAAAAGATTATATATGTTCATTACTATGTATAAAATAGATAAATAACAGGGAACTACTGCATAGAACTGGGAATCTTGCTCAACATTTTGTGATAACCTACATGGCAAAATAATTTGAAAAAGTATATATAGATATCTAAATATATAACTGAATCACTCTGCTGTACACTTGAAGCTAACACAATATTTAAAACAACTATACTTCAATAAAATATTATTATGCTTATGCTGCTGGAGATTTTTGGAGGGTTTATAATTTGTGAAAACATCACACTGAATTTCTGATAAATTATAGCAAAATATAAGTTTTAGGGTGTTCCCATTGTGGCTCAGCAGAAGTGAATCTGACTAGCATCCATGAGGATGTGGATTCTATCCTGTCCATTGCTCAGTGGGTTAAAGTTCTGGAGTCACCATGAGCTGTGGTGTATGTCACAGATATGGCTCTGATCCTGTGTTGCTGTGGCTGTGGTGTAGGCCAGGAGCTGCATCTCCAATTCAACCCCTAGCCTGGAACTTTGATATGCTGCACGTGTGTCCCTAAAAAGCAAAAATAAAATAAATTTTAGTACATATAAGTCTGATGATTCTCAAGAGGAAATATATCTAAAAATATTTATCTCGAATTCATTTCAAACCTTCAATTCAAACAAATCCATTTCATGTAAGTTTCATTTAATTTTAAATATAAATTTAATCACTGACATTTTAATGATTCCTGTCAAATTTATGGTAATTTTTGAACTTTTTATAAGAAAACAGAAGTGTCTTTATGTTTCGTATGGCTATTCCTTTATTTTATGATCATATTTGCAATTACAACGCAAGTTAAATTATTTGTTAATAATTGCTTTCTGAAATTTTGTTATGAAGTGTCTTTTCCATTAGTGTTTTTTTTACAGTAATTTTAAAATCTGTAAATAATCTTTGAATATTATTTATAAGCCTTTAGAGATTTATATTGCAATGTTGAAACAATTTTTAAAACCACATATCATTTGCTCTTTCATAAATGCTAATAATTCCCTGATACATTTTATTCCAATGGTCATTTGGGAACTCTCATTTTGTAATAATTTACTGAAAAAGTGCACTGCCTAGGCTTTTTAACATTACCTGATCTGACACTCAGCTATGATATTGGGTAATTCTGTAGATGACAAAGTGTTGGGCTCTGGATGGAAAGATAAGTGAGAACAGAATTCCAAATATAGGTCATTCCTCCTGCCAGACACAGTTCCTGGGAACGATTTTACCATGACTTAGGGGATCCTACAGTGCCCTGAACTCTAATATTTGTGAACACATGGGGAGATGAGACCAATGAATCCCTGCACATGCTGCCTGCGATATTGAGCAGTGCTGAGGTCAGCTCAGCAGGATGGGGCTGAAGAACGGGTGCTGTGGAACTTAAGGAAAAAAGTTAACAAGACACAGAAACAGTAAAGGTGGGAACCAGGGGACTCAAGGTCTCTGGAACCAAGAGCCCCACCTCAAGAAACCACATGGCTTTTATTTTACTCTTTTGATGTGATCACATGAGGAGGGGCTATGAGTGGATGATCAAGCAAGAAGATTGGAAAAACATGTCTCGTGACACCTCCCCCTTTTTGTTTTTGCAGGAGGACAAAAATAGATCTTGCAACTTTATTACTTCTTAAATCTCTCACTTTGTGCACCTATAGACAGAACACAAGTCCAAGTTAAGGCTCACGTGGAACTCCTCAGGCTTCTGCCAGGCTTGGACGGACCAGTTTCCAGGGGTGGCCAGAGCAGGGCTCAGCACTCTTTGACGATGGCGAAGGGAATCTCTGGAACTTGACCATGAAGGGATTCTTAAGGTCCTGCACAGCCTCCCAGGTGTCCATGTCAGCCACGGATGCAGACTTCTTGACTATGATGTGGTAGCAGAGGATGGTTCCATGGGGTAATAACTGTACCCTTTATAGCAGTTGGGGTTTTATGCAACCCTTAATTTACAAATGTTAATCAATAGCCACATCAAAGAATGTATCAAATCCCATATTCTCAATCACCACCCCTGAGTTGGAGACTCTAGCTGTGGGAAAAGGGGCAAACCATCCCTGAGTTGGAGACTAACTGTGGGAAAAGGGGCGACAACTGCTCTAACTTCTTCCTGCTGAAAAGGGGCATCCTTGGGGAAAGCAGTTAGGTCTCCACTCATGGGATGGTCAACTGTGCCTTGACATTACTTTGGATACCCCTTCTATCAACATTTGAACATTGATAGCTCTTAATCAAGATGTAATGAAGCAAGAAATACAATTAATGATACAGGGTCTGAATAAGAGGATCAAGATCACAATGAATATGGCAAAATAAACATTTTCACCAGGAGGAGGAGGTCAGCTGGTTCCACAAGGCAGCTCCAAAAAACTGGAGCTGGATAGGACAGCTCATGAATCACTGTTGAATATCTAGCAGAGAATGAGGCACATTCTGTGAACAATTAGGAATACAACATTTAGATTTTATAATAGCAAGGCCTTAGTTAAGGAAATGCAGAAACCTTGATTAGGCTCCATTGGCATATATCCCCTCTTTTTTTCATTTGTTTTATTTTATTTATTTTATTTTTGGGGCATTCCATTAACCATGGTCTGTGAAATAACAGACTGTGAACTGAAAGAAAATAATATATTGTTCAGATTAACCTGATACTTTTCATGAGCTTCTGCATTAATCACCCGGTTTTAACACTAATAAAAGCTTTACATTTGACTGACACACACCATCATTTTGATCATAATTAACATACTACACAAAAATAAAATATGAGGGATTGCCAAGTAGTTGTGATGTGAGCCACATGGGAAGTCCTCCATTGCCATGTGAATTGAGGCTTTAAACTCTTACAAAATATCTCTTTCTAAAAGAGGAGTTGGAGTCTGGAGCAATCAGAAAGGCATTGAGAAAAGAGAATGGATTCCCAGTCACAACTCAAAGGTTGTGTAAAAAATTTTTAACTGGCTTGCCAGAAACATTAATGTGGCAGATTCATGAGTGAGGGGCCCAGGATTGGAGAAGACTGAAAAGTGGCTCCATATTCAGGAGGAAGTCAATAGGCTGTCTTCCTACATTTAGAATCACTTAGGGCTCCTAAGTGGTGATAAGGACAGGAGCCATTATGGAAATGTCCCATCAGTCTTGATCCTGGGCCTGAGGGATCCACCACAGAGACCTTCATCTTTGGGGGCAGTTCCACTTCCAGTGATCTCCCCAACATTTGGGGCACTGCTGAGTCTAAGGGCATTCCCATTTAAAGGATCCCTCTTTTCCACAGAGGAGACAGTCTCCCAGCATAGGTTTCTGCCCTAGTTCTCTCACCTTGGAAACTCCCAGGTTGACTCCTTATAGCACCATAACTAGAGCCTTAGCCTTTTCTTGGTCTCTCTTCTTGTTCTCCTTTCATTCTTCCTGGCCCCAATTATAATATATTTGAGTTGCTACTTTGAGGAGGTGCTCCAGGTCCTGATCAGTGCCAAAAGCCAATTTTTTTGGAGCTTTCTCCATATATCTGGCACCAATTGAGCTATCCTTAAGAATTATTTGGCCCTCCATTGTTTCTGGATTCTTTGGTATATGTTTTCTCAATGCCTTTCTGAGTCTTTCTAAGAAAGTTGATGGACTCTCTTGTTCCCCTAGTAAACCTCCAATAGTTTTTAATGGGCTCTACTCATGAGGCTTTTACTCCCTCTACTATACAAGTAACAAAATGATTTATATGCCAATTGTGGTTATCTCCCTCATCAACAGACCAACTGGGATCACTCATAGAAACCACCTGACACCCTGTGGGGAATCTTGTTCTATCTCTTCTAATTTGCCTCTGACATTTATAGCATCATTCCCTTCATCTGCCCCAGCTTTGATTTCAGCAGTTTCAAAGTCTTTTTTTTCCTTTTTTTTTTTTTTTTTCTTTATTCTTGTTGGCCTGATTGGCTGGAGACTGTCCAGGATTGTAATTCATTAACAGAACACAGAGGTTGATGGCCCATACAGACAGGAATCAGTTTCCCCTTAGGGGACCAATCCCATAGGGTTCCATACAAACCATTAAGCAGTATGACCCCCTCCATAGCCCTGCATATATTCCAATGAATTTGATTTTTCATTCTCTTGAAGGTACATAAAGTCCTGTCAGACATCCCCATATTAACTGGTTTCACCTGATGGTAAGCGAAACTTCAGCCTGTAATTATTTGGAGTGAGAGGCTTTCTTTAAATTAGCCATTGCTTGGGCTAACGTTGAGGCCTTAAAGGACTCCATCCTCACTCCCTGACAAGCTTTAATATATTCAGTAATGTTAGCTTTTCCTTTTAAATATCCTATGGCCTTTTTGCAATCAGTATTTGCATTTTCATATGCTAACAATTGAAAAATAGTATCAGACACCTCAGAGTTAGTAATTTGTCATTTTAATATCTCTTGTAAATGAGCTAGAAATTCAGTATAAGGTTCCTTAGGGCCTTATAGGATCTTTTGAAAATAAATATTTATTTGGCCTTTAGATTCAATTTTATCCCATGCCATTAAACAACATTGCGTAATCTGTTCAATAGCTAAATCATTCATTCTCATTTGATCTTGAGGATTACCCCAAGGACCAATCCCTAACAATTGTTCCCTTGTAATTGGAAGATTTCTAGCCTGATTATGATTAGCAGTAATTTGGGCATGATCTTGCCACCAAGATTTAAATTGTAAATATTCACTAGGTGATAGCACAGCATGGGTTAAGTTATGCCAATCAGCAGGATTCATACAATTCCCTTCAGCTACTCCCTGCATGATTCCTTTTGTAAAGGGATAATTAACACCATAATTTTGAATGGTTTGTTTTAATTCTTTAAGAATTTTAAAAGGAAAGGGCTCATGAATGAACTCATAAACTCCATTAGGGTTAGCAAGATCAATGCCTGGAGCCATCGTCTCCGTGACAGTTACTGGAAAGGCTAAATGTATGGCATCCAAATCACCTTCCCTTTGAGCCTATAATATCCCCTGTTGAATGGTTGATAGATGGTGTTCAGGGATAATGCTCATTTTCTTTGCAACCCTAGAAGTAGAGGCTTGATGAGTCCTCCTCACCTCACTCCTAATAGGAGGCAATTGAGGAATATCAGGATCAACAATTGGAGCCGAAGGCTCAGGAGCCAAATATTCTCTATGATACTTTTGTTCAGGGACCGCATATTTAGGTTCCTCCAACAAAGGTGTAAACTCCCCTTCTTCTTTCTCCTCTAAGTCCTCTATGGTATGTAGAGGTTCTAAAACTGATTTAATTAAGCTCCAAGTACTCCAAATAGACACAGGAATTGGAACGCCCTCATCATGCAATATCCTAAGTTCCGTTCCTATGCTTTCCCATATCTTTAAATCTAACATTTCTAATGTAAGAAACCAATCACAATGTTTCTCAATAGTCTGAAAAAGTTCCAAAAGCTTACTTTCATTTATTTTTGCACCCCCCTTTTTTAAGGAGTTGTCCTAACAAACAAATGTAAGGACTATAGTTTCCTGCAATTACCTTATTTCCCATTTTACCCCATAAATACCTGAGAGAGGGAATGCATCCACAGGATTTCTTTAGTGTGGCCATGCAAAATTCCTCCCTTCTTCTCAGGGCCCCACAGCACTTACCATGAATAAAAATTCTCGCTCTAGTCATGGTCCTTCGTTCTTCATACCTGCCTGTTTGCCCGCCCCACATTGGGCGCCACTTGCCGAGACCAGCTCAGCAGGATGGGGTGAAGAACGGGTGCTGTGGAACTTAAGGAAAAAAGTTAACATAAAATAAAACAAGACACAGAAACAGTAAAGGTGAGAACCAGGGGACTCAAGGTCTCTGGAACCACCAAGAGCCCCACCTCAAGAAACCACATGGCTTTTATTTTACTCTTTTGATGTGATCACATGAGGAGGGGCTATGGGTGGATGATCAAGCAAGAAAATTGGTAAAACATGTCTCGTGACAGAGCAGGGATGCCCATTCCATACTCATCCTTTTCAAGTAGTGACTAACATAGGGAATCAAGAAACAGGGATTTATTGCTGGTCTTGATATAACATTTTTTATCATTCATTAATACGAAATTCAAACCAAAGGCAATAGTTTGCATCTATTTACCCCAAGCTCCCAATCCATCCCACCCCCGCCCCCTCCCCCTTGGCAACCACAAGTCTGTTCTCCAAGTCCATGATTTTCTTTTCTGTGGAAAGATTCATTTGTGCCCTATATTAGATTCCAGATATAAGTGATATCATATGGTATTTGTCTTTCTCTTTCTGAACAATTAAAAAAATGAAAAAAAGAAATTATAAACCAAGATTTTTTCTTTGTTTTTAAGTAACCTGCATAAAAAACAAAGAAGTTACTTGAAATTAATTTCCTCTATCATCTTCATGAAGTTTTGATCACTTAAGACAACTGAGTCTTCTGTATAAAATAGAGAAATTGTTTGAAAACCCCAAATATTTAGCATTCTGTATTTGCCTTCAAAATCTTTAATTGTCATAATGGTTTAACAGATTTTTTTTACAGTGACCTATAATTCTATTTGACCAAGTGTTTTAAGAATATTAAATTTTTTTTGCAAAATTCCCAATATCAAATACTAAATAGATATTTTTGATCTTGAATAAATTTAGAGTTTTCCATAAGATCCTGTAAAATCTCAAAATATTTTTTCTCTCACCATACAAAATAGAGATGTTGTTTAATTACACTTATTTGGTATGCTAAATTGCATTAGAAAAGTTGTTGAATAAGAAGATTATTGGGATTTAGCTTGTGCTGAAGTGGGTGAGTATCCATCATTGTCACTGCAGCAGCTTGTGGTCACTGCTGTGGTATGTGTTGGATCCCTGGTCTGGGAACTTCTGCATAAGTATTATTAATCTCAGGAAGATGGCAGTGAGTGGTGGATTGAAGCAAGATCTTAATTCCATGCTAAAGAATTGAAACTGGGAAGCCTGTATAAAAACCAGGAATCCTTTTTGCTAGATAGATACTCTGGGGCAAGTGGCTGGAAGCAAAGACCCTAGATGTTATCTACACTGTAACAAGAAATAAACAAAGAGACAGAACAATAAGACAGACAGAGAATTATTATAAGAATAGCACTTGTGGGAGAGCATGCAGAGGAGCAGGTTAAAAGCAACACAGCACACTCAGAAAGTAGCGTGGACATGCATGTTAGTGGGGTGCATATCAAAGGTGTGATTTAAATCACTTATATAGGGGCAGTTTTTCTGGGTTTTTGTTTTCCTCTAGCCAATTATGTAGCTTCCCCCCCACCAAAACCTGATTTGACCTAGGACCTTTCCTGATATACATGTGCATCTTTTTAGTCTAAATGGATTATAGCTTGGGAGGCTAGTAAAAATTTTTGTGGTCTGGTGGCCCCTCCCATTTTGACATCTGAGGAACCTTCCTGTGCATGCATAGTCAGGAGGTCTCCTTGACCACAGGAGTTATAGATTCAGTCATTGTGTCTTTTTACTCCAGCAGAGCTCCATCCATTAATTTTCTCCTTGATGTGTCAAATGAAAAAAACTCTAACTTAATTAGCTAGATAAGTTTCAGCTGTTCTCAGCCCAGGGGCCCATCTACCTCCTACCTCAATACTAGCATTCATAATGGTGTGTTTGTATAGATGTAACTTATGTAGTCCATAAATTATATGGAATTTTTTAAGTATGTCCTGGTATAATGTTTTCAGCCATAAACAAAATTATAATCTTAAAATGTTGCATATAACAGAAATGCATTTTATTATCAAATAAAACTCATCAGATCTTTAGCAATGGACATTTTGTCATTAGCAAAGAATTCTTTTTTTACTCACATGCTTTTGAAAAGTTGCCTTGCAAAACTCCTCTATCTTCAAGTAGATTCTTGAAAAGACTAATGGTAAAACTGGACTCAAGCTAAGAAAGTATTAATTACTTGGGACCGAATGAACTAGGAGGATGGTCCCAATATTTTTAGAATGTTTTGTTTGCAACATTGATGCTTCCTTAAAGATTATTTTTGAAATTGAAGAAAACTTCTTCTAAGACATCTGTGGACAAAAATTTGGTAAAGTATATCTTTTTAAACAAAGGTAATTTTTCTCCCAACCTGACCCCTCAGAAATTAGAAATTCTTGAGTATTCTTTGCATGTAAATATAAGTAGCTCTTTGCATAAGATCGATAAGAATCTGTTCTTTCTTAATAGTACACAATTACAATAATTGGCTATATTATCAAGTTTTTGACTGGAATGCTATGTATATAGACTCAGACATGACCAGACAGCTTTGAGTAACTAAGTTAGACTTTACATAGCCAATAAAAGTCATTGGAATAATCAAACTACTACTTTTATTACAAGGTTCCAGGAAAGCAATTTTGAAAAGACCTCATATGGACAATCATTATTCTTGATGAATTTATATAAATAATAATTTTAATGTAAAAAATAGTTTTACTGTAATTATTTTTGTATAAAAAAGTGGGAGTAAAAGTAAAGGGAAAAATGATCATCACATCATTTTGCTAATTTAGAATTACATTAAATAAATGATATAATGTTACATAATTTGGAATCTAACTTGTAGACATTAGATTCCAGTCCTGTTAATTTTCTTGATGTTTGTTTTATACCTATAACTAGACTAGATCCTGAATTCTAGTTTCCCCAAATATCTGACTACAACTCTCCAAACTAACATTTCTCATTTTCTCTTACACTTCTGATTTGGAAAAGACTGCTCTTGAATCTTGTTGATTCAGATTATGCCAGGTTTTTATCACTAACCAGTTGGCAAACTTTAGGAACTAAATCTTGGGTCTATAATTCTAATTTAAAAAAATCTTCTTCTGGAGTTCCCATCGTGGTGCAGTGGTTAACGAATCTGACTAGGAACCATGAGGTTGCGGGTTCGATCCCTGCCCTTGCTCAGAGGGTTAACAATCCAGCATTGCCATGAGCTGTGGTGTAGGTTGCAGATGCGGCTTGGATCCTGCGTTGCTGTGGCTCTGGCATAGGCTGGTGGCTACAGCTCTGTTTAGACCCCTGGCCTGGGAACCTCCATATGCCGTGGTAGCGGCCCCAGAAACACCAAAAAGACAAAAAATAAAATAAAAAAAATAAAAATCTTCTTCAGACTCTAGAAACCCATGCTAACTGGGGAAATCCAAATCATATAGATAAGGAAGATAACTATCTGACATCATTGTAAACTGCTTGTGCCCAAGTTCCCAGATTAAGACTTCCTACTTAGACTAAACAGAAAATCCTTCCTTCTTATCTTCTTCTTCTTCTTTAAAAAAAAAAAAAAAAAAAAAACAGCAATTGGCCTAGAATTACATCATTATGCCTTTCTCCCAGGCTATTGCTCATGAGGTAAGCTTTCAAACTGACAGATATCTCTATTAACTGCCACCTCAACAAAAGTGGCATTGTAATAGGGAATAACAAATCTGATTCCATATTAGATTTGTTACTTTTGCTTTAATCATTTGTATTGTTTCTTTTGTTACAAGTTAATCACTAAAGAGATGTTGCCTATAGCTTAAAGTGTACATAATGGTCTATATCAGGGAATCTTGCCCCCATGCTTGAATGTTAAACTAAGATATATTTCTTCAGCCCATAGGGAACATCCTGACCCAACCCTCCTCAGAATGACTGGTGGTATCTGAGTCTGACACAGCTACTCAATTTTTACTTCCAAATGTATTTATCTTCTCAATGGCCAAAGTAGATATCACCATTAATAATTTTAGAGTTTTATTTTTTTTATGAAGACAGGATGCAAGATTTTGAGCTTATGAAAATCCTTACCTGGAAATATATAACTACCTGGAGGACTTTTCTGCTAGGTTTTCCCAGAACATAGAGTGCCTCATTTCTGATCTTGACCCTGAAATAATTTCAGGGGATGTTGTAAGTCAGCAGCTACAGTGCCCATGATTTAATCCTTCTAGAGTCATATGACAAGTCCCAATTCCAGTTGGCAGGGCCCCTTCATAGTCATACATTTGATTATTATTGGGGGTGCATTTTATATTTATTCCCAGTTATGGCAAAGACTCCACTGATTGGCCACTCAGTGTGCTATTACTGGACTAGGCCATATTAATAGTAGCCAAATGTCTCTGGATTACCTGTCATACAAGCCTCTTATAGTTCAGGAAAATATTTCCTCTTGTGGCTTCTTCTCATATCTAGAGGTACACTATTACAATTATCAATCTCACAAGGAAACTACATATTATTTTCTCAATCACACATTTAGTGATGTGAGAAATAATAATGTAAAAATGCAATACAAATAATATAACCAGCAGATAGTAGTACAATCATAAGTAAGAATTTATTTCAAATATTTTCATTACATGCCATCCAGAATAACCCCAGGTTATGTAGCATAGTCTTTTCTACATCAGTTCTTACCTTTAAGATAAATTATATATGGCACTGACCATAAGGCATTTAGCCCATTTTCCTAGTGTTAACTGGTTAGTCATCTTTTGGACATTTCAATTTAGACTTAAATGACTATAACCTGGTGTTAATATCCTGGTTATAGATCATGGAGAATCTTGTCATCATCCAAAGATTGACTATTGAGTTAAGTTTCATAAACAACAAAAAAGTACCTGTTATAATTCAATTAAAGTTTAACAGAAAATAACAAAAATAACAGAAAAGAACAATTTGAGTAATGTCAGTAAATATAGCCTTCAATTAACAAAACTGTAATTTAATATTTAGTGAAACATAATGTTTTTAAAAAATTACCCTAATTTTACCAAATGCAGGCAATAAAACCTGTTTTCAAAATGTCTGATCCATTGACATAAACTTTTTTGTTTGTTTGTTTGTTTTATTTTTTCACTTTGACTCTGGTGTACTTCCTTAGTAGGGGTCTCAGAATAAATTCCCAGAAGACTTCTTAAGGCTACAAAATTCATGCCAAAGTCCTGCTATCACTTTTTCCCTAGGTGGATTTTTTTCTTTATAGAGTTCCCCAAAATATTTTGAAATTCCTGTATATGTCAGGAGGCAGACTTGTATTTACCTGATAAGACTTCTCAAAACCCAGTGGTCTCTAATTTATGGAGGGACTATCCAAAAAGAAAAGAAAAATGTTTTAATTTTAACTACAGGGGTAAATTACCAAATTGTTGTTACTATATGTAGCTTGGGGAGAAGGGCTTTTCTATACCAGAAAAATAAAGATTAAAAGCCAGTAATATGTTAGACAAAAAGTCATAAAAATTATAATGGTATTTAGTAGTTCATTTAATTCCATGCAATTAATTTTCATTCTTTTCGAGTTTAGGCTATTAGTTCTGTTGACCTTGCCTGGTAATCGAGGATGATTGTGACAGTGGTAATTTCAAAAAGTTTGTAAAGTTTTTTTTCAAGGTTTTTATGACTTTTCCAATGAAGTGGTAGCCTTGACCCATAGAGTTTGTAGAAAATATACCCCATGTAGAAATTATATTTTAACAACTTTTTTTGTGTGCATGTGGATGTTTCATCCACACAGCCCAAGATTTTTGACTCATTAAAGAAAACTAAGGTTTGCTAGGGAGCTGGGAAAAATCAATGGGATATCTTAGATTTCCCATAGTCTAGATTGTTTCTTTTATAGCTATCATATACATAATTTAAGTTCCCTGATTTAGGAATAGACTATTACCATGATAAAAGAATATCAACATGACAAAATTCTGACAATGAGAAGTTTTTTTTTCATAGAAGTGAAATGAACCATGTATAATAATCTACATGTACCAAAATCTTTACAGATTCTGTTACCTTTTATTTGACAATTTTTCTCCTGTAATTTACTCTGCCAAATAATCCCATTAAGTTTAATATTTTTCTGAGGTATTTTAGGAGCCCACTGAAGACCTTCAAAGTTAGTTGGAGGTCAGAGAATTTTGTGGATGTGCCTCTTTTAGCTGAGATGTATTTCAGCATGGAGGATAATAGGGGGTTAGCAAAACTTATTACTGTTTGGTGTCCCGTTCTTTTTTTTCTTTTTTTTTTCTTTTCAGGGCCACACTTGCTGCTGCATATGGAAGTTCTCAGGCTAGGGGTTGAATTGGAGCTGCACCTGCCAGCCTACACCAGCAGGACCCAAGCTGTGTCTGTGATCTACACCATAGCTGATGGCAATGCTGGATCCCTGACCCACTGAGCAAGGCCAGGGAACCAACCCACATTCTCAGGGATAATAGTTGGATTCATTTCTACCGTCCTATGAAGAGAACTCCTCCCCCTCCCTTTTTGACTCCCAAGGAGTCTTTCTGTGCACATGTAGTTGGGGAAGTCTCATTGACCTCATATGGGGTCATCCAATTTTTCTACTCCAGCTCCTACCATTAGCTTTCTATTTGAAGTGTTAAATGAGAAAAGTTTCAATTTACTCAGCTTGATCAGTCCCAGCTGTTTTCAGCCTAGAGCCCCATCTATTACCAATCTCTTTTTCTTGTTGCAGAATTTGCAACAGGTATAACAAGATTTTATTTAACATCAATTAAACTTAAGTGCAGTAAAAGTATTATACTTAATATTGATGACTCTAAAGACATATCTATATTAATTCAATTAACAAACATAAACTAACCTTAATACCGGGTGTTAACTTAATATTGAGTATTGTCTCCTTCTTTTTTCTCTTTTATTTTTAATGCAGTCTGATTAAATAACCTCCCAGGTAGGTTATTTATATTTCAAAGGCACAGCAAGAGAAGGGCAAATTCTTCCTCTAACTGCTTATACAAAACCCAGCCATCTTGAACTATTTTGAGGTACTTTTTTTCTTTTTCCAGTCCCTAAATGTCCACTTCAGTTTAAACAAACAGAAAAGAGTAATAAATAATAATATATATCATACACTCACATTGGCATTTCCTACTTTCAGTAAAACCAAAAACAGAGAAAGGGATTTGAACTCAAGCACCAAGACACTCATTCACGTACACATACATACACTGAAGATAAAAGCAATTGCAAGACACTCCTTTTTGGTATAATATCATATCCAATAGAGGCCCACTGCTCTCCAGAGCTCAGGGAGCACACCCAGTTTTTCAAATCACACCAGGGACTATAAGAAGGAACAGAGCTCTGATCATCTATACTTAATTATTCATGACCAGTTTTATCAAATATCAAGCAAACAACAATTCAAATCAGTCTTTCAGGTGTATAGTTCCCCTAGCCCCCTAAAGGAAGATTGCCAATGAATGCCTGGTCAGTCCAGAAGGGGACAACCCCAGATATGAAATGAACCCCATCAGAAATGAAGCTGAATGAAAGAGCAAGTCTAGCCCAAAAGGGAAAATTCCAATCAATGCTCTACTGCAGGTGAAAAAAAAAAAAAACAAAAAAAAAAACACCATAGAGAAGGATATCCTGGTGTTGTCCTATGCAAGCTATATTATTCACTGAAGATGTCACAACTGGCCAATTCAAACCTACATACAAACAACAAACATAAAGTCCCACAAACAAAGGATCACATGATGTGTAGTCTATAATTCTACTTCAATTCCCACATGGAGGTCTTGAGAGAGGCCTGGCTCCTGAAAGAGAATGAACCATGAGTGGCTCACCCTAAGATGATACAAAGACATAAAATAACAAATAAGTTACAGTTGCAGAGACAAAAAATCAGAGGGGGTGTATTTTAAAATTCCACTTCTCTTCACAGACAGAGGCCTCCAAACAGGCTGGCCTACCTCTTGAAAAAAGCAGACTGAGTGCCTCACTTCCCACAAGGGAAGGAGTTCAGATTGTATGGAGAAAATTCCCAGCTTATGCCTATTTAGGCTATTCACCCTCAAAGACAATGTGGAACATAGCTCCTGACATTTCTTGGCTCCAAGCAGCCTCAAGCCATGGGCAACTGACACCTGTCAGGAACAGTCCCTCTGAGATCCCTGCAGTTAAATGAACTCTAAGATTTCTGGAGCAAAAGGAAATCCAGAAGCTACTGGGGGCTAAAAGAAATGGACACCCCTGGCTAGGTTCAAATTGACATGGGCATGAACTTCTGGTTGGCTCACCCAAATTATTAGGACAACCTTGTGTTCCAACACACAGTGAGTACAAGAAAGTGGAAATGTTGAGTTTGGAGCAGAGAAATGTTTATTTCAGGGCCATGCAAGGAGACGGGTGGCTCATTGCCCCCAAACCCCCAAATTTCCTCAAGGGTTTCAGCAAGGCATTTTTAAACCCAGATTAGTGAGAGGGTATGCAATCAGTTTGAACACAATTCTCTGATTGGCTGATGCTAAGGTAAAAGTGTAGTGAAAGGGGGTTACTATTTCAGTTCTTAGGCACCAGGAGGCCTGAGGGCTATGTGCCTCATTAAGTAGTTAACATCTACCATTTAGTCATTTTTTTTTTTTTTCACATTTGTAAATCAACTCAGGAAATGTGAATCAGATACTATTTTATAAGTACTAGAGAGGAACTAAGGTAGAGGATATGGGAGAAAGTTCTGTCCTGGGAAGGCCTCATAGGTTCCTGCTCATTTACAGCATTAACTCCAACAATATTAACTTTTTTCTCTCGTGGTTATCATTCTCCTTGTGCCTATGAATGCCTCTATAGCTGATACATTACTGGGCAATACTTCTTAAGTTATCTAACTGCAGCTCTATCTTTTCACAGATAGACTGAGAAAACTTATTAGTCTAATCCATTGCCTTTGCATCATCAAGTTGAAAAGGCCTACCAGGGAATGTTTATGAATTGAGATTTACTTCCTTTGGCAGGTCCATATTTCCCTGATTAGAAGTGAATATAAAAAATTCTGTTATTTCAAATCTCTCTTTAATTTTCCCTTGAAAGTATTTCAGCATCTGCTTCTAAAACAAAAGTGTCCCAAGACAAAACCTCAGATTTCCTGGACATCGTTCTTGATGGAATACTGCTTAATTATCTTCTAGTGGAGCAGGGAGATGTGCATGCCTTTGCCAACAACATTTGTTACACCTGGATTAATGTTTCTCGGCAAATTAAAACTCAGATACATAAAATTACTAAGCATGCCACTTGGCTTTAAAATGTGGCTTGTTCTTCTTGCTTTTTCTTTCATTTGATTGTAAATTATTTGGGCTTTGGGAATCATAACTCCAAATGCTGTCCAGATATTGAAAAATAGCCTGCTTATAATAATCATAGTAGACCCCATGGTGTTCTGAATTCTCCTAAAGCTTTAACTTTATTTTCACACCTGCTCACCACCAAGTGAATCAATTCTTAAAGAAAGGAATGCCAAAAAGGAATGCAGAAAATAACTGGCTAAAAAATTGTCAGCCTGAAGTTGTAATCTCCGAGTACCCCAGAGATTTAGCAAAATACAAACAAACAAAACCACAAAGCACATATATACAAAACTATCAATTATATGCAATAACTGCAGAGCTGGAAATAGCACAGTGACATAAATTTTAATAACATTCCTAAGCTAGTCTGAGAGTCTGATCAAAAGGGGAAATAGTTGAAAAAGAGAAACTAAGCCTAAGTTGGAGTCACTTGCGCTAAGCCAGTGTCATCAAACTGACTTAATACTTAACCTGATTGCAGTTTCAAACTCTTCAAGGCATGTAATCTTAGCCAATTCCTCTGGAATTATCTGATCAGCACTAATGAGATATAAGAGACTCCCTCTCCCCAAAAGGATGATTGCCTTTTCTGAAACAATTTACACTCTATTGGGATAAATTACTTGCACTGAATTTTTTCTGGTTATAAATTCTTCCATTTTATACAGCTTATTGGATCCCCTTTCTACCTTATAAGTGGAATTCTGCTCAATTCATGAAGTGTTATGTAAAGTGAATTGTTTTATAATTTACTCAATTTAATTTTGAGTTTTTATACTATAAACTGGCATTTGCTATCTTACTCTATCAGCCAAGATTCTAAATGAAAGCAATGACAAAAAATTATACACATTATAATGAAAAATATATATATATTTTCTTTTTTTGGCAGCTCCCATGACATATGGAAGTTACCAGGACAGGGATCAAATCTGAGCCAGATCTGCAATTTATGCAACATACACGGCAACACCAGATCCTTAACCTAATGACCTCTACAGAGACAAGACGGATCATTAACCACACAGGGAACTCTGAAAAATAAATATATTTAAAGTGATTTAATCATCACAAAATCTTCATAAACATGGAAGAATCAAGTGTAATATATGAGAAATAGCCAAGGTGTACTTAAAAATTAATACTGTGAAGACAACACCAAACAAAGGGCAGATAAATAGTATTATCTGCCAGTCCAGAACTATCCAATCAGGAGACTTCATATAATTATGCATGGCTTTAAGGAAGAATTGCAAAAAGACAAGCATGAGAATTATGTCCAGGAAGAAACTGAGCATGTGGTTGGTTGCCAGAGGTAAAAAATCCTGGGAAAGTTAGAATGTAAAGGAGACTGTATTGTGGTAATTAAAATAAAATAGTTGAATGGAATGCCCTATGCAATTTGATCTCTACTGCAGGGACATATTTAAATAGTAATTACGCTAGACTTCTAGCGATAGGGAAATATTCTTCAAAACTACTAGGAGAAAATTTACATCCTGTCTCTGTCCCTTAAAATTATCTTTTCTACCCACAATTGCTTGAGACTGAAAAAAAAAGTAGATAAAAAGACAACATATATATTGTCTTTTTGCCTTTTCTAGGGCCTCTCCCGTGGCATATGGAGGTTCCCAGGCTAGGGGTCTAATCGGAGCTGTAGCTGCAAGCCTACGCCAGAGCCACAGCAATGCCAGATCCAAGCCTTGCCTATGATCTATACCACAGCTCACAGCAACGCCAGATCCTTAACCCACTGAGCAAGGCCAAGGACTGAACTCGCAACCTCATGGTTCCTAGTCAGATTCACTAACCACTGAGCCATGACAGGAACTCTAAAATATTTTTAAAATACAGAGAGCTATAGAGGTTTCTTGCCCAAAATCTAGTCCAAGGTTTCAATAAAATTTCTTCTCAAGGGTTAAATTTTTGGAATGAAGTTCATGGGACCTCTGTCTGTATCATTAGTTATGTTTAAGGATACTAATCAGGTATACATGATGTTTTTCCAACTTTGGAGGTCATGGCCAAATTAAATTTTTAGAGCCTAATTTAATGAGCTTAAAAAAAAACTTTAATGTCATTAGTGTACCTATATAAAATTAAAACAGTTTATTTTGATCTGGTAAAGTGGCAGTTTTCTTGGACATCTGGGTCTCTGAGTATAAAGTGTGAGAACTACCCTATTTTTTTATTGCCTGTTCCCATGGCCATGCTCTCCTTGTTGCCTCTTGATGGATTCAGCAGAAGGGAGGAAGAGAGCCTACTCAGCCTGCAACATCCAACTTACTGTGGTGACTTTCTTCCATGTGCCCATTGCTTATACTTACCTAAGCATGGTGACAATAATTTTTTTTTTTTTTTTTGGCCACATCTGCAACATGCAAAGGTTCCTGCACAAGGATGAAACCTGCATTACAATTATAACCAGAACAACATCTGTGACAATGCCATATCCTTAACCCACTGAGCCATAAGGGTACTTTTCCATGATATCACTTCTACGCCATAGTTACATCAATGCTCAACCCTGATATTTATAGCCTGAGAAATCTGAGAAACAAGGAGGTGTTGGGCCACTGAGAATAATGATTCATAGAAGCTGTTCTGTAGAAATGGAGAAAAAAATATACTTTAGTCTCTAGGCCTCAGGTATAGGTTGATTCACTTTGTGTCATCATGAAGAAGCATAATATATTCCATGCTATAGTGAAGGAACTTAAATTAATCTAGATGATAAAAAATTGAATTTTTACATAGTCACGTCATATCCTAAGGCCCAATTTTTAATTTCTCTTGGTGATCCTTTTTTTCTCATACCTATCAAGGTTTATACTTTCAACTAACTATTCAGCAAAAAAGATTTTACTATCATGTATAAATAAAAATGAAAAGTGCCAAAACTAGTGATATCATTCAGCATACTGATTCTATAATACATGTTTTATCTTGTAATATTAGTAAATTAAGTTTAAAGCACACAAATAATATAGGAAGGACCTGATTTATTGTATAAATTTTAATTGGCAATTAAAGTTTTATAATTAAGGTGTACAGTGTGATGATTTGATATACATAAATATTGTGAAATTATCACCACCATCAAGCTAATAAAACATTCCATTGTTTTACATACTGATATGTGTGTGTGTAAATAGTTAAGACTACTTTCTCAGAAAATTCCAAGTATATATATAGAATACTGTTAAATATAGCCACCCTACTCTATATTAGAGTCTCAGAAATTTCCATCCTGTATTTCTAAAACCTTGTACACTTTGACTAAAATGTCACCATTCTCCTCATTCCCCAGCCCCTGATAAAGACCATTCTACATTTTGTTTCTTCAGTATTTGTCTTTCTATTACTGGTTTATCTAGGACTTAACCTAATTTCCTCTAGAGTCATTCATGTTGTCAGAATGACAAGGATTTCCTTCTTTGCTAAGGCTGAATAATATTATATATATATTTACCACATTTTCATCCATTCATACATAGATGGACACTTAAATTGTTTCCATGGCTTTGCTATTATGAATAATGTGGCATGCAGACACCTCGTTATGGTAGTAATTTTATTTCTTTTGAATATATACTTAGAATTGGGATTACTAGATCATATGGTCTATTTTTAATTTTTTTAGAAATATTAATACCATTTCCATATTGACTGTGCTGATTTACATTCCAATAATTGTGGTAAAATGTTAGGAAATTATATTAATTTTGATATTTTTAGACTCATGGCAATTAACATTTAATGTCTACTAGAATTCTAATTAATTAAAAACTTGGCTTAAAGAATGGCAGTTATAACTTGCTTCTCTCCAAATTTATATTAAGTGAAATTTTTTCATCACAAGACAGCAATATCAATGTCATAAAATGCAGAAAAAATATAATAGTTGTTTGCTGTTGAAAACGTTACTTCATCCCACTCAACTATATGACTATAAAATTTGGAAAAAGTGAAAAATATTACATGGAGCAAAAATATTAAAAGGAAAAAAGGTAATGACTGCTTAAAATCAACAATGAAATACTTATTGAGCATTTCATACATTGTGGGATACAAAAAGAAAACTTTCACACACAAAAAATGGAGAGCCAGTATGAAAATTTTAATATAATCATTTTGCTCTTTATTTACAATAAAGCAATTGGTCATTAAAAAATTCAATGTATTCTACTCAAACATTTTAAGACTTCTCTTTAATTCCTGTAATTACCTCCTTATTTCAAGTTCAAACATTCTCCTTAATAGAGTATTTTCTAGAAAGATTTCTCAACTGAATGAAACTGATATTTTGAATCTAATATGATCAACCAGGGTTCCTTACCTAGAAAAAGATAAATATAGTCAGTCCACTTTAAACTGATAATGTAATACTAAAAATGGTTGAATGTTTTATACAATGTCCAGGAATGGAAGTGGATTAGGTCTGAAGACTGCAATCATTAGGAACATCCAATGTGACCCTAAAACTGAGTCCTGTGAAGATAGCACTGTTGAGCCATTTACAGCATCAGAACCATATTATAGGCTCCTGCAGAAGCTTCATAAATGTATATATGTTGAATCCATGTTCCCTTATAGGTTGTGACTTCAGATTTTTGACAGACTCACTCCCAAACTCTGCAATTGCCTGTATCTTTAACATATAATCCACTGTCCTTACATAAATTTCTTTAACTGGATAATTCACTTTTTCATATTCACAAGTTTGAAGTTCCCTCTGTTCCCAAGGATCTCAATATTCCTACCAATAAAGCATGTCATACATATGTTATAGTTAACTTTTTTACTACCACTCCATGGATCGTTAACTGTTTCCCTTTAAAAAACTATTATTAAAATATGATAAACATAAAAGATTATAACAAATTGAAACCATTGCAACTGGCATGATAACTGAGGAGTAGATGTGATGAGTATTTCATAAGTCATCTCTGTCTACCCTTTTATTCCTTCTCACCGCAATTCGGCCATTTTTAATTTTTGTATTATTTTTAACTCAATGAATTTTATTATTCATATATAAATACATAGCTGTACAATGATCATCACCATAAAATTTTATAGCATTTGCATCCCAAACACCCAGCCCACCCCTCCCCACTTACTGGTCTCCTTTGGTGACCATAGGTTTTTCATAGTCTGTGAGTCAATATCTGTTCTTCAAAGTTCATTGTATTCATTTTTTTATATTCCAAATATAAATGATAGCATATGATGTTTGTGTCTCACTGTCAGACTAACTTCACTTAGCATGATAATTTCTAGGTCTATACATCTTGCTGCAAATGCCATTATTTCATTTGTTTTTATAACTAAGTAGTATTACATTTTGTATATGTACCACATTTTCTTTATCGAATCCTCTGACATGGACATTTAGGTTGCTCCCATGTCTTGGCTATTGTATATATGCATATCTTTTTGAGTCATGGTTTTCTCTGGATAGATGCCCCGGAATGGGAAATACAGCCCTTTTTACAACTTCTATAGCACAGTTTCATTTTGCCATTAAAATTTTATGTGTAGATCATGTGCTTTCTTGTGTCTGGCTTCTTTTCCTTCACATTATGTCTGTTAATGCTTATCTGTACATCTGTGGATTATTAATTGACATTTCCATTAATTAATCTACTTGGTAGCTATCTTCTATTTACTTGCATGGATTAATAGGCATATGTGAACATTGCAGGTTTTACCAAATACCACAACTATACATGCTGTCTTTTTATTTTGTTTTATTTTTTTCCCTCACCTACAGCATTTGCAAGTTGATCACCCCAGGGATCAAATCTGACCTGCAGCTGTGACCTACACCACAGCTGTGGCAACACTGCATTCTTAGCTAACTGCACTGTGCTGGGGATTGAACCCATGTCCCTGCAGAGACAATGTGAAATTCTTAACCTTCTGCACAACAATGGGAACACCTTGAACAAGTCTCTTGAAAACTCTATAGATAAATGTATTTGGAAGAGATTCAGACATGGAAGGTGTATGTCATTGGACGTGCTCATGGTTGTCGTATTTCCCCCATTTTATTAAGGCATAATTGACAAATATATATATTAAGAAGTACAAAATGATGGTTTGATACATACGTATAGACCATTAACTATTAATCATCACTGTTTTTTTTCTTCTTCTTCTTCTTTTCTCCAGATTCTTTTTATTGAGTATTTGCTCTATCTTCAAAATATGTGCATCTCAAGCATATCTTGATTATTCTCGGCCAGTTATATTTCTACATAATTATTAGAATTAACTTACAAAAATTTCCACCAAAACGTGTGGGATTTTTATTGTGACTGCATACTATTTGGATAATAATTTGAGGAGGAAGAAATATTTTATATTTTGATTCAACTTAGCAAATAATATGTCACCACATATATGTCCATTTACAAAGGTTATGAATGCATTCACATTATAGCTCATTTTATGGGGATATATTTCTTTTATGAGTTATTACTATTTTCAAGAATGTTGCATAGAAATATTTATCACCTGTATTTTGCTATGTTGGGACACAGAAAGGTGACTTTTTCTAAAAGAAGTAAATACGATCTTTCACTAGAACGGTGTGATTTTATAAATAATTAAACTGGACTGAATTAAACATTATTTGTCTTTTTTTTTTTTTTTTGGCCTTTTCTAGGGCCGCACTTGCAGCATATGGAGGTTCCCAGGCTAGGGGTCTAATCGGAGCTGTAGCTGCTGGCCTTCGTCATTGCCACAGCAAAGCGAGATCCGAGCCATGTCTTCGACCTACACCACAGCTCACAACAATGCCAGATCCTCAACCCACTGAGCAAGGCCAGGGATCAAACCTGCCACCTCATGGTTCCTAGTCAGATTTGTTAGCCACTGAGCCACGACAGGAACTCCTCCGAATTAAACATTTTTTAAAGTTAAAAAAACTCAACTCAGGATATTATTTAAATTATGCATTCTTCTTCTTTTAGGATAAAAGAAATTCACAGTGCCATGCTATACCTGGTTTTGTGCTGTGTCTGTAGGAAGTATGTGACATTCAATAATCATTACTTTCCACTGTATTCTTGGGGAAGAAATGGTTATTTTTAGAATTAAATTATTCCATGAATTTTCTGGGGTATGGAATGGGCTGTGTGGGATTTGCTTCCTGATCTTCTGACTGAAAACATTATTTTTTTCATCATGGTTATCATATTGGAAAGATGGCAGAATAGAAGATTATATCCTGCATTCCTTCAAGGAAACATGGATATAAATAACCATCCATGCACAAATATTCCTTCACTAGAGCTCTGGATTCCAGACAAGATATTTTAGGACTCAGGTGGAGCACAGAATTGGGAAAAGACACATTGAAGTGGGAAGGAAGGAGTTTTTCTTCACCTGAGCCATTTTTCCCCAATACCATGAAGCACAGGGCAGATAGAGATTTAGTCTTCTTTAGAGCTCTCCCATCAGGAAGAGAAGGTCAAATGAGCACCCGATTTTAATATAAACCCAAACATCAAGCTTAATCACGCATGGACCATGAGAGCTGACATGCTCATGTTATATCTGCTACCCTCTCCTAAATTTCTGGCTGGGCTTGCTGATTCAAGGCTGCCCCTCTCAAGTGTAGCTTATAAAGACTTTAAATATGAAAACTCCAATTCAAGAATAAAAGTTCCCAAGTTTGGAATATGAAAATACCAAATAACAAAATAATGCACAGGCAACTGGCTCTAAAGGACTGGTGATCTTAAAGCAGTCAGATGAAGAATTGAGATTATTTATCTTAAAGAATTTTAGTGAGTAAAAAGAGAATACAGATAATCAAGTGATATCAGATAATAAATTTGAACAAAATGAGAATTTCAAGAAAAATTTTGATACCTTAAGAGGAGCAAGCCAAAATTCTAGAACTGAAGAACACAGCGACTGAACTGAAAAAATAAATATCAATAAAGGTTGAACAGTAGACATGATCAAGCCAAAGAAAGAATGAATAAACTCAAAGACAAATTGTTTGATTTTTTTCCAGATTGAAAATCAAAGAAAGGTACAAAAACCTGAAAGAGCGCACAGAATTTATGGGCTTTCATAAACAAACAATATATGCATTATGAGAATTCCAGAAGGACCAAAGAGAAAGGGAGACAGAAGGCTTATTTAAAATAATATTGACACAAGCTTCCCAAATCTGAGGAGTGAAATGAACATCTGGATCCATGAAGACCAAATAATTCAAAATAAATTTAAAAAGTCTTTAGTGAGACACACTATAATAAAAATACTCAATTAAAAATATATTTAAAAAATTTAAACAGCTCCAATATTACACCTTCACAAAGAAAATATGTAATTACTTGAAATGTAATATCTTTTATTATATTTTCTGCAGTAACATTGCATTGTTATATTTTTCTAAATATTGCATCAAAATTAGTCAATTATTATTTTATTTATTTTGTTTAATAAGTGATTTTTTTTACAATTTAACATGAATTCCTATTGAATGGAAACCCCTGAAAGTATTTCATACCTACAATAAATTCCCACATATTTGATATATTAAGAATTTGGCTTACATGTTTTTATAAAACTAACCATATTCCATTTAACTTATTAAAATGTTGGCTAATATAACCAAAACTGGGAAATAAATTAATATATGCAGGCATATCATTAACATACACTTACTGAATATAAGGTATATGATCCAAAATGTTCATAGCAATATTAATACTGGAAGAATTTAAATAAATACTTTCTTTCCCCAGTGATTTGATCCTTAACACACCTTCCCCAACTTTGGTATTAGTCCATCCTTAGCCATGTTTGACTTAATCTACATTCATTAAAACTCAGTAGGCATTCCTATATAAGTAAAAAAAAAACCAGAGAAAGTATAAAAAAAGTCCTCCAGGTAAATAAATCCTAGAATCATTTTGCCACCAAGTTTTCATGGAAGTATTTAAAATGTCAACTGTTAGAGACAAAAGATTAATATATATATTCATATAGAAAAATTTCAAAATTTACTCAGAAAAGAACTTTGTTTATGTAATGACCATTTGACCTCTGTCAGCTAATCAAACCAGTGAGTGTGTGAAAGTGCGCCCATAATAAAATGTGATAATCCTAATAGTATTTTTATTTTTATTCACCACAGAAGAGACACTTTAGCGTGTGCTTAAGAGAAATTTATTCATAACTAAGTATTTCTGTTTATAATAAACAACAAATATATCAGACATCTTATTAGTTAGGAAACCCCTAAAAGAAAATATATTAGACAGGAGTTCATTTAAACAAGATATATAAATTAGTTATACTAAAATACGTATTCTTAGAAATAAGAAGTTGATGGGCTGTTCAAACTCTTCTCTTTCTTTTTTAAAATATGAAGTTCGTTTAAAGTAAAAACATGTTATCCATTCTGAGAATTCATCTGATTGTGAATAATCAATTGTGAAATGATAGTAAAACCTAGCAAAATTGATAATAAAGGCAATTTCTGATATTGCCTGTGAGTCACTGTCCTAGACTTGTGGGGAATGGATCTACACTTAATTATACCAAGTTCTGAAATATAATTAAATATAATTATGATATTCTAAGAAAAGTATGTAATAAAAGTTTATATTCATTTACATTGTGCTTCAATTAGTAGAAGAATTTACTTGGCTCTAATTGAGACTAGACATTTACATAAAAAAAGAAAGTTGAAGGATAGACACTGTTTATTAAAGAAAGGATACAATTGTATCCATAGCCTGTTGTGTATCCTCTAGAAATGAGAAAGCTTTCAGTGAATTAGAGAATGTTTGAAAACAACATAGTTATCTACTCTTAAGGAGTAGAGAGACACCTTGTCATCTAAGGACACTGTGTAATCCCATAGGTGCTGATTATATAATATTAATCCTTTTGACAGTGTTGGTTACTGTTTGGATTGAAATCATTCAGGATTTAAGGTAAGCAGTTTGGGAAATGTGTAATGTGTTCTTTGTAAAACTTGGTTAAGAAACAAAAGAACTTGAAGTTTGAAATACAGTATTGGCTGCACTTTTTACTTCTGCTTTCAGAAGAAACTGTAGAGTAAAAAATGGACAAGAAAAGTGGTTTTGGAACAATGTGCTTTTCTTAATGGGAAACGAGAGGAGGGGCATGGAAGATACTTTGGCTGTGCTTAAGTGATATTTGAAGAATAAATCTAATACTAAAGGTATCAATCCTAAATAAGGATTGTGAAAGAACTTGTGTCTTATAGCCAGCATGCACACACACATGCACACACATGCATGCACACACACACACACACACACACGCACGCGCGCGCACACACACACACACACACTTTGAAGGATAACTTCTAGAAATGATCCAGGTAACTAATGATGCTGTTAGTTACAGTTAACCATTTTTGGTTTTAAAGGATATATATTGAAATTAAAGTATGTTATGCTGTTAGTATTTACCTCTTATTTATTAGCTTTTTTATTTCCTGTATACATCAATAAATTTCCAGTAAAGAAAGTAATATCTGAATAAATAGTCTTCTGGAGGTTGTGAGAATCAAATTGATATAGCATAAAGAGACAATCAGAAACTGTATCACCATGCCATTGTGATGGATGCCTTTGAGTGAAAGTAAATGATGGTGATGGCAATCATATTGATGAGGATGCTAAAATTTACAACTAATTTTCAATGATGTTTTATACCTAGGCAAGCATTATTTTTTTAATGGATTGTTTGTAATATCCCATGTTTCTTTATAACAATTCTACAGAAAATATACAGGTTCAGATAGTTAAATTTCTTATTCTAAGCTTACATTACCTGTGAATAGGTGAGCTAGAATTATAATTAGTTTTAAACCTAAAATCTTGCCAGTGTACTTGTGTAATAAAGCAGAATAAACATACTCTCTTTGCAAAACAAAATTTGGAGGACATATAATCAGTTTCTATCTTTAAAAATATCTGTCTACCTAATTATCTATTTATTAATATTTGGTCACCATTGTAAAACATCATGAAATGGCATTAATTAGAAACACCCAAACATATACACAGACAAATGTTCACTGTGTATTTAATATCTCTTTATACTATAAAAAATTATGGTTCTCAAAATGTATAGCTTTAAAAATTAAAAATATACATTATTTTTTATTAAATACTATCAATAAAATTCAGTAAACTAATATAAACCATTATGCAATCTTTATGTCTTTTTTAGTCATTCTTATAGAAACACAAGTGAATATGTAATCTCATGTAGGCTTCCATGTAAGGTTACTCTACTCTACACTAATATGTTTGTCTAGACACTGGAGAACACATTTTTGGTCAGATTCTATGAAAGCCATTTTACAATACTGTCAACTTGTCAATTATAAATAATTAACGGCAATGAAAAATGATTCTTTTTTTTTTTTCCGCTTTTTAGGGCCACACCTGTGGCATATGGAAGTTCCCAGGCTAAGGGTCAAATTGGAGCTACAGCTGCTGACCACAGCCAGAGCGACACAGGATCTGAGCCATGTCTGCAACCTACACCACAGCTCACAGCAATGCTGGATCGCTGGCCCACTGAGCGAGGCCAAAGATGGAACCCACGCCCTCATGGATACCAGTTGGATTCGTTTCCACTGTGCCACACTGGGAACTCCCCCCAAAAATCTTATTGTATACATTTATATAGATAATGTCAGCCAATTTTTAGAAACTAAGATAATTTTACTTCCAATAATATTAGAAGAGACAAAAATGGACATCCTTGTTTTTTCACTCTCTATGAAAGGAAAAGATTTCAGTCTTTCTCAATTGAACATGTTAGTTGTAAGTTCAATTTTTAACTGTGACTTCAGTTTCACATCATTTTAATATTTTATTCAAGTAAAGCAAGAATATGATCTCAACAACCCACAGTATAAGATTCCTTCTGATCCAAAGGCAAATATTTTATAGTATTTTAGCACTCTTCTATTTTTCCATATATTTTTCTCCAATATGCCTAACTTGCCATGTTTAATTACTAAATATTGATAATATTTCTTGTCTCTTACTCTGGCCACTCTGGATTGAAACCTTCCCCATCCACATTGCCACCTACATCTTTTTTTTCTCCTCCCCCATCCTTTCCACATACTTACATCTCACTTTGTGTCTTGGTTGATAGCATTTTTTTTCACCTTCTAGTATATATAACTAAATTAAAAATATAACTTATTGTAAAAACTGATGATATTTTAGTTAGTATTTTAATATAAATACCTCTCAGTATAGCTATTTTCTCACCCAAGACATTTTAGGACCACATATTTATAGGCAACATTGAAAATTTTCAGAATTTTTTTTTCTTTTAATTCTGGTAGGGTTTTGTTTTTTATTTTTTCATTTGGTCCATGAAAGTTTTAATTTTTTGTAAATCACTATTTTTTTTTAATTTTCAAGAGACTTTGTTACTTAACACTTTGTTTTCAATATGTAATGATATTTATATTGCAATATGATAATGTATCTAGCATCTTTGAACATTGAAATCCTATTTTTCACAAGTGCATTATTTTCTACAATTTTCAAACATTTCACCTCATTGTATAATTGTTCGTGAATGTATGTTGTGTATGTGTACATGTGTACATCTTCCTCTTTCATATTAAAGACTTCCTTAATAATTGTTTCTAAAAATATTTACAAATAAAACATTACATAATATGTAAGGCTTGTTCAATTTAAACATCTCTGTAAAGAATTCTGCTTCCTAGCTCCTTGAAGAAGACACCTAGATACCATTTCTTTTTTCCATTTAGTTGACCGATATGTCTATCCAAGTTCTTATTTCAAAGGGTTCTAAACCATTTCTTCTCTTGTTGTGCCTTATTCCTCTTGTACTCCTTTAATTCATAACATATCTATTTTTGTATCATCATGATAGTTGAGTTTTAACAGGGAGAGATTATAAATACACTAATACACTATACACTAATCTAGAATCTACACTATACACTAATCTAGAATTACAGCTTTATGTAAAAAAAAAGGTAAAAATTAATTCTGTAAGACAAAGTACCATAAATCAGTGTATAGCAGTGTTAAAGAGGCAGAGAGATATAAAACATGCTCTTTGGGAGACTGTGCACAGATTCATATCTATGAGGAGTGAGGTGTATAGACATACAGTCAAAGAAAGGCTTTACTCTTAACTGCAGCATTGAGAAACTCACTGAAGAGGCAGACGAAAGTGACTTTTTGTAATTAATACTTGACAATTAGTATTCATTTTATATTACACAAAAGATAAGCCAAATTAATACCTAACTTCAAGGAGGGTTAATTTGAAACTTCTGAGCAAAGTGGTCTAAGAGAGAAAATAACTTCTCAGAATAGATGACAAGTTGCTGCAGTCTTACACAACTTAGGACTGAAATATGAAAAAGAAATCATACTGTGATGGTAGTAAACTTTTTAATATGTTCATTTGCTCTGATTTCCTACGAATATATTTTGAATATGACATTTGAGTTTGGTGTCACTTGAATTTGTGTCAGTAAAATTTATTGATCCTAATGTTATCACAATAAAATAGTTTTATAGTGTTCAAGATTTCTTGGAAAATATTTTTGTCAAAATATTTGCACTTCCATACATATATATTTTTTTCTTTTTAGGGCCATTCCTGTGGCATATATAATTTCAGGCTAGGGGTCTAATCAAACCTTTAACTGCCAGCCTACGCTTCTGCCACAGCAATGCCAGATATGAGCTATGCATGTCTTTGACCTACACCTCAGCTCAGGGCAATGCTGGATCCCTAAAGACTAAGCAAGGTCAGGGATTGAACCCACATCCTCATAGATATTAATTGGATTCATTTCAACTGAGCCAAAATGGTAATTCCTACATTTTCATATTTTATTTTATTTATTTTTTTTTTCTGTCTTTTTGCCATTTCTAGGGCTGCTCTCGTGGCATATGGAAGTTTCCAGGCTAGGAGTCTAATCGGAGCGCTAGCTGCTGGCCTACACCAGAGCCATAGCAACGCGGGATCTGAGCCACGTCTGCAACCTATATCACAGCTCAAGGCAATGCCGGATCCTTAACCCACTGAGAAAGGCCAGGGATCAAACCCGCAACCTCATGGTCCCTAGTGGGATTAGTTAACCATGGAGCCACGATGGGAACTCCTATATTTTCATATTTTAATCTTTGCTCAAAAATAAGGCTACTTTTTTTCTAAAATTTATGTTTAGTCCCTAACTTGAGCTATGAAATTTTAAATAATAATAAAGAGTGTGACTAAAATAACTTTAAAATACCTTATTGTTTCAAATGAAACTTATTCTTACGTCTGCTTTTAGAAAAAAATTATGTGCATTCCCCATGGAAAACTATAATCAAACATCAACTGATTTCATCTTATTGGGGTTGTTCCCCCCTTCAAGAATTGGCCTGTTTCTTTTTATTCTCGTTGTTCTCATTTTCCTAATGGCTCTATTTGGCAACCTCTCCATGATCCTTCTCATCTTTATGGACATCCATCTTCACAAACCCATGTATTTTTTACTTAGTCAGCTATCCCTAATTGACCTAAATTACATCTCCACCATTGTCCCCAAAATGGCCTACAATTTTCTGTTTGGAAACAAATCTATTTCCTTCATTGGATGTGGGGTTCAGAGCTTCTTCTTCTTGACTTTAGCAGGGGCAGAAGCATTGCTCTTGGCCTCTATGGCTTATGATCGTTATGTGGCCATTTGCTTTCCTCTTCACTATTCCATCAGAATCAGCAGAAGAGTGTGTGTGTTGATGATAACAGCATCTTGGATAATGGGCTCTATCAACTCCTGTGCACATACCACATATGCCCTGCATATCCATTATTGCCGATCCAGAGCAATCAATCATTTCTTCTGTGATGTCCCAGCCATGCTGACTCTAGCCTGCATGGACACCTGGATCTATGAATACACAGTGTTCGTCAGTACTATCCTCTTCCTTTTGTTGCCTTTCATTGGTATTGCATGTTCCTATGGCCGTGTTCTGCTTGCTGTCTATCACATGAACTCAGCAGAAGGGAAGAAGAAGGCCTATTCGACCTGCAGCACCCACCTCACTGTGGTGACTTTCTACTATGTTCCCTTTGTTTACACTTATCTACGCCCAAGAGATCTCAGATCTCCAACAGAGGACAAGGCTCTGGCTGTCTTCTACACTATTCTGACTCCAATGCTTAATCCTGTTATCTATAGCCTGAAAAACAAAGAGGTAATGGGGGCACTAAAAAGAGTAATTCAGAGAATCTTCTCTGTGAAAGTGTAGCTAATGCTTTTGCATGAGTACCAACAGTTGAATATAAATCCATTCATCTTCATATAGTATTTTAAAAGATTATTTTATTATTAAATGCCAAGAATAAATTTCATCTAGACATGAAAAAAAAAAAATTACTCAGATGATCCTCTTTACTCCTAAGTAGCCACTTCAACTCTTAGATAGTATCTCTCAGGTCAGATTTCATGCTCTGCTTACTACATCCTTTAGTTCTACTGAAGTAGGTTGGTGAAAGTTAATTTTCATGAACCAATTTTAGTAATTCGTATTTTGGCATAGTTCCCTTCCTAAACATGTCCTGAACTACATACAATAAAAACCCATAATCTCAAGTCAACTTCCCAGATGAATTGTTATCACTGTTCATCTTTGATCAATGAAGAAAAATTATTTATCTCCCAGGTGTGGCAGGAAAGGGAGGGTTCATAAGCTACATAATATGTAGGGCACATAGAAGTGATAATAGACTCTTGTTCAAAATCAGAAAATGATTGACATGTTGAAATGTTTGAAATAATGACATGATTGAAATGATGAAAATGTTGCTCAAATGTACTTTTTTACAAACTTATTTCATTAGTTACAAAATACAATGCAAATTGCAAACATTATTTTGTGTTAGAATTTTATATACAATAAAAAATAATATTTTCTTGTGACGTACTTATTAATTATAAGGGTTTTGGTCTCACATTTCTCCAAATTAATTTTCATCTGAATTTATAACTTAGAAACTTTATTCTCTCAATATAACTAAAAGTTATTTCAATCACTTGAAATTCTTTTTTTTTTTTTTTTTGTCTTTTTAGTGCTGCATCTATGCCGTATGGGTTCCTAGGCTAGGTGTCCAATCAGAGCTGTAGCTACTGGCCTACACCATAGCCATAGCAACACAGGATCCAAGTCTAGTCTGTGACCTCCACCACAGCTCACGGCAATGCAAGATCCTTAACCCACTGAGCTAGGCCAGGGATCAAATCTGCATCCTCATGGATATTAGATTTTTTTTCCACTGAGCCACTGCAGGAACTGCTATTTTTGATTATTTTTAATGTTTTTTTTTTTAATTTTTAAAGAACTGTTTGTTACTGGAGCTCTTAGGAGTGTTTCTAGGTTTTGAAAACATCAGGCTGAACTTCTGATAAATTATATCCAAATGTATATTTTTGTAAAGAACAGTGTTTTCATATTTTTGATGCTTCTCAAACAGAATTTTTTCCTAAAAATATTTATCTCATGAAGCAGTTTTACCCCATGGATTCCAACATTCCATTATATTTAAATCTGAATTTAATTTTAAATATAAATTTTACTAATGTTATTTTAAAGATTTCTTTCAAATTTCTCAAAATTTGTGGACTTTGCATAAGATACAAAATGTGGTTTTACATTTCAAATGCAAGTTCATTTATTTTATCACTGTACCTTCAATTATAAGGTACATTGATGTTATTGTTTTTGTTTATAATTGTTTTCTAAATTTATAGGAAAAAAGTATTATTTTTCCATCAGTCATCTTTCAGATTGCTTTTATAACTTTAAATAATATTTAAACACCATTTCCATTTCTAAGACTGTGGATATTTGTTTTACAGTGTTTCAACAGTTTTTAAGACCATATATTCTGTCCTCTTTGATAAATGCTAGTAATCCCTTGATATGCTGTATTGGAATAATTTGTGCACACTTATTTTGTAATAATATACTGAAAAAAATTTCTACCAAAGCCTCCTAACATTTTCTGTTCTGACTCTCTTGTGAGATACTTAATAATTTTGCAAATAACCTAGGGATATTCTCTGGTTAGAATGGTAAGTCAATCCTCAACCCACCATGGGTCATTCTTCTGCCAGGCAAAGCCCTTTCTGTATCTTAGGTAGTAGCCACTTCTACTATTGTTGTTAAGTCTGCAGCTGCTGCTGTTTCACCACCAACTACTTGGGCCCATGTTTTTGTCCCTTGAGTTCATAGGGTGCCCTGAACTCTAATATGCATGTGTGTGTGTGTTTGTGTGTGTGTGTGTGTGTGTGTGTTTGCACGTAAAGTCTAGCCCATTTGTTTGATGATATGTACAATTTCTACTTCTGGACCAGAACAGCATGCTTATGCTGCTACTCTGTATAGATACTTTGTATACAAGCATACTCAGAAATAAAATTGTTAAGAATTTCAAGATGGCAAACAGAGAGCATTAGACCAAGCAAGATTACTGAGTGTGAGATCTCACATAAACAAACATGCCACCTGCCTTGAGAAAGGAAGCATGAATGATTACAAAGAGAATGGCATCATGCAATACCTGAAAAATGATGGAAATGTCTATAGTTTTCATCAGTTGTTATCATGGGAAATTATCTAATGAAGTGTGGAGTTACACAGAGATGCCCATTCCAGACTCCTTATCCATTTCATGTAGGGAAAAATAGGGAATCAAAAGAACTGGCTATATTTTTGGTCTAGACATATCATGTTTTATTAAATTATTGATATGCTTTTTAACAAGAAATTGCAAACCAAGTTTTTCTTTTTCTTTCTTTCTTCTTTTTTTTTTTTTTTTTTTACTTTTTAAGTCTCCTGCCTTAAAAAATAAAGATTTGAAATTATAGGAAATGAATGTCCTGTGTTTTCTTCATTAAATCTTTGATTACTAAGAAAAATGAGACTTTTTCTACCAAAAGGGCTAAGTTTTTTTGTTTGTTTATTTTGAGGAATTTTATTTTAATGATTTGACTATGCCTGTGGCATTCAGAAATTCCCATGCCAGGGTTCAAATTTGTGCCACAGCAATAGCCAGAACCACGGCAGTGCCAATACTGGATCCTTAACCCATGAGCCACCTGGGGACTCCTATTTTAGATTTTTAGAAAATACTAATCACAGGGAACTCTACCCAATAGTCTGTGATAACCTATATGGGAAAAAAATCTAAAAAAAGAATGGTTATGTGTATGTGCATAACAGAATCACCTTGTTTAGAAGAAATTATCACAACATTGTAAATAAACCATGTTCAAAAAAACTTTAAACAATGAAAAAAAGATTTTAACATTCTGTATTTGCAAAGACTTTTTCTTTTTTAATTTTATGTTCACAGCCAAGACATATGGAAGTTCCCAGGCCAGAGATTGAAACTGAGCCACAGCAGTGACCTAAGCCACAGCTGTGGCAATGTCAGATCCTTTAATCCCCTGCCCCAAGCTAGGGATCAAACCTGTACCTCTGTGGTGATGTGAGCTGCTGCAGTCAGATTCTTAACCAATTATTGTGTCACAGTAAAACTCCTGTCTGCAAAATCCTATTGTCGCAATTGATAAAGTGATGTCTAAGTATTTTTTTTCGCAATTATCTAAAACCCTATTTGGCTAAATATATAAACTATTTAATATTTTTGGATAAACTTTCCCAAATCAAATACTAAAGGAGTTCCTGTCTTGGCGCAGTGGAAATGAATCCAACTAGGAACCATGAGGTTGCAGGTTTGATCTCTGGCCTGGCTCAATGGGTTAAGGATCCAACATTGTCATGAGCTGTGGTGTAGGTTGCAGAGGTGGCTTGGATCTGGCATTATGTGACTGTGGTATAGGCCTGTGGCTACGGCTCTGATTTGACCCCTAGCCTGGGGAACCTCCATATGCTGCACGTGCAGCCCCCAAAAGACAAGAAAAAGACAGAATAAAAATACTAAATAAATATTTTTGTCCTCAAATTAAATTTATGATTTCCCATAAGGCCCCTTTACAATCTCAAAAGATATTTTCTTTTGGCTTATAAAAATATATATTTAAAATTTTTTAGCTTATTTGATATGTTAAAATACAGGAGAAGAATATTCAAATAAGAAGTAATACTAAGCCTTCTTTTTTGTGGGGGGTGGGCTACACCCATGGCATATTGAAGTTCCTAGGCCAGGTATTGAACCCCCACTGCAGCAGTGACCCAGGCTACTGCAGTGACAATGCCAGATCCTTAAACTGCTGAAACAAAAGGGACCTTCATACTGACTTTTTTATGTTGTATTTCTATAGATATATTGTATCTGTTCCAGGAATCATTATATTTTTAGAAATCTGACATGTCCTTGTATAATGTTATCAGTTATAATTGCAATTATTATCTTAAAATGTTACATATCACCAAAATAACTCAGAAATAACTACACTTCTTTAAAAAAATATTTTTATTTATTTATTTATTTTGTCTTTTGAGGGCCACACCTTTGGCATATGAAGGTTCCCAGGCTAGGGGGCAAATCAGAGCTGTTGCCTCTGGTCTACATCAGAGCCGCAGCAACACCAGATCCAAGCTGCGTCTGCAACCTACACCACAGCTCACAGCAACGCTGGATCCTTAACACACAGAGTGAGGCCAGGGATTGAACCCTAGTCAGATTCATTTCTGCTGTGCCATGATGGGAATTCCCAACAATTTTCTTCATGTCATTAACAATGATAGGTACCTTGGAATTCCTGTTGTGGCTGAGCAGTAATGAACCCAACTAGTATCCATGAAGATTTGGGTTCAATACCTGGCCTAGATCAGTGGGTTAAGGATCTGAGATCCAGACTAGCACACAGACACATCTCAGAATGACTCAGATCCTGAGTTGCTGTGGCTGTGGCTTAGGCCAGCAGCTGCAGCTGAGATTCAACCCCTAGCCTGGGAACTTCCATATGCCACAGAATGGGCCCTCAAAAACAAAACAAAAACAAAAACAAAAAACAATGGGCGTCTTAAGTCTTTGTCATTTAGAGAGCTTTATTGTTTTTCTCAGATGCTTTTGCAAAAGTTCTCTCTATAAGGAGGTTCATTGAAAGGAATAATGGAAAAACCAGGTTCAAACATAACATATATTCATCACATGGGACTGGATGAACTGAGGAGGAGGATGATTACAATTTTTATTGATATTTTGTTTGAAACATCATTGACTCCTTAAAGATTTGTTTATATAGATTGAAGAAAATGTTTTATTTTAAGCTATCTGTGACTTACAACAATTTGTAAACAGAGATACACTATTTACTTTTACTTCCCATCTGATTTTTCAAAAATTTTGAAACTCTTGAGTATTGTTTTCATGCAAATTAATTATTTGCAGACGTTTAATACGAATTGGTTCTCCTTGTAACAGGACACAATTGGAAACATTGGCTATATTGTCAATGCTTTGACTGGAATGCCATATTTGACAAAGATGCATACAAATTCAAGTATGAGCTTTGAGAAACTAAGATTTACTTTATGTAGCCAATAAAGACCCTTGGAAAAATCAGACTGATTGTTGGAAGAATTAGAGAAAAGATGTCTTATATGGTCAATCACAATCTTGCTGAGCTCATATAAATAATCAGGTCAAGTTTAATGTAAACAAAGGGCCTTAAAACTGACCAGGTGAAAACACATTAGAAAAGATGAGAGTGAAATAATAAATAAAACACTATCTTTCATGTAAGGCTTATGATGGTAAAGCCATGCATTAACTGAGAAGTAGGATACATAAAATGGTGAGAGTCAGTGAGGCAGAGAGCTTAACGTCCAGTTTAGCTGGATCATGAATAGTAGCACACAAGGAAAAATTTTCTTTAGGGTCAGTAAGTACCATTAACAATATTAGATCAGGATATTTGTCCCATAGATTAGGATTCACTACCAGAGCAAGAAACCACATCATTCCATGAAGGAGAAAAATACAAATTAATCAGAGATTGTGTTCTTTTGTCAAGACGCAAAGACTTACTACTCAGTAGAACTTTGGCGTGTCTTTCTTTTTAAGTGAATGTAATTTCATGAGTAGGAAGAAGTTTACATACATATAATTATAGCAAGAATGACTCAGTGTCAAATAGTGTCTCAGACTTTCTTGATTCAACAATTCAGAATCCTATTTATTGTAGAAGTAAGAATTTTTATTAGAAGAGAGCCGATTTGTCATAGAAGCTTACTTCAATCCTTGCTTATACTATGTGGAAATTTGAACCATTTCCTGTTTCACCAAAGATTTCCAGGACTCTTTAATAAAACCTAATTCTTTGCTTTTGCCCACATGAAAATGCCTAAGCAACATATGACTGTCAGGTCTGGTAGCAGAGGATGGTTTAGAATGTCAGGTCCCTCTGCATTGCTTCTCAATCATTGCTGATACACAACAAAGATTTGGAGATGCAGGTAGTCTAGGGTTTTACAGATTTATTAAAGTGGAAGCACATTTTCAGAGAGAGTGAGAGAGCTCACATGTGTGCAGGTTAAGAAGGCCCCAACTCATTTTACAATTTTTGTTTATACTCCCATGAGGTGGACCTTATTGGAAACCCAGTTTCTCCTGCCCCAACTCCCCTACACCATGCATAAAGGCAGAGTGCTATTTGATCTTTACATGGGGCATATTTGATCTGACTGATTTTGGGCTAAATATCTTATTTGCATAGGGAAAATGCTATATAGAGGCGAGATAAGGAATGGATGACATTCCTTCCTTACCAGGCTGTTCAAAGTGGGGGAAGGGACATTGCAATGACACATGGCCAGAGACTTCTAGGTTTAATCTCCTTGAAGGGGACTTGAAGCCTATAACATCATAGTATAAAACTTAAAATTTCACACAACTTTTTGTCTTTACAAGTGGTGGGTAATTTACTCTTAATACACAATATAGATTTTACAATTTTCACCTGTCTGGTACAGTTAAAAGTGCCAGTTAGAATGCTGCAAAGATAGTTCATTGGTGGTAAAACTTAACTAATGAAGATAGCAACCAGAGATTAGATATTATATATTGATTAAATAATATTTTTTGAGAGTATATTAATGAAAGAACCTATAACTTTCAGGAAAAAGCAATAAGCTCTGGCAAAAAGGAAGTGCTTAATACCGTAGAGGAAACTGACTATGTGGTATACATTGTAAATGCAAGTAGTAATTTAGCTGAGCTACCAATTTAAAAAATATTGGGAGTTTATGCTCTGATGAAGCATGTAATAGTTTTAAATGGTCTTTTTTTATGTTTCCATAGAAATTTTGTCTCCTGCCAATGTGTAGTTATATCATAACAAAGTTTTTTCCCCAAATATTATAGTCTCATAGAACAATTTACTTTTACATATCATCAGTTATAATTTATCAGACCCCTAATAAAATATTGTATCATAAATAATGTTTCAATTAATGTCATATGTGGTTAATTGACTATCTCTGAAATACTGATTTTAAGTATTTCTAGACAGATAGTTGAATTAAAAAAAAATAAAAAATCTCACAAACGGGGAGTTCTCATTGTGGCGCAGTGGTTAAAGAATCCGACTAGGGAACCATGAGGTTGCGGGTTCGATCCCTGCCCTTGCCCAGTGGGTTAACGATCTGGCATTGCCGTGAGCTGTGGTGTAGGTCGCAGATGTGGCTCGGATCCCGCATTGCTGTGGCTCTGGCATAGGCTGGCAGCTACAGCTCCAATTAGACCCCTAACCTGGGAACCTCCATATGCCGCAGGAGCGGCCCAAGAAACCAACAAAAAGACAAAACAAAACAAAAAAAAACCCTCACAAACATAAAGGGAAATTTAATGCAAACTCATTTATATTACTCTTTGTATATATTCATTTTCTTTAGTTTCTAATTATACACATTTTTTCAAAAAATGTTAAAATATTAATAGACAAAAAAGAGGAAAAATAAACACTTCTAACTTGTAAACATTCATATCAAAATAGTCTAGGGCAATTTGAAAAATATATTCAGTTGAGACATGACTTCAGACTCTGATTTAGTTTATTTGAGATATGCCTTTTTCTTATGTGTTTGTTTTAATTAATTAGTTGAATATATATAAGAATATATGTCAATAATGTAAGTATAATCTTATAAAATATTTAAAATTCAAACTAATTATCTCTCTAACATAAAAACAATTATCTCTCTACCCTTCCAAGTTCTCAACTAGGAATCCTATAACAAAAGGAAATAGCCATTGGACTGATGGCTTGAAACAGAGAGAACCGCTATAGAAAGTAATAGAGAAGATATGACAACTGGTTAACCCTCAGATTGGACTCAGAATTCATTCACCCTCTCCTCTGTGCTTTGAATATACATTCTGCCTACTCTTCCCACAGTGGGAATTTTTCTAAGGGCATAGCCTTGAGAGCTTAAGGTTTTGTTGCATCCATCTGGACTACATATGTGACTGAACCCAAATAATCCTTTATGTGTGTTTTTAAGATTCTGTTGGACAAGTGTAGAGATATATTTCTCTTGGGGCTTCCCAAGAAAAACCTCATAATTTTGTTCTCTTGCTTATTAAAACTGCCACCTACCAAACTGGAGTTGTCTGCCTCTTTCTTCATTATTTCCTTATCTTGTACCTACAGGGGCTAATCAGATAATTAACAATTGGTAAGCATGAGGAGAATAAATAATTGGGTATTGGGAAAAAGTATCCATGAAGGAAATCCCAGTTTCTCTCATCAACATCTATATAGGGTAGGATGGCATATATGGAAACCTACATGAGTATGAAGCCCATGTGAGTATGAAAATGCCCTCAAAGTGTCAGGGTTTTGTTTTTGTTTGTTTGTTTTTTTTGTGTGTGCTTTATGAGGAACATCATAGACCACTACCACATAGAAGAGAAATGAATGGGTGTCACAAAAGTCCAGCCTACAGTGTGGGCTGTTTGGCTGGTCACTGATGCATAACTTATGTTTGAACTTGTAAAGCACAGGTTTGACTGTACAGCACAGGGAAATGTGTACAATCTCTTGAGTAGAACATGATAGAAGATAATAGAAAAAAACTGGTCACTATGCCATACAGCAGAAATTGACACAATGCTGTAAATCAACTATACTCTTAAAAAAATTACAAAGTAATCACAAAAAAAAGAAAAAGAAAAAAGAAAAAAGAGGTTAGAAAAGGACATGCAATTGTTTACTACTCTGCTAGCTTCAGGCCTGACAGAAAATATGGGCGAGCAAGAAAAAATTTGGAAATAATAGGAAACACTTTTATAGAACTAGGAGGGCTCAAGCTTCAATAGATTAAGATCTAAGCATTTGCGCAGAAGCCTGATTAGGTACTAAAAAAGTAAAATCCCTGGGAAAATGAAAAGAGCAAAAGGGGAATATCATCTTAATTGACAGTATAGTTCATAGGTGGAGTGCGCCATAACACTTGACACCTAATATAAAGGAACATTTTAAAAAGTAATTACACTAGATTTCTGATAATAGAGAAATATACCCCAAAACTCCAGGAGAAAATTTGCATTTTTTTCTCTCTTCTCTTTTATATTGAGTTGTCCAACTTTAGCTTGAATGGCTTCAGAAAGAGTAGTTTTAGTTCTCAATGATCTGGTCAAAGGATAAGAAGAATAACTGGAAACATTATTTGGAGAATCAAAGGGAGGAAATTAACATAATTTGTACTCTAATCCAATTTACAATTAAATACTGGTTCCTCAGAAAAAATTAACACCACTAGAATCTAATATCCACAAAAGCATATTACTGAAATATTTTTCTCTCTAAAATAACTCTAATTTCTACCAAATATAGCCAATTAAGAACAATTTGTTTTCAGAGTTCCCATGTGGTGCAGTGGTTAACGAAGCTGACTAGGAACCATGAGGTTGAGGGTTCGATCCCTGGCCTTGCTCAGTGGATTAAGGATCTGGCGTTGCCGTGAGCTGTGGTGTAGGTCACAGATGCGGCTCAGATCCCGCATTGCTGTGGCTCAGATGCCACATTGCTGTGGCTCTGTTGTAGGCTGATGGTGACAGTTCCAATTAGACCCCTAGCCTGGGAACCTCCACATGCCACAGGAGCATCCCTAGAAAAGGCAAAAAGACAAAAAAACAAACAAAAAAAGAACAATTTGTTTTAAAAATAATTCTAGTTTTTATAAACTTGGACTTGATTATTTATATAAGTATAACAAGAATAGTGATCATATAATCTTTTTTAACTATGCTGTGCTGGAACTTTTTGTAAGGAATCTCAGATTGAATTTGTAAATGCTTCTTGAGGCTAGGAAAGGTGAGTCAAGGAATTGCCATCAGATATCACCTGCAATTCCCATATATTTTGGTGAATTTCCCTCTTCTTGACCTTCCCAAAATATCTTGAGGTTCCTAAACCTTCAAGGAAGTGGCCTTCCTTCCTTACTTGGATATACTGCTGGGAACCCTGTAAGCAAGGTACTAGGTTCTTTTTCCAAGAAGTTTTATTGGTTCCATAGAATCAACCCTATTTCCTTGTAGCTGTCTAGTTATACCTGAGACTATGCATATGTCTCTCAAATATGATATTCTCATCAAAGCCTTGATAATATAACCAATGTTCCCTATTGTTTCCTATTACAATGGGAATTGATGATTTTTTTATTGAACTCAAGCAAATAATTATATTGCCATGAAATAAAAGTACTCACTAAGAGTTTCCAAATTCTGCAGGGATCGGGTGTGAAAAAAGACAGAATTGTTTTCAGAGATATACTTTATTCAATTTCTGCAAGTCAGATAGCTTGAGAAAAGAGGTTTCCTTAGTTCTGAAAGTGCATAGCTTAAATAACCTAACAATGTTTAAAACCAAGTCATAAAAATTATATAATCATCCACTTTAGTTCATTCAGTCCCCTGCAGTTTATTCTTGATCTATTGTTAACAATTTTATGAAGCCATCAGCTACTTTGAGTTCTGTATATTCTTATCAGATTTAATAATATTATCTCAAAGTGTGGTTACTTCTGACAGACATCAATTTAAGACAGTGACTAGAATTCTGTCTGACTGATAACATTATACCAAAATTATCTGATTTTTAGGAACTTAATACAATTTTAGAACACATTAATAACATTTATGCATAAAATATAACCTAAGAAATTTTGTCATCATTTACTTGACGATATTTTTTATGTAATTTAGCATAACAAGCAAGCCTATTTTGTTAATTATCTCTATTCTCACAAGGAAAGAAAACAAATTTTTATATAATTTGGGGCCTCTGAAAAATCTCATATCTCAAAGTTTGTTATATGTCAAAAATACTTTAGAAAGATCTTGGAAAGTTTGTTAAAATATCAAAATGTTGTTAAAGCATTAGTTAAAAGAATCATAGTTCACTGTGAAACAATGCTTAGTTTTTCATTTAACCAAAGTGCAATTAAAGACTTTATAGGCAAAGCTTATATAGTTCTAAGCAAAACTTAGTTCTTTTGATACTGAGATGACAAGGTTTACTTAAATAATCAATGACCTGGTAAAAACAACAAAGAACATATGTTATTGTGATTATTTTTATTAGAGAGAGGGCATTTTTTTTAAGGCAGATTACTAGGCATATTAGGTAAAGAAAAATATGTCCCAAATCTTATTATCAAAATGAGTAGAAAAAAAAAGTCCTTTCAGCAGAGAGACAAACTTTAATTTAGCTCCAGTTTACTTTTAGCACCCTAAGCACAACTGCCTGTAGGTTAAATATTATTACTATGGGATGTTCTCCAGGAACTTTCCTGGTATGTTCTAATCTCTGATCAATATGCCCTTTTTTTAAGTACTGTTATTCTAGGCAATAACCCATAAGACAACCAACATAATCATGCTGAGATCTCCTGATGCCTGTTTTGATGAATAAGATTTCCCCTAAAAAAGCAGAATGCTTATTTCTCTCAACGCTGATTCTTATCTGGAGTCCTGTTTTTGTCCTTTTTACTACAAAACTTCCTACAGTTCTTCCCAATGGAAGGCACAGTCTTTAAAGCATTAGCCTGTTGTGGCCTCCTTTGCCCAGCAAAGCAATAAAAGCTATCTTTTACTCCTTCATCCAAAACTCTGTCTTCATGTTTCTATTCAGCACTGGTGGGCAGAGGCTGAGTTTTGGAAACACCAAGAATTTTAAGAGCTCTAAATATCTAGTTTTTCTGTAAAATGAAGCCAATATTCAGTAATATATATTTCAGTATTTTATCTTTTTTGGAAACGATCTAGATATTCAATGAATTTAACTTAACTCATATTTAAGTTAATTTAGCAAAACTCTAAATAGGTAAATTGATCAAAGAGATTTGGGTAGCTAAGTATACATATCATAAAACAATTATTCCTAAAAAGTTTACCTAAAAACTCTTATCTCATTTGTTTAACGTATTTATTCTTAAAAATATTTAAATGACCTCCCCAAAATTAACAATAACTCATCATTAAGTATTAAACAACATCATTCATCATTCTAAGTTACTTTTCTGCCTGCCAAATGTTATAGCAGATATATTATAATCTTATATAATTTTTAGTAAACCTTCATAAAATGTATTATATTTAATGTTGAAAACTATAAGGATATGAGTATAATTAAAAAAATACAACTTAAACTAGATTTTATTTACCAAAGATTAATCCTAGGTCAAATGGACTTGAAAAACATTTGAATTAGTTTCTATTATATTTCTGAGAAATATATAATGCTTACTTTTCTTTCAACCAATTAAATTCAGCACTTTTATAAATTAATTTTGGCAAAGCCATTAGAAGCAGATGAATTTTATATCTATAATGCACATACATATACATATATACATACTTACAGACACAGATAGAGATCTCAGTTTTCATTTTAAAACTTTAGTCATGAATCGGGTACAATGGACAACTTGCTAGTTTACAAATAAAAAATCAAATAATTTTTCTACCTGCTCAGGTGGCTAAGTGTTTCTTTGAGTACATTTTTAAGATCTTGCCCATGATAAGCAATTTTAAGATGACTGAGTTTTATTAGAGTTTAGGCAAGAGAGCATTTTAAAAATACCTCCTCCCCAACTTCTTTTCTTTTGTCGTAAGAATTGGGGATAGTTTGGAATAAGGGTTCAGAGAAGCCCAAGACCAGGTAGAATATTTGCATCTCAAAGGCACTGGGTTAAAAATACAAGGTCCTCCTAGAAGAACTTTTGTTCCCTAAAGCTTAGAATTTCTTGATTTTTTTTTTCCAAAACAGTCATAAAAATTATAGACCTGTCCATCAGACCATTGGAGCTGTTGTTGACGATATATTTAAGAAATAGAGTGTAAATTTTGGAAATCTTAAGAAAATCTGCATCTGGATTGGAGTTATAGAAGGGAAATACAGCAAATGAAGGATATGGAGGATGATTGGAGCAGGCAGGAGGCAGTGAGGGGGGATGCTGAGAGGCCTGGAGGACTAGAAGATTGAGACAGGAGAACATTAGGGGAACATTTAATTTCTTTGAGCTTGGTCTGCCTTTGAGAGAATTCAGAATTAGCCTAGATACATTGGAGTGAGTATCCTGGAAGGAAGTAACTTTGGAATGGCTAACTCATTTTGAGGTCCCCAAATGCCAATTGAAATATGCTTCTTATTCAGCCTATTTCACCTTATACCTTATTGTCTAATTTATTGTGCAGACAAATTAATTGAATAATTTCAAAAGAGTTCCAAGTTAGTTAATTTAATATTTACAAATATTTACAGGGAAATTGCCCAAGATCTAGAACATAAAACCAGCAGGAGATCCCGACAGAGGCAGTTCCTTCCTTACCTTTCCCCTTAAGAAGTAAACTCCCATTTTTTAAGAATATTTACTCACCATGAAAAAACAAACAAACAAGCAAAAAAATACATATCAATAATTACCTTAAATGTTAATGGACTAAACACCCCAACCAAAAGACATAGACTGGCTCAATGGATAAAAAAACAAGACCCATATATATGCTGTCTTCAAGAGACCCAGTTCACATCTAGGGACACATACAAATTGAAAGTGAGATGATGGAAGAAAATATTTCATGCAAACAGGGATCAAAAGAAAGCTGGAGTAGCAATATGCATAACACACAAAATAGACTTTAAAATGAAGAATATTTTAAGAGACAAGGAATGACATTACATAATGATCAATGGATCAATCCAAGAAGAAGATATAACAATTTTAAATATCTAAGCACCCAACATAGGTTCACCACAATATATAAGGCAACTGCTAACAACCTTAAAAGAACAAATTGACAGTAACACAATCATAGTCGGGAACATTAACACCACACTTACAGTGATGGACAGATGAACCAGACAGAAAATCAATAAGGAAACACAGGCCCTGAATGATGCATTAAACCAGATGGACTTAATAGATATTTATAGGACATTCCATCCAGAAGCAACAGAATACACACTCTTCTTAAGTGCACATGGAACATTCTCTAAGATGGATCACATCCTGGGCTACAAATCCAACCTTGGTAACTTTAAGAAAATTGAATTCATATCAAGCATCTTTTCCGACCACAATGCTATACAACTGGAAATAAACAACAGGAAAAAAAAACTGCAAAAAACACAAACACGTGGAGACTAAACAACATGCTACTAAACAACAAAGTGATCACTGAAGAAATCAAAGAGGAAATTAAAAAATACCTAGCAGAAAATGACAATGAAGATACAACACTCCAAAACCTATGGAATGCAGCAAAAGCAGTTCTAAGAGGGAAGTTTTACCAATCCAAGCCCACCTCAGGAAACAAGAAAAAGCTCAAATAAACAAGCTAACGTTACATCTAAAGCAGCTCGAGAGAGAAGATCAGGCAAGACCTAAAGTTAGTAGAAGGAAAGAAATCATAAAAATCAGAGCAGAAATCAATGAAATAGAAACAAAGAAAACCATAGAAAAGATCAATGAAATGAAAAGCTGGTTCTTTGAAAAGATCAACAAAATTGATAAACCCCTAGCCAGACTTATCAAGCAAAAAAGAGAGAGGACTCTAATCAATAAAATTAGAAATGAAAAAGGAGAAGTAACAATGGACACCACAGAAATATAAAGGATCATAAGAGACTACTATATGGCAACTATATGCCAATAAAATGGAAAACCTAGAAGAAATGGACAAACTCTTAGAAAAGTACAATCTTCCAAGACTAAACCAGGAAGAAATAGAAAAGATGAATGGACCTATCACAAGAACTGAAATTGAAACTGTGATTAAAAAACTTCCAACAAACAAAAGTCCAGGACCAGATGGCCTCACAGGCAAGTTCTATCAAACTTTTAGAGAAGAGCTAACACCTCTCCTTCTGAAACTATTTCAAAAAATTGCAGAGGAAGGGATACTCCCAAACTCATTCGATGAGGCCACCATCACCCTGATACCAAAACCAGACAGACACCACAAAAAAAGAAAACTGCAGGCCAATTTCATTGATGAACATCGATGCAAAAATCCTCAACAAAATACTAGCAAACCATATCCAACAATACATTTAAAGGATTGAACATCATGATCAAGTGGGATTTATCCCAGGGATGCAAGGGTTCTTCAATATCTGCAAATCCATCAGTGTGATACACCACATTAACAATCTGAAGAATCAAAACCATAATATCCTCTCAATAGATGTGGAAAAAGCCTTTGACAAAATCCAACACCCATTTCTGATAAAAACCCTTCAGAAAGGGGGCATAACGGGAACCTATCTCAAATGATAAAGGCCATATATGACAAACCCACAGCAAACATTATTCTCAATGGTAAAAAGCTGAAAGAATTCCCGCTGAGATCAGGAACAAGACAAGGATGTCTGCTCTCGCCACTACTCTTCAACATAGTTTTGGAAGTCCTAGCCACAACAACCAGAGAAGTAAAAGAAATAAAAGGAATCCAAATTGGAAAGGAAGAAGTAAAACTATCCCTATTTGCAGATGACATGATTCTATACCTAGAGAATCCCAAAGACTCTACCAGAAAACTGTTAGACCTCATCCACGAATTTGGCAAAGTTGCAGGATACAAAATTAATACACAGAAATCGACAGCATTTATATACACTAACAATGAAAGAGCAGAAAAAGAAATTAGGGAAGCAATCTTGTTTACCATGGCATCTGAAAGAATAAAATACCTAGGAGCAAACCTACCTAAAGAGACAAAAGGCCTGTACTCTGAAAACTATAAGACACAGAGGAAAGAAATCAAAGATGACACATATAGATGGAAAGATATACCATGCTCGTGGATTGGAAGAGTTAATATTATCAAAATGACTATACTAGCTAAGGCAATCTACACATTCATTGCAATCCCTATCAAATTACCAAGAACATTTTCCACAGAACTCGAACAAAATAGTTTAAAGTTTGTTTGCAAGCACAAAAGACCCAAAATAGCCAAAGACATCCTGAAAAAGGAAAATGGAGCTGGGGGAATCAGGCTCCCGGACATAAGACTATACTACAAAGCAACAATCATCAAAACCGCATGGTACTGGCACAAAGGCAGAAACATAGATCAGTGGAACAGGATAGAAAGCCCAGAATTCAACCCACGCACCTACAGCCAACTCATCTATGACAAAGGAGGCAAGAATATAAAATGGAGAAAAGAGAGCTTGTTCAATAAGTGGTGCTGGGAAAACTGGTCACCCACATGGAAAAGAATGACATTAGAACACTCCCGAACACCATACACAAAAATAAACTCAAAATGGAGTAAAGACCTAGATATAAGATCAGACACTATAAATCTCTTAGAGGAAAACATAGAACAAACACTCTGACATAAACGACAGCAACAACTTCTCAGATCCACCTATCAGAGTATTGACAATAAAAAGAAAAACAAATGGGACCTAGTCAAACTTCAGTTTCTGCACAGCAAAGGAAACCCTAAACAAAATGAAAAGACAACCCACAGAATGGGAGACAATCTTTGCAAGTGAATCAAGGGATTAATCTCCAAAATTTATAAACAACTTCTGCAGCCCCATACCAAAAAAACAAACAACCCCATCAAAAAAATGGGCAGAAGATCTAAACACACAGTTCTCCAAAGAAGACATACAGTTGGCCAAAAAATACATGAAAAGATGTTCAACATCACTCGTTTTTAGAAAAATGCAAATCAAAACCACTCTGAGGTACCACCTTGCACCAGCCAGAATGGCCAGCACCCAAAAGTCTACAAACAGTAGGTGCTGGAGAGGGCGTGGAGAAAAAGGAACCCTAGTACACTGTTGGTAGGATTGTAAATTGGTGCAACCACTGTGGAAAGCAGTATGGAGATTCCTCAGAAAACTAAACATAGAACTGCAATTTGATCCAGCCATCCCACTCCTGGGCATCTATCCAGAGAAAACCACAACTCGCAAAAACAAGTGTACTCCAATGTTCATTGCAGCACTATTTACAATAGCCAAGACGTGGAAACAACCTAAATGTCCATCGACAGAGGAATAGATCAAGAAGATGGGGTACATATACACAATGGAGTATTACTCAGCCATTAATCGGAATGAAATACCAGCATTTTTAGCAACATGGATGGACCTAGACACTATCATGCTAAGTGAAGTCAACCATACAATGAGACCCACATCAAATGCTATCACTGACATGTGGAATCTGAAAAAAGGTCAGACTGAACTTCTTTGCAGAACAGATGCTGCCTCACAGACATTGAAAAACTTATGGTCTCCAGAGGAGACAGTTTGGGGGGTGGGGGGATGTGCCTGGGCTGTGGGATGGAAATCCTATGAAATCAGATTGTCATGATCATTATCCAACTACAGATGTTATAAATTCATTTGAATAATAAAAAATCCCTGGACAATCCCTTCAGTTCCTGCAACTTACTGTAAAGGCAGTAAAGGAGCTGGTTAGGGGGTGTCTTTGTAGACAGGAGGCCAGGTTTGGGGCTGTGTATTAGGAGGGGAGAGATAGGGGTTGGGATATGGATTAGGATCAGGAGGAGCTGAGGAAGCCAACGGCAGCAGAGAGAAATATTGTGAGCTTGTGGGAGAGCTGTCAGTAGAGAGAAGTTTATATGGGGGAGGAGAATGTTCTGCAGGATCAAAGGAGGAAGTATCAAAATCAGAGCGAGACAGTTGTGAATTTTTTGAATGAAGGAAAAGAATTTGAATGTTAGAACAGGCAAACAAAGACAGAGGGAGAGTTGGGAGCAGAGGGCAAAGAAGGCCTGAACATAGGGAACTTTGGACCACTTGCTATTAAGATAATAAAATCTATCGAGTTTGGGAGTTTCCATCTTGGCTCAGTGGTAATGAACCAGACTAGATTATCTATGAGGAGGTGGGTTCAGCCCCTGGCCTCACTCAGTGGGTTAACAGTTTGGCATTGCTGTGAGCTATGGTGTAGGTTGCATTTGTGGCTCAGATCTGGCATTGCTGTGGCTGTGGCATAGGCCAGCAGCTACAACTCCAATTAGACCCCTAGCCTGGGAACTTCCATATGCTATGGGTGTGGCCCTAAAAAGGCAAAAAAAAAAAAAAAAGAAAAATTTATCAAGGTCATACAAGATGCTAAAATTGAAAGTGCCATTGAGACCCATTATCCAGTCTGTATTGTGTCCAAGCAGTAAAATAATTTAAGATGCATGATCCTAATGTCTCCTCTTAGTCCAAGATGGTTTAAATTTCATAAGAGGCAGCTAAAAAGCACGTTCCCTAGGAGTGAAGTATTCCCCCTGATTAGCGGCAAAGAGAGGACTAAGAAGGGACAGAGGTAATAAGGGAGCACCTTTGAGAGTGCCACTACTCAGGCTGGGCCTCTCCAAGTTATGCATAGTGGACCTGAGAAAAGGGAGAGATGTTGCACTCTGATGTGGGTGTCCCCAGATCAGAGGAACTGGGGCCAGTGGCCAGGGAGTCTTCTAATATAGTGCTAGGATTTGTCTTAGATGGTTGTGCTCTGATGTATCGGAGGAACTGGGGCCCAGTGGCCATGATGACAGAAGACCTAGAAAGGAAGCAATTACTTACCCAAGAATTAAAAAGGCTGCTGTTGGATGCAGAGTTAGTAATGGAAACACAAAGTTCAGCATTCCTCCCTGGTTGGGCTCAAGGGTTGGTGGGAAGGAGTTTAGGTCAGGGACCTAAGCCTGAGGGAGATCTGGAGGTTAGCTCAGGTTGAGCTGCTGTCTCCTGATGCTCTCAGGGTTGCAAACCCAGAGGTTTTGGGCACCACCAATTTCTTTCCTGTTTCTTCACCATTCCCTCCCAGGTTTTGGCACCAAATGTTAGGTTTGCTATGAGAGGAACTTTCAAGGCCAAGTTGCTAAAACAAGAGAGATTTATTAAAGCATCCAAGATGAAGATGGAAGGGCTGAGCTCAACATGGCACCAGCACCGACTGCTAAGAGATGTTATGCTTATAAAGGATCTGTGGTGGGAATCTGTGGCAGTAATTTATGGTGGGAACTTGTAGCAGGAACAATAAAGGAGGAGGGGAAGGTCAGGGGAAGGGGTGGTGGTCAAGTCTTGTGACAGAGAGCAGTTAATCTCTGTAGGTGGTTAATCTATGCAGACATTGGTTTTCCACAGGCCATTGTATCTTGCTGCCCAACTTGAGCATCCACATTCCAGGAGAGAGTATAAATCTTGAGCAGGTTCATACCCATGTTGGCAGCTGGTCTTCAAGATGAATAGCCACATTTGGGATGGGGTGGAGAGTCTGTCATCATACTCCTGGGAACCTATCACTAAATTTCACATGTGAAGGGGAATAGAGGGCTTCAGGGACAGGCCATCAGTGTAAAGTAAGTTTGTGGTTGGGATATGGGAAATAAAAATGATGTCTACCATATCAAGTAAACAAAGGAATCTCTAGCCATCAAGCTACTACAGTCACCCTACACAGTAAGTCCTGAGAGAACTCAGGATAGAGACAAATGGACTGACTGCTGCCAAACACTCAGGCACTGCAGTCACCCTCACCCCACCAATGATGTACCCTGAGAAAACTCAGGGTTCAAAAGTATAGAACACTGGCCCCAGATAGTGAGATGCATATTAAAGGAATGATTCCAGTGATCCCAGACATTTGCATCTTCCTATTCATAGAAAAGCTCTAAATTACTTAATATAAGATACCTAGTTTAATTTAGAGTGATATTTTGATGTTTTGTTGTTCCTGATCTTTGTTGGAAAAGTTCCTATATATCCTGGCTCCCTATCTTTGCCTCTTCAGAGCAATCTCCATTTTCTGAGATGGTGTGTCCTGGACTTAAGTCCTCAGTTATATTCACAGAATAAAACATTACTCTTAAATTTTGGGTTTTGCATTTTTTTTTCCTTTTTAGTCAACAGCTTTAGACACAGGTAAAGGTAGACTTCATGAATATTTAGAAGCACTTGAGTATGAATTAATATTAGAAAGTTTTGTGAATCTAATAGTAAATCAAAGATTGTGGAATGACAATATCATATTTATGTTTTAGGAAAGTAACTTGGATAGCAATGTGTAGGATACATTTTATGACTGAAATAGACCTGAGTCATGAAAACACTTAAAGAAGAATTAAAAGAGACCAATGAAAAATATTGAGAACTTAAACTTAGGTAACAAATGGATTTGTGGGGGATGACTCCTCTAAGTCTTTTTTTTCCCTGTGATAATTAAAACTCCTACCTAACCTCATTTATGAGTAAGTTGAAGTAACTTAAGGTGTGTTAGTATAATAGCAGTAGTAAAACTTGTGTTAAATGCAATAATGTGACACAATAGCTTAGACTTTGACCTTGTGTAAGGTCATGTTTATATTTTAAATGTTGTAACTAAAATCTGAAGGCCCTGCTTTCATTTTACATGTTGTATCCTGTAGCTTCAGTCATTTGTTTCCTGGCCTTTAAGTAAATAACTTTATTAAGTACAAATAACTTCTTTAAGGTGATTTAAATACATAATTTTCCTAATTTGAATGTAGAAAAAAACAATTCTCATAATTCTATACAGCTCACTTATGTCAATATTTTATTGAAATCAGAAAAATTATAAGTGAAATAAGATTCCTTAAAATTGTTTTATAAAGGTTATTAGAATAGGATGGAGTTAGGTCATTGGTTACAATCAAGATGGAGTGAAACATTAAGAAAATTTATAAAAATATTAGCATACTTGTTTTGCTTGTTACTTCATATCCCGCTATCCATATTTTATGCATCACAAATATATTTTATATGCTACATTTAAAAGCATTTTACTGAATGCTCTAGGGCTGTGTTGTCCAGCACAGTAAACACTGGCCCCATATGGATAATGAGCACTTAAAATATTTGTAGTCAGATTTGCAGTAGACTCTAAATATAAATACAAGGACCGTTGAAGACTTAAAATGAAAAAAAAGTAAAAAGATTGCTTTAATAATTTTGTATCAATGAAATGATGAAATGTAGAAATGATAATGCCTCTAGGAGTATTTTACTATAGTAGTAGCAATATATATGCAAATATATGTGTTATCTAATATACTGCATAATATGCATTACAATAATACATCATTGATAACAATATTGTTAACATCAATATCTATGATAACATTAGGATTAAATAAATGTATTAGATTAACTTCACTTTTTAAAGATGCCTAGTAGAAAAATTTAAATTATATATGTGGCTCACATTATATTTCTATAAGTTGATACAGTTCTAGAGCATTCTAATCAACATGGAAAGAGGAAACAGAGGAGTAAGGATAGCCATTATTATAATTTTATAGAAGAGTATATCCCAAACACTCTCATCATGGCCCCTAGCACTTCCTTATTCCTCAGACTGTAGATAATGGGATTGAGCATGGGGGTGAGGATGGTATAGAAGACTGCTAGAATTTTATCTTCTGCTGGTGAGCGGAGATTACTGGGCCGAAGATAGGTGTAGACAAAAGGTGCATAGTAAAAAGTCACCACTGTTAAGTGTGTTGAACAGGTAGTGAAGGCCTTTTTTCTTCCATCTTTTGAGCGCATATGGTAAACAGCAAAAAGAACCCAGCCATAGGATGCTGTGATGCCAAGGAAAGGAAGGAGGAGAAAGAGGCTTGTGCTCACAAAAACCATGTATTCATAGACCCAGGTGTCCATGCAGGCCAGAGACAACATGGCTGGGATATCACAGAAGAAATGATTGATGGCCCTGGATTGGCAGTAAGGAATATGGAGAGCATAGACAGTGTGTGCCAAGGAGTTTATAGACCCCAAGATCCAAGATCCCATAATCATCTTCACACACATCCTTTTACTCATACGGATGCAGTAGTGAAGGGGGTGGCAGATGGCCACATAACGATCATAAGCCATGGAGGCTAGAAGTAAGCCTTCAGAACATGCCATGGTCAGGAAGAAGAAAGATTGCACACCACATCCCAGGTAGGAAATGCCTTTCTGGCCAGAAAGAAAATTGAACACCATCTTGGGGACTGTAGTGGAGAGGTACATCAGGTCCATGAGGGAGAGCTGACTGAGGAGGAAGTACATAGGTGTGTGAAGCCGGGGATCTGATCTTATGAGGTAAATCATGGCTGAGTTACCCACCGAAGCGAGAAAGAATATGAAGATGATAAAAAACAAGAGAAGGAGGCCAGTTTGATTTTGGGGAAACAGCCCCAACAAAATGAAATCATTTGAAGTTTGATTCCATTTCTCCATGAACACCTACTGCTATGAATTTCTTGAGAGAAAAATGAAGATAAAAACAAAGCACAGAACATGAAATGAAACCAAACAGGAGCATAAAAAGTAACTCTGACTTGATTAATATTTGCTTAAGAATGAGCTGACTTTCCTTCAATACTGCAGCTTTTACTGAATCAATTTCAGTATCTGAATTGAATGGTCCACTTCCAATTTCTTCTGGTAAGTATCTTCTTAAGGAATGTTTAAAGTCTAGTATCATAGCCAGCAAAGATAAACAAGACAACTAAAGTATTCATCTCTGTATAACTCCTGGCCATGATCATTTACAAACAAGTCACAGAATCATTGCGTTTCTCAGTGTCTGTTAATTTAACACAACATATTCACAAAAGGGATTGGCATATGTTACTCAGAGACTTTCTGTATTCTTCAATTCTAAGTCCTCTATTACTTAAACCTGTTTTACATGTTTAATTTTTGAACCTATGTATCTGCTTCAGATTTCTCATTATTTCAATATTCCCAAGATTCCTAATTGGTAAATGTCTTGCTCTGTGCATGATGTCTTGTTCAATACAGGATAATTACTACTCTTCTGCAAAAGATCCAGCTTAATTCCATATTTTGTACTTCCTCAAAGCATACTGAGATTAGAGAGAATATTATTTTCTATAGTTTAGTTTCTACACAATAGATGGCAGCAGAGTCTGAGCAATTGAAAAATTTCTGCTAGAAAGCAGGTATGAACAAGATGTTTTGTAGCTTACATGATTGTACTTACTCTCTTCAGATTTAATTAAGTAAAGCAGTAGAATTAATATCATATATTAATTACTTAGAACAAAAATCAAGAAGAGGTAAAAATGAGGACATTTTCCTTTCTGGATAATTTTTATAGTGTTTTATGTCTACACTTTTTTAAAATGTGTAACAATCTTTTTGGACTTTGGTTGGACTATGGTTCATTTACAATGTATCAGTTTCAGATGTGCTGCAAAGTGAATCATTCATACATATAACTATATCCATTCTTTTTTCCCATATAGGTTATTAAAAACTATTGGGTAGATTTTCCTGTGCTATACAATAGGTTCTCATTAATCATCTATTTTATACGGTAGTGTGTATATGTTATTCCTACCCTCCCAATTCTTCCCTCCTGCCAGTGGTCTCACCTAAAGTAACCATAAGATTGGTTTTGAAATCTTTGAGTTTGTTTCTGTTTATAAAATACATTCTAGAGATCATCATACTGAGTGAAGTAAGTCAAAGACAAATATCATGATAGAACTTATAAGTGAAATCTAATAAAAATGATACAAAATAACTCAACCTTTTACAGCTTCTCTTTTTCTCTTTGTGTCACATCAATTCTGGAAATTTGTTCTTTCCTTTGTTCACTATCCCAAACATGTATAAACCGTGATTGTGGGATCTCTTATAATTTCAAAATATATTTTATTTCTTTAATTAATCAGCTTCAGTGTCAAATGCAAATGCTTACTTTAGTGTTCTTCTGTCTGAGGGAGACTCTTAATGCCATATTATGTCAAAGATTTAGGCAATATTGACCGGACTACTAATATTTAAACATTTACAAATAATTACAAATAATTAATGCTTTGTTGCAATTATTCCCCTTTTGTAAAGTAAAATCAAATGACTTTATATAACTTTGGTAAGGTGAATAATATTGTGGGAAAAAATTACCATAGAGAAATAGGAACACATTTTTAAGACTGTTTAGCTGACAAATGCTAACAATAAAAAGTACAGAGGCAGATAAGATATTTTTGGATCTAAATGCTAGATAGTCTCCTAGACATCCTCTTTTTTTTTTTAATCTTTTTCTTTTTTAAATCTTTTTAGGGCTGTACCCACAGCATGTAGAAGTTCCCAGGCTAGAGGTTGAATAGGATCTGTAGCTGATGGCCTACACCACAGCCACAGAAATGCAGGATCCAATCTGCATCTGTGACCTACACCACAGCTCACAGCAATGCTGGATCCTTAACCCACTGAGTGAGGTCACAGATCAAACCCACATCCTCTGGATACTAATCTGATTCATTACCACTGAGCCACAATGGGAACATCACATCTGCTGTTTTTTATAACTTTCCAGAAATAAAAACTGATGACCTAACATAAAAAACATAGTCATCATTCTTAAAGTGCATTCTTTTCTTCAGACAATATTCACTACATATCTATTTTATGACAGCACTGAGATGATTTGGCGATTAAAACACACAAGTTTCTATAATCATATAAAGTTTAGTGGAGTTCCCGTCGTGGCGCAGTGGTTAACGAATCCGACTAGGAACCATGAGGTTGTGGGTTCGGTCCCTGCCCTTGCTCAGTGGGTTAACGATCCGGCATTGCCGTGAGCTGTGGTGTAGGTTGCAGACGTGGCTCGGATCCTGCGTTGCTGTGGCTCTGGCGCAGGCCGGTGGCCACAGCTCCGATTCGACCCCTAGCCTGGGAACCTCCATATGCCACGGGAGCGGCCCAAGAAATAGCAAAAAGACCAAAAAAAAAAAAAAGAAAGAAATAAAATAAAGTTTAGTAAGTGTTACAGACAATAAACCAACAAACTCAGAGTTGCTATCTGATCTTATTTAATGGTTAGTACTTTGAAGAAAAATAAAGTAGAGTAAAGGAATAAAGAGAAAGATGAGTACTAAAAAACAAAATTCACTATGGGGAGAAAAAAATTCAAGTAAATCTGGTTAAAGAATTCTCGACTCAGAGGCAACAGGAAGTAAAACATAAAACTCTCAATGAGATCAAGGTTTTTGAAGCATTGAACATTAAGAAATTTGTGTAGGAAATACCATACTGTAATAAAAATGCACATTTTTTTCTGAGTGAATGTGGCATGATTTTAGGTACATTTCTAGAAGTTACACAAGATGTTCTAGGTTGGTAAATGGTGTCAAGGATGATTGCATATAGAAGACTAGTTAGGAAGGAGATAAAGCAGTCCCAGAAAGTACCACTGTAGTAGTTATAGCTAGTCACATTAGTTATTCACAGAGCTGAAATTTGGTACATATTTAATGGAAAAACCTGTTCTTACATTCAGTAATACATGAACATCCCTTCATATAGAGCATGGCTGTGATTGCAAGATTCATAGGAATTATTATTTTAACTTTCCATGACTTTTACAGGGGCTGATATAGGAACATCACTGTTTTAAGTATTTTATCATTAGCTTATCTCTAGTTCACTTGCCTAATTTTGAGCTTGTTCTTTTATGTTGGGGATTCTTCTGATTTTAAAACAGGAAGTCCTAAGGCCTGGGAAAATCAAGACAGTTGGTCACCTATTTAGCATAGACCAAATGAGCCATTTTTTTTACAGCCTTGTACAGTGATTATTGCATAGTATCTTTCAACCCTTTATCTGCCTGATGAAATGAATCAAAACTTTGCCTTAAAACTGAATTAATACAAAACCATAATTCAAAAAGATGCATGCACCCCAGTGTTCATAGCAGCACTATTTACAATAGCCAAGACATGGAACCAATCTAAATATCCATCAACAGAGGATCTGATAAAGAAGATTTGGTACATATATACTATTACTATTACTCAGCCATAAAAAAGAATGACATAATATCATTTGCAGCAAGACAGATGGACCTAGAAATTATCATACTAAATGAAGTAAATAAGAGAAAGACAAATATCATATCATTTATATAGGCAATCTAATAAAAATACAAGAGAACATTTATAAAACAGAAACAAACATATAAATTTCAAAAGCAATCTTATGATTATCATAGGTGAAACTATTAGGGAGAGGAAGGAATTGAGAGGTTGGGAATAACACACATACTATTGTATAAAATAGATGATTAACAAGGATCTATTATATAGCACAGGAAAATCTACTCAATACTTTGTAATAATATAAGGGGAAAAAGAATAGATATATTTATAAGTAAAAATTATTTAATTTTCTGTACATGTGAAACTAATACAATGTAAGTCAACTATAATCAAATTATAAAAAATAAATATCATAGTTCATAGTGATAAAAAGTAACCCATTAAGTTAAAAAATAAGTCATTATTATATGTGGTCTGTAAATTAGAACAGTGCCTGCAGGGTTAATTTACATGTTTTTTGGTTTAATCTAGGTTTAAGTTCAGGGGAAAAATTATCAGTTGGTCCTCCTAAGAGGTATATTTCCAATAGCAAGTGCTAAACAGAGCCATCTCTGCTAAGGTATTACATGGGCCAGTCATTTTGCAGAAAAGACACATTGGGATTTAGATTCTCTGCTGCATAAATTAGAGCTCAGAGTAACTTTTTTTTTTTTTTTTTATGATAGACGCAACACTCTTGCTTTCTAAATTGAAAACTAATATCTTGTCAAGCAATGGAAACCAAAAGTTACTTTCAGGATCCTGTAAATCTGGACTTGAAGATTTTAGGACACAGAACATAGTAGCTAGAACTTGGAATGCATTTTTTTTTTGTCTTTAATTTTTTAGGGCCACACCCATGCAATATGGAGGTTCCCAGGCTAGCGGTCAAAACAGAAATGTAGCTGCTGGTGTATACCACAGCCACAGCAATGCAGGATCCGAGCCACATCTGCCTTCTACACCACAGCTCATGGCAATGCTTGATGCTTAACCCACTGAGCAAGGACAGGGATAGAACCCACATCCTCATGGATACTAGAAAGGTTTGTTAACCACTGAGCCATGGTGGGAACTCCTCAGAGTGTATTTTTATTGATAGCCAGCAGATTTCTTCATTGGATATGGAATCTTATCTAATGCAACAGAATTACATGCAACAATACCCTCTGATTACAACACAATTTGGAGAATATTGTTCTTGTGACTACAATTGGGTCTACAATGATTTCCTCTTTGATCATTTTAGGAAGCATGCTGCTAATATTTATAGAGTTAAAAGGAAAAAAAAACATTAAACTTACAGGACCTACTTTATTCTACATAAATGTGTTGATATGGTCCTAAATTTATTTTGGAAAAGTTACAGGTCAAGTACAATTTGAACAGTTTTATAGACAATCAGATCAAGATAAATAAACTAATTGAGCTGAGCTAACTCAAAGCCAACAACTTCGTAGGACAGCTCTGAAGATGGACTTAAATGAGCTCTTTTTTCAGCACATGGTAGGTCCTGAATATATGTTAGTTTTCGTTGTCCATTCCGTATCTTAACCATCATGAAGTCTCAGGTAGAGAGAAATAAATTGTCTTTTTTTTTTCGCTTTTTTTTTTTTTGCCCTTTAGGGCTGTCCTTGCAGCATATAGGAGTTCCCAGGCTAGGGGTTGAATCAAAGCTACAGATTCAGGCCTATGCCCCAGTCACAGCAATAGCAGGTCTGAGCTGCCTCTGTGACCAACACCAGAGTTCACAGCAATGCCAGATCCTTAGCCCACTGAGCAAGGCCAGGGATCCATTCCACTTCCTTATCGATGCTAGTTGGATTCATAACCCACTGAGACAAAACAGGAACTCCATAAAGGGTCTTAATTAAAGTCACACACACCACTCTAGAGTCAGACATCATAGAATTCTATGAGGTCCATATTACTTCTTTTTACATTTTAAGTTTACTCTTCACTTTTCCAATTTGTTATGGAAATGCCTATTCTCAGTATAGCATAAATTATTTCCCTAAAGTAAGAAAACCACATCTCCTAAATTACTCCCTAGGTTAAAGCCATCCCAAATCAACTCATTTCAACAAAATTACTATGACTCACTTTGTCCGAAGTTACTGTGTATTTAGGGAGATAAAGTAGCTTTATAATGACACAATTTCTTATTAATGGTACATTTAATTATTTAAAATGTTTAAGCACCAAACTTTGCTGACATTGTGTCTTAAGCTAGGCTACAAGATCATGTATCTCTTCATCATATCAAAACTCTCTTTCTGACATGAGAATTTCTTCTTCATCTGCTAAAATTCATAAGAAGGGAACTTCCAAGGACCCATTCTAACATTAATTCTTCGGCTCCCAATGCTCAGCATTTCCTTTAGCATAGAACATATGGCCAGATTTTGGTTCCTTTTGTACAAGTCTTATTGGAATTAGAAAACAACTTAAATTTGTCTAGTGCAATATTTTTCCATTTACATATGTATTGATTAATTAAAACATCCTTCATTCCTATTACCTTATTCCAGTGAAAGCAGACATTTCCTACCTCATTTCCTTACATTCTACAGTTAGAAGACAGAATGATGGGTTGCTATATTTTATAGGAAGATTGTTACATCATCCAGTCTTAATATTCTTCTTTCTCCTGTAATTGATCCCTAGTGTTTAAGTCCACTGTGGCCAAAATATTGGGACATCATTTGACTTTGATTATTTGGAGATCAATTCAGTTCTGCACTTAGATAGTACAAAGCATTCAATTCAAACAATGCTGTTGCATTCTGCTGATGCCCAAAGTTAGACCAAAGAGGGATGAGCTTGATTATTTCAGAATATAATTTAATAGCTATGAGATGTCATACTATGCTTTTTGAAATTTTGTAATTTAGAGAACTAAGGATTAAAAAGGTTCAGAAAGGGAGTTACCTTCATGTTTCAATGTTAACAAACCCTAGTAGTATCCATGAGGACCTTGCTCATTGGGTTAAGGATCTGGCATTGCCATGAGCTGTGGTGTAGGTCATAGAGATGGCCCAGATCCCGCATTGCTGTGACTGTGGTGAAGGCCAACAGCTGTAGCTCATATTGGACCCCTAGCCTGGGAACCCCCATATGCCATGGGTGTGGCCCTAAAAAGACAAATGACAAAAAAACAAAATAGGTGCATAAAGGACTTACAAGTGTATGGCTAAATGGTATAACTACGAGTAGTATTAGGGAAGGTTTTTAGCCTGTTATCTAATGAGTTTTCAGAAGAATTTATTGGTGATTTTGACTAAATTAAAGTTTGCTATGTCAAAATACTTTCTTCCATTTGTAGAAGGTTAAGGCAATTAATCCATAAAAATGTTAAATACAGCCAGCTGTTCTACTGAAGTGGCAAGCTGACTCTTAGAGATAGTGCAATAAAATAAGCATTTAAACTCAGGAAGACTCTAGGTAGGGGCCTAACCATTGATTAGGAAGTTCACTGGAAAAAAATTTACTTAAGATTCTAGCTTGTTGCCAAGTCTTTAAAGATGTTCTAAGGAATGTTCTAAGACTTATACGGAATAATACATGCCAAGTAATTACACAGTACTTGTCACAGAGGAAAGACTCAATAGATTTTTAGGATTTTTATCCCATTCAATTCAATCCACAGATTTGTAATCCAGAGAAGTGCTATGATAGGGTCACTTATCTCATGTATCCAAGGAAAAATGATTGAATATTTTTTAAGAAAATGTTATTCAATAAACAGGTGTCATATATATATGTGTGTATATAGTGTGTGTATATGTATATAGTAAATGTGATAAAATACAAAACCAGACAAATTAGTTTCACTGTTTTACACTTGGCATAGGGATAAGTTATTAACATATACAGCTATTTCACCTGTGGTTATTAGTCATTTATTGATGATGTCTATGTCTCTCCCTCCTATGCTGTGCAGCCCTTATGAATTTACCTGGGAAAACTCCAATCTAGTTAAATCCTATTGTCAACCTGCTATTCAAGACCACAGGGTAAATTCAGAGAAATAAAACATGAGAAAACCTAGATCTATGCTTACAGATCTCACTTCAAACCTATGAGCTCAGATATCAAACTGGCCATTGTTTCTATAGACTTTCTCCAAACTAGTAATCCATAACTCCTCCTCTTTGTCATTCTCCAACATACTTCCATACTCCTTAGCTCATATGGGAAGAAAAAATAATGTATTAAAACATGATCAATCAGGAATTCCTGTTGTGGTGCAATAGAAACAAATCCAACTAGGAACCATGAAGTTGCATGTTCAATCCCTGGCCTTGCTCAGTGGGTTAAGGATCCAGTGTTGCTGTGGCTGTGGTGCAGGCTGGCAGCTACAGCTCTGATTAGACCTCTAACCTGGGAAGAGAATCTCCATATGCCATGGGTGGGACCCTAAAAAAGCAAAAAAAAAAAAAGATAAATTATAACTCAAATTCTTCTGCCACTAAATTTATCAGTTTCTTGCACTATGGTCTCACATAGTCCCTGTCTTTTCCTATGACAATGCACAAAATGATACTGCTCCTGTCCAAATCCACTCTTCTTATTTCAACATGGGCTCATCCTCTCTCATCAACTTCTCTTTCTGTTGCAGTCTTTGCTAGATAAACCTCATTGGCACATAAACATATATCCTTTAGAGAAGAGAAAAAAAATCCAATTGTAAAGCATTTGATCCTGCTCTTCAAAGTAATATAAGAAGTGGAGGCTGGACTCAGCACTGTGGCTCAGTGGGTTAAGAACCCAACATTGTCTCTGTGAAGATGTGGATTCAATCAACTCTGATTCAACCCCATTAGCCTGGGAACTCCCATATACCTCAGGTGTGGCCATTAAAAGAAAACAAAACAAAACAAAACAAAAGAACTGGAGGCTCTTACCAGAGACTGAACATATCTTTCTGTCTGTTGGGATGAAACTTGTTCATTCATTAAGGGGGAGTAATGATATTATGGATTAGGGCTTGCAGATCTGTGATCAGTGAGAGAATCCAGGATTTGAAATGAATTACTCTGTGCTAGTGTTTTCATGGAGCCAGGGTGTTTAGGATGAGCTCTGAAATATTTTGGTTTCTTAAGAGACAATCAAGTTTTAGTTTAACTGGGTTTAAGAGACCATTCTGAGATTTTGTGAGTACAGGCAATCTTGGTATTGACAGGTATGTTTTAAGAGTTTTTATTTATTGTTGTGGAAGTCTGTGAGGGCAGAGAGAAAAGACTAAATGAGGCAGGGCTCTATTTAGTGTAAAATCACTATTATGAAAAATGGCTAGATGTCTAATCAGAAGAAAGCAATTTTAAAAGTGGTATATTTTGGGGATAGGCACAAATATAGTATTCACATGCTCTAAACGATCACCTCAGGATAACATCACTTTATAAAAGAGAAGACCAAATACTCTTTCCAGTGTATGTAGCACCACCCTTCACAGAAGCTATAATATAAAGATGTTCTGTGCTCTACTAAATCAGAGAGAGGCTTAATATGAGGACAATAATGGGAGCCCATTTACCTTATATGCCACAACTTGAACTGCGTTTTCATTAGGGACACTTCCTGGCCAGCTTGGAGGTGTATCGTACTTTGTCAATGCTTGATGTTCTGCATTAATTCTTGATTAAACAAAAAATGGTGTTTCATTAACGCATGTTAACAGAGGCTTCAGCAGTATGATTCATTCATTATTGTTTTTTAGGTTTTAGAGGTCAACTTAGTTTTAATCTAAAAGTTTCAATGAAAAATTATGGCAAAACACTGTGTCAAAAACTTGTTTCTAATGCCATAATAATTTAGTAGAGATAAGAATTCTCCCAAGAGTTTACTAAAGCTGACCAGTGAGACATATACAAAGGTGTAAATAAGACTTGTTCCTGAGCTTTCCAATGGTTAATCGGGTTTTTTTGTTTGTTTGTTTTGTTTTTCCCTTTTTGGCTGCCCCGCAGTGTATGGAGTTCCTAGGCCAGGGATCAGATCCAAGCTGCAGTTGCCACATCCTTAACCCACTGTGCCAGGCTGGGGATTAAACCTGTGTCCCAGTGCTCCTGAGACACTGTAGATCCCATTGCACCACAGCAGAAATTCCAATGGTTAATTTAATATGTCAATTGGACTCTGCCAGTATTTGGTCCCTGATATTTGGTCAAACATTATTCTGGATGTGTCTCTGAGGGTGTTTTTGAATTATATTAACATTACAATTTGTAGACTAAGTATAGCCTATTGTCTTTCCTAACATGGGTGGGCCTCGTCCAACTGGCTGAAGGTTGGAATAGAACTAATAAGCTGAATAAGAAAGAATTTCTTCTGCCTGACTACTTTTAAACTGAGACATCAGATTTTCATATTTTCAACTTAAGCTGAAAGAATGGCTCTATCTGGTTCTTGAAACTGCCAGCTTTCAAATTGGAAGTAAATAAATAACTCTCCTGAGACTCCAGCTTGCCACCTGCAGATCTGGTCTCTTTTCAGCTTTATTGTTATGTGAGCCAGTTTTTTATAATAAATAAATATGCACATCCTATTCTACCGGTGGAACATTCTGACTAATACTTCCGATAAAGTGTCTATCAAAACTGTAGCCTGTTCCCATTCTGTCTTTTTGACATGAAGTATTTTAACAGTTTTCAAAACAAGAGTCATTAAATTTTCCACCTTCCTTTGGATGATGCAAAATATAGATATAATACCCAAAGCCACTTGAGAGAAGGTGATATTCTCTCAACCATCATTTATAGTAAAGATTTGTTAGGAATTTGTTAGATTTGTGTTCTCACTCCTTAAAAACTATATTTGGACAAAAACTCCCACTGAATGCCAGCATGACAAAATGGTTACAGCAGAGCAGAGACTTGGCCTCAGAGAGGGTAATTATGGACCCATGTTCTACCAGTTAACAAAGACAATAAGTACTTCAGAATAAATATTAAATTTGCTTATGCCTCTCTTTCTATAGCTGTAGAGTAAGAATCATAATCATAATAGGATTTATATGATTGTTATAATATATTAAATGTCTTAAAGCTTTTAAAGCACTTAAAAGTCACACAGGAAAAGGTGGAATGTTAGCATAATTCCAAGGGATTCTCTTTATTTGTAGAATTTTATTCTGTTATTTAATTTACTTTCAGTTCTGTTTAAATCCAGCTTGGGGATATTCTCAGAGATATGTTTATCTATTCTTTTCATTTATTTTTGGAAGCATCTTGTTATGTATTAAAACTTCCTTTTTAACTTCAGTGAGTAAAACATTTCAGGAAACATTTTTAAACAAATGATATTCATGAAATAAAACTTATGACAAAAATACTACATGAATCTACAGTACTTATGGACAAAATATTATCATCTATTTTTGTGGCTTTGGTTGGCCCACCTAACCCTCAAATCATCAGTTCAATTTTTTTTATCTCAATGAAAAACTCTTTGTTCACTGCATATGTTTGTAGTATAATGCCCCAGATTATACATATTCAAATGTATTATCTGTAATTTCAAAACCACACACTGAAAAAAATTCCTCTCTTCACCCAGTTTCATGCAGATGCCTACAAAAACAAGCATGATTTCAATTTAATTCAAATTATAATACTCATCTGTAGATAGACAGTATATAACTGATGTTAATATAGTTAATAATAACAGTTAATAACAATAGAGTTAATAATAAAAGTAATAACATTAGAAACTAGAGTGGCTTAAATCTATATTACAGAGCATATGTATGTCCACATATTTCACAAAAAAAGGATTTCACCTCTTCTCTAAAATATAAGGGAAATATTCAAAGAGTAATAAAAGCTGAGTTCTCAGATTTATGTATTCAAATATATCCCAAGAAGGTAGAGTAAAAATAAATGAGACCAAGATACGTTATAGTGCAGCTATGTTACATGAATACAAAGAGAAAACTCTTCAAACAGAACCTAAATACAGATGTGACCTACATCAAAAAGAAAAAGAGGAAAGAACCTACATCCACAATATGAAAGAAACATTTTTTTAGATAAAATGAGTCTTTAAATATTGAAAGTTTCAATAAACTCTCTTTAATAAGAGAAACAAAAAATAATACTTAGCCTGATAACACTAATGGCCTGAACCTGCCCAGAACCCAGATTGGACTTGAACTCACATGCTGGGACTCGAACCCAGCCTAAAGCCAATTTGGGACTTGAAGCCACATTTTTAAATTAGAATCACTCACCCGGTGTCTGGACTTACTGATCTTCAGGTTCTTTATGCCTCTGCATACAAGGAATTCAGTGAGAGACAAAGTGATAGGCAAGAAATAGATTTATTAAGATAGGACACTGTGAGAGCTTCAAGTGGGCAGGCAAGGAGGCTCTGTCCCAAAGATAAGCTAGGCTGCAGTTTTATCATCCAATGAGAGTGGGGGTGAGAAAAGACCACCTCTTCCTCTTTCTTGGAGTAGTAACTCTTCCTTGGTATCTGGTCATGGTGCTTATTCAAATCAGCAGAAGTGTGGTCCTGAGACTCCTTCCCTTGGTCCAAACCTGAATACAGGCCTCACCCCATCCCCGATCCAATGACATGAGGCATGTTTCACACCTCTACTAGTCAATCAAGCATGCCTTGTTCTGATGGCCCTCTTGAGCAGTTATTAACTTAGAGTGATCTCCCAAAGTCCCCTAGGTTTCCTTCTCTATCTAATATCCCTTACTGAGACTTCTACAACTACCTGTTCCTACTCCATCCATATCAATACTATCATTATTTTATTCATATTTATTTCAATTTTAACCTAATTCCAAAGCAAAAAAAAATTGTATAAAGTCTAAAAGTCAACATATATCATTATTGAAGCACATAAATTTTCTAAAAAGAAAGCATGTAAAATTTAAAGTAAATTTATGAAAAATGATTAGAAAGACAACTCAAAATTTTAAATGACTGAAGAAAATCTTTGGAAAATTTATTTGAAAAATGATACAAATTACATAAGAACAAAGCAATACATACAAATTTGATTTCAGACGGATTAAAATTTTCAATAGCAAGATAATTTATAGCAAAATTTTGGCATATCTAATGGTCACCAAGTATATAATGAATTTTTAGAACCAAAAGCTCAAATTATAAGAGAAACAATAAATGCAAATATGTTGTTTTCATGGATATCTCCTTGTCAAAAGGTAATTCGAAGAGGTAAAATGAAACCCATACTTACAGTCTCACTAACAAATTCAAAGCTTGTTCTCTTTTCTCCACATTCTTCTTATCTTTTCATTTATTTTTTATTTTTTTAATGATAGCCCTTTAAACAGTTGTGAAGTAATATTTCACTGTGGTTTTTGTTTGCATTCTCCTGATGTTTAGTGAATGCTAAGCACCTTTCTATGATAAGCTCATTAGCCATTTGTATGTCTTCTTTGTAAAAATATCTATCTAGGTCCTTTACAATGTGTTTTGTTTTGTTTTGTTTTGTCTTTTTAGGGCTGCACCTGCACCTGCACCTGCACCATATGGATGTTCCCAGGCTAGGAGTCCAATTAGATCTTTAGCCACCGGCCTATGCCAGAGCCACAGCCACACAGGATTTGAACCACTTCTGGGACCTACATCACAGCTCATAGCAATGCCAGATCCTTAACCCACTGTGCAGGGCCAAGGATGGAACTCGAATCCTCATGGATGCTAGTCAGGTTGGCTAACCGCTTAGCCACAATGGGAACTTTACAATGTTTTTTACAATGTTCTTTACAATGTTTTAATAGAGTTGTTTGTTTTTATGTTTTTTTTTTAATTTTTAAAATATAGTTGATTTACAATGTTGTGATAATTTCTGCTCTACATCAAAGTGATTCAGTTACATATGTCCACGACTTCATTCTCTTTAGATTCCTTTCCCATATAGATTATCACAGAATATTGGTTAGAGTTCTCTGTGCTATTGACCAGGTTCCCATTGGCCAATCTTTCAACATACCTCAGTGTGCATGTGCAAATCTCAAACCCCAAGTCCATCCCTCCCCACCACCTGTCCCTTTGGTAGCCATGAGTTTTTCAAAGTCCGTGAGTCTGTTCCTGTTCTGTAAATAAGTTCATACACACACACACACACACACACACACACACATCTATACATTTCAGATTCTACATATACGTGTTATCATATGATGTTTGTCTTTCACTGTCTGAATAACTTCACTTAGTATAGTTTCCAGGTCCATCCCTGTTTCTGTAAGTGGCATATCTCATTCTTTCTATGGCTGAGTGATAGTCCATTGTATATATGTACCATATCTTCTTTTAAATTTGCTGAGTTCCTTATATATTTCAAATATATTAATCCCTTACCAGATTGGTGGTTGGCAAACATTTTCTTTCAATCTGTAGACTGCCTATTTATTTTGTTGATTGTTTGTGTTTCTGTGCACAAACTTTTTAGTTTGATAAATTTCCGCTTGCTCATTTTTCCTTTCATCACGGGAATTTTTGGTACCATATTCAAAAAACCATTGGAAGACCAATGTCAAGGACATTTCCCCTAATATTCTTTTAGATGCTTACTGTTTCAGTCTTTACTCCATTTTTAGTTTTTTTTAGATATGACATAAAATAAAGTTTCAATTTTATTATTTTGCATATGGGTATCCAGTTTTCACAATACATGTACTGAAGAAATGATCTTTCCCCCTTGCTGCCCCTGTGGAAAATTAGTTGAGTGTTTATACTGGATTTATCCCTGGACTCCATTTTTTCCATTAGTCTATGTGTCTGTTTTGATGCAAATACCACCCTTCTTTTTCTTCTCTTTTTCTTTCTTTCTATCTTTTTTATTCTGTAGTTTTACAATGCAATTTGATAGCATCAAGTCTATTCTTCGATCATTTTGGTTATTCAAGATATTTTGTGGTTTCACATGAATTTTAGAATTGGTAAAATCATTATGGAAAATGGTACAAAACTTCCAAAATGACCTAAAAATATAAGTAAAACATGACTCATAAATCCCTTTTTCTGGATATATATGCAAAGGAAATAAATCAGAGCCTCAAAGATATACCTGCCCCCCATGTTTATTGCAGCATTATGCCAAATAGCCAAGATATCAAAACAATCTAAGTGTTCTTCAATGCATAAGTGGATAAAGAAGTTGTGGTATATATGCACAATGGGCTTTGGTAATCTCAAAAACTGATACTTGTTTCCATTTTGGATTCCTTTGGTGTGCAAAAGCTTGTCAGTTTTGGAGTTCCTGTCGTGGTCCAGTGGCTAAAGAATCTAAGAACCATGAGGTTGCAGGTTTGATCCCTGGCCTTACTCAGTGGGTTAAGGATCCGGCGTTGCTGTGAGCTGTGGTGTAGGTTGCAGACATGGCTTGGATCCCATGTTGCTGTGGCTCTGGTGCAGGCCGGCAGCTACAGCTCTGATTCTACTCCTAGCCTGGGAACCTCCATATGCCACGGGGGTGGCCCTAGAAATGGCAAAATGACAAAAGAAAAAAAAAAAAAAGAAAAGAAAAAAAAAAGCTTGTCGGTTTGATTAGGTCCTATTGTTATATTTTTGCTTTTATTTCTGTTGCTTTGGAAGACTGACCTGAGAAAACATTTGTAAGGCTGATGTCAGAGAATGTTTCGTCTATGTTCACTTCCAGGAGTTTGATGGTGTCTTGTCTTCCATTTAAATCTTTAAGTAATTTTGAGTTTACTTTGGTGCATGGTGTGAGGGTGTGTTCTAGTTTCATTGATTTGCATGCAACTGTTCAGGTTTCCCAGAAATACTTGTTGAAAAGACTGTCTTTTCCCCATTTTATGTTCTTGTCTCCTTTGTCAACAAAAAGAAAACTTACAGAATGGGAAAAAATAGTTTCCAATGATGAAACTTACAAGGGCTTAATCTCTAAAATATACAAACAATTTATACAATTCAACAGCAAAAAAGCCAACAACCCCATGGGAAATGGGCAAAAGACCTGAATAGACATTTCTCCAAGGAAGATACGTAGATGGCAAACAAGCACATGAAAAAATGCTCAACATCACTGATTATTAGAGAAATGCAAATCAAAACTACCATGAGATACCACCCCACACCAGTCAGAATGGCCATCATTAATATGTACACATATAACAAATCCTAGAGAGGGTGTGGAGAAAAGGGAACCCTCCTGCATTGTTGGTGGGAATGTATGAAGAACACTATGGAGGTACCTTAGAAAACCATACATAGAACCACCATATGACTCAGCAATCCCACTCTTGGGCATACACCCAAACAAAACTTTCATTGAAAAAGTCACATGCACCCACATGTTCATTGCAGTACTATTCACAATAGGCAAAACAACCCGAATGTCCATAAACAGATGATTGGATTAAGATGATTCAGTATATATACACAGTGGGATATTACTCAGCCATAAAAAGAACAAAATAATGCCATTTGTAGCAACATGGGTGGAACTAGATACTCTCATCCTGAGTGAAGTAAGTCAGAAAGAGAAAGACAAATACCATATGATATCACTTATATCTGGAATCTAATATAGGGCACAAATGAATCTTTCCTCAGAAAAGAAAAGCATGGACTTGGAGAATAGACTTGTGGTTGCCTGGGGGGGGAGTGAAATGGATGGGGTGCTTGGGGTTAATAGATGCAGACTATTGCCTTTGGAATGGATTAGCAATGAGATCCTGCTGTGTAGCACTGGGAGCTATGTCTGGTCACTTATGATGGAGCATAATAATGTGAGATATAAGAATGTATACATCTATGTGTAACTGGGTCACCATGCTGTACTGTAAACCAGGTATAATGGAAAAAAATAAAAATCTATATGTTAAAACAAAATTAATACTTGTGACTAGAACTTGAAGTGGAGTCAGGCTACTGGGACAGTCCTTAAACCTGTGGGATCTGCCTTAGCTCCAGGTAGTGTCAGAATTGAAATGAATTGTAGGACACTTGGTTGGTGTTGGAGATATGGAGACGTGGTGTTGGAAAACATATCACACATTTGAAGTGAGAAGGAAAAAAAAATGTGTTTTTGTTTTCTGTTAGAGTAAAACTGGTTGCTTTCTTACTTCATTACCGGACAGAAATTATTTGCATCTGTATTAGACACAAATAAATAGGTTCACATGCATCTTCACAGATTTGGCACCCTAAATAGAAGGAAATAGTCAAACACAGATGTATTCACCTAGAGAGCTAAATAATTTTTGAGCAAGCTTCTTTTTGTTTGTTTGTTTTGTTTTGATTTTTAGGACCACACCTGTGGCATATGGAAGTTCTCAGGCTAGGGGTTGATTCAGACCTGCATCTGCTGGCAAATGCCACAGCCACAGCAATGTGGGACCCAGCCATGTCTGCTACCTATGACACAGCTCATGGCAATGCCAGATCCTTAAATCACTGAGTGAGGCCAGGGATCAAACCTGCCTCCTCATGGATAGTAGTAGTTGGATTTGTTTCTCCTGAGCCACAATGGAACTCCCCAAGCAAGCTTCTTAAACAATACCCCAGTATAACACTGAAAGGGTAAACACTTTTCCCTTTGCATTATTTTCTGTTATAGATAATTTTTCATAACATTTGGGTCAAAATCAATGTAAACTCTGCTTTAGAGATATTTGTTTTCCATTGGCAACAATCACAATGATAATCACAGTGAACATTAACACAGCATTAACAATAGGCCATTCACAGCTACTTTACAGTATTACACTTACAATTACATTTACATTACACTTACAATAGGCCATTTACAACTCCTTCCAGTAGTTTACAACTAATTCATTTAATCCTTCTAATAATGCTACAAATTAGGCAATGTCGGGCATATTTCATGGAAGAGAAACAGTTTATTCACAGTGGTAATCCAAGATCATGCAATGGTAAGGAATAGAAATAGGATTAAAAAACAGACACAAAACTTGGAATTGGTGAGTTTGTGGGCTATCAAAACATTGACACCCAGTGCAGGATAAAGTCAACATTCACTTTTAGATGATTTACTTAAGGAAGTGTTTCTCAAAATGTAATTAACCAGCAGTCCAAGTGATCAGATAGTCCCTAAAGATTGAGAACCATAAATCTAAGGGGATTTAAAGATAAATTCTTCTACTCTGCTATCTCAGGATAGTAAAAGGTTATTAATATTCTTCGCATTCCTGCAGAATGCAAAATTTCATAGATCAATAGCCTTTTATTTTTCTCCTTTTTTGTCTTTTCTAGGGTCACACCCACGGCATATGGAGATTCCTAGGCTAGGGGTCTAATTGGAGCTGTAGACACAGGCCTACACCAGAGCCACAGCAACATGGGATCCAAACCACATCTGTGACCTACACCACAGCTCACAGCAATGCTGGATTCTTAACCACTGAGCGAAGCCAGGGATTGAACCCAAAACCTCATGGTTTTTAGTTGGATTCGTTAACCACTGAGCCATGATGGGAACTCCCTCAAATAGGTTTTTTTGAAGATTAAATAAAATGGATGTAAAGGTTGAGCATATTTTCCAGAATATACAAATGCTTAATAAATAAAATCTATTAGTTTTATCACCACACAGTTAAGAAAAATAAATAATCTGTCTATTATGAGCACTTAAATCACATTTGTTCAGTTCAAAAACTGAAATTCCAGGTTTTCCTTCTGTAATTTCTTGTATTTGCTTTTGCCCTTAACAGTGTCCCATCGCCTCACCTACCCATTCAGGGTTCTTTTGCTTTCAGAAAACCTAGGAGGTATATTAGTTTATTACATCAGTCACTCTTTAGAAAACACTCTGTTTTCCCATGCCAGAAAAGATTTGCCTTTGAAAGTATCATTGCTCCAGGGAAAGTATTTTGTAGTGTAGGAAATTTTAAGTGGTCTAAATAAATATGGCATGTGGCATATGGCCAGAAGCAGAAAGCAGTATCCTCAACATTTATGTAAGCAAATATTTGTATCAGAAAGATCCAGTACAAGTATACATACACACACACAAAACACACATACACATTTCTAAATATACCACTTTATAAGTAAACACATTCATATATATGGATAGATGTGTGTATATATTTATATATGTATATATATATATATGATAGATTTTTGACTCTACTACTATAGAGGTGAGTCTAATTTGAAAATCATTTTCCATTTTTTTAGGAAGTCATTTCAAATGATTCATATGTGTTATGTGACTGGCATTTTACATGTGAGTTTTTAGTTTCAGAGTAACCTTTGTAAAATTTCATCCACAAAAAATAAAAAATAAATTTCCCTATTTCCCCATGTACTGTGAAAATATAATATGTGGGCTGTGTCCATTCAGAGCTAGTGAGCTAAAAAGTCTTTTTGAATAAGTAGTCAGTTTAGTCAAACTATTGAATTCATATTAGTGATATTTTGTTGGGCTTGTTTCAAGGAATTAACCATGCTCTATCAACATCTTGTGAACATAAAGGCACTTTCTTTGTGCAGGGAAGGATGGCAGAATGAAGAGAAAATGAGGTTGTGGAAGGAAAATCCCAAGAGTTCATGACAATGATTTCTACTTGTGCTTACAAGTAAGTGGGGAAATGCGGGAGACTGTCATAGGTTTCTGCAACAGCATCAGAAAAGGCGTTTTTGAGGTTAATAGACACAGAGAGTCTGAAATTTTGTCCAAATAAAGGGCATAGAATAAGAACAAAATAATTGGAGATAAGATGTACTGTTACTTTCAAGATATTGAAGCAGTCTCCATTTCTTTCTCTGAAGGATATAGAATGTACATTTAGAAAACAATACATCACCTATTTCTGGAGGAGGACTACTTGCACCACTTCTGGGAAAATATTATGTACAGTTTTTACAGTGTTTCATTCAATTTTAGTCACCCTATTTACTAGGCTAGAGTTAATTTGGTCCACAATTGACCGAAAGAAGAAATACTTATAAACATATATCCAGAGTCTCATAATTTTATGGGTTAATGTAGCATTTTAATGAAGAGCTAAACATATCACTTAATAAGTAATTGCATTTATATATCCATAATTCCCCCAAATTCTTTACTTAAACATGCCTTTACAAGATATTTAGGGGGAAAGATCAAACTCCTTGACTATACACATGAAAGAACCAGGTAATACATTTAAACTAGACTTTTTATTAAATTACCTTCATAGACTTTTGAGCAGCCTAATTTATTAAAACATTATACATGACATTTTTTTCACAGAAGATGAATATATTGCAGATTTACATATTTATTAACTATAACTTCATTTTAAAGAGTCATAGTTCCAAATTTACTCTTACTTAAATACATTCATGCAGTTCCCATTGTGGTGTAGCGGCAATGGATCTGACTAGTATTCATGAGGATGTGGGTTTGATCCAGGGCCTTGCAAAGTGGGTCAGGGATCCAGTTTTGCCATGAGCTGTGGTATAGATTGCAAATGTGGTTTGAATCCTGCATTACTGCGGCATAGGCCGGCAGTTGTAGCTCGGATTTGACTCCTAGCCTGGGAACTTCTATATGCTACGGGTTTCCCCCTAAAAAGCAAAATTAAGTAATTAATTAAATAGACACACTCAGGTGTTCATCATGTGTGTGTATGTGTATCTTTATCATTTATCTGTTTGCCTTTGAATATCACTTTCATGTGGCCAGAGCAGTCAAATGATCAAATTGGCACTTTCTAGATATTCTTTATGTGAAAAAAAATGATAATAAATGATTGAGACTGACAAATTGTGGAAAATGGCTTGGAGAATGATATTATAACTTTTTCATGCACAAAACATTTTTTAATTTTATGAGTAATCTATTAAGGAAATCTATAATTTTAAACATATAAGTAAACAAACAAAACAAAGCAAAACAGTACATCATTAAGTAACTGACTAATCACATATATAGAAAATGAGAGTTCCCATCATGGCACAGTGGTTAACGAATCTGACTAGGAACCATGAGGTTGTGGGTTTGATCCGTGGCCTTTCTCAGTGGGTTAAGGATGTGGCGTTGCTGTGAGCTGTGGTGTAGGTTGCAGACGTGGCTCAGATCCTGCGTTGCTGTGGCTCTGGTGTTAGGCCAGCGGCTACAGCTCTGATTAGACCCCTAGCATCAGAACCTCCATATGCCACAGGTGTGGCCCTATAAAAGACTATACTCTTTTATAGAAAGAGAGAGAGATATGACCAAATGATTCTTAAATCACGACTTCTGTATTCCAAGTCTAGTGTTGTTTATTTACACAATCCACACATCCCCTTATCAGTAAGACAAGATAGAGGATGGTTTAAAGTTATAACAGTCAAGGAGCCTGAAGTCTGTGGATATAATAGTAGAAAGATATCTTAATAGTATGCAAAACAAGGAGTGTCATATAGTAGACAGAAGGTAGTTGGAATCACAAGGCTTGGGAAATACCTTGTCTCGGTAAAGTAGAATGCCTATTTTTCTGATATCTTGTGTTTAAACAAGTCTCTGAAAGATGCTGGTGTTATTGTGTGTTTTTATGTTGGTTTAAATGAGAATACTATTTTGGTGGATGTAGTGATTTAATGAGCTATTAACACTACCTTTTCACAGATGCTTTAAAGACATGTGAGATAGCTCTGCAAGAGGTGGGCTCTGGCTGCTATTGAACTTTTATTAGACCATGAAAGTATTCACAAAATTAAACTCTTCAGACTGAAAATGGACATCAATCACCATCTCTCTGCAATAATCAATAACCAGGTAAATTCTAGACAACAGGCTCAGAAATCATAATGTTTCTAAAGCTTTGGATGAAGCCTTCTGGATAGTACACATAAGAAATAAAGAGGTCTGCAAAACTATGCACTTATAAAAGTGGTACATTTGTCATTTTCCTGCTAAAATCAAGGAAAATTGGTTCCTTGTAGCTGTGTGCTCCTCTGCTATTTATAAATTTATAGGTTTTGTTCTTAGTATGGAGTTTTAAAAGTGGCCAACACTAAAAAATCTCACATATATGGGAGTTCCCGTTGTGGCTCAGTGGTTAACGAATCTGACTAGAAACCATGAGGTTGCAGGTTGGACCCCTGCCATCACTCAATGGGTTAAGGATCCAGTGTTGCCGTGAGCTCTGGTGTAGTTTGCAACATAGCTCAGATCCCATGTTGCTATGGCTCTGGTGTAGGCTGGCAGTTACAGCTCTGATTAGACCCCTAACCTGGGAACTTCCCTATGCTACAGGTGTGGCTCAAGGAAAGACAAAAAAAAAAAAAAAAAAAAAAAAGAACAACAAAAAACTCATATGTTTCAACCTGCAAACCCTTTCTTAGGAAGCTGTGCTCATTTCTGAGGGTTCAGTCATTTTCATTGTGTCTCCTACGAAGCACAAAATGGTTCTGCTTTGTTGAATAGTAAAAACTATCTTCCAAAGACAAGCCACATATTTGAATTTAGGTATTTTTTAAATAAAGTATTTTTTCTTTCCAACTCTACTTACATTTTGTGATAATAATTATGCCTTATGGTAATGAAGTTGTTTTAAAATTGCTTCTTTGCCTCAGATGTGGCCCAAAAAAGACAAAAAAAAAAAATGCTTCTTTGTCCTTTTAGTCACTTTACTCCTTAGTACACTTATTGCTTTTCTCTCTACACATTTGTTGATTTCCAAGATCTTCTCATTCTTCCCTTTCATATTCATCTAGTAATTTAAATGCTCTGTGACAGTATATTCCATGGTGAAAGGCTAGGTAAAACATGTATCAAGTCTCAGTATGCAGGGGAAATAAATTTGCATTTTGTTCCAAATTTTGTGTGAAGACATTAGAGGCTTCAGAGTAGGAAGTAATGAACTAGAATATAAAATCACATAAATAAAAATTTTGTAGTGAGAGAAAGAAGAACATTTGCATCAATTATTGGGACTATTATCTTTCTTCCGTGCAGAAATTTTGTTTTACTTATGCTCATCTGTTCCAGTCTATGGTCCTTGTAACCCACAGTAGAACATAATTTCTCATTACTAAAAACAATTAATTTGAATATGATAAAATTTCAAAAATTTGGAAAAAAATATCTGTGACTCAAACAAATGTAAATGACAAATTTCTAAATGGGTGTTTATTTTTTCAACCAGTCAATATGGTTCTAGTACACATAATGAAAGCACAATAATAAAACAAATAATATAAAAAAATAGTCAAAGTAACTACTTATAATTAGTCTCTGACAGTTTTTTCCCTACTTTTGATCCATTTGATCTATTATCTCAATCAATTAATATACTCTTGTGTGAAGTATATAGCTTGACTTCACTTAAAACATTAAAATGTTATACTATAGAGAGGACCAATCTTAACTGGGAGGTAGGCTTTGAATCACATACGTTGTACTTATCTATAAGTTATGAAGTCAAATTAATATTTTTTAATGATGAAAGTTCCCTCCTTTTCTACTTTTTCCATTTCCAGTGTAGCATCAGTAGACATTACTGAAAAGAGAAACACAACTTCAGACTTTATTCTCCTAGGAATCTTTAACCACACAAGACCCCGTCTCTTTCTTTTCATGATAGTGCTGACGATGGCCATTGCTTCCTTGACAGGCAATGCCCTCATGCTTCTCCTGATTCACCTGGACCCCCGGCTCCACAGGCCCATGTACTTCCTACTGAGCCAACTTTCCCTCATGGACATGATGCTGGTTTTCACTATTGTGCCCAAAATGGCTGCTGACTACTTGACATGCAACAAATCCATCTCCCCTGCTGGCTGTGGGTTGCAGATCTTTGTCTCACTCACATTGGGTGGTGGAGAGAGTTTCCTCTTAGCAGCCATGTCTTATGATCGTTATGTGGCTGTTTGCCATCCACTGCGATACCCTGTCCTCTTCAACTGGCAATTATGTTTACAAATGACATTGGGATCTTGGTTCCTGGGAGCAGTTGATGGGCTAATGCAGGCTGCTGCTACCTTGAGCTTTCCATTTTGCAGTTCTCATGTCATCGATCATTTCTTCTGTGAGGCCCCAATGCTGGTGCGTTTGGCTTGCGCTGACACATCAGTCCTTGAAAATGTCATGTACATTTGTTGTGTGTTAATGCTTTTGGTCCCCTTTTCCCTCATCCTGACTTCCTATAGTGTAATCCTCTCCACGGTTCTCCAGATGCATTCTCTAGATGCCCACAAGAAGGCTCTTGCCACCTGCTTCTCACATTTGGCTGTGGTGGGACTCTTTTATGGAGCAGCCATTTTTATATATATGCAACCCAAATCCTATAGGTCAGCTAACCACAATAAGATTGTGTCAGCATTCTACACTATCTTCACCCCTGTACTGAACTCCCTCATCTACAGTCTGAGGAACAGCGAGGTCAAGGAAGCCTTGAAAAAGTGGCTGGGAAAATGCTCAAACTTCAAATGCCACCAAACTTAGTCCTATTAGTCAAGGTTACCCAGTCCCAAATGAGTCTAAGTTCCTGTATTCATTAACATTTTATTTTATTTTATTTTTTGGCCTTGCCCATGTCATGTGGAAGTTCCCTAGTCAGGGATTGAATCCATGCCATAGCAATACCTTGAGCCACAAAAGTGACAACACTGGATCCTTAACTGCTAGGCCACCAGGGAACTTAACATTTTAAACATATTATAATTATTGCTTCTTTAATAATGCATGAAAATTAATTTCATTTTATTTTGGTATAATAGGAATTTGTTAAGAATTGAGTATATGAGACTGAAACATACTATTCATCTCCAATAAGAATCCCTGAGAGTGAAACAGAGATCTCAATTACACCTCAATGCCAAAACAAATATTTTGGGGCAATGTAGGAAATTTCCATCTTCATGCAATTATCAATATCAAATATATGTTTATTATGATGGTGCAGTGGATCCTGGGCCCATGTCCAGAGAAATTATTCAGGAAACTCTACAGTCATTTGCTCAAGACTAACATTTTACTTGCTTTGTTTATTATTATCATCTTCACCCTGTATTAGGATGAAAAAAAGAATGTAATTGCTAATATTCTCTCAATTATGCCATCAAAATTGTTTTCCTCTCTTAAAATGCATGAAATTGTAAAAGTAAGCACAGTCATGGAAATTTCATTGTTTGTGCCAGATTCATTTACCATCAGAAAAGTAGATTTTAGAACACAGCAATTATAAAATCATATATTAAAGTCATAAATTCTGCTAAGGATAAAATACTTCAATCAGACATATGTTGAATTAGGAAGTAACTTAGTCAAATAGCAAACAACCACAGAATGAACATTATCTCCAAGCAAATGTAAAACATTGATAAAAATTCACTAGATAACTGTGAAAATAACAATTCATTTACAAGAAATAATATTACAGACCAGTAATCTGAACATCAAGTTAAATATGAAAACAAAAATCAGATTACTTCTTTTTTGTGCATGGTGTGATTGTGTGCTCTAGTTTCATTGATTTACATGCTGCTATCCAGTCCACTCTTGGGCATATATCTAGACAAAACTTTCCTTGAAAGGATACATGCACCCCTATGTTCATTGCAGTGCTATTCGCAACATATAAGACAAGGAAACAACCTAAACGTCCATTAACAGATTATTGGATTAAGAAGAGGTGGTATATATACACAATGGAATACTACTTAGCCATAAAAAAGAACAAAAGAATGCCATTTGCAGCAACATGGATGGAACTAGAGACTCTCACACTAAGTGAAGTAATTCAGAAAGAGAAAGACAAATACCATATGATATCACTTATATATGGAATCTAATATAGGGCACAAATGAATCTTTCCACAGGAAAGAAATGCATGGACTTGGAGAATAGACTTGTGGTTGCCAAGGGGGAGGGGTAAAGAGTGGGATGGACTGGGGGTCTGGGGTTAATAGATGCAAACTATTGCATTTGAAGTGGATTGGCAATTAGATCCTGCTGTATAGCACAGGGAACTATATCCTGTCACTTGTGATGGAACATAATGGAGGATAATATGAGAAAAAGAATGTATATATAATGAGACTCGATCACTTTTCTGTACAGTAGAAAATTAACAGGACACTATAAACCAACTAATGGAAAAAATAAAAATAAAAAACATAAGATTAGGGAGGGCCCGTCATGGTGCACCAGAAACGAAACTGACTAGGAACCATGAGGTTGTGGGTTCCATCCCTAGCCTTGCTCAGTGAGTTAAGGATCCAGCATTGCTGTGAGCTGTGGTGTAGTTTGCAGATGCAGCTAGGATCCTTCATTACTGTGGCTGTGGCATAGGCCAGAAGCTACAGCTCTGATTAGACCCCTAGCCTGGGAAACTCCATATGTTGCATGTGTGGCCCTAAAAAGACAAAAAGTCCCCCAAAATAAAATAAAATAAAATAAATAAAGTATCTGGATTTAAAAAACATAAGATTACTTTGAAATAGTGTTCAAAATTATATTGTTTACCTCTTTATTGTTTTGATTGCTTTCAGGAGTTCCTACTCTTAGTTCCTTAATAAAGGTTTAATAAAATTTTTTCAAAAGTTATTATGACATATATTTTACTAGATTTCTAGAAATAAAGGACTATCATGTAGAGGTAATATATATATATAAAGGCATGAGCAGTAAGAAAAATTTCCATGGGGAGTTGAATATATCATCGATATAATTTACTTACAATTGATAGAATTTTTAATTGATTCTCTTAATACAACTCTCAAGAGTAGAGCTTGATGAATTTTACATATGAATATGCCCGTGCAGCTACACAAATACCAAGATTTAGGGTATTTCTAGTACCCTTAACGTCTCCTTTTTGCTTCCTCCCAAACAATACCTCCAGAAATTCAATCACTATTCTAAAATATTATTGTTAATTATGTCAAACTTTGTTTACTCAATATTATGAAGATTCACTTATAATGTTGTATTTTTTTTCTTAGACATTCCTCTTCAATATTTTGTTGCATTTCATGTATTAATATACTGAACTTATTAATTCTGCTCTTGTGAGTATGTGAATTGTTTCCTGTTTGGGGCTACTATAAACTCAACTGTTGTAAACATTTCTGTACTTGCCATTTAATAAATTCAACTTTTATTTCTGTTTAGTGCATAAACCATAGTGGAATTACTACTTCACAAATCATAAGAAAGTTGAATTGTAGTAGATAATGTTGAGATTTCCCCAAGGTTTTTATGCCAATTTTTACTCTATTGATGATGCTCAGTTGAGAATTGAGAACACTAGTAGTTCTACTTCTTTGACAGCAGTTGTATTGTCAGTCCTCCTAATTTTAGCCATAGCAATGAGTTGTTTTCCATTATGGATTATTTTTTTAAGTGAAAGGAAGTTTATTTAGAGAGATACACATTCCATAGGCTGAATCCCTTCTGTCTCAGAAGGCAAGAGTGACCTATTTTAGTTTCAATTTCTCTTTTTCAGAAGTACAGTGATCTGTATCACATTTTACATGCTTATCAGATATTGGATATCATGTAAACTTAAATGCTCACTATTATTTTTTAGGTTGGGGAAGGAGAGCTATCTCTCTTTTCTCATCAATTGGTTAGGAATTTTTTACATAATTTAGTTACCAATACTTTGTCCAATATATGTACTGCAAACATCTTCCTGTGTGCAGGTTGTGCTTTCTTTTCCACTGGTGAACAGAAAATCTTAACTTTTCTGAAGGTGATTTTTTTCAATTATTTATTTTATGGTTTTATTTTTGCTGTAGTTCAATAAATAACTGCCTACACAGACTCATTTAGATATCCTGCCATGTTGGCTCTATGATTTTTTACCAAGTTACATTTTTCATGTATTTTTGTAAAAATTACTACAAATTTAATGAAAATAACTTATTGAAAAAACTTTTAGAGGCAGTTTTGTTGTTAATCAGGTATCTGTACGTGGCAATTAATCGACTGGCTATTTTTCCTTTTGTCTGTTTTTTCTATTCTTGCACAAATACTACATTGTGTTAATTTTGTAACCTTATAACAATATTTAATATTAAGCAGTATAATTATAAATATAGATATTTAAGGTTTTCTTCATCTATTCATCATGAAAATAAATTTAATTTCTGGCAGGTGTACACTATTATGAGTAGTACTACAATGAACACAAGTGTGCAAATATCTTCTTGAGATTCTGATTTCTTTGTATACATACTCAGTAAGTTGGATTTCTGGATCATATGGTGGTTCCATTTTTAATTCTTTGAAGAACCGTCATATAGTTTTCCATAGTAAATGTATAAATTTACCTTACCACCAACAGTACACAAGATTCCCTTTTTCCACACCCAGTTTTATACCACTGTAGTCCATGAGATACTTGATGTATTTTCAATCTTTTTAAACATTAAAATTTGTTTAGGAGTTCCAATTGTGGCTCAGTGGCGTAAGAACTTGACATAATGTTCATGAGGATATAGGTTCCACCCCTGGCCTTTCTTGGTGGTTGAAGGATCTGGTGTTGCCACAAGATTCAGATCACAGAAGCAGCTTGGATCTAGTGTTGCCATGGCTGTGGGGTAGGCCTTCAGTTGGAGTTCTCATTCCACCTCTAGCCTGGGAACATTCATATGCTACAGGTGTGGCCATAAAGAAAAAAAAAAGAAAAGAAATAAGGAAAGAAAGAAAGAAAGGAAGGAAGGAAGGAAGGAAGGAAGGAAGAAAGAAAGAAAGAAAGAAAGAAAGAAAGAAAGAAAGAAAGAAAGAAAGAATGAATGAAAGAAGGAATTCTTATTTATAGTACAGTCCAAAATTTTTGAGTAAGAAACAAGATTTATTATCACTTTGTAAATATGAAAATTAATGAGAGGGTTCAATAAACCTCCTTCTTCTTCTTCTTTTTTACAATATGAATAATTATCCAGCTTCAGATATTTGCTATTTAACATCCATTCCAATTTATTTTGTTTTCAAGCACATTGGAATAAAGACTATTTGTCAATTCCAAATCCATACTCCACATCTAATTATCTAATAAAATATCTCTGTTTGTGGAATAGAAATTCACTAAGGATGAAAATGAAAATCTATATTTTATTCTTTCTTTCAGAGAGAAAAAAATCATCAGATAAGTCTCTTGGGCAGTTTTGAAAGGGCCTCATATAACGGATATTTTTCTGTATGTCTCTTCTTTTTTTTTATTCTTGTGTGAAATAAATGGATGAGGGCTGTGACTGCAACCACATGTTAAGCCATAAGAGAAAAAACAATAGGACTGCAGACATCATTCATGCCTGTCACTAATCTTATGCTAGCAATAGACAAATTTTAGAATTGTGTTACTACAACAAGATGTAGCCATTAGCTGATTTACACATTACTTTTGCCCTGGAGCATATGGTTACTGAATTTTAAAGAAAACATTATAAAATATATTTATTGATATATCTTGCTTGTATTTATTGCATTGATGCTATGCCTATTTCAAAACTAAGAGACAAACCACTGAATAATCAGGTCTACTTCTTGGGATAGCATATATCAAATGTAAATTTGACATGAAATGAGGTTTTTTTAATCCTTTAAAAATTTGTCTTGTTGATTAACATGTAGTCTATCCTGGATAATATTTTATGTGCACTTGATGTTTTCTCAGATTTGTTGATATATAATTGGCATATAGCTTGTGTAATTTTTACTTTTACTCTGACATTTAATTCAATTTTTAAAATTTCTATCACTTTCCTCTAAACTTCCCAAAATACTGGCATACTTAATAACACTGGTAAATGATGATTATTAATAATTGAAAACAACAAGCTTTCTAGTATTATCATAGATGATTACATCAACCATTTGATTTTGGAGTTTGTTCAAGTAAACATATCTTTCAGAGCATAGATACTACAGCCAAATATTAATTGATAAATGGGATGCAATGGCTATTTTATATCAAATCTGATTATAAAATGACATGCAAATTCACCATATTTGACTTGAATACATGTAAATAAATCAGTTTTAAAAATTACTTTTGTTGTAAAATTGAAAGACATCTCACAAATAATAGCAAACTATATGTATCAACTGCTCCTCATTTTCAATCATGGTGAAGGGTATACCCAGATGTCAAAGGTATATGTGTGGAGGTAATTTCACTAAGATCTGCTGCTAATGACTTTAAATAGTAGTCACCTAAACTTGTTTAGCTCCCAGTTAAGAGAATTCTACAGCAAACATCTCTGTGACACAGTGGTAGGTACAAAGCATCAATTTCCCAACCTCTGTTTCCCTCTTTTTTCTATTACCTCCACCATTTAGCTTTCATTATCTTACAGTTGTTTCATGGTCACAAACTGTCTGCTGCAATTTCTTCCATTATTTCTACATTCCAGACAAGAGCAAGCTAGAAAGTAGACATACAGAATTGTTCTACTTTTTAATCTTCTCCCTTCTAAAAAACCTATTCTTGAAGCTATCATTCTCCCATGCCAGCACATTTTGCATGCTATTTGCTCAGAACTTGCTCAAACATGTTTATTAAATCTTCAATGCAGGGTGCATAATTTTTATATACAATCCAGACACTTGATAATTAGGGGGACTCAAAGACACCCTTAAATCAATTTTACCAAAACTACACTTGATATGTCACTGTGAACTGGAGACTGGCACTTGGCATCTGCCTCTACACAGATTGAATCATGAGCCACTGCAGCTGCCTATCCTAAATACCCACTGAAATTGTTCAGGGTGGAGCTTGGGTGTAAGGCACTCTCTACTCTGGGAAAATTGGCAAAATTGGTCTACAGATAGATATTTTTCAAAAGAAGTATTTATGAGCCCAAATTTCACATCTCCTCACATCACTAAAATCCTTCATGGTGACTTATACCTGCCCTTTGGGAATCAAACCTTCATGAAACTAGCAGTATCCTTCTATAAACTGTGGGTTTGGTTGCATGTACCTTCTCCCTCACCCAAATCACATATATACTGACCTTCTCTCCTACCTATTTGTAGCAGTTTTTCAGAGCTATCTGAAAGGCTATGGCCCTTATTTTGCCCCAAATAATACAATTCTTAAATTATAAGTTGTGCATATTTTTGGGTTGACATCCTGATAGCCTAAATATTTTTAAGTTGTATAATCAGTTTTGAGTCTTTGCCTTAGCAGACAGTTCATTGAGATTTTGCACTCTTGATGAATGTCTTCTTTGGAATAGTTTATTTTTCCTTTGGTCCACTCAACTCCCTTTCTCTGTCTTTATCCTATATCATTGAATTCTTTTTTAATCTCCTTAATAAATTTTCTTTGTTTTCTTTTTTTAATTGTTATTTCCCCAATACAATTTTTTTTCCACTATACAGCATGGTGACCCTGTTACACATACACATATATATTATTTTTCTCACATTATCATGCTCCATCAAAAGTGACTAGACACGGTTCCCTATGCTACACAGCAGGATCTCATTGCTAATCTATTCCAAAGGCAATAGTTTTCATCTATTAACACCAAGCCCCCAATCAACCCCACTCCCTCCCACTCCCTCCTATCAACCACAAGTCTATTCTCCAAGTCCATGATTTTCTTTTCTGTGGAAATTTTCATTTGTGCCACATATTAGATTCAATAGTTTTGAATGGCACAACTGAGAAGGGCTTACTTTCTAAAATATACAAATAATTTATTTAATGCAACAGCAAAAAAACCCAACAACCCAATTGAAAAGTTGGCAAAAGACCTGGATAGACATTTCTTCAAGGAAGATACACAGATGGCCAAGAAGCACATGAAAAAATGCTCAACATTACTGATTATTGAAGAAATGAAAATCAAACCTATCATGAGGTACCACCTTACACCAGTCAGAATGGCCATCATTAGTAAGTCCACAAATAACAACTGCTGGAGAGGGTGTGGAGGAAAGGGAACATTCCTGCACTTTTGGTGGGAATGTAAGCTGATACAACCACTATGGAGAACAATAGGGAGGTACCTTAGAAATCTATACATAGAACTACCATATGACCCAGCAATCCCACTCTTGGGCATATAGCTGAACAAAAGTTTCCTTAAAAAGACACATGCACCCACAAGTGCATTGTAGCACTATTGACAGTAGCCAGGACAAGGAAACAACCTAAATGTCCATCGACAGATGATTGGATTAAGAAGATGTGGTATATATACACAATGGAATACTACTCAGCCATAAAAAATAACAAAAGAATGCCATTTGCAGCAACATGGATGGAACTAGAGACCCTCATTCTGAGTGAAGTAAGTCAGAAAGAGAAAGTCAAATACTATATGACATCACTTATATCTCGCATAAATATTCTTTGTATAGTTATTCACAACATCCTATGTCTGTTCTCAACTCTCCCTGGACATGTTTGCTTACTCCTTAGAAACCACAGCTTAGCAACCAATGTGATTCCACCATATTACTGAATGCCTGCTCGTACCTGTTGTAGTTCTGTAAAATAACCTATGTAGCTTCTCTGGAATACCTTTGTGTATTGCCTTAATAAACCCCCATCATTTTCTATTCCTCTTGGAGCAGAACATTTAAGTTTGTAACTCAAAATTGTCCATGTTTCAATTCTTAAAACTCCCAATAAGCTCTTTTTCTTATTTGCAGGTTTCTGCATTTATTTTGGTTGACAGAATTGATATTTTAAAATCACATGTAAAATAAAACCATCAACAGAGGGAAACTATTTTGAGGTCCATCAAATAAAAGCGTGAAGATGTATCTAAATGTAGTATCTAAAGATAAATACTATAATTGGACATTAAACAAACATGCATAACATTGACCTAGAATAAACTATATGATTTTATTGTTGAATTGCACTTCTAAAAAGTACCAACATTTTATATACACAGTACTATTTATATGAAATATACCAGTAACATGGACCTACTGCATAGTATAGGGAAATATACTCAAAAACGTATAATACCTATATGGAAAAATATTTTGAAAAGGAATGCATATATGTATAACTGATTGACTTTGCTGTACACTTGAAACTAACACAATTTTCTGTCAACTATATTCCAATATTTTTTAAATACTAATTTTACCTATTACATTAATATGTAGATTACTTGATTATAAAATATTAACCCTGAATATACTCAATTATTTAGCTTTTGCATCAGGCTTTGCATTAGGCATTGGCTTTGTGTGTTCCTTCTTTTATCAGTAAGTTCCAAGACCTACTTGAAATTTTCCTTTCCCCCCCTCCAATTATGCAGCAATACAGTATGAAGAAGGTAACAGTCATTTGAATAAGAAAGAGAGCTCTAAAATATAGCACTAAGGAGCCATTGTCAAAGATTAATAGCAGTCAGCCAGCACATTTCAGAAACTTTTAGGTATAATCTTAAAAAAAACAATATACTCAACAAAATTAAGGAGTTTTGAGTAAAAAAGGATTACTTGCCAGTCAAGGAACACAACATTGTTTTTAAATAAGTCCTAATAAAAGGAAAATAAATAGCTTTATTTGTATGATGTGGAGCAAGATGTGATTCACATATGAAGAACTATATCAATCAAAAATGTATATTTCAAGAGGTTGAACCCATAGGACAGAAAACTAGAAACAATTTCTTAAACATATGTGGTAAACAGTTTTTATTATTTCTTCAGTAAGAAATAGGAATTGTTAAATGATTATGTTTAATTTGTGAAATGTTATACTCTTTATTTAAATTTTGTCTGAATCATCCCATATGTAATATTTATAAACTTTACTTTTTTTTCTATTTTGATACCATATATTTTAATACATTGAAATATTTAACTGGGTGGCATATAACTTTCTCCTCAATATTCTGTAGACCAAATTGGGACAATTAAAAAAATTAACTTTTTTTAATCAATTCATATTGAGGCAGGAAAGATAGGGCTGGGCCCAAGGACAGCTTCCTTATCTATAGGCAGTACATAAAAAGGTAAAGCCACCTCCTTGTTTTATACTTAATGAGATTACGAAGCATGCAGGAACTATTTCAGGAACATGAGTTAGAATTTGACTAAATTTTTTGACAACTGAATAGTATGAACAGGAAATTGGCACTTCGTTCTGCCCTTGCCTCCTCAGAGAAATTCTCTCAGGGTTACTTGAGATGCTGCCTCTCCAGCTAAAGTCCTCATTTTGGCCCAAATAAAATTTAACACTCAACCTTTAGATCGTGCATTTTTTAAAGTCCACGATGGGGAAATCTTACCATAAAATCCACAGAGCATGTCAGAGCATACATAGGAGAAATGCCCAGGCTACAAAGGATTACTGTAGGACCTTCCATGTGTGGTATTTGACTAGTAATGGAAAATTTAAAGGAAAATAGCTTTTAGAGCATATGTTCTGTGGCTTCTGGAGCTGAGTGTTCAAGAGTAGAAGCTGATATAAACAGGTGAAATCATAGCTACACCTTAACCTTCCCATCAGTGAATTATTCAACCTTAATCTAAGAAACCATCACCCCAGTCAAGGAACTAAAATGAAAAAAAAAAAAAATGGGCCAGAAAACTCCTTAGTGTGCTTCTAGCAAAGATGCCTTCACTCTTCTCTGAGTGTATACTTTCACTTTTGCCCTTTAATAAACTCTTCCTTTGCTCTTCTCTATTGTGTTCCATTCTCCTCACTATTTGGTATTGTTAATATTTTAAATTTTAATTATTCTAGAAGTGTATAATTCTATATCCTTTTTAAATTTGAATTTCCATAAAAAATGACATAGTCGATTATCTTCTAGGCACTAATTCATCATTCATATATATTTTTCATCAATATATTCAAGTATTTTGCTATTTTTTGCTTGTATTTACATAATTGACCTGTAAAATATTTTTACGTATTTTGAACCAAAGTGTCTTACCAAGAATACGTTTTGAAAATATTTTCTCCTACTCTGTGCCTAGCCTGCTTTCTAAATGGTGTATCTTGCTGAGCAAATGTTTTAATTTTGATAAAGTCCAATTTATCATTTAAAAATTTTATGATCAGGAGTTCCCATTATGGCTCAGAGGTTAACAAATCTGAGTAGCATCCATGAGGAGGCAGGTTCAATCCCTGGCCTTGCTCAGTGGGTTAACAATCTGGCATTGCTGTGAGCTTTGGTGTAGGTTGCAGACACAGCTAAGAACCTGCATTGCTGTGGCTGTGGTGTAGGCCAGTGGCTGCAGCTATGATTTCACCCCTATCCTGGGAACCTCCATATGCCATGGGTGCTACCCTAAAAACTAAACAAAATTAATTAACTAATTAATTAAAATTTTTATGATCAGTAGCTCTTTGTGTGTGTGTTCTCATAGAAATTATCATTTAAGATCACAAAAAAACTTCTCATTCATTTACCTCTAATGTTTATATTAGTCCAGAGATCAATTGAGTGAGAATTATGTTACATTATGCTTTGATCGACAAGGATGTTATGCATGTAAACATAATTTTTCTTTATCATCTTTAATTTTGTAATTTTGAGTATAAATATTTTGCATAGCATTTCTTAAACAGTAGTTTGTCCCATAATCCACAGTTTTGCTTTCTATAATTTCAGTTACCCATAGTCACCTGTGATCCAAAAATATTAAATAGGAATTTCTAGAAATAAACAATTTATGAATTCTAAAGTGTGTTCTTTTTGAGTAGTATGATAAAACCTCCCCACCTGGGGTCCAAAACATCCCTTTGTCAAGTAAATCCTGCTGATTAGTCACTTAGTAATCATCTTGGTCATTAGGTTAACTGTTGCATTTTTGTGTCCTCCTTCACCACAGTCAGAATTTAGGCTGTGCCTGGAGACCAGCTTAAGAAAAACACAGAGATGGCAAGACTACCTGCAGAAGTGTGAGAAGCAGAACTTTCAGAAAGATTATAGATACAATTTGCTAAACCAGCACAGGGGCCTTCAAGGCCCTCTTCTGATGAGAAAACCACTAGCAACAAAGTCACAAGAGTATTTATCTAGGACATAATGTAACTTCTTGCAGAACAGCAAAGAGATTGCATTAGTCCCTTTTTTTTCATCTTAGCAAAGCAGTGTCTATTCTTTCCTAGCACATCCCTTTAGGCATTCCAAGAAGGGGTCATGATTTTTTATGACCAAGCATTCAGGCTCAATGTCTATGGCCCTGCTTTCTTCCACCCATAGTTTTGCAGTGCTTGTGTTCAAGTAACCCTTATTTTACTTACTGGAAACCCCATAGTGAAAGGACAGTGATTGTTGCAACTTGGATGTGCCAAAGAGAGGTTGCAGAGTTCTCCCTTTAAGTGAAAAGGTGAATGTTCTTGACTTGATAAGGAAATTTTAAAAATCATATTCTGAGGAGTGAATCTTCTATCTGTGAAATTATGAAGAAGACAAGAAGGAAAGAAAAGAGTGCTAGTTTTGCTATGGCACTTCAAACTATAAAATTGTATCTGTGTTATCTTTGTTAAGGTAAAAAATGCATTAAATTTGTGTATTAAGATATTTTAAAAAAGAGTAGGAAAATTTTTACAAAAGATACTTTGAGAGAGCTAGAGAGAGATACCATATTCACATAATTTTTACTAAAATTTATTGTTATAACTGCTCTATTTTATTATTATTGTTAATATATTATTGTGTCCAATTAATAAATCATAAATATGTATGTATAGGAAAAAATACTATATGTAAAGTTTGGTATGATCAGTGATTTCAGGCATCCACTAGAGGCCTTGGAATGTTTCCCTTGATAAGAATTTTATGTTTGAAAAATACTTTGTGTTATCAAAAATTTTATATAAAATATTTAATTGTACATAGAAATATTTATTTTGTTATTTATTCTGTATTATCTCATTTTGTTATATTCATGTATTCTAGCATTTTTTAAATTAAGTTATATGCTTGACAAAAAGAGGTAAAGAAAGAAATTTCAATATGAAAATTAAAGAAAAATTTAACAAAAATGAACTTGTAACTAATCAAAACATGTTGTAATACAAAAATCAAGGTTCAGATGATTTTAGTGATGTACCTAAACATTTAGGGCAAAATATCTTTACTAATATTGCAAAAAATAGAAAAGGAGAAAGCATGTCCCAATGTAGGTTATTAGACTAACTTAAACTTGATATTCTGACATAAGTAATTATAGTAAGAAAGCAGTAAGAAAGATGCTGCTATCAGTATCCATTATTAACACACATGTGTTTTTATCCCCACTGTGTGATTGCATGTCAGTGTGAGTGCAGATCACTTGAGGAGTAATAGTGAGGTGCTTCTCTTCCCCAAGGTGTCAAAGAAGGCTAAGTGGAAATCCTGACTTTACCCTCACCATGCAGTAAGCTGTGAGGTTTCAGAAGTGATCTAGTAAAATAAAATTTAAATAAGATTCAAAGTGTCAAGTAATAATAACCCAAATATGCAAGATACTTTTGAAAATAACCCGTTATAAAAAGAAACAGGAAAATAACAACCTGAAAAGTAAAAATAAACAGATGTTGTCAATGAGATGACACAGATGTTGGATTTATTTGACACATATTTCAAAAGAGCTATCATAAGATTGATTCAAAGAACAATTACAAACAGTTGAAATAAAAATAAAACATCAAGAAATAAATAAAAATTTTCAGTAAAGAAGTAGAACATAGAAAAGAAAATCAAATGGAAATTTTAGAAGTAAAATACATAAAACCAATATTAAATACATTATGGACTCATTAGCAGAATAAATAAGGTAAGGAATCACTGAATCTGAAAATGGAACAATAGTGATTACCAATTTGAAAAAGAGAAAAAGATACACTTAAAACAAAAGTACACACTCAAGGATCTATAGGACTACAAAGACATAATATTCAAGTTATCAGTTTCCCTTGAAAAAAAGAGTAGAAGTGGGGAAACTGAAAAAAGTAAAAAAGTAGTCAAAGACAAAATGATTAAACTTTAGTAAGAAAAAAAAGGAGGGTGAGAGAATCTAAAGATTTAAAAAGCTAAAATGTTACCAAACAGGAAAATCCCAGAGAAATCCACACTAAAACATATAATTATGAAACTTCTGAAAACTAAAAAAGGAAAAATTTTGAAAGAAAGCAAAAAGAATATTATATATATATATATATATATATATATATATATATATATATATATATAAAGTTTGTTTGGAAGCACAAAAGACCCAGAATAGCCAAAGACATCCTGAAAAAGGAAAATGGAGCTGGGGGAATCAGGCTCCCGGACTTCAGACTATATACTACAAAGCATCAATCATCAAAACCGCATGGTACTGGGACAAAGACAGAAACATAGATCAGTGGAACAGGATAGAAAGCCCAGAATTCAACCCACACACCTACAGCCACTCATCTATGACAAAGGAGGCAAGGATATACAATGGAGAAAGGACACCTTGTTCAATAAGTGGTGCTGGGAAAACTGGTCACCCACATGGGAAAGATTGAAATTAGAACACTCCCTAACACCATACACAAAAATAAACTCAAAATGGAGTAAAGACCTAGATATAAGATCAGACACTATAAATCTCTTAGAGGAAAACATAGAACAAACACTCTCTGACATAAACGACAGCAACATCTTCTCAGATCCACCTCTTAGAGTATTGAAAATAAAAAGAAAAATAAACAAATGGGATCTAATCAAACTTAAAAGTTTCTGCACAGCAAAGGAAACCCTAAACAACACAAAAAGACAACCCAAAGAATGGGAGACAATCTTTGCAAGTGAATCAACCAATAAGGGATTAATCTCCAAAATTTATAAACACCTTCTGCACCTCCATACCAAAAAAAAAAAAAAAACAAACAACCCCATCAAAAAATTGGCAGATGATCTAAACAGACAGTTCTCCAAAGAAGACATACAGATGGCCAAAAAAACACATGAAAAGATGTTCAACATCACTCATTATTAGAGAAATGCAAATCAAAACCACTCTGAGGTACCACATTACACCAGCCAGAATGGCCATCATCTAAAAGTCTACAAACAATAAGTGCTGGAAAGGGTGTGGAGAAAAAGGAACCCTAGTACACTGTTGGTAGGATTGTAAATTGGTGCAACCACTGTTGAAAGCAGTATGGAGATTCCTTAAAAAAGTCAAAATAAAACTATCATTTGATCTAGCAATCCCACTCCTGGGCATCTATCCAGGGAGAACCACGACTCGCAAAGACACATGTACGCCAATGTTCATGGCAGCACTATTTGCAATAGCCAAGACATGGAAACAACCTAAATGTCCATCGACAGAGGAGTGGATCAAGAAGATGGGGTACATATACACAATGGAATATTACTCAGCCATTAAACTGAATGAAACACTGGCATTTTTAGCAACATGGATGGACCTAGAAATTATCATACTAAGTGAAGTCAGCCATACAATGAGACACCACTATCAAATACTTTCACTGACATATGGAATCTGAAAAAAGGCCAGACTGAACTACTTTGCAGAACAAAGACATGCTGACTCACAGACATTGAAAAACTTATGGTCTCTGGAGGAGACAGATAGGGGGGTGGGGGGATGTACTTGGGCTGTGGGATGGAAATCCTGCAAAATCAGATTGTTATGATCATTATACAACTACAGATGTGATAAATTCATTTGAGTAATAAAAAAATTTCAAAACAAAACAAAAACATCAAACAAAAAAAAATCAAATAACAGTGGGTTTCTCATCAGAAAGTATAAAATCCATAAGCAATTGGCACAAGATTCTCCAAATGTAGGAAGAAAAGAATTATAAATCCAGAATTTTATACACAGAAAACACATTCTTAAGAAATAAAGGGGAGGGAATTTCCCATTGTGGCACAGTGTAAATGAATCTAACTAGTATCCATGAGGATGCAAGTTTGATCTCTGGCTTTGCTCAATGGGTTGGGGATCCCACATTGCTGTTGCTGTGGCTGTGGTCAGCAGTTGCAGGTCCTATTCAACCACTAGCCTGGGAAATTCCATATGCAGTGCATGTGGCCCTAAAATGAAAAGAAAAGTCAAAGAAGAATAAAAAGAAACAAAGGGGAAATGAGGACAATTTTGAATTTAGGAAAAACTAAAAACTAAGCATATGTCATAAGCTAACCTATCTAAACAAATAATTAAAAGACATTCTTAAGACAGTAAGAAAAAGATATTTTGATAAGATTATCATACTGAGTGAAGTAACAAAGTCAAACATAAATATCACTTATATGTGGAATCTGAAAAGAGGATATAAATTAACTTATTTGAAGAACAAAAACAAATGCATAGACTTTGAAAACAGACTTGTAATTACCAAAGGGGAGCAATGGACTAGGCATTTGTGATTGGCTTACGCAGACTGTGGTGTATGGAATGACTGGCCAATGGGGAACTGTTGTATATCATAGAGAACTCTACCCAATATTCTGTGATAATCTAAATGGGAAAAGAATATGAAAGAGAGAGTTCTCACCGTGGTACAGCAGAAATGAATCTGATTAGGAACCATGATGTTGTGGTTCAATCCCTGGCCTCGCTCAGTGTGTTAAGGATCCAGTGTTGCCATGAGATGTGGTGTAGGTCACAGACTCCTCTTGGATCTGGCGTTGCTGTGTCTGTGGCATAGGCCAGCATCCAAAGCTTCAATTAGACCCCTAACCTGGGAACCTCCATATGCCTCAGGTGTAGCCCTAAAAAGGCAAAAGGAAAAAAAAATAATATGAAAGAGAATGGATGTGTGTATATGTATAACTGAATCACTTTGCTATACAGCAGAAATTATCACAACATTCTGAATCAACTATACCCGAATGAAACATTAAAAATAAAAGGAAAATCAAAGTGAAATAAATTTAAGAAATCCACAGGTTGAGAAGTGACTTTCACATTTATTTCACACACACATACACATGAATTCCATTATAAAAAATACTATTTTCAACAAATGATGACAGACAACAGGATACCTCATGAGAAGTTTGACTTCAACCTATGAATATATACAAAATGTTTTTTGAGAGGGACAAATTTCCAGAAAGACACAAATTACCATAATTGACATTTGAAGATAAAGGCAATATAAACAGTTATATAACATATAAAGTGATTGGATTAGTAACAAATTCTATCCACAAAGAAAAACCCAAACTCAGATGATTTTACTAGAGAGTTCAACAACATATGTGAAGGAGAATTAAGAACATTTTTTTCAACAAACTCTTTTGAAAACGTGAAAAGGAATACTTCTTACCATAATATATGATGCCAGTATTTACTCATCTCAAAATCTTATAGAGACATGAAAAGAAAAATACAGGTCTTTTGTGAATACAGGTCCTTGTGAATGGTGACACATGAAATCCTTAGCAAAATACTAGAAATCCCAGTTTAAAAGGAATCTACACTATGACCAAATGAACTTTACTCCAGGAGTATCAGGTTGGATTAACATCTTATAATCAACTAATGCAGTACACTGTATTTATAGAAAAATTTGAAAAAATTATGATTTCAATAGATGTATAGAAAGCATTTGAAGAAAATCAAGAAAATTGAAATAGAAAGGAAATTCTTAACCTAGTAAAGAACATCTATGATAAATATACATCCAATGTCTATATTAATGGTGAGATTCTGCTTTCTAAGAGCTTGAATTAGACAAAGATGTACGTTCTCAGCACTTTTATTCCAACACTGTACTAAAAATTCTTGTCAGGATAAAGAGTCAAAATAATAAATACAAAACATCCAAATTGGAAAGGAAGAATTAATCAATCACAGATGACATGATTCTGCATATGTAAATATAAGACATATATTAAAACAATATTGGAACCAATAAATGAGTTAATTAGAGTTTCCATTGTGGTGCAGGGGAAACGAATCTGACTAGTATCCATAAGGATGAAGGTTTGCTCTCTGGCTTTGCTCAGTAGGTCAGGGATCTGGTTTGGTCACAGATCTATAACCTGGTGTAGGTCACAGACATGGCTTAGATCCTGCATTGCTGTGGCTATGGCATAGGCCAGCAACTGTAGCTCCAATTCAGTCCCTAGCCTGGGACCTTCCATATGCCATGGGTGTGGCCCTAAAAAGCAATAAATAAATAAATAAATAAATATGAGTTTATTAAGGTCTCAGAGTATAATGATAAATATGAAAAAACTGATTATAAATCTATACAACTAAAATTTAAAAATTATAAATGAATATAAAATAATTTTATTTGCTATAGAACAAAAAATTATAAATTATATGCAAATAACCATGATTTTAAAGAAGGACAAAACTTATATTTTGAAAAGTAGGCAACAATTTTGAAATAAATTAATGATCAAAACACTCGGGATATATCCTATGTTCATGTCTCTGGAAGATATATTGTTACAAACATTACTTCAAAATTTGACCTACAGATTCAACCAAAACCTAGCAGCATCTTTAGCTGGCTCCTTTGATGAAACTGATAAGCTGATAATAAATGTATATAGAATTGTATGAGACCAAGAATATCCAAGAAAATATTGTAATAGAACATATTTTGAAGAGATTTTTTCCAATTTCAATACTTACTATGAAGCCACAATAATCAAGATAGTGTGGTACTGGTATAAGTAAAGACATCCAAATCAATGGAAAAGAATTGAGAGTCCAGAAATAAACAAATGTCTATGGTAAATTGATTTTAGGCAAGTTTACCAGACAATTAAATAGGGGTAAGAATAATCTCATCAATAAAATGTATCAGAGCTATAAAATAATCATGTAAAAAAAAAGAAATTAGATTCTTACCTCACAGCACGTATAAAAATCATCTAAGGCCATATGAAATATCTAAATGTAAGTGTTGTAACACTCTTCAAATAAAGCATAATTGTACATCTTCATAATGCTAGCTTTTCAATGATTTCTTTGATATGACATTGAAAGCAGGAACACCAAAAAATAAATGTCAGACTTCATCAAAAATAAAGACTTCTGGAGTTCCCGTCGTGGCGCAGTGGTTAACAAATCTGACTAGGAACCATGAGGTTGCGGTTTCGGTCCCTGCCCTTGCTCAGTGGGGTAATGATAGGGCGTTGCAGTGAGCTGTGGTGTAGGTTGCAGACGCGGCTTGGATCGCGCGTTGCTGTGGCTCTGGCATAGGCCTGCTGCTACAGCTCCGATTCGACCCCTAGCCTGGGAACCTCCATATGCCGCAGAAGCGGCCCAAAGAAATAGCAAAAAAAAAACTTCTGTGAATCAAAAGACACTAGAAATAAGGAAAATAAAGGTATACAAATCATATATCAGATAGCATATTTTCATCAGGCATCCATAAAAATCCATAAATAATGAAAGTTTAAAAATATTCAAAGAAGGGATATCAGAAAAATGTTGGAAAGGAGGCCCCTGTTCATATCTCCCATAGCAACAATACATTTTTAGCTTTCTACAGACAAAAGTGTCTTTTTAAGAGTTCTAAGATCCAAGTAGAAAGTTGCAAAAAAATACAAAACAAAAAACAAAAAATAACCCAACAGAACCCATGTCCAAGGTGGGCCATTTTGAAAACTGAGGTTGATTTCCAGGCAGCAAGCTCACAAGCTACTGGTCTACAGACCTGCAAATGCTAGGCCATTTGGGAACTCAGCTACATTCCTCTCTGGCCATGGTCCTGCCACTAGCACTATTTATCAAGGGCTTCAGAGGAATTATGCCTGCCTGTGACTTCAAAAATCCCTTTGATCTCAGTCCTTGCTGTGGACCCCATAGAAGCTGATAGTATAATTCAGACTCCTCATATCTATGGTCTTCAAAAATCCTACCTCCCAGAAACCAAACTGGGGATACAACTGTCGAAGACCTGAAGATAGGGCACTGAATTCTGCCAAACAATGGATGCTAAAACATCCCTGTAACCCAGTCATGGTCCAGGGACATTTCTGATAGCAGGCATGCCTATCTATGGCCCGAGAGGCATGTGTATAGAAATTAATTTATGTTGTGGGTTGTCTTGGACCCTGAAGCAGCCTTAGGAGCCATTGTGTCCCCTGACACTGAAGAGTATTGTGATTGAACTGGAAAAAAAGTTATCCAAGATTTTCAACAGCAGAATCAATCAAACAGAAAAAAAAAAAAAATACAAGAACTCATAGGTCATTTGAAATTAGAAAAACAGAGAGTTCCCATTGTGGTTCAGCAGAAACAAATCTGACTTGTATCCATGAGGATGCAGGTTTGATCCCTGGCCTCACTTAGTGGGTAGGGTAGCCAGCATTGCTGTGAGCTGTGGTATGGGTTGCATATGTGGTTTGGATCCTGTATTGCTTGGCTGTGGCGTAGGCCGGCAACTGTAGCTCTGATTCGACCCCTAGCCTGGGAACTTCAATATGCTGTGGGTGCTGCCCTAAAAATCCAGAAAAAAAGAAAGAAATTAGAAGAACAAAACAAAAAATAAAAAATAAATAAAAAATGAACAATCACATGAGATTTATGTGACACCAACAAAGGAATAAATATTCACATAATGGGGGTCCCAGAAGGAAGAGAGTGAGAAAGGCATACATTTTTTTAAAAAAAGACTAAAAACCACAAGTCATGGAAGGGATGTTGACATCTAGATGAAACTAAAAATACCCCAAGTAAGATTTATTCATAAAAGATAACCTCCAGACACAACACAATCAAATGGTTAGGATCCAAACACATTGAGAACAATTTGAAAGAATAAAGGGACAATATAGAAGGTAAATGTTATTAGTTTATCAGTGGGATTCTCAGCAAAAATCTTGCAGAGCAGAAGAGCAAGAGATGCTAGTTTCATTTAGGGAACTAAAAAAAAGGAAGAAAGAAAAAAGAAAACTGCCACCTTGAATATTATAGCCCTCAAAACTATCTTCCAATATTGAAGGGAACATGAACAAATTCCCAAGCAAATGCTAAGAGATTTTATCACTATTAGTTTGACTCAGGAGAAATGCTAAAGAGCTTTTTTTTTTTTTTTTAGTTGAAATGAAAGAACAATAAGTAATAGCATAAAGACCTATGAGTATAAAAGTCACTAACAAAAGTAAATATATAGTTACATTCAGAATAATCTTTTTTTAATTTTAAAAATTTTATTATTGTTGATTTAAAATTTTCTGACAATTTCTGCTCTACAGCAAAGTGACCCAGCTGTGTATAAGTATATATGTATATATGTATACACACATTCTTTTTCTTACATTATCCTCTGTCATGTTCCGTCACATGTGGCTAGAGAGAATGATCTAATATAAGAATACCTCAGACCACCATGATAAAGTTAATATCACAATGAAATAATTTACACAGTTTTTGTTTCTTAGTATATATTAAAGTTACTTTTACAGTAATCTGTAGTCTACTAAGTGCAATAGTGTTATGTCCAAAAAAAAAAAAAACAAAATAATTTATTGCTAAATCATACTAACCAACATCTGACAACACAGGGTTTCCACAAATGTACAATTTTTTTTAAAAGGGCAATATCTGAAAAAACACAATAAAGCAAAGTGTAATACAAACATGTAAGCTTGTATTATAATGGTGATGTGCAAATCAGTTTTAACTCTGGTAAAAAGATTAAAAGAGGAAAATGCCAGAGTAGTAGGACATGAGGCTCGCCTCCTCCCACAAATACACTGAGAATGCATCTACATGTGGAAATATTTTCAGAGAAAACTTGCTAAACATGGACAAAAGACTTGATAGAGCAAGAAAAACTTTGAAAACCATATAGGACAAGGGAAAGAAGAAAGAAAAAGAATAGAGAAAAGAAGCAACAGAGGACCTGCACCTCTAGGAGGCAGCTGAAAAGAGGAAAAGTTCCTGCACCCCAGGGAGTTCCCCCACAAGCGAGGAGGTCATCCATGACAGAGGAGGGACTTCAGAGTGTTGGAAGAGAACACAGCAATTGGTGTGAGGCAGTTACAATGGAAAAAAATCCCCAGTAAATGGTTATTACTACAGCAACCGATAACCATATATGGTGCCAGAAAGCATCAGGAACTAACACCTGGCCTTAGAAATTAAACTCAAAGAAAGAGCTGGGCTGGTTATGTGGGAAAAAACTGGGGTTGGCCACACAGAAACAGCCAGGAGAGACTAGATATAGGGAAACCACAATTGAGGGTGTAAGTTGAGGCAACACAGTCAGGCTGAGAGGCTGGGCACCATTGCTTGGGAGTGCTGGAGGGATGGGACATGATCTAACACTACAGCCTTCTTCCCTGAAGATCTTCCAGGATGCAGGACAGTCTGCTTTAGTCCTCAGAGATACTTAGCAGCAATGGCTGCCTAGCAGCAGCTGGGAAGCAGTCCCACCCTTAAGACTACAGAGGGAATAAGAAAGGCTCCAGTGGCTCCCACCCTAGCCCCCTCTTTTACAGGCCAAAAGAGCAGCAAGAGAGCCACCTACACACATTCCCTGTAGAAAACACAAACTACCTGACTGGGAAACATGCAAGTTCCATGGCTCTGGCCAGTGCTTCTGCAAAGAAAGAATAGAGAGAGATTGTCAGAGTGGCCAAACAAGTGGAGTGACTGCAGAATGGTGTCTGCCCCTACAGCTACAGAGAGCAGACCCAAGAGCCTCCCCAGTAAAGCGAGGGGCTGCAGGAAAAGCTACTGACATTGCCAGCTACAGGAAATAGTCCTGAGTGCTAACTGGTAGCAAGAGGTGCTGCAAGAGCCACTGCTGCCCCAGCATGCTACAAAAGCAATTATGTGAACTGTGAATCACTGTCACCCTCCTCACAGACTCTCCATCACTAGCAGCTACAGAGCCCCATGGAGAGGTGGTGTGATACTGCTGTTCCCATCAAGTACTCTGGGTACACATGAACCTCTACCATCCACAAGAACTTTAGGACTGGGTGCCTGCTGCTATATCTACCTACATGGTATCAATGGGGACAATAAACAGAAAAGTAGGCATTATGAGATGAAAAAGAAGTAGCTTTCAGACAACAGAACAAGACAAAAACACATAAAAACAACTAAATCATGAGAAGATAGGCAATTTACCTGAAAAAAAAATCAGAGTGATGACAGTAAAGATGATCCAATGTATTGGAAAAAAAAAAAAAAAAAAAAACCTAAGTGGAGACACAGACTATGAAGTTAAAAGTAATGTTTACTAAAGAGCTAGAGGATTAAAAATCAAGCAAACTAAGATGAATATCACAATATCTGAATTAAAAAATATACCAGAAGGCATCAACAGCAGAATAATGGAGGCAGAAAAACAAATAAGTGTGTTGGAAGACAGAGTGGTGTAAATCACTGCCACAGAAATGAATAAAGATTGTAAAGTACTGAGGAGAGTCTAAGAGACCTCTGGCACAACATTAAACTTACGAACATTCTCATCAGAGGAGTTCCAGAAGGGGAAGAGAGAGAGAAGTCCAGAGAAAAGATTTGAAGAGATTATACCCCCAAACTTCCCTAATATGGAAAAGGAAACTCTCACTCAAGTTGAGGAAGAACAGAGAATGCCATACAGGATAAACCCAAGGAGAAACACAGCAAGACACATGCTAATTAAACTGACCAAAATTAACTACAAAGAAAAAATAATAAAAGACACAAAGGAAAATCAACATATAATATACAACAGAATCTCCATAAGGATAAAACATGAATTTTCAGCAGAGACTCTACAAGTCAGAAGGGAGTGGCAAGATATATTGGAGGTGAAGAAGAGGAGGAACATGGAACCAAATACTCTCATTCAGATCTGATGTAAACATCAAAAGCTTTTCAGACAAGCAAAAGCTATGAGAATTCAGCACTTTCAAACCAGCTTTACAACAACTACTAAAGGAACTTCTGTAAGCAGAAAATGAAAAGCCACAATTAGAAACAAGAATGTTACACATGGGAAAAAAAAAACTCACCTGTAAAGGCAAAGATAATATAAAAGTAGGAAATCACCCACTGACAAATATGATATCAAAACAAGCAAGCATGAGAAGAGGAGAGGACAAATGCAGAACACTGAAAATGCATTTGTAATCATGACAAAAGCAACCAGTAATAATTCTGCACAAATATAGATTGTATATCAAAATATAATGGGAACCACAAATCAAAATGTAATGGGAACCACAAATCAAAAATTACAACACATAAAAAGTAAAAACAATCCAAATATAACATGGTCAGTAAATCAAAAGAGAGAAAACAAGAGAATAAAGGAAGAAAAAAAGACCTGAAATAAACAATTAAGAAAATGGCAATAAGTACATACTTATTCATATTTAAATTTAATGTGAATTGATTAAATGCTCAGACTAAAAGACACAAATTGGCTGAATGGATACAAAAGCAAGACCCATTTATGCTGATAACAAGCGACCCATTTCAGATATGACACATACAGACTTAAAATGAGAGGATGGAAGAAGATATTACATGAAAATGGAAATCAAAGGAAAGCAGGACTAGTAATACTCATATCAGACAAAATAGATTTTAAAATAAAGTCACAAGAGACAAAGAAGGACAATACATAACGATCAAAGGATCCGTATAAGAAGATATAACAATTGTAAATACATATGCACCCAACACAGGAACATTTCAATATATATGGTGACCGTTAACTGCCATAAAATGAGAAATTGACAGCAACAAAATCAACAGATTGCCTTGGGTAGAACGGTTGTTTTGACAATATTGATTTTTCCAATCCAATAACATGGCATATCTTTCTATCTGTGTCATCCTCAATTTCTTTCATCTGTGTCTTAGAGGTTTCAGAGTATAGGTCTCCTTAAGTAGGCTTATTCTTATTCATTTTATTCTTTTTTATGTCATGATAAATTGAATGGATTTCTTAATTTCTCTTTCTGATCTTTCATTGTTAACATATTGAAATTCAAGAGATTTGTTTATATTAACATTTATCCTGAAACTTTATTAAATTTATTGATGAGTTCTAGTAGTGTAATGGTAGCATCCTTAGGATTTCTATGTATACTATCATAACAGCTGCAAACAGTGATGATTTTTGCTTCTTGGTTTCCAAATTAAATTATTTTTTATTTTTCTTCTCTGATTACTATAACTAGGACTTCTATCCTATGTTGAATAAAAGTGGTGAGAGTGTACATCCTTTTCTTACTCCTGCTATTAGAGGAAATACTTTTAGCTGTTTGCTTTTGAGAATGTTACCTGTGGGTTTATCATATACGTTCTTTTTTATTTTATTTTTTAAATTTTTTATTTATGATTGAGTTAAAATGTTCTGTCAATTTCTGTTGTACAGCAAAGTGACCCAGTCATACACACACATACACACATACATTCTTTTTCTCACATTATCCTGCATCATGCTTCTTCACAATTGATTAGATATATAGTTCCCTGTGCTGTAGAGCAGGATCTTATTGCCCTTCCACTCCAAATGCAAGAGTTTTCATCTACTAACCCCAAATTCCCAATTCATCACACCTCTCCCCTTCCTCTCCTGGAAAATAGAAGGCTTTTCTGAAGGGGAGAGGAAGGAAACATATCCATGATTTTTTCTGTTTTGTAGATAAATCATTTGTGCCATATTTTATATTCTCCATAGATTTTTGTCTTATATATGCTGAGGAGTGGGATTGCTGGGTCATATGGTAGTTCCAAATTTAGTCTTCTGAGGTACCTCCTTACCATGTCCCATAGAGGTTGTACCAATTTACATTCCCAACAGCAGTGTAGGAGGCTTCCCTTTTCTCCACAGCCTCTCCAGTATTTCTTCTTTTTTGACTTGTTAATGATGGCCAGTCTAATTGGTGTCAGGTGGTACCTCATAGTAGTTTTGATTTGCATTTCTCTAATAATTAGTGTTGTTGAGCATTTTTTCATGTGCCTTCTGACCATATGTATATCTTCTTTGGTGAAATGTCTATTTAGGCCTTCTGCCCATTTTTCAGTTGGCTTGCTTGTTTTTTTGTTGTTGAGTTGTATGAGTTGTTTGTATATTTTGGAGATTAAACCTTTGAGTTGAGTCATTTGCAAAAATTTTCTCACATTATGTGGGTTGTCTTTTGTTTTCAAAATGGTTTCCTTTACTGTGCAGAAGATTTTATGTTTAATTAGGTCCCATTAGTTTAGTTGTGTCTTTATTGTCATTATTGTAGGAGGTGGACCAAAAAAGATGTTGCTGGTATTTGTGTCAAAGAAAATTTTCCTCTAGGAGGTTTAAAGTGTCTGACCTAAAATTTAGGTCTTTAATTCATTTTGAATTTATTTTTTGTATGGTGTTAGAAAATGTTCTCATTTCATTCTCTTACATGAAGTTGTTCAATTTTCTCAGCACCATTTATTGAAGAGACTGTCTTTCCTCTACTGTATGTTCTTGTTTTCTTTGTCATAGATTAATTGACCATAGGTGTTTGGGTTTCTTTCTGGGCTTTGTCTCCTTTTACATTGATCTATATTTATATTTCTGTTTTTGTGCCAGTACAATATTTTCTTGATGACTGTAGCTTTGTAGTAGTCTGAAGTCAGGGATCCTGATTTCTCCAGTTCTGTGGTTTTTTTTTCCCAATATTGCTTCGGCTATTCAAGGTCTTTTGTGTCTCCACACAAATGTTAAAATATTTTGTGCTAGTTCTATAAGGAATGCCATTGGTAATTTGATAGTGACTGAATTAATTCTGTAGAGTGCCTTAGGAAATATTGTCATTTTGACTATATTGATTCTTCCAATCCAAGAGCATGGTATATTTTTCCATCTTTGTCTTTGATTTCTTTCATCAGTGTCTTATAATTTTCAAAATACAGGTCATTTGTTTCTTTAGGTAATTTTATTCATTAGTATTTCATATTTTTATATTTTTATTTTTTCTTTATAGCTGGTTTACAGTGTTCTGTCAATGTTCTAGTGTACAGCATGTTGACCAAGTTACACATACATGTATAGATTCGCCAGAAGTGATTAGACATAGTTCCCAGTGCTATGCAGCAGGATTTCATTGCTCATCCATTTCAAAGGCAACAGTCTGCATCTATTCGCCCCAGGCTCCCAGTCCATCCTACTCCCTCCCCCTCCCTCTTGACAACCACAAGTCTGTTCTCTGAGTCCATGATTTTCTATTCTATGGAAAGGGTCATTTGCATACTATATTAGATTCCAGATATGTGATATCATCTGGTATTTGTCTTTCTCTTTCTGATTTACTTCACTCAATATGAGTCTCAAATTCCATCCATGTTGCTGCAAACAGTGTTATTTTGTTCTTTATGGCTGAGTAGTATTCCATTGTGTATATATATATATATATAAAACACTTCTTCCTAATCCAATCATCTGTTATTGGACATTTAGTTTGTTTTTTTGTCTTGGATATTGTGAATAGAGCTTCAATGAACATGCATATGCATGCCTTTTTCAAGGAAACCTTTGTCTGGATATATGCCCAAGAGTAGGATTGCTGGGTCATATGGTAGTTCTATATATACAGTTTTCTAGGGTACCTCCATAATGTTTTCCCTAGTGGTTGTACTAGCTTTCATTCCCATCAACAGTGCAGGAGGGTTCCCTTTTCTTCATACCCCTTCCAGCATTTGTTATTTGTGGACTTATTAATGATGGCCATTCTGACTGGTGTGAGGCAATGGCATGAAACTAGAAATAAACCACAGGAAAAGAAATGAGAAAAAATGCACTGCATGGAGACTTAATAACATGCTTCTAAAAAAACCAATGGGTCAATGAGGAAATCAAGAAGGAAATTTAAAAATACCTCGAGACAAATAATGATGAAGACACAACCACACTGAATTTATGGGATCCTCCGAAGGAAGTGTTCAGAAGGAAATTCATAGCAATACAGGCATTCTCCCAAAGAGAAGAAAAATCTCAAATTGACAACCTAACCCAACACCTAAATTAATTAGAAAAAGAATAACAAACAAAACCTGAAGTCAGCAGAAGGAAGGAAATCATAAACATCAAAGAGGAAACCAATAAAATAGAGATTCAAAAAACAATAGAAAAAGTCAATAAAACTAAGAGCTTGTTCTTTGAAAAGGTAAACAAAATTGATAAACCTCTGTCTAGACTCACCAAGAAGTGGAGAGAGAAAACCCAAATAAAATGACATGAAAAAGGAGAAATCAAAATGTATATTACATAAATACAAAAAAAATCATGAAAGAATACCATGAACAATTGTATACCAACAAATTCGACAACCTGGAAGAAATGGACAACTTTCTAGAGATTTACAGCATGCCAAAACTGAATCAAGATCAACTGAACACACTGATCACTAGAAATGAAATTGAATATGTCATAAAAACACTCCCTACAAATAAAAGTCCAGGACCAGATGGCTTCACAGGCACATTCTACCAAACATACAAAGAGGAATTTATACCCATCCTCCTTAAACTTTTTCAAAAGGTTGAAGAAGAAGGAACATTCCCAAAGACATTCTATGATGCCACCATCAGCCTAATACCAAAACCAGACAAAGATACCACTAAAAAAAAACCAAAAAAAACTATAGGCCAATATTTTGATGAATATAGATGCAAAAATTCTCAACAAAATTCTAGCTACCTGAATCCAACAACATATAAAAAAGATCATATGCCAGGACCATGTGGGAGTCATCTTAGGTTCACAAGGATGGTTCAACATACACAAATCAACCAATGTCATATACCACATTAAAAAAGTCAAAAACTGCATGATCATTTCAATAGATGCAGAAAAAGCATTTGACAAAATCCAACATCCATTCATGATCAAAACACTTACTAAAGGGTGCACAGAGGGAACATAATTTAACATAATAAAAGCCTTTTATGACAAAACCACAGCAAATACAATACTCAATGGAGATAAGCTGAAAGCCTTCTCACTAAAATCTGGAGCATGACAGGGATGCCCATTCTCAACACTGCTATTTAACACAGTTTTGGAAGCCTTAGGCCCAGCAATCAGACAAACAAAAGAAATAAAATGTATCCAAATAGGAAGAGAAGAAGTAAAACACTGACTATATACAAATAACATGATACTATATATAGAAAACCCTAAAGACTCAACCCAAAAACTACCTGAACTGATCAACAAATTCAGCAAATAGCAGGATATAATATTTACATTCAGAAATCAATCTCATTTGTGTATATTAACAGTGAAATATTAGAAAAGGAATACAGAAATACAATACCTTTTAATATTGCATCCTAAAAAATCAAATAACTGGGGAATAAACCTGACCAAGGAGGTGAAAGATTATATACTGAGTACTATAAAAAATTAATCAAGGAAATCATAGAAGATACAAAGAAATGGAAAGATATTCCATGCTCATGAGCTGGAAAAATTAATATTTTAAAAATGGCCATACTACCCAAAGCAATCTACAGATTAACACAATCCCTATCAAATTACCTATGACATTTTTCACAGAACTAGAACAGACAATCCAAAAATTTACATGGAACCGCAAAAGATCCAGAATTGCTAAAGCAATTCTGAGGAACAAAAACCAAGCAGGAGGCAGAACTCTCCCAGACTTCAGGCAATAGTATAAAGCCACAGTTATCAAGAAGCATGATACTGGTACCAAAACAGACATACAGACCAATGGAACAGAATAGAGAACCCAGAAATAAACCCAGACACCTACAGTTAATTAATCTTTGACAAAGGAGGCAAGAACATAAAATGGGGAAAAGACAGTCTTTTCAGCACGTATTTCTGGAAACCTGGACAGCTGTATGCAAATCAACGAAACTAGAACCCACCCTCACACCATGCACAAAAATAAACTCAAAATGGTTTAAAGACTTAAATGTATGACAAGATACCATCAAACTCCTGGAAGGGAACATAGGCAAAATATTCTCTGACATCAACCTTACAAATGTTTTCTCAGGTCATCACAAAGCAGCAGAAATAAAAGCAAAAATAAACCAATGGAACCTAATCAAACTGACAAGATTTTGCACAGCAAAGAAAGCAAAAACAAAAAACCAAAAGACAACTTACAGAATGGGAGAAATTAGTTTCAAATGATACAACTGACAAGGGCTTAATCTCTAGAATATACAAGCAACTTATATAACTCAACAGCAAAAAAGCCAATAACCCAACTGAAAAATGGGCAAAAGTCCTGAGTAGACATTTCTCCAAGGAAGATATACAGATGGCCAACAAGCAGATGAAAAAATGCTCAACATTGCAGATTATTAGAGAAATGCAAATCAAAGTATTTCATTTTTTATGCAATGATAAATGGGATTGTTTCCCTAATTTCTTTCTGATCTTTCATTGTTAGTTTATAGAAATGAAATCAATTTGTGTATTAATTTTGTATCCTGTGACTTTACCAAATTCACTGATGAACTCTAATAGTTTTTTTGTAGCATCATTAGGATATTCTAAGTATAGAATCATGCCATCTGCAAATAATGATAGTTTTACTTTTTTAATTTCAATTCCTTTTATTTCTTTTTCTTATCTGATTGCCATGGCTAGGACTTCCAAGGCTATGTTGAATACAATTTGGTGAAAGAGGACATCTTTGTCCTATTCCTGATCTTAGTGGAAATGCTTTAAATTATTCAGCATTTAGAATGATATTATCTGTGTGTTTGTCACGAATGGCTTTTATTATATTGAGGTAGTTTCCCTCTATGCCCACTGTCTTGAGAGTTTTTCTCAGGAATGGGTTTTGAATTTTGTCAAAGATTTTTCTGCATCTATTGAGAGGATCTTATGGTTTTTATTTCTTAGTTTGTTAATGTGGTATTTCACATTGATAGATTTGTGGATATGGAAGAACCCTTGCACTCCTGGGATAAATCTTACTTGATCATGGTGTATGATATTTTTAATGTATATTTGTATGAAGTTTACTAATATTTTGTTGAGCATTTTTGTATCAATGTTCATTAGCAATATTGGATTATAATTTTCTTTTTTTGTGGTATCTTTTTCAGGTTTTGTTATCAGGGCAGTGGTGGCTTCATAGAATGAGCTTGAGAGTGCTCCATCCTTTGCAGTTTTCTGGAAAAATTTTCAGTAGAAGAAGTTTTAACTCTTTGAATGTTTGGTAGGACTCAGCTATGAATGCATCAGGTCCTGGACTTTAGTTTTTTGGAAATTTTTAAATTACATTTTCAAATTCAGTACTTTTGATTGGTCTATTCACATTTTCTTTTTCTTCTTTCTTTTCTTTCTCTCTCTCTCTCTTTTTTTTTTTTCAGGGCCAGACCCAAGGTATATGGATGTTCCCAGGTTAGGGATCAAATTGGAGCTGCAGCCGCTGGCACAGTCACAGCAATGCCTGATCCAAGGTGCATCTGTGACCTACACAATAGCTCATGGCAATGCCGGATCCTTAATCCACAGAGCAAGGTCAGGGATCGAACTTGCATCCTCATGGATGCTAGTTGTATTTGTTTCTGCTTATTTTCTATTTCTTCCTGGTTCAGCCTCAGTAGCTTGAACATTTTGCAAGAATCTATTTTTTTCTAGGTTGTCCATTTTATTGGCATATAGTTGCTCATAGTAGTCTCTCTTAATCCTTTGTATTTCTGCAATGTCAGTTGCAACTTCTCCTTTTTCATTTCTAATTTTATTGATTTGACCCTTATACATTTTTTCTTGATGAGTCTGGCTAATGGTTTATCAATTTTGTTGATCTTTTCAAAGAACCAACTTTTGGTTTCATCCATCTCCTGAATTGTTTTCTTTGTCTCTATCTTATTAATTTCAGCTCTAGTCTTTATGTTTTCTTTCCTTGTAATAATTTTGGGCTTTGTCTGTTCTTTCTTCTCTAGATGTTTAAGATGTAAGGTTAGGGTGTTTATTTGCATCTTTTCTTCTTTCCTGAGATAAGATTGCATTGCTATAAACTTCCCTCTCAGAACTGATTTTGTTGTGTACCTTAGGTTTTTAATTGTTTTATCTTCATTGTCATTTTTCTCTATGTATCTTTTAATTTCCTCTTTGTCTTCTTCATGTCCAATGATTTGTTAGTAGCATATTGTTTAGCTTCCAAGAATTTGTGTTTTTTGCTATTTTTTATTCTGGTTTATTTCTAATCTTCTGATCAGAGAAAATGCTTGAAATAATTTCACTATTTTTTTTAATTTATCAAGGCTTGATCTATGGCCCAAGATATGATCTATCCTGGAGAATGTTCCTTGTGCACTTGCTGCTTTGGGGTGAAAAGTTCTGTAAATATCAGTTAAGTCTATTTGGTCTATTGTATCATTTAAGGCCTGTGTTTCCTTGCTGATTTAGTGTCTGGGTGATCTGTCCATTGCTGTAAGGAGCATATTGAAGTCCCCCACTATTTTTGTGTTACTGTTAACTTCCCCTTTTATGGCTCTTTGTAGTTATATATTGTGCAGCCCCTATGTTGGGTGTATATATATTTAAAATGGTTATTTCTTCTTGTATTGATCCTTTAATCATTATGCAATGTCCTTGTCTCTTATGTCCTTCCTTATTTTAAAATCTATTTTGTCTGATATGAGTATTGCTACCCCTGCTTTTCTATAATTTCCATTTGTGTGTAACATTTTCTTCCATCCCCTCACTTTAAGTATGTATGCATCCTTAGTTCTGAAGTGGGTCTCCTATAGACAGCATATATGTGGGTCTTGCTTTTGAATCTTTTAGTTGGAACATTTAACCTGTTTGCATTCAATGCAATTATGGATAAGTATGTGTTTATTGTCATTTACTTAATTTTGGGGGGAGATTTCTATTTTGGATCGTTCTTTTTTTTTTTTTTTTTTTTTTGCCCTTCCTCTTTTTGTTGTCTTTTCCTGAGATTTGCTGACCATGTTTAGTGTTATGTTTGGCTTGGTTTTTCTTGTATGCTAGTTTAGATACCATATATGTCAATGGGTGATTTCCTACCTTCAAATTATCTGGCCTTTACCATTTTTAACATTTGTGTTTCTAATTGTCGCTTTTCCTTTTCTGCTTGGAGAAGTTCCTTTAGTAGTTGATGTAGAGCTGGTTTGGAAGTGCTGAATTCTCCTAGCTTTTGCTTGTCTATGAAGCTTTCAATCTCTCCATCAAATCTGAATAAGAGTTTTCCTGGGTAGAGTAGTCTTGGTTCTAGTTTCTTCCTCTTCATCACCTCAAATATATTTTGCCACTCCCTTCTGGCTTGTAGAATTTCTGCAAAAAGATCAGCCATTATCCTGGCCCACCAGCTGGGTGACTTTATCATTGGGTACAACAAGGCAACAGAACAAATGGCTGAAAAGAAATTGAAGAAGAAACTTGACGAAGAAGAGGAAGATGGGGTGAATACGGAAAACTTTCAGTTCATCTGACAAGCAAGTGAGGCTGAACTGGAGGAGGCGTTGACTTTTTATACTCAAAAAAACAAGTCTGCACGTGTCTTCCTGGGGACTCATTCAAAAAGTTCTAAAAACAGCAACAGTTTTTCTGATAGTGGGGCAAAGGGTGATCACCCTGAAACAATGGAAGAAGTGAAAACAAAGCAGCCCAAGCAGCAACAGACAACAGAAATTCACTGATAAATTATCTCGATTTACTACTTCAGCAGAAAAAGAAGCTAAATTAGTCTGTACCAATTCTTCCTCTGCTTCTTTCTCTGGTCCTGCTGCTGCTCTTCTGCAGAAAATTCCCAACACCCATTTGTCATCTATCATTGCCACCTCTGACCTCTCACTAGGGTCAGGCCACCATTCTTCTCTATCTCAGATTCCTCCAGCTCTTCCCAGCATGCCTCACCAGCCAGCAGCTTTACTGAGCACAGTCCCTGACAGTGCTTCTCCCAGCATACATCCTGGGACACAGAATTTATCAAGCCCCGCTGGCCCGCCACGCTGTCAATCAGGCAGTTACACCATTGGCCCCTTTTCCTCTTTCCAAGTGCAGCACACATCTATAGCCAGTCTCGTCCCTCTTCAGCAAAAGCAGGTTCAGTCCATCCAAACAAGCAGCATTCAGGAGTAGCCAAAACACAAAAGGAGGGAGAAGATGGTTCTTCATACAGCAGATGGTACAACCCAAGTATGGATACTGCTGAACTTCAGCGGCTAGCCGAGAAGCAGGCAGCAAGGCAGTATTCACTGTCCACTCACATCAGCCTCCTCACCCAGCAGGTAACAAACCTGAATTTGGCAAGTGGTATCATAAACAGAAGCAGTGTGCCAACTTCCCCCTCACTGCGGCCTGTCATCAGTCCTGGTGACCCAATGTGGCCAGTACAGTCAGACCCCAAAGCTCCTGAGAGCCACACTCCCCCCCGCCCCGGAAGCAGGAGCCTCCAAACAGGTGGCTTTGCCTGGGAGGGAGAGGTGGAGAACAGTGCATATAGCAAGGCTACAGGGGTTGTCCCCCAGCACAAGTACTACCCCACAGCAGGCAGCTACCAACTCCATTTTGCCCTGCAACAGCTTGAACAGCAAAAACTGCAGTCCTGGCAGCTCCTGGACCAGAGTCGAGCCTGGCATCAGCCAATCTTTGACAGCTAGACACTACCTAACTCCAGTTTATGGACAGTAAATAATGGTGAAGCTCACAGAATTTCAAGTGCCATAGCCAGTGGCCAGAAGCCAACCACTGGGCCACAAAAAGTGGTGCCTTGTACAAGTTCTTCCTCCTCCCTGGTCCCCAAACCACCATCCAGTCACAAACAAGTCTTCAGAAAGGCAACATCCCAGAGGACTTCCAAAGGCTCCTCCACAGAAGGGCAGCTGAGTGGACTCCAGAGCAGCCTTATATGTGATTTATAGCTTCTCCCTTGTGGCTCTTGATATTTTTCTTTTAACAATTTTTGTCAGTTTGATTAGTATATGTCTAGCTGTATTTCTTCTCGGGTTTATTTTGTATGGAATTCTCTGTACTTCTTCCACTTTAGTGAGATTTTCCTTTCCCATATTTGGGAAATTTTTGTTATAACCTCTTCAAATATTTTCTCTCTCTTCCCCTCCTGGAATCTCTATAATGCAAATGTTGGTATGTTTAATGTTGTCACAGAAGTCTCTTAGACTTTCTTCAGGTTTTTTTTTTTTTTTTCATTCTCTTCTCTTTATTTTCTGTAGCAGTGATTTCCACCTCTCTGTCTTCCACCTCAACTTTTTCATTCTTCTGCCTCCATTAGCCTGCTATTGGTTCCTTCTAGATCATTTTTTCATTTCAGCCATTTCGCTATTCTTCAAACCCTCTAGCTCTTTGTTAAACATCTCTTTTAAGTTCTCAATCTGTGTCTCCATTCTTTTTCCAAGATCTTGGATCATCTTTACTATTATCACTCTGAATTCTTCTTTTCAGGTAAACTGCCTGTCTCCTAATCATTTAGTGTTTGTTTGTGTGTTTTTCTCTTGTTCCTTTGAAAGGTGCTTCTTTGATGTTTCATAGTGTCTACTTTTTTGTTCATTGTCCCCTTGACATTTTGTGTATAGGTATTGAAGCAGATGCCCAGTCCTGGAGTTCATAGGGGTGGTAGTTTTTCGTGTGTACCTCTTTGCTGGGCAGGCTCTAGGGACTGTTTTCTGTAGCTATAGGATCATGTTCCACTGTTCAGCTGGCACTCTCCTTGCTTGGCCACTGTCTCAAGCCTCAGGTGTGGGGGTCTTTGTCCAGGCTCACAGGCTCCCTCTGTAGCTGAGGAATATGTGTTTCTGGTGGTCTCCCCTCCTGCCTGGTGCTTATAGAAGTGCTCTCTATAGCCCTGAAGATTGGATTGTGGGTTAATGGGCCTCCCCTGACTACCTTGGTGTGGAAAGTGTGCCAATGACATGAGCCTTCACAGGGCCACCAGTAGGAGTCCTCTATCATGTGATTTTAGCCAGTTGAGCAGGCTGCAGCTCTGTCAGAGAGTGGGCACTGGCAGCCCTCTTGTGGAAATGGATACTGCCAGACATTCCATTTCTTTTCTGGCACTGCTTTGCTGGTGTGAGCTTATGCAGATTCTCTTGGCAGAACCAAGGCACCTGTGTTTTCCCTGATCAACAGGGAGGAATACTACCAGAAATCCTCTCACAGGAGCCTCTGCAGATTCTCTGGGCAGAGCTAAGATCGCTCTGTTTGTCTGTGTTTCCATTGCTCAAGCAGGCCACTATTTTGAAGTGGGCACTGCCACCAGCAGTTTTTTTTTTCTGGCAAGGCTTTGCTGATGTGAGCTTCTGTAAATTCACTGGGTAAAGTCAAGGCACCAGTGTTTTCCCTGATTGTTGGGGAACAGGGTCTGGTAGCTCTTTCATGGGAATGGGCACAGCCTCTCTGAGCAGAGCTGAGACTTCTGAAGCAGATCATTGCTTTTGCAGGAAGTGGGTGCTGATGCCAGCAGCTTTACTGGGATTGTCCTGCTGATCAAAGGCCCTGTAGATTCTCTGCATGGAGCCAAAGTACCTGAGTTTTCCCTGATTTCTCAGGGGATGAGCACCACCACCACTGGCAGCTCCTCTGGCACAGGTTGGGCTCCATTAGTGTGGGTCCCCAGCCAGCAGGAACTGGGAACTTGTGTTATTCCTCCAGGTGGTTACTCCACCTACTCCAAGAAGTCTATAGCCCTAAGTGTGGGGATGCTCCCCTGCCATTGCCAGGCAGCCACTGTGGCCAAGTTGTTCCCAAGCTGAGGAAAGCAGTGTTCTGCAGATTGAGAAAGAGGGCAGAGGGAACAAGGCTTTAGTGGTGGATCCCACCCCTTCCTTCTAGGACCCCCAAACAATGGCATCTAGCCTCTAAGCCCGTCTGGGTTGTCTCCACTTAGATGCTCTCCATTGCGTTTGCCCTGTAATCTAGTCCCTCCAGACTGTTTCCACACAGCCAACCCATTTTTTCCCCAATGAAACTGGCCCCAGCTCCCTCTTTGTGTCCCATCTCTATGGCCAAAATTTTACTTCCCAGCACCTGCTGACACCTGCCTATGGTTGCCTGTTGCCTGTAGAGCTGATTGTTATTGGAGAACTGTCTCTTTCTTAACTATTTCAGACCATTTCTCTAGAGTTCCTCTTCTGTTTTTGGCTTGTCTCATTGGTGGAGTGGCAACCTTCCTGGAGTGCAAGAATTATTCCTCTTTCCAGCTCCCTCCAGAGAGATTAGGTCCCATCTCCTTTCCTTTTGCTTATTTTTCTCTTATTCTTGTTTATTCTTTTTATGTCCTTTTTGGTTTTGTTATGTTTTTCTTGTTTTGTCATAATCTTGAGGTCTCTGTCGGTATTTTGCAAATTTTCTGTGTGAATATTTCCACATGTTGTTTTTTAATGTATTTGTGGGAGTAGATGAACCTTACATATTGTTACTCTGCCACCTTAGACATCCTCCATATATATTCTTTATTGTGTTAAAGTATGTTGACTCTATGTCCTATTTCTGAAGAATTTTTACATCAAGTGGTTGTTCAATTTTGTCAAATTTTTTCCTTCATCTATTGTGATCATCATATGGTTTTTATTCTTCAATGTGTTAACATGGTACATCTCACTGATGGATTTGCAGATATTGAAAAATTATTTTGTGAGTTCCTGTTGTGGCTCAGTGGTTAACAAATCCAGCTAGGAACCATGAGGTTGTGGGTTCGATCCCTGGCTTCACTCAGTGGGTTAAGGATTTGGCGTTGCCATGAGCTGTGGTATAGGTCGCAGATGTGGCTTGGATATGGCATTGCTGTGGCTCTGGCATAGGCGGCAGCAACAGCTCCAGTGAGACCCCTAGCCTGGGAACCTCCGTATGCCATGGGTGTGGCACTGGAAAAAGGAAGACAGAAAAAAAAATCATTTCATCCCTGGGGTGAGTTCTAATTGTCTAATTGATCATGGTATGATACTTTTAAAATATTGTTTGTTGGGAGTTCCTGTCATGGCTCAATGGTTAACGAATCTGAGTAGGAACCAAGAGGTTGTGGGTTTGATACCTTGACTTGCTCAGTGGGTTAAGGATCTGGCGTTGCCATTAGCTGTGGTGTAGGTCATAGACACAGCTTGGAGACTGCATTGCTGTGGCTCTGGCATAGGCTGGTGGCTACAGCTCCAATTAGACCCCTAGGCTGGGAACCTGCATATGCCACAGTTAAAGCCCTAGAAAAGACAAAAAGACCAAAAAAAATTTATTGTTTGTTGGATTCAGATTGCTAGTATCTTGTTGCGCATTTTGCATGTATGTTAGTCTGTGATATCAGATTGTGATTTACTTTTTTATGGTATCTTTGTCTGGTTTTTGTATCAGGGTGATGATGGCATCATAGAATGTGTTTGAAAGTGTTACTTTCACTAATTTTTTGAAATAGTTTCAGGAAGATTGGTATTAACTATTTTGAAATATTTGATAGAATTTTCCTGGGAAGCCATGGACTTCCTGGACTACTGATTGTTGGGCATTTTTAAATCAGAGTTTAATTTTCAGTTCTTGTTATGTTTAAGTTCATATTTTCTACTTTTTCCTGATTTGACATTAGATTTTACCTTTCTTAAAATTTGTCCATTCTTCAATAATGTCCATTTTCTTAGCATTTTCTTTGTTTGTAGCAGTCTTTATGATTCTTTGTACTTCTATGTTGTTAGCACTAACTTATTTTTTATTTCTATTTTTGTTGATTACAGCCTTCTACTTTTGTTTAATTAATGAATCTGGCTCAAGTTTTATCAATTTTGTTTATCTTTTCAAAGGACCAAATTTTAGTTTCATTGATCTTTTCAATTGTTTTCTTTGTGTCTATTTCATTTATTTCTGTTCTGATTTTTAAGATTACTTTCCTTCTACTACGATTACTTTCCTTCTAGTATATATCCTTCTGTTACTATTCCTTTTCATACTTTCCTTCTACTACATTTTATTTGTTCTTCTTTCTCTAGTCGCTTTAGGTGTTATTTTTTATTTGATTTTTTTCTTGCTTCTTGAGGTAAGTTTGTATTGTTATAAACTTCTCTCATAGAACTGCTTTTGCTGCTCCCATAAGTTTTAAGTTGTCGTGTTTTTATTTTTATTTGTCTTTAGGTATTTGATCATTTCCTCTGATTTCCTCAGTGATCCATTTGTAGTTTAGTAACAATTTCTAGCATACACATGTTTGTTGTTTTTATTTATTTACTTATTTTTATTAGGTTTCTAATCTTTTATCATTGTGGTCAAAGTTGCTTAATACAGTATCAATTTAATTCAATTTAAAGAGGTTCGTTTTGTGTTCCAGCATGTTCTGTTCCCAGAGGATATTGTATGTGCCATTCAAAAGAATGTATACCTGCTGTTTTGGGATGGAATGTTCCATAAATATCAACTAAATTCATTTGCTCTAATGTGTAATAAAGACTGTGTTTCTCTTTTAATTCTGAATTTGTATGATCAGTACAATGATATAAGTAGGGTGTTAATATTCCCTACAATTATTGTGTTACTTTTGATTTTGCCTTTCATGGCTGTTAGAATTTGCATGTATACTGAGATGCTCCTATGTTATGTGCATATATATTTACCATTCTCTATATATCTTATTCTTGGACTGACCCCTTGATCATTATATGATATCCTTTATTTCTTGTAAAAAAAAATTAAAATATATTTTGTCAGATATGAGTATTGCTATTCCAGCTTTATTTTGATTTCCATTAGCATAGAATACTTTTTCCATCCCCTTACTCTCAGTCTGTTTATGTCCCTATGTCTGAAGTAGGTCTCTTGTGTTTTGCATATATATAGGTATTATTTTTCCATTCAGCCAGTCTATATAATTTGGTTGGGACATTGAATCCACTTACTTTTAAGTAATTATCAATATGTACGTTCTTATTGACATTTCAAAAAATGTTTTGTCTTTGTTATTGTGAGAATTTTTTTCTTCCATCATTCTTTTGTTTCCTCTCCCTGTGATTTGATGCCTATGTTTAGTGTTCTGTTTAGATTATTTTTTTTCTTTTGTATGTGTGAGTATCTATTGTAGATTTTTGATTTGCTGTTAATATGAGTTTTTTTTTGAACTTTTTCTTATGAGGCTTTGATATAGCAGTCTGTATATATGTATATATATATAAAATATTGTTTTAAGTCGCTGTCTCTTTATTTCAAATGCAATTACAATATCCTTCATTTTTACTCTTCTCATGATATCCTATTTTGTGTGAGTAATTTTCTACCCTTACTGTATGTGTGCCTTTACCAGTGAGATTTTATATAAGTAATTTTCTTGTTTCTAGTTGGGGCCTTTTCCATCTAGAGAATTTCCTTTAGCATTTGTTGTAAAGCTTGTTTGGTGTTGTTGAATTCTCTTAGCTTTTGCTTGTCTCTAAATATGTTTATTTCTCTGTCAAATCTGAATAGGAGCCTTTTTGGATAGATATTCTTTTATTTTTTTCTTCATCATTTTAAATACAGTGTGTAAATCCCTTCAGTCTTAACATAGATAAGTTAGAATGCTGAAAATAAGGTTTAGTTTATACATCCTGGTTTGGTAGAGGGCATTGAAAACTGGGTTGACACCTCCTATACATTAAGATCATGCCACTCAGGGAAGGGTGTGGGGCAAGAGTGAACAAAAATGACATAGAATTTAATATATTATTAAATGCAGCTTTTTCTAGATGGGATAATTTCAGGGTTTTTTGTACATGTTGCCTAGTTTCCATATCACCATCTTTCTAAAATTGTTTTTAGATGTCTCCATGGAGGATCAAGATCCTGGTACTTCTTAGTCTGCCTTTGCTAATCTCACTCCAAGCCACTCACTTTTTAAAAATTGAAGACTTAATTAAAACTATACTACTCTAGTATATATAAGGTCTAGAAGATTTGAAATCTGTTATTAATAAAAAAGAAAGATTTGACTTCATTGATTGGACATGTGGTACAGTCATAAGGTAAAAGTTCAATTTTATTATTCCTTTCAGTGGGATATTCTCATTTTTTTTCTGACTTCTTAGAATATTTGTTGTTTGGTTCACTTAAAATTTCATAAAAGAGTATGTGCAAAAAATTTCCTTTGGAATGGCTGCTCCAGCTACATTTTAAAACAACTCCACCTTATATTATTCATAATAGTAATACTCTCTTCACAGTGACTAATGATCTTGAACATATTTTCATTTACTCCTTGGCCATCTGAACATATATCTTATTTTGCTTATTTTTTAAGATTTATTTATTTTTGTTGTTAAATTGTAGGTATTTTTAAAACAATGTGAATAAGAATCCGTTGTCAGATATATACTGTGAATATCTTCTCCTCAGTGAGCTTAAAATATTTTTATTAATTTCATAGGTTCTTTTTTGTATTTTAAATTTTAATTATTTTTTTAATTTTAAGACTAGTTTTTTTGTGGTATCCTCTAAGAAATATTTGCCTATCCTTATTTGGAGATGTATTTTTAGAAATATTTTGGTTTTAGCTTTTAGATTTAGTTATGTTATCCATCTTGAAATAATTTTTATATGTGGTTAGGTTCAAATTTTTTTTTCACTATGATCATCTTGCTTTTTCATTGAATTGATTTGAAGCCTCAGAATTCCTTTTAATATATCATATTTTCAGATAATCTGAGTGAAGCAGATAGGGCAGAAAAATGTATGCATCAATATTCAACACCACTTTATTATAATTTTTTTAAATCTTAGTAAAAAAGTAAGAATATAAGTAAACTTTATTAAGTTAATAAAAAGGTATGTGTACACATATATACAAATATGTACTATAAACATTATACAAAATTTGGGTTTTTTAATAACCTCAAATTAATCTGAAATGTACTTTAATATCAGAATCAAAGCAATTATTTAATTTAACCTAGTCATAAGATAGCAAACAATGCAATAAAATTAAAAAATAAATATGGTATAAAATATTTGGAAAGTTTAAAAAATCCTCTCATTATTTTAAGATCATATAATTACCTATATAGAGAATGTAATAAAATCTATACAAAATCTTTTAAAACATGGCAATCTTTTAAATTGCAAAATAAATATTATCACTACATACTAGAAAACATTTGTCAGTTTATGAACAGATAGCTCAGGGAAGAGTAATCTTAAGAAATATATGATTTGAAGATACTTCATGTTAAAAATAACAGGAGAAATATATATTATTTCAAGCTCTTAGAGACCTAGAGGTATATACATAAAAATATTCATGCAATATACTGTTTCTTTTTTGTGGGAGTGACCCAAATTTATGCTACATGTAGTAGAGATTTATAAAATGGAATGTAATTCCATAATTTAAATTTATGATGCAATCTATTTCACTCTGAATATACTTGAAACATTAATTTATTGTGTCGGAGTAACAATCTTCATAATAGTATGCACAATGTATCATAAATTTAAAATATTAAAGTTAACAAGGAATAATAAATAGTGTGAATTTATATATTTTTAGCCAAAAATGGAACCATGCATCTTTTTTTTCTCTCATGGAGGAAACTAAACTTAAAGGTTTTCAGTAAAGGTATTTGGTGCTGGAAATTTGATTACCACCTCCTCACAACATTTGCTTTGGCATGCTTGAGAGATTATCCACCATGGGAATGTCCTTTATGGTAGGGAAGGAAATGTATGCTAGGAGGTTACTGCAGAGAAAGTGGAGGCTCCCATTTCCAAAATACTGGTTTTTAGTGACAACAATTCAATGGAGACAGAAGTGACCTCTCTTACACTTCCACATCTCAAATCACAGAAGCAGTCCTCAAGGTCGTTGAACAGATCACACTTGTAGAAGACCAAGGAAGCAAAGAATAATTTGCTGCTTTCAAAATAGAAGGGTGGAGAAATGGAGCTTAAGTAAGAAAATCCATATTATTTATCACATAAAGACATTGACTGATACTGACTTTGTCATAGCTATAGAATGTGGGAAAAACAGGGATGGGATTAGGAAAGTCACCACAAGTCAGTTTTACTTAAATTTTATTTCTTTTACAAAGGCATCTAATAGAAATAATACAAAGGGACTTATTTACAAAAGAGAAAGGGACTCAAAAATTTTTAAATCAAACTCATGGATACCAAAGGGGAAACACAGGGTGGGAGATAAACCAGGATGTTGGGTTTAACATAAATATGCAGATACATAAAATAATTAATGAGGATATTATAGCAATGGGAAATCTACTCAATACTCTGTAATGATCTATATGGGAAAATGATGTGAAGTAGAATGAATATATGTATATGTATACATGATTCGCTTTGCAGTATACCTAAAACTAACATAACATTGTAAGTCAACCTCCTCCCAATAAAATTTCAGAAAGAAAATAAAAAATAAAAAGCTACCAGAGACAAATAATATGTTTAAAAAAAATTAACCCAGGGTGCTAGGTTTCTAAATATCTATTAGACTGTTCCACCTCTTATATGTGTATCTGAATTTTTTCAAGGTATACTAAGCCTATGTCCTTTGTAATAAATTATTCTGAAACTGAAATATATATTTTGCATCTATTGATAAGATTTATGATATAAACGAGAGGATAATTATCTAGTTGGCTACTTGGCAGTCTTAAAGATTATTCAAAGGAAGAAATCTTTCTTCATGAATACATAATAATTCATTACAACATGAGGTGGTAATGTACATTCTGTCAGCATATTTCTGGGAGGCATATTTTTGTCATATTTTCTTTATGCATGTACTAGATTCATTACAATGAGTAATACATAATTATACTTTAAAGTGACATTTGTGATTTTATTTAATACTGATAGATCAATTATTTATTTGTGAATTTGAATTAACACAACTTGGATTCATTCCTTTATATTAGGACGATAGTATTGTTTTCTTATTAAAAGCTTATATAACAGGCAACTCTTTTACACCAAGCCAGAATGGCTGTAGTTAGCTGGTTTTGATGTACAGTTCAGAGAAAGGACATTTTACTGCTGTGAAACACTTGTCTCTGCCAGGAGTTACCATGGCAACCACAAAACTTTGCTTTCTTTGAGATTGCTAATAACAGGTCCTTGCTGATACCTGAGAATTTCCCTTAATTACTCTAATAGATGAAGGATCCAATCAACCTGTAGGTTCCAAGGGAGAATGTTAAAACTTTAACTCTTGCTAATTGGAAGGTTATTTAACAAAGCTCTGCAGGTGTTAACTTAGCCAAAGTCATTAAAAGTTTTCAACCACAATCCCAGAAGTCTAATTTAATGAGCCTGTGAACACTGCTCTTCCAATTAGACCTTTCCCTTTCATGCTTAGATCACATATTGCCTGTGAACAGTTCCTTGGTGACAGCATTTAAAGAAACCAAACAAGAGTCTCTTAGACAATCTTATAGCCAGTCATTTTTTTGAGTTGTTCTGCATTCATACCAAAACCAAAGAAGAAAAAGGTGAAGAGAAGAAGAGAAAGAAGAATGAAGACTATATCATTTACTTCTGTGGTCCTTTTAATCTCTTAATGATTGTAGTAAATATTACTAATATATTCACTTTCATTGATAGGTAGGCTTTAGAGTGCTAAGGAATGTGGAGTTAAGTCATGAGGACATTGTTCCAAGGACACAAAACATTTTATTCACTGATTGACTCTTCACTCTCACTCATATAGATTGTATCTCTAAGAGAAATATAAACAGAGCTTCACACCAAGCCAAAAAGACCCTTTATAAATACAATCCATTGGGTGAATTGTTTTTCTCCAATTTCCAATTTAGTTTCTTAGAGAACTGAACCTGAATGCAGAGCTGGTCTAAACTCCTTGTGCTCAATCTATTATATTTCTGCCTAAATTTATATGTAAGCTCAGTATTTTATTTTATAAATTCCCTCCTGAGAGTGAAGAAATTGGCCCCTGGAAGGCACACACTCTGGGGTTAATGAAGGAAAGCTTCTCTTTAAAAACTAAATTTTTGTGTTTTGTTTTTAAACTTTGACTTCAAACATTAATTGAGTCACTAAATATAGATATCATGTCACAGCACTATTTCCTTCACTTAATAGAATATAAAATATGAGGGAACATCCCATGAAAGAATACCTGTGTAATTTTGTTTCGTGATATGAGGGGAAGAAAACACATTTTTTTTTTCTGTAGTCATACACTGGTCATAAATGTCTGGCTGGCTAACTCATGCATCTTTAGGCAAGATATTTGCTAAAAGAAATGTCCTGGCCTATCTCCTGCAATATCCTCATCATTTGAAAACATGTTCCAAAAAATACAGTTGGAATCGTTTAACAGCCTCTCACTATACATCTAAATATCTAGTAGAGGAGTTCCCAACATGGCTCAGCAGAAACGAATCTGACTAGCACCCACGAGGATACAAGTTTGATCCCTGGCCTTGCTCAGTGGGTTAAGGATCCCGCATTTCCATAAGCTGTAGTGTAGATTGCAGACATGGCTCAGATCCTGTGTTGCTGTGGCTGTGATGGAGGTAGCCAGCTACAGCTCAAGTTGGACCCCTAGCCTGGGAACTTCCATATGCCACAAGTGTGGCCCTAAAAAGACAAAAGACAAGAGACAAAAAAAAAAAAAAAAAAAAAAAAAAAAAAAAAAAAAAAAAAAAAAAAAAAGATCTACTAGATTCATGGCTCAAATTATTTTCCAAACTGAGATTTTGATTTTTTTTTTTACTTTGGCTGTGTTTGGTGGTATCTTACTGTGATTTTAATTTTAATTTTCCTAGTTTCTGAGTTTTTATGTATTTATTTAACATTTCAATTTCCCCTTTGAAAAATATCATTTCAAGTGTTTTACCCCACCCCCTTTATTTTTTCAGTCTTTCGTCTTTTGTCTTTTTAGGACCTCACTCATGGCATATGGAGGTTCCCAGGCAAGGGGTCAAATTGGAGCTATAGCCACTGGCCTATACCACAGCCACAGCAATGTGGGATACAAGCCACATCTGCAACCTACACTACAGTTCATGGTAATGCCAGATCCTTAACCCACTGAACAAGGCCAGGGATCAAACCTGCATCCTCATGGATACTATTCTGATGCATTAAACACTGCATGATGGGAACTCCTGTTTTAAACTTTTTAAAAATTGAAATATTGTTGAGTTACAATATTGTTACAGTTTCTGGTGCATAGCAAAGTGATTCTGTTATATATACATGTAGGTATAACAGTTATATATATATATTTTGTATTACTTTCTATTATAGTTTATTATAAAATATCAAAGTTCTCTGTAATATACATTAAGACTTGTTTATCTACTTTATATATAGTAATGTGTATCTTTTAATCCCCAATTCATAATTTATCCCTCCTCCCACTCTCCCCTTTAGTAACCATAATTTTGTTTTCTATCTATGAGTTTGCTTCTGTATTGTAAATAAATTCATATCATTTATTTTAAATTCCACATATAGTGATATCATATGATGTTTGTCTTATATGTCTGAATTACTTCAGTTAGTATGAAAATTTCTAGGTCCGATCATGTTCCTGCAAATGGCATCAATACATTCCTTTTGATGGCTGAGTAATACTCCAATAATATACAATGATAAACACTTAGATTGCTTCTATATCTTGGCTATTATAAATAGAGCTGCTATGAACATTGGGTTGCTTATATTATTTTGGAATTAGAATTTTTTTATTAAAGTATAGTAGATTTACAATGTTTCTTCAATTTCTGTTCTATAGTAAAGTGATCCAATCACACAGAGTTCCCTGTGCTGTACATAGGGCTCCATTGCCCATCTAGTCCAAATATAACGGTTTGCTTCCAAAAACTCTGAACTGCCTATCCATTCCCCCTTACCCCCAAAAAACCACAACTCTGGTCTCCTTGGACATGATCTGTTTCTGTTTTGCAGATAGGAACATCTGTGCCATATTTTAGATTCCACAAATAAATTATATCATATGGTATTTGCCATTTTCTTTCTGGCTTACTTCACTTAGTATGAGAATCTATAGTTCCATCAATTAGGTGGTGTAGGCCAGCAACTGTTTCTCCAATTATACCCCTAGCCTGGGAAACTCCATATGCCATGGGTGTGGCTCTAAAAAGCAATAAATAAATGAATAAAGTATTAATAGTATGCATATAACATACAATACACTTATCTCTCTTTAGATATAATCTTAACTCCCAGACAGTTTAAATAATCATGAAGCCACAATAGGAAGACCTACAGGGTCCTCCTGGTTTAAGCCCTAGAGAGCTCTGGTGACAGTGCACTGCTGGGACATATAGGATGTCCTTGACAAAAGACCACTTTTTCAAGGTTGGCTAAAGTAACCTAATTACCACATACAGAAAAAGCAAGTTTTGCAAAATGGGACAACAGAGAAACTGTTCCAAAGAAAGGAATAAAATTCCTGAAGAGAACTAAGTGAAGTGGAGATAAGCAATCTAACTGAGAAAGAATTCAGGGAAGAGCTCATATTGATGATCAAATAATTTGAGGGAATGGTTGCATAGAAAGTTAGATAAAATGAGGTGGCACAGAAACACGTACCAGATGGAGAAATAAGACAAAACACTAGAAGTACAATTAAATGAGGTGGAGATAGGCAATCTACCTGAATTATAATTCAGAATAATAATAGAAAAATGATCCAAGATCTCAAAAAAAGGCACACATAAAAATTATAAGAAAGTTTAACAAAGATATAGAAGATGCAATGAACAAACAAACAGAAATGAATGATATTATAATGGAAATGAAAGATACACCCAAAGGAATCAGTAGTTCAATACATGACAGGACAATGAGTTGGAAGACAGGTTGGTGTAAATCACTGCTGTGAAAAGGATTAAACAAAAATGAAAGAAAAGAAATGAGGACAGTCTAAGAAACTCCTGGGACAACTAATTGTGCTAAAATTTGCATTATAGGAGTTCTAGAAGGAGAAGATAGAGGAAGGCCAGAGAACATATTTGAAGAGATAATATGTAAAAAGACTTAAGAAAGGATACACTGACTTCAGAAAGGATACACTCACTCAAATTCAAGAAATACAGAGTCCCATACCCAATAAATTCAAGAAGGAACACACTGAGTTACATGTTAATCAAATCACCAGAATTAAAGATAAAGAGAGAATATTGGAGTTCCTGGTATCTCAGTGGTAAGAACCTGACTAGTATCCATGAGGATGGGGGTTCACTCCACAGCCTCACTTAGTGGGTTAAAGGTACAGTATTGCTGTGAGTTGTGGTGTAGGCCATAGAGGCAGCTCAGATCTGGCATTGCTGTGGTGTTGGCCTAGGCTGGTGGCCTACATTTCCAATTTGACCCCTAACCTAGGAACTCCCGAATGTCATGGGTGTGGTCCTAAGAAGACCAAAAAAAGGGATAATATTAAACACAGCATGGAAATAGCAATGCATTGCATACAGGAGTACTCCCATAAGGATATCAGTTGTTTTTTAGTAGAAAATCTGCAGACCAGAAGTGAGTGGTTACAACATTTAAAGTTGTGAAAGTGTAAATCTGCAAAAAAGGAATACTCTACCCATCAAGTCACTTACTCAGATCTTATAAAAGGAACAAAACTTTACAGAGATGCAAAAGTTAAAACAGTTCAGTTCCACCATAACTTTTATAATAAATGCTGAAAGAACTTCTCTAAGTGAAAAAGAAAAGGACATAATGAGAAACAAGAAAATCAGGAAAGGAAAAAGCTAATTGGTAAAAAAATAAACATATAGTGAATATGCACAAAACTAGTACTAAGGTTAAAATTCAAAACTAATGAAAACAACTGTATTCCAAATAAGCAATTCAGGGAGACAGAAAACAATTAGATGTAAAAATATGATATCAAAACAGTATTTCTGAGATGAGGAGAGTACAAATACAGTGTTGTTAAATGCATTTGAAAATAAATCAAGTTCACTAAAACAAATATATATATGTAGTTGTGTATCCAGATAATGGAATGGAATATTATTTAGTGATTAAAAATAAATTAATTATCAAGCCATGACAGACATGGACTCAAGTACATATTATTACATAGAAGCTAATTTCAAAGTAGTATATAGGGTTGATTTCAAATATATGATTTTCATGAAAAAGTATATCTCTGGAGACAATAAAACTTTAATTAGTTTCCATGGGTCATGGCTTGAGAAGCAATTAATTGACAGAGTAGAGATTTTTTAGGGCAGTTAATTTACAGTTTATGACAGGGGTAACTGTGAGTATATATAACAATACATTTGTCTAAACCTGCAGAATGTATGATACCATGAGTAGAATATTAAAATAACTTTGGACTTGGTGCCAATATAAGCCCATCAATTGTAACAAATGTACCATTCTATTAGTAGAGTTTAATATAAAGGGAGACTATGTATTTGTGGCGTTAGTCAATATGTGGAAATCTGACATTCCTCTTAATGTTCCCATCAAACTGAAAATATACTCTAAAAATCGAATTTTTTATTTATTTATTTATTTTTTCCCACTGTACTGCATGGGGATCAAGTTGTTCTTACATGTATACATTTTTTTCCCACCTGTGTTCTGTTGCAATATGAGTATCTAGACTCAGCAGGATCTCCTTGTAAATCTATCCCAAGTTGTATCTGATAACCCCAAGCTCACAATCCCTCCCACTCCCTCCCTCTCCCATTGGGCAGCCACAAGTCTATTCTCCAAGTCCATGATTTTCTTTTATGTGGAGATGTTCATTTGTGCTGGATATTAGATTCCAGTTATAAGTGAGATCATATGGTATTTGTCTTTGTCCTTCTGACTCATTTCACTCAGTATGAGCGTCTCTAGTTCCATCCATGTTGCTGCAAATGGCATTCTTTTGTTCTTTTTATGGCTGAGTAGTATTCCATTGTGTATATATACCACATCTTCCGAATCCAATCCTCTGTTGATGGACATTTGGATTGTTTCCATGTCCTGGCTATTGTGCATAGTGCTGCAATGAACATGAGGGTGCATGTGTCTCTTTTAAGTAGATCAAACTCCTAGAAGGAAACATAGGCAAAACACTCTCTGACATCAACATCATGAATATTTTCTCAGGTCAGTCTCACAAAATAACAGAAATAAGAGCAAAAATAAACCAATAGAAACTAATCAAACTGAAAAGCTTTTGCACAGCAAAGGAAACCCAAAAGAAAACAAAAGGACAACTTACAGAATGGGAGAAAATAATTTCAAATGATGCAACCAACAAGGGCTTCATCTCTAGAATATAAAATCAACTTATACAACTCAACAGCAAAAAAGCCAATCAATCAATGGAAAAATGGGCAACAGACCTGAATAGACTGTTCTCAAAGGAAGATATACAGATGGCCAGCAAACACATGAAAAAATGCTCAACATCATTGATTATAAGAGAAATAGAAATCAAAACTACCACGAGATACCACCTCATACCAGTCAGAATGGCCATCATTAATAAGCCCACAAATAACAAGTGCTGGAGGGGCTGTGGAGAAAAGGGAACCCTCCTGCACTGCTGGTGGGAATGTAAACTGGTAGAGCCACTATGGAGAACAGTTTGGAGATACCTTAGAAATCTATCCATAGAACTTCCATATGACCCTGCAATCCCACTCTTGGGCATATATCTGGATAAAAATTAAAATCTTAAAAAATGTGTAATAATGTTTACTGCTGTGGCTCAGGTCACTGCTGCGGCACAGATTCAATCCCTGGACCAGGATTTCCACATGCTTTTGGCTAGACAAAAAAAACCCCAACAACAAACAATGGACAATACTGTCAAAATAGGTTTAAAAATCTAAGATATTCACATTAGCAAAATGGTAACCTACCTCTAAGTTATTCTTTAATATAGAAAGAAAATTAAAAATCTAACTAAAACTGGGGAAACAAAGATTATACCTGCAATTTGGTCAACTATTTATGGCAAGCAAGTCAAGAACAATCCACATTTAAATTGTTAGGAAATTGTGTGGCAATTTTATTTACCTCCATGGTGTGATTTGGTTATGGTTTGACAAAGGCTGTAACAAATTTTTTAATTTCTCCTTCAAAAAGCAGGAAGTAAAGCAGAATTTACATACAAGTTTTAATCTGTCTTGGAGATGAAAATCTGGTCTAATTTCACCTAAATCATAATTGGAAAGGATAAATACACTTTACGGGGAAGATACAGAATGACTCAAGACCCATATATGTCTGAGGCAAAATATTACAGTAAGTGCATATAATAGAATATCTAATGCTTCAGGGAGAAGATGGATGATGACATTATGGAAATTAAAATATTTAAAAACAGTTCTATTAACGGAAATGAAAATAAATCTGTGAAAACAATACTTAGATTAAAAAATCTCTAAATAAATGTCAACAAGAGACAAAGAAAGGCATTACATAATGACAAAGACATTGCTCCAATAAGAGTATATAATACTTGTAAATATGTATGCAATCAATATTAGTGGGCCTAAATATTTGCAGCAAATATTTACATACATAAAGGGAAAAACTGAATATAAAATATAAGTAAAAGATGAGTTTAAGGTTCCCTTATTTGTTATTAAGATTTTTTTGTTTCCATTTTAGTTTATTTACAGTGTTATGTCAATCTCTACTGTATAGCAAACTGATCCAGTCATACATATCTATATATATGTATATATACATATATTCTTTTTCTCACATTATATTCCCTTACTTTAATAGATAAATTATCCAGACAGAAAGTCAATAAAGAAACATAGTCCTTAATGGACAGTTTAAGCCATATGAACTTAATAGATATATACAGAATTTTCAATCCAATTTTTTTTTAGTACATTCTTTTCAAGTGTACTTGGAACATTCTTCATGATAGAGCACATGTTAGGTCATGAAAAAGTCTCAATAAATTTTAGGATATTTACATTGTGTGAAGCATCTTCCTAACCATAATGATATGAAACTGATAACCACTTTTGCAAAAGCTATAAAATATAAACACAAGTATAGATTACAACATACTAATAAATTATAAATTAATAAATCAAAAATAACTTGATAAAATAAAATGAAATAAAAACACAATGTTCCAAATTATAAGAATAGTGCAAAAGCTGTTCTAGGAAGAAAATATATACCAATACAGTGCTACCTCTGGAAACAAACAAAAATCTCAAGGAGATCAGAATATATACACAATTTACTATTAAAATTAAACAACAAAACACAAAGTTTGTACAAGCATAGAAATTATAGAGATCAAAGCAATAATATATTAGCAAATGAGTATGTCAACAAAGAAATGCAAATTGTCTTTAAAAATGTACAATTTCTAGGGAGTTCCCATTGTGACTCAGCAGGTTACAAAACTAACCAGCATCCATGAGGATGCTGGTTTGATCCCTGATGTCACTCAGTGGGTTAAGGATTTGGCATTCCTGTGAGCTATGTTGTAGGTCACAGATGTGGCTACATTGCTGTGGCTGTGGCATAGGCCAGCACAGCTGCATCTCTGACTTGACCCCTAGCCTGGAAACTTCCATATGCCACAGTTGCAGCCCTAGGAAGCAAAAATAAAAAAAATAAAATAAAATAAAATAGAAATTGTGGAACTAAAAAGAAAAAAAAAAAGCAAGATATTTAAAACTACTGGAGAAGACTATTGGAAGCACCAGAAAAATACATTAATGAAATTGAAGTCAGGAGCATTTAAATTATAGAATCAGAAGAGCATATATACATTTGAATATTACTTAGCTATAAAAAAGAATTAAATAATGTCTTGCAACAACATTGATGGGCCTAGATTATCATACTAAGTGAAGTGAGTCAGAGAGAGAGAGACAAATATGACATCATTTATATGCAAAATCTAATAAAAATGATATAAACAAACTCATCTACAAAACAGAAACAAACTCACAGACTTTAAAAGCAAATGTATGGTTACCAAAAAGGAAAGATGGGAGGAAGAGATAGATTAGGAATTTAGAATTAATATATACACATTCCTGTATATAAAAGAGATAATCAACAAAGACATGGTGTTTAGCAGAGGAAAATCTACTGGATATTCTGTAGTTACCTATGGGAAAAGAATCTGAAAGATAATGGATATATGCATATGCGTAATTGAATCATTTTGCTGTGCACCTGAGACTAACACAACACTTTAAATCAACTATACTGCAATGTAAAATTTTAAAAATAAATTAAAAATAAGAAAAAGCATCAGAAGACCATAAAGTGAAAACTGTAATGTCCTACCATTTCAAAGGGTCTTAATTTAAGACTGCTTCAGCAAACCAGTCTGACTCATAGCAGGGCAACTGGCAAAGCCTTATCTCAAGCTAAATTAGTCTGGACATATTTTAATAGTGCTCCTCTTTAATGTATGATTCATTTTCTTGGTCTCTCTTGTTGACTGTGTTCTCCAGGATGAATGCAGCTTCCAATTAATTTGCATTGCTTTAGATACTTTTTGGGATGTCCGAAGAGGAGGGGCGGCAGGCGCAGGAGGAATGCAGGCACTCTGGAGTAGTGCTCAAGCAGTCTCAAATTTATTGGTGGACAACAGCGAATTATATAGGAGAAAAGGCTAAAACTGACATAAAAAATGGAAGATCAATATCTCAAAATTTTCCAAAAAACATAGATAAACTTTTAAGATTAAAAAGCACATGATTTGGGTAAAGTACAGTCTAAAAGCATAAAATACAATTGAACACCATAAAATAGCAATCAAACAGGAACTAGGAATCACGTAAGCCACACATGACCTTTGTAAAAATTACAAATATATTGTTTTCTTAGAACAATCATCTGATTATAAACCTGACAACTATTTTACTTTTAACTTTATTATTAATAGATTTCTATACTTAAAATAATTCAATAAATCAATAATTATCAATAACTACCTATAACTCCTAAAACATTTATTTACTTAGTAAAAACTTAAAACAATTTTAGCTAAATAATGCATACCAATATTATCTAAGATTTTGTGAAAAACAGAAGCCAAATCAGAGACCCATTTGAATGTAGACAGTGGGGAGCTATTCTCCCAGAGGTAAGTTGGAGCTTTAGCAGGCAAAGATAATAAAAGTTAATAAATCCCTTTCTTGAAGTAAGGGACAGGGAGTTAGGTACAGTAAACAAAGCACAGATTGTTTACAAAAGAGCAGAAACTTAAAGGTATGTTTCCTCAGGCATAAGGTCCTCTAGTTTCGGGGGTCTGGCAAGCCTGTTGTTTTGCAGCCCTTTCTTCAGAATCTCCTGGACTTTGTCATCAGGCAGATTCCCTTCTTCAGAATCCCCTGGACTTTCTCATCAGGCAGACTCCCTTCTTCAGAGTCCCCTGGACTTTGTCAACAGGTGGAGTCCATTCTTGAAACTCGGCTCCCAGCAAACCACTTTGGAAGCTTTTTTCTGTCCTGGTAGGATATGCCTCCACCCATCCTGAGAAATATCCACAAATCCTGAAATTTCCTGTTGCTTGAGGCATTTGGGTAACGTCTATTTGCCAGTCCTCTCAGGGGCAAGCTCCTCTGTGTTGAGTCACCATCTGGGGGAGGTTTCACAGCAGCATTTGTATTATTTTTAGCACAAATCATGCCATTTTGAGTGGGTCACTGGATGGATGTTCCTTTGTAGTTTAGGCCCTGTTATATATTTTTGAAACAATTGCAAGGTGGCATCTCTCCCATAATGGATACTCTTATGAATGTGCTGCAGCACAGTGCTCAAGGGGCCTCAGGGATCAAGACAATTCCTTGTGCACTACATTTCCAGGAAGGGGAGGTATGGTCAAGAGTGAATGCCCACTCTTTGATCCTCTTCTTGTCCTGTTCTGCATATACTGGCTGGTATTTTGACAAGTCAGTCTGTGGGAGAAGTGATCTTGTCACGGCTTGATAATTGCCTTCCTTTTGCCCTCTTCTCTGCAGCTCAGTCAGCTAATTGGTTGCCTTTTATTATAAGAGTTTTACCTTATTATTGGCCTGGGAAGTGCATTATAGCCACTTGTGATGGCTTATAGACTGCTTATAAGAATGAAAGGATTTTAGAAGCATGTTTCATGTTTTTATTGTTTGAACTGAGGAGCCCCATTTTTTCCAGATTGCCCCATGAGTGTGCACCACAGAGAATGCATAGTGAGAATCTGTGTACATATTTACATGATCCCCTTTGGTGAGCAGTAGGGCTCTTGTCAGAGCAATGATCTCTGCCCTCTGAACTGAGCTCCCTGGGGACAGGACTTTTGGATCAACAAATTTTTTACACCAACCTTGTTCTCCAGAAACTCCTGAAACTAGAAGGGATTGGGATGTTTTCTGTGCCACCCTGGTGTTTACCACAGAGTATGTTGCACCTGTATCTACCAGAAAGTCAATCAACTTGTCTCCCATCATCAAAGTTACCCAGGGCTCCAGTGGGGAAATTGGAATTGGGCACCTCAAATCCAAGGGGACCTTGGGTGTCTTCATCCCTCATCAATATCTTCCTCTCTTCTACCATATGAGAGAATTCCATCTTTCTTTTTCTTTTTTTTTTTATTTTTGTCATATCTGAGGCACTTTGCTCAAAGTATTATTAGTTTCCTCATTGGCATTTTGGTAAATCTCCTGAATATTCTTTAAGCTCTTTTGTCCCTAAGGAATACCATTTCCTCTCCCTTTTGAAGACCCACTAAGATACACCTTTTTTTTTTTTTCCAGGGCCACACTCATGGCTTATGGAGGTTCCCAGGCTAGGGGTCTAAACAGAGCTGTAGCTGCCACCCTATGCCAGAGCCATAGCAACGTGTAAGATACACTTTCTATAGTGAGACAAATCTCCATTATGGTGAACACAGTCAGGCTCAGCAGTGGGAATTGCCAGATTTGCTTCTGGGGAACCATCTGGATCTGCTGAATAAAGCTGGTGTGCTTCCTGTTTAGCGTCATCAATGACCATCCTCCTTTCACCACCAGTAAGCATCATATTCATAAGATCATGAATGTCTGCTCAAGAAGGAGCATGGGTGGCAAAGATAGAAGTGAAACTCTCAGTCATATAGAGGGAGTCCTCTTGGTAAGTAGGATTATGTTTTTTTCAAGTTAAACAAATCTAAAGTTGAGAATAGCTTGTGCATCCATAGAAACACAGCAGGTTTGCCATTTTCATTAAGGCCTCCCATGGGATATTGGCACAAGGGAAACTGTCCTGCTAGAAGTGGTTCCTGGTCCAAATTGGGTGCCCTGTCTTGTCTTGGATGGTGACACCCAACCTGGATCTTGTGCTCTGGTGGTTAACATAGAATCTTTTCACTGATCCCCATAAGGAGATAAAACAAGAGAGGATAAACATGCTGGTGGCAGGCAAGCTGTTGGAACAACTGCTGGTGCAGCTTGCTCAGCTAACAGGGGAGTCAGTTGGCCAGAGGGGGTTTTAAGTTTTGAAAGAGAATGTCCTCACTATCATTTTCTCTCTCTCCCTCTTGTAGAAAAGATTTTCCTTTCATACCTCGGTACCGTAAGGCAGCAGACCTCTGAGTTATTTTCCTCCTAATGCAATAGCATAAATGCTTCTACGTATGGAATCTCATCTCTTTTTTTACCTACTCTTTCACAAACAATTCAAATTGCAAGATTGTGTAATAATTGAGCCATTCAAGGGCCATTTCTCTCCTGATCCTAATACATATTGGGAACATACACTATTGCAATAGAGTATCATCTCTTTCTTAGTCATATGCCTACAGCTATATTTTACCCAATTATTTAAGATATTCCAAAGGGTATTCCTTAGGCTATATGGAGTTTCCCAGGCCAGTGGGTCAAATTGGAACTGTAGCTACTGGCCTATGCCACAGCTACAGCAATGCCAGATCCCAGCCATGTCTACAACTTACATCCACAGCCCATGGCAATGCCATATCCTTAACCCAGTGAGTGAGACCAGGGATTGAACCTGCATTCTCATGGTTACTAGCCAGATTCATTTCTGCTGAGCCATGACAGGAACTCCAATTTCCCATATTTATAAGTTCAAGAACAACAAAACACAAAAAGCCCAAATTATAATAATACCAGAGGCACAAATAAATTCCATCATGGATGAATGAAACACAAAAGCAAGTGAGTGAATTTGGTTCACAAATAAAATCAGGTAGAGTCCAACAACAATTCTCCTCTCCAACAGGGTATCCCAATTAACTGCAAAACAAATTGACTTTTCCCTTAAAGGAAAAGCCCAAATTGAGAGGGGAGAATGTTCCTACTTGTACAAACTAGAGCAAATTACCCTACTGTATGGAACCTGTTGGCTCCCAAATTTCAATTCTTTTGTTCCAGCCACCAAGCACTGGGGCAGCTGGTTCAGGGAATTTTAAAGGGAAGATACTCAGGACAAGTGGTCCCAGCAGCTCCTAAGAACTTAACAGAAAATGCCCTAACCAGGCCCAAAATGGATACTAAACCCAAATTTGCTATGCTCAGTGAACAGAGATGAGTTGCTGTGGCAAGGGATAATGACTTTAATCAGAAAGCTACCAGACCAAGAAGATAGCAGACCAGTGTCTCAAAAAACCATCTTGCTTCAGTCCAAATTCAGACGCCTTTTATGCTGAGAAAGGGGAGGGGAAGGAACCAGTGATCACTCACTAATTGTCACTTGCTTGGGGGAAGGGCTCGCTAAAATGCTGATCAATGTCTGAGCAGGACCACTAAAGGTCCCTCTCAAATGGTTGCTCACAATTCTCATTGTGGCCACAATGAAAAAAAACTCTATTGTATATACAGAAAACAAATTATAGGTGAGTCAACACATATTTCTACAAAAAAAATAATAATAATAACTAAAAAATAAAGATGCAAATCCTAGGGGAAAAAGATGTGAACAAGCTGTAAGACATACAGAAAACAAATAGCAAAAGGATCTAATATATTTCTTACTTTATCAGTAATTATTTTAACTACTGATATCCCAATCAAAACTAATAGATTGGAAGAATAGATTATAAAAACACAATCTAATAATATGCTGCCTATGATTAATTAATTTCGTATAGAAAAATCTTAAATAGCTTGAAAGGGAAAAGATGTAAAAAAGATAATCCATGTAAACAGTGGCCAAAAGTGATCTGGGATCATAATAACATCAGACAAAATAGACTTTAAGTCAAATACTCTCATAAAATGAATTATATATTCATTTAACTATAAAGATATAATATAAATATATATACACCAAGCATCAGTTTCCCAAAATACATAAAGCAAATGTTAAAAGATTAGAATGAAGAAATACTTTTTCAATTATAGTTAGATTCTTCACTATTATTAAAAAATAGATATAGGAGTTCCCACCATGGCTCAGTGGAAATGAATCTGATTAATATCATCCATGAGGATATAGGTTCAATCCCTGGCCTTGCTCATTGGGTTAAGGATCCTGTATTGCCATGAGCTGTGGTGTAGCTTGCAAGCATGGCTTGGATTTTGCATTGCTGGGGCTGTGGCGTAGGCTGGCAGCTACAGATCTGATTGGATCCCTAGCCTGGGAACCTCCATATGCTGTGGGCATAGCCCTAAAAAGACAAACAAACAAAAAGGATATAACCACCAGATATAATATTGACATGGAATAAGAGGGCTTGTAAAACATTACAAACCATTTGAACTTAATACACATATATAGAATACTCCAGTAAACAACATTCTAATATAGAATTTCCTGAATTACATTTGGAGTAGTCTCCAGGATAAATATACATTAGGGCACAAAACTAATTGTAATAAGCTTAAAAGTTGAAATCATACCAAGTAGACTTTTTGATGAAAATGGGATCAAGCTAGAAATCAATAGAATAAAACTTAGACAATTCACAAATACATGGAAATTAAATAAAATTTTGTTTAAAATGGATCTAAGAAATCACAAGGCAAATTTGATAACAACTTGAGAAAAATAAAAACACAGCATGCTGAATCTCATGGGATGTAGAGAAAGCAGTGCTAAAAGGGAAATTTGTAGCTGTAGCATTTATGCTAACAAATTAAAAAAAACTCAACTCAACCACCAAATTTTGTCATAAGGAACTAGAAAAATAAATACAGAGTAAACACAAAACTAACAAAAAAGAGGAAATAATAAAAAATAGAGCAAGACTAATAAAAATTGCATAGAAAATAAAACATCAAAACTAAAATACAGTTCTTTGAAAACTGACAAATCTTTAGGGAGCTGACTAAGGGAAAAAAAAGAGATGACTAAAATAATTACATCAGAAATGAGACTGTGTACAATACTATAAATTTTACAAAAATAAAAATGATGATCAGAGTGCCCTAGAAATAATCACATATCAAATATTTGGATAACAAAGATTAAAAGGATAAATTCTTAAAAACATGCATACTCCCAAGATTGAATAGTGAAAAAAAATTTAACTAGACCTATAATTAGTAAGGAAATTAAATTAGTACTTAAGACTTCTCATCAGAGAAAATCTTTATAGCAAATAATTGCACTGGTTAATTTTAACAATCATATAAAGACAATTAACATCAATCATTTTCCATATCCTTTAAAAAATAGAAGAGAAAACACTTCCTATGTCATTATATGAGGTCAATAGTACTTTGATACAAAAGTCTGAAAAAGATAAAGAAAATATATTGATTTGGATATCAGACTTTATGCAAAATTCTCATAAAAATAATAAAAAAATCATCAGTTCATTAAAATGATTATACACCATGGCCTAGCTGGATTTAGTCACGAAATACCAATAATGCTCAACACATGAAAATAAACACATAATGCACCAACTTAAGTGAATGAGAGGGATAGAAACCACAGAATATTCTTAATTAAAGCAGGAAAAGATTTGAAAAGATTTGACAACTGTCAATGATTAAAAACACTCGACAAACTCAGAGTAGAAATATCTCCCTCAACATATAAAAGCCATGCATGAAAATTCATAGTTTCACACTTAATTATGAAAGACTGAAACTTTTCCCCTTTGGATTGGGCATCAAATCAAAGATGCCCAATTTCATCAATTCTGTTCAACATAGTGTTGAAAGTTTTAGTTAGAGCAATTAGGCTAAAGAATGAAAAGCTTAAGAAAAAAAATGAAAAAGGTGTCAAAATTGAAAGGAAAGAGGTAAAGCTATCGGTTTATTGATGGCATTATCTTGTAGTAAAAATTCCTAAAGATCTCTCTCTCTGTCACACACATGCACACAACCTGTTAGAGCTGATCAACAAGGTCAGCAAAGTTGTAGGATGTGAAAGAAACAACTAATGTTGGGTTTCTTAACCTAACAGTAAATATGTGAAAAGAAAATTAAGAAAATGACTTCATCTATCACAGCATTACAGAATAAAATACTTAAGAATATCCCAAACAAGAAGATGAAAAATGTATACTCTGAAAGCCATGAAACACTGTTTAAATATATTAAAGGAGGTATGAATAAATATCTTTATATTCCATGTTCATGGAGTGGAATGTCATGTTGTTACAGTAATAAGAATGTACACAGTTATCTACAGAGTCAATGCGATTCTTATCAAAATCCCAGTAAATTTTTCTGCAAAACAGGAATCATATTCTAAATGTAATATTGAAATTCAAGGGAACTTCATACAGCAGAACAATTTTTAAGAACATACTGGGAAAATTCATACTTTCTCATTTCAAAACTAACTATTAATATAAGCAATTACAGCACCGTGAAACTTACAAAAAGACAAAAAGTCCAATTGAATAAAATAGAAAAGTTGGAACAAAATCCTCACACAGGTGATCAAATGATTTTCAACAAGGGTACCAAGCCCATTCAATAAGGAAAAGACAATAGTTTCAAAAATTTTTACCAATAAAGCTGAATATTTTCATGCAAAAGAATAAAGTTAAACTATTATCCATATAGTATACAAAAATTAACTAAAATGTATTAAATGCTTAAAAATAAAGGCAAAATGATAAAAATTTTTGGAAGGAATGTCAAGGAAAACATTCATTGAGTTTAGTAATGATCTTCTGGATATGACACCAAAAGCACAGGCAACAGAAGAAAACAAAATAAAATCAAGGTTAAAAAAAACCTCTTGTACATCAAAGAACATTTTCATGTATGAAATGATAACCAGCAATTCCCCTTGTGGATCAGCAGCAATAAACCTTAGTATCCAGTGAGGATGTGGGTTTGATCCCTGGCCTTGCTCAGTGGATTAAGGATCTGGTGTTGCCATGAGCTGTGGTGTAGGTTTGCAGTTGTGGCATGGATCCCACATTGCTGTGGCTGTGGCGTGGGCCAGGAGCTGCAGTTCCAATTCAACCCCTAGCCTGGACCTTCCACATGCCATGGATGTGGCCCTTAAAAAAGAAAAGATGACTGACATAGCAATGGAAATTACATCTTATGTAGGATAAATATCCAGAATGTATAAATAACCCCAACTCAAAAACAATAGTGACAGCAACAGCAACAATATCAAAATAAAACATGAGTAAAATAATTAAATACACATTTTTCCAAGGAAAATATAGAAGTGGCTGATAAATATATAGTAAGATGGTTAATATCACTCATTAGGGGAATTAAAATCTAAACCACAATGAAATAATCCTATATAACTGGAAAGCTATTATTTAAAAAAGAGAAAGTAACAAAAGGGAAAAAATAGCAAATGTTGGCAAAATATAGATATGTTAAAATTGTGCTTTTCTGTTTGGCATGTAACATGATAAGGAGGTGTGAAAAACAGTGTGATAATTATTCTAAAAGTTTGTCATAGTATTACTGTAAGATACAACAATTATGTTTCTATGTATAAGAAATGATTTGTCAGGGAATTGAATTTCTCCACACTAGTTATCATGATTCATCATAAGCAAAAGGTGAAAAAAATCCTAAATGTGTAAAGGAGGATGAATAAATAAAGAAAATTTGATATACTTGAATATTATTTGACCTTAAAACTGAGTTAAAATTCTGATACATGCAACAAAATGGATGACTGCTCAGAACACTTGTTGAAGTGAAATAAGCCAGAGACAAAAGAAAAAAATGCATTATTCCACTTTTATGAGGTGCTTAGAATAAGTAATTTTATTGAGAAAGCCACGGTTAGGACTGTATGGTGGGGAGAACAGAGAGTTATAAATGTTTAAGTTCAATCACTTTATTCTTAAGCCTCAGGTGTTCTCTTTGGTTCTTTTTATAGTTTGTATTTATTTGTTTAAAACTTAGTAAATGCATTGTTTTTCTTATTTGTTTTAGTTGATTATCTCTGTTTTCCTTCAGTAGCATTACATTGGCCTGATTCTTTTTGAGCTGTGTAAACTTGTGTAACTGTCTGCATATTTTGAAGGAGCAAACCCCTCTTTCAGTATTTACACATTGGTTTCAGCAGATCTTAGTCAAGTGGTATTAGCTTCAGGTAATGTGAGTGCTTCTGAATCTACAGTGAAGGCACAGTTGGTAGAATTCTTACCAGGGACACAGGTGGGCATGGGTCCAGTCACTTTTCTGGGCAGATCATACTTCCTCTAGCACCTTGGAAATAGGTCTGATACTGTCACAAATTCTCATTTCTGGGTCTTGAATTGGGTCTGCAGAATGGCAGTCTTCTAACTGGCATGGAGATGAGTATTGCTCTAGCCGTAGGAGGATTTCTATTGTGTCACTGGGAACTTCCCTTGGAAGGCAGAGTTGGTCCCATATCCCAGATGAGAAGTACAAGACTGGACTATAAGTCTGCTTTAGTGTCAAGTATTAATTTCTACCCACATGCCTCCAGGGGCTTCAGCGCCATAAGCAGGCAAGCCCTACTATAAGTGCTGCCTCTGTGCCATGGCTTTATTACAAGCATGTTTCAACATTCATAGTCTGACAGAGTTTGATAAGCCTATCATCAAACGCATAGGCAATTTATGTCTCTAAGTTGTTCTCTGAGAAGTTAGAATTGTTCTCAGACCAGGGATATGAGGAGTTGGAATCAAGTTATGGGCTGTTACAGTTTCCATAGCAAGGACTGAAGACAAAGAGATTTCTCAAGTCACAGGCAGGCATGACTCCTTGCAGGTCTCTTGGTGAATGAAGCTGGTGAAAGGACCATGGCCAAAGAGGGGTCTAGCTGAGTGTCCAATGGGGCCTGGCTCTTTTTGGTTCTGTGATTCATACCATGGTTTGTGAGTCTGCCACTGGAACACATACATGATTTTTTAACAAGGACCACCTTGGGACATGAGATATCCTGGTTATGTGCATTTCTTCTTGGATTCCAAAGCCCCCAAAAGCATTTTTGTCTGCATATTGCTGCCAGATGATTGCTTCTATAGAGGTTATAAATGGGGACCTCATTTCCACTATTTTTCTTACGTCACTCCTTTGAATATATTTAAATTATCTTTTTATTATTTACTTATGTGATATACATAATTTTTGATACAAATATCCTATGTGATATAGGATTTGAATACATTTTCTTTCATTCTTCCTCATGGCCTATGAATCATAGTATTTTTTTTTGTTTTTTGAAGTCTGACTTCATATTGAAAGGAAATGAGGACCATTTAAACAAGCCATGGGGCAATGTCAAGCACAATAATATTTACATTATAGGTGTCTCAGAAGTAGAAGAGAGAGTGAAAGACTTTGGAATATAATTGAAGACATAATAGCTGATATCTCCACTAACAAGGGAAAAGAAACAGACACCCAGTTCCAGGAAGTACAGATCCCATCAGGATTAACTCAAAGAAGAACATACAGAGACATATATAACTAAAATGGCAAAAATTAAAATTAAAAAGGAAAAGTCTTCAATCAAGTTAGGAGAGTACAAGGACATGGAACTCACCTCCTTCAACAAATACAACATAAATGCATCTACATATGGGACAATTCTCACAGAATACCTACTCAATCCTGACAGAAGAGCCCAAATCTCCATGTAACTGGGCAGGATAACAGAAAATAATATTAATATGGAAGCATGGAAGGAGCTGCATCCCTGGGAGGGAGGTGTGAAAGAGAGAAGGTTCTTCTACCTGGGGAAGTTCTCTCATCAATAAAGAGATCAGCCAGGACAGAAACAAAGCCTAAGAAGCTCAAATGAGAGCACAAGAATTTTTTTAGTGGCAGGCAGAAAAGAGAGAAACCTGCACAGAACGTCCATTCGCCACCCTGCATGCCCTACCCTGATACTTGTGTCCACTGGTGCATGTGGAGTCTAGGGACTGAAATGCAGGGATTAGAGGATGGACCTAGGGAGAAGACTGGAGTTGGCTGCATGGAGACAGTCTGGATGGTCTGGATTGTGGTACAGCTGCAACTGGGGTGTATGGAGAGGTCCAGGTCTGCCATTGAAATAGTGAGAAATTTTAGGTGTTCTCAGTGGGGGGGGTGGGGCCCACCATAACAATATCTTTAGCCACTTGTTACCAACCACTATCAGGCGACAGGGTACTGCCTCTGTAAAATGCAGAAGCATGCATACAAGCCACTGCTTCAGCAGGCTCTAGGAACAGGATCAAGCTGCTGCCACTGTGGGCTCTGAGAGAAAGGGCCAATAGTTTGCCACACACAAAGGGGCTGAAATCATAGCTGAGGCCCATGGACTGTGCAACTTATGAAGGAGGTCTCCTGTGTGATTTGCACCACCATCATCAGCTTTGTAAATGTAGCACCTGCAGGACATCTGAGAAGACAATAGGTCCTCCCAAGCCTGGGATGGGTCTGGGATTAGGAGTATTTGGTTTTGTGATCTCCTAGGGTGTTGGAGTCCAGCTCCAACAACCAGGTCTAGCAGCCAGGGCGTATACATCCTGAGAGGAGATGAACAGTGTCGCCTTTTGCAACAGAGACAGCCTCTTTGTCCCTTCTTTCAGGGCACTGGACTGCTCAAATTTTATTGGCAGAAGTGGTTAATTATATAGACAGATTTTTCACTACAGATTACATCATAGTGTTAAAAGTACATTGACTAACTATTAGGCTTTATTTTTTGATCACATGGTACAGTGCAATACGTCATGTTTTAAAATCTTCAGTTTAACTGAATTTAGTGAGTACAGTTCAAGGCCAAACAGGCACAGCATATCATGTGGGAAATAGGAGACCCAGTACAAACCATATCATGGCCAGCCAATTCCCATAAACTGAAGTTACACAAAAAATCCTGTCTTCAGACTAGTGTCTATCTTCAAAGTGTCCTTGGTAGAGAAACAGAATGAGAAAATACAAATCAACTTAGCCAGCTGCCACTAAAAGATTCTAAAATCAAGGACAAAACTCATAGCTGGGTTTCTTTTGATCAAGAATAATATATATCTAACTTCTATAGACCTCATTAAAATCCTACTCTAAAGTTTACTGTATAACTAGTTAGTAGATAAACACTATGTTTTTAATTAAGTTGGATTTAAATGGGGGAAAGTCCTTCAGGATGAAATTTTTATTATATTATTGTTGTAATTTTGTTAAATCACAAATCACTACAGGAAAATAAGGATGGGAAATAAGATTAACAAGCAAATAATCAGGAGAGACTGAGGAAAACCTGAATAGCAAGTGAATAACAGAAAAGACTAAGTTATCCATGGAACCATCCCCACTCAGCAACATAAAATGGAAATTATTTCCTGGGAAATTCAGTTCTCCACCAAGGTCAGTGGGCGAGGCTTATTGTCTTCTGGGGCCTGTCCTTGGAATTGCATCATGCAGGCAGGCATCCCCTTGTTTAGAAACCTGTCCTCGGAATTGCACCATTCAGACAGGCCCCTTTTCCTGATTAGGAGCTTGTCCTCAGAACTGCACCGTTCAGGCAGGCCCGTTTTTCTGATTAGGAGCCTGCCCTCGGAATTTTACCATTCAGGCAAGATCCTTTCCTTGGCTCCTTGTATCTTCTCGGCTCCCCGCACTAGGGACTGGGCCAGTCTAGTGTTTGGGCTGCCCCCAAATCTCCCACAGCTGGTTCAGGTGCATGACCACAGCAGTCTTGGGACCTAATTTTAGTGGACCTGTTCTGTTGGCTTTGTAAAAACAACGCCTGAGGGACACCATGGCTGATTGCTGGCATTCCTATGGTTAAGATGGGGTCAAGGGCAATGCCAACAACAATGTACTTTGTAAGTTCCACAATGGGTGACAGATAGTACAACAAAGTACACTTCCTTGTGGACGGCTCTGCCAAAAGAATACTCAGAAACTCCTCTCCTCATGGGTACACTCCACTGCCACCTACTTGTATTATAACCCAGAAACAGATATAGGGTCTTCTACTCCAACAACTAAAGAGCAGACACTACCCCTGACAGGGCTCTGACAACCACAAAGCAAAGAAGAGGCTTTACTCAATACCCAGTCACCACACCACATCAAGGACACCCCCATCAAGGACACACTGAGGAAACATATGGTAGGAATCCATACAAAAAAACAGCTCTTGCACCAAAAATATTAAACCCACCTAGGATACACAGGGATGCTCCCATATAAAAAAATAGCCCTCCAAAACCACAGGAGATTTTTTTTCTCTTAAATTCACAGAGTAAAGGAAATGTAAGTAAAATGAAGAAGCAAACAGGTCACTCATAGTTAAAAGATCAAGAAAACTTCTCTGAAAGTAAAAAATAATAAAATAGATCTCTTCACTCTGACAGAAACCAAGTTCAAAAAGGATATAATGAAGATATTAAAGGCATTAAGAAATAGTATTGATAGAAATACAGATTACTATGAAAAGGAACTAGAAACTAGAAACAGGAACTAAGAAAAATTAGAAAATATTTGTGGAGATGAAAGCTGAGCTAAAGGTCATGAATAGCAGACTGAATAATGCATAAGAAATAAGTGATCTGGAACATAGAATAATGTAAATCACGCAATCAGAACAGCAGAAAAAAAGCCAAATTTAAAAAAAGAAAGAAAGGAGATCTATGAGATAATATAAAGCATGACACTCTACACATATTAGAAATTCCAAAAGGAGAAGAAAGAGAAAAGGTGATAAAAATGTATCTCCACACCCTCTCCTGAATTAATTATTTGTAGACTTTTTGATGATGGCCATTCTGACTGTTGTAAATTAGTACCTCATATTAGTTTCAATTTACATTTTTCTAGTAATTAGTGATGTTGAACATTGGTGTGTTTTTGTTTTTTTTTTTTTTTTTTTTTTTTGGCCACCCATATGTCTGTGTAGATCTTCTGGCCATTTTTTGATTGAGTAGTTTGTTTATTTGGTATTGAGCTGCAGGAAGTGTTTGTATATTTTGGAGATTAATCCTTTGTCAGTTGCTTTATTTGCAAATTATTTTCTCCCATTCTGTGGGCTGTCTTTTTTTTGTTGTTCTTTTGTTTACTTGTTTGTTTCCTTTGCTGTGCAAAAGCTTTTAAGTTTAGTTAGGTCCCATTTGTTTGTTTTTGTTTTGATGGTCATTACTCTAGGAGGTGGATCTGAGAGGATATTGCTGCAGTTTATCTCAGAGAGAGTTAAGACTATGTTTTCTTCTAAGAGTTTTATAGTATCTGGTCTTACATTTAGGTATTTAATCCATTTTGAGTTTATTTTGTGTATGATGTTAAAGAATGATTTAATTTCATTCTTTTGTATGCCATTTGTAGCAACATAGATGGACCTGGAAACTATAATACTAAGTGTAGTTAGACAGTGAAAGACAAACATATATTATCACCTATATGTGGAATCTAAAAAAAAATTACAAATTAACTTATTTTCAGAACAGAAACAGACTCATGGACTTTGAAAAACTTGTAGTTACCAAAGGGGATAGACACACACTGGAAGAATGTATAAAACAACGAAAGCCTACAATATGCTGCCTACAAGAGACTCAGAGTAAAGCAAAGAATACACATAGATTGGAAGTGAGAGAGTGGAAGAAATAGTTTTCATGCAAATGGAAATGACAGTAAAGAAAGTGTTGCAATACTCATATCAGACAAAATAGAATTTAAAGCAAAGGTCATAAAGAAAAATAAAGAATGATAGTGTATAATATTAAAGGATCAGTAAAAGAAGACAATAGTACACTGGTCAACATATATTCCCCCAATATAGAAGCACCCAAATACATAAAATAAATACTAACAGACAGAAAGGGAGAAATTGAGAACGATACAATAATAGTAGGGAATTCTACACCCTATACACATCAATGGAGAGATCTTCTAGACAGAAAATCAATTAGGCAACAGAAATCCTAAATTATACTGTATAACAGACCTAATGTATATTTTCAGGACATTACATTAAAAATGCATATTCTTTTCAAGTGTACATGGACAATTCTCTAAGATTACGAGTTTTGAGGCACAATGTGAGTCTTAAAAATTTGAGTAGAGAATTTACTTCAAACATTTTTTTCTTACCAAAACATGACACTAGAAATCAACCACAGAAAGAGAAATACACACACAAAAAAATTGACTACATGGACACCAAACAAAATGTTACTAAAAACCAGTGGTTCAATGATAAAAATCACAGAAATTAAAAACACCTTGAGGGATTCCCTTTCTGTGCAGTGGGTTAAGGATCCTGTGTTGTCACTGCAGTGTCTCAGGTCAGATCCTTGGACCAGGAACTACTACCATGGGTATAGCACAAAACAAACAAACAAACAAACACCTTAAGTTAATGACAATGAAATCACAACCATATAATATCTATGGGATGCGGCAAAAGCAATCCTTAGAGGTTAAGTTCATAGTGACACAGGCCTTGCTGAAAAAACAAGAAAAATCTCAAACAACCTATCCCACCACTTAAAATAATTGGAACAAGAAGATCAAACAAAACCTTGTCAGTAGAAGGAAGAAAATAATAAAGATCAGAGAGGAAAACAGATAATTATAAAATATGTACACATATACAAAAGCTCCAGAATAGCTGAAACAATCTTAAGAAACAGAACTGGAGGTATAATGTTCTTTGATTTCAGACTATACTACAAAGCTGTAGTGATGAAAGCAGTATGGTACTGGCACAAAGCAGATACACAGATCAAGAAAACAGAATAGAGAGTACAGAAATAATTTCACACTTAAATATTCAATTAACCTGTGACAAAGGAGACAAGAATACAAAATGGAGAAAATACAGTCTCTTCCACAAATGGTGATGGTAACATTAGACAACTACATGCAAAATAAGTAAACTAGAATATGTTATCTGGCATCATATAGAAAAATAAACTCAAAGTATATTAAATAGTTAAATACAAAACTTGAACCAAAGCACTCCTGGAAGAAAACATCAGCATTAAGCTCTCTGACATCAGTATTACCAATGTATTTTTGGATATTCTCCTCAAGTAAGGGCAATAAAAGCAAAAGTAAACAAATGGAAATATATAAAACTAAAAACTCCTGCACAGGTAAGGATATCATCAACAAAACAAAAAGACGGCCTACTTAATGAGAGACGATATTTGTAAATATCACACCTAATAAGCAGCTAATATTGAAAATATATAAATAATTCATATAAATTATTATCAAGTAAACAAATAAGTCAATTAAAACATGGACAGATGTCCCAAGTAGACATTTTCATATGTCTATTGGTAATACGACCAACAGCCATATGAAAATTTGCTCAGCATCATTCATTATCAGGGAAATTCATATCAAAACCACTAGAAGATATTCCCTCATATCTGTTACAATAGATATTGTAAAGAACACAGCAAATAATAAGTTTTGACATGGAGAGAGATGAAAGGGAACCCATAGATAAATTTGTGCAGCTGCTGTGGAAAGCAAAAAACACTAAGGGCATTGCTCAAAAAATTAAAAATAAAACTGCTATATAGTCCAGAAACTCCTCTTCTCGGTATTTATTTGAGGAAAATAAAAATACTGAGTCAAAAAGTTAAATATGGCAGTATGTTTAGTAAAGCTTTATTTACATTATCCTAGATATGAATGCATCCTAAGTGTTTCTTAATAGGTAAATGGATAAAACACACACACACAATGTAATATTATTCAGTAGTTAAAAATTTGATTCTTGCCATTTTTGACAATGTTAATGGAAATGATACTAAAAGGCTAATACTAGATGATTTCACCAGTATATCTGAGTATATTTGGACTCAAAAAGCAAATAAACAACAAATAAAACAATACAAATTAATTCACAGGTCTAGAGAACAAACTATTGGTAAATAGGTTGGTAGTTGTGCAAAATATGTGAAAGGTACTAAAGGGAAAATTTCTTGTTATAAAATAAAGAAGTAATGGGGATATAATGTACAACACAGGAAATATAGCCAATAATAAGGATGGTTACTAGACTTATTATAATCAATTTTTAATGTATAGAAAGTTGAACCATTATGTTAAAACTAAAACAATATATATGTCATCTCTACCTTAATTAAAAAATAATAAAACAAAAGATCCATCTTTATGGGAAAAGGTAGAATACTATACAGGCCCAGAAATGATGCATGTTCAGAAAAACATGAAAGGACTTGAGCTTTCACCTGGTGTTAATTCCTTATCTGTGTCTAGTTAGATAATACTAAACATGGAACAAAACTAGTTTCCATATAATGGAAGAGAGGTGACTTTTTTACAAATGTCTAATTTAATTTTCCACAACAAAAAAAATCACAAAGTTTACAAAGAAAGAAGAAAGCCCATTCATAGAAAAAAAAATTGAGAAACTATCCCTGATTAAGTATAGACATTGTGATTACTAGACAAAAATGTTTTAAAAATTGTTAAATATTCTCAACTAGCTATGTAAACAACAGGCAAATAACTTAAGAAAATGATATATGAACAATATAAGTATAGCAACAAATGAATGCAAATTATATTAAAAATTATCCAAAAATGATGTGAATGAAAAGAAAAATTTTTAATTTATTAGAGATATTCAGCAGAAAATTTGAACACTCAGAAAAAAAACTTAATGAACCAGAAGTCATACCACTGAAATTATAGGACCAGAGGAGCATAAAATCAAAAGAAAAATGCTAAAAATACGTAGCCTAGATATATGTGGAAGTCACCAAATAAAACAACGTAGGCATTGTGGGAATCCCAGAAGGAGATGAATGTGCAAGGGAAAGATAAATTATTGGAATGAAGGATGCCTGAAAGATCTCGAATTTGATGAAATACATGGATACACAATCCAAGAACTCCAACAAAATCCAGGAACAATAAACAAAATTGAACCTAATGAAACATATTTAATCAAATTTCCAAAGGAAAGCCTTCAATAGAAGACTATTGAAAGCAGCAAGAAATAAATGAATTGTAGGTACAAGAGAATCTCAAAAAAAAAAAAAAAAAAAAATCTGGGAATTCCTGTCAGAGGAAACAAATCCAACTAGTATCAGAGTTGGCTCAGAGGAAACGAATCCAACTAGTATCCATGAGGATGCGGGTTCAGTCCCTGGCCTCTTTCAGTGGGTTAAAAATCCAACATTGCCATGAACTGTGGTGTAGGTCACAGACACAGCTCAGATCCTGCATTGCTGTGGTGTAGGCTCCTAGCTACAGCTCTGATTCAACCCCTAGCCTGGGAACTTCTATATCCCATAGGTGCAGCCCTAAAAAGCAAAAAGAAAAAAATCTGCCGATTTCTTAACAAAATTCATTGGAGGAAAGATGGCAATAGAATAATACATTTTAAATGATGAAAGAAAAAATATTATAAATTTGTGTAAAAATATTATACACAAGCATAGAATGCAAAGACATTTATACCTCCTTTACATTATTTCAACAATATTTTCTAGATTTAAGTATATAAGTTTATCATATTCTTGGGTGGAATTTTCCTAAGTATTTTATTTTTTTGATGCTATGGTAGATGGAATTGTTTACTTAATTTTTTTCATGGGTTTATTTTTAGAGTAAATAAACACTATTAACTTTTAATGTTAATTTTGTATCCTACAACTTTGCTAAACCTGTTTATTTGTACAAACATGTTGTCTGTGTGAGAGTGTATGTGTTTGTGTGTGAGAGAGGGAAAGGGAGAGACCATTAGGACTTTTTACTATATGATTGCATTATCAATAAACAGATAATTTTACTCCCCTCTGTGTTTGAGTATAATACTTTTATGGTATAATAATAATATCAAAAGTTATCTATAGAGTTAACACAATTCTTATCAAAATCCCAATAACTTTTTTTAGCAGAAATAGAAAAATATATCCTAAATTAATATTGAGGGAAGCAGACCCACCTATAGGATTACAGACTTCTTTGAGCAGGTGAAATAACCTCCTGGGGGAATAGCACAAGTTCCCAGTTCCAATTTGTAGCCCCTGTGCTAGTGGACCCCAATCTGCACCAAAGGAGCTGCCAGCAGTCATGACCCATTCCTATGAGATGAGGGAAGACAGGTGTCTACGCTCTGCCCAGGGAATCTACTGAAGCTCATGCCAGTGGCACCAGATCAGTACCAGAGGAGCTGCCAGTGGCAGTGCCTATTCCTGCAAGAGGGCCACTTGTCCCCACTCCTTTTTAATCAGGGAAAACAGAGGCGCCTTGGCTCGACCCAGAGAATTTGCAGAGGCTTGCGCCAGAAGAGCAACTGGTGGCAGCACCCATTCCCATAAGAGGCAGCTGGTGCCAACTCCCTGATGGAGCTGTAGGGTGCCCAACTGGAGGAAAGCACAAGATACAGAGCCCCTGCTAGTGGCCCTGCAAAGCCTTGTGTTAATGGCACTATCTCAATACCAAGTTAAGGAGGGGGAAGGCCCATTAACCCACATTCCAATCCACAGGGCTATAGAGAGCACTCCTACCAGCAGAAATGCAGGGAGAGGGACCACAAGAAACACACATCCTGAAGCTACAGAGAGAGCCATGTTTTACTGATCAAAGCAAGTAAAAAGTTTAAGAAGAGGGGGGTACTCCAGCCCTTGAAAAAGGAAGAACATTTGCATATAGGGATGGAAAAAAAATTGTTGGTAGTCTTCTTTGCAGATATACTGTTATAACATCCACTTGGGCCTTTATTCTATTATGAAAAGAAATTTGAGTTTTGATTTGTGTCATTTTATTTTCTTTTTGTCTTAGGATATCTTCTTCCTTTTTGTATTTATCTCTATTGATAAAATATATTTTAGAAAAATACTGTGATGCACACCACTATACATAAAATAAACAACAAGAATTTACTTGGATAAATACAGGGAACTGTATTCAATATCTTGTAATGACATATAATGGAAAATAATCTGAAAAAATATGTCAAATACCTGAAACTAACCCAATATCACAATGCTGTAAGTAAACTCTAATAAAAAAAATGCTATGACATTAACTTCTATTCTTAATCTTGTAACATTAAAGAAAATAACTACAGATGGAACTAAATTGATTGACAAGGTCATATTACTCTCTTACTTCAAGATTTCCACAATGTGGCCTGAAGCCATTAATAGAGTGATGATGTATTAGGATAGAGGGAGTTCCCTTGAGGATTACTAAACACTTACCCTGAATGAATCTGATTTCTGATGACCCCAAATGGCTCTTTGGCTGACATGTCAAAGTAGAATTTATGGTGGACAAATGATAGATGGAGTTGTAATTCACATTTAACTCACTCTTGTGTCTCCAGTTCCTGAATTTCTAAATAAATAGATTTGACAACTGGTTGAATCCCTAAATTGACTATATGACCCATAAGATGAAGGCATGATGGAGGGAAGGGCAAAATGGAAGGCCTAAGAACATCCTCTGTTAGCCAAGAAAGTAAAACAAAATAATACTGCATCCATGAAGGATTTCCAAAGATTAATGATACCATTAAAATCACAAAGAAAGACAAGGCATTGGTATCTATTATATTCCATTTAATGTATCAGTTTGGCATGTGTAGAAGATAGATGGGTATTTGGGTAGGACTCTGGACTAAATTAATCAAAGGGAAATCCAATTTTAGCCACTGTTCCAGATCCACTATATTTGATGAATCCAATAAGTATAACTCCTTATATTTGGTATTTAGCTATCAATTTTTTCCCATACTAATATTTAAATTACACTGAAAGCAATTTTATTTTTCTTATCAAAGCCAACAACATATCCTTGCAGATTTACCACAGTTAATTTGCTTTTTTTAATTTAATTTTATTGGAATTTAGTTAACTTACAATATTGTATTCATTTTCAGGTATACAGCCAAGTGGATCAGTCATACATATAAATACATCCATTCTTTTTTCCCCATATAAGTTATTATAAACTATTGAGTAGATTTTCCTGTGCTATGTAGTAAGTTCTTGTTAATTAACTATTTTTTACAGTAGTGTGTATATGTAATTCCCACCCTCCCAATTCTTCCCTACCAACAGTCGTTTAACCTATGGTAACCATAAGATTGATTTTGAAAACTGTGTTACTGTTTTATAAATAATTTTTGTATAATTTTATTTGAACAACATATAATTGATATCATGTGATAGTTGCCTTTCTCTGTCTAACTTACTTCACTTAGTGTGATATGTTGATATGAATTTTACCATAGCATTGTCCATTTAAATATTGTCTTAATATTCCAGAAACCATCACACTTATCCATTATATTGATGGCCTTCTGATGATTTAAAAGTTAGTAGCTAGGGAATGAATGATTTAGTTAGATAGATTCAAATACAATGATAAAGAAGGACCCCTCAAAAATGAAAGAACTTAAGAACTCAGTGAAGTCACCTACTCCAAGATGGAAAACAAGTTTGATTCACTTACCATTACCTACCACACAGGAAACAACGTGACATTTGAATTTTGGTTTTGGAATTAGGGTGATGGTGGCATGTCTTTGGGAGTATTCCTTCTTCTTCAGCCTTTTGAAAAAGTTTAAGGAGGATGAGTATAATTCCACTTTGTATGTTTGGTAGAATTCACCTGTAAAACCATCTGGTCCTGGACTTTTATTTGTAGAGAGTGTATTTAGGACATATTCCATTTCTTTTCTTGTGATCAGTCTGTTCAGTTGATCTATTTCTTCTTGATTCAGTTTGGGCAGCCTGTAAGTTTATAGAGAGTTGTCCATTTCTTCTAGGTTGTCAAATGTGTTGGCATCTACTTGTTGATAGTATTCTCTCATGGTTTTTTTTTTTTTTTTGTATTTCTGTAGTATATGTTGTGATTTCTCCTTTTTCATTACTTATTTTGTTTATTTGGGTTTTTTTATCTCCTCTTCTCGGTGAGTCTGGTCAGAGGTTTGTCAATTTTGTTTACCTTTTCAAAGAACCAGCCCTTGGTTTCATTGATTTTGTCTATTGTTTTTTGAATCTCTATTTTATTGATTTCCTCTTTGATCTTTATGATTTCCTTCCTTCAGCTGACTTTAGGTTTTGTTTGTTCTTCTTTTTCTAATTCATTTAGGTGGTGGGTTAAGTTGTCAATTTGAGATTTTTCTTCTTTTTTGAGGAAGGCCTGTATTGCTATGAACTTCCCTCTGAGCACTGCTTTTGCAGCATCCCATAGATTCTGAGTGATTTTGTCTTCATTATTGTTTGTCTCAAGGTATTTTTTAATTTCCTTCTTGATTTCCTCATTGACCAGTTGGTTTCTTAGTAGCATATTGTTTAGTCTCCAAGTAGTCAGTTCTCTCTCATTTCTTTTCCTGGGGTTGATTTCTAGTTTCCTGCCATTGTGGTCAGAGAAGATACTTGAAATAATTTATATACTCTATGCGTGATCAATTCTTGGGAATGTTCCATGTGCACTTGAGAAGAATGTGTATTCTGATTTTTTTGAATGTAATGCCCTGAAAATGTCAATTAAGTCTAACTTTTCTATTGTTTCCTTTAGGATCTCTGTTGCTTTATTGATTTTCTGTCTAGAGGATCTGTCCATTGATGTGAGTGGGGTGCTATTAAAGTCTCTTACTATGATTGTATTCCCATCCATTTCTACTTTTATGTCTGTTAGTATTTCTTGAGGCTTGTAATATACTCTTCTTGAATGGATCCTTTAACCATAAATAGTGTCCTTCTTTGCCTTTTCTTCTGGCCTTTGTTTTAAAGTCTATTTTGTCTGATATGAGGGTTGCAACTCCTGCTTTCCTGTCTTGTCCATTGGCATGAAATATCTTTTCCCATCCCCTCACTTTCAACCTACATGTGTCCTTTGCCCTAAGGTGAGTTTCTTGTAGGCAGCAGATTGAAGGTTTTTGCCTTTCTATCCACTCTGCCAATCTGTGTATTTTGATTGCAGCATTCAGTCCATTGACAATTAAGGTAATTATTGAGAGATATGTATTTATTGCCATTTTAAACCTTATTTTCCAGGTGATTGTATGTTTCTCCATTCTTCCTTTCTTTTTTTTTTGGTTGAATGATTTCCATTAATTTTGTGCTTGTGTGCCTTTCTTTTCAGTTTTTGTGAATGTAATATTTGGTTTTGATTTGTGGTTGCCCTATTTTTTAAGTATGTGAACCCCTTCCTATATCTGCTTGCTTTAGCCTGATAGTCATATAAGCTTAAACACTTCATTAAAATAAAAAAAGAATCTATTTTTTTCTTACTCTGCTTGTCCACATTGTGTGATTTTGATATCTTTTTTAATATCTTCATGTTTAGATCTGTATTCTGGCTTATTTAAGTGACTACTTTCCAATTGTAGTTTCCTCAATCCTAGTTCTTCCTCTTTTCCCCCCCCCCTTTTTTTTTTTTTTTAATTTAGAGAAGCCCTCTCAGTATTTATTTTAGAATGGGTTTCCTATTGCTGTACTCTTTTTGCTTTTGTTTGTTGGAGAAATCATTTATTTCCCCTTCTATTTTAAATGATATTCTTGCTGGATAGAGTATTTAGGTTGCAGATTTTTTCCTTTCAGAACTTTAAATAAATCCTGCCACTTCCTCCTGGCCTGTAGTGTTTCTGTAGAGAAATCAGCTGAGAGACTTACTGGGGTTCCCTTATAATTCATGGTTTTGCTTTTCTCTCACTGCCTTTAGAAACCTATCTTTATTTTTAACTTTTGCCATTTTTATTATAATATGTCTTGGGTGGGTTCACCCCTGTGTGGGTTCAACTTGTTTGGGGCCCTCTGTGTTTCCTGTAACTTGATATCAGTATCCTTTAGATTTGGAAAGTTTTCAGCCATAATTTCTCCAAAAATATTCTCAATCCCCTTTTCTTCTTCTTTTCCTTCTGGAATTCCTATTATACGTAGATTGGCCTGCTTTATGTTATCCTATAGGTCTCATATTGCTTTCTTGTTTTTTCACTTGGTTATCTGTCTGCTGTCCTGATTGGGTCATTTCCATTATTCTATATTCCATATCACTGATTTGTTCCTCTGTATTATTCATTCTGTTCTTTATTGCCTTTAGGTCAATTCGTATCTCTTCTAATGAATTTTCTAGTTTTTCATGCCTCCTTGTTACATGTACTAGCTCCTTTCTGAGGGAATTTTCATTACTATTCATATCCTCTCTTAATTCCTTCAGTATTTTCACTATCTCCCTTTTGAACTCAAAGTCTGTCAGACTGCAGAAGTCTGTTTCATTGTTGCCTGCTTTAGGTGAATTCTCATGTTGCTTTAACTGGGAATGTTTTCTGAGCTTCTTCATCTTCCTTGTGTTTTTCTTTTTCTGCGAGTTTGGGGAAACCAAACTTTAGTTTGGCACAGTCCAGGTTAGGCTGGTGAGTGGCTTCCTGCAGGTAGAGGGACCTGGTCTGCAGTGGATGGCAAGTGTTTCTTTCTGTGGGGGGGGGGGCTGCACCAGGGATGCTCCACCCTCTGTGAGCTGGCAGGCAAGCATTCATGCTGGTGCACAAGGGGTTTCCTGTATTGGCCCTCCCCTCTCTCCCCTCTGCAACAATGGTGCTTTGTCCCTACTGTGGGTCCAGACCTTCTCCCGGGTTCCCTCTGCTATGGCTTTCCATTCCCCAGCCCTTAGCATACCACTCCCCCAGCCCATGTCACACCAATCCCTTTCCCCTTAGTCTGTTTCCACACCATCAACCCCAGCCCTCTCCCAGGGACTGATGTCTGGATCCTAACTCTCAGTGCCCATCCTCCACCTGAGCACCTCAGGCTGTGGTGTCTGTGCCAGTGGTTCAGATGATCTGTGCAGCTCTCACTCTGCTTTTCAGCTCTCAGACCTGCTGCTGTGCTGTTCTTTGTGTCTTGAGATCCCTCTGACTGGGCTGATCTTTCCACTGGTTAGGTGGCTTCCCAGGGTGTGGGTTCCTTTTCTCCTTCACAACACAGCTCCCTCTGGGGAATGCTATTTTCATCCTGATTCCTTTTTGCTCTCTCTTTTTTCTTTTGTTCTACCCAGTTATGTCAAGAGTTTCTTGCCCTTTTTGGAGGTTTAAGTTCTTCTGCCAGCATTCAGTTGATGTTCTGTGTGAGTCATTTTACATGTAGATTTTTTTTTTTTGATGTGTTTGTGGGAGAGGGTGGGCATGTCCTCTTACTCTTCTGCCATATTGCCTCTTACCTCTAATTACTCTTTGACATTTGAATTTTGGAGGCAACACATATCACCTTTGAGTGTGCTATAGTGATCCATCTACAGAGGCACCTTTAGGGCTATTCATTTTGACCAGAGGTCAAAGCAAAAAGAGATTCTACAGCAAAATCAAGTTTCAGTACAAGTTCTTCTGCCATAATAGTAACTAATAGTTTTTCTGATTGTTCAAGAATTGGATGGAATAAAACTGAGAGATTGGACACAAGAGAATTTGATGAAGAGATATATGTGTAGATCTCTAAAAATCAACAAAGATTGTAAAGATATTTCTATTTCATATGAATTTTCACCAAAGGGTATGTATCACAGAGGATATTTTTAGTATTCAGCTGAAGGAAATTATATGTTATGTGAATTTCAGTCAACATTTTTGTATGGAAATTATAGTGCTTGCATAGAGGTCCAATGAAAATAGTGTCCACAATGGCATGAATAAAGGGTTATGGCTAAACTCAAAAAATTGGACATTTATTATCAAAACTAGTCTGGCTACTGGTATTTCAAAGCACTTACTATATCTAGAGTATACCCACAGAATTCTTGTTATTATTTCATCACCCAGGGGACCAGATTGCCATAATTGGACATATTTCATCATAGTTGAAGGAAATATTTGTTCTCAGTGGAATAAACATATATTATGGATATTAATTTGCTTTTCTTGCTTGCAGTGCTCCTGCCAACAAAACCATGATGGACTAACGTAATGACTAATTCACTATCATGCATTCTACACAGCATTGCTTCAGGTGAAGGAAATCTTTTCATAGCAGCTGACCTACAAGAAAGCTGGAATGGCTTATTAAAAACTCACATAAAGAACCAATTGGAAAACAAATCCTGGAAAAATGGAATTTTTCTAATAAGATATCATTTATGCTTTTAACATTGTCTCCCCCAGACCAGATTCACGTCTCTGTGATTAAGGACCAATATGCAGAAATTTTGCTTCCTGTTCCAGAAAATTTGACCTCTGTTAGCTTGGAAATCCTGGTCTCCAAGACTGTTTCCACTAGAGAACAAAGGTATGGGTACCCTAAATTGTAAAGTGAGATTGACATCTAGCCATTTTGGAGTCCTCATGCCAATGAACCAAAAAGAAGCGGTAATCTTTGTAGGAGAAAGTTGGTTGCTGTTAAACAATGGAGGTAAGAAAGAGTGCATGTAGATCCCAGAGGATTTTCTGGTATACTTCTTAGGATCTTCATGTGCAATAATAAAAGTTCATGGAAAACCTCTGCAATTAGAAAGTCAATGTGACTCAAGCCTCAGAACCTCTGAGAATAAAGTTTTTAGCCATTTCAACAGAAAGAATCAAGTACAACTGAGTTTCTGGCCTAGAGATAAAAAACTATTGAATGACAAATTGAGAAAGAAGCCAAAGATTTTAGCTATGAGTGTATGACCTGTTACTGAAATAAGAAGTGCAGTACTTTGCATATTTTATCGTATTTTCTCTACTTGTTATTTGAAGTTATTTATTTGAATATACTAATTATTTTCTTGTTCTTCCTCCTTCCCATTTAATACAATTATTCAAGAAACACTGGAGGTTAATTTTAACAATTAGTCTTTAAGTAACAATATTCAGTGAGATCATGACTGAATTTGATGAGTAACTGATGCCCCGAATGTATACAATGATTGTTAAGATTGTGTGCCTTCTCATTCTAGGTACAAGTAAGAACATTTTACTTGCAAGAAATGTATATATATTTTTATAGAAATATATAGAATTATTTTACCACGAAAGCTGAGCAGCGAAAGCAGTTATTTGTTTATTGTACTTCAGCTCCAAATTCACCTCTCAAACTGCAAACTCTGTGATAAACAGTAGAATCCCCTTATGCATTTCTTCCTTAAAGAGAACATGATGTTAAGATTTCTCAGAATAGGGTGCTAGAGGGGGAAGATACACCTTGCAATCTGTGATGAAGAGGTTTGGGTGAGGACATTTCTAGTAGATACCATTTCCTGCAGGGATCAGACCAATGTCTACTTTAAGTTGGCCATGGATTTTTTCAAACCCTGTTACAGGGAAACTCTGTTATGAGGAAAAAGAGCCCTGTGTGATGTGCCCAAGGCTGCCTGTGGCTCTCATGGTTGCACATCAAAAATTAATTCCTGCTGCAAGAATCACATCTCCCATACTAGGTGGTTCCTATGTTTCAAAGTCCTTCCTCTCCCCCACATGCCTGAACTCGCCCTGGTTGCTGCTTACCTGCTCCCTGACCTACACTTTGGAGAGTGCCTAATTTTTTTCCCAGTAACTCTGTGACAGCATTATTCCATCATAAATTATAGTTCTTTCTATTAAAATATATCTTTCTTAAAAGCATTTTGAGACATATTTTCAGTCTCCTGATTGAATCCAGACTGCTACAGGAACTTTTCTACTCCCATCCCTTGGGAATCATAATGTGTCCAATAATAACCTGTAACATTTTAGAACCCAAGTGTTATTTAAGTACCCCAAAGAATGGATAATGTGTGTGTAGTAATAGAAGTTTATGTATAACTGGGTCACCATGCTGTACAGTAGAAAAAAATTGTATTGGGGAAATAATTGAATAAAATTAAATTAAAAAAAAAGTTTGAAAGTAGGAGTCTACAATACAACAAAATATATAAATTAATATAAGCCTGATAAAAAAATATAAGGTGAATTGTATTATTTTTTAAACATATCTATTTTTTTCTGAAAATATATACCAACATTGAAATTTTATGCTATTATATCATTGCTTTTGTTATTTTGTTTGTGAGTGAAATCAATGTGAACATTATTGACCTCATTAAATGGCCAATGTAATACAAATGTATCAAATTTTTAACTAACAAAAATAAAATAGCTTAAGTATAATTATGATTAGGATGTAACCCATAATATTTCCAGATGCTCTGGAATATTCACTTATAAAATTGTACTTACTAGAATTGGAATTTATTTAAAGCACATTTATTAGATTTGGGAGTTTGGGGGGGTATGATAATATTGGCAACATAATGTTCTGGAAATTCAAAGGAAATGGAAATAACATTGATTATAGAGGGGTGTCAAAAGAAATTTCCCAAATGCATAAGGTACAACCTATAGATTTAGAAGTGGATTCTGATGGGTTAAAATCAATTTATTCTAAACATTTTTAGTAAACATTGAAGAAAAAGGAATACTGAAAGAGAAAGAAGAAACAGTAAAATTTGTGCTTCACAATAGCAGTAATGTCATAATTTTTATTGAATATTTTAATTTTCTTTTTCATAATAATTTATCAAACATCAAAAAACTGTTCTTACGGGAATTCTCCTGTTGCACAGTTGTTTAAGTATTGTCATTACAATGGTTCAGGTTGCTGCTGCTGGGGCACTGATTCAATCCCTGGCCTGGGAAATTCTTCATGCTGTGGGAGCAGCCAAAAAAAAATTAAATTAAATTAAAAATAAATAAAAATTGTTCTCAGAAATGCTAAAATATATACCACATAAACAATGCCTAAAAAAATATAATATGTATAGGTGACAAAATTTGTTTTGAGTGATTCAAGAAGATGTTAAATTATTAGTAATATTAGTGGTATTAAGTTTACATGGGAAGTAATATAAGGCTTCCCTGTGGTCATTGACTTAGTGCTAGGAGTCAAACTGGAGACAAAGACAGAATCCTGGCTTTTTTTTTGTCATGACTGGACTAAATTTAAATGGTATTCAGCCGTCTTTCCTTATCATTAAATTTGGAAAGATATTATTATATATAAATTTATACATTAATAGCTTTGAGAAACAATTTTTCTTTAGATCAAGAAGAAGGAAAAATGTGAAATTTGAATTATGATTTTTAAACAGTTGGTTTGAATTAAAGATGCTACATTTCAATATAAATCACAATTATATTTCAGTACATATTTTTGAATTCATGAATATAAATAAATATATTTTAACCAATCAAAAATGTATTTTGCTTAGAGCTAGATACTATAAAATTCAATTTCCTAATTTGGCCAAGCTATTTGTAGATAACTATAATTATATTCTTCTAACAGGGATAATGAATATTTTCTCTATCTTTACTTCTCTCAATCTAATATATAAATAATTGCAGTGTATATGATGGTGTCCTGAATTTATAATGCTATGGATAGATATTATAAATATATGACAATATAATTAATTTATTGTTTCATGTACACATTTACCATGCATTTCAAGCTAAATAATATCTATTGTAGACATTTGCCAGAATTCAAATAAGTCTGATCTTAGTAAGCAGAAATGCTGAAGCAATTTATGAATTCTAGGTATATTTGATCATCTTGTGTTTCAATATTCCATGAAAGCCTATGAAATTGAGATACAATTATTTTCCTTGGAAGAAATATAACTGTAATAGATTTATGAAACTTATATACTTACTATTATGTGATACTTATAAAACATATAAACTTTTTAAATATATCCTGAATTTCAATATAAGGCTTAAAATCATTAATACAATTTATAAGTGCCAGTGCATAATTTAAGGAAATTTAGTAAATTCTCAAATCACTGGGCATCTGAATATTGAAAACTTTTTTTTTTGAATCAGTGAATAGAGCTTATGTGGATTTTGACAACTTGAAAGAAAGTTTATATTTGGAATTCCTTAATGAAATTTAAAATTTTGTGGTAAATCAAAATAAAAATGAAATTTGAATATCATCTCTTTTGAAGTGTTACCCTACTTTGTTCTACAGATATGGAAGAATAAAAATAAATCATGAAATACTGAGAAAATGTACATAAGCCCAGTGTACCAACTCTCTTTCCAAAAAAATTCTAAGTTCCTCAATGTAATTTTGGGCTTATAATTTGGGAAAAAGAAGCATTGTTTATTACCTGGATATATTATGATAAAATTCCTGTTACCTTTTCATAAATATATAATAGTCTTATTTAAAAAATGCTGAAAAATGTAGTCATAACAGGGTTGAATATAAAACAATTATGAATATTTTAGTTTTCTGTGAAGTAGGATTATCTAGTTGCCCAGAAATACATAATTCAAAAAGGTGTACACAACGAACGCTATTTTTAGAAATGAATGGAATAAAGAGGGGAATTAAAGAGAAAAATTTAACAGAGACCATAGCATGAAAACCATTAGGAAATTTTTAATTCTTGCCTTTCCCTAAAACTTTCATGAATGCTCTAGCCACTTCCTTGTTTCGGAGGCTGTAGATGAGGGGATTCAGCATGGGTGTGAGGATTGTATAAAAGACAGACACCATCTTGTCTTGGGTTGGGGAACGGTTAGAAGTGGGTCGCATGTATATAAACAAACCTGCTCCATAGTACATTCCCACCACCATGAGGTGGGAGGAACAGGTGGCAAAAGCTTTGTGGCGACCCTTTCCAGATCCCATGCGAATGACCGCCAGAATAACACGCGCATAGGAAACAAGAACTACTGCTACCGGGAAAACAATCATTATTATACAGCAGTAGAAAAGAACTTCTTCAAATATTGACGTGTCATTACATGAGATAATTAGCAGAAAAGGGAAGTCACAGAAGAAGTGGGCAATTTCTCGGGACCCACAATAGGAGAAGGAAAATGTAGCTACAGCATCAATGACACCATCAGTAGAACCCAGGATCCAGGAAGAGGCAACCATAAGTCCACAGATTTTGGGGCTCATGAGATTGGTGTATCGTAGAGGGTGGCAGATGGCAATATTACGATCATAAGCCATGACTGCCAAGAGGAAGCACTCACAGCCAAGTAGTGATGTATAGAAGAAAATTTGTGTGGCACAACCTGCAAAAGAAATGGACGTGCTTCCAGACAAGTAATTGTAGGCCATCTTGGGTACAGTGGTACAGATGAGCATGAGATCCATGAGGGACAGTTGGCTGAGGAGGAAGTACATAGGGGTGTGTAGCTGGGTGTCCAGGTAGATGAGGAGAATCATGATAGTGTTTCCCATGAAGGCCACTGTGAAGATGCCCAAGACCAGAGAAAAGAGGAAGATGTGGGTGGGACTGTGATCAAAGATTCCTAACAGGATGAAGTCAGAGTTAAAGGTCTGATTCTCCAATGCCATGATGAATATGTTTTTATCTACTACAAAAAAAAAATGATATGTTTGGCTGGTAAACATTTACTCAGTTCCTTATATAGAATATGATTCTGGCAAATTGTGTAGGTCAATAACCAATACATCATGAATTACACCAGAATTACAAATCTCAAAGATCAAGAAGTATAGTATCAGAGAGAAATATGTCCTGTTGATTCTTGCCTCACTTAAAAACTATGGAATTGCCTTAACTTTAACCTCAGCATTCTTTATCTCAACCAGAAGTCAGGGTAATATTATCTAATATTATATTATTGCTATGGTTTCTATAAAAAGGAAAGTTCTTAAAAGCAAAACATACCTGAAACAACAGAAGTCACTTACCAATATGTTGATAGAGGAATTAAGCCTAAATAAGCATGTGGGAATATGACAATAGAGAGGGAGTATAAGATTTGAGTCCTTGATTTCATGGTACTAGTCACTTTTACAGCCAGTGTTAATAAAACTCCTACGTTTACCCATTATTTTATAGGGTGTTTGGTTTGTTATTTATTGTAAGTATTCAATACAGCATGTGGATGAGTTGAGAAAAGTTTATTCAATTATGTAAATCTAAATCATGTGTCTTTTCCTTTCTCTTTTGAGGAATTTTTTTCCCTCAAAAATAAATATGTTGAAGTCCTAACTCCTGGCACCTTGCAATGTGAACTTATTTGGAAATAAGTTAATAGAGGATATACTTAGTTAAACAAGGTCATATTGGGCTCCCAATTCAATGTGACCAGTGTCCTTAAGAGAAAATAGCCACATGAAGGCAGAGACACAAGGAAAATGCCATGTGATAATGGAAGCAGAGATTACAGTGATATTCAAACAGAGAACTACCAATGGTTGTTGATGTCATCAGAAGCTAAGAGAGAGGCAAAGAATAGTTTTTCCTTCTCAGACCATTTGGAAGTAATCAACCCTGCTAATGCCCTGATTTCAATTTTTAGTATCTAGTGCTGTAAGATAATTAATTCCAGTTATTTTAAGCTAACTAGTGTTAGTGCAGTTCTAGGAAACTGATACCCCTAATATCACCAATAGAGAATACATACATACAAAAACAGAAATTCAGGAAAGCTTGAAGTCTACACATTGAAACAACACTTAGTGAATTTTCCCTACACACTAGGTATGGAGGATAGAGCAGTAATCAGAAAAGAAAGCACTTTGTCCATTCATATTTTAATCAGATGGTGATTTAAAAAGCACTATTGTAGTCTGGAGAAATATAAGTCAAAGGAGAATGTTAGAATTTCACTAGAGTGTTCAATTTTGAATAGAATAATCAAGGTTTAAACAACCTCATTTGGTGGAAACGGGTAAAAGAAATAAGAGACTATATCATAGGAAAGAGCAATTCATGCACAAATACCACAGTGTTGAATGTAATAAATAGAATATACATGCAAAACTAAAAGCCAAACGATTTTAGGAAGACATAGAGTTTTCTAAGTTATAATTATATTCCTTGTTCATTGTTGCATTTAAATTTCAATATATGTGGTAATTACACATGTAGGAGGAATATTAATTACTTAACATGTAATTATTCCAGACAAAAAATGATGTCATAAATAGAGAGAACAGCCTGGCGAACAGAAAAATTAAATAAGAATGCAATTTTGCTTACTTGTTCATGTATCATATTTTTGTGAAGAGACTAAAAATAAGGTAAAACAAATATGAAAGCTGAGTAATCTTTGAAAAGGAAAATAAATATGTTGATGAAGGTGGAACCTTGAATTCAGCCTCAGGAGTGAATTAAATTTTTTAAGTGTAGAGGTAGTAAAATGCACTTTATTTATTTATATACATTGTGAATGATATTTGGGGTAAGAAAGAGAAAAACTCAAAAGTATTTTAAAATTTCAATTCATTTATGAGTGTGAACTAGAAACATTAATCTACTAAAAAATGCCTCTAAAGAGACCTCATGTTCACCTAAAAAACTGAGTAAAATCTCTCTTTCTCTAAAATTAAAAAAAAAAATAGTTTTTGTCAATTGGCATGAAAGAACAAACAAGCCTGAATTTACAAACCTATGCCATAACCACACAAAGCTGTGTCTGTGATCTACACTACAGCTCAAGTCAACACCAGATCCTTAACCCATTGAGTGGGGCCAGGGATCAAACCTGTGTCCTCATGGATACTAATTGTGTTCATTACATGTCAGTTATAACAGGAACTCCTGAAGTATAAAATTTTAAACTCTGCTTCAGACTTTGCCTTCAGAGTTTTCTTTTTCTCTTAGTTGCAATTTTCTGGTTTTATTTTTGTTTATTTTATCTAATCCATATTGCTTTTCTTGAAATACACTTTATTACTTTGTAAGGGAGAGGGTACATTCATTTATTATTTTTTTTTTTTTGTCTTTTTGCCATTTCTTGGGCTGCTCTTGTGGCATATGGAGGTTCCCAGGGTAGGGGTCGAATCGGAGCTGTAGCCGCCGGCCTACACCAAAGCCACAGCAACATGGGATCTGAGCCATGTCTGCAACCCACACCAGAGCTCACAGCAATGCCAGATCCTTAACCCACTGAGCAAGGCCGGGGATCGAATCTGCAACCCCATGGTTCCTAGACGGATTCGTTAACCACTGAGCCACGATGGGAACGCCTCATTTATTATTTTTTAACGGCTTTCAGTACTTCATCGCTTCTCAAAGAAGGGTCATTAATTTTATGACACTGTCATGACATGTACCTGCCCAAGCAATAACAACCCAGAAATATTGGAAATCATGGGTAAAAACTGAGAAGACAGTGACTGAGCAAAATGACATGGGCAAGAGTAACCACAGCAAAAAAAAAAAAAAAAAACAAAAAAAACAACTTAAATGTACATCAACAATGAGATTAATAATCATAGTTACAGATAATATTAAGAAACCTCAATAATAGAATGTTGAGTAGACAAAATACAACACAGGGGAATAGTTTAATGAACTTATATGAAATTTAAGCACAGATGATTTATTTTTTGAAAAAGTGTAGTTCTTTTGAGATCATGGTTATCACTGGCGTGAACCAGGATAGTTCTATGATCAGAGAGAATGTTATACTGTTTTTCAAAAACAGCAGTAATGTTGTTTTAGAGCATTTTATAAAAAAATGTATAATGTATTTGTTAAACTTTTCTCTGTACTTGAATTTAAACTAAGCAATTAAAAATGGTTCATAGATGCAAACTATTACATTTAGAATTGATAAATAATGATGTCCTACTTTTCAGCACAGGGGACTATATCCAATCTCTTGGAATAGAACATAATGGAATACAGTATGAGAAAAAGTATATATGGGTAACTATATTGTACAGTAAAAATTGTCAGAACACTGTAAATAAATTATACTTTAATGAAAAAGTATAAAAGAGCACAACTTGTAAAGCATCCATTAATGTGAGCTATGCTTATTAAAAGAGAATGTGACCCAAACCCACCTTTCAAACCACTCAGTTATGTCATTATTCTCACTTGCCACTTTTTTCTAATTCACTTCTATCTACCACCAGTTTCTTTCTCATCTGGGAAATGCCAGTATTGTGCAAGAAAAAAGATATATATCCAATCTTTCCTATTTATGAGCTAAGGCAGGTAACTTCTGCTCCAATTCTGTATTCCTAAAAGAAATATTTCTCAAAGTAATATTGTATGGATAAAACGAAAGAAATCATATGGTACTTAGCCCAAAAATCACCTAGTAAATGAAACCAATCATCTCCAGTAAGTTTGATATTAGCTTAGACATATTCTCACCTAGTTATTTATATTACATCTTAGTATGCATTTGATAGCATATAATTTCAAGAAGACTTTAGTTTACTAGAAGGATAATTCACATGTCTTGCAAGTTTTCATCTTTACATAATAAAAAAATCACTTAACACGCAGTTGGAAACTATATGGTTATTGATGAATTAATGGAAAGACAAAATAATGAACTAAAGCTAAAACACGTCTAGGGATACAATAATACTCATGAGAATGGTCCCAAATCATCATTGTACTACTTATTTCAAAATAATTCTCATATATAGAATAATCTTTATCCTCATAGTGAATTAATATTACTCTAATTTTGTATATTTATCCATGAATATGAATGAATACCCATGAAAATGTATCATTCATTTTATATATTTTAATCAGTAAGTTATTAAGACATTTCCACCTAAATTCTAGAAGTACTCATGAAATCTGGAATTCATACCTGCTCTGGATGGTTATTGAATCTTTATTCTTTGTAGTTTCCAAGGAAGACATAAATGGACAGTATAAATTAAAAAGAATTTTCATTCCTAGAGAATCTCTACTCACTATGCTAATGATAAGAAGACAGAAACAAGTTTTTAGCCTTCTGAGAAATCCATTCCCTTGTCTTTAATTATAAGAGTTTGTATTGTTTTCCATCTTCCCTCCTAGGATGAAGAGACAGATTTAGCTTTTTCTTAACAATACTTACTCAGCTTAGATAATTATGTCTCCTTCCTTGAGTATTAGTGTGAACTCTCTAAAACTTTCTCCTCCCTTTCACATCATAGTGAGAGGAAAAACACACTTCCTGTGTAATTGGCACATTGGTAAGCATGCCTGTAAACTCACAGAACACTTAAAAACATTGATTTTGTCAGGTGCCTTCATCACTCTGATTATGATCTGTTTTCTCCCATGATGAAACTTCTTAAGTGAGTTGTCCAAGGTCATAGAGGTAGGGAATGATATGGTGTTCCACTGTAATCAGCTTCATTTTTTTTCAGCTTTATATCTTAATAAAATAACTGAATAATAAATAATAAATAAAAGACTGCAAATAATAAATAAATCTTTTAATTAAAAATAATCAACAAATAAAAATTATATGCATTTAAGGCATACAACATGCTGTTTTGTTTTATATGTAGATTGTGGAATTATTACTGCAAACAAGCTAATTAACACATTCTTCATTTTACTCAGTTACAATTTGTATGTGTGTGTGTGTGTTGGGAACACTTGAGATCTACCCTGTTATCAAATTTTAAATATATAATAATGTTAAATAAAATCACTGTGCTGTACATTAGATAGCCAGGGTTTATACAATGGTTTGTTATTCAGTGTCTTTGTTGCATCTTCACTCTTCCTTCTCTCCCAAATTCCCATGTGAAAGCAAGATGTGCCTCTCTTAACTTGGGTATAGTTGGCATTTTTAATAATTTAAAACTTTCTACATCCTTCTCAATCAATATTTTCATGTTTTCCTTACTGTATTTTTTATCCCTCAAAACTTTTATATACATTTATATTAAATTTATTCACTTTGATGGAAAAGTTCTTTTTATTTTATATTTTGTTGATTTAACGTATGGAACTTTTTTCTGTTACTTCTTTGTTTAAACTGATGTATAGAAATATATTGATTGCTATATATTGATCTTGAATCTAAGAATGCCATTTGCTATTCTAGCAGTATTTAGTGAAGAGGAAAATATTACATACAAATGATTAAAAATATGTCTCTTTAATTTCCTTTTTTTTTTTTTGGCTTTTTAGGGCTGTACTGTGTCATATGTGTTGGAAATTAAGATAACTCTGGCTCGAGTCATCAGTGTCAGAAAGTGAGACATGTGGGCAAGGAGAAATCTTGACAAGGCTCTTTACTTCTGCAGAAGGGTGCAGGCACTCTAAAAAGCCCGCATGCTGAACAAAGGTCCCTCCCCTATTTATCCCTAATGCAGGTGATTTATCTGTCCCCTTCCCATTGATAAGGTCAGGGTGCACATTCTTCCCAGTTGGCTAATTGAAACAAATTGTTGCTGGGAAAAGAGGTAAAGAGGAAGGGGGTTGCAGGGGGCATTTCAGCTGAAACCAGATCAAAATGGAGTAACCAAGATTTCCTTTGATAGAAAAGACATTATGCTACTTTCCACATATGGAGGTTCCCAGGCTAGGAACAGCCTACACCACAGCTACAGTAATGCAAGATCCAAGCCACATCTGCAAACTACACCACAGCTCATGGCAATGCCAGATCCTTAACCCACTGAGTAATGCCAGGGATCGAACTTGCAACCTCATGGTTACTAGTCAGATTCCTTTCTGCTGTGCCACAATGGGAACTCCCCTCTTTAATTTCTTAGATGTCTTTTTCTTAACTATTTTTATTAAAATAAACTATATAATAAAATAATACTAAATATATTAAATGCATAATTCGTAATATACAATAATGGTTATGATTCTAACATTTCATCATCAAGTATGAGGTTGGCTTGTGGTTTTGGTAGATATACTTAGCACATTAGCACAAAGCCTTTACATTTCTTTTAGAAAAGCTTTACTTAGTAAATGTCCATTACATTGTATTGAATAATACACTTCTTTTATTGAGATAATACCTTAGGCTGCTCTAGGCTGAATAACAATGAAATACATTATTTTAGCTTTGTAAGTATTTCAGTGAGGACATAATATATGAAAAATAATAATGAAATGTCAGTGTAACAACCACCCAGCTTAAAATAAAATATTACAGATAAAGTCGAAGTCTGTGTCTGTTTACATATATTATCTCAATGTATGTTTTTTTATTCTTTGCCTCCATAGATAACCAAAGGCCTATATTTTTTGTTAAACACACTTGCCTTGTTGTATTTTTAATGCTCATGTTTGCATCCATAGATAACCAGAACCTTTGTATTCTTTCCTTTTCTTTTAGAATTGTTTTTATGAAATTCTTTCATAACAATACAGGAAGATGCATTGTTTTTTAAATTTTAATAAAGTATAGAATTCTAGCTTTTATTGAAAAATTAAAGATGCTATCATTACTCAGATCATATTTTTCTTTAAAAACATGCCCGTCTATTTAAATATTAATAGAAAGTATAATTATTTCTAATAAATTTTTCCTATATGATTTTATTAATATTTCCCAATTTTTCTCAAAAATGACAGCAATATTTTACATTGCCAACAGGCACATATTTGAACTTCTATTGCTCTTGATCCTTACCAAAATTAGATTTTATTAACGTTAAAAATTTTGAATCTTGCTTGGATGTTATTACCAGATAAAAATAAAGTATACCCCATTAAATATGAGTATCAGGAAAATGAAGATTATTATTAATATAGACATGTTTCATGCAATATTTGGGAAACATATAAAGAACATTATTTGTTACATATCTGATATACAAATTTATCTTGCATCCTGTGTTTTCATTTGTTCAATCTGACCATCCATCCACACTGCATCTAAATGTCAAATGCATTTGCTATTTTCTCTGTTGTTCTTCTGTTATACCCTAAGGGCCTAGGCACATCTTTTACTCTTGGATAAGTGAAATTTTATAACATTGTTGTAATTAGTTTTACTATTGTCATTTCATTTTATTTAGTTGTAGAAATAAATAAAAACTGAGTTTATTATATTGATATGTATCTAGCAACATTACTAAATACATTATCAAATTAGAAATGAGGCCTCTGTCTTGGGGACCTAACTGAACTTAAGCCCCCTGGCTTGATTAAGGAGTTCGTGGCCATTGACGTTCACGCTGACAATTAGGAAACTGAGTTTGGTTCAGACAAGACAGGCTTTTATTCAGGGGTCAGAGAGCAGAGAAGTGGAACTCATGGTCTAAAAGCAATTTTCCCTGAAGAGAGGGAAGTAAGTGGTTTTTAAGGATTGGGAGACAGACAGGTCATCAGGGCTCTAGGAAAGGGGCAGAGATTTTCAGGAGTAGTGGGAACATGTAGTCTTCCATGCTCTTTTGCACTTGGGACAAATTGTGCCTAGCAGGGTACAATTTTCACCTTTGGGTGGAGATCTTATCATGGTAATGAAGCAAAGGAAACTCTCAGACACCTCTAGGTTTCATGTAGGTGTGGTTCTCTGGTCAGGTCAGAGCTGTATATCCCTTGAAGCATATAACCTCTCAAAGTATGGCTGCAAAGCCTCTCTGCTAAAAACTAGTACTTTTGAAATGGATACAAGAGAGATCACGGCAGGCAACTTTCAGACCTCAGTTGCTGGTGTGGAAATACAGAGATGAATGAAGGTAAGAAAAGTAGTAACCTGGAGTTCCCAACATGGCTCAGTGGTAATGAACCTGACTAGTATTCATGAGGACATGTGTTTGATACCTAGTCTCACTAAATATTTTAAGGATCTGGCATTTCCATAAGCTATGGTTTAGGTCACAGATGTGGCTCAGATCCTCCTTGCTTTGGCTGTGCCATAAGCCAGCAGCTGCAGTTCCAATTTGACCCATATCCTGGGAACTTCCATATGTTGTGGGTGCAGCAGCCCTAAAAAAAGAAAAAAAGAAGAAGGAAAGAAAGAAGAAAGAAAAGAAAAGTAGTGACCTTCAGCTTAATTTGCCCACCATCTTGGAGATAACTGGTACAGTTAGGTTTTCTCATCTGGCCTTTGTGGCATACTCTTGGTAAAATAGTCACTCTGTATAGTTAAAAAGGAGTTTTTGCACCTGGGGCCTGAGCTGCATAGCATGGAGTGACAAACTCAACTAATAATTCTATTATATTTGGCAATTTTTAAAAAATGTTACTGAAAATTAGAAACAAAACCAACTCCTAATTTTTCAATTTCTAATAAAGAAAATGTAGAAGGTGACTTCCATTTCTTGCTTGCACACAGTGAGGTGTCCTTCCAGAACCTTGCTTCTGACAATTTAATTGTTTTAGATCAAGTCATGTTACTTCTAAGTGTTCCATTATCAGTGTCATAAGGTTTCAAGTGATCAAAGGTAAAATCTTAACTGTCCGGCTGGCTTCTATATACCATATACTGAAAATATTTAATGTTGAAGAAAAAGAAAAAAAAGAGTACTTTAACTATGTCTTCTTCTTAGGAAAATGAATAATTTTATATAACCCCCTGAGAATTATATAGTTTCCTGAGGACCTGTGGCCTAAAGACATTATTATTCTGTGCTCTTGTATCAACTAAGAATCTTTGATTTTGGGACAAGATGGTGGAGTAAGACTTAACCTCACTTTCACTGATGAAAACACCAAAATTACAACTAACTTCTAAACAACCATCAGCAAAGTAGACTAGGAAATACCAAAACATGTATGATATAACCAAAGACAAGAAGAAGCCACAGTAGGATGGTATGTGGAGTGATGTCATGATATAAGCAATCCCATACACACCAGGCAGGCAACTCACAGATGGCAAAATTACTACATCACAGAGGCTCTCCACAGGAGTGAGAGTTCTGAACCCCATATAAGGTTCCCAAGCCTTGGCATCTGGCATTGGGAAGAGGAGCTGCCAGAGCATTTTTCATTGAAGACCAACAGGGCTTGTGAGTAGCAGTTTCATAGGACTGGGAGAAGCAGAAACTCCATAATTGGAGGGGGTATAAAGGGTGTCAGGTGCATTGGGTCAAAGGGCAAAGAAGGGACTCCATAAGAATCTGGGTCAGACCTATCAGCAGGTCTTGGAGGTTTTCCTGGCAAAGCAAGTGGTGGCTGTGGCTCACTGCAGGGGCAGATTTTGGAGGGAAATATCCCAGAGAATAATCAGCAATGTGAGCTTTCCTGGAGGCTGCCATTTTCAGAAAATCTGCCTCCCCAATCAGGATTGAGGAACCCTGGGCCAAACAACAAAAAGGTTGGGAATGGAGCACCACCCTTCAACAAATAGGCTGCCTAAAGACATCCAAGGCACACAGCCACTTTTAATCACACCCAGAGACAAAGTTCCATCCACTAGAGGGACAAGACTCAGCTCCACCTACCAGTGGGTAGGCACCAGTTCCTCCCACTAGGAAGCTGGCCTCTAGCCGCTGTATCAACTTCACTCATAAGGAGGCAGACACCAGAAGAAAGAGAGAATACAACTCTATAGTCTGCAAAAAGAAGATGACACCAAAAAGCTATACAAAATGAAAATGTTGATAAATATGAGCCAGTTGAAGGAAAAAATAAAACCCCAGTAAAATGGATAAGTGAAGTGGAGATTAGAAACCTTCATGAAAAAGACTTATTGATAATAAAGATGATCCAAGATCTTGAAATAAAAAACTGGGAGCAAAGATTGATAAATTACAAGAAACATTGAACAAAGAAATAGAAGATTTAAAAATTAAACAGGCAGAGATAAAAAATTAAATAACAAATAAAAAACCCATTGTAAGGAACAAGTAGCAGAATACAGGAGGCAGAAGAATGAATAAGCAAGGTGAAAAACAGACTGGTGGAAATCACTGACACAGACAAAATGAAGAAAATGAATGAAAAGAAATAAGGACAGTCTAAGAGAAACCAAGGGTAACATTCAATGTGCCAACATTGGCATTATAGGGGTGCCCGAATGGGAAGAGAGAGAGGAAAGGCTTGAGAGAATATTTGAAGATATAATAGCCAAAAACTTCCCTAACATGGGAAAGGAATCACTCAAATTTAGGAATCACAATGAATATCGCATAAAATAAACCCAAGGAGGAACACCCCAAGATACATATTAATCAAACTAACCAAAATTAAAGACAAAGAGAAAATATTGAAAGGATCTGGGGAAATGCAGCTAATAACATACAAGGGAACTCCAATAAACTTATAAGCTGCTTTTTCATCAGAAACTCTGCAGGCCAGGAGGAAGTGTCACCATATACTTAAAATGATGAAAGAAAAAGGAAAAACCAAGAATACTCTACAATGCAAGGCTCTCATCCATATACTAGAACTCAAAAGAATTACAAACAAGCAAAACTAAGAAAATTCAGCACCACCAAACCAGCTGAACAACAAATACTAAAGGAATTTCTATAGATGGAAAAGAAAAGGTCACAACTAGAAAAAAGAAAATTATGAATGAGAAAGTTCAGCAGTAAAGGCAAATATATAGCAAAGGTAGGATATTATCCATACACAAATAGGATATCAAAAACAGCAGTTATGAAAAGAGGAGGGTATAAATTCAGGATACTAGAGATGCATTTGAAATTAAGAGACCAGCAACTTAAAATGAAACATACTCCAATATCAAAACTTCATGGTAAATTTAAGGCAAAAAAAAGAATAGGAAAAATAAATCCAAAAACAACACTAAAAATAGTCAAAAAACCACAAGAGAAGAGAACAAGAGAAAAATGGAAGAAAAAAGACCAAGAAAAACAAATCCAAAGACCAAGAAAAACAAATCCAAAGACCAAGAAAAACAAATCCAAACAATTAACAAGAACACACATATCAGGGAGTTCCCATTGTGGCTCAGCAGTAACAAACCCGATTAGAAGATGAAGGTTCAATCCCTGGCCTTTCTCAGTGGGTTAGGATCTGGCATTGCCATGAGCTGTGGTATAGGTCACAGACATGGCTTGGATCCCACATTGCTGTGGCTGTGGCATAGGCTGGCAGCTAGAGCTCCAATTTGACTCCTAGCCCAGGACTTTCCATATGCCACATGTGTGCCCCCCCAAAAAAAGAAAAAAAACACACCTACCAATATTACCTTAAATGTAAATGGACTAAATGCTCCAAACAAAAGATGTAGACTGGCAGAATGGATACAAAAACAAGACCATAATATGCTGTCTAAAAGAGGACCACTTCAGTCTACAAACACACACAAACTGAAAGAAGACAGAAGACTGTATTCCATACAAGCAGAAATCAAAGGAAAGCTGGACTAACAATAATAATATCAGACAAAATAGACATTAAAATAAAGATGTTTACAAGAAGACAAAAAAAGAACATTGCCTGATGATCAAAGGATAAATCCAAGAAGAAGGTATAACAATTCTCTCTATATATATGTACCCTACAAGGGAGCACCTCAATTTCTATTAACAGCCTTAATGGAATTGAAAATAATTCAATAATAGTGGGGGACTTTAACACCCAACTTACAGCAATGGACAAATCATCCAGACTGAAAATCAACAAAGAAACTCAAGCATTAAATGATTCGTTAGACTAGATGGACTTAATAAATATTGAAAAAATATTCCATCCAAAAGCAGCAGAATACACTTAGAATATTCTCCATTATAGATCACTTTCTAGTACACATAGTTTACTGAGACTATATATAATAATCACACCTCAGTAAATTTAAAAAAATTGAAATCATACAAGAATCTTTTCCAACCACAAAGTTCTAAGATTAGAAGTCAATGACAAGGAAAATGCTGCAAAAACCACAAATATATGGAGACTAAAAAAACATGCTACTAAACAACGTATGGATCACTGAAGTAATCAAAGAGGAAATTAAAAAAAAAAACCTAGAGGAAAATGATAGCTCAGACACAATGATCCAAAACCGAGGGATACAGCAAAAACAGTTCTAAGAGAGAAGTTTATAGCAATAAAATCCTACCTCAACAAATAAGAAAAATCTCAAATAAACAACTTAACCTTACACCTATAGAAACTAGATAATTAAGAAAAACAAAACTCAAAATGAACAAAAAAAAAACTCAAAGCAACACCACAGAAATATGAAAGACTATAGGAGATTACTGCATGCAACTATATACCAATAAATTAGACAACCTAGGAAAAATGGATAAATTCATAGAAAGGTACAATCTTCCAAGACTAAACCAGGAATAAATAGAAAAGATGAATGGACCAATCAGAAGTACTGAAATGAAACTGGGATTAAACAAACAAACAAACAAAAACAGGAGTTCCTATTGTGATATAATGGAAATGAATCTGGCTAGGAACCATGAGGTTGTGGGTTTGATCCCTGACCTTAGATTAAGGATCTGGCATTGCTGGGGGCTGTGGTATAGGTCACAGATGTGGCTTGTATTATGCATTGCTGTGGCTGTGGCATAGACTGGAGGCTGTAGCTCCAATTGGACCCCTAGCCTGGGAACATCCTATGTTGTGGGTATGGCCCTAAAAAAATAAATAAATAAAAATAAAGATAAAATAAAATAAAAAACCCAAAAAATGAAAGTCAAGGACTGGATGGCTTCACAGGCAAATTTCATCAATTAGAGAAGTGTTAACACCTGTACTTCTGAAATTCTTCCAAACTCTTCCTCTCCAGAGGAAAGAACACTCCCAAGCTCTTTCTATGAAGCTACCATCATATCAAAACCAGATGATACCGCACAAAAGAAAACTATTGGTCAATATCACTGATGAATCTATATGCAAAACTCCTCAACATAATACTAGTAAACAGAATCCAAAATTACATGAGAAGGATCATAAACCGTGATCAAGTGGGATTAATCTCAGGGATGCAACAATTCTTCAATATCCATAAATCAATCTGTATGATACATCCATTGACAAACTGAAGAGTAAAAAACATATGATCATCTCAATAGATAAAATAAATGATTTAGGCAAAATCCAACACCTTTTTAGGATTAAAAGAACTCTCTTGAAAGTGGACTTAGAAGTAACCTACCTTAATATAAAGGCCCTATATGACAAACCCACAGCTAACATTATTCTAAATGCTGAAACGCTTGAAGAATTTCCATTAAGATCAGGAATAAAACAAGGATGGTCGCCATCACCACTGTTTTTCAACATAGTTTAGGAAGTTCTAGCTATGGCAATCAGAGAAGGAAAAGAAATTATAGGAATCAAAGTTAGAAAATAAGAAATAAAATTGTCATTTTTTGCAGATTTCTTGACACTACACAAAGAAAATCCTACCAAAAAACTACTAGAGCTCACTATGAATTTTGTAGTAATTTATCTATATGTATTAAAATGTTGCCAAAAATGCCAATAATGCCTTTTATATAATAAAGGAATTAAATTTGAATAAAATATTGTACCTTCTTAGTCATGTCTCTTTAGTGTCATTTACTCAAGAAATTTTCCTGTTTTTCTTTTTTTTAATGACAGGTTTTTTTCAACATTGTATTTCATTTTTAATTGTGGTAAAATACACATTACATAAAATGTGCAATATTAACCATTTTTAAATGAATGGTTCAGGAACATTAAACACATTCACATCACTGTGCAACCAAACACTTTTTATCTTATAATAATGAAACTTTATAATCATTAAACAATAACTCACCATTAGCCACCTGCCCTCCCAGGACCTGTCAAGTAAAATTCTACTATCTGTCTTTATGAGTTTATTTTTGAAAATATATAAAGGCAAAATCACACAGAATTTGTCTTTTGGGGACTTTTAATTTAAATTTAAATAATGTCCTCAAGGTTTATTCATTAAGTAACACACTACTGCTAATGGATATTTACTTGGATTGCTTCCATGCTTTAGATATTGTAAATAATACTGCTATGAACATAGATATACAAACAATTTTTAAGTCTTTGCTTTTAAATCTTTTGGGTATATACTCATAACTGGAGTTGCTAATTCACATGGTAATTTTTTATTGTTTAAGAAAGCACTGTATTGCTTATATTTGCTACAAAATTTTACATTAACACAAAGTAAAAGGCTTTCAATTTTTACAAATTCTTGTCATCATTTCTTTTTTTTTTTTTTTTTGGTAGTCACCATACTAATGAGTTTGAAATAGCATATCATTGTGGTTTTGATTTTCATTTCCCTAAGGACTAGTATGATGAGCATTGTTTCATGTGTTTATTGTTCATTTGTATTATCTTCTTTGGAGAAATGATTTTCAAGTCCTTTGTTCATTTTTATCAGGTTTTTGATTATATAGTTCTTTATATATTCTGGAAATTAACTCCTTATAAAACATATGATTATCAAATATTATTTCTCATTCTATACGTAGATTTTTCACAACGTCAAATGTGTCATTTGGTGCATTGGAGTTTTAATTTTTGATGTAGCCTAATTTACTTACATTTTTATTTTTGCTGATTGAATTTTTATATCATATACAGAAACAATTACAAAATCCAATCATAAAATTTTCTTCCATGTTTTATTCTAAGAATTTTATAGTTTTACTTCTCAAGTTTAGGTCTTGGACTATTTTTTTTTGGACTATTTTGATTACAACTTTGTATATAAAAATACCTCAAATAAACAACTTAAACTTACATCTATAGCAACTAGAGAAAAAAAAAACTGACACCACAGAAATGCAATGGATTATAAGAGACTACTGCATGCAACTATGTGCCAATAAAATAGACAACCTAGAAGAAATGGATAAATTCATATATATAATACATATATATATGTATATATTTGCATGTGGATTCTAATTTTCCCAGCTCTATTTATTGAAGATTATCCTTTCCTCGTTGAATGATTTTAACATTCTTATACTTTTTTTTTTTTTAAGGCTGTACCTGCAGCATATGGAAGTTCCCAGGCCAGGGATTGAATCCAAGCTGCAACTGTGACCTATGCTACAGCTTCATCAATGCTGGGTCTTTTAAAACACTGTGCTGGCTATTGGTGGGAATGTAAACTGGTACAGCCACTATGGAGAACAGTTTGGAGATACCTTAGAAATCTATACATAGAACTTCCATATGACCCCGCAATCCCACTCTTGGGCATTTATCTGGACAAAACTCTACTTAAAAGAGACACGTGCACCCGCATGTTCATTGCAGCACTATTCACAATAGCCAGGACATGGAAACAACCCAAATGTCCATCGACAGATGATTGGATTCGGAAGATGTGGTATATATACACAATGGAATACTACTCAGCCGTAAAAAAGAATGACATAATGCCATTTGCAGCAACATGGATGGAGCTAGAGAATCTCATCCTGAGTGAAATGAGCCAGAAAGACAAAGACAAATACCATATGATATCACTTATAACTGGAATCTAATATCCAGCACAAATGAACATCTCCTCAGAAAAGAAAATCATGGACTTGGAGAAAAGACTTGTGGCTGCCTGATGGGAGGGAGAGGGAGTGGGAGGGATCGGGAGCTTGGGCTTATCAGACACAACTTAGAATAGATTTACAAGGAGATCCTGCTGAATAGCATTGAGAACTTTGTCTAGATACTCATGTTGCAACAGAAGAAAGGGTGGGGAAAAAAATGTAAATGTAATGTATACATGTAAGGATAACTTGATCCCCTTGCTGTACAGTGGGAAAATAAAAATTAAAAAAAACAAAAACAAAAACAAAGCACTGTGCTGGGCCAAGGATTGAACCTGCACATCCCTAGCAATCTGAGCTGCTGAAGTCAGGTTCTTAACCCACTGTGGTACCCAGAGTACCACATAGGGAACTCTGTCACTCTTGTACTCTTGCTGAAAACCATTTAAACATAAATGGGAGGGTTGATTTCTGCTTTTCTGTTATATACCAGTGGTCTGTCTTTATGCCAGCACCACACTGTTTTTTGGGTTTTTTTAATGATTTTTTTCCCATTATACCTGGTTTCCAGTGTTCTGTCAATTTTCTACTATACAGCAAGATGACCCAGTCACAATATATATATAAATTATTTTTCTCACATTATCATGCTCCATCATAAGTGACTAGATATATTTCCCAATGCTATACAGTAGGATCTCATTGCTTATCCATTCTAAAGGCAATAGTTTGCAGCTATTAACCCCAAATTCCCACTGTTTTAAAAACTGTAACTCTCTAGTAAGCTTTGAAGTCAGGAAGTGTGAGACTTTCAACATTTTTTTTTTGTTGTTTCTTGGTGCTCTGGAGTCTCTTGAAATTCCAAACAAATTTTAGGCTAAATTTTTCTATATGTGTGAAAATGAAATTGGATTATAATAAAGATTGCATTGAATCTGTTGATTGCTTCATGTAGTATTGGCATCATAATGATATTTTCTTCCAATCCATGAATGCAGATTATTTTTTCCATTTACCTACTCCTTTAGTGTCATTCAGCAACATTTTGTAATTTTCAATTTATATCTTTTGCCTCCATGGCTAAGTTTATTCCTAGATATTTTGCCTTTTTAATATATGGTAAATGGAATCGTTTTGTTTTATTTTGTTTTTCAGGGAGAATCATTCATTAACATTGTAGAAATGTCATTTAGAGTGAATTTTTTTCTAATCTTGAAATATTGCTGAATTTCCTTATTATTTATCTCTCTCTATATGAATAATCTTTAGAAGCTTCAAAATGTAAGATCATATTTTCTTCAAAATTATTTCTTCCTAAGTGGGAGGACTTCTATTTCTTTTTTCCCAGCTTTATTGGTTGCATAGTGTAAGCATTGTAGAAGTTTAAGACATAGACGGTGTTGATTTGATACACACATATATATATATATTTCAATATGATCACCAGCATAGCATGAGCTAAAGTATAAATTGTAATGATTTGATACATGTATATATTGTAAAATATTTAAACCATAAGATTAGTTATTATATCCTTCAATTCAAATTATTACTATTTTTGGTGGTGATAATATTGAAGCTGTACATTCATAACAACTTTTTAATATATGGTACATCATTATTAACTATTGTTATCTTGCTACCAATTAAATCCCTGGAAAGTATTAATCTTGTACCTGAGAGTTTGCACACTTTGAGAAACATCTCCCCATTTCTCCTACCCCTCATCACTAAATAGGTACCATTCTATTGGTTTCCTGGAGTTAGTTCTATGATTTTAATTTCCTCATATAAGATCAATCATACAGTATTTGTCTTTCTCTTACTAATTACAATAATTTAGCATAATATCCCCCAGTTCTGCCCATGCCACAGATGATGGGATTTATTTCCTTCATTTTTACAATTTAATGATATTCCATAGTGTATATGTAGTGTGTGTGTAGGTGTGTATGTCTATGTATCAAATGTTCTCTATCTGGAGGCAGATCAAGATGACAGAGTAGTAAGATGTCTTCCTAAACTTCTTCCACAAACACATTAAAAAAAACACATCTACATGTAAAATGACTCACACAGAACATCTACTGAATGCTGGCAGAAGAACTTAAACCTCCAAAAAGGGCAAGAAACTCTTGATATAACTGGGTAGAACAAAAGAGAGAGAGAGAAAAGGAATTAGGATGGGACTGGCATGCTGTGAAAGAGAAAAGAAACCCACATCCTGGGATGATGCCTAACAAACAGGGAGATAAGCTGAGATGGAGGGACCTCAAAGTTGCCAAGAAAAGTGCAGCAGCTGGACTGAGGATGGCAAAGTAGAGTGGGAGCAGCACAGATCCTCTGTACCACTGGCCTGGATACCACAGCCTAAGATGCTTGGGTGATGAGATTTAGGCTCCAGAGGTCAGTCCCAAGGAGAAGACTGGGGTTGGATGTGTGGGGACAACCTGAGGGGCTAAGGAGAAGTGCACCATGAGTAGGAGTGCAGTGTGCTATGGGTTGGGGAGTGGAATGCCACAGCAGAGGGAACCTGGGATAAGGTCTGGGCTGGCAAGAGAAGCAAGGCTCCATTGTTGGAAAGGGCAAGAAGAGGAGGGACAGACAGCCATAGGAACCTCCCAGTGCATGGGGACATGCTCTCAAAGAGTGGGGCTTCTCTGGTGCAGGCTATGGGTGGTAAGAAGCCACATGCTCTGGCTACAAGAGACTGGGTTCTTGTGTGGGATGCAGGTGGCCAGGCACATCTGGTGTGGACCAGGGGCAGTGAGGGTCTAAGAATGATGGGGTCCCTCTTGTGTGATCTACAGGTGGCAGGAACAGAGTGTGGCAGTCTTCTCAGAGGCTGGAAGGAGGCATGGCCTGCCACCAATTGGGGCCTGTGAGTGGGCTTTGCCTCTGGCCCCAGTCACCTCAGGGTTTGGCAAAAAAAAAAAAAAAAGGCACTGCAACCAAGCACCACACATTATTTCTCTCACACCCCTGGGAACACACTTTCCCTGAAGCTGCCACTACCAAATGCTCTGGGTGCCCAGATGCTTGATTACTGCCCTTTCTCAAGACCTTACAACTAGGAGCAATTGGTGCAGCACCTCCTGTGTGGGCTAAATGGGACAGGGTTCTTCCTACACAGTCTGCAGGTGGCAGGGGAAAATCACTGCAATTATCACTGACACTAGAGGTGGGTGTGGCCTTCTGCCACTGGGAGTCCATGAACAGGCATCACCTGTGGCCCCTATTACCTCAAGGGTACAACATAAGAGGGCATTCTTACCAAACACCACCTGTGGTGGCTCTTGAATTCCTGGAAGCACACTGGTCCAGTTGCTGCCACTGCCAAATGAACTGGGAAGTGCCCACATATTGATCTCTGTCACTTCTCAGGATCCTGAAACTAGGAGCAGCCTGTGTAGCACCTCCTGTGTGGGCTAAGTGAGACAGGGTGCTAATTGAAAAGTCTGCAGGTGGTGGAGACAAGCCACCACATTTACCACTGAATCCAGAGGTGGACATTGCCTGCTACCAGTAGGGGTCCCTGAACAGGCACCACTATTGGTTCCAGTCACCTCAGAGGGGGGCATTGCAATTGAACACTACCTGTTGTGGCTCTCACTCCCCTGAGAACTCACACACTCTGTTGTGGCCACTACAAAATGCTCTGGGCACCTTGTCAGTCTGCATAATGCTCAATACCACTTCCAAGGGCCTTGCAACTAGGAGTAGCCAGTGGCAGTTTCCTGAAGGTCCTTGCTGCTGTTAAGAGCCCAGCAACCAGGCACTGACTCCTAGCCCTAACCATTGTATCCTTCTCCCCAGAAACAGACTCAGCACCCTAAGGATATCAGCATGCTCACACCAAAGAAACAGAAACTATTCAAACTCCCACACCAATACAAAGGGGCGCACTTGCATAGAAGTAGCTCCCCAAAAACTACTGTGTGGCTTCCCTAAACTCACAGAAAAAGGAAAACATAAGCAACATGAAAAAGCTCAGAAACCACTCCCAGTTAAATGAACAGGAGAATTCACCTGAAGTAGCAAACAATGAAACAGACCTCTGCAATCTGATAGACATTGAGTTCAAAAGGGAGATGGTAAAAACTGAAGAATTAAGGCTGAATATCAAGGAATTAAGAGCAGAGACAAAAAGTAATGCAGATTCATTTAGAAAGAAACTAGAAAATATAAGGAAGAACATAAAAAATTCAAAAATTAATTTGCAGACACAAACTGAGCTAAAGTCACTAAAGAGTAAAATGAATAATGCAGAGGAATGAATTAGTGACATGGAAGATAAGATAATGGAAATCAGGACAGCAGACTGAAAAACAAATGAAGAAAACATGAAAGCAATATGAGACCTATGGGATAATATAAAGCAGGCCAATGTACACACAATAGGAATGCCAGAAGGAGAAGAAAAACAAAAGGGGGTTGAAAATATATTTGAAGAAATTATGGCTGAAAACTTTCTAAATCTAAATGAAACTGATATCAAGATACAGGAAGCAGAGAGGGCCCCAAACAAGTTGAACCAAATATGTCCAACAAAAGACATATGATAAAAATGGCAAAAGTTAAAGATAAAGAGAGGATTCTAATGCAGCAAGAGAAAAACTAAGCATTAAATATAAGGGAACCCCTATAGAGCTATCAGATTATTTCACTAGAAACACTACAGGCCAGAAGGGAGTAGCAAGATTTATTTAAAATGATAAAAGGAAAAAAATTGCAGCCTAGAATACTCTATCCAGCAAGAATGTCATTTAAAATAGAAGGGGAAATAAAGAATTTCTCCAACAAACAAAAGCAAAAAGACTACAGCAACACTAAACACATTCTAAAAGAAATACTGAAAGGGCTTCTCTAAATAAAAAATAAAAAAAAAGAAGAAGAAGAAAGAAGAAACAGGATGGAGGAAAAAACAATTGGAAAGCAATCTTTTAAATAAGCTAGCATATAGATCTAAAAGAGGGGAAAAAAACTTCTTTAAAAGTTATACACAAAGAACAGCAAAAGGATACAGATGAAGATGTTTAAAAAAAGGAATATAGAATCATAGAATGTGGAGGGAGATAGTAATAAAATATAGCTTCATTTTTTTTTATAATAATGTGTTTGAAGCTATATGACTATCAGTCTAAAGCAAGCATATACAGGAAGGGGTTCACATACTTAAAAAACAGGGCAACCACAAATCAAAACCAAGTATTACATTCACAAAAACTGAAAAGAAAAGCACACAAGCACAAAATTAATGGAAATCATTCAACCAAAAAAAAAAAAAAACAAGAAAGGAAGAAAGGAGAAACATAGAATCACCTGGAAAATAAGGTTTAAAATGGCAATAAATACATATCTCTCAATAATTACCTTAATTGTTAATGGACTGAATGCTCCAATCAAAAGACACAGATTGGCAGAGTGGATAGAAAAGCAAAAACCTTCAATCTGCTGCCTACAAGAAACTCACCTTAGGGCAAAGGACACATGTAGATTGAAAGTGAGAGGATGGGAAAAGATATTTCACACCAATGGACAAGACAGGAAAGCAGGAGTTGCAATCCTCATATCAGACAAAATAGACTTTAAAACAAAGGCCAGAAGAAAAGGCAAAGAAAGACACTATTTATGGTTAAAGGATCCATTCAAGAAGAGGATATTACAAGCCTCAATATATATGCCCCTCATATAGGAGCACCCAGGTGCCTACAACAAATACTGACATACGTAAAAGGAGAAATGGATGGTGTTGTGAGACATGTTTTTATAATATTTTCTTAGCCTCTTTGCTGAAAACTCCATCTTGTCCTTCCTTACTTTTTCCCGTTTTCCTTCTTGAGAACCAGTCACAGTAATGGTAAATGACTTAAGCTTAAGAACAAAGACCTAAAGGCATGAGTTATTCATAGGGTCAGCTGAATGAGGACATAATACATTGGTCTAGGCACACCGGACCTGTGCAGATTGGAATGCCATTTGCGCAAGCATGATATGTCCTCTAAAGAATAAGAGAAAGAGGAACCTCATGGCCAAGTGGTTTATGAGTGGTCGTTAGCAGAATATGCATTAGCAAAGAGAACCAAGGTGCAAACCTAGGCACACAGGGTTGCCACAAATAGGCATGCCTTTGTAGAAGCTCAGTGAGGATTCTCTGAAATGCTGTGCATAGATAGCTAACTCAAATGCTAATGATTTTTAAATGCCTAAAGTTTAGAGTAAAAGTTTAACCATCTACCACATAAGTGACCCTTAAAAATAATAAAATAACTTATAAAATAATAAAAAAAACCTATATCCTGCACCTGCAATCCCCTTTTCACTTGACATAATCCTCAAGAGCACAATAAAAGAAGTGTGGTTTCTTGAGGCAAGGCTCTTGGTCCCTGAGACCTTGAGTCCCCCAGTTCCCACCTTTACTTAAGGTAACTGTCTCTGTGTCTTGTTTTATGTTAAATTTTTTTCCTTAAGTTCCACAGCCCCATTCTTCAGCCCCATCCTGATGAGCTGGTCTCGGCAATAAACCATTAGAGGACCTATTAAAAGAGGCATAAAATATTTATATGAGAAGGGATGAAGAAAACCAAAAAACAAAGGACAAGATCATGTTTACATATCAATGAAAACAAGACAGGTCAAATAAAAGGTGTCCTAAGGACAAAAGTAAGAGAGAGTCACAATATCAGCCTCACTGATACCCACCCAGAAACAAGGCATAAGGGAAAGGGGAATAGATGGCAAGGTGAAAGCCGGTGCTTTAGGTGTGGCAAATTGGAACATTTCAAAAGGGAATGCCCTGAATGGAAAAAAAAGGAGGAGAAAACAATCCCTCTCATGTTATTTGAGGAGGATAAGGACTGGGGGGGGGGCAGGGGCTCTCAATAGTGATCGACTGACTAACTTAAAAACCCACAGGAGCCCTACCCAGAGCCCTTGATAAATTTAGAGGTAGGGCCATACCATGAAACCATGATTTTTCTTATTGATTTGGGGGCATCTCGCTCCAACGCTTTGTTATTTGCCCAAAGGGTTTTCTCCTTCTCGTGAATAGATACTAGTATCTGTGGTAAAAGGGGAGGGATTTTCAGCAAAAATTTTAGAAGAAACTAAAGTAAATTTCCAAAATAGATGTGCCAAAATATGCTTCCTTTTTGTTCCAGAGGCCTACACAAACATGCGTGGAAGAGACCTAATGGCCGAATTGGGACTTGGCTTACAGGTAACCAAAAAAACTTTACAAGTAAAATTGAATCTTTTAACCCCAACAGTGGATGGACAAATTCAACCACAAGTGTGGGCATCAGAGGTAAATCGTGGGGGACTTAAAGTGACCCTAATTAAAATACAGTTAAGGATCTATGGAGAAGTAGTCTGGAGAAAAAAATACCCTCTCTCTCTACAAGGAAGGATGGGACTTAAATCAACTATAGAAGGACTACTTCAAGAGGGTCTCTTAGAACACTTCATGTCTTCCTATAATACGCCTACACTACCTGTGCATAAGGAGGATGGGTCCTATTGCTTAGTCCAGGGTTTGCGGGCAATTAACCAGATTGTTAAGACTAAACATCCAATGGTCCCAAATCCTTATATCCTCCTGAGTAAAATTCCATTTGACCACCAATGGTTCAGTGTAATTGACCTAAAGGATGCCTTTTGGGCATGCACCCTGGACTCAAACAGTCGGGATCTATACACCTTCGAATGGGAGGACCCAGTAACTAGAAAAGGAAAACAGTATAGGTGGACAGTCTTCCCCAAGGGGTTTAAAGACTCCCCACATCTTTTGAGGCAAATTTTAGAACAGGTGTTGGAAGATTTTACACCCCCTCATGGGGACATGTCTACTCAATAGGTAGATGACTTGTTACTCTCAAACACTGATCAAAAGAAACTTAGAGCAACTACAGTTTCCCTTCTCAATTTTCTTGGGGAACAAGGCCTTAGGGTCTCCAAGAAGAAGTTATGATTTATTAGGACCTCTAATAAGTGGGGGTAAAAGAAAACAGCCCAGAAAAAATAGAGCAGATCATAGGCCTGCCTCTACCAACTACCAAACATGAATTTAGAAAATTTTTAGGCCTGATTTGATATTGCCACCTTTGGATCAATTCTTATGCATCAAAAACTAAAAATCTATATTCTAAGCTTGTGGAGGAAGGCCCTGATCCTCCTATGGAGCCATAAGGAAATACAACATTTCAGGGGTCTGAAGGAGGTGCTGATGGGTGCCCCTGTTCTGGCTCTACCATCCTTTGAGAAAACTTTTCATTTATTTGTAAGTGTGGACAGGGGATTGGCTCTAGGGGACCTTACATAGGAACATGGGGGAAGTTGCCAGCTAGTGGCCTTTCTTTCCAACCTCCTGGACACTGTCACCAGAGGATGGCCTGAGTGCATACAGTTGGTAGCCACCACTGCCCTCTTAACTGAAGACAGCAGGAAACTCACCTTTGGAGGAAGGCTAACCATGAGTACCCCACACCATGTACAAGACATCCTAAACCAAAGGGTAGGGAGATGGCTCACTGACTCCCGAATTTTAAAATATGGGCCTATATTATTGGAAAGGGGTGACAATTTAACCACTGATGAGGCCTTAAACTCTACTTTTCTCCTCACTCAAAGGGAGCCCTCAACTTGCATCAAACATCATTGTTTAAATTTAATAGACTATCAGATCAAAACTCGACTTGATCTATGGGAAAGTCCCTTCTGTTCAGGGAGATATTTATCCATTGATGGATTTTCTTAGGTCATCCAAGGAAATGACACAATGGTCACTCAGTTATTGATGGAGAGACTCAATCGATAGCTGAGTCAGGAAGACCCTCAAATGCATGGTCGGCTCAAACTTGTGAATTCTTTGCCCTTAACCAATCCTTAAAATATTTAAAAAGAAAGGAGGACACAATCTATACTGACTCTAAATATGCCTTTGGAGTGGTCCATACCCTTAGAAAAATTTGGATGGAGATGGGACTTATTAACAGTAAAGGACAGGGACTAATACATGAAGAATTAATTAAACAAGTACTTAATAATCTCCAACTCGCAGAAGAAATAGCAGTGGTATATGTACCAGGCCACCAGAAGGGGGCCTCATTTCAAGCCCAAGGAAATACCTTAGCAGATGAGGAAGCCAAGAGGTTGGCATTAGAATTTGAGTTTCCTATCTTCCATCTTACTTCCTCCCTTCCCAAAATAATAATCTCTCCCTCCTTTTCAAAAAAAGAGAAGGAACAGCTACATCAGCTGGGGACCCAACCTGACACTCAGGGAAGATGGTTCCTCTGGGACAGGAGGAAATGCTATCCAAACCCCTTATGAGAGAAATTCTGACATACCTACACCAAGGGATACTTTGGGGGCCTCAGGCCATGTGTAACACAGTTTTATGGGTCTGTGGGTGTGCCAGTATTTACACAATAGCCAAACAGGTAATAGAAGGTTGCTTAACATGCAAAAAGACCAATGAAAGGACTTTACAAAAAACAGGTACCAGAGGAAGGTCTCCTGGTTTAAGGCCTTTTCAGAGTATCCAAATTGATTACAATGAAATGCCCCAAATAGGGTGACTTAAATACCTCTTAGTCATAGCAGACCATCTAAGTCATAGTAGACTATCTAACTCTCATCTAACCCCATTACCCAGTGCCACCTCCAATTATGTGACAAAGGCCCTACTAGAGTAAATTATTCCCCAATTTGGGATGGTTGAAAACATAGATTTGGATAATGCAAGTCATTTTACAGCTCAGATAATAAAGGGACTCTCCAAAGAATTAAATATTAAATGGGAATACCATACCCATGGCATCCTCCCTCTTCTGCTCCAATTGAGAGTATGAACCAAACCCTCAAAACTCACTTAACTAAATTAATACTAGAAACCCAGCTACCCTGGACCAAATATCTCCCTATTGCTTTACTCAGAATTAGAACTGTTTCCTGAAAAGATGTTGGTCTATCTCCACAGGAAATGTTACATGGACTATCTTACCTAGGTAGATCATCTGACCTGCCTACCTTTGAAGCCAAAGATCAATTTTTAAGGAGTTATGTATTTGGTTTATCCTCTTCTCTTCACTTTCTCAGACAGAAGGGATTACTATCCCAGGCTCCACTGCTTGATTTCCTGCTCCATTCACATCAGCCTGGAGACTAAGTGCTAATCAGATCATGGAAAGAAGACAAACTCCAGCCAACCTGGAATGGAACTTTCTTTGTGTTGCTGACCACCAAAACTGAAGTTTCAATGGCTGAGCAAGGATGAACTCACAACACCTGGGTGAAAAAAGTGGGGCCATAGCAGACAAAAAACAACGGGTGGCTTCTCCAGGACCACTGAAACTCAGCTGGTCTTAAAAAGGGCTTAAAATTATTCCTGATATGGGTGACTATTTGTGGATCATTTGTATTTGGTAATCAGGGTGAATCATGGGACCCTCTAACTCCAAAATATTATCAGGTCCTGGGATTATGGGCAGGTTATCCACACACATTATTTATTAATTTAACCCAGACTCCTAACCCAATAGTCATACAATTTGATGCTTGCCAGGTCCTAGATTGTGGAACTCTAGAAATTCAAAGACAACTTTCATCTGTAGATAAATATCTTTGTCCAAAACTCAGCCCACAAAAACTATATAGACAAGGGAAAAAACAGGACTATAAATACTATAAAATCCATGTACAAGTTGGAATGATGTTTGGTGGACCACCCAATACAAGGGGTGGACTTCCCCCATGCTCATAATTTATGAGCATTAAGGAGCAAGATTCACATTTCAAAGGGAGAGCCCCCAATTAGTTGTACCCACTTAACACATAACCCAATCTTGTTGACTATCAACAACCCAGTCACCTTAGCCCAGCCACCATCAGTGGCAACTCGTATATACAGTTTAGGAGCTGATATTTCTGGGTAAGACCCAGTGGGATGAATGGCTCTTAGGTTAATGCCTTCAACCCAACCAAATACTCTTTCTTCCCAATCTCCAAGATCCACTCCTCTCCTTAGACCCTCACCTCTTCCCAATCCACACCCTCAAAATAACCCTAATATAGCTAAAATAGTCAAAATTACTAGACTCAAACAAACAATTCAGGTAGAAACAGGATATGGGGACACAAATGCCTGCTTGAAATTAATAAAATATCCTCTGGGCACACTACATAAAAGCAATTGTTATCCCTGTGTCACAGGGAGACCAGAGGCCCAAGTGGTTCCCTTTCCTCTGGGATGGTCAGACCCACAGAGTCCTGAATGTATGATTGCCCTTTTCTAGGACAACATGGCTTGGAATAATGAGTCCTGTCAGACCTTGTCACTGCTATTTCCTGAAGTCAAAATTTCCATGGATCAGCCCCTGAAAACTGTTTGGCTACCAAGTAAAAACATCAATTTCTCCTCCTGTCTAGAACAACAGGAGGCAGAGACAACCTGACCAGGTGCAGTGAAAACCGGTCCCACAACACCATCCACAATAAATCCCAGTTCGGAGTGCCCCAGGCAGATGTCTGGTGGTATTGTGGGGGTGCACTAATGGGCAGTCTTCCAGAAAATTGGAGTGGCACCTGTGCTTTGGTGCAATTGGCCATCACTTTCACCCTGGCATTTAGGCTCCAATCTCAATCTGAAAGAAATGAGACACCACTCCAGAGGGGTCCTTTGACCCCCAGGTTTATGTTGACTCAATAGGTGTTCCATGGGGTGTTCCAAATGAATTTAAGGCAAGAAATCAAATAGCTGCTGGGTTTGAATCTGCTCTCTTTTGGTAGTCAACCATAAACAAAAATGGTGATTGAATAAACTACATATATTATGATCAGCAAACATTTGTTAATTACACTAGGGATGCCATTAAAGAAATAGTTGAACAGCTAGGGCCAACAAGTCAAATGGCATGGGAAAATAGACTTGCTTTAGACATGATGCTGACAGAAAAGGGTGGAGTCTGTGTAATGATTGGTATCCAATGCTGTACTTTCATTCCCAATAACACCACCCCAGATGGCACCATCACTAAGGCTCTATGTGGATTAATGACCTTAGTAAATGAGCTTTCTGAGATTTCTGGTATTAATGACCCCTTCACAGACCTTTTAGAAAATTGGTTTGGAAAATGGGAGAGACTAATAGCTTCAATCTTTACCCCTCAAATTGCTGTAGTTAGTGTCCTTGTCTTAGTTGCATGTTGTATAATTCCTTGTGCCAGAGGACTTACTTATTCAAAGATTAATAGAGACTGCCCTAACAAAGCAACTGGGGGACCCCCTCCCCACCAAGCCAATATACTCCTGATGGACACAATAGAGCATGAGAACCAAACTATGCCCAAAGAGTTTGAAGAAAATAATATTTGATATAAAAAAATGAAAGGGGGGAATTGTAAAAGTAACATAATGTCTTTTCTATCAAAGGAAATCTCATTTAATCCATTTTGATCCAGTTTTGGCTGAAACGTCTCCCTGCAACCCCCTTCCTCTTTACCTATTTTCTCAGCAACAATTTGTTTCAATTGGCCAACTGGGAAGAATGTGTGCCCTGATCTAACCAATGGGAAATAAGAAATAATGCAGTGCTCATTTTTAACTCCATAAAAGAGCACCTTGTTATTCATGTTTATCACCATTTTTCATTCAATAAATATTAGTTGAAATTAATAAGCAGTAGCAAAGGAAATGACTCAAAATTATGAGTTTCCCATGAAATCATTAGTGATTTTAGTTATAAATGATCATAATTGAAAACCAAATGAGCAACAACTAAAAAAACAGTGCTTTAGCACATGTTTATTTCCCTGAAGATAATACATAAATTAGGCAGAAACATGTAATAATGATACATTTCACTTACTGAATAAAAAGAACTGTCCCAATTATAAAAATATGGGTTAAAAAAACTAAAAATATAATTATTTACCTAGTGGAGGTAAAAAGACCAATATATATGTACTATTTTCTTTGGCTTGTGTATGCATAAAGTAACATTAATAAGATTTATATACATACATATATGTTTGTGTATATGACAATGAAATTAGGCAAAGTTTGAAGTGGTAATGAGCTAAATAGTTCTTGAATTCCTGGAAGATTATGATTCAAATTATATTTATTAGAATACCCATAACTATGTCTGTAAAAGAAAGTCTTGCTATTCCAAGATATCTCAAGTAGAGATTTCCTAGGAGAGCCTGTATGGTAATTTCATAGACACAAAGAGTAAAAATAGAAATTTGGAAGTAAACAATGATGAATTAATATTGAGTTATATAAAAAGAATGAGGTCATCTCTGTAAAGATTATCACTAAAATAAAGGACATAAAAATGGAGACATATCAAACGTAGGAAAGAAATTTAACAAATCCATAATTAACAGAATTTCAAAATATAATAGATTGACACTAGCAATGAACAATAAGAAAATAAAATTAAGTAGTCCATTTGTAATATCATCAACAATAATAAGATATATTACATGCTATATATAATATATGTTATATATAATAAATTTAACAAAATACATAAGATTTTTATACTTGGAAACTACAAAATTTTAAACATTAATAGAAATTCAAAGATATTCTGTCAATTAATTGGAGGATTTATTATCATGAGGCTGAAAATATCACCCAAATTAATTTATAGACCTGACACCATTTCTATACTCTTTTTTACATATTGTCAAAATGATCCTGAAATTTAATGGAAATTCAAGATACCTGGAAGAGCATAAGCAATTTTTACTAAGAAGAACAAAGAAAACTCACACTTTGATTTTCACTTACAGGGAGTCTATAATCAAGGCAGTGCAACAATAACATAAGAATAGATATACAGATGCATGAAAAAGAAGTGTTGAGTAATTGTATCCACCTGTGATCAACTTATGTTTAACAAAAGTATGAAAAATAATTTCACATAGACATTATAGTCTCTTTGACAAATAGTGCTATGACAATTGGATATGTTCAAGCAAAAGAATAAAGTTTGACCCCTATTGTCAGGAGACATGTTTCTACAACATCTATTAGCCTCTCTGGTTCTATTTTCTATGATAAAATCTCCATCATTTCCTGCTTTACCTTTACCCTATATTCCTGCTTGAAAAACAGTTGCAGTGCTGGTAAAAAAAAAAACAAAAAAAAACAAAAAAAAAAAACCTTAAGCTTAAGAACAAAGACCTAAAGGCATAAGTTATTCATGTGGTCAGCTGAATGAGGACATAATGTGTTGGTCTAGCATGCAGTTTGCACAGCATGATATGTCCTGTTAAAATAAGATAAAGAGGAGCCTCCTAGCCCTAGGGGGTTTATGAGGTAAAATTTTGAAGCCATCATGGAAAACAGTTTGGGATTTATGCAAAAAGTTAAAAATGTGACTGAGAAATTCTCCTCTTCAGTCACATTTTTAACTCAATATAGTGGAAATATATGCCCATGTAAAAATGCTTATGTGATTGTTAGTGGTAGTAGTATTCATAATAGCCAAATTGGAGACATCCCAAATGTCTATCAGTTGTTGATTGGATAAAAAATGTGATATATCCTCAAATGGGATATTATACAAGGAACCAAGTACTGGAACATGCTTCAACATGAACCTTAAAAACAGCATGCTAAATGATAGAAGCCAGTCAGAAAACGTCACATTTAGAGATTTCATTTGTATGTTATGTCCTAAATAGACAAAGCCACAGAGACAAAACAGTGATTGCCAGGGTTTGTAGGAAGAGGAAAAGCAGAATGAACACTAATGGGTATGAGTGTTTGGGGGTTGATAAAAATGCTTAGAATTAGACAGGTACATGTTTGCAAAATCCATAAATCTACTAAAAAAAACTCACTGAACTGTACATCTTAAAGTGTTGAATTTCATAGTATGTGAGTTTTATGTTTAAAAAAAAGTGTTGAGACTATTCTATTTATCTAAAAATGTTGCTATTTCTATAAAAAAGAGATGCAACCTAGTATGACCCAAGGAGTATGCCACTTATAAAGTCTAGTTAGGTTTTTAAACTATTTATAAAGCAATGATAAATTACATAATTAAGATTGAATATAAAATGATGTATTAAATCAAGGTAATTCATGAACATATAAGGGTTGTTTTCACTTTTCAAGAATGTAGATGATTTAGATTTGCAAATTCCAATAAGTTAATGACACTTTAGTTATATGAGTTAACTGGATGGTTAACTGATATAACTGAAATTCCCAGAGGCAACAGAGCTTATGCTCTTATCTACACTATCCTCTTTACCTGTGATGTTTTTATAAAAATATACAAAATAAAGCTTATTTGAAATTGGAAAAAAAAAGTGAGGGAAAAGAACACTAGGGAGAATAAGATGATGCAGAGGACTCCAATTTCCTGCAAGGAATGCTGACCAGAGTGCACACAAAAAGATGTTGGATACAATTACATTAATTTCCCTTTCCTCAACAGTTTCTGAAATCCCCTAGATACCTCTTTGTTGCGAAGACTGTAGATGAGAGGGTTTAGCATGGGTGTGAGAATGGTGTAAAAGGCTGATACTATTTTGTCCTGGTCTGGTGTATGGCTAGAAGCTGGTCTCATGTACATAAACATGGCAGCTCCATAGTAGAGTCCAACGACAGAAAGATGGGAAGAACAGGTGGTGAAGGCTTTGCGGCGACTTTCCTCAGAGTGCATGCTTATAACAGCTTGGATGACTCTTGAATAGGAGCCTATGATCACAGAGACTGGTAAGACTAGCATTACCACACAGCAGATGAAAAGCAGTCTTTCAAATGCAGAGGTGTCTGTGCAAGATAGAGGTAAAAGGGCAGCAACATCACAGAAAAAGTGATGGATTTCCAGGGAGCTGCAGTAAGAAAATGAGAGGACTGCTGCCAGCACAATGATGCCATCAAGAGAGCCCAAGATCCAGGAAGCAATAGTCATGAGGATACAGAGTTTCTGATTCATTAAGATAGTATATCGAAGAGGGTTGCATATGGCCACATAGCGATCATAGGCCATGACAGCCAACAGGAAACATTCAGCCCCGAGCAGGGAAACATAGAAGAATATCTGGATTCCACAACCTGCTAGAGAGATGGACTTCCTTCCAGATAAGTAGTTGAAAGTCATCTTGGGTACAGTGGTGCAGATGAGCATAAGGTCCATGAGGGAGAGTTGTCTAAGGAGGAAGTACATAGGGGTGTGTAGCTGGGTGTCCAGGTAGATGAGGAGAATCATGATAATATTTTCCATGAAGGCCACTATGAAGATGCCCAAGACCAGAGAGAAGAGGAAGATGTGGATGGGTCTGTGATTGAAGATTCCTAAGAGGATGAAGTCAAAGTTGAAGGTCTGATTTCTCCAAACCATCCTGTATAAGTTGCTTTATCTACAAGTTCCAGAGTGGATACAAGCATGTTTATTAATTTAGTTTTCACATGGCAATAATAGCAATTCACTCAGGTATGCTTTGAACTCTGTGAATTTATAGGAACTTCTCATCAACCTTCAGCATTGTTTAACTTTAGGTACAACATTGTGTAACTTAGCCCCATTGCTTTCTAGTTTTTTAGGTACAACATTGTGTAACTTAGCCCCATTGCTTTCTAGTTTTTTCCTCAACCAAACTTCACAAACAACAATTCCAATAAGAATTTTCTTTATTTTCCAAGAAGAGAAACCTGAAGTATATACAAAGTTATTTACTTACCCACAGGTACATAGTCAATAGAGACCCTAGGAAAAAATCAATTATACATATCTGTTAATAAATTTTATGACTCATCCTTTACCACATGGAATTCCCTATTGACATTATATTCTTTTGTCCTAGTGTGTCTCCAGCTTGTGCTTTCATCAGTAACTACAGAATTCCTCTTCTCTTGATTCTCCCTACTTTCCTGCCCCTCATGTGTGGCACCTGCCCACTTCAAGATTATATTGGATCAATATCATAACTCCCATAGAGGAATCTACACATATTAATTCAAAGAAGGTTTTAATAATGTACAATTTAACTTTTCCATCTCAGAATGAGCCTTGGAGTCTTTTCTTATTTCATCCAAATTCCCATTTTTTTTTTTCCTTAGGGAAGTAAAAGACACTTGTATTTTGAGGATAATTCCACTTTTTCCAACCTGGAGGGGAGTTGTGGGACAGGGAGGGAAACTCTATATTTTTAAGAAATTGATTTCTTTCTGGCACTATAAGATGTTGTAATTTGAGTGGCATTAACATCCAGGAAAAAAAGAGAACACTATGTGCACTTTGAAATGTTTATTCTAGTGTGCCCTTTTGGGGCCTATAGGGGCTTGTTCTACTTCAATGAGTAAAGGCAGGACTATAAGATACACCTCACCCATTTTTATTCAAGACAGGCATGACCCAAAATATAGTTGAATGGAGTAGGGACAACACTGCAATGATAAGCATGAATATGTATGAAGAATCTAATCATAACCAAAAGAATATTCTTAATTTTTATTTATATTTAAGAATTTAAGTATTAAGGAGTTGATTATCTTTTTCCATTCTCCTTTATTTTTGGCATGAAGGAAAAAGAGATATCAGGATGTGAGGAAATGATGACAATACCAGAATGTTATGTAAAACTTTACATTATATTGCCCACCTACAAAAATATATATCATAATTTTAATAACTTGGCTGAGAAAGGTTTATATTTATATAATTTATATAGTGTTACAAAAACTTTTCCACCTATGTTCTCCCATTTTTTTTTCCATCAAAAATATTTAAAGTCAGTAAGAGAAGATAACCGATTTTCAGGAAAAAAGAAAGGGGGGGGCTCATCTTATATTTTTACTTACAGATAGTGATTCACTAAATGAATTCTAGGATCTCTAAACCGGAAAATGAAAATCACTCTCTGACTCTATGTCACATTGCAAGCTTCCCTTTTGTCTCTTCTAAAAAGAATTTGACATCAGCTACTCCACTGGTCCAATGTATTCATATTTTCAAAGTCTGAACACCATATAAATCCTTTACCTCCACAGAGAATTAAGTCCTTTGGCTCCAATTGCAGAAGGGCTTGCATCTTTCAGAACCTCTCTGAGGAAACAAAATCCATATGAATTCCCAGATTTGAATTAAATTTGCCCTATTTGTCATTCTTTAGTTGTTGTGGAGTCACAAATTATGGCTGCCAAATTTTCTTTAGGAAATAGTTTTAGTATTGATAAAGCTAAATATTTCCAAATATTAAAAGTAGAGTTAAAAGTAAAATAGGGAATATGCACTAAAAAGTAAGCTGAAATTTTCAGCCTGCCTTCTCAACTGTAGTAACCGTATTGCCTCATTTTGAGGTAGAAGGTAGATGGGCCCCTGGGATGAGGACAGCTGGGACTTACCAGGCTGGATAAACTGTGGCTTGTTTCCCTTGACACTTCAAGGAAAAAGTTAATGGCAGTGAGGCAGGAGATAGATGGGCTCTAGGATAGACAACTGCAACTAGCCTCATATTATACTTCCTGAGACAAGAGATAGGGGGACTATCTATAAACAATAGCAACTAGCCTTTTGTTTACACTTCCTGATGCAGGAGATAGGTGAGTTCCAGGACAAACCTTTACAACCAGCCACCTATCTATACTACAAGATAGAAATAACAACAGGCACAAGGCATATAACTGGTACTTCTCTTCTGTGAACTTGTTAAATGATGGTGATGGTAGGATCAGAAGAGGGCCTGAGCTCAGCTTGGGCAGAACAAAGAGGTCACACACTCCATATCCCTCAGGATCAGGAAGACCCCAACTACGTATGTGCAGAGAGAGCCTCTGGTCAGAAAGGGAGGGGTGCTGGATCATAACAAGTCTGGATAAACTTCCCACCATGCTCTGCGTTGGAATCCATCATGACCAAAAATATATATGCAGGTCAGGTGAGGGTCTTATATCTGGTCAGGTGTGAAAGATAAAACAAATTATTTGACCAAAGGAAGACAAAGACCTGGAAGAACTGTCCCATATAAGTAATTTAAATCATTTATCTGGCACTGGCACACTCCTCACTTCCTCTTTGGGTGTGTACTACTGCTTTACTTCTGCCTTAGATAAATAGACTAATACTTCAGATTTCTGTGCTCTCCCACATGTTGTACTGTGTTTCTAACAGTAAACTTTATAACAATTTTTATGGTCTTTGCCTCCTTGAAACATTATTGCTTTAAATGGGGGCAAGAATCAGGACAATTCTACCTCTAGCCTCTAGCTGGTCTAATGGCTAGGATTCTTGGTTTTCATCAGGCTGTCCAGGTTCAACTCCTGAGCAGGGAATTAAGATCCCACTTCATGCCATCACTCACATCTATCTGCCCAAGATAAACTTACATTATTTCTTATCAAATACTTAGACTGAAATAAAATGAAATAAACTCACAGAAGCTTAAATGTATGTGAAAATGTGATTAGTTATTCAAATGGGTCCAAAGGCTTTATTAAATTTCTTTGTAGCTCACCTCTTTAGTACATGATTATTATATTGGCCTCTGCTTATAGATAGTGATGCCATAGCCTAGGAATTCCTGAAGCACTTGCCTAGGTACTAATAGCCAGCCTCCATAGACATGCCCCCTTACTGGGACCAACAGTCTGGCTGGACTGACCCTTACAGTTACTAGGACTGCTGGACAGCCTTCATCAATAAGTTTCATGGAATTTTGAGGAGCAAAATACAACACTCACAATTTTCAGAGGTTACATTGCATGTCTGAGATCCCTGCAGTAAACACATTGGTGGGGGTAGAGAGGTCTGTGGTTCTGCCTCTATTAGACCAGAGGGTGGGCTGTCTAGTGTCTCACTGCATCTGTCATTTTTTGTTAATTTTAAGGTTAAGGGTGGAATTTGGGCTTTGGGGGCTGAAGGTAGAGTCATTAAAATGGTCAGTTATCTAGACCACCCAGGGTTTTCTGAAATGGGAACTTCAAAGATATGGGGTTCTAGCAGCTGTGTTATTCAGCTGATAATGCTTATTTGAGATAAATGTCATTTGAAATAAATGCCTCAGCAATCAAAAGTTTAATGGTAGACACAATACAATCACTTTTGTATTGTATTAATTGTATTTAACTCAATACTAACAGTTCTAGCTTCAGGCTATGCTTCATTCCACTCTAAAAGTTTTCACTTGCTTAAAGCTATGACATTTCTAAACGACAAGTACCAACTTCTAAATTAAAATGATCCTGTGCTCCTTAATAAATTTCAGACAAAACAGAAACTTCAATGTGGGGACTCTTTGACCTGGACATGATTTTCTCACCTCATCTGTCAATTCTATATTGTGAAAATTTATCTCTGAAAGATCTATTTTCTCTCATACCTCCATGTCCTTTCAAAATATATCTCCTCTTCCATATTTTTCCCTTCTATGGTCAAGCTGGCTAACCACTTATTGTCCTTCAAGATTCTTTTCCCAGAAGACTATCCTGAAAACCAAGTGATGTTGATTATTTCATACAAGTGTCTATATAGCCTATAAGAAAACACATACTACAGCATATGTCAAATTTTATTTGATGTCCTTTTTCACCTAATTTCTTTCAGATCAATGATTGTAATTTACCTTCCATCCCTTGGCACCTAAAACGTTTTGTTCCTCATAAAACCAACTGACATATAAAATATTGAAATTTAACAACTAAAATCTTTTCATCAAGATTGTAAAGAGAGGCACTAGTTGAGCAGCATGCATGACATTATGTTAAAATTCATGTAATAATTTTTAGTGTCAAAGCTTTTTTCAAATATAATATCATTTTATATTTAGAAAAATCCTCTAAGGGAAATGATTAAGTAGGATTTAACTAGGCATTGGGAAGGACTTTCTGCTAACTTTATAGTCTTGTTCAATCACCAAAACATTCCCACAATTTATACATTATCTTGATTTTTCTAACCATAAAACCAAAGAAAGATGACATAAATAATTTGCTAAATCTTATGTAGCTTGTCAGAGGTAGATCAAAAATTTATTTAGAAAAATAAGCCAACCTATTCTATTTCTAAAAATGTGTGTGCGCATGGGTGTATTTTCAGTATATTTTAAATGTTTAATTGCTGAAATAACATTTAGATTATGATATCTATAATGGTTAATTTTTTGTTATAAACAGTAACTAAGGAAAAAGAACAGCCTATTTTTAAATCATAGATATTTAATATATCTGAAAATTTTCTCTTAAATGTGATTCTGAAAAGATGATACCAGAATCTGGGTTCTTGTTCATGGCAGTTGAAGAATGAACTCCACAAACACACAGGCAGCAATCAAGCAAAGTCTTTATTAAAGAAAAGCAAATAACTCCCAGGACAGGCTGGAAGAGGGGAGAAGAGACCCCCTTTCTCTATTGTGCTTTAGGGATTTTTATCTCTTAAAGGTGGGGAAGGGTACGAATGTGGGGTCCAGAAAGATGTGTTTTTTTTCCCCCATTGGCCTTGTTTAATTACCTATATCAACCCTTGTCCAATAGAGCTTTCAGAGTTGGAAATGTCCTGTGTAAGTTTTGTGTTTCTTTTATCTTTTTCTTCCCTTAGATTAAGTCACCATTCTTCTCATTCCTTTTCTATCAGTTGAGGAGTAGGCTGGAGATTCATATTTCCTACCGTAAACAAAGTCTGTGGGGAATTTGCATTTCCTATAATAAAATAAGGCCTGTGGATGAGTTACTACCTGGAGCCTTTAAGCTACAAATATTAATCAACATCCATATCGAAGGAATGTATCAGACCCTGTGCTCCTATACTAACTACCTGAGTTAGTATTCTGTCTCAAATGTATGCTTACACATGTCCCAGTAAGATAAATAAAAAATGGAAATAAAGTCTGCTTTTTCTTTGACTATTTAAAATGCTTTGACAACTGCAGTAATGAAGTGATATGATATTGACACAAAAATAGAAAAACTGACAAAATATTATAATAGATTCCAGAAAGAGATCCACAAATATTTATTTACTGAGAGGATCAATTTTTGGAGCATTGGCTCCAATTCATACAGCCCTTATTTTGTAACATTCCAATTCACTAAAGGGCCATTGAGGAACTTCTCTGAATTTTCTGCACTAGTCTATGCATCCAGAAATCCAAAAGACTGCTTGTGATAAGTTCTTCTTGACAACTTCAGCTCAAAAGGGATGATACCACTACTGCACACATTCCTTTAGTTTAAACTGAAGCAGATAGATCATTTAGCCACAGAAAAGCCTGGGCAATGGAATTCTGTGTGTATAAGAATTATTTTCATTGAAATCTACTCAGATTAGTTATAGTAGTAAGATATGGAAACAACCTAAGTATCCATTGATGGATTAATAGATAAAGAAAACATTTTAAAATTTTTATTTTTTCCATTATAGTTGATTTACTATGTTCTGTCAATATTCTACTGCACAGAAAGGTGACCCAGTCACACATACATGCATACATTCTTTTTTCTCACATTATCATGTTCCATCAAAAGTGACCAGACATATTTCCCAGTGCTATATAGCAGGATCCCATTGCTTATCCATTCCAAAGGCAATAGTTAGCATATATTAACCCCAAAATCCCAGTCCCTCCCATTCCCTCACCCCTCCCTCTTGGCAAACACAAATTCTGTTCTCCATGTCCATGATTTTCTTTTCTGTAGAAAAGTTCATTTGTGCCATATAATAGATTCCAGATATAGGTGAAATCATACAATATTTGTATTTCTCTTTCTGACTTACCTCACTTTGTATGAGAGTCTCTAGTTCCATCCGTGTTGCTGCAAATGGCATTATTTGTTTTCTTTTTATGGCTAAGTAGTATTCCATTGTGTATATATACCATTTCCTCCTAATCCAATCATCTGTTGATGGACATTTTTGTTGTTTCCATGTCTTGGCTACTGTGAATAGTGCTGCAATGAACATGCAAGTGCTTGTGTCTTTTTCAAGGAAAGTTTTGTCCAGATTTATGCAGAAGAGTGGGATTGCTAGGTCATAGGGAAGTTCTATGTATCATTTTCTAAGGTATCTCCATACAGTTTTCCATAGTGGTTGTACCAATTTACATTCCCAGCAAAAGTGCAGGAGTGTTCCCTTTCCCCCACCCTCTCTAGCATTTGTTATTTGTGGACTTATAAAAGATGGCCATTCTGACGGATGTGAGGTGGTACCTCATAATAGTTTTGATTTTTGATTTGCATTTCTCTATAATCAGTGATGTTGAGCATTTTTTCTTTTTTTTTTTTTTTTTGGTCTTTTTTTTTGGTCTTTTTTTCTTTGGTCTTAGTTTTTTTTTTTTTTTTTGGTCTTTCATCTTTTTTAGGGCTGAACACATGACATATGGGGGTGCCCAGGCTAGGGGTATAATTGGAGATTTTACCACTGGCCCATGCAAGAGCCACAGCAATGCCAGATCTGAGCCACATCTGTGACCTACACAACAGCTCATGGCAATGCCAGATCCTTAACATGCTGAGTGAGGCCAGGAATCAAGCCTGCAACCTTATGGCTCATAGTCAGATTCATTTCCACTGTTCCATGACAGGAACTCCTTGAGCATTTTTCCATGTACTTGTTGGCTATCTGTATATCTTCTTTGGAGAAATATCTATTCAGGTCTTTTTACCATTTTTCAGTTGAGTTGTTGGCCTTTTTGTTTTTGAGTTTTATAAGTTGTTTGTATATTTTAGAGATTAAGACCTTATCAGTTGCATCATTTGAAATTATTTTCTCTCATACTATGAGCTGTCTTTTTTTTCTTTTTGGTTTCCTTTGCTGTGCAAAAGCTTGTCAGTTTGATTAGGTCCCATTGGTTTCTTTTTGCTTTTATTTCTGTTGCTTTGGGAGACTGACCCAAGAAAACATTTGTAAGGTTGAGATCGGAGAATGTTTTGCCTATGTTCTCTTCCAGGAGTTTGATGGTACTTTTCTTAATATTTAAGTCTTTAAGCCATTTTTGAGTTTATTTTGGTGCATGGTGAGAGGGTGTGTTTCACTTTCATTGACTTGCATGCAGCTGTCCCAGTTTCCCAGTACCACTTTCTGAAAAGACAGTCTTTTTCTCATTTTATATTCTTGCCTCCTTTGTCAAAGATTAATTGACTGCACGTGTCTGGTTTTATTTCTGGGTTCTTTATTCTGTTCCATTGGTCTGTATGTCTGTTTTGGTACCAGTACCACACTGTCTTGATGACTGTGTCTCTGTAATATTGCCTGAAGCCTGGGAGAGTTGTGCCTCTGGCTTGATTTTTGTTCCTCAGGATTGCATTGGAAATTCTGGGTCTTTTGTGATTCTATACATATTTTTGGATTGTTCTAGTTGTGTGAAAAATGTCATGGGTAATTTGATAGGGATTATATTGAATCTGTAGGTTGCATTGGGTAGTTTGGCCATTTTTACAATATTAATTTTTTTTCAACCCAAAAGCATAGAATATTTTTCCATTTCTTTGAATCCTATTTAATTTCCTTTATTAATGTTTTATAGTTCTTAGCATATAAGTCTTTCACCTCCTTGGTCAGGTTTATTCCCAGGTATTTGATTTTGTGGGGTGCAATTATATATATTTATTTTTTGTTTTATTTTATTTTGTCTTTTGTCATTGTAGGGCCACACCTGTGGCATTGGAGGCTCCCAGGTCAGGGGTCTAATCTGAGCTATTGCCGATGCCCTACACCAGTGCCACTGCAATGCCAGATCTGAGCCACAACTACAACCTACATCACAGCCCATGGTAATGCCAGATCCTTAACCCAATGAGTGAGGCCAGGGATCAAGCCTACAACCTCATGGTTCCTGGTTTGTTTCCTTTCTACTGTGGCACAATGAGAACAACAACAATTGGGTGCAAATTTAAAAGTTATTTTATTTTTGTATTCATTTTCTAAAATTTTAATGTTAGTATAGAGAAATGTGACTGATTTCTCCATGTTAATCATATCCTGCTACATTGCTGAATTTGCTGTTTAGTTCAAGTAGGGTTGAGTCCTTAGGGTTTTCTATATGTAGTATCATGTCATCTGCATACAGTGACAATTTTAACTTTTCTCTTCCAATTTGGATAAATTTTATTTCTTTTGTTTTTCTGATTGTTGTGGCTAGGGCTTCCAATACTATGTTCAATAACAGTGGTGAGAATGCACATACATGTCTTGTGGCAGATTTTATTAGGAAGGCTTTCAACTTTTCTCCACTGAGTAGTATATTTGCTGTGGGTTTGTCGTAAATGGCTTTGATTATGTTCAGATATGATCTCTCTATACCCACTTTGTTAAGAGTTTTTTATCATGAATGGATGTTGGACTTTGTTAAATGCTTTTTCTGCATCTATTGAGATAATCATGTGATTTTTTACTGTTGTTAATGTGGTGTATGGATGTTGATTGATTTGCATGTGTTGAACCATCCTTGTGCACCTGAGATGAATCCCACCTGGTCTTGTTGTATGATTTATTTTTTATATGTTCTTGGATTCAGTTGGATAAAATTGTGTTAAGAATTATTGTCCATATTCATCAGTGATATTGGCCTATAGCTTTTTTTTTTTGGTAGTATCTTTGTCTGGTTTTGGTATTAGGGTGATGGTGATGTCATAGAAAGTCTTTGAGAGTGTTCCTTCTTCTTCAGCCTTTTGAAAAAGTTTAAGGAGGATGGGTATAAGTTCCACTTTGTATGTTTGGTAGAATTCACCTGTAAAGCCATCTGGTTCTGGACTTTTATTTGTAGGGAGTGTTTTTATGACATATTCCATTTCTTTGCTTGTGATCAGTCTATTCAGTTGATCTATTTCTTCTTGATTCAGTTTGGGCAGCCTGTAAGTTTATAGAGAGTTGTCCATTTCTTCTAGGTTTTCAAATGTGTTGGCATCTACTTGTTGATAGTATTCTCTCATGGATTTTTTGTATTTCTGTAGTATCTGTTGTGATTTCTCCTTTTTCATTATTTTTTTTTATTTGGGTTTTTTCTCTCCTCTTCTCGGTGAGTCTGGTCAGAGGTTTGTCAATTTTGTTTACCTTTTCAAAGAACCAGCTCTTGGTTTGATTGATTTTGTCTATTGTTTTTTGAATCTCTATTTTATTGATTTCCTCTTTGATCTTTGTGATTTCCTTCCTTCTGCTGAATAGGCCTGATTCCTACAGGGTAAGCCAATTTTCCAAGGTCAATAATGACTGGGCTTAATCAGGTTAATCAACTGGCTGTTTTGTTGGGACCAATCATCTGACCCTTGTCCAGTGTGAAGTAAAGTCCAGGTCCATTCCTCAAAGGGGGGGTACTGTGTTAACTGTACCCCCATTCAGAAGTTCAGTCTTTTCTTTTTTGTCTTTTCTAGGGCTGCACCTGTAGCATATGGAGGTTCCCAGGCCAGGGGTTGAATCGGAGCTGCAGCCACCAGCCTATGCCAGAGCCACAGCAATGCAGGATCTGAGCTGCATCTGTGACCTACACTATGCCTCAGATCCTTAACCCACTGAGGGAGGCCAGGTATTGAACCTTCAACCCCATGGTTCCTAATTGGATTTGTTAACCACTGAGCCATGATGAGGATTCCCCATTCATCAGTTTTTAAAGGTTTCATTTTTATACATCCTAAAATCCACAATTAGGGAATCTCGGACACAATCTGAGCAGAACCCTTTCTTCTAGTTGGGTGACAGTGAAGAGTTGAGTTGGGGCTGGAGGCCAAATCTATAGACAGGACTTGGCTGGAAGACAGGCATTGGGGATGACAGGGGAAAAGGCCATGGGCCACATCATTTCACACTTGCTCCAACTTCCTTCCTTTAACATTTCCCCAGATGTTGCATTCCTGATTTACTTCTCAGTCAAAGTGATACGGGGTGTAGGATTACTTGTGGATGGCCCTGGGTGCAGTGGGAGCTGAACGGGTCAGCAAGCTAAGCTTTGAGAGACAAGGAAGGAACAATATGTCTGTCATGGCCATCCACAGGTAAGAGATGGTACATGGACTCTGGGAGACTTGATTGAAACCAAGGTTCTGTGCTCGTTTGTTATTTGATCTTAGGCATGTGAGGTGATTTCAGTGTTGGAGCCCCCCATCTGCAAAATAACACCTAGCACATTATTTTGAAGAGTAATTAGTAAGTGCAAAGTACTTAAAACTTTGTTCTCCTCATAGTTGGGAGTGTTAATTGACACAGTTTTATCTCTGATTACCTGTCCTATAGGTTGGCATTTGTTCCTGTCCAGAAAATTTCAACTTTAAAATTAATTATTCTTTTCAAGTTTTGGTGAAAGACAGTGTCCTTATGGTATTACCATGTTCATGAATTGACCCAGACAGTATGAAACCTAAAGCATCCAAGTCAAATGAAAATCAGACTCTAGGGAAAATTAGATAACAGACCTTCTTTGTGCATTCCAGCATCAGCCAATCCTGGCTCATTTAAGACCAATTTATGCTTATGTTATAAGAAAATCAAGATTAATTTTCAACTTGAAGTGGCCATATTTAAGCTCAGGAAGGAAATAATACAAGTATCACTTACATAAGTTTCATTGGGATTCTCAAGAGCCTTTGAGCCTCATGCATTTCATTTATCCATTTGCAGTCCCCCCATCCCCTATTTCTTCTCTTCCTTTTTTTCTCTTTTAAAGTATTGGATAGTCTTGTGTTTCAGACACTATGTCTTAGCATGGAGATAAAAAGATTAGTGCATCAGCCAAGTTTATTTTAGACTTACAGTGGGAGAGCAGATATATGAACAAATTAACATGAACAAGATGGAAGATTTGTTCATGTGTATCACGTCCAGTTATTTTGTGCTGCCCACATACCCAATGATACGTCATTCCAAAACAAGTCAATATTTCAGGACAAAACTAGTTTTTCTTTCTAAATTTGATTTGAAAAATATTTTCTGAGAGTTTCTTTGTGGTGCAGTGAGTTAAGGATCCAGTTGTTGCTGTGCTGCAGGTTCATTCCCTGGCCTGGGATCTTCCACATGCTCTGGGTGTGAGTAACTTAAACAAACAAAAACAAAAAAAAACCCAGCTCTCTGAGAAAGATAGCCTCTAAGACCTTAAGGCCAGAGAGGCAGAACAGGAGTGAGGATCTCTGGAGTGAAGCATTGTTCAAGGAATTGACTGTGGGCACCCAAGACAGCCAGTAGGATGGGGACGTTTTCTTGAAGATAGAAAGGGGAAAAGACACTGGAGACTAGACACTAATATCCTTACTTAATCATTCCAATTTTGGGAAGGAGGCCAAAAATTATGCATTCCAATTCATTTCATATTAGCTCTAGGAGTCTTCATTATTACAACCAAGGTCATGAAAACAAACCAATATGTTTGTACCAGTGTGAAGGTTTCTATGTGGTCATAATTTACCTAGCTTCACCAACTTTACATTTTATATATTTGTTTGAATTTGTTGAAATACTTCATATCATGTCATATTTGTTTATCTTCATGGATCAGACCAAATTAAAAACAAAAACAAAAACAAGGTGGCATGGCCAGTAGAGAGCAATAGTTAAGAGCCTTCAGTAAATGGGAGAGTGAAGAACCTTTGTAAGTTGGTCAAATTACAATTTTTATTGCTTTTTTTTTAGGGCCACACATATGGCATATGGAAGATCCATGGCCAGCCTACACCATAGCCACAACAGTGCCAGATCCGAGCTTCATCTGTGACCTACACTACAGCTCATGGCAACACCTGGTTTCTGTTCAATCCCTGAATGAGGCCAGGGATTGAACTCACATCCTCATGGATAATAGTCGGGTTCATTACTGCTGAGTCACAATGGGAACTCCTCAAATTACATTCTAAAATGCAGTCAAATGCAACATGTCAGCATTTCAGCATGCAGATTTGTCCCTTGGATCACAGGTGTCTGAATGAAAGAAAATGCCTATTATATATTCCACTCAGTTTTCTCCTTGTTAAATTTAATAATATCTGGAAAATACTATATTTGAAGTAATCACTGTTGGATATTATTTTAATGATTTTTATTTTTTTTCCATTATAGCTTATTTACAGTTTTCTGCCAATTTTCTACTGCACAGCAAGGTGACCCAGTCACACATACATAAATACATTCTTTTTTTCTCACATTTTTTTATTTTCATGATTTTAAATTTTTTCTATTATAGCTGGTTTGCAGCTGTTGGATGTTATTTAACCTCACCTTGAATAAAATATTTCTGAATTTATCTTAATACAAATAGGTCAAAGATTCAAATATGCCATATTTCCCACAGAGAATTTTCACACCTCCTATTTAAGTAAAAATTATAGGACCTGTGCCATCATTCTTCCATATGTAAACTAGATATTAGTCCTTTACCCCACCCATCAAATGCATTTATGACCCTTCAGGTGTGTTGTGGGTTGATATTTTCTTAATGCCTGAGTATCTTCCGAGTAATTAATGATATGCTCATGAAGAATATTATAAGCCAGTAGTAATTCTGTCCCAGCTTCCTCAAACTACTTAGAGTTAAAAAAAAAATATTTATGCTTTTATAATTTGGAGGATAGGACCAGGAATATTCTCCCACTTGAACATAGGGACAAATTTATCATTTGCAGCTTATGGAAGATAATTTAATGGTTAATTAAGTATTTTTCCTGATGTGATTCATTTGGTTTCTAATACCTCTAAGGGAACACACAGCACTGACAATATTAGTTAAATCTTTGGTTGATGTGTCCTGTGAAAGAAAATGTCATCCTAGTTTCCATTCCTATACAGAGATCATTTTTTTATTTTAATTTTTATCATTTATTTATATACATATATTTTTTTCTACTGTGAAGCATGGTGAAACAGTTAAACATACATGTATACATTCTTTTTTCTCACATTAGGTGTTCCATCATAAGTGACTAGACAGAGTTCCCAGTGCTACACAGCAGAATCCCATCGCTAATCCATCCCAAAGGCAACATTCTGCATCTATTTACCCCAAGCTCCCTTTACCTCCCACTCCCTCCCCTTCCTCCTTGGCAACCACAAGCATATTCTCCAAGTCCATGATTTTCTTTTCTTTGGAAAGTTACCTTTGAGATCATTGATTTATCCTACTGCACTCTATTTTATATCCCTCAATGGCTCCTTCATTGGATGCACATAACCTAATTGACAGGCCAAAGTCCATATGTAAAAAGGGTTTATGTTTTAACCTACTGTATTTCTCACAACAAATGTATTTAGTAGTTAATGCAGGACCTCAAGTCATTAGCCATGATAAAATCTGTGGTCATATAAACCTAAGGTTTCCAATACTGGGGCTTCATTGATCACATTAAACAGAGGACTAAGAAGCCAAACCATGGAATATCTGAAAACTCAGCATGAACTGGATGAGGTTGGTGGTGGAACTTTTAAGAAGCATGATTATAAGTCATTTTAGTTGCTTTCAGGTCTTCCTTTCTTCCCCAACCTTGTTATGGCTTGTTGTGGGTGGAATTCACTTTCATACCATATTGATAATGGATTTAGTCAACTGAATGTAGCAGAAAACAATACGATCATTCTGAGCTCAGGCTTTAAGAGGAACCACAGGCTCTCTCCCTTTTTGCTTCTGCCATGCTCTACAGGAAGATCAGGCTTCATGTAGTTACAGACCCCAGGAGATATATGTGAATTCTACTCGATCTGCAGCCTAAAGCAAAATTTCACATCTGCTCCACAGAGCTGGGAGCAAGAAAAACAAGTGTATATTGTCATATGTTAGTGAGATTTTTGAGTTTTTCCTTATGTCACATTAATGCAGTGATAGTTAATCAATTAAAAAATTGGCAAAGTTTTATGGCATTTCATTTAGCTTTAGTTGTCTTCATCTTTATTTGTCTTTACCTTATTTGGTTTAGCCAGATTAGTCATTGCCATGAAGGGAGGAAATGGCACATTAACAGCAGATTTTATTCTCTTGAAATTCTTCCCCAATATGAAGTATATCAGTACCTTAACTATCCTACTATCCTGATCTACCTAGCAGTGGTAACTGGGAACATTTTCTTGTTCCTTCTGATGTGGGCAGACTTAAATCTCCGCACCCTAATGAGACAGCTTTGTCATAGTCCTGGCCCTTAGCAGCAGCACTGTTCCAAAGATGGCATTATGTGGCTGCCAGTGAGCCCTTGAGCTATGTAATCATCATGAAACTTGGAGTCTGTCAGCAGATGTCACATTAACCTGGATTGAGGGCATTTTTGTTTCCATGGTTCATGCAGCCTCTATCATGAGTCCACCAATCTGTGGCTCCAGAGAAATCTACCATTTTTGTGAGATACCAGAGATCATAATGACCTCATGTAAAGACACTTACACTTATGAGCTAGCAGATTTGTGATGGGCATCACATATATGATAATCTCTTTGGACTCATCATGACTTTCTACACTCTCATCTTCCTCACTTCCTCACTGTCCTTCATACGAAATCCACCCAAGGTAGAAGGAAGGAATTAGCCACCTGCTCCTTCCATTTTATGCTAGTAAGTCTTTATCTGGGCCTTTTAAAAAATATGTTCATGATACCTGGTTCATATCTTTCTGCTCAGCTGGTGCATCCTGTGTCCATATTTTGCATTATCCTCATACACATATGAAATCCCATCATCTACAGACTGAGAAACAAGGATGTGGTGGGGACTCTTCAGAAAGTCCTGGGAAAACAGTCTATAAACAGGACACCTAAAAGTCAAGGTGTAAAACAACTATGTAGAAGGTGAAGAGAATAGATCTCAGAAGAATTCACAATTGTATTTTCTAGCAGGAGGAACTTTTTCCATCCCTATAAGAAAACCATATGATTGAATTTGTTTCCACATTAACTCAATAAAAAAAAATTTAAAACTAAAAAAAATAATTTCTGTTGTTTCAAAGTGGTTAAACTCAACTAATGCACTTCTTGAAACTAGTTGATATTAAATTGGAAAAGTTCCAACTTTCTTTCTTTATACCTGCTACTGGTAGCTTGATTGTGACCACTTATATTAATATGTTGAAATCCTAGCCTTCAGTGTGATGCTATTAGGTTATGGGGATTTCTGAGGTTGGTGGTAGTAGTGATTAGGTTATTGGGATGGAAACTTTGTTAATGGAATTATTACTCTTATAAAACAGATGCCAGAGAGCTCCCTCATTCTTTCTCACATGTGAGGACATAGCAAGATGGCTAACTATGGACTAGGAAGTACATCTTCACTAGGCACTAAATCTGCCAACTTCTTCTATAACTGAAGACATCCCAATTAAAAGTAGAAATAGGAGTTCCCATTGTGGCTCTGCAGTAATGAACCCGATGAGTATCCATGAGGATGTGGGTTCAATCATCGGTCTCAATCAGTGGGTTAGGGACCAGGTGTTGCAATGAGCTGTAGTAGTGTAGGTTGCAGATGTTCCTTGGATCTGGAATTAATGTGGCTGTGGTGCAGGCTGGCAGCTGTAGCTCCCGTTCAACCCCTAGCCAGGGAACTTCCATATTCCACGAGGGTGGCCCTAGAAAAAGACCAAAAAAAAGTATCAATAAGTTAATTCCTTAATAGAGACAACATGATGTCTAAAAGCCCCCATTAAGATTTTAGTCCATACTTGGGATAGCATTTTGAAAACTAAGGACAGTTTACCATTATTCAAAACCAACTTCACTTGTTTGTCTTTGCCACAATTGACTTTGCAGTAATAATTGTATAGTTTGAGTGGTGAATCCAGGACTTCTTCAAATGCAATCAATTGACCACATGCCAATTATTGCAAAACTGTTTCCTGTATTATAAGCATTGGCATCCACAAGATTGCCACTGGGTGCCACCCAAGTCCTTCTCCAAACAACAGCAGGACTGTATTTCCTTCAAGTTGCAAACTTACTGGTGAAGAAATTTTGCCTGTGATGTCAATGATAAATGATTGTGTTATCTGTAATTATCATGGTTCTAGCAACAATGTCAAAGAAATGTGAACACTCACAGAAAGCTTCTCCCATTTAAAATTTTACTAACATTTTCTTGTTCAAATCATAAATCTTTGACATGTTTTACACATTTGTAAAGTTTTTGATTAGGGTAAATCTTTCTTTTGTCAAGAAACATCAAGCCCTTGGCAAAACCTTATGATAGTTTTAACCCAGGTCTAAATATTTAAATTCACTCTTCCTAAACTGCAATTTGCGTTTTTTCCTCTCTTTATTATTGCTTATTATTTAATAAAATCAGACTGCTTTTTCTTGATCACAATCTGGATTGATTTCCCTATTAAAGGAGAAAACCTCAGTTGTTTTAACCAAAGTGTCTCTCAGTCTTTTTAAAACTTCACTTAAATATTGTTAAATTGCTCTTTAAAGTGATTTATCAATTTTCACTCCTCCCTGTAATTTAGGAGTTAGTATTTCCCCACATCTTTGACAACAACTCAATTTCTATATGGTTTAAATTTTTCCAGTATAATGGGAGGACAATTAATTAATTATTTCATAAATATGCATTGTTCTGTTTAACTATGAATATATGTATAAAAAAAGATTTGATAAATGACAGTTTCAAAACTGTCAAAAACACTATAATTTATAAAGTTTTATAATATTTTTGCAAAAGAAAAAGAATAAATAATGATGGAAATTTTAAATTAAAGATATTTTGATTTGTTTAGCATTTTAGAGGGTTATAAATAAAATAATTAGCAATATTGTTTGCATTTATGCAAAATGAAATACATTTTGAACTCATGTTTTAATTTATTTTGGATATACACACAGGAGTAGAATTGTTGGGTCATATGATATTTCTATTTTTAGTTTTTAAGAAAACATCCAAATTATTTTCCATAGTGGATCACCCATTTACATTCCTATTAGCAGTGTCAATACTGTTTGCCTTTTCTCCACATCCTCCCCAATACTTATTATTTGTAGATTTTTTTGATAATATCCATTCTGACATGTTTGAGGTGATAACTCATTTTGCTTTTTATTAATATTTCTCTAATAATTAGAGATGTCAAGAATCTTTTCATGTGCCTGTTAGCCTTCAATATGTCTCCCTTGGAGAAAGATCTATTCAGGTTTCTACTTATATTTTTATATTGGGGTTTTTTTTATATTGAGTTGTATGAGCTGTTTGTATATTTTGGATATTAAGCTCTTGTGGGTTGCAGATATTTTTGCCCACTTAATAGGCAGACTCTTTACTTTGTTGATGATTTCCTTTACTATGTGGAAAGTTTTAAATTTGTTTATTTTTGATTTTTTTTAAAATTTTGACTTAATAGATAGATCCAAAAAATTTTGCTATGATTTTTGTCAAAGAGCATTCTGTTTATGTTCTCGTCTAGGAGTTTTATGGTTTGGGGCTTTCTTTTTGGTTTTTGAACCATTTTGTATTTATTTTTATATATAGTATGAGGGAATGTTCTAATTATGTTGTTATACATAAGGATATCCAGTTTTCCCTGCACAATTTGTGAAAAGACTTTCTTTTCTCCATTTTATATTTCTCCCTGCTTTATTGTAGCTTAATTGACCATAGATGTTTGGGTTTATTTCTGAAATCTCAATTCTTTTTCATTAATCTGTGTATCGGTGTTTGCGCCAATATTATGCTGCCTTGATTACTATAGCTTTAGTGTATTCTGAAGTATGGGAGGGTTATATCTCCAGCTTTGTTCTTTTTAATCTCAATATTGCTTTGGCAATTGTTTTTTTAATGATGATTCCATTTAAATTTTACTGTTATTTGTTCTATCTCTGTGAAAAATGTTATGGGAATTTTGATAGGGATTGAATTAAATCTGTATATTACTTTGAGTAATATGGAAATATTAATAATATTAATTTTTCTAATCCAACAAACGGTATATTTTTCCATTTCTTTAAATCATTGCGGAGAGCTGAGGAGATGCAGGAGGCTGAGCAAGGGAACTAGCCTGATGGCACAGTTCCGAAAGCAGGGTTCCTAACCGAGTAAAAAAAGCCTACCTGCTGGCACAGTTCCGAGGGCAGGTTTAGAAATAGGGAAAAGGGCTTACCTGGCGGCACAGTTCCGAGGGCAAGTCCTAAAAATAATGAGGCTCACCTGCTAACCTGACAACATGGCTACAGTAACAAAATGAAGGCTTTGCACAACAGTGCAAGAATAAAATCGTTTCTTGGAAAAATCAGTTTTTCTTGTTATTTACTTATTCAATCTTTCCTCTTATTTGTTTGTTATTTTTTGTTATTCTACTATATTGTTTTGTGACAATAAAATTGGAACAACAAAAAATTGGAATAGTAATAAAATAATAAGAGCTTCACTTTTGTTGAATTCCCCCATTCAGATCCAATTAGGTAAAAACAAAGTATTCATTAGTTTGTTACAAGTAAGAATAGGTTTTAGAGTTAGGTAATTGCATTATGTACAATAGCTTAAGAATAGGTTAGACATACATGAAAAAAGATAATAATAATTTTGCTTTTAATGAATTTTGTAATAAGCTTTTAAGTTTTAGGAAATTAATTTGCTTTGATATAAAAAATATTTTCTCATACTGTCCTCTGGCCATAATGCTTTGAAGTTAGTACCCCAAGCTTTAATCTAAAAAATGGGTCTTTGTAAATGTCAAATTCTTGTGCTTTTGACCTTCCTAGTTGTTAAAAATTAACTTAAAACAATAACAAGTGGTGCTTGCTAAAAGTAACCACAAAACATTTTGTACCAAATTGCCTTATTTTCATATAATGTTTTTTCCACATAATGTTTTGTACCCATTATAGTTTTACATGATGTATTGTGTCTTTTGGTTTTAATTAAAATCCTTAGAATACAATGTATATTTACTGTACCATGTAATCTAAAAGTTTAACCTTTAAAAATATGACCTAAGCACTGTAATGTAAATTACAATTAAGCTGTATATATAAACTGCTACTTATGCTAATAAAATTTGAGTAGTCCAGCACCCTGAAAGAAGGGACAAAGTGGCTGTCTCCATGTGCATCGCCGACACTGTCCATCCCCGTAGGGACACCCTGGATGCTGGAGCTGGACTCTGGCAAATCATCTTCAATTTCCCTTATCCATGTTTTATAGTTTTAAGAGTATTGTCATTTTACTTCCTTTGTTAAGTTTATTTCTATGTATTTTATTTATTTGATGAAATTATAAATCTTTTTTCAAACTTTCTCTTTCTGATATTTCATTATTAGTGTATAAAAAAGCAATAGATTTCTGTGTATTGATCTTGTATCCTGCAACATTTCTTAATTCATTTATTAGTTCTAATAGTTTTGCAGTGGAGAATTGAGAGTTTTCTATGTAGAGTATCAAGCTATCTGAAGATAGTGAGAGTTTTACCTTTCTCTTCAAATTTAGACATCTTTTATTTATTTTTCTTGTCTGATTGCTATGGCTAGGACTTCCCATACAGTTAAGCAGAAGTGGTGAGAGTTGGGTCCTTGTCTTATTCTAAATTTAGGGGTGTCTTTCAGCTTTCCACCTTGAGTATTTGATGCTTATGGGATTGTTGTAAATGGATTTTATTATGTTGAGATATGCTCCCTATATACCATTTTGATGAGAATTTTTATCATTAATGGATGTTGAATTTTGTCAAGTGCTTTTATATACATATATTGAGATGATTATGTGATTTTTTCATCCTTCCTTTTTTAGTGTAGGGTATCATATTCGTATATTGGTGATATTGAACCATTCTTGTGACTTTGGAATAAATCCAACTGGATCATGGTGTATGAACCATTTTACATTTTGTTGCATTCATTTTGCTTATATATGTCAAGAATTTTTGCTTTTATATCTAGATATCTTTTATATCTATTTTTGCTTTTATATCATTGTATTGGTATCACAGTAACTGTTGCACTGTAGAATAAATTTGGTAGTGTTCACTCCTTTTCAATTTTCTGTAGTGGTTTCAGAAGGATAGGTATTAGTTCTTCTTTATGTGATTGGTACATTTCCCATGTAAAGCTGTACTCCTGGAGTTTTGTTTGCTGAGAGTTTTTTTTTTTTTAGGAATTCAATTTCACTTCTGGTGTTTAGTCTGTTCAAAATGTCTGCATTGTTAGAAATTATTTTCTCCCATTCTGTAAGTTGTCTTTTTGTTTTCTTTTTGGTTTCTTTTGCTGTGTAAAAGCTTGTCAGTATTATTAGGTCCCAGTGGTTGATTTTTGCTTTTATTTCTTTTACTTTGGGAGACTGACCTGAGAAAATACTTATGAGTATTATGAGGTTGATGTCATAGAATGTTTTGCCTATGTTCTATTCCAGGAGTTTGATAGTGTCTTGTCTTAAATCTTCTGGCCATTTTGAGTTTATTTTTGTGCATGGTGAGGGTGTGTTCTAGTGTCATTGATTTGCATGCAGCTGTCCAGGTTTCTCAGCAATTCTTGCTGAATAGACTCTCTTCTGCCATTTTATGTTCTTGTCTCCTTTGTCAAATATTAATTGACCATAGGCATCAAGATTTACTTCTGCATTCTCTATTCTGTTCCATTGTTCTGTCTGTCTGTTTTGGTACCAATTCCACACTGTCTTAATGACTGTGGTTTTGTAGTATTGCTTGAGGTCTGGGAGAGTTTTGCCTCCTGCTTGGTTTTTGTTTCTCAGGATTTCTATGGCAATTACGTCTTTTTTGTGGTTCCATATGTATTTTTTGGATTGTTTGTTGTAGTTCTGTGAAAAATGTCATAGATAATTTGATAGGGATTGTGTTGAATCTGTAGATTGCTTTGGGTAGTATGGACATTTTTACAATATTAATTTTTCCAACCCAAGAGCATGGAATATCCTTCCATTTCTTGACATCTTCTTTAATTTCCTTGATTAATGTTTTATAATTCTAGGTATATCAGTCCTTTGCCTCCTTAGTCAGGTGTATTCCAAGGTATTTATTTTGGGGAATACAATTTTAAAAGCTATTGTGTATTTGTATTCCTTTTCTAAATTTCATTTTTAGTATACAGAAATGCAACTTATTTCTTAATGTTAATCTTATATCCTGCTACTTTACTGAAATTGTTGGTCAGTTCAAGTAGTTTTTGGGTTGAGTCCTTAGGGTTTTCTATATATAACATCATGTCATCTGCATACAGTCTTTTGTTTTTCTGATTGCTGTGGCTAGGACATCCAATACTATGTTGAATCACAGTGGTGAGAGTGGGCATCCCTGTCTTGTTCCAGATTTTATTGGGAGGGCTTTCAGTTTTTCTCCATTGAATATTATATTTGCTCTGGATTTGTCATCAATGGCTTTGATTATGTTAAGGAATGTTCCCTCTATACCCACTTTGGTGAGAGTTTTTATCATGAAGGGATGTTGGACTTTGTCAAATGCTTTTTCTGCATCTATTGCAATAATTATGTGGTTTTTGACTTTTCTTTTGTTAATGTGGTATATGATGTTGATTTATTTGCATAGTTGAACCATCCTTGTGAACCTGGGATGAATCCAACCTGGTCATGGTGTACTTTTTTTGATATGTTGTTGTGTTTGGCTGGTGAAAATTTTGTTGAGAATTTTTGCTTCTGACAAGGGCTTAATCTCTAGAGTATACAAGCAGCTTATACAACTCAACAGCAAAAAAGCCAACAACCCAATGGAAAAATGGGCAAAAGACCTGAATAGACTGTTCTCCAAGGAAGATATACAAATGGATAACAAGTACATGAAAAAATGCTGAACACCACTTATTATTAGAGAAATGAAAATCAAAACTACCACAAGATACCACCTCACACCAGTCAGAATGCCCATCATTAATAGGTCCACAAATAACAAATTCTGGAGGTGGTGTGGAGGAAAGGGAACTCTCCTGCATTGTTGGTGGGAATGTAAGCTGTCACAACCACTATGGAGAACATTATGGAGGTATATTAGAAAACTATACATAGAACTACCCTATGCCACAGCAGTCCCACCCTTGGGCACATATCTAGACAAAACTTTCCTTAAAAAAGACACATGCACCCACATGTTCATTGCAGCTCTATTCACATTAGTCAAGACATGAAAACAACCCAAATGTCCATTGACAGATGATTGGATTAGGAAGATGTGGTATATATAGACAATGGAATACTACTCAGCCATAAAAAAGAACAAAACAGTGCTATTTGAATCAACATGGATGGAACTAGAAATTCTCATATTGAGTGAAATAAGTCAGAGAGAGAAAGACAAATACCATATGATGTCACTCATATCTCAGCACAAATGAACCCTTTCACAGAAAAGAAAATCATGAACTTGGAGAAGAGACTTGTGGTTGCCCAATGGGAGGGAGAGGGAGTGGGAGCTTTGGGTTAACACATGCAAACTATTTCTTTTGGAATGGATTAACAATGAGATCCTGCTGTGTAGCACTGAGAACTATGTCTAGATACTTGAAATGGAGCACAACAATGGGAGAAAAAGTTATGTATACATGTTTGTGTAACTGGGTCCCCATGCTGTACAGTGGGGAAAAAAAGTGTGTTGGGGGAAATAACAATAAAAAAATGTCCACATTTACTTGACTCATTCTTTGAAGCTTTTGCATTTATACAAATTTGTTTATTTCTTCTAGATTGTTCAATTTGTCGGCATATAATTTTTCATAGTATTCCCTTATGATTTTCTATATATGTAGTATTTTTGTATATTTAAATCCTTTTTCTTTTCTTCTTGGTGAGCCTGATTAAAAGCTTATTTTATTTATTTATTTATTTTATTTTTTTTGCAGAAAACTTTCTCTTGGTTTCATTGATCTTTTCTGTTGTTTTAAAATCTCTGTTTTGTTTCCTTTCTGATCTTCATTATTTCCTTCTTCTACTGATTGTGGGCTTTGATTTTTTCTAATATTTTCAGGTGTGGGTTTAAGTTATTTGAATTTTGTTTGTTTCTTGAGGAAGCATCCCTCGTAGAAACACTTTTGTTGCATCCTATGGACTTTGGTTTTGTTTTCATTTTTATTTTCTCAAGGTATTTTCTGTTTTCTTTATTACAGCATTGTCCCATTGGATTTTTGGCAACATGTTGTTTATTTTCAATATGTTCACTCTTTTTCCTATTTATCTTTTTTTGCTGCTGACTTCTGTATTCATATCATTGTGTTAGGAAAAGATGCTTCATATAATTTCTATCCTCTTAAATTTGTTCAAGGATTTTTTTGGGATCTACTATGCAGTATATCCTGGAGAATGCTCCATGCAGGTTTGAAAAGAATGTGTGTTCTGCTTTTTTTAAATGTAATTTGTTGCCAATAGAAAGTTAATTCAAGTGATCTATTTGCTATTCATGATCACTGTTGCTTTATTGATTATTTGTCTGGATGACATGTCCTTTGATGTCAGTGGAGTGTTAAAGTCCCATACTGTAACTGTATTATTGTAAATTTCTCCCTTCATGTTGGTTAGTATTTGCTTAATATATATAGGGGTTTCTATATTAAGAGTATATGTGTTAATGGGTGTATATCCTTTTCTTTTTTTGATTTTTGTATCATTATAAAATTCCCTAATTGTCTTTACTTCTAATTTTTGTTTTAAAAATCTATTTTATCTTATAGGAGTATTTGCATGAAATTCTGTTTCCATCCCTCTTTCAGTGTCTGTGTAGTTTTGTTCCTGAAGTGTATTGCTTATAGGCAGTATATTGAATGGTCTTGCATTTTTTTTTTTAAATCCAATCAACCAACATATTTTTTTTTTGATAAAAGCATTTAGTCAATGGACATTTAAAGTGAGTATTGATAAGTATGTACTTATTACCACTTTATTACTTGTTTTCCCGATGTTTTTGTATTCCCCCCTTCTCCCCCTCTTTTTTTTCTCCCCTTGGGGTTTGATGATTTTCTTTCGTAGTATTCTTGGGTTCCTTCCTTTTTGTTTAGTGTGTATATATTGCAGGTTTTTGATTTGTGGTTACCATGGTGTTCATATATGTGACCCGTAATTATATCTACTTGATCTAAACTAATAGTCATTTAAGTTCAAACACATTCTAAAAGATATACATTTTTATTCCTTTCCCCCATATTTTGTATTTTTGGTAAGATTTTTATATCTTTATACTTATCTCTTTACAGTTTTATATTTTATTTTAATTTTTATCTTTTAATCAATGTACTAGATTACTGAACTTCAATTCTTAGTATGCCTTTGCCTTATCTAATGGAATTTGTTTTTTCTTTCCTATAGATTCTTATTTTTTTTCCATTTAGAAAAGACCCTTTAATATTTATTTTGGTAGGTTTAGTATTGCTGGATTCTTCTAGTTTTTGCTTGTCTGAGGAATATTTTATTTCTTTTTAAAAATTATTCCTTAATAAAAGGAACACTTTTATTTCTTTATGGCTGAGTAAAATTCTATTGTGTATATGTACCACATCTTCTTTATCCATTGATCTGTCAGTGGACATTTAGTTTGTTTCCATGTCTTTGCTATTGTGTATAATGCTTCAATGAACATAAGGGTGCATGTATATTTTTCAGTGAAAATTTGGATATACACTCAGGAGTGGGATTGCTGGGTCATACAGTAGTTCTATATTTAGTTTTCTGAGGTACCTCCATACTCTTTTCCATAGTGGTTGTACCAATTTACATTCCCACTAATAGCATAGGAGTGTTCCCTTTTCTCCACACCTTCTGCAGCATTTGCTATTTGTTGATTTACCAATCTGACTGGTGTGGAGTGGTACCTCATCGTAGTTTGGATTTGCATTTCTGTAATAATTAGTGGTGTTGAGCATTTTTTTCATGTGCCTGTTGGCCATATGTTTTCTTCTCTGAAGAAATGTCCATTCAGGTCTTTTAAAATTTTTTCAATTAGGTTGCTTGTTTTTTTGAATGGATTAGTGACTTGGAATACAGAAAAATGTTAAATCACCCAATCAGGACTATATACCAAAAACCAAATAAAAAAACATGAAAGCAATATGAGATCTATAGGATAATACAAATTGGGCCAATCTATGCATAATAGGGATTCCAGAAGAAGAGGAAAAAGAAAGGGGGATTGAAAATATATTTGAAGAAATAATGGCTGAAAATTTTCCTTACTAAAAAGGAAATGGAATCAAGATATCAAAATCACAGATGGCCCCAAATAAGTTGAATGCCCACACAGACATTTTATAATAAAAATGGCAAAAGTTAAAGAGAGGATTCTAAAGACAGCAAGGTAAAAACAAAGAGTTAATTATAAGGTAACCCCAATAAGGCTATCAGCTGATTTATCTACAGAAACACCATTTCTTCTTCTATTCTAAATGATAATCTTGCTGAGTAAATTTTTCTAGGTTATATGTTTTGTTTTTAATCACTTTAAATATATCATGCCACTTCCTTCTGTCCTGAAAATTTCTTCAAATAAATCAGTTGATAGCATTATGGGAATTTCCTTGCATATGTCTTGCTATTTTTCTCTTTTTGCCTTTAGATTTTTCTCTATTACTCTTTCCCACATTAATTATGCCTTGTTTTGGTGTGAGTATTTGTGCTCATTTTGTTGGGGACTCTCTGTGCCTCCTTCATGTGGATATCTATCATGTAGATATCATGGATATCTATTTCCTTCTTTAGGTTGGGTACATTTTCAGCCGCAATTTCTTCAATTATATTTTCAATACCCTTCTCTTTATATTCTTCTGGAACCCCTATGCTGTGATTGTTGGCACATTAATGATATCCTATGTATTTTGCATGTTACTTTTTAAAATTTATTTTTCCATCTTCTATTCTGATTGGCTGATTTCTATTAATCTACCTTACATATCACTTATGCATTCTTTTATGTCACTTAGTCTGCTATTAATTGATTCTAGAGTGCTTCTTACTAAGATATTGAATGATCTATTTTAGTTGAATCTGCTTTGTTTTTTATAACTCCTTGGTAAAATGATCTATCTTTAGATCAATTTTTTTCCTATTTTCTTTTATGATTTTTTTTTGTCTTTTTGTCTTTTTAGGGCTGCACCTACTGCATATGGAGGTTCCTAGGCTAGGGGATGAATTGGAGCTGTAGCCTCCAGCCTATGCCAGAATCACAGCAATGTCAGATCCAAGTCATGTCTGTGACCTACACCACAGCTGATGACAATGCCAGATCCTTAACCCATTGAGCAAGGCCAGGGGTCAAACCCACAACCTCATGGCTCCTAGTTGGAATCATTTCTGATGTGCCATGATGGGAAATTACCCCTTTCCTATTTTAGTTAGCATTTTTATTACCAACGTTTGAATTTTTTGTCTGATAGACTATCTCTATTTCATTATATTTTTCTGGGGTTTTCTCTTTTGATTGAGAGCAATTCTTCTGACTCTTATTTGACTTAACTTTTTATGTCTCCATGAATTTAGGTGAAACAGTTACCTATTTTTTTTTAAAGCAGTATTCTTACGTAGGACTATCCCTATATAAGGGATTGCTATATTAATTTGCCCAATGCCATTGGTGGGAGGGCTAGATATGATGTGTATACCAAAAAAATCTTTCCTAAGGGTGTGTTGGCCACTACCATGGCCATCTATTGGCAGGTGACTGAGAAGCTAGATTCTTTACAGGGTATGAGGTGAGACTTCCTCTCAGATCAGCAGCCATCACTGCCCTGTCAGGGGCAGGGTTTCCTCCCAAATTGCTGAAGTGGAAGCCCTGAGGATGTAGTTCAAGCTGGCTTTGTTCCTTTTAATTGTGTGTGCCTTCCTTCTCCCTACACTAAGGACTTTGACTCAAAAAAGAAGGAGTGCAGAAGTAAAAAGTACTTGCATGATTACAGAGATCTAATACACTGCTTGTATGAGCATCTGCTATTCCATTCAGACACAGCCAACCCACAGTTGTGCCTTTTAACATCATGGAGACTTCAAATCTAGTCCTAGGCTGTCATATGGCATGGATGGGAATGGGACATTCTCTCACCTTGGAAGTTCAGAGTAAACACTTGATAAAATTATTAATACTTTAATAATAGAATGTGCTCTCTGGAGAAATGAAACCAATATTTTCCAAATTATAGATATAACCAAATAGAATATGTCGTACCTTGGTTTCTAGAATAATACTGCTCACAAAGTCTTCCCAGTTAAGGTATTTGAAAGGATTCACCAAAGTCCACAGAGTATACTTATGTAAGAATTTTACTTAAAGGAAAAGACATCTTGTTCAATAAGTGGTGCTGGGAAAACTGGACAACCACATGGAAAAGAATGAAATTAGAACACTCCCTAACACCATACACAAAAATAAACTCCAAATGGATTAAAGGCCTAGATATATGACCAGACACTATAAAGCTCTTAGAGGAAAACATAGGCCAAACACTATCTGAAAAATGACAGCAACATCTTCTCAGATCCACCTCTTAGAGTATTGACAATAAAAACAAAAATAAACAAATGAGACCTAATCAAACCTCAAAGTTTCTGCACAGCAAAGGAAACCTTAAACAAAATGAAAGGACAACCCACAGAATGGGAGAAAATCTTTGCAAATGAATCAACTGATAAGTGATTCATCTCCAAAATTTATGAACACTGCCCACAGCTCAATACCAAAAAAACAAATAACCCCATCAAAAAATGGGCAGAAGATCTAAACAGACAGTTCTCCAAAGAAGACATACAGATGGCCAAAACACACATGAAAAGATGTTCAATATCACTCATCATTAGAGAAATGCCAATCAAAATCACTATGAGGTACCACCTTACACCAGCCAGAATGGTCATCATCAAAACGTCTACAAACAGTAAGTACTGGAGAGGGTGTGGAGAAAAAGGAACCCTAGTACACTGTTGGTGGGATTGTAAATTGGTGCAACCACTGTGGAAAACAGTGTGCAGAGTCCTCAGAAAGCTAAAAACAGAAGTACCATTTGATCCAGCAATCCCTCTCCTGGGCATCTATCCAGAGAAAACCATGACTCGCAAAGACACATGTACTCCGATGTTCATTGCAGAACTATTTTCAATAGCCAAGACATGGAAACAACCTAAATGTCCATCAACAGATACACAAAGGAATATTACTCAGCCATTAAAAGGAACAAAATAATCAGCATTTTTAGCAACATGGATGGACCTAGAAATTATCACATTAAGTGAGGTGAGTCAGACAATGAGACACCAACATCAAATGCTTTCACTGATATGTAGAACTTAAAAAAAGATCAGAATGAACTTCTTTGCAGAACAGACACTGACTCACACTTTGAAAAGCTTATGGTCTCCAGAGGAGACAGTTTGTGGGGTGGGGGGATATGCTGGGATTGCAGGATGGAAATCCTATAAAGTTAGATTGTGATGATCATTGTACAACTATAAATGTAATAAATTCATTGAGTAATAAAAAAATCTACTTCTGTTGCAATAATCTTTTCATTATCTTTTGAGTCTGTGTTTTATTTACTTCTCTTATCATTGTTATTTCCATTCTACTTTGGGCTACTTTTGTTTCCACATAATACACATTCTTTTCAAGTGCCCATTGAACATCCTCTAGGATAGAGCCCGTAATAAGACACAAAAAAAGCCTCAACAAATTTAAAGGAATAGAAATAATTTCATTTCTTACCACAGTGGAATGAAACTAGAAATCAACCATGAAAAGAGAAACAAGACAAAATTTATTACAAGGACAGTAAACAATATGTGACCATAAAATGTAAAAATAATGAAATCAAAGAGGAAATTTAAAAATACCATGAGACAAATGAAAACACAACTACATAAAATCTATGGGGCAATGCTGTCCCAAGAAGGAAGTTCCTATTGATAAAGGTCTTTCTAAAAAATAGACTAAAAATCTCAATCAACCTAAACTACCACCGAAAAAAATTATAAAATAAATAATAAGTAAACCCCAAAGTCAGCAGAGGAAAATATATAATATATATCAGAAAGGAAATATATAAAATAAAGATTTGAAAAGGTAAAAATCTGGTATTTTAAGAGGATAAAAAAACCTTTGGGAATACTACTCAGCCATAAAAAAGAATGACATAATGCCATTTGCAGCAACATGGATGGAACTAGAGAATCTCATACTGAGTGAAATGAGCCAGAAAGACAAAGACAAATACCATATGATATCACTTATAACTAGAATCTAATATCCAGCACAAATGAACATCTCCTCAGAAAAGAAAATCATGGACTTGGAGAAAAGACTTGTGGCTGCCTGATGGGAGGGGGAGGGAGTGGGAAGGATCTGGAGCTTGGGCTTATCAGACACACCTTAGAATAGATTTACAAGGAGATCCTGCTGAATAGCATTGAGAACTTTGTCTAGATACTCATGTTGCAACAGAACAAAGGGTGGGGAAAAAAAATGTAATTGTAATGTATACATGTAAGGATAACTTGATCCCCTTGCTGTACAGTGGGAAAATAAAAAAAAATAAATAAAAAATAAATAAAGGGCCATTAGAATTAAAAAAAAAAAACCTTTGGCCATGCTCACCAAGGAAAAACAGGAGAGGACTGAAATAAACAAAATAATAAAAAAAGTAAAAATAAAAATTGATTTGGCATAAATTCAAAAAAAAAGAGAACACTATGAACTATCACATTTGTTATATGCCAACAATTTGACAAACATAAAAGAAACAGACAAGCTCTAAAAACATGAAGCATGTCAAAATTGAGTCAGGAAGAACAAGGTAATTTTAACAGACCTATCACTAGAAGTTAATAGAATCTACAATAAAAAGTATTCCTGGAAAATAAAAGTCCAAATTGGGATAGCTTAACTATAGAATTCTACCAAACATACAAATAACTTATACAGATAATTCTCAAACTCTTCCAAAAGATTGAAGTGGAGGAAATAAACCCAAAGTCATTCTATGAAGGAACCATCACCCTGATAGAAAACCAGATGAAAATACTTCCAAAAAAGAAAAGTATAGTCCTATGTCTCTGGTGAACACATATTCAAAAATCCACAAAAAAAATAGCAAACATAATTCAACAGACATGAAAAGAATCACATACCATGACTAAGATGGATTCATTAAGAGTAGAAAGGATGGTTCAACATAAATCAACTAGTCAATCAATCATCTCAATGATGACAACAAAAAAATACCAAAATTACATGATCATTTCAACAGTGCAGAAAAAGCATATGATAAAATTTAATATCTACTCATGATAGGGGATTTTCCTAGGCTCTGATCAGCATGGACAGATAGAAAGAAGTCTAAGCAGAAAAAGTTAAGAGAACAGTAGAGGAAAGCAGAGAGGACAAAATAGGTAATTAGAAGACCTTGAGCTCACCCCCAAATTGAAATTAACTACTGAACAACCATTAACAAAAAAGACCAACCTACCAAAAAAGATATTGTACATCCAAACACAAAGAGGAATTTGCAACAGGGTAGAAGGGGAAATTTTGTGATGAAGACAAATCCCATAATTTCTGGGTGAGAGACCCACAAAGAAAAAAATAATTATATCATGGAGATTCTCCCATGGGAAAGAGAGTTTTGAGTCTCTCATCAGGATCCCGCCTGGAGGTCTGGCATCTGGAAGAGGAGCCCCCAGAGCATTTGGCTTTGAAGGCCAGCAGGTCTTAATTAAGGCACTCCATAGGACTGAGGAAGACAGAGAACTATTATATCATCCAGCAGTCCCACTCCTGGGCATGTTGTTTTTATGAGAGAAATTGAGCTCCAGTTCTATTCTCCCATCTTAATCCCATCTCCAGAAGTAGATTTTTTGAAAAGCTAAATAAAAGTGACAAATTTTGATCAATATTCACCAAGAAAAAAAAACTGAGAGGGGATATATAAATAAAATGAAAAATGAAAGAGATGTTGCAAAATATGCCACAGATACAAATATTTGCATTATATTACTATATATTATAACCCAATAAATTAAAAGTAGACACTCCTAGAACCATACAAATTGCTAATAATTATTCAGGAATAAATAGAAAATCTGAGCAGAATGATAATAAGATGATTGAATCTGTTATCAACAAACTATCTGTCATCAGCAAGCTCCTCCCTCACCCAAAAATGTCCAGATTGCTTCACTGGTGAATTACAACAAATATTTTGAGAATAATTAATACAAATTATTCTCAAACTCTGCCAAAAATAGAGAAAAGGAGAATACATTCAAATTCATTTCAAGAGGTCTGCATTACCCTGATATTGAAGTCAGGCAAGGTTACCACAAGAAAAGAAAAGCACAAGCTAATATCCATGACATGCATGGATGCAAAAATTTTTAACTAATATTTGCAATCAGATTTCAGCAGTATTTTATTTTTTTATATTTCTATTTTTTATTTTTTAAAGATTTATATTTTCCCATTATAGTTGATTTACAGTTTTCTGCTAATTTCTGCTGTACAGCAAAGTGACCCAGTCAAATATATATATATATACGTTACATAAATATATGTGTACACACATATATTTATGTAACGTATATATATATATATGTTTATAAATACTTTCCCTCACATTATCATCCATCATGTTCCATCACAAATGACTAGCTATTGTTCCCTGGGCTATACAGCAGTATCTCATTGCTTATCCACCCCAAATGCAATAGATTGCATTTATTAACCCCCAACTCTCAGTCCATCTCACTCCTTCCCACTCCTCCTTGGCAACCACATGTTTGTACTCCAAGTGCATGAGTTTCTTTTCTGTGGAAAGATTCATTTGTGCCATATATTAGATTCCAGTATAAGTGATAGCATATGGTAATTGTCTTTCTCTTTCTGACTTACTTCACTTAGTTTCAGGTCTCTAGTTCCATAATGTAACTGAAAATTACATTATTTTGTTCTTTTTAATGGCTGAGAAGTATTTCATTGTGTGTATAACATATCTTTTTTAATCCACTCATCTGATGGGCATTTATGTTGTTTCCATGTCTTGGATATTGTGAATATTGCTGCAATGAGCATATGGGTGCATGTATCTGTTTCAGTGAAAGTTTTCTCCAGATATATGTCCAAAGTGGAATTTCTGAGTCATATGGTAGTTCTATGTTTAGTTTTCTGAGGTACCTGTATACTCTTTTCCATGGTAGTTTGTACTCCATTACATTCCCAACAAAAATGTAGGGGAGTACCCCTTTCTCCTCATCCTCTCCAGCATTTATTTGTTGACATGTTAATGATGGCCACTCTGACAGATGTGAGGTGGTACCCCACTGTAGTTTTGATTTTCATTTCTCTAATAATTAGTGATGTTGAGCATTTTTTCATGTATCTGTTGGGCATCTGTATATCTTCTTTGGAGAAATATCTATTCAGGTCTTTTGTCCATTTTTCAATTGGCTTGTTGGTTTTTTTTTGTGTTTGTTGTTGTTGAGTTGTATAGGTTGTTTGTATATTTTAGAGATTAAGTCCTTATCAGTTTCATCATTTGAAAATATTTCCTCCCATTCTGTAAGTTGCTTTTTTTAATGGTTTCCTTCTCTGTCCTAAAGCTTGTTCAGTTTAAATCCCATTGGTTTACTTTTGCTTTTATTTTTGTTGCCTTGGGAGACTGCTGTTAGAAAACATTTGTATGGTTGATACCAGAGTATGTTTTGCCTAGGTTCTTTTCTAGGAGTTGTTGTCTTATATTTAAGTTTTTAAGCCATTATGATTTGACATTTGTGCAGGGTGTGAGTGTGTTTTCTAGTTTCATTGATTTATATGAGGCTGTCTAGTTTTCCCAGCATCACTTGCTGAAAAGAATGTTTTTTTCCCATTTTATACTCATGCCACCTTTATCAAAGATTAATTGTCCCTAGACACTAGGTGTCTGGTTTTATTTCTGGGTTCTCTATTCAGTTCCATTAGTCTTTATGCCTGTTTTGGTACCAGACCTACACTGTCTTGATTACTGCAGCTTTGTAATATTTTCTGAATTCTGGGGGAATTATGCCTCCTGTTTGGTTTTTGTTCCTCAAGATTGGTTTGGCAATTCTGGGTCTTTTATTGTTCCATATAAATTTTTGCATTTTTTGTTCTGGTTCTGTGAAAAATTACATGGGTAATTGGATAGGGATAACATTGAATCTGAAGATCACTTTGGGTAGTATGATTATTTTTAAAATATAAATTCTTCCAATCTAGGATCAGGCAGTATCTTTCCATTTCTTTGAATCCTCTTTAATTTCATTAATTAAAATTTTATAGTTCTCAGCATAAAAAGTTTTTAAAATTCTTAGATTTACTCTTAGGTATTTAATTTTTGGGGGGTACAATTTTAAAAGGTATTGCATTTTTATACTCCATTTCTAATATTTCATTTTTAGTGTTCAGAAATTGGTTGAATTTCTGAATGTTTATCTTGTATCCTACTTTGCTGAATTCTTTGATCAGTTTAAGTGGTTTTTGTATGGAGACTTTAGGGTTTTCTATATGTAGTACCATGTCATCTGCATACAGTGACAATTTTACCTCTTCTCTTCTAATTTAGATATATCTTTTATTTATTTCATTTGTCTGATTGCTGTGACTAGGACTTCCATTACAATGTTGAATGAAGTTGTGGAGATTGGGCATCCTTGTCTTGTTCCAGATTTTAGTGGGGAAGCTTTTAGCTGTTATCCATTGAGTATTGTATTTGCTGTAGGTTTGTCATAAATGGCTTTTATTATGTTAAGGTATGTTCCCTCTATACCCACTTTTTTTTTTTTTTTTTTTTTTTTTTTTTGTCTTTTGTCTTTTTTTGTCTTTTGTTGTTGTTGTTGTTGCTATTTCTTGGGCCGCTCCCGCGGCATATGGAGGTTCCCAGGCTAGGGGTCTAATCGGAGCTGTAGCTGCCAGCCTACGCCAGAGGCACAGCAACGCAGGATCCGAGCCGCGTCTGTGACCTACACCACAGCTCACGGCAACGCCGGATGGTTAACCCACTGAGCAAGGGCAGGGACCGAACCCGCAACCTCATGGTTCCTAGTCGGATTGGTTAACCACTGTGCCACGACGGGAACTCCTCTATACCCACTTTTAAGAGTTTTTATCATGAATGGATATTGGACTTGTCAAATGTTTTTCCAGCACCTATTTTGAGGATCATGTGGCTTTTGACTTTTCTTTTGTTAATGTGGTGTATGATGTTGTTTATTTGCATAAGTTGAACCATCCTTGTGAAACTGGGATGAATCCCATTTGGTCGTGGTGTATGATCTTTTTTAATATGTTTTTGGATTTGGTTGTCTAAAGTTTTGTTGAGAATTTTTCTATCTATATTTACTAAAGATAATTGCCTATAATTTTATTTTTTGGCAGTATTTTTGTTTGGTTTTGGTGTTAGGGTGATGGTGGCATCATAGAATATCTTTGGGAGTATTTGTTCTTCAATCCTTTGGAAAATTTTAAGAAGGATGGGTGTATGTTCGTCCTTGCATGTTTGGTATAATTTTCCTGGGAAGCCATCTGGTCTTGGACTTTTGTTTGTAGGAAGTGTTTTTATAACATATTCAATTTCTTTTCTAGTGATTAGTCTGTCCAATTGATCTATTTCTTCTTAAATCAGTTTTGGTGGCATGTAAGTCTCTAGAAGCTTGTCCATTTATTCTAGGTTTTCAAATTTGTTGGCAAATAATTGTTCATTGTATTCTCTTTGACTTTTTTTATTTCTGCAGCATCTGTTGAGATTTCTCCTTTTTCATTTCTTATTTTGTTTATTTGAGTTCTTTCTCTCCTTGTTAAGTCTGGCCAGAGGTTTTTCAATTTTGTCTACCCTTTCTAAATAAAAACCAGTTCTTGTTTTTATTGACATTTTTCTATTGTATTTTTGAATTTCTATCTTATTGATTTCCTCCCTGATCTTTATGATTTCCTTCTTACTGTTGAATTTGGAATTTTTTTTCTTTTTCCAGTTCTTTTAGGTGGTAACTTAAGTTGTTGATTTGAGATTTTTCTTCTTTTCTGAGTAAGGCCTGTTTCACTATGAACTTCCCTTTAAGCACTGCTTTAAAGTATCCCATAGATTTTTAATTGTTGTGTTTTCATTATCATTTGTCTGAAGTAATTTTTAATTTCCTTTTTGATTTCTTCATTGGCCCATGTTTTTTTAGTGTCATGTTGTTTATTTTTCCAATAGTTAGTTTTTTCTCATTTCTTTTCCTCTGGCTGATTTGTAGTTTCACACTATTTTTGTTAGAGAATATACTTGATATATTTTCTATATTCTTAAATGTGTTACAGTTAGTTTTGTGCTTCAGTATATAGTCAATCTTTTAGAATGTTCCATGTGCATGTGAAAAAAAGTATATTCAGATTTTTTTGTAATGTCCTAAAAATGCTAATTAAGTCTAACTTTTTCTATTGTGCATTTTGGATCTCTGTTGCATTATTGATTTTCTGCCTAATAGATATGCCCATTGATGTAAATAGGGTATTAAAGTCTCCTATTATGATTTTATTTCCATTAATTTCTCCTTTTATGTTTGTTATTATTTATCTAATGTATCTGAGTGCACCTATATTATGCACATATATATTGATGACTATAATATATGCTTCTTGAATGGATTCTTTTATCATTAAATAGTTCCTTGTCTTTATGGCCTTTGTTTTAAAATCTATTTTGTCTGATATGAGTATTGCAACTACTGCTATACTGTGTTTCCCATTCGCATGAAATACCTTTTTCCATCCCCTCACATTTACTTATTTATTTATTTATTTTACACTGTACAGCATGGGGACCAAGTTGCACATACATGTAGGCATACTTTTTCTTCCCATTGTTGTGTTGCAATCTAAGTATCTATACATAGTTCTCAATGCTACACAGAAGGATCTCATTGTAAATCCATTCCAAGAGCAATAGATTTCGTCTCTTAACCCCAAGTTCCCGATCCCTCCCACACCCTCCCTCTCCCCCAGGGCAGCCACAAGTCTATGTTTTTCTTTTCTGTGGAAACATTCATTTGGGCTGTATATTAGATTCCAGATATAGGTGATATCATATGGTATTTGTCTTTATCTTTCTGACTTATTTCACTCAATATGAGAGTCTCTAGTTCCATCTATGTTGCTGCAAATAGCATTATGTCATTCTTTTCTGTGGCTGAGTAGTATTCCACTGTGTATATATTCCACATCTTCCTAATCCGACCATCTATTGATGGACATTTGGGTTGTTTCTATGTCTTGGCTATTGTGAATAGTGTTGCAATGAACATGCAGGTGCATGTGTCTTTTTAAAGGAAAGTTTTGTCCAGATATATGCCCAAGAGTGGGCCTGCTGGGTCATATGGTAGTTCTATGTATAGATTTCTGTTCTCCATAGTGGTCGTACCAGCTTATATTCCCACCACCAGTATAGGAAGTCTCTCTTTTCTCCACAACCCCTCTAGCACTTGTTATATGTGGACTTATTAATGATGGCCATTCTGACTGGGGTTAGGTGGCATCTCATGGTATCACTTTCATTTATATGTGTCCATCTCATGGTATCACTTTCATTTATATGTGTCCTTTGCCCTAAGGTGAATCTCTTGTAGACAGTATATTGTAGGCTCTTTTTTTTTTTATTCAATATGCCATTCTATGTCTTTTTGTTGGGGCATTCAGTCCATTGACATTTAAGGTCATATGAATAATCTATTCATAAATAGATATTTATTTCCTTTTTAAACCTTGTTTTCCAGTTGATTCAATGTTTCTCCTTTGTCCCCCCCCCCCGCTTTTTTTTTTTGTCTTTTTGCCTTTTCTAGGGCTGCTCCTGTGGCATATGGAGGTTCCCAGGCTAGGGGTCTAATTGGAGCTGTAGCTGCTGACCTACACCAGAGCCACAGCAATATGGGATCCGAGCCATGTCTGCAACCTACACCACAGCTCACAGCAACGCCAGATCCTTAACCCACTGAGCAAGGCCAGGGACCGAACCTGCAACCTTATGGTTCCTAGTCGGATTCATTAACCATTGCGCCACGACAGGAACTTCTTGCTGATTTACTTTTATTTTATGCTCATGTCCTCTTCTTTTTTTTTTTTTAATGTAAAGTTTGGTTTTTGTATTTGCTTGCCCTGTTTTTCAATTATGTTAACCCCTTCCTATATCTGTTTGCTTTAACCTGATAGTCACATTCTAAATAAGAATCTATATTTTTGTACTTTCCTTTCCCTCACTTTATGATTTTGAAGTCATTTTTTAGCATCTTCATATTTTTGCCTTTGCTGTTCCTTTTTTATTGTCATTTTTACAATTTTTTTTCTTTTAGATCTGTATCCTGACTCATGTAAGTGATTGCTTTTGAATTGCGATTTCAGTGATGATCTTTCTTACTTTTTTATTCAGACAAGCTGTTTTAGTAGTTCTTTCAGAATAGGTTTATTATAGTTGTAGCCTTTTAGTTTTTGTTTTTTGGAGTAATTCTTTATTTCTCCTATTTTAAATGATATTCTGGCTGGGTAGAGTATTCTAGGCTGCAATTATTTCCCTGTTATAACATAGAATGTATTTTGCCAGTCTCTTCTGTCCTGTAGTGTTTCAGTAGAGAAGTCACCTGACAGCTTTATGGGGGTTCCCTTATAATTAATGCTTTGTTATTTTCTTTCTGCTTTTAGAATCCTCTCTTTATCTTAACTTTTGGAATTTTTATTGTAATATGTCTTTAGGTGGGCCTCTTGGGTTCAACTTGTTTGGGGCCCTCTGTGATTCCTATATCTTGATATTTGTTTCCTTTAAATTTGGAAAGTTTTTAGCCACAATTTCTTCATACATATTTTCAATCACTTTTTCTTTTCCTTGTGGAATCCCTATTAAGCAGAGATTGGGCCACTTTCTATTATCCCATAGATCTCTTATATTGCTTTGATTTTTTTTTTTCATTTTGTTTTCTGTCTTCTGTCCTGATTGAAGTATTTCCCTTTTTCTATCTTTGAAGTCACTAATTCTTTCCTCTGAATTATTCATTCAGCTCTTCAGTGCCTTTAACTCAGGTTGCATCTCTGCAAATGAATTTTCTAATTTTTCTTGGCTCCTCCTTATATTTTCTATTTCCATTTTAAAATAATCTGCATTACTGTTTATATCAACTCTTAATACCATCATTTTCCCCCTTAATTCCTTCAGTTTTTTAAATATCTCCTTTTTAAACTCATTGTCCGTTAGATGGCTGAGGTCAGTTTCATTGTTTATGGCTTCAGCTGAGTTCTCCTTTTGTTTTAATGGGGAATGTTTCTTTAGCTTCTTCATTTTGCTTATATTTTTCCTATTCTATGAGTTTAGGGAAACCAACTGCTGTAGTCTTGGAGGGCTATTTCTATGCAAGAACACACATTTGTATTTTGTAGGGTTTAATATTTATTTTTGGTGTGGGAGTTTGTATATTTTCTGTCTCTTTCCTCATTGTGACCAGGCTGTTATTTCCTTGATAGAGTGCTGCATGTGTTTCTAGGGAAAAGGAGGCAATGGGAAGGGCTAGTAGTCAGTGCTTAATTGCTGGGCTTTTTTTTTTTTTTTTAAGGTGATTCTTTTTTATTTTTATTTATTTATTTTTTTTGTCTTTTTGCTATTTCTAGGGTTCAAATCGGAGCTGTAGCCACCGGCCTACGCCAGAGCCACAGCAATGCGGGATCCGAGCCGCGTCTGCAACCTACACCGCAGCTCACGGCACTGAGCAAGGACCGAACCCGCAACCTCATGGTTCCTAGTCGGATTCGTTAACCACTGTGCCACGATGGGAACTCCTGCTGGGCTTTTGACAGTAGCAAGGACTTGCCAGAAAGTGGTACAAGCTACTCTTATTTCCAGGGCTCTGGAAATAATGAAACTTAGGCATATTTAGGTGGTGCTCAGAGCATTTGGCTGTGACAGCACCAGAATTATGTGAATTCTCAGGGGAGTGAGAGCAACACAGGTTGTGTTCAGTTGCAAAGGCCTCCTCTGTGGTGCCCTCTGGGGTGATTCAGCCTGCAAGCAGTGCCTGTTCACAGAGTCCTAGTGGTGGCAGTTCACCACAACCTCTGGAGTCAGATAACTTTGGTGGTTTGCCCCTGACACTTGAAGGCCACGCAAGAAGTACCCCATCCCATTTATAAACACAGGAGTTGCTACACTGGCTGCTCCTAGTTGCAGGGTCCTGGGAAGTGACAGTGATCAGGCATGTGTCAGAACTGCTGTCAGCATTTGGCAGTGGCAGCTGCAGAGCAGGTGTATTCCCAGGGGAGTCAGAGCAACAACAGGTGGTGCTCATTTGCAGTGCCTTCTTTGCTATCTTTGAGGTGACTGGGTCTGCAAGTGGAGCCTGTTCACAGACCCCTAGTGATAGCATGCCACACCCCACTCTCATTTATGTGGTGGCTGCTGTGATTTGTTCCCACCACCTGTAGATCACATAAGAGGCAACACATCATGTTGAGCCCCCTGCTGCCCTTAGCAGACACAAGATGTGCCCAGCCACTGTAGCCTGCACAAGAGTTGCCTAGTCTCCCCAGCCTAAGCAAGTGGTGCCTCATCACCCATAGCCTGAACCAGAGGTGCCCCAACCTCTGAGAGTCTACTGAGGGTAGTCCTATAGAGGTGTGCCCCTCCTCCTCTTGCCCTCCCCATCAATGGTGCTTTGCTTCTCCTACAGCCCCAGGCCTCTTCTCAGGTTCCCTCATCTGTGCCATTCCACTTCCCAGCCAGTGGTACACTGTTTTCTAGCTCCTCAGATTGTCTTCACGTAGCCCACCCCAGTCCTCTCCCAGTAACTGACCTCTAGAGCAGTCATCTCAGCTCCCAGTCCCCACCCAAGCATCTCAGTCTGTGGTGTCCAGGGTGGTGGTGCAGATGATCTGTGCACTCTGCTTTTTCCTCCCCAGTCCACCTGCTATGCTTTTCTCAGAGACTTTGAGGTCCCTCCATCTCAGCTACCTCCCTGTCAGTTTGGTGGCTTCCCAGGGTGTGGGTTCCTTTCCTTTTTCTCAGCTCTTTCTTGGGAGTGCTAGTCCCATCCTGATTCCTTTTCTCTCTCTCTTTTGTTCTACCCAGTCATGTGTAAGGTTTCTTGCCCTTTTGGAAGTTTAAGTTTTTCTGGTGGGGTTCATTAGATGCTCTGTTCAAATCATTCTACATTTAGATTTTTTTTTTCTGATATGTTTGTGGGAGAAGGTGAGTACCACGTCTTACTTCCCCACCTTTTTCCTTCCCTCAGATATCAACAAAATTTTAGAATAATCATATTCTATAATCAGCTGGGATTTATTCCACATCTGCAAGGATGACTCAAAACTTGCAAATTAACAATATTATATATACCACATAAATAAAATCAGGGTTGAATTTATATATTCATAACAATAGATGCAGAGGAAGAATTTGAAAAATTTCAACATCCATATATAATAAAAACCTTCAAAAATCATATATAATGGGAATTTACTTGCCCATAACAAAGTCCATATATGGCAGGCCCTCAGTTAATATTCTATTCAATAGTGAAGAGATGTAAATATTTCCTCTATGATCAGAAATAAGACAATGATCCCATACTCATCATTTTTATTCATTATAGTATCAGAAACATTAGCCAGAGTAATTGGGTATGAGTAAGAAGTAAAAGGCATCCAAATCAGAATAAAAGATGTCAAATTTTCATTATTTTCAGATGTCATTAAAGTATATATTGAAAAACCATAAAGCATCTACCAAAAACTGTTGGAATTAATAAATAAATCCAGTTAATTTTCAGGATTCAAAATCAATATATAAATATCTATTGCAATTCTACAAACTAATAAGTAACAGAAAGATAAATTAAGAAAACAATTCCTCTTACAACTATATCAAAAATGATAAAATGCATAGTTATAAAATTAACGAAGAAAGTAGTAACTTGCATCCTGAAAACTATATTGATAAAAGAAATTGAAAAAACACACAAATAAATGTAAAAATATTCTAAGTTCATTAATTAGAAGAATTAATCCTCTGGCCCATACTATCCAAAGCATTATACAGACTCAATGGAATCCTTATTAAAATCCCAGTGATATTTTTTACAGAAATAGAAACATATAAGACTTGTATGAAACCACAAATTATCTCAATAGCCAAAGCAATACAGAGAAAGAAGGATAAACTTGGTGGTGTCATGGACCCAGATTTCAAAGTATATTTTAAATGTATAAAAACAAAATATGGTACAGGCACACAAAAAATGGACACATAAATCCATAAAACAGAGTACCAAGCCCAGAATTAGGCTCACTTAAATAAAGTTAATAAATTCATGACAAAGGAGCCAAAAGAAACTTGAGCACTCATTACACCATAAGTAATTATTAACTCAAAATGGATTAAAGATTTAAAAGTGGAGTTCCCATTGTGGCTCAGTGGTGATGAACCCAACTAGTATCCATGAGGATATGGGTACAATGCCTGGCCTCACTCCATGGATTAAGAATCTACCATTGCCATGAGCTGTGGTGTAGGTCCCAGACATGACTCAGATCCTGCATTGCTATAGCTGTGGTGTAGATAAGCAGCTGCAGCTCCAATCCAATCCCCAGGCTGGAAACTTCCATATGCCACGGGAGCAGCCCTAAAAAGAAAAACAAAACAAAACAAACAAACAAACAGACTTAAATGTAAGATCTGAAACATAAAGTCTCTAGGAGAAAACATAGTTACTAAGCTCAATTATATGTTCTGATAGATGATTTTTTATTCAATTTAACACCAAAAACTAAGACAATAAAATGAAAAAACCTAAACCTATATTAAGCTAAATATCTTCTGTACAGCAAAGAAAATCATCAACAAAATGAAAGGACAACCTACTGAACAGGAGAAAATATTTGCAAATTATGTATCTAATAAGGCTTTACTATGCAAAATAAGTAGAGAACTCAATAGCAAAAATCAATCATTTAAATTAAAAAATGGGGAGTGTTGGAGTTCCCATTGTGGTACTATGGAAATGAATCCAACTAGGAACCATGAGGTTGTGGGTTTGATCCCTGGCCTTGCTCAGTGGGTTAAGGATACAGCATTGTCATGAGCTGTGGTGTATGAAACCACAAATTATCTCAGTAACCAGATCCTGCTTTGCTGTGGCTGTGGTGTAGGCAGCAGCTGCAGCTCTGATTCAACCCCTAGTCAGGGAACATCTATATGCTCTGGGTGCAGCCCTAAAAAAAGCAAATAAAATAAAATAAAATAAATAAAAATAAAAATAAAAATAGGGAGTGGATCTGAATAAACATTTTTTTCAGAAGACATAGATTTGGCCAAGAGATATAAGAAAAGGCACTCAATGCCACTAAAAAGGGAAATGCATATCAAAACCATCCTGGGATATTACCTCACATCTGTTAAAATGTCTATTATCAAAAAGACAAGAATAAAAAGTGTGGGTGACGATATGAAGAAAAGGAAACACTTGTGTATACTTTGTGGGAATGTAAACTGGTGCAACCACTAGGGAACACAGTATGGAAGTTCTTAAAATATTAAAAATAGAAATACCTTATGATCAGGAATTCCCATTTATGGCTATTTATTCAAAGAAAAAAGAAACATTAACTTGGTAGAATTCATGTACTACTGTGTTTATTGCAGCAGTATTATATCACCCAATATATGAAAATAATTTGTCTTCATATATAAAAAAATTGTGAGATATACACACACTTACATATTATTCAACCATAAAAAAGAAGGAACTTTCTATTTCTGACCACATATTGGACTTTGAGTGTATTTTTCAAAGTAAAATAAGTTATATGGAGAAAGACAAATATAGAATCATCTCACTTATATGTGAGATTTTTAAAAAAGTAAACTCATATATACAAAGAATAGATTGGTGTTTAACAGAGGTAAGTAGAAGAAGTGCCAAAGGCTACAATTTTCCAGTTATAAAATTTAAAAAAATCATGGTTAGTACTGTACCACATAGTGATGATAATTAACATTATCGCATGTTTTAAAGTTGTTAAGAGAGAGGAATTTAATAGTTCTTATTGTAGGAAAAAATTAATGTCTGTAATGCCTGTTAAGTACATTATTATGGTGACCATTTTGTAACATATCCCAATATCAAAACACTGTGTTGTACATCTGGTACTAATGTGATATCTTAGTTGTATTTTTTTAAAAAGACAAACATAAGTCCTGAAATGATACTTCCAAAGGAATATCTAGTTTAGAAGCTTCTGGATATTGGACTGGAAAAAATATATAGCATAATACCAATAGCTGCAAAAGATGTTATTAGACAAGTGGTACAGTGTCCAACAAACAAAAACCTCTGCCCAGAAAAAGAAACAATGAAGAAAATGAAAAGGTGACAGAAAGAGAAAAATAGATCCAAGCAATATTCCAAGATGAAATATAATGTCCAAAATATATGTGAAAAATCATACAATTCAATAGTGGAAGACAAAACAAAACAAAACAAAAACCCAAAACCAATAACTCAGTTAAAAATGGGCAAAGACCATCTGTATATCTTCTTCAGAGAAATTTCATTGCAGCACTATTCATGATAGCCAAGGCATATATCTGGACAAAACTTTCAATGAAAAAGATACATGCACCCATATATTCTTTTCAGCAATAATCACAGTAGCCTTGGCATGGAAACAACCTAAATGTCCATTAGCAGTTGAATGGATTAAGAAGATGTGGTACATATACAAAATGGAATATTACTGAGCCATAAAAGGTACAAAATAATGTCAATTGCAGCAACATGGATGAAACTAGAGACTCTCAACTATGTGAAGTAATTTGGAAAGAGAATTACCATATGATATCACATATTTGGAATCTAATATATGGCACAAATGAATCTATAAACAGAAAAGAAACAAACTCATGGACATGGAACACAGACTTGTTGTTGCCCAGGGGGAAGGGGAAGGAGTGATATGCACCGGGAGTTTGGGACAAGTAGACACAAACTATTGCATTTGGAAAGGATAAGCAATGAGATCCTGCTGTATGGCACAGGGAACTATATCTAGTCACTTGTGATGGTACAAGATGGATGACATGTGAGCAAAAGAATGTAAATATGTTTGTGTGTGTGTATGTGTGTGTATGACTGGATCACTTTGCTATACAGCAGAAATCAACAGAATATATTAAATCAAATGTAATAGAAAAAAAAAGTCTTAAAAATGAGAAAAGGGCTTGAATAGCTATGGCTCTAATGAAGCCATAAAAATGACTAGCAGTTATATGAAAAGGTAATAAACTTTACTTATCATGAGGGAAATGAAAATCAAAACCACATTAATATATCATCTGCTACCTGTTAGAATTACTATTAAAAAAAATAGAACAAGTGTTAGTGTGAATGTGGAGAAAAAAGAACACTCTCATAATTTGGATAGAATGTTAACTGTTGCAGCCATTTCGAAAGGCAATATGAAGTTTCCCAAAAATTTTGAAAATATAAGTATTATCTGATTCGGCAACACCACTTTTGGTGTATCTGGATCTTAATGAGATATCTGCACTTCCACATCCATTACATTATTCACAGTAACGAAGATATGAAAGCACACTAAATGTCTATTGGTTAACAAATGGATTTTTAAAATGTAGTAAGATATGAAATGTGATATGAAATTTGTTTAACAATATAAATTCTTATTATACAAGATGAATAATTATAATACATCACTTTATTATATAATTCAAAATTTTCTAAGAGTATAGATCTTGTGTTAAATGTTCTTACCATAAAAGAAAAAACAGAAGAACTAATAGGGGTGAAAGGAAACTTTTGGTAGTGATGGATAAATTTATATTTGACTATGTTGGTTGTTTCCTGGGTGTATACTTAAATATAACCATATGAAATTGCTTTTTTATGTCACAAAAAGATAATTTAATGAAATGTACCATAGATTCAGAAATTCCATAGATCACAAAACAAACCATTGTCTGTATAAGCAGCACCATATCAAGAAACCTAAAGTTACTCAAACACCAGTGCCTGTTCTATTCACACCTCTGTCAAGGGAAGCTACTTTTTCAAAACATTTTATTTGTAATGCAATATAAATTTTTGGAGTGTGTTCAATTAATTACATTTAGAAAAAAAAATAACAAATTTTATTCAAAGACCTCTTAGAATAGTTGCTAAAATCTGCTTGATCTAAACAGGGAATTGAGGGTTAATAGATGCAAACTATTGCATTGGAGTGTATAAGCAATGAGACACTGCTGTATAGCACTGGGAACTATATCCAGTCACTTGTGATGGAGCATGATGGAAGATAGTGTGCGAAAAAGAATGCATATATGTGTGTGACTGTGTCACTTTGCTGTACAGTAGAAAACTGACAGAACACTGTAAACCAGCTAATAATGGAAAAAAAAATTGTTAAAAATAAATAAAATGTTAGTTTCAAAGAAAAATTAAAAAACAGAAAGTGATTTGTATTTAGACTTTTTTTAAGAGAAAAAAAGGGGTTTAATGCATAATTTAACTATTCATTAAAAATTAAAAAATAAAAATAAAATAAGCCTGTAAATAAAGCAGATTATCCTCCATAATGTGTCTGGGCCTCACATCAGGGCTTAAGAGCAGAACTGTGTGAGTCTCTCAAAGGAGAAAGTATTCTGCATCAACGCTGCAGTGTAGAAATGCTAGGTAGGTTTCCAGGCTGTTGATGTGTCCTATAGAATTCAGACTCAAGGCCTCAACTACTATTTAAGTTGCCAGCTTGCCTTTCTGCCCTAACAATGTCAGCCTTTTTAACTTAATAGTTATGTATAATAATTCCTTAAAATGAATATGCACATACCCACAACTCTGTCTTTCTTTGTATCTCTCTGGAATTTGGTATTGCTGATAGTTTAACAGTATTGTGAATACACAAAAAGCCTTAAATTGATTCAAATGGTAATTTTCATGGGGACTCTATCTCAAAAACAAAAATAAAATTAGATGTGCATGTCAGAATAATAAAAAGAAATTCATGCATTTAAATGAGGTACATGTACATATAATAGAATGTATTAGAAACCAGCAGAAAAATCAATTTCACTTACTGTGACAGAGAAGGCTTTATAAATAGGATATGAAATTTCAAACTAGAAAAGAATGAGTGACATATTTGACTCTATTAAGGAATATCTGTACAATAAGAAATCATTAAACATATATCAAAGTCTCACTTGTAACAAAGCACAACATATATAACAAAGGATTGATGTTAATAACATATATAAGGCAAACAAGTTAGATGCCAAGCTACTTAGGCAAAAATTAACAAAGATTTTGGAGACTCAAGCAGCTTTTAGTAACTATATAGGACAATGAAATTATAAAAATATATTAAATCAAAATTAAAGAATATAAACCAAATATATAATCTAGATTCAATCAATAATATTGGGGGAAACATTTGCATAGTATAGACAATATCAGTGAGTGGCTACAACGAGATGGAAGATGGCAGTTTCCGTTGTGGCTCAGCAGTCATGAACCCAACTAGTATCCATAACTCAGGTTTCATCACTGAACCCACTCAATGGGTTAAGGATCCAGCGTTGCCATGAGCTATGGTGTAGTTTGCATAAAAAGCTCAGAAATGGCAAGACTGTGGCTTTGGCATAGGCCAGCAGATGCAGCTCCAAATTTGAGCCCTTGCCTGGGCACGTCCATATGCTGCAGATGGGGCTCTAAAAAAAAAGAAGTAGAAAAATGGTGGGTGGGAATAGAATTTTCATCAAGAGATGGAGAATGACCCAAAGTCAGTAACAGGGGGAAGTTCTTTCTAGCCTTGACCCTGAGGGCAGTAGGAGGAGCAACAGTTTCCAGTATCCACTAGCAGACCACTTGGGTGACCTGGGCCCTAGGGGTTGGAACTTTGTCATGCTGGTCACAGCCTGACAGAAAAGATACGGAGGAATAAACACCCAGAATTCAGTTTGTTCCCACCCTCCAATCACTTACTGGGACCTCTCATTAACCAAATCATCCAGAGGGCAAAAGGGATGAGTAGTCTCCCTTGGTTGCAAAATAGACTTGGAAGAGCCAACAAACCTGAGGGGAAGGATAGAACACAATGGGAATATGAGGAACTGGTCCTCTTTCTACATAGCTGGTGGATGCTAAATTAACCTAGACTTCAATATTATACAGATTATCACTTTGCATCAAATTCATCGGTCATTGGAATAAAAATCCTCTTTTGGGGATATGTCCTATTAACATAATGATAGATGTGAAGAAAGATATATGCACAAGACACTCATTTATTTAATTAAAAAGTGTATAATATATTCATAGGTTTTTTAATGTTATTTTTGATAATAGTTAATTTATTTTTAAAATGAGGATGTATCCATCCTATGAAATATGAACCAGTCTATTTCACTGAACTCTTAAGATACTGAAGACAATTACTATGTTAAAAAATCATGTTTCAAATAAATAATCACTTTATTCATTAAAAAAGAATTTTAAATTACAGGCAAACCTTGGAGATATTGAGGGTTAGCTCCAGATCTTTATAATGAGTGAATATTGCAATAAGGTGAGTAACATAAATTTTTTGGCTTTCCAGTGCATATAAAAGTTATGTTACACTGTACTGTATTCAGTGTGCAATAGCATTTTTTTTTCTGGGAGAACAATGTATATAATTTAATTTAAAATACCTTATTGCTAAACTAATAATAACCATTATTTTGGCCTTCCATTAATGATAAAAATTTTGAAACATTGCAAGAATTACCAAAATATGACAAACATACATAAAGTGAGCAGATGATGTTGAAAAAATGGCACCAATAGACTTGCTTAACAGGGCTGCCACAAACCTGTAATTTGTAAAAAATTCAATATCTCTAAAGCAGAATAAAACAAAACACAGTGAAATGAGATATGCCTCTACACAACTTTTGGCTCATAGACATAATATTAGAGGTTTGCCTTTTCTGAACTCAGCATCAAACAGATACAGAGATTATTTGGTTTTAAAATAATAAACTAAGAGCTAAAATAGAAAACCAAAATTGTGTTAAGTGTGAATTCCAAGGCACCTAATTTTGTTTATTAAGACTTATTTTCTGGGTTATGCCTAGAAAACTTATTTTTTTCCTCCTATTGCTTCAAACTTTTGAAATCTCTTTAAACACTGGAATATTTGTTAAAAATAATGCAAACTTCTTTATCTAATATATGATGGTTTACTCCTAAATTTGGTAAGAATTTAAATCATTATCCAGAGTGTCCTTTGGAGTATGTAGAATCCTGAGGGCTTTTAATTTTTTTTTAATTTAAAAATTCATTTTTATTTTTACTTATTTATTTTTTAGGACCACATGCATGGCATATGGACATTCCTAGACTAGGGGTTCCTAGACTAGGGTGGGTGGGGGTAAGACTTTTCACCACAGCCACAGCAACACCACAGCCACAGCAACACCACAGCCTACAAGACAGCCACAGAAGCACAGGATCTGAATAGCATCTTCGACTTAATGCCAGAGCTCATGGCAATGCCGGATACTTAACCCACAGAGCTAGGCTAGGGACTGAACCCACATACTCATGGATACTAGTTGGGTTCATTTACACTAAGCCACAATGACACCTCCCTTGAGGGCTTTTTTCAATGGGGATATAAATGATTGTAGAAGTACTGATGCATCATGAGCACAAACACATGAATTCTTTCTGGAGTTTGATAATTTTACACTGTTGTTTTGCACAGCTACTTAAATAGCACTGTAGGCAAGTGTTTCACTTCTCTAAATGAATGCCACAATTTAAAATTTTTCACAATGCAGGTCATATCATTTCATTAGTATTTTTGTTGTTGTTTTAAAAACTCTGGATCACAAAAAGGTCAAGAAGCACTACTAAAATATGAGTCAGGAGTGGAGGTGTTATTGGAACATTTAACCCTCCTGATCAACCATTTTACTTTTACACTGGCTCCTTTTTTCTCCATGGCATCTGGTCCCTGTGCAAGTGCCCCCATCTCAGCCCCCTGTATTCACCTGAGGATAGCACCTAGTCACCATTCAACACTGAGCTTCAAAGTTTTCTTTCAGTCCCCTTTTATTTGGCTGAACTCATTCATTAGAGGTAGGATTGATGTATATTTATGTCCTGTACCCTTCCTCCATTACCATCAAAACAACTTATGTATTTTATTAAAACTATTTCCACAAAATACACTTACTTCACATTACTTAGTGATACCAACTGATTCTAAACTCGCTTAGCTATGATTTTTAATAATTATAATATAGTATAACAAATGTTTAAGTTAATGAAGGATTGAATGTTTGATGTTCTTCCTCTACTTGGTTGTATAAGTTACATACTTCAAATCTCAGCTTAGATACCACCTCATGTTCCCTGCATGATGGACTATTGGGGTTAATACTATTCCTTTCATTTGGGGTTGACATTTTTCCCACAGTACTTCATGATGTATTGGATTTCCAAGAGCCCACTTGGTGCTAACATTTTAAGAGAAGTAACACCCACTAGATTCCATCATGGTTGGACCATGAAGAAGAAAGTAGCCTTCAATAAAAGAAGTCACAAGACTGTTGTCAGACTGATGATCAGCCACATTAATAGGTTTCTAATTTGTCAAATACATTGCCCACCAAGCAGAAGGTAGGAACTAAAAAATGGAAGGAATAGTTGGTACTTTACCCTTTATTCTAAGTAATTTCAAATATACATTGACACCATGAATAATAGTAGTACAATTAATACACATAGATTTCACCTAGATTCACCTGTTAACATTATACCCATTTTTCTTCACCTTTTTTCTCTTCATCTCTCTCTAACTAGTTGCATGCTTTATGATTATTTTCCTCTGAATATTTTAGTTATGAATTTCCTAGGTATATGAATATTCTCACAGAATCACTGTGTAGTTATCAGAAGTATGTAATATGGAGTTAACACAGATGGAAAAAATAATGTGTACATAGTAGGAGTGTAAAAATTAGAGCTTTCTAGTACAGGGAAATAATTCCTCTAATGGATTGTCAACAGTAAATTGCTGTGTGGAACAGAGAACTCTACTCAATATTCTGTGATAGCCTATATGGGAATGGGTATATGTGTATAACTGAATCACATTTCTGTAAACTGGAAATTATCACATTTTAAATCAACTATATTTCAACAAAATTTTAAAAAACTAAGAAAAAGTAAAAAAAACCATGAATATGGTATGACATTATGGTAGGAGAATCTGAAGAATAATATTGATGCAAAATCTTAAATTTCTGATAGGTAAAGAAAAATAAGCCATTAATATAAAAACATCTTACTTCATAGTAAATTGAAAGACAAATCCCCCATTCAACATTTTCTTTAGAGCCTCTGTGACATCCTTATTCCTAAAACTATAGATTAAAGGGTTTAGCACAGGAGTGAGTATGGTATATAAAACAGATACAACCATGTCTTTCTCAGGAGTGTGGTAGGAGGTAGGGAGCATGTAGGTGTAGATGGCAGCCCCATAGAAGAGGATGACCACAGTCATGTGGGAAGAGCAAGTCATAAAGGCCTTCTTCTGACCCTCTGCTGAATTCATTCTGTGGATGGTGAGGAGGATGAAAGAGTAGGAGCTTGAAATGATTGTGAAAGGGATGAGGAGCATGAGGGTACAACACAGGTACATAAGTGTCTCATAGATGGATGTGTCTGAGCAGGAAAGCTTCATTACAGCAGGGACCTCACAGAAGAAATGATGGATCTCCCAGGATCTGCAGAAGGGGAAGGTCATGGTGATGGGTGTGAGCATAAAGCCATCCACTGATCCTAGGAACCAGCAGCCGGATACCAAGAGGAAACATACCTTATGATCCATAAGAATAGAATAGTGGAGTGGATGGCAGATGGCCACATAGCGGTCATAGGCCATTGTAGCCAGAAGGAAAAATTCTGAACCTACTAGAGTCAAATAGAAAAACATCTGCATTCCACATTCAGGGACTGAGATCTTATTCATGCCCATGACCTGGTCCATGAGCATCTTGGGCACAGTGACAGAAATGTACATCACATCCATGAGAGACAACTGGCTGATGAAAAAGTACATGGGGGTATGAAGATGGGCATTAGAATGAATCAGAAAGATAAGGATGCTATTCCCAGATAAGGCCACCAGGAAAATCACAAAAATGACTGTGCAAAGGAGAGCTGGGTGCTTGGATTGACTGAAGAGTCCCTGAAGGATGAACTCCAACTGTCCAGTGTGGTTGGCTACCCAGGTGGAGTCTTCCATGAGGTTTCACCTAGATCACCAAGGGGAGCTTTTTAATTAATAAATCACTCTTGAGATATGACCACCTGAAATAAATATTTAGTGAGTTTTTGGTGTGTACTTGTGCCTATGTGTGTATGGACACTGTGTATGCATAGTAACCAATAGGCAGAAAGCACTATGGAAGAGTAGATTGTGGGAATTATAGTTTGCTTGTAATTTAAAAAAAAATAGTGGACTAACAAGAACCAAATGTATAGGATAGGGAAATCTACTCAATAGTTTTTAAAAAATCTTTATGGGAAAATTTATAATAACCTATATTTTCATTTCATTTTACACCAGAAACTAATACAATATTGTAAGCCAATTCTACTCCAATAAAATTTAAAATGTAAATTAGAGATCAATGTGTTAAAAAAAAAGCAACTAAGAGTTCATAACTTTTGGTCACAATTGTTAGTCACATATAGTAAATATATATATATATATATATATATATATATATATTTGTTATGGAATTCAGAATTGAATCAACTTTTCTCTTTGTCAGTCCGGATCTTAAAAACCCTTAGAAATATATGTAGAAAATTTAGAAAGTAAATGAAACAAAATTTGGTGAACATCTGCACAGAAAGTTTGAATACTCTTGTCCCATAGGTTCAGGCCATGCTATGAGGCTCTGCTGTTGTGAGGAAGGAGCCAAGCATCCACAGGATCAGATTGAAATCCTCACCAATGACTAACCCCTTAGATATCCTAAGGTCGGTGATAGAGGAGTCCAGACTCTGTGGCACCACTACAGCTGTGTGTCCAAATTATCCTCTACCCACCATTTCTCTGTCCATTTTACTTTAATAAAAAAGAGCTTATAATGTTTGACTTAAGGTATGGTGAAAATTACATGAGGTTAAATAATATGTTCTTAGAACATCACCACTTTTGAATGAATATGCACATGTTATTAATTTGAAGTATTAATATCTAGAGTAATTTTTGTACATATTCCATTTTAAGAGATAGACCTTACTATTCATTATGATGTAAGATAGATGCATTATTTCATACATATAACAAAAAATTTGGATTTGATAAATTCTGTAGTTCCAGACTACTACATAGTCATTATATAGCTTTTAGATTATTATATAACAAATCTAATCTGTACAAATATATAATATATTGTCCATATGATATAATCTATTATATTCAGACTTCCTTATTTTATACAGTTTAGTATATAATATAATCTATATTAAACATATGGATATACATATATATAATCTCAGACTTTCATAAATATAAAACTTTCAAACTCTACCTAAATATATATTCATAAAAATATGAATAAATAAATAAAAATACATATATAATATATATTTCTTATTTTTAACTCTGGTTAAACAGAGCTTTATGGAAAATATCATCTCTGTTTTGTCTAGTACCTTCTTCCCCAACTTTGTCTCCTTAAATCTCCTACAATTTTTTTTCTAAACTTCTGGGGAAAAAAACTAATATTTAGATGATCACTGCCATTTAAAAGACAAGGCTTTAGTTGTTTTATAAATATTACCTACTTTATAGTCTGTGGAAATAAACTTTTCATGGAAACAGAGATACAGAGAGAGAAACTGAACAACATTAAGATGTCTCTGATTCCAATTTCATGTTCTTTCTTCTGTCTGGCTGTCCACAGCCTATATTTATTTTGGAGGCTGAAGACAAGTCAAACAGATTAAACTTGGCTACACTTAAGGAGGTCACAGTCAGTCTATTCATGGGGAATTATACAAAAGTGATTTAAAGTAGACTTTTAAAATAGTTATGAAATGAATAAGAAAAATCAGCAAAAGAAAAATACATCTGGCTTTTGCAAAGAAAATCAGAAATAGCTTCTTCAACATTTTCTCTTTTTCTTTTTATGGCTGCAATTGTGGCACATGGAAGTTCCCAGGCTAGGCATTTAATTGGAGCTGCAGCTTCAGGCCTAAGACATAGCCACAGCAAGACCAGATCCGAGCCATGTCTGTGATCTATGCCTCAATTCATGGCAGCACTGGTTCCTTAACCCAATGAATGAGGCCAGAATGAGGCAAGGAATCAAACCCACATCCTCATGGATACTAGTTGCATTCTTAACCCACCAAGACACAATGGGAACTCCTACATTTTCTCTTATGAAGATTAAATATTTCCAACTTTTTAATTCCTGACATATTAATGTTAAACTTTGCAATTCCTCACCAACAAGAAGGAAAAGCTGGTTCCTATTTCTGGGAAGCATTTAGAAGTGGTAGCTATAATATAGGAATATTTAGGAAGAATTTCAAAGTTTCTAATTTATTTCATACTCATAGCAATCCTGGAAACCAATGACAATATTAATCATATGAACAGTCCCAAGTTCTGGGGTATTGAATCAGTAGACAATACTGAAAATGAGTTTGATGTGTTAATATAAATCTGGGAAACATTCTATTAAAATATAATATTTCTGTCAAATTCTACCTACCCTGGCAAATGAAAGCTGAGTCTGAAAAATGTTGAAACAGTTCCAATAACTGCAAAACTTACCAGCTTCTGAGCTTCTATTTGTAGTCAAATTGAAGCTAGGATCAATGCAGTGACCAGTAATGTGAAGACCTCAAAGCTGTTTTGCTGAATGAAAGGAGAGCAGGCAAGTGAGTAGGAGGCACAGGGCAAATCTCTGTCCCACTTTGGTAAATGGGAGTCTCTGTCATCAAGCCACACTGAAGAACCCATCTAGGACTTTAGACAGTCAAGGGAGTACTGTCTATACCACACAAGGCACCTGGCCTCCCTGATCATTCATACTATTCTCTATCCAATTATCTGAGTTTAACAGAAGTGGAATAATATATATTTGATGTGAGGAATTATTAACAGTAGGAATAGAATAATATCAAATCTTATATGAGGCTGACAGCATCCTAGCAATTATTCTATTGCTTTGCCATATTTTTTCCTCACCAAAAGCGTATGAGGTACTTATTCATTTATCTTAATTCCTCCTTTTATAGATTAAATAATTCATGTTCCTGCAGCATCTGCCTAGCGTCACCCACACCCCCTGTGGGTGTACTGGTGTCTCACCAGGGGTTGGGTCCTAGAGCTTAAGTTCTCTAGATCTCATTCTTCCCTCCAGAGGCTGAATTTGTATATTACCCATCAATGGTCAATTTTACCTGGAAACATAAATAAGATTGAAATTTTTATTTCATTGTTTTAACTACCAGTAACAATCTTCACTCAAAGTAAAGTATGTCTGTTTTCTTTTGTAAAATTTCAGTCTCAAGGAAAATATAGGAGGAAATAATAGTTTTTGTCCATAATACCTTAAAATCAAAAATCCCTTTCCTAGTATGTTGAAGCAAATAAATGTTATATTCAATAAATTTAAAAAAACAAATTTCTGCTTTTTCCTATAATAGAGGGCAAATGATGAAATATAGTTAAGACTTAATAAAATGTTTCTGAAACAGAATAAATCAAAACCAATAATTACCTTTTTGATCCTGTAGTTCTTTCTATCTTATTTATCCTAGCATCAGAAGATACTGATGAAAGCTTCACCTAGATGTGCTAATGAGAGGTGGACAAATTTGCTATATAAAGAGAAACAAGAGAGTGGTATCACCCCTGTTTTTACTATGCTCATTAGGAAGATTGATGATGGTTTTCTATTTATACATACCTTCTGGGATCTTTGAAGAGGAAAGAAATTAAGAGAGGTAAGAGAAGGTAATGGATGTATCTGTTGCACTTTTCTGGTTTGATTCTCATATCTTTTAAAAATATATCCTTTTACTATTAAGTTAGAAATCTCAAAAATATTAACAATAATCTTAAATCTTAGCATCACCAATAAAATCTTATCTATTACATAGATATTATTTTATATATGGCCTTAGCCTTTTCACATTACACGTTTTTTCTTATATGTTTACAGAGAAAACCTCATTGTTTCTCCAATAATGTTTGTGAGTTATTGATATTTCCATTTTCCTTCAGAGATAGAGTCTGAAATTCACAGTATAATTAATGCATCAAAGATAGAACCTCTAATCAGCATCATAGTTGAAACTAAAATTGATCTTCTTTACATCTTCATCTGGATAACTCTTCAGTAGGTTACTGATTTCTTTCTTGTGTCATTCCACTTAAGTCTCTGTTATTTTAATATTGTATTGCATTTCAGACATTAGGCTTTAATATAAATGTTGACATGCCAATAACAAAAAAATAGAAAACACAGCTATTATTCTCATACTGAGTGAAATAAATCAGAAAGAGAAAGACACATACCATATCACTCATATCTGAATCTAATATATGGCACAAATGAAACTTTCCATAGAAAAGAAAATCATGGACTTGGAGAATAGATTTGTTGTTCCCCAGGGGGAGGGGGAGGGAGTGGTATGCATTGGGAGCTTGGGGTTAATGGATGTAAACTGTTGCTGGGTCATATGGTAGTTCTATGTATAGTTTTCTAAGGTACCTCCATACTGTTCTCCATAGTGGTTGTACCAGCTTACATTCCCATAGCAGTGTAGGAGGGTTCCCTTTTCTTCACACCCCCTCCAGCATTTGTTATTTGTGGACTTAATACTGATGGCCATTCTGACTGGTGTGAGGTGCCAAAGCAATTCTGAAGAACAAAAACCAAGCAGGAGGCAGAACTCTCCCAGGCTTCAGGCAATATTACAAAGCCATAGTCATCAAGACAGTGTGGTACTGGTACCAAAACAAACATACAGACCAATGGAACAGAATAGTCAATGCAGAAATTAACCCAGACACCTATTGTCAATTAATCTTTGACAAAGGAGGCAAGAACATAAAGTGGGGAAAAGGCAGTCTTTTCAACAAGAATTGCTGTGAAACCTGGACAGCGGCATGCAAATCAATGGAACTGCAACACACCCTCACACCATGCACAAAAATAAACTCAAAATGGCTGAAAGACTTAAGTATAAGACAAGACACCATCAAACTCCTGGAAGAGAATATAGCAAAACATTCTCTGACATCTACCTTACAAATGTTTTCTCAGGTCAGTCTCCCAAAGCAACAGAAATAAAAGCAGAAATAAAACAAATCAGTGGGACCTAATCAAAATGACAAGCTTTTGCGCGGCAAAGGAAACTAAAAAGAAAACAAAAAGACAACTTTCAGAATGGGAGAAAATAGTTTCAAATGATGCAAAGGAAAAGGGCTTAATCTCTAAAATATTCAAGCAACTTATACAACTCAACAGCAAAAAAGCCAACAACCCAATTGAAAAATGGGCAAAGGACATGAATAGATATTTTTCCAAGAAAGATATACAGATGGCCAACAAGCACATGCAAAAATACTTCCACAGTAATATCGAGATTATTCCAAGATGTTGGATCTCATGATTTCTATTTTATCTTGATTTCTTCCTTTTTAAATTTAATTTCATTGGAGTAGAGCTTATTTACAATGTTGTATTAGTTCTAGGTATACTGCAACATGAATCAATCATACATATAAATATATCAGTTCTTTTTCCCCATATAGTTTATTACAAACCATTGAGTAGATTTTCCTGTTCTGTAATCTCTTTTACACAGTAGTTTGTATGTGCTATTCCCACCCTCCTACTTCTTCCTTTCCCCAATAGTTTCACCTATGGTAATCATAAGATTGGTTTTGAAATCTATAAGTTCTTTTCTGTTTTTTAAATAAATTCTTTCATATAACTTTTATTACAGTCCACATTTTTTATATCATATGATATGTGTCTGTGTGACTTATTTCACTTAGTCTGATAATTTCTAGGTCTACCCCTGTTGCTGCAAATAGCATTATTTCATTATTTTTATATCTAAATAACTTTACATTGTATGGATAAAGAAGATGTGGTACATAATATGATCCCTTCCTTTTTGAGTGGGCATGTCTATCCTAATACTGTGTATTCATTATATTTTTGAAGTAGATAACATCTATGTTTCACAAGTACATAGGTGGAGAGAAATTTTGCATAAGGCTGATTCACACCTGGAGACTCATTTATACCTGATTTAGGTGATATTTTTGTGAGATTTTGGTGTTAGAGTTTATCTTTTATTAGGTTAAAACTTTTGGAAATGTTGAAATGAGGTAAATATATTCTGCATTTGAGAATGACATGAATGTGTGGGGACCAGAGGGTAGAGTGTTATGTGCTAATATACATCCTCAAAAATGTATACAGTGAAATTCTAATTCAAATCATAATATGAGTTTACTTGGAAATTTGTTAGTTGTAGATGTAATTAATTAGGTGAAGCCACATTGGAGCAGGTAGAACCCCTAATCCTATAGGAACAGTGTCCCTATAAAAAGGTGAAATTTGGATACAATACACACATCATTTGAAGATAGAGTTTTGTGGTCATAAACCAAGAAACTAACCAACACTACAAGCTCCTAGGGAATGGATTTTTTTCCTAGCTCAGAGAGCATGGTCCTTTTGACCCCTTGATCTTAGAATTGTAACTTCCAGAATTGCAAGACAATACATTTCTCTTCTTCTAAGCTACCTAGTCGGGGTCCTTAGATAAGGAAGTCTAGCTATTTTTTTCTCCTTTGAGAAGGACAAATCAACATCCAGAAGGTGTCAGAGCTACATACATTAATTTTAATCTAATGCTATTAAATGTAGTAAAAATTTTGAGAATCAGTTTGGGCTGCCATGAAAAAATATCATAGACCGAGTGTCTTAAAAATGAAAAGAAGAAACAAAACAAAAACCAAAATAATTTCTCATAGTTCTACAGACTAGAATTCTAAGATTAAGATTCTGCCTAGTTGGGTTCTGGTGAGGTTTTACTTCTTGTTGCGCAGGCAGTCATATTCTCATTATTTTTCCACATGGTCTTTCTTCAGTTTGCAGAGATAAAGAGAGTGGGTTTTGGTGTCTCTTTTTTTAAAAAATATTGAAATATAGTTGATTTACAACATTATATTGTTGTCTTTTTTTTTTTTTTTTTGTCTTTTTGCCTTTTTCTTGAGGTGCTCCTGCGGCATATGGATTTCCAAGGCTAGGGATTGAATCGGAGCTGTAGCCTCCAGCTTACACCACAGCCACAGCAATGCCAGCTCTGAGCTGCATCTGCAACCTACACCACAGCTCATGGCAATGCCGGATCCTTAACCCACTAAGCAAGGCCAGGGATTGAACCCGAAACCTCATGGTTCTTAGTTGGATTCGTTAACCACTGCACCACAATGGAAACTCCATTGTTTTCTCTTCTTATAAGGATACTAATTTATTGTATCATGACCCCAGCCTTGTATGGAATCATTTAATTTTTATTGCTTCCTTTGAAGGGTTCATCTCCAAATACAGCCAGAGGTGGGGGTTAGGGCTTCAACATTTGAACTGGAGGGGAACCACAAAAATTAACGTGTTTTCTTCAGACAATAGCTGTTGATTCTAAAGTTTATATGCACAGTAGATAAGAATCCCAGGGAGATATTGAAAAATAATAGCATTTTTGGAGACTAGACTTCTCAAATACTTAAATATTCTATGAATAAATATTCTATGACATCAAAAATAAATAATCTGGAACATATTACCTGTGTGACAAGAAACTGCTGTGGAGTGCCTTCCATTATTTCTCTTTAAAATCAGTTTATTAAGAAATAAAAAAATGGAGTTACCTTCTGGTGCAGTGGCTTAAGGATCTGGCTTTGTCACCGCAGCAGCTCAGGTCACTGCTCTGATGCAGGTTTGATCCCAGGCCTGGGTACTTCCACATGTCCTAGAAATGGCAATAAATAAAATTAGTTTATCTTAGTTTTCCTGTCTATGTTCCAGTATTACATGTTAGGTTGTAGGGACATAGTAATATCTTTGGGGTAAAATTTTATTCATGAGCTTTTGGATAAAAGAGAACACTTTAGGATCTTATGTAGACACAAAATAATACATAAAATTGAAACACGTGGGTGACATTATTAGAGGTGAGTGGTTATTCACATGGAAGAAAGTTGAATCCTATGGCTATCAGTGTCTGCTACAAGGCAGATTAATTCTCCATCACTTTTGTTCTTCCTCACCATTTATTAGTAGCTTTTTCATTTTTCCCATGAATATCTAAGTTATTTTCCTCTTGATTTTGGGATTGTCCATGTATTTGCATTGAGGAATGGAATCTAAACAGAAGTGGAAATGTCTTTTCCAAATCTAAGCCTCAAGACGCTTCTATGTCTACACTCACATTCTCATACCACTATAGTTATTATGAGGAAAACATAACCAGATAGCCTAGTAATGACAGTCTGTAGTTTAGAACCACACAGCTGAGCCAAGTTTAGATCATCAGAACTCCTACACATGCAAGAGAACAAATTCTTATTATTCTCTATGACTAAGGTTTTGAGTTTTTTCAAATGAATAAATTTTATTGGAGTATAGTTGACTTAGTTTTGTTAGTTTTAAGTGTACAGCAAAGTAAGTCAATTATACATACACATATTTCCATTCCTTTTCAGATTTTCCCCATGTAGGTTAATACACACTATTGAGTGGATGTACTATAGTAGATGTGCTATACAGTAGGCCATTTATAATCTATATGTTTTATATATAGTACTGTGTACATGTCAATCCTAACTCCTTATTTATCCCTCACACCCAACATCTCACTTTTGGTAACCATAAACTTGTTTTCAATATCTTTGAGACTGTTTCTGTTTTGTAAGTTCTCTTGCATCATTTTTTATTAGATTCCATATATCGGTGATCTCATATGATATTTGTATTTCTCGTCTGACTTCACTTAATGTTATTATTTCTAGGTCCATCCATGTTACTGCAAGTGGCATTATTGAGTTATTTTTTTATTTATAGCTGAACAATATCCATATATTTTTACACATATATTACACATATACATACCACATCTTCTTTATCCAGTACTCTGTTGATGGACATTTAGGTTGCTTCCATGTCCTGGCAATTGTAAATATTCCTGCATGAACACTGTGGTGTATGCATGTTTTCAAACTATGGTTTTCTCTGGATAGATGCCCAGGATTGGGACTTCTGGATTATATGGTACTTCTATTTTTAATTTTTTGAGGAACCTCCACACTATTTTCCATAGTGGTTGTACCAATTTACTTCCCACCAACAGTGTAAGAGGATTCCCTTTTCTCTGTACCCTCTTCAGCATTTATTGTTTGTAGACGTTTTGATGATGGCCATACTGATTTGTGTAAGGTGATACTTCTAATAATAGTGATGTTGAGCATCTTTTTATGGTATTTTTTTGACCATCTGCATATCTTTTTTGGAGAAATGTCTATTTGAATCTTCTGCCCACTTTTTGATTATGTTGTTTTTTGATATTGAGCTGCAGGGGTTGTTTCTATATTTTGGAGATTAATCCTTTGTCAGTTGCTTCCTTTGCAAATATTTTCTTCCATTCTGTGGGTTGTCTCCCATTCTTATGGTTTCCTTTGCTGTGCAAAAATTTTTCAGTTTGATTAGGTCCCATTTGTATATTTGTGTTATTTTCATTACTTTAGGAAGTGGATCTGAAAAGATATTGCCACTGTTTATGTCAGAGAGTGCTCTGCCTATGTTTTCCTATAAGAGTTTTATTGTATCCAGTTTTATGTTTGGGTCTTTAATGCATTTTGTGTTTATTTTTTTGTGTGTGGTGTTAAGAGAGTGTTATTATTTCTTTTATACATAGTGTTATAGCTTTTTCAGCACCACTTACTGAAGAGACTTCTTCTCCATTGTATATTTTTGCCTCTATTGTTGTAAACTAGTTTACTATAGGTATGTGGGTTTATTTCTGGACTTTCTATCCTCTTCCACTGATTTATATTGTTAGAAACTGGTGAGGGAAGAAGGAGGCAAAGACTGGAGCAATGAGATCTCAAGCGGGTTTATAGACCAACGGAATGCCCGCAAGCCCTGGGCAGAGAGAACTCAGGCTCCCAGTAGCTAAGGGTGCAGCTAGTTATATAGGAAAAGGGATAGTTTCTATTTTTATCACATTCTATTTTTAACACAGGTTCATGGTGGAGTAAGAAACAGTGAAGATAAAAGTTAGGTTGTTACAACTTAACAGTTTTTCCAACTATTTTTGTCTTGAAACTTTACATTTCATTTCATACAGTTACCACATAACATATATGTCTGTTTTTGTGCCAGTACCACACTATTTTGATGACTGTGCCTTTGTAATACAGTCTGAGGTCAGAGACCCTGATTCCTCTGACTCCATTTTTCTTTTCTCAAGATTGCTTTGGCTATTTGGGGTCCTTTGTTTTTCTATGGTCATTTAATTTTTTATTATTCTTTGGTAATTTGATAAAAATTGCATTGAGTCTGTAGTTTGCCTTGTGTAGTACAGTTCTTTTGATAATATTGATACTCCCAATCCAAGAGCATGGTATATCTTTCCATTTTGGGGGTCGTTTTATATTTCTTTCAACAGCATTGTATAGTTTTCAGAGTACAGGTAGGTTTATTCCTATGTATTTTATTCCTTTTGATACAATGAAGAGGTAATTTTCCTTTAATTTCTCATTCTGATATTTCATTTTTAGTATACAGAAATGCAAGAGATTTATGTGTATTAATTTTGTACCTTGCACTGTGACAATTCATTGATGAGCTAAAGTAGTTTTATGATAGCACCTTTAAGAATTTCTATGTATAGTTTCATGTCATCTGTAAACAGTGACAATTTTACTTTCTTTTTTCCAATTTGGATTTTTTTCTTCTCTGATCACCATGCCTAATACTTCCAAAACTAAGTTGAATAAAAGGAGGAAGAATGAACATCCTCGTCTTATTCCTTCTCTTAGTAGAAATTCTTTCACCTTTCCACCATTAAGAATGATGGTAGTTGTGCATATTTCAAATATGGCATTTATTATATCAGGGTAAGTTCTCTATATCATCACTCTCTGGAGGGTTTTTATCAGAAATGGGTGGCTGATTTATGTCAGATTTTTTTCTGCATTTATTGATATGATAGTATGGTTTTCATTTTTCTATTATTAAAATGGTGTTCACACTGATAGATTTACAGATGTTTAAAAATCCTTACATCCCTGGAATACCACCTGATCATGGTGTATGATATTTTAAATGTATCATTGAATTTGTTTTGCTAGTATTTTGTTGTGGATTTGTGCAACTTTATCCATCAATGATATTGGCCTATAATTTTATTTTTTGTGATATCTTTAGTTTTGTTATCTGGGTGATGTGATCTTATAGAATGAGCTTGGGTCTCTTCCCTCTTCTGCAGTTTTGTGGAATTGTTTCAGAAGATTAGGTGTTAATTCTCCTCTGAATGTTGGAATTCAATTGTGAAGCCATCCAGTTCTGGACTTTTGTTCATTGGATGTTTTTAAATCACAGTTTCAATTTAAGTACTTGTGATCATTCCGTTCATATTTCTATTTATTCCTCATTCTATTCATACATCATTCCTAATTCTATACATTCAGTCTCAGCAGATTGTACTTTCTAAGAATTTTTCCATTTCTTCTAGGTTGTCCATTTATTGGTAATTGGTGCTTGAAGTAGTCTCTTATGATATTTTTTTTAAAAAAATTTCTGTGATGTTCATTGTACTTTTTTATTTTTCATTTGTAATTTTATTGATGTGAACCCTCTACATTTTTTTTTCTTGATGAGTCTGGATAAAGGCTTATCAACTTCATCTTTTCAAATAACTTACTTCTGGTTTTATTGATCTCTATTTTTTTCTTTATCTAAACTTTATTTTTTTCTCTGATCATTATGATTTCTTTTCTTATACTAACTTGGGGTTGTGTTTGTTCTTTAATTGCTTTAGGAGTAATGTTAGATTGTTTATTTGATATTTTTCCTGTTCTGTAAAGTAAGCTTGTATTGCTATAAGCTTCCCTCTTAGAACTGCTTTTTCTGCATCTCATAGATTTTAGACCGTCATGTTATCTTTTTCATTTTTCTCTACATATTGTTTGATTTCATATTAGGTTTCTGCAATGATTCATTGGTTGTTCAGTAGCATATTGTTATAGTCTCCTCATGTTTGTGTTTTTGCTGTTGTGTTTGTTGCAGTTAATGTCTGGTCTGATTTCATTGTGGTCAGAAAAAAATATTCTTGATATGATTTCAATTTTCTTAAATTAAATGAAGCTTGATTTGTGGCCCAGAATGAGATCTATCCTAGAGAATGTTCCAAGTGGGCTTGAGAAGAATGTGTACTCTTTTGCTTTCAGATGGAATGCTCTATAAATATCTACTAAGTCTGTTTTGTCAAATATATCTTTTAAGGTCTGTGTTTCCTTCTTAATTTTCTGTCTGGATAATCTGTCCATTGTTGAAAATGGGGCATTAAATTTACCACTATTATTGTATTATTGTCGTTTTTTCCTTTTATGGCCATTAGCAGTTGTCTTATATATTGAGGTGTTCCTATATTGGGTACATATATGTTTACAATGTTTTCTTCTTGGATTGATTCTTTGATCATTATTTTTGATCTTTTTGTCTCTTGTAACCGTCTTTATTATCAAGTCTGTTTGCTACTTCAGCTTTGCTTTGATTTCCCTTGCATGAAATATCTACTTCCATCCTCTCATTGTCAGATTCTATGTGTCCCTAGAACTGAATTGGGTCTCTTGTAGACAATATATATGTGGGTCTTGTTATTGTATCCATTCCACCAGTCTATGTCTTTTGGTTGGAGCATTTATTTTATTTACATTTAAAATAATTATTGATATGTATATTCTTATTTTCATTTTGTTAATTTTTTTGGAATTGATTTTGTTATTTTTTTCTTACTTTCTCTTTTTCTCTTGTGGTTTGATGAATATCTTTGTCATTGTTTTTGGATTGCTTTTTTCTTATTTGTGGGTGTATATATTGTAGATTTTTGGTTTGTGATTACCATGAAATTTTGATATAGGAATATATATATATATATATATATATATATATATATATATGATTATTTTAACTTTCTGCTTTCTTAATTGCAAATGCATTTCTGGTATCCTGCATTTGTACCCTGCTCACAATTTCTGGTTTTTGTATCATATTTGTGTGTGGATGATGATTTCCTACCTTTACTATTTGCTTGCCTTTACCAGTGAGCCTTTCTCATTTGTAATTTTCTTATTTTTAGTAGTGGCCTTTTATTTTATTCCTAGAGAAGTTTTTTTTCTTTTTTCTTTTTGCCTTTTTAGGGCCACACCTGTGGCATATGGAAATTCCCAGGCTAGAGGTGAAATTGGAGCTGCAGCTGACAGTCTACACCTCAGCTACATCAACACCAGATGCAAGCCACTTCTATTACATACACCACAGCTCACAGCAACCCCAGATCCTTAACCACTGAGTGAGTGTAGGTATCAAGCCCACATCCTCATGGATGCTAGTTAGGTTCATTACCACTGAGCCATAATTGGAAACCCAGAGTTTCTTTAGTATTTGTCATATAGCTGGTTTTCTGGATCTGAATTTTCTTAGCTTTTGCTTGTCTGTAAAACTTTTGATTTCTCCTTCAAATATGAATGAGAGAATTGCTGCATTGAATATTCTTGATGGTAGTTTTTCCCCTTTCATCACTTTAAGTATATTGTTCCATTCCTTTTTGGCCCACAGTTTCTGCTTAAAAATCAGCCAACAATCTTATGGGCTTTCTCTTCTATGTTATTTGTTGCATTTCCCTAGATGCTTTAGATATTTTCTCTTTGTCTTTAATTTTGGTCAGTTTGGTTAATATGTATCTCACAAGGTTCCAACTTGAGTTTATTCTATATGGTATTCATTGTGCTTCCTTGATTTGAGTAAGTTATTCCTTTCCCATGTTAGGGAAGTTTTTGGCTATTATCTCTTCAAATATTTTCTTCAATCCCTTATCTCTCACTTCTCCTTCTGGCACCCCTGTAATGAGAATGTGTGTTTAAATTTGTCCCAGAATTATCTTAGACTGCCCTCATTCTTTACATACATTTTTCTTTATCCTTTTTCACATTAGTGATTTCCACTAGTTTGTCTTCCACCTCATTTATTTGTTCTCATGACTCCTGTATTTTGCTTTCGGTTCCTTCTAGTTCATTTTTCATTTTGGTCATTGCATTATTCACTTCTGCTTGTTTAATCTTTAAATCTTCTACAGCTTTTTTCAACATTTCTTGTAATTTATTATTCTTTGCCTCCAGTGTTTTTGTTTTTGTTTTTTTTTTTTGAGATATTGGATCATCCTTACTATTATTATTCTAAAGTCTTTTTTATATGAAGGTTGCTTATCTCCCCTTCATTTAGCTGTTCTGGGGTTTTGCCTTGTACTTTCATGTGGTTCATGTTTCCCTGCTGTGTCATTTTCTCTAGCTTTCTCTATTGTCTCCTTTTTCAGACTACAGGATTGTACTCTCTCTTGTTTCTGGGATATTCCCCCTTGTGGGTGAAGGTGATATAGGAGCTTGTGGTAGGCTTGCTGATGGGAGGGACTGGTGTCTGCCCACTGGTAGTTGGAGCTGAGTCTTGTCCCTCTGGTGTGTCGGGCTTTATCTATTGGTGTGATTAGAAGTATCTGTGTGCCTGGGAATACTTTAGGCAACCTGTTTGCTGATAGGTGGGGCCATGTTCCCACACTATTTGTTGTTTGGTATAGGGCTTCTTAGCCCTGATGGGTGGAGTGAGATTTTTCCAAAACAGTTTTCTCCATATGAGCTCATGCTGATGATTTTCCCTGAGCCCTCTGCCTTTAGTGTCTTGCCCCCACAGTGAGTCACAGTTGACCCCTGCCTCGCCAGGAGACTCTCCAAGACCCACAGACAGGTCTAACTCAGGTTCTTATCAAGTCTCTCCTATTTCCTTGGACTCAGTGCTTATGAAACCTTGTATAACCCCTCCAAGAATGGAGTCTTTGTTGCCCACAGTCTTGTGGACCTCCTGCATTCAGGATTATGGGCCTTCAATGCCAAATGCTCTGGGGACTCCTCCTCCCAATGCCAGACCCCCAAGCTGTAGAAGTTAATGTGAGTTCAGAACTCTCACTCCTCTGAGAGCTCTTCTGTTATGTAGTTATTTTCCTGTCTGTGGGTGACCCAAATGGTAGATATGGGATTTTTATAGCACAAGGGCACTCCCCTTATCATCTCCATGTGGCTTCTTCTTTGTCTTTGGCTGTAGAATATCTTTTTTTTTTTCATACCATCCAGTCTATTTTGTTGATGGTTGTTCAGTATTTAATTGTAATTTTGTTTTCGTGAGGGGAGGTGAACTTGTGTCCTTCTCTCTGCCATCTTGTTGCTGAATGTCTGATGCCTTTTTAAACAGAATAGGTTTCTCTTTCTTTTTCTTTCTTTCTTTCTTTCTTTCTTTCTTTCTTTCTTTCTTTCTTTCTTTCTTTCTTTCTTTCTTTCTTTCTTTCTTTCTCTTTTATAGAGCTGCACCCCTGACATATGGAGGTTCCCAGGCTAGGGGTCTAATTGGAGCTGTAGCCACCAGCCTACATCAGAGCCACAGCAATGTGGGATCCAAGCCACATCTGCGACCTACACCACAGCTCATGGCAACACTGGATCTTTAACCCACTGAGCAAGGCCAGAGATCGAACCCACAACCTCATGGTTGCTAGTTGTATTCATTAACTGCTGAGCCATGATGGAAGTTCTGGAATAGGTTTCTTTATTTCTTTTATACATATCTCAATATTACATAGAAATTCAAGGGACTCCTGTTAATATTATATCCTGCAGCTTTACTGCATTTGTTGTTCGTTTACAAAGGCTCTAGTTTCTAGTTTATTATTCTTACCTCCTTTATCATAGAATAAAGATATTATAAATGTGTGTCCTTTTGGGGCTTTCTATTCTTTTCCTTTGATCTCTGTGACTTTTTGCTATAGCAGTAAATTCTTTTGACTACTGTAGCTTTGTCGTACAGGCTGATGTCTTGGACCATGACTCCTGGGGCTCCGTTCCTTCTCAAGATTTTCTTGGCCATTCATGATCTTTTCCTATATGAGTTTTAAAATTATTTGTTCTGGTTCTGTGAAAATGTTATTGGTATTTTGATAAGGATTGCATTGAGTCTGTAGATCACCTTAAGTAGAATAATCATTCTAACAATATTAATTCTTCCAATTCAAAAACACAATATATCTTTCAACCTTTTGCTTCATCCTCAATTACTTTCATCACAAATATTTTACAATCTTACTTATGTTGATTCCCAAGTTTTTTGAAGTGACTGCCAATGGAATTATTTACCTAAATTCTCTTCTGATAGCTAATTATTAGTGTTTTGATATAAAATACATTTATTCATATTCATTTTGTATGTTGCAAATTTACTAAACTCATGGATAAGCTTTAGTTATCTTATAATGACATCTTTAAGGTTTTCTATGTATAGTATCATGGAATTTTCAAACAGTGATAGTTTTGAACTGGTTTTAGTGCATGTCACCTAAAATGCCTCCTTTAAAAATGAAGTTTTTATTCCACACAGCACACTGTGACTCCAGAAATTAAGTCCTATTGGCCTTCAGAGCCAAATGCCCTGGGTGCTAACCTGCCCAGTGCAAGATCCCTGTGATGGGGAGCCTGACATGTGGCTCATAACTCTCTCTCCCGTGGGAAATGCTCTGCAGTATAATATATGTCTAGTTAATGTGTCACTCACCTGAGTGAAAGAGGCTTAATTATATCCCAAATATGTCCCTCCTACGCATCTTGCCATTGTTCCTTATTTATATTTTTGTTGTGGAAGATATTTTTTTGGTAGGTTCTGGTATTTTTCATCAATTTCTCTGCAGAAGATTATGATTTTGGTATGCTTATGAGGTGGGCTCAGGGTCTTTCTACACCAAAATCTTTGCCAATCTTTGCTAGGATAATTATATGGAATCATTACATGTGTGTATAATTTGGTTCAGGAAAATGAAGGGTCGTACACAGACTACTCCATTATTTTAAAAGTTAAATAATGTACATATTTTATTAATTCTCATTGAATGCAACAAAATATTGTAAATGTTTTTCAAAACTAACTTTCCAAAAATGCTGGAAGATCATTATTTTACAGTCATGAAGTAATTGAGAGTGTCAAGAGGAAAGGTGAATCTATACTTTTCAAGCCATCTGATAATTCACAAGTTGACATAGCAAATTTGAAGTGAGTACATATGCAAATAAGTTTGTGGCTTTATGGAATGTATTCAACAAGACCCTATTTATTCTACCTATGCTGTCCAATAGTTCATAATTATAAGACATGGTCCATTCCCTTTGGATTTACACCATCCAGGTCACCATCTTCATTGCTCTGGTTTTCTCACCTCTAATATTATACTTATTCAATTGATTACCACCATTGTAATAGTTATACAATGCAAGCAACATTATTTCACTGCAGTTTTCAAAAACCTTAGTCACAAAAATGCAAGAAATGAGACTTTAAATTGAATTAGGAATGGATAAATTATTGGGACACTTATCTCTCCTTCTTTTCTAACCACATGACCTTTGGTCATGTTATTCTTTTCCTGGGGCATCAGCCCCTGTGCAGGTACCCTCATCCCAGCAACCTGTCTCATTTGGGGATAGCATTTTGTCACCATTCAACACTGAGTCCAGGGTTTTATTTTCACCATTCTTTGTTTGGATAAACTCACAATTGAGAGGTAGTCCTGATGTGTCCTTATGACCTATATCCTTTCATGGTGAAAGGATGAGCATCAAAATAATCTTTTTTACTACAATTATTTGCCCAAACTACACTTACAGTTCAAATTTGTCAGGATAGTATCTATGTTTAATTCATATTCTAAACTCATGTAGCTCTTTTTCTCAAATTATAATATATGATAAGAAATATTTTGTTGAGGAAATGAGGGCTTGAATGCTTGACATTTTCCCTGCTTGCTTGAATAGTAGGTCACACACTTCAAATTTCAGCACAAATATTATCTCATGTGGAAAATAATATTTTCTGCTTGAAGGAACACTGGGGTTAATAAATAAAATTGATTCAATTTTGGCTTAACATTTTTCCCACAGTACTTTATAGTTTCCTGGATTTCTGCTCTACCACAGGTAGTAAACATTTCAGACAGGTAAAACCCACAAGGATCCTTCAGGTTTGGATCATGAGGAACAAAGAAGCCATTCAATAAAGCAGGCAGAAGACTGGATTGTCACAGTGATGATCAGTCACATTAATATGAACATGGTTTCTAAGATTTGTCGCACTGCCAACAAGAAGAAAGTAGAAACTAAAAGGGAGAATATCTGATTTTTTATCATTTATTTTTAAGCAATTTTAAGTATACACTTGTACCATGAATAATAACAGTACAATTAACACATATGACCTCTATATAGATCACCTGTTAACAATATACCACTTTTGCTTCATCATTTTTTCTCCCTCTCTCTTTCATCAGTTGCATACTTTATGATATTTTTCTATATTTTACCTATGCATTTTCTAAGAATATGAATATTCTCCCTCAGAATCACAGTGCAGTTAATTTCAGAAAAATACAACATGAATTCAATACAATTATAAAAATAATTTTTACACAGAAAGAGTTTAAAATGTAAAGCTTTCTAGTACAGGGAAACAATTCCTCTCAAATATATATATTTGACACATTGTGGTATTAGAATATGAAGAATAACATTGGCATTTTATATAGAGAGTATTTAGCATGGAGAAAAATAAACAACTAGTGTAAAAATCTATTATTTCTTAGTTCACTGGGAAACAGATTCCACATTCCACATTTTCTTTAGAGTCTTTGTGACATCGTTATTCCTAAAGCTATAGATTAAGAGGTTTAGCAAAGGAGTGAGTATGGTATAAAAGACAGATACAACCATGTCTTTTTCAGGAGTGTGGTAGGAGGTAGGGAGCATGTAGGTGTAGGCTGAAGTCCCATAGAAGAGGATGACCACAGTCATGTGGGAAGAGCAAGTCATAAAGGCCTTCTTCTGACCCTCTGCTGAATTCATTCTGTGGATGGTGAGGAGGATGAAAGAGTAGGAGCTTGAAATGATTGTGACAGGAATGAGGAGCATGATGACACAGCATAGGTATATAAGAGTCTCATAGATGAATGTGTCTGAGCAGGAAAGCTTCATTACAGCAGGGACCTCACAGAAGAAATGATGGATCTCTCAGGATCTACAGAAAGGAAAGGTCATGGTGATGGGTGTGAGCATAAAGTCTTCCACTGATCCCAGGAACCAGGAACCAGACACCAAGAGGACCCACACTTTATGATTCATGAGAGTAGAATAATGGAGTGGATGGCAAATGGCCACATAGCGGTCATAGGCCATAGTAGCCAGAAGGAAAAATTCTGAACCTCCAAGAGTCAAACAGAGAAACATCTGCATTCCACATTCAGGGACTGAGATCTTATTCATGCCCATGACCTGGTCCATGAGCATCTTGGGCACAGTGAGAGAAATGTACATGTCCATAAGAGACAGCTGGCTGATAAAAAAGTACATGGGTGTATGGAGATTGGCATTAGAATATATCAGAAGGATCAGGATGATATTCTCAGACAAGGCCATCAGTAATAACACAAAAATGACTGCACAAAGAAGAGTTGGGTGCTTAGATAGAGAGAAGAATCCCACCAGGATGAAATCCAACTGTCCAGTGTGGTTGGCCACTAAGGTGGAGTTGCCCATAAGGTTTCACCTAGACCACCAAATAAAGCTTTGGGATTAAAAACACTCACACCTGAAATGAACATATAGTGAGCTTGTGCTTTGTGTTCATGTGTGTGCATGCATGGAAGCCTGACTGTTCTAATGGGTGGAAATGTCATAAGACTGTAGACTTTCAAATTATAAATTCCCTGTAACTCAGCAAATTTAGTTAAAATCTAAGAATTCACAATTTTGTTTAAAAACGTGGTTACTTATAGTAAAAATATAGTCTTGTTATAGAATTCAGAATAGAATCATCTTTTCTGTTTTAAAGATCCACTTGAATCTTAAAAACTCTTGGAATATATATTCCATGTTAGAATTATAAAATAACTGAAACATAATTTAGGGAAAATGCATACCAGTGGTTTGAGCTCCCTTTGCTTGTAAGTTCAGGCCTTGTTGTTAGGCAGTTTTTGTGTGTCTTTGGAGAATACCATACATTCACAGGAGTGGACAGTGTTCCTCTCCACTGGCCAACCCCTTAGGGCATCTAGAGAGGAGCTCAGACTCTAAGACAGGACTACAGCTGTCAGTTCATTCTGTTCTCCATGCATCAGTCATCTGTCCACACTACATAAACAAGGGATAATAATATTTCAGATATGGTTAAAATATTAAATGAGATTAGATAATATAAAATTTAATATAGTAAATGAGTTGTAATCATATTGTCCAGAATATTTCTGGTTACAGATTATGCAGATTCTATGTAAAAGATGGCTTTTACTATTTTTTTTAAATTTGAGTTACACTACTTCAGTGCTAGTTTTAGTATCTACTCATACATACTAAAATTTGGGTTTGATTATTACTGTTGTCCCAGAATAATATAATAATGTACATGTATATATGTATGAATATATATGTAATCTCAGACTTTCTATAAATACATATATACTTTGTATAAATATATATATTTATATAAATATGAATATATAAATATAAATAGATATATATTTCTTATTCTTAACTCTGGTTAAGCAGAGCTTTATGGAGAAGGACATCTCAGTTCTGTCTTCTGCATGCTCCCCTAAATTCATCTCTTTTAAATTCCTACCATTTGCTCTAAATCTCACAGAGAAGATCATTTAGATCATCAGTGCCATTTATAAGACAAAGCTGTAGTTTTGTCAACATCTGCTTTATTCTCTATGGCAATCAAATTTTTTAAAATAGAAATGCAAAGAGGAAAATAGAAAAACACTGAGAAATAACTAACTCCAATTTGAGGTTCCTTCCTCATATTTGCTGTTCACAGTCTATATTTTGAAGACTGAAGACAAATTAAAGAAAAATCAAATTTGATTGCAGTTAAAGAGGTCACAGTCAGTCTATTCAGGGAGAAATACTATATAATTGTTATTTAAAGTATAATTTTATCTTCTTTTGTCTTTTTTTTAAAGGCTGCACCCACAGCATGGAAGTTCCCAGTCTCGGGGTCAAATTGGAGCTACGGCTACTGGCCTAGCCACAGCCACAGCCGCAACAATGCCAGAACCTAGCCATATCTGTGACCTGTACCACAGCTCACAGCAACACTGGAAACTTAACCCACTGAACAAGGCCAGGGATCAAACCTGTATCCTCATGGATACTAGCCAGCCAGATTCATTTCCACTGAGCCACAATAAGAACTCCTAAAGTATAATTTTAAAAAATATGTAAAATAAATAATAGACAGCAGTCGAAGGAAGATACATCTGGCGTATTTGAAGAGAATCAGAATTTGATTCTTCCACATTTTCTCTTAGGAAGATTAAACCTTTGCAAATTTTCAATTTATGACATGTTAAATGTTAAAGTTAACAAGTCCTTACCAACAAGAAGGAAACATTGTTGGCCCCTCTTTCTGGAAAGAGTTTAGGAGTGTTTATGACTTAGGAAAATTTCAGTAAGGATTTCCAAGTTTCAAATATATTTTATCCTCTTGTAATCCTGGAGACCAGTTACAACACTCAATTTATTAACAGTTCCTAATTTTTTTAAATTTTATTTATTTATGTTTTTGCTATTTCTTGGGCCACTCCCGTGGCATATGGAGGTTCCCAGGCTAGGGGTTAAATCAGAGCTGCAGCCACCGGCCTACGCCAGAGCCACAGTAACGCGGGATCCGAGCCGCGTCTGCAACCTACACCACAGCTCAGGGCAACGCCGGATCGTTAACCCACTGAGCAAGCGCAGGGCCCAAACCCTCAAGCTCATGGTTCCTAGTCGGATTCGTTAACCACTGCGCCACGACGGGAACTCCAACAGTTCCTTATTAACAACTTATTAACAACTTACTCAACAGGTGCTAAAGCAGGTGACAACTCTGAAAATGACTCTGATGTGTCAATGTAAATAAGCAACAAATCCAGGAATCATTCTATTAAATATAATATTACTGTCAAATTCTCCCTACACTGGCAGAGGAAAGCTGTATTCTGTGCAAATTTGAAAAACAGTCCCATAAACTGAAGACATACATGTGGCTGAGTTGTTATTTGTGATCAAAGTGAAGCAAGGACTAGTGCAGTGACTAGCACGTATGAAGCCTTCAGAGATATTTGGCAACTTAAAGTAGAGCAGGAGGTTGAGGGGGAGGCACCAGGCAAATCTCTGTTAGAATTGGTAAACAGGAGTTATTCTGATCAAGCTATGCTGAACAGAATCCCATGTAGGTCTCCGGACAGTCAAGGGTGTATTGATTATACTGCACAAGGCACCTTGCTTCTCTGATCACACATACTGTTCTCTAACCAATGTAATGAGGTTAATGGACCAGTGCAATATGGTATGAGGAATTATTAACAACAGGCATTGAAAAATATTAAATAGTAAGTAACAGGATCTTAGCAATTGTCCTATTGCTTTACCATATTTTTCTTCCCAAGAACCTATGAGATACTTATTCATCGATCTTAAATTATCTTTTCACATATTAAATAATTCATGTTCCTGCAGCATCTACCTAGCATCGAACCATACCTCTGAGGTTATAAATGTGTCAAGTCTGAAATGTGGGTGTTATCCATCCACTGTTTCAACTGTGAAACATAAATAAGATTTAGACATTTATTTCAGTGTTCTTACTATAAGTATTCACCCACACTGAATGTTGTATTAATCCCTTTTCTCTTGTAAACTTTCAGTCTCAAGAAAATAAACTTGTAATACAGTAATATAGGAGGAATTTATATTCTTTTGTCTATAAATAATTGAAAATCTAAGCCTATTTTTGATACAGGTCACTAAATACATGTTATATAATACATTCATGAAAAAAAAAAGCACTTTTACTTTTCCCCATAAAAAAAGATAATATGGGGAAATGAGGAAATTTTGTCAAGAATTAATAAATGTGCCAGAAGCATAACAAGTCAAAAACCAATGATTATTCTTTTGGTTCTGTACTTCTGCTTTCCTATCTGTTTTTCTCCAACATTCAGTGATGCCAAAATTCTCATCAAGATTGTCTAGTGAAAAGTGGCCACAGTTAACTGTATAAAGAGAGATAGGAAGGTGACATCAACCTTGGTTTATAATGCCTGTTAGGGGAAGGGTTGATGGTTTTCTACTGATAAATTCCCCATGGGATCTTCAAGTAGAATGCAATTAAGGAGCTACAAAATGATAATAGATACCTCTATTGTACTTTTCTGGTTTTCTTCTTATCTCTTTTCAAAATCTTTTATTATTAAACTAGAAATCTTAAACAACATTAACAATAATCTCAGATCTTACCATCAATAAAATACCATCTATGACATGTTATTTTACATATGGCTTTAGCCTTTTTACATCACGAAAGTTGCTTTCTTGTATGTGTGTATGTTTTTTCTTCAAGAATATTTTGTGAGATATTGATGTTTCTCTTGTCTTTCAAATAAACAGACTCTGAAATTCACAGTATAATTGATGGGTCAAAACAGAACCTCTAATCATTTTTGTAGTTGAAACTAAGGTTGAGATGGTCTTCTTTACATCTTAGGTTACTCTTTCTTCCTTCTGACACTCAGTTGCAGTCTCTGTTGTTTTAATGTTGCATTGCATTGTTTATGTAGAAGAATGCGTTAAAAATATGCAAAGTGTTAGAAAGAAAATTCAAAAATCAACAATTTTATACTCTTCTAGACAAAATTATCCACTAATAGTTATAACTTGGCTTTAGACTACAAGTATTTACAGAATGCATACCATGTACCAGGAAGTTGGTCTAAATTAGGGAACAGGATAGGAACAATCCTATCTATCTCCATCGAACTTGCAGTCAAATTCTTATGAATTTTTTAATGTTTATTCTTAAACTACATTAATTATTTTCCCATGGCATCCTTTCTGCATGGCATCATTTGTCTAGATGGAGACATTTTTGAAAGGCCCACACTTGGGGGATGGGCCTCATGTGTCCTTCAAGGTTTCAGGTTGCAGATCATTTATTCTAACCTCTGTCATCCAGTTTTTCTCAAGGTTATATGAATGCAAACCCTGGGAGGCACTGGACAATGGAGGAAGAAATAAATTTTATCTTCTTTCTTATTTCTGATGGTGGTCTCTGGTAGCTTAAGCACTTGTATGCAGCTTACAACCATGTGGGAACTGTGTGATCCAGTACCCCAAAGGAAGTTTCTGTGGCAATGATAGGATGCAAACATCTGGGTTTCAGGAGGAGAGGGTCTCATAAGCAGCCACAGATTGCAGCATCTCTGTAGACTCAGCAGTGGAGGCATATGGGGCTTGAGTGTTTGGCAAGGAATCCCAGACCTTTGGTGGAAATTCTCCTTTTCCTGCTTTTATAGCCTTTACTCCAGCCCTTTGCAAACTCTGTTACCAATCTCCTCATCAAGTCCTTCAGTTTGAAATTTATAAAGGATGTATATGACTGGATGCTTGACAATGAGTCTAAATAATATTTCATTAAAATCCTCAAATATTGAATTATAATGTTGCATTAATTTTTGAATTATAATTTGAGCTGAATAAATGTGCTTTTATAGGATGTGTTCTCTGAATGTATTTTTTTTTTTTTTTTTGCATTTTAGGGCTTCACCCACGGCCTATGGAGGTTCCCAAGCTAGGGGTCAAATTGGAGCTGTAGATTCTGGCCTATGCCATAGCCACAGCAATTCAGGGTCTAGCTGCACCTTTCACCTACACCACAGCTCACAGAAATGCCAGACCCTTAAATCTGTGAGCAAGGCCAGGGATTGAACCTCCATCCTCATGGATGCTAGTCAGATTCGTTAAACACTGAGCCATGACAGGAAGTCCTGAATGTAATTTTTATTAAGTTAATTTATCAGAGGTGATAAAATATTTCAAGTTTCCTCATATACAACACTAAAATTGCTTTTCAAAATCCTTCTTCAAATTGTGTTTTTGTCAGTGAGTCCAAGCTTATACCACTTGCCCCATGACAGGTCAATATGCTGGAGGAAAAAAAAAAAAATAATGCTGGAGGAGATCTGGCACAAGGAATATCAACTTTATCTGAAAAGCCAGCAGACTGAAAATGTGGTGAACTAATGTCCCAAGAACCATATTACCTGGGTTAGAATTCAAATTTCTTTGATACTTAAGAAGGAGGGAGTGTGTATAGTTGTTGTAAACTTCTTGATGCTGGATTATTTTTTCTTGCATCTATTCAAGTAGGTCTGAGTATTCCTGAGTCCTAGGTGGGAAAGATATTGCTTTCCTATCTATGGCTCTATTACAATACTTAAACAAGCACCTGAACAAGCACCCAACACTAGGGTGAGGAAACCCAGGATTCTCTGGCTTATGCTATATTTAAATCCTGCATATATTTTTCAGAAAGGGGAGTTATTGTCCCCTTTGAGACTTTCCAACAAGTGGCCATCAGCAGTCTAGTAAAAAAATATAGAGCAAAATACATCATTTACTTGTCTGATAGGAGGCTCAATTTGAATCAGACACTCAAGAGGTTCTAATGGTACATAGAACCAAGTTTTCTTCATCCCATCCAATTTCTGGAGGAGTGGGTTTCATTTTTAGTTTATTTTTTATTAGAGTATAGGTGATTTACAGTGTTGTGTCAATTTCTGCTGTACAGCATAGTGACACAGTCATATATATATATACATTTTTTTTTTTTTTCTCATACTGTCTTTCATTATGTTCTACCCCAAGATATAGAATATGGTTCTCTGCACTGGGCAGTAGGAACTCATTGCTTATCCAACTAAATGTAAGAGTTTCTACATACCAAGCCCAAATCCCCCATCCATCCCATATTTCCCCCCCTCCCTCCTGGTATCCATATCTGTGATCTGTTTCTGTTGTTTCTGATTCATAGATTGGATCATTTCTTTCATATTTTAGATTCTATATACAAGTGATATCATATGGTATTTGTCTTCCTCTTTCTGTCTTTTGCAACTTAGTATGGCACTCTCTAGTTGCATCCATGTTTCTCCAAATGACATTATGTTGTTCTTTTTATGGCTTAGTAGTATTCCATTGTATTAATGTACTGCATCTTCTTCAAAAAATTCATCTGTCAGTGGGCATTTATTTTCTTTCCATGTACTGGCCATTGTGAATAGTGCTGCAGTGAACATAAGGGTGGATGCAACTTTCTGAATGAAAGTTTTGTCTAGATACATGACCAGGAGTGGGAATGATGTATCATATGATAATTTTATATTATTTTTCTGAGGAACTTTCATACTGTTTTCTATAGTAGTTTTAGCAGTTTAAATTCCCAGCAGTGAAGGAAGTTTCCCTTTTCTCCACACCCTCTCTACCTTTTGTTATTTGTTGACTATAAAATCATGGCCATTCTAACTGCTTTGAGGTCATACCTCATTGTAGTTTTGATAGGCATTTCTTTAATAATTAGAGATGTTGAGCATTTTTTTCAAGTGCCTACGGCCATTTGTATGTGTTCTTTGGAGAAATGTCTATTTAGGTCTTCTGCCCATTTTTCAATTGGGTTGTTTGTTGTTTTTCTTTTGAGTTATATGTGCTGTTTGTATAATTTGGTGGTTAAGCCTTTGTAGGTTGCATTGTTTGCAAATATTTTCTCCCATTCTGTGGGTACTTATTTCTTTTTTTAATAGTTTCATTTCCTATGAAAAAGCTTTTAAGTTTAATTATGTTCCATTTCTTTATTTTTGTTTTTATTATCATTATTCTAGGAGGTAGATTAAACAAAATATTACTGTGATTTATGTCAAAGAGAGTTCAGCCTGTTTTCCTCTAGGAGTTTCAAGTATCTGAACTTGTGTGTTGGCCTTTAATCCATTTTGAGTTTATTTTTGTTAATGGTGTGAGGGTGTGTTCTAATTTCATTATTTAACATGGAGTTGTACAGTTTTCCCAGCACCACCTATTGAAGTGTCTATCTGTCTTTCTTCCATTATATGTTCTTTCCTCCTTTGTAATAGATTAGTTGAATATAGGTGCTTGGGTTTATTTCTTGGCTTTCTATCCTGTTCTATCAATCTATATTATATTTTTGTGATATCATCATACTGTTTTGATAATTGTAGCTTTGTAACATAGTCTGATGTCTGGGAGCTTGACTCTTCTAGTTCCATTTTTCTTTTTCAATATTGCTTTGGCTCTTTGATATCTTCCTGTGTTTCCATACAAATTTTAAAATATTTTGTTTTAGTTCTGTGAGGAATGTTCTTAGTAATTTGATAGGAATTTCATTGAATCTCTAAATTGCCTTGGGTAGTAGAGTCATTTTAACAAAATTATTCCCATCCAAGAGCATGGTAGGTCTTTCATCTGTTTGTGTCACCTTTGATTTCTTTCATCAGTGTCTTATAATTTTCAGAGTACAGGTCTTTTGTTCCTTTTGGGTAGATTTATTCCTAGGTATTTTATTATATTCGATATGATGATAAGTGGGATGTTTTCTCAAATTTATCTTTCCATTCATTGTTAGTATATAGAAATGCAGTGTGTATTAATTTTTTACTCTTCAACATTACCAAAGTTATTTATGAGTTCTAACAGTTTTCCTCTAGTGTCTTTAGAATTTTCTAGGTATAGTATCATGTCATCTGTAAACAGTGATATTTTATTTCTTCTTTTACCATCATTATTATTATCATACTGAAGTCTTATTTTTTTTTAGATGTATTACCCAATCCTCTTCATTTAGTTGTTTTTGTCCTGGTTTTTTATCTGAAGGCTATTTCTTTGTTGTCTCATATTGTCTAACTTTCTATGATTATAATTTCTTTGACAGCAGGTATGTAGTGCAGGAGCTGGTAACTATTCCTGCAATTCTCACATACCCAGAGCATGTGATGGGAGCATTTGTACCATACTATCTCTCCTGGAGCCAGGTGGCTCCTAGTAATGGAGTCCATGAGAGAGTTGGCAGTGGTTCACAGTTCACAGGATTGCTTTTTCAGTGGGTGGGTGGGGTGCAGCAATGACTCCTTTGACCCCTCCTACTACTGTGACTCTCTCAGGATCATTTCCTGTAGCTGGAAAATACAGAAGCTTTTCCTGCACTCCCTCCCAATGCCAGGAATGTTCTCTGGACTTCTCTCTATATCTGTGTGGGGGAGTCACTCTTCCAAAGTCCCTCCCTTTGTTTGGTAACTCTATGGAGCATTCTCTGTAGCCCCAAGGATGGGGGCTGTTACTTAACTGTTGCTAAAATGTTCTCTCTGTATCTGTTCATGCAGTCACTTCCTCTTCAGGGCCAATAGCAGGAGTGATCTCTCTTGCTGCCTCGGGGCAGAAAATGCACCAGCAGATTTTTTGTCTCCTTTGGACAGCCTCACAGTGTATGCCAATTCTGTGATCCCCTTCCCATTTGCTGGCAGAGATCTCAGAGCTTGTGCTATTCCCAAGATCACTTGGCCTGCTTGGTATTCTCTGCAACCTTAAGGGCAGGGGATGCTCCCAAGCTGTTGCTAGGCAACAGTCACTCCTGGGTGCTTCCAGGATTTTGAGCCACTGGTGTCCTGCAGCCTGAGAGAGTGCCCAAGGAACAAGGCTCTAGTGGTAGATCCTGCCCCCAAATAATGCACCTAGCCTCCAAGAACACCTGGGTTTCCTCAGTTTACACCTTCAAATGTGTACACCTTAGACTCCAGTCTCTCCAGGCTATTTCTGCATGGCCAAGGCCAGGTTTTTTCCCACATAGCCAACCCCAGCTCTCTCCCTGAGTCTGACCTCCAAAGCTGGAGTTTTAGTTTCCAACCTCTGCACTTACCAACATATGGTTGGGTATTTCATGGTGGTAGCACTGATCATTAGTGGAGGAATCTTTCCATTTTAACTGCTTCTCACTCATTACTGTGTTCTCCTCTGATACTCTAAAGTTTCTCCTATATCCCAGCTGATCTTGCTGGTGGGAGAACTTCCCAGGGTGCAGGAGATTTTCATTTTTCCAGCTCCACCCTAGGGGTGCAGGTCCTGTCCTACTTCCTTTCTCATTTTCTCTCTCATTTTCTTCTTTCTTTTGTCCTACTCAGTTTTGTAAAGATTTTCTTGCTCTATCTGAATCCTGAGGTCTTTTGTCAGTGTTCAACAAACAGTCCCACATTTAGATGGATTTCAATGTATTTGTGGGAGTATGTGAGCCTCACATCCTACTACTCCACCATCTTCTCTCAACCTCCTTGGAGGAATGGGTTTTGATCTACAGTTTTATCTTGTCTCTTTTAGCAGAGTAGTGAGTGTCAGCAGAATCTCTTATGGTCTTGATCACTTAGCTGCAAGTGGATGTTTGGATCTTTGTTCTCTCCAGAATTTGAAGAGAACTTGATCCCCTGGCTGGAAAGGGTACAGAACCTCCTCAGTTGGGTAAGCAAACATATTGGAAGCAAACTCTTTGAACCGATGTTAATAGTACCTATTGTCTTAGCATTGTCAGCAACTGCTAGGTCCTTTAAGACATTACCCTGCCTGGGAAGACACCTGGAATGGCCTACCATACAATATTTCAAAAGAGATTAATTTAAGCTTGCTTCTGGGAGCCACTTAAACCATGGCAGATCATCTGCCAAGAACTTACCTCAGGTAAAATTAATCTCCTGATATATTTTATATATCATTTATTTATTTGTTTTTAGTTTTTCCTGTTGATGGTGGTTGCCATAATGAATTTAGTTTCAGATCAATATGTTACCTATTGTGTTATAATGGAGACAAATGCAAGTTCATTGTCATTTTGAAAGGTGCCAGGCAATCCACATTTCCTTACTAATGACTATAACTACTTCAGATTTTTTTTTTCTGTCCAAGTGGTGAATGCTTCCATTTATCCTGAAAAAAGTGACCACAAACACCAAGAAGTATCTGATATTTCCCAACATTCTTTTTTTTTTTTTAAAGAAGATTTTATAGGCTGTATGTTTAGGGCCCTTCCTGGTCTACACTGTGTCCACTTTTCTGGTCTTACATTTTCATAGTCCTCAGGGTGAAGTTCTATCTTTTTCTGAGTTTTGTATGACAGCCATCTACAGATTTAGAGAGGAGATCTTGGTCCTGGAGGGGAAAAGGGCATTTAGGCATATATAAGAAACCATGTTGTAACAGCATGTCACCTAAATGACTCCAATGTTTGCAAAAATAGAGTGGATCTGCCATTCTCCTGATATCCCAGTGGTTGGGGTAGATTGATATGCTGTACATGCTAACTTGGTATATAGAATGGAATACTTTGTCCCTGTGCCTACTAGAAAAGTTAATCAGTTTTTCTCCCAATGTCAATTGTAAACAGGGCTCCTGTGGGGATATTTTAATTGAAATAACAAGTCCAGAGAAATACCTGTCCCTCTTCATTCATCAGCTAAGCATTCTTCCCTTTTTACTATCTGAGAAGACTCACTGCTTTTCTTTTACTCAGCCTTCATTTTAACTTGGGGTTTTCCCTTTTCCAATGTCCTTCCTCTTTACATTAGATATACTATTACTTGCTTAAAGATGGCTTATTTCTTAGGGCTTCCTGACTTTTGGGAACTCAATGCAGCATTCAGAAAAGTGATATTTCACCTTGCATCTTCCTCTTTTAAAAACTTCTATTGTTTATTTATTTTTATTAATTGATTGATTGAATTAGAGTTTATTTACAATATTAGTTTCAGGTATGCTACAGAGTGATTCAATATGTTTATAGATTATACTCAATTTAAAATTACTACAAAATAATGGCTCTATTTCCCTCTGCTGTTTGATATATTTTTGCTGTTTATTTTTTTAACCCATAAGATTTTCTTTTGTTTTAAAATATAGTTGATTTAAAATGTGCTAATTTCCAAAGTACAGCAAAATTCCTAGTTGAATTTGTTAACCACTGCGCCACAATGGGAACTCCTCATTGTATTTTTTGATTTGCATTTCTCTCTACCTATCTATCTATCTATCTATCTATCTATCTATCTATCATTCTTTTTCTCATATCATCCCCCATCATATTCTACCCAAAAATATTAGACACAGTTCTCTGTGGTATGCAGTAGAGCCTCATTGCCCATTCATTCTTAACGTAATTGTTGCATCTACTAACACAAAATTCCAATCTATCGCATTCCCTCTATGCTTACCCTTCGCAACCACAAGTCTGTTTTCCATGTCTGTGATTCTGTTTCTGTTCCTTATGTAGGTTCATTTGTACCATATTTTAGATTCCACATACAAGTGATATCATATAATATCTGTATTTCTCTTTCTGATTTATTTCACTTAGTGAGAATCTCTAGTTGCCTCCATTTTGCTGCAGATGGTATTATGTTGTTCTTTTAATGTATGAGTAGTATTGCATTCTATTAATGTACCACATCTTAAAAAGTTGTTTCCATGCCTTTGCTATTATGTATAATGCTGCTATGAACATTTGGGCTCACGTATCTTTTTGAATGGTAGTTCTGTCTGGATAGATGCCCAGGAGTAAGAAAAACCTCCATACTGTTTTCCATAGTGGTTGTACCAATTTACATTCCCACCTGCAGTGGAAGATGATTCCCTTTTCTCTGCACCCTGTCCATGTTTGTTATTTGTTGAACTACTAATAATTGCCATTCTGATGGGTGTGAGACCATTCTGACCTCATTGTATTTTTTTTTTTTTTGTCTTTTATGCCTTTTCTAGGGCCGCTCCCATGGCATATGGAGGTTCCCGGGCTAGGGATCTAAACAGAGCTGTAGCTGCCAGCCTATGCCAGAGCCACAGCAATGCGGGATCCGAGCCGCGTCTGCAACCTACACCACAGCTCACGGCAACACCAGATCCTTAACCCACTGAGCAAGGCCAGGGGTCGAACCCACAACCTCATGGTTCCTAGTCAAATTTGTTAACCACTGCGCCATGATGGGAACTCCTCATTGTATTTTTTGATTTGCATTTCTCTAATAATTAAGTGATGCTGAGCATTTTAATCATATTTCTGATGGTCATTTTTATGTCTTTGGAGAAATGTCTTTTTAGGTCTTCTGCCCACTTTTTGATTGGGTTTTTTGTTGTTGTTGTTGTTGATTTGTATGTGGTATTTATATATTTGGGAGATTAGGCCCTTGTATGTTGCATTGTTTGCATCTGTTTTTTCCTATTCCATAGGTTGTCTCTTTGTTTTCATTTTTGTTTATATTTTTATGGTTTCCTTTTCTGTACAAAATATTTTAAGTTTGAACAGGTCCAATTTGCTTATTTTCGTTTTTACTTTTTTAATATTTTGCCTTGGGAAACTAACCTAAGAAAAGATTTGTACTGTTTATGTAAGAGAATATTTTTTTCCTATGTTTTCTTCTAGAAATTTTGTGGTGTCCTGTCTTATGTTGAAATCCTTAAGCCATTTTGAGTTTATTTATGTGAATGGTGTGAGGATGTGTTCTGGTTTCATTGATTTACATGTACCTATCCAGTTTTCCCTGCATCACTTTCTGAAGAGACTGTCTTTTCTCCATTTTATATTCTTGACTCTGTTGTTAAAGATTATTTGACCATAGGTGTCTGGCTTTATTTCTGGGGTCTTTATCCTGTTCCATTGATCCATATGCCTGTTTTTGTACCAGTACTACAATGTGCTGATGACTGTAACTTTGTAACATTGTCTGAATTCTGGGAGAGTTATGCATCCGTGTTGTTTTTTTCCCCTTCAGGATTACTTTGGCAATTTGGGGTCTTTTATATTTCCTTGTAAATTTTCAGATTATTTGTTCTAATTCTGTGAAAAAAGTCATGGGTAATTTGATAGAAATCACATTGAATCTGTAGATTGCTTTGGGTCGTGTGGCTTTTTTAACAATATTGATGGTTCCAATATAGGAACATGGGATATCTATCCACTTCTTTGAATCATCTTTAATTTCCTTGATTAATGTTTTGTAATTTTTAACATATGTCTTTCACCTCCTTGGTCAGGTTTATTCCTAGGTATTTTATTTTTGTTTATTTATTTTTTTGCACTATGCCCCGGCACTGGTAATTTTTACTTGCAGTTTAGTAATGGTAGGCAGTGGAAGGGATGCATCTATTTGAAGCAAAATATCCTCACTCTTCTTCCCTTCCTTCTCTTACTTTCCTCTCTGTAATAGAAGAAATGCCTGAACATAGGTGATTTTATTATTCCTCCGTACTTTCTTGTAGAATAACTCTAATTGTGGGATTGGACAAAGATATTTTATTGAAAATTTGTAAATAGCAACTGATCCTCTCTATCCACTAAAAGGACTTCTTTTTGCCTCAGGATCAACCAAACAGGCTGAATTCTGGACTGGGGCCTTTGGTGAATTTAGGAATCAATGGAACACTTCTCTTTTCCCTGGGTATATCCCACTTTTAACAACAAGATTGTGTGTGTGTGTGTGTGTGTGTGTGTGTGTGTGTTCCTTTCCTCCATTTGGCATCTGTAAAAGTTTTAAACAACCAAAAATTGATCTGGCTGTAAATAATCAGTAATAAAACTAATTAAAACAAAAAACAAACAATAAATAGAAAATCTTAAACTCTCAAGCACAAGAACTTTCCACTCAACCCTCATGCAATGTGACTCCTTGGAGAGCTGTTGGATCCATGCCAATGACTCAAGAGACCTCAAGCAAAGCCTTTTGTTAATTATCAAAGCAAGTGTGGCACTAGGTAACTTTTGCTTTAAATACAGTACATGGTACATCGAATCCCAAGATAGCCCTGAACCAATCCCTTCTAGAGATCCTAACAGGTTCCATGGTCATATCTTTTTACAATAAAATATAATGAGCCTGCTTCTCCAAAATGTGCCCTAGAGAGCTTTCTTTAGGGATAGATGAAAACAACCCTATCTTTTCAAGACAGAAGTACAAGACAAACGAATACAAATGGCACACACACAATACAAACAAACCAGTTCACAGATCAAAGTCCAGCAACTATTTCTTCTCTTCAATAGGGTACCCATTCAAACACAAAAAAAAGAAAAATGCCTTATTCTGGATAAAAAAGCCCCAAATGAAAGAAAAGTGATTTTCTGGATGTTCACCCCAGAGCAACTTGCTCTGCTAATATGAGCCCATAGACTCTAAGATGTGGATTCCTTGGCCTAACTGCAAAGTGCTGGGGAATCGGTGCCACTAAAGGGAATTTTTAAGGGAAGGGGGTAACATGAGGAAAAGTGCCCCAGCAGCTGCTAGTGTCTTACCCCCAATTTCCCAATCAGAGCTTGTTGCCCATGAGGGTTGATGCTCCTGACAGGTTCACCAAAATTTGTTATGGAGTCCAAGTTCCTAATGCTTGCTATATAGCAGGGAAATAAATCAAGAAATAAGACTTTTGGGCAAGGAATAGCAATTTTACTCAGAAAGCCAAAACTCCAAGAATGTGGTGGATTAGTGCCCCCAAGAGCCATCTTACTCAAATTAGAATTCAGCCTTCTTGTAAAATGAGAGATGTTCTTACAAACTTCTTTGTTTTTTGCAGCCCTCAGCTAGGTCTGGTTATAATATGTCTATAAACCTCCAATAAGGCAATTATTTTTTATTCTCCAAGCTTTCATCTCTATATGAATGTAAAATAGTTATATCTTTAAAGGTCAAGCCTGCAAAGAAGAACATTGACATATTTTAGGCTATAAACAACACTGTTTTATAAAGGTGCAGATACAGCATGGTTAAGTACAGGTAACAAAGTATTAAGCTAAAGAATAGATCTTTTGTGCTGTTAGGTTTGTTCTCTTTTACACTATGATATATAACTTCATGTGAGCTGGCATTAAAGTGTATACATTTTTCCATCTCAGTCAATTTGATAAGCACATCACTGTTTTACCTGTCTTTTTGATTACTTTATGTTAATATGTTTTTTCATATTTATCCACGTAAATTATGCTTATTTGAAATGCATTTATATCCTTTAAATATGTTTATATTTTCATATTGAAAGCCTTTCTTTTTATTTATTTATTTACTTTTGATTTTTAGGACCGCACCTGTGGCATATGAAAATTCCCAGGCTAGGGGTCAAAGTGGAATTGCAGTTGCCAGTCACAGACACAGCAACACGGGATCTGAGACACATCTGCTAGCTACACCACAGCTCATGACAAGGCTGGAAACTTAACCCACTGACCAAGGCCAGTCTGGTATCTGCAAGCAGTAATAGTTTTACTTATTTTTTCCCAATTTGGTTTCCTTTTTATTTCCTTTTCTTCTCTGACTGCTGTAGATAGGACTTCCAAATTATGTTAAATAAAATTGTGAGAATGGGAGTACAGTTGCTGTGCAGTAGTTTAAGGATCTGGAATTGTCACAGCAGCAGCCTGTGTTCCTGATAGGGTGCAGGTTTGATCCCTGGCCCAGGACCTTCCACATGTTTCAGGCACTGCCCCCTCACCCCCAAAAACGTAGTGAAACTGGATATCCTTGTTTTGTTTCTTATCTTAGAAAAAAAGTGGATTCAGCTTTTCATTGAGTATTATGTTAGCTATGTTTTTCATATATGACTTTTATTCTTTTGAGGTAGGTCCCCTTTATGACCAAATTCTGAGGTTTTTAATCATAAATTGATGTTGAATTTATCAAAAGATTTTTTGGTGTCTATTGAGATGATTATATGGATTTCATTCTTCAATTTGTTAATATGGTGTATTATGCGAGTGATTTAAAAATAATGAAATAAAGTTTGTACCCCTAAGATAAAATTTTTTTAAATATATTCCTGAATTCTCTGTTCTAGAATTTTGTTGACAAATTTAGCATCTCTGTTCATTAGTGTCATTGCCCTGTAATTTTCTGGGATTGTTTTGGTGTTATTGGTGCTGGGTTTTAGTATCAGGGTGATGGTTGAATCATACAATGAATTCGGAAGTATTTTTTCCTCTGAAAATTTCTGGAAATAGTTTTGGAGGATAGTTGATAACTCATCTTAAGTATTTGATAGAATATTTCTGTGAATGTATCTTGTCCTAGAGTTTCATTTTGTGGAGAATTTTTAAATCAGAGATTCAATTTCAGTAATTGTAAATGGTCTGTTCATATTTTCTTTTTCTTCCTGGTTCAGTCTTGGGAGATTTTACCATTGTAAGAATTTGTCCATTTCTTCTAGGTTATCCATTTTATTGGCATAAAGATGATTGTGGTAGTCTCATATGATCCTTTGTATATCTGGGGTGTTGGTTATATTTTCTCCTCTTTCAATCCTAATTTTATTGATTTGGGCCTTCTCTCTTTTTCCTTGAAGATTTTACCTAAAATTGATCAATATTGCTTATTTTTTTCGAAGAACCAGATCTTGGTCTCAGTGATATTTTTTATTGTTCATCTGTATTTGCTTTGTTTCTGCTTGAATCTCTATAATTTCCTTCCTTCTACTAACTTTTGACTTTGTTTTTTTTTTATTGTTTGCTTTAAATGTGAGCTTAAGTTGTTTACTCATGATTTTTCTTGATTCTTCAGGTAAGCTTGTATCACTATAAACTTCCTTCTTAGAACTGCTTTAGCTACATCCCAGAAGTTTTTAATGATACTGTTTTTGTTTTCATTTTTCATAGGTAGTTTTTGATTTCCTCTGATTTCTTTCAAGATCTATTGGTGGTTGAGTAGCATAGAGTTTATCATCCATATGCTTTGGAGTTTTTTTTTGCATTTTTCCCCTTTAATTGGTTTCTAATTATGCACTTTAATCAGAAAATATTCTTGAGATGCTTTCAATTTTCCTAAATTTACCAAGGGTCACATTGTGGCCCAGCATGTAAACTATCCTGAAGAATATTTCATGACCACTCAAGGAGAAAATTTATTCTGCTGCTTTCAGATGAGTGCTCCATAAATATAAATTAATTTCTCTTGGTTTAACCAGTAACTTAAAGCCTGTGATTCCATATTGATTTTCTGTCTGGATGATCTGTCCTTTGAAATAAATGGGGTGTTAAAGCCCCCTTTGTTATTGTTATTGTCAATTTTTCCACTATGTCTGTTACATTTACCTGATATATTGATTTTCTCTTATTTTTGGTATATATATATTTATAATTGTTATTTATTTATGGATTAATTCTTGATCATTATGTATTGTCCTTCTTTGTCTCTGATAACAGTCTTTATTGAAAACCTATTTCTTCTGATAAGAGTATTGCTATTTCAGCTTTCTTTCAATTTCCATTTGCATGGAATATCTTTTTCCAATGCCTTAATTTTAATCTGTATGTTTCTCTGGGTCTGAAGTGGGTATCTTGTATACAGCATATAAATACAATTTATGTGTATATCCATTCAGCTAGTCTAGGTCTTTTGGTTGTATCATTTAAATTGTTTATATTTAAGGTGATTATTGCTATGTACATTCTTTTTTTTTTTTCCTTTTCCCTAAGCATAATTTATTTGCCCTGGATTACTGTATCATTATCTTAATTCCCAGTGATCACAATTACAGTTATTTTTGTATCCGTTTTCCATTTGTATAAAAATCAGTTTTCTCCAGGATAATTTCCTCTTTGCAGCCCTCCTCTCAGTTATTATTTGGCATTTGAATTTTATCAGTATGGACACACTTACATTGTAGATGAAACCAGTGTGATAGATGTGGTATATGGGTAGGGTAACATGTCAGGATTATGTAACCTACCAGTTGCACTTGGACTTCAGAAATAACATCAATATGAGATCCTAGATGTCTAGTCTTCATCATCCAGTAATTTCATTTTCTGCTCTGAACTTCAAAAGACAAAAGTATATAAAGGTATCCCTTGACAGGAGGAATAAAGGAGAAAATTCATTTGATTGTTTTAGCGTCCTCAGAGACTGGCAGTAAAAAGTAATTGGGATTGTTAGAAGAGTTTTTGCCATTGCAGAAAATGAGACTCCATTTTTCACTTCTCAAATTGACAATACCTTAAATGAAACAGTCAATAATGAAGAAGGTGTTGGAAGATGTCGCTAGTGGTGAATTATGGGACTTTTGTATAATGTTTTTTGTTTTGTTGTAGTTTAATTTTTAAAGCAAGCATTGAGAAATGTTATATTTAGACAAATATTAACATTCAAGATTATTTTAACTGAACTTTGTTAAAGTCAAAATTTTCACATTTAAATTCAAATCTGTTGAAATTTATCAAGAAATGAAGATAATTTTTCATCATTTCAATTAAATAGTAATTTCTTCCACTAACGATTTGTTATTCTTCTTTTATAACTTAGTAAATTTGCAACTAGATCAGGCTTTTTTTTCAGATATACCCATTGTCTTCTTTTTTTGCCAGTTACAATAGGAAGGGGAGGGAGTGGTATGGACTGGGAATTTGGGTTAAATTGATGCAAACTATTGCTTTTGGAATGGCTAAGCAATGAGATTCTGCTGAATAGCACTCGGAAATGTATCTAGTTATTTATGACGAAGCATGATAATGTGAGAAAAAACCATGTATACGTGTATGTGTGATTTGGTCACCTTGCTGTACAGTAGAAAATTTATAGAACACTGTAAACCAGCTATAATGGAAAAAATAAAAATCATTATTGAAAAAATAAAATAAAATATACCATCAATCATAATGAATAAAAATAAAGTATGTAGTACCTACTCAAATTGTAGCTATGTACATTCTTACTGACACTTTCTTAATAGTTTTAGATTTGTTTTTGTAGGTCCTTTTCTGTTTTCCATTTTCTGTTTTTTTTAATATATAATGATTTATTTATTCGCTTGTTTGTTTACTGTCTTTTGTCTTTTTAGAGATGCAACCATGGCATAGAGGTTCTCAGGATAGAAGTCTAATCAGAGCTGTTGCTGCTGGCTACACCAGAACCACAGCAATGCCAAATCTGAGCTGTGTCTGCTACCTACACCTCAGCTCACTGCAATGCCAGATCCTTAACCTACTGAGTGAGGCCAGGGACAACCTCATGCTTCCTGGTCAGATCCGTTTCTTCTGTGCCATGACAGGAACTCCTGATTTTTATTTTTATTTTTTCATTATAGCTAGTTTACAGTGTTATATCAGTTGTACAGCATGGTGACCCAGTTACACATACATGTTACACACACTTTTCTCACATTATCATGCTCCATCATAAGTGACTAGATATAATTCCCAGTGCTATACAGCAGGATCTCATTGCTTATCCATTCCAAAGGCATGAGTTTGCATCTATTAACCACAAATTTCCAGTCCATACAACTCCCTCCCCCTCTCGCCTGGCAACCACAAGTCTGTTCTCCATGTCCATGATTTTCTTTTCTGTGGAAAGATTCATTGGTGCCATATATTAGATTCCAGATATTCATGATATCACATGATATTTTTCTTTTTCTGTCTAATTTACTTCGTATGAGAGTCATCAGTTCCATCCATGTTGCTGCAGATGGCATTATTTTGTTCTTTCTTATGCTTGAATAGAATTCCATTGCATATATATACCATATCTTATTAATCCAATCATCTGCCAATGGACATTTAGGTTGTTTCCATGTCTTAGCTAGTGTGAATAGTGCTGCAATGAGCATACAGGTGCATGTCATTTTCAAGGAAAGTATTGTCTGGATATATGTCCCAGAGTGAATTGCTGGGTCATACTGTAGTTCTAAATATAGTTTTCAAAGGTATCACCATACTTTTTCAAAGGTTTTCCATAGTGGTTGTACCAAATTACATTCCAACTGACAATGTAGGAAAGTTCCCTTTTCTTCACATCTGCTCCAGCATTTATTTGTGGACTTATTAAAGATGGCCATTCTGACTAGTGTGAGGTGGTACCTCATAGTGGTTTTGATTTGCATTTCTCTAATAATCAATGATGCTGAGCATTTTTTCATGTGCCTTTTGGCCATCTGTATCTCTTCCAAGGAGAAATGTCTATTCAGGTCTTTGGCCCATTTTTCAATTGGGTTGTTGGCTTTTTTTCTGTGGAGTTGTATAAGTTGTTTTGTATATTTTAGAGATTAAATCCTTGTCAGTTGCATCATTTAAAAATATTTTCTCCAATTAGTGGGTTTTCTTTTTTTAAGGTTTTCTTTGCCGAGCAAAAGCTTGTCAGTTTGATTAGATCCCGTTGCTGTATTTTTGCTTTTATTTCTGTTGCTTTGGGAGACTGACCTGGGAAAATATTTATAAGGTTGAGATATCAGTGAATGTTTTGCTTATGTTCTCTTCTAGGAGTTTGATGGTGTCTTGTCTTACATTTAAGTCTTTAAGATACTTTGAGTTTATTTTTATTCATGGTGTGAGGGTGTGTTCCAGTTTCATTGATTTACATGCAGCTGTCCAGTTTTCCCAGCAACATTTTCTAAAAAGACTGTCTTTTATCCTTGTTATGCTCTTGCCTCCTTTGTCAAAGATTAATTGACTGTAAGTGTCTGGGTTTATTTCTGGGTTCTCTATTCTATTCTTTTGGTTTTTCTGTGTATTTTTTCGGTACCAGTACTACACCATCTTGATTATTGTTACTTATTACTTATTATATTATTGCGTGAAGTCTGGGAGAGATATGCGTCATTCTTGGTTTTTGTTCCTCAGGATTCCTTTGGCAATTCTTGAATCTGTATGTTTCTTTGGATAGTATGGCCATTTTTACAATATCAATTTTTCCAAACCAGAATCATGGGATATCTTTCCATTTTTTGAATGCTCTTTAAATTCATTGATTAATGTTTTATGTTTCTCAGCATATAAGTCGATCACCTTCTTGGTCAGCTTTATTCCCTTGGTCAGGCATTTGATTTTTTTGATACAATTTTTAAAGTTATTTTATTTTTGTATACAATTTCTAATATTTCATCATTAGTAAACATAAATACAGCTGATGTCTGAATGTTAATCTTATATCCTTCTATTTTGCAGAATTTGTGATCAGTTCAAGTAGTTTTTGGGTTGAGTCCTTAGGGCTTTCTATATATAGTACCAGGTCATCTGCGTATGGTGACAATTTTACCTCTTCTCTTCCAAAGTCCTTAGGGTTTTCTATATATAGTATCAGGTCATCTGCATATGGTGACAATTTTACCTCTTCTCTTTTTTTCCAAAAAAACATTTGGATATGTTTTATTTCTTTTGTTTGTCTTATTGCTGTGGCTGGGACTTCCAATACTATGTTGAATAACAGTGGTGAGTGTGGGCATCCTTATCTTGTATGTTTTCATGGGAAGGCTTTCAGCTTTTCTCCATTGAGTATTATATATCCTATGAGATTGTCATAAATGGATTTTATTATGTTAACGTATGTTCCCTCTATTACCACTTTGGTAAGAGTTTTGATCATGAATGCATGTTGTACTTTGTCAAATGGTTTTTCTGCACCTATTTAGATCATCATGTGGTTTTAGATTTTCTTTTGTTAATGTGGTGTATAACATTGATTGATTTGCATATGTCGAGCCATTCTTGTGAACCTGGAATGAATTCCACTTGCTTGTAGTATATGATCTTTTTTATATGTTATTTTATTAGGTTGGCTAAAATTTTTTTCAGAAATGTTGTGTCTATATTCATAAAAAAAAATTGGCCTATAGTTTTCTTTTTTGGTTGTATCTTTGTCTGGTTTTGGTATTAGGGTGAGAGTGGCATTAAAGTACAACTTTGGGAGTGTTCCTTCTTCTTCAAACTTTTATAAAGTTTGAGGAGGATATGTATGTAAGTTCCTCTTTGTATGTTTGGTAGAATTTGCCCATGAAGCCATCTGGACCCGGACTTGTATTTGTAGGGAGTGTTTTTTATGACATATTCAATTTCATTTCTAGTGACTGGTTTGTTCATTTGATCTATTTCTTCTTGTCAAATTTATTGGCATATAATTGTTCATAGTATTTTCTCATGTATTTTTAATTTCTGCAGGATCCATTGTGATTTCTTTTTCATTTCTTATTTTGTTTACTTGGGTTTTTTCTCTCCTTTCCTTGGTGATGCTGGCCAGAGATTTGTTAATTTTGTTTACCATTTCAATGAACCAGCTCTTGGTATTATTTATTTTTTATTGTTTTTTGAATCTCTATTTTATTGATTTCCTTTCTGATCTTTATGATTCCTTTCCTTTTGCTGACTTTAGGTTATGTTTGCTCTTCTTTTTCTAATTTATTTAGGTGGTGGGTTAACTTGCCATTTCAAGATTTTCTTCTTTTTAGAGGAAGACTTTTATTGCTAGGAATTTCCCTCTAAGTATTGCTTTTCAGCATCCCATAGATTTGGAATGGTTGTGACTTCTTTATCATTTGTCTCAAGGTATTTTTAAATTTCCTTCTTGATTTCCTCATTGACGTCTTGGGTTTTAGTAGCATGTTGTATAATCTACATTTAATTAGTTTTTCTCATTTCTTTTTCTGTTGTTGATTTCTAGTTTCATGCCATTGTAGTCAGTGAAAATAATTGAAAAAAATTCTATACTCTTCAATTTGTTGAGGTTAGCTTTGTGTCCCAGTATGTGGACAACCCTCAAGAATGTTCCTTGTGCACTTGAGAAGAATATATATTCTGAATTTTTTTGATGTAACGTCTTGAAAATGTCAATTAAGTCTAACTTTTCTATTATGTCTTTTAGGATCTCTGTTGCCTTATTAATTTTATGTCTACAGGTGCTGTCCATTGATGTGAGTGGAGAGTTAAATTCTCCTGCTATGATTGTGTTCCCATCAATTTCCCCTTTTATGTCTATTAGTATTTGTTGTAGGTATCTGGGTGCTCCTATATTGGGGCATATATATTGATGCTTGTAATATCCTTTTCTTGAATGGATCCTTTAACCATTAGATAGTGTCCTTCTTTGTCTTTCTTCATGGCCTTTTTTTTTTTTTTTTTTGTCTTTTCTAGGGCCACACCTGTGGCATATGGAATTTCCCAGGCTAGGGGTCTAATCAGAGCTGTAGCCACCGGCCTACACCACAGCCATAGGAACACGGGGTCCAAGCTGCATCTGCCACCTACACCACAGCTCACGGCAACCCCAGATCCTTAGCCCACTGAACGAGGCCATGGATCGAACCATCAACCTCATGGTTCTTAGTCGGATTCATTAACCACTGAGCCACGATGGGAACTCCTGGCCTTTGTTTTAAAGTCTATTTTGTCTGATATGAGTATTGCAACTCCTGCTTTCCTTTCTTGTCCATTATCATAAAATATCATTTCCCATCCCCTCACTTTCAATCTATATGTGTCCTATGCCCTAAGGTGAGTTTCTTCTAGACAGCAGATTGTAGGTTTTTGCTTTTTTATCCAATCTGCTACTCTGTGTCTTTTGATTGGAGCATTCATCCACTGACATTTTAGGTAATTATTGATAAATATGCATTGATTGCCATTTTAGACCTTGTTTTCCAGTTGATTCTGTGTTTCTCTTATCTTCTTTCCTTTTTTTGTTGGATGATTTCCATTTATTTTATGCTTTTGTACTGTTCTCTTTATTTTTGTGAATGTAATATTTGATTTTGATTTGTGATTGCTGTGTTTTTTAAGTATGTTAACCCCTTTCTGTATCCGCTTGCTTTAGCCTGATAGTTATATAGGCTCAAACACATTATTAAAAGAAAAGAGTCTAGATTTTCTTACTTTCCTTCCCCACATTCTATGATTGTGAATTCTTTTTTAAACATCTTCATGTCTGTCATTTTGCTTTTCCTTGTGTTTATCATAGTTTTACAGTAGGTTTTTTTCACTTTTAGATCTGTATGCTGGCCTATTTAAATGATTGCGTTTCACTATGGTTTCCTCCATCCTATTTCTAATTGCTCCCTTTTTTATTAGAGAAGCCCTTTCAGTATTGCTTTTAGAATGTGTTTAGTATTGATGTACTCTTTCAGCTTTTGTTTGTTGGAGATATCTTTATCTCCGCTTCTATTTTAATGATATTCTTCCTGGATAGAGTGTTGTGGACTGCAAATTTTTCCCTTTCATAACTTTGAATATATCTTGCCACTCTCTTCTGGCCTGTAGTCTTCCTTTAGAGAAATCAGCTCATAGCCTTATGTGGGCTCTCATATTATTAACATTTTGGTTTTCTCTTGATGCCTTTAGAATCCTCTCTTTATCTTTAAGTTTTGCCATTTTATTATAATATGTCTTGGTGTGGGCTTATTTGGGTTCAACTTGTTTGCGGCCCTCTGTGCTTCCTGTGTATCGATATCAGTTTCTTTTAGATTTGGAAAGTTTTCAGACATAATTTCTTTAAATATATTTTCAGAGTTCCTGTCATGACACAGTGGAAATGAATTTGACTATGAACCATGAGGTTACTGGTTCGATCCCTGGCCATGCTCAGTGGTTTAAGGATCTGGCATTGCTGTGAGCTGTGGTGTAGGTCACAGATGTGGCTCAGATGTGGTGTTGCTCTAGCTGTTGTGTAGAATGGCAGCTGTAACTCTGATTAGACCCCTAGCCTGGTAACTGACATATGCCACCAGTGGGGCCCTAAAAATAAATAAATAAATAAATATGTATATTTTCAATCCCCTTTCTTTTTCTTCTCCTTGTGGAGTTCCTATTATGTGTAGATTATTATCCCAGAGATCACTTATATTGCTCTTGCGTTTTTTCATTTGGCTTTCTGTCTGCTCTCCTGATTGGGTGATTTCCATTATTCTATCTTCCAAGTCACTAATTTGTTCCTCTGCATTATTTATTCTGCCTTTTAGTGCCTTTAGCTCAGTTCATGTGTCTACAAATGTATTTTCTATTTTTTCTATGTTCCTCCTTATATTTGCTAGTTCCTTTTAAAGGAATCTGCATTATTGTTCATATCTGCTCTTTATTCATTGGTATTCAGCTTTAATTCCTTCAGTATTTTCACTATCTACCTTTTGAACTCAGTGTCTGTCAGACTGCAGAGGTCATTTACATCTTTTGCTGCTTTAGATGAAATTTCCTGTTCATTTACATGGAAATGATTCCTGAGCTTCTTCACCTTGCTTATGCTTTTCTTTGTGAGTTTAGGGAAGCCAAACTCTAGTCTTGGAAGGCTCCTTCTATGCAAGAGAACTCATTTGTATTTTGTGGGGGTTACTGTTTATTTTTGGTGTGGGGGTTTGGATATTTGCTGTCTCTTTCTTCAGTGTGAGCAGGCTGTTATCCTCAGGATGCTGAGTGTGTTTCCAGGAAGAAGGAGGCAATGGGCAGGGCTAGTAGTCTGTGCCTTAACAGCAGTAAGGACCTTCAGGAAGGTGGCACAGGCTACTTATACTCACATGGCCATGGGAAGTGGTAATGTGCCTTAGATTTACAAGGTTCCCAGAGCATTTGGCAATGGCAGCAGCATTGTGTTTGGGAGAGCAACAACAGGTAGTGTTTGATTGCAATGTCCTCCTCTGAGGTGATTGGGGATGCAAGAGGTGTCTGTTCAGGGACCCCTAGTGGTAGTGGGCCACTCCTGACTCTGCAGTCAGTGATAACTGTGGTGGTTTGTCCCCACCACTTGTAGACCATGCACAAAGCAGCCTGTCTCACTTAGCCCACACAGGAAGTGCTGCACAGGCTGCTCCTAGTTGTAGGATCCTGGAAAGTGACAGTGATGAAGTGTGTGGGCACTCTCCAGAGTGTTTGGCAGTGGGAGCAGCAGGGCAGGTATCCTCCCAGGAGAGTGAAAGCAACAACAGGTGGTGTTCGGTCAAAATGCCCTCCTCTGTGGTGCCCTCTGAGGTGATTGGGGCAGCATGTGGTGACTGTTCACAGAACCCTAGTGGTGGCAGGCCATGCCTATTTCTGGAGTAAGTGATAACTGGGGTGGTTTGCCCCCACCACCTGTGGACCATGCAAGAAGCACTTAGTCCATCTTAGTCCCCATAGGAGTTGCTGAATAGTCTGCCCCTAGCTGTGGGTTCCTGGGAAGGGACAGTGATCAAGCATCTGGGCACCACCCAGAGCATTTGGCAGTGGCAGCAGCAGGGCAGATGTGCTCCTAGGGAACAAGAACAACAATGGATGGTGTTCCATCACAATGTCTCCCTCTGTTGTGCCCTCTGAGGTGGTTGGGGCTGCAAGTGGTTACTGTTCAGGGATCCCCAGTGGCGGTGGGCCATGCCCACCTCTGGAGTCAGAGATAACTGTGGTGGTTTTCCCCCACCACCTGCAAGCCATGCAAGAAGCACCTCATGTTACCCATAGCACATTGCTCCCTTGCCCATGGCAGATCAGTCCTTAGCCCTTCAGGCTCTCTCCACACAGCCAATCCTAGTCCTTTCCATAGACCTGACCAACCGAGTCTGAGTCTCAGTGAACAGCCTCCACCCAGGCATCTCAGGTGTGGTGTCTGGGCCAGTGATTCAGATGATCTGTGTGGCTCTCACTCTACTTTGACCTCCCAGGATGTGGGGGTTCCTTTTCTCTTTCACAGCTCTCTCTCAGGAATTCTAGTCCTGTCCTTATTCATTTTCTCACTCTCTTTTTTTCTTTTTTTCTACATGGTTATGTCAAGAGTTTCTGGCCTTTTTTGGAGGTTTAAGTTCTTGTGCCAATGTTCAATTAATGTTCTTTGTCAATAATTTTGCATATAGATGTGGTTTTTTGATGTGTTTGTGGGAGAAGGTGAGCATGATGTCTTATTCCTCTCCCATCTTGATCCTTCCCCCTCCTTTATGTCCTTAAATGTAGAATATCTTTTTTTTGGTGGGTTTAGTCTTTTTTGTTGACACTTGCTCAGCAGTTATTTGATATTTGCTGTGCTCCTTAGACAAGGTAAGCTCAAGGCCCTTCTACTCTGACATCTTGTCCAAACACCTTCTTTCCTGTCTTTTAACTATTTTGTGAGATTTTGAGCCAAAAAAAAAATAAAGAATTAGAAAACTCAGATTGGTAGGAACTTTAGGAATCCTGGGAAGTTACTCCTTCTCAGAGATTCTGTATGGAATAATTGTTATGAATGCAGCCTTAGGGGACACAGAGGTGTGGGTTCATGTTAATGGTTCAACTCAACAGATATGCAACTTAAAGTTTAAACAATTTAAACTCGTTGACCCTACGTTTCATCATCTGCACACACTTTGGTGGAGGCTACTGCTGCTCATCACACATCTGGACTGAGGCTCCACCCAGCAGGTCCTCACACAGCTGCCACCACTGCTGTTACTATCTGGCTGGTAGCAGCCCAGAACTACAGTGACACCATCCTAGGTGCCTGGAAATTTCCTGCAGTCACTACTCATCATGTCTCCCTGCTGTAGCCTGCAGGCACCAGCACTGGAAGTCCACTCCTTGCCTTACTCTCCCAGTTACCTGGCAGTGGGGATACACTGGGAATGATGTTTAATTAGAGGGAAAAGTAAATGTAAATGCCACAAGAAAGACATTCATTTGCCTTGTTTAATATAGAGAAAGAAGTTCCCTGCCCCTGGTGTGGTGAGAAATTTGGAGGAACCTAGAAAATCTGGTTAGACCTAGACCCAAGAGGAGAGTCCACAATGATTGTGAAATGTTTCAGGAGGATCAGGGATCATTTGGATATATTTAAGAAGACTTTTATAGGAGTTCCCACTGTACTGCAGCAGGTTCTGTGATATCTCTGCAGCTCCAGGATGCAGGTTTGATCCCTGGCCCAGCAGTGGCTTAAAGGATATGGAAGTGTTGCAGCTGAAGCATGCTTAGCTCCCACTTGGATTGAATGCTTGGCCCAGAAACCTCATATTCCATGGGCATCCAAAAAAATTATAAAAATAACTGTACAAAATTCACAAGGGTGAACATGCACTTATTTATTTATTTATATTTAACTTTTTTATTACTCAAATGAATTTATCACATCTGCAGTTGTACAATGATCATAACAATCTGATTTCACAGGATTTCCATCCCACAGCCTAAGCACATCCCCCCAAACCCCCAAATTCTCTCCTCTGAAGACCATAAGTTTTTCAATGTCTGTGAGGCAGCATCTGTTCTGCAAAGAAATTCAGTCTGTTTTTTTTTCAGATTCCACATGTCAGTGAAAGCATTTGATGTTGGTGTCTCATTTTATGGCTGACTTCACTTAGCATGATAATTTCTAGGTCCATCCACTTTGCTAAAAATGCTGGTCTTTCATTCTTTTTAATGGCTGAGTAATACTCCATTGTGTATATGTACCCCATCTTCTTGATTCACTCCTCTGTTGATGGACATTTAGGTTGTTTCCATGTCTTCGCTATTGTAAATAGTGCTGCAATGAACATCAGAGTACATGTGTCTTTGCAAGTCGTGGTTTTCTCTGGATAGATGCCCAGGAGTGGGATGGCTGGATCGAATGGTAGTTCTATGTTTAGTTTTCTGAGGAATCTCCATACTGCTTTCCACAGTGGTTGCACCAATTTACAATCCTACCAACAGTGTACTAGGGTTCCTTTTTCTCCACACCCACTCCAGAACTTATTGTTTGTAGACTTTTTGATGATGTCCATTCTGGCTGGTATAAAGTGGTACCTCATTGTGGTTTTGATTTGCCTCTCTCTAATAATGACTGATGTTGAACACCTTTTCATGTGTTTCTTGGCCATCTGTGTGTCTTCTTTGGAGAACTGTCTTTTTAGATCTTCTTCCCATTTTTGGATGGGATTGTTTGTTTGTTTTTTTGGTATGGAGCTGCAGAAGTTTGTAAATTTTGCGGTTCAATCCTTTGTCAGTTGATTCACTTGCAAAGATTTTCTCGCATTCTGTGGGTTGTCTTTTCATTTTCTTTAGGGTTTCCTTTGCTGTGCAGAAACTTTGAAGTTTGATGAGGTCCCATTTGTTTATTTTTGTTTTTATTGTCAATACTCTCAGAAGTGTACCTGAGAAGATGTTGCTGTCGTTTATGTCAGAGCGTGTTTAGCCTATGTTTTCTTCTAAGTGTTTTAGAGTGTCTGGTCTTATATCTAGGTCTTTAACCCATTTGGAGTTTATTTTTGTTTATGGTTTTAGGGAGTGTTCTAATTTCCTTCTTTTCCATGTGGCTCTCCAGTTTTACCAGCACCACTTACTGAACAAGATGTCCTTTATCCATTGTGTATCCTTGCCTCCTTTGTCATAAATGAGTTGGCTGTAGGTATGTGGGTTGAATTCTGGGCTTTCCTTCTATCCTGTTCCACTAATCTCTATTTCTGTCTTTGTTCCAGTACCAAATGGTTGTGAAGACTGTTGCTTTTGTAGTATAGTCTGAAGTCAGGGAGCCTGATTCCTCCAGCTCCATTTTTCTTTTTCAGGATGTCCTTGGCTATTATGGGTCTTTTGTGCTGCCAAACAAACTTTAAAATATTTGGTTCGAGTTCTGTGAAAAATGTCCTTGGTAATTTGATAGGGATTGTATTGAATCTGTAGATTGCCTTAGATAGTATAATCATTTTGACAATATTGACTCTTACATTCCATGAAAATGGTATATCTTTCCATTTATTTGTGTCATCTTTGATTTCTTTCATCAGTGGCTTATACTTTTCAGAGTACATGTCTTTTGTTTCTTGTGGTAGGTTTACTCCTAGGTATTTTATTCTTTTGGATGTGATGGTAAACGGGATTGCTTCCCTAATTTCTTTTTCTGATCTTTCATTGTTAGTGTATAGAAATGCCATCGATTTATGTGTATTAATTTTGTATCCTGCAACTTTGCCAAATTTGTGGATGAGCTCTAACAGTAAAACTATCCCTATTTGCAGATGACATGATACTACACCTAGTATCATGTCATCTGCAAATAGGGATAGTTTTACTTCTTCCTTTCCAATTTGGATTCCTTTTATTTCTTTTACTTCTCTGATTGCTGTGGCTAGGACTTCCAGAACTATGTTGAATAGTAGTGGTGAAAGTGGGCATCCTTATCTTGTTTCTGATCTCAGTGGGAATTCTTTCAGCTTTTCACCATTGAGAATGATGTTCGCTGTGGGTTTATCATATATGGCCTTTATCATGTTGAGGTAGGTTCCCGCTATGCCCACTTTCTGAAAGGTTTTTATCAGAAATGTGTGCTGGATTTTGTGAAAGGCTTTTTCTGCGTCTATTTAGAGGATCTTATGGTTTTGATTCCTCAGTTTGTTAATGTGGTGTATCACACTGATGGATTTGTGGATATTGAAGAATCCTTGCATCCCTGGGATAAATCCCACTTGATCATGATGTACAATCCTTTTAATGCATTGTTGGATTTGGTATGCTAGTATTTTGTTGAGGATTTTTGCATCAATGTTCATCAGTGAAATTGGCCATAGTTTTCTTTTTCTGTGGTATCTTTGTCTGGTTTTGGTGTCAGGGTGATGGTGGCCTCATAGAATGAGTTTGGGAGTATCCCTTCCTCTGCAATTTTTTGAAATAGTTTCAGAAGGAGAGGTGTTAACTCTTCTCTAAATGTTTGATAGAATTCGCCTGTGAAGCCATCTGGTCCTGGACTTTTGTTTGTTGGAAGTTTTTTAATCACAGTTTCAATTTCAGTTCTTGTGATGGGTCCATTCATCTTTTCTATTTCTTCCTGGTTTAGTCGTGGAAGATTGTACTTTTCTAAGAATTTGTCCATTTCTTCTAGGTTTTCCATTTTATTGGCATATAGTTGCCATATAGTAGTCTCTTATGATCCTTTGTATTTCTGTGACATCCATTGCTACTTCTCCTTTTTCATTTCTAATTTTATTGATTTGAGTGCTCTGTCTTTTTTGCTTGCTAAGTATGGCTAGAGGTTTATCAATTTTGTTGATCTATTCAAGAAACCAACTTTTTGTTTCATTGATATTTTCTATGGTGTTCTGTGTTTCTATTTCATTGATTTGTGCTCTGATCTTTATGATTTCTTTCCTTCTACTAACTTTAGGTCTTGTCTGATCTTCTCTCTTTAGCTGCTTTAGATGTAAAGTTAGCTTCTTTATTTTAGCTTTTTCTTGTTTCCTGAGGTGGGCTTGTATTGCTATCAACTTTCCTCTTAGAATGGGTTTTGTTGCATCCCATAGGTTTTGGAGTGTAGTATCTTCATTGTCATTTGCTGCTAGGTATTTTTTTAATTTCCTATTTGATTTCTTCAGTGATCCATTGGTTGTTTAGTAGCATGTTGTTGAGTCTCCATGTGTTTGTATTTTTTGCTGATTTTTCCTTGTTGTTGATTTCCAGTCATATAGTGTTTTGGTGGGAAAAGATGCTTGATATGATTTAAATTTTCTTAAAGTTACCAAGGTTGGATTTGTAGCCCAGGATGTGATCCATCTTAGAGAATGTTCCATGTGCACTTGATAAGAATGTGTATTCTGCAGCTTTTGGATGGCATGTCCTATAAATATCTATTAGGTCCATCTGGTTTATTGCATCATTCAGGACCTGTGTCTCCTTATTGATTTTCTGTCTGGTTGATCTGTCCATTGCTGTAAGTGGGGTGTTAAAAACCCCCACTATTATTGTGTTATTGTCGATTTCTCCTCTTAAGGTTGTTAGCAGTTGCCTTATATACTGTAGTGAACCTATGTTGGGTGCATAGCTATTTAAAATTGTTATATCATCTTCTTGGATTGATCCTTTGATCATTATGTAATGTCCTTCTTTGTCCCTGAAAATATTCTTCATTTTAAAGTCTATTTTGTCTGATATGAGTATTGCTACTCCAGCTTTCTTTTGATCCCTGTTTGCATGAAATATTTTCTTCCATCCTCTCACTTTCAATTTGTATGTGTCCCTAGAAGTGAAGTGGGTCTCTTGAAGACAGCATATATATGGGTCTTGATTTTGTTTCCATTGAGCCAGTCTATGTCTTTTGGTTGGGGTGTTTAGTCCATTAATATTTAAGGTAATTATTGACATGTATGTTCTTACTGCCATTTTATTAATTGCTTTGGATTTGCTTTTGCTGCTGTTTTTTCTTTCCTTCTTCTCTTGTTCTTTTCTGCCTATAGAAGTTCCTTTAGTATTTTTTGTAAGGCTCATTTAGTGTTGCTGAATTCTTTCAGCTTTTGCTTATTTGTGAAGGTTTTGATTTCTCCTTCAAATCTGAATGAGAGCCTTGTTGGGTAGAGTAATCTTGGTTGGAGGTTTTTTCCTTTCATCATGTTAAGTATATCATGCCCCTCCCTTCTGGCCTGCAGAGTTTCGGTTGAAAAATCTGCTGATAACCTTATTGGGGTTCCCTTGTGTGTTACTTGTTTCTTTTCCCTAGCTGCTTTCAAGATTTCTCTTTGTCTTTAATTTTAGTCAGTCTGATTAATATGTGCCTTGGAATATTTTTTCTGTCCCCTTCTCTCTCTCTCCTCCTTCTGGCACCCCTATAATATGGATGTTGGTGCCTTTAACATTGTCTCAGACTCTCTTCATTCATTTTCAGTCTTTTTTCTCTTTTCTGTTCCGCATCCATAATTTCCGCTAATCTGTCCTCAGCCTTGCTTGTTTCTTCTTCTGCCTCCTGTATTCTGCTGTTAGCTGCATCTAGTGAATTTTTTGTTTCAGTTATTGTATTTTGCATCTCTTCTTCTTCAAGTTTTATATCTTGTATCTCTTTGGTTAGTGTTTCCTGTAAGTTATCCATCATTGCCTTCAGTTTATTTCCAATGTCTTGCATCATCTTCAGCATCAACAGTCTAAAGTCTTTTTCCTGGAGGCTGAGAATCTCCTCCTCACTTAGCTGATTTTCTGGGCTTTTTCCTTTCTCCCTCATATGGGTTATAGTTCTCTGTCTTTTCATTTTTATAGGGTTTTGGTGTGGTGCCCTTTTTACAGAGAGTAGAATTGTAGCCTCTCTTACTTCTGATGTCTGCCCCCCTTGTGGCTGAAGTCAGTATGAAGGGCTTGCTGTAGGCTTCCTGATGGGAGGGGCTGATGCCTGCCCCCTGGTAGGTGGAGCTGATTCTAATCCCTCTGGTGGGTGGGGCTTAGTCTCTGAATGGGATTAGAGGCAGCTGTGTGCTTGAGGTGTCTTTAGGTAGCCTGTTTACTGGGGGGCAGGGCTGTGATCTCACCTGGGTTGTTGTTTGCCCTGGGGCTTCTCAGTGGCTGACTGATGGGTGGGGCCAGATTTTCCCCAAATGGCCACCTCCAGAGAAAGGCAGCTGCTGAATATTCCCAAGAGCTTTGCTTTCAGTGTCCTTCCCTCACAACAAGCCACATTCACCCCTGTTTTCCCAGGATGTCCTCCAAGAACTGCAGTGAGGTTTGACTCAGATTCCTATGGAGACTTTGCTTTGCCCTGGGAACCAGTGCATGTGAAAGTCTGTGTGCACCTTTTAAGAATGGGGTCTCCATTTCCCCCAGTCCTGTTGAGATCCTGCACACAAGCCCCACTGCCCTTCAATGCCAGATGCTCCAGGGCTCTTTCTCCCAATGCCAGATCCCCCACGTGAGAGTTTCATGTGGGGCTCAGAAATCTCACTCCTATAGGTGAGTCTCTGTGAACTGTTAGCTTCCAGTCTGTGGAGCTTCCCGCCCAGGAGGTATGGGGTTGTTTATATCACAAAATCTCCCCTCCTACCACTTTTTGTGTCCTCTTCTTTTTCTTCTGGAGTAGGATATCTTTTTTAAGGTTTCCAGTCCATTTGGGTGGAGATGCCTCAGGCTTTAGTTGTGAATTTTTTTGTTTTTAGGAGAAAAGTTGAGCTCCAGTCCTTCTATCCCACCATCTTAATCTCATTGGTAGTCCAAGAACCATTTTTTAAATGTCGTATTTAATACCATGAAGATACCGCATCTTGAGAATTTTTCTGGCGACAGTTATCCCAGATCTCAGCCACAGAGCCAGGGACAATGTGGGGCTGCTGGGCTCCCGGGGCTGTGGGCACAAAAGCGTTCGCTGTGCTGCAGAACTGTGTACCCCACGGCGGTGGTCCTGCTCCACCCGGCCATGCTCTGGACCATTTGCAGTCTGAACATGCATTTAGACAAGGAAAGGAAGCCACACCTAACGAAAGGTCAATTTCTTCCAATGTCTCTTTGAACATTTTACCAGAATTATTCAGCTCTTGTGTCCTGGCTTGAAGCCTGGCTTCCCCTCCTTGCCTCAACATGCTATGACTCCCAGCAACTGCAAGTTCCCACAGAGACTAACCTGGTGAGTGTCCCCAGAGCTTTTACTCTCCTGACTGTCAGTAAACCCCACTCTGAAATGTCACTTTAAATATCATCTCAATGTCATTAGCAATGGCAATGGAAAAGAGAGACAAAATACATGACAATTATATATATATATATTTGTCACTGGAGCCTTTATGGAGAATAAATCAAGAAAGTAAGAATGAAGGAAGGAATTAGCTTTATGCGTCCATTATGATGCTGGACAATTGAATGCTGAAGAGGAAACTTAGAACTGGATTTTTGGACTCAAGTCTTTCAATAGACATATGCATAGAAATGATGCAGAGATGCTGGATAAATGAGTTAGGTGTTCAGAAATGAGAACAGTCCTGAAGTCATGAGCTACTTGACGAATAATGTATGGAGGAAGCTATGGAATTGCACAAGAAGGGAGAATAGGTTTCTTATACCAGGAGATAGGATAGATGTGGTTAAGTTTCCTTAAATTATCTTCTTTTCCAAAGATCTATCATTAAATCCCTTTAAAATATCTTGTTTATTGATGTTGTTCATAATGATATTTAATATCTGGTGGAATATTTTTCCTTGTTTTCATTATATTTACACTTTGAACATGCTCAAAAACCTTGCATATTTGTTTCATTAAGGTAATCTATCAATTCATTTTGTAAATTTAAGAAGATCAAATTAGAATTTTGATTAGAATGCAATTAAATATATTTGGGAAGAATTAATACTATTAAATGTTAAAAATTTGTATTTAGGTATGTATTTTGTATGAAAGGTTAATCAAATATTTAGAATTCAGGCCTGATTTTTAACTAATATTATTCTACAGTGTTTGTTTTGTTTATTATAAGTTATTGGATATCATGACTTCTATTTTATCTTGATTTATCTTCTTTCAAATAGGAACACATATTCCTACAATTGTCCTATCATTGTAATTTTAGAAGCAGGTAAAATGTCTGGTTTCATAGTTTCATAGATGGAGATATATTTTGCCTCAAGATGGTTCATCCCTGGAAACAAATTCATACCTAATTTAGATGATATATGTGTGAGATTTTGGATTTTGAAAGGTTCATTTTTGCCATATATTAGATTCAGTATATAGGTGATATCATATGGTATTTGTCTTTCTCTGACATACTTCACTTAGTATGAGAGTCTCTAGCTCCATCCATGTTGCTGCAAATGGCTTTATTTTGTTCTTTTTTTATGGCTGAGTAGTATTCCATTGTGTCCATGTACACATCTTCTTAATCTATTCATCTGTTGATGGAAATTTAGGTTGTTTCCATCTCTTGGCTATTGTGAAGACTGCTGAAATGAAAATATGGTACATGTATCTTTTTCCAGGAAGGTTTTGCCAGGATATATGCCCAAGAATGGCATTGCTGAGTCCTCTATTTTTTATTGTGATACTGTTAATTTCTCTTTTTAAGTTTTTTTAATATTTGCTTCATGTATTCAAATACTCCTGTGTTGGGTGCATATATATTTAAATTAGAATATTTTCTTCTTGGATGGATATTTTGATCACTATGTAATACTCTTCTTTGTCTCTTGTAACAGTTTATTGAGTCTGTTTTGTCTGATATGAGTATTGCTACTACAACTTTCGTTTTCTATTTGCATGGAATTTCTTTTTTCACCCCCTTACTTTCAGTCTTTGTGTTTCCTTAGATCTGAAGTGTGTCTTTTTAGGCAGCACATATACAGATCTTATATTTTATCCATTGTACAACACTGATTGAAGCATTTAGTCCATTTACATTTATGATAATTATTGATATATATTTTTTTCTATTGTCATCATGTCAGTTGTTTTAGAGTTGTTATTGTAGGTTATTTCTCCATTCTTTTTTTTATTTCTTGAGATTTTATGACTATATTTAGTGTTATGTTTGGATTTCTTTTTTTCTTTTTTTATGTCTTATCTAACATGTGTCTGGTTTGCAGTTATCATGATGTTTTTATTTAGCAATCTTCATATATATTGTTTTTATGTTGCTGGTCACTTAATTTTAAATGCATTTTAACACTCCATTTATATTCTTATCTTCTTATAATTATTTTTGATATCATATTTTACATATAACTTATTTGTGTATACTATAACTGCTCAAAGTGGATACAGATACTGCTACTCCTTTTGTCATTTTACCATTATACTAGTTTCGTGAAAAGACAATTTTTTTTTTTACCTTTACTGTATGTGTACCTTTACCCATGATATTTTTATTTTTTTAATTTTTATGTTTCTACTTTTGTCTTTTTTTTCCACATAGAGAAATACTTTAACATTTTTTGGCCATGCCCACAGCATGTGGAAGTTCCTGTTTCAGGGATCAAAGCCAAACCACAGCAGCCACACAAGCCAGTGACAATACCAGATCCTTAACCTGCTGCACCACAAAAGAACTAACATTTGTTTTGAAGTCAGTTTGGTGGTGCTGAAGATTTCTAGATTTTTCTTTTCTGTAACTTTTTTGTGTTTAAATTTTTTTATTAATGTATAACTTATTCACAATAGTCATTCAATTTTTCCTGTACAGAAAAGTGACCCAGTCATATGTATATCTGTATATCTATATTACATATATATATATACACATTTTTTATACTATCTTCCATCATGTTTAACCTGCATTTGCACATAGTTCCCTATGCTGTAAAGTAGAACTCTGTTGCTTATTCCAAATGTAATAGTTTGCATCTACCAAAACCAAACTCCCCATCCATCACACCCCCCTCTCTTCTACTCCCTGGCAAACACAGGTCTGCTGTCTATGTCTGTGTAAATCTTTTGATCTCTCCATCAAATCTGAATAAGGGCCTTATTGGTTAGATTAATCTTGGTTGGGAGTTGTTTCCTTTTCCTCACTTCTAATACATTATGCCACTCCCTCTGGCCTGAAGAGTTTCTGCTAAAAAGGCAAATTATGGCCTTATGGAAGTTCCCTAGTATGTTATTTGATACTTTTTCCTCGCTGCTTTTAATATTCCCTCTTTATTTAATTTTTACTGCCTTAATTACAGTGTATCTTCGTGTGTTTCTATTTTGGTTAATCCTGTGTAGGACTTTCTACACTTCCTGTATTTGATGACTTTTATTTCCAGGATAGGGAATTTTTCAGATATTATGTCTTCTAATATGTCCTCAGCCCTTTTCTCTCTCTTTTTCTTTTGGGACCCTTTTAATGTGCATATTAACATTTCGATGTAGTTCCAGATGTCTGTTAAACTGTATTTATATATTTATTTTCTTTATTTTTTTTCAGAATTAGTGATTTTCACTAGTCTGTCTACCAGATCACTGATCCATTCCTCTGTATCATTTTGTCTATTGTTGATTTGTTCTAGTGTGTTTTTTCATTACAGTTACAGTATTCTTTATCTGTTTATTTTATTAATATATTCTACCACTTTGTTTAAAACTTTTAACATCTCATTCTGTATCTCCATTCTTCTGCTGAATTCTTTCATCTCCGTTATGATCACTACTCTGAACTATTTATCAGTAGATTGCCTATTTCCACTTCACTTAGCTCTTCTTCAGAGTTTTTTTTTTTCCTTATTCCTTGGTCTCAGATCTGTTTCTCTGTCAAGACATTTTGCTCTGCTTCTGTTTTTACTTTTGTGTATATTATATATTACTTACATTTCCTGACCTTGGAAAAGTGGCCTCCTCTAGGATAGTTCCCATGCATTACAGAAGTGCACTTTGCTCACACTCACTCAAGTTATATCCTCTAGGTTTGCCTCCCATGAGATCTCTGTGGGTCCTTCTACTATGGTGGTCTGACTCTGAGGGTAGTATGGTTGTATTTGTTGCCACCTGGTTTGATGTGTTGCCACACCTCAATTTTTGTGAAGACTAATATCTGTTGTGTCAATTGGATTGAAGAACCACAAAACGCCCCAGGTCTGGCCCTTGTTAACTGGTGGGCAGAATCTGGTAGCATCTTTAGAATTTCCTATGATAGTATCACATCTTTTGAAAGCAGTTATAGTTTTACTTCTTTTCTAATTTGGATTTCTTTAATTTATTTTTCATCACTGATTTCATGGCTAGAATTTCCAAAATTCTGTTGAATAACAGAGGTAATCCTTGTCTTGTTCTTGATCTTGGTGGAAATGTCTTCAGTTTTTCACCATTGAAAATGATGTTATCTTGGGTTTGTCATATATGGCTTTTATCATGTTTAGCTATGTACCCTCTGTGCCCACTTTCCAGAGAGGTTTTTTTGTTGTTGTTGTTGTTGTTGTTTTTAATCAGATATCAGTGTTAAATATTGTTACAAGTTTCTTCTTCATCTATGGAGATGTTCATACGATTTTTATTCTTCAGTTTGTTGATGCAGTGTGTCACATGATTTGTGGATTTTTGAACTATCCTTGCATCCCTGGGATAAATCTCACTTGATCATGATGTTTGATCCTTTTAGTGTATTGTTGGATTGGGTTTGCTGATATTTTTTGAGGATTTTTGAGGATTTTTTCATCTATAATCATCTATAATTATATCATTGATATAATCATATCATTCTATAATTTTCTTTTTTGTGATCTCTTTGTTTGATTTTGGTATCAGATTTATGGAGTCCTCATAGAATGAGCTATGGAATGTGCTTTCCACTGCAATTATTTTGAAGAGTTTCATGAGAATAAGTTTCTACACTTCTATGAATTTTTCCTGTGATGCAGTCAGATCCTCAGGTTTTGTTTTTTGGAAGACTTCTAATCACATTTTCAACTTCAGTATTGTTAATGGCCTATTCATATTTTCTCTTTCTTCCTGGATCATCAGGGACAATCGTACCTTTATAAGAATGACCATTTCTTCTAAGTTGTCCATGTTATTGGCATAGAGTTGCTTGTGGTTGTTTCTTATGATCCTTTCATTTATGTGGTGTAGGTTGAAATGTCTGCTTTTCCATTTCTAATTTTAAGGATTTAACCCCTCTCCTAATTTTTCTTGGTAAGTCTGAATAAAGGCCTACAATTTTTTAATCTTTTTTCATTTATAATGATTTTTATTTTTTCCATTATATCTGGTTCACAGTGTTCTGTCAATTTTCTACTCAATAGCAAGTTGACCCAGTTACACATATATATACATTTTATATATATATATACATTTTTTGTCATTTTTTAAAATCTTTTCAAAACTCAGCTTTTGGTTTCATTGACCTTCCTTTTTTATCTCTATTTCATTTATTTCTGGTCTGGTAATCATGAGTTCATTCCTTCTACTAACTTTGGGCATTGTCTGTTCTTCCTTTTCTAGTTGCTTTAGGTAAAAGTTTAGGTTATGCAGTTGAGATTTTTCTTGTTTTATGAGATGATTGTATTTTTATAAACATTCCTCTTAAAAGTGTATGTGTGTGTGTGTCATAGCTTTTGGATTGTCATATTGTCATTGCCATTTGTCTCTAATATTTTTTCTTTTTTAGAGCCACACTTGGAGGTTCCCAGGCTAGGGCTTGAATCAGAACTATAGCCTCTGGTCTACACCACAGCTCACAGTGACATTGATTCCTTAAACCATTGAGCAAAGACAAAGATCAAACTTCATGGGTACAAGTCAGATTCATTTCTGCTAAGCCACAATGAGAACTCCTGTATCTAAATATTTTTTGATTTCTTATTTGATTTCTTCAGTGATTCATTGATTGTTTAGTAGCATATTGTTGAAATTCAGAGGGGTTTTTTTTGCTTTTTTTGTAATTGATTTCTAATCTTATAGTATTGTGGTCAGAAAAAAAAGATACAATTTCAATTTTTAAAAAAATCTACAAGACATGATATGTGGTTTATGATATGATCTATCCTGATGAATTTTCTATGTGCAGTTGAGAAGAATGTATATTCTGCTGCTTTGGGGTAAGTGGGGCATTAAAGCCACCCACTATTATTTTGTTAATGTTTATTTCTCCTTTTATGGATCCTAGCTTTTGCCTTATATCTTGTGGTGCTCCTATTTTGGGTTCATATATATTTACAATTGTCATTTCTTCTTCTTGGGTTGATCATTTCATCATTGAATAGCGTCCTTTGTCTCTTGTGACTTTCTTTATTTTAAAGTTTATTTTAGAGTTCCCGTCGTGGTGCAGTGGTTAATGAATCCGACTAGGAACCATGAGGTTGCGGGTTTGGTCCCTGCCCTTGCTCAGTGGGTTAACGATCCGGCATTGCTGTGAGCTGTGGTGTAGGTTGCAGACGCGGCTCAGATCCTGCGTTGCTGTGGCTCTGGCGTAGGCTGGTGGCTACAGCTCTGATTGGATCCCTAGCCTGGGAACCTCCATATGCCTTGGCAGCGGCCCAAGAAATAGCAAAAACAGACAAAAAATAAATACATAAATAAAGTTTATTTTGTCTTATATGGGTATTGCTACCCCAGCTTTCTTTTGGTTTCCATTTTCATGTAATACCTTCTTCCATCCCCTCACTTAAGTCTGTATCTGTCCTTAGGTCTAAAGTGTGTCTCTTGTAAACAGCAATGTATGGGTAGGGTTTTATATCCATTCAACCAGTGTATGTTTTTTGATTGGAACATTTAGTCCATTTACAGTCAATGTATAATGGATATTTATGAGGTTATTGCCATTTTCTTTCTTTTCTTTTTTTTTTTTTTTTTTGGCTTTTTGCTATTTCTTAGGCCACTCCCGTGGCATATGGAGGTTCCCAGGCTATGGGTCTAATCGGAGCTCTAGCCACCAGCCTACGCCAGAGCCACAGCAATGCAGGATCTGAGCCACGTCTGCAGCCTACACCACAGCTCACGGCAATGCCAGATCATTAACCCACTGAGCAAGGGCAGGGGCCAAACCTGCAACCTCATGGTTCCTAGTCATATTCATTAACCACTGCGCCAGGACGGGAACTCCAATTGCCATTTTCTTAATTGTTTTGGACTTGTTTTTCTTGGTCTTTTTTTCTTCCTTTCCTTTAGGGGTCAATTTGGATCTGTCGCTGCTGGCATACACCACAGCCACAGTGACACCAGATCAGAGACACATCTGCAAACTACACCACAGGTCATTGCATTGCTGGATCCTTAACCCATTGAGCAAGGCAACGATTAAACCTGTGTCCTCATGGTTGCTAATCAGATTCGTTTCCACTGAATCACGATGGGAAATCCTCTTTGTTGTCATTTATTTTGATTTGATGATGATTTTTAGTATTGTATTTGGTTTGCTTTTTCTTTTTTAATTGTGTGCCTATTGATTTTTTTTTTTTTTTTTTTTTTTGGTTTGCAGTCCCCATTAGATTTTGATATAGCAGTCCATATATGTACAAAATTATTTTTGGTTGCTGGTATGTTAATTTCAAATGCATTTTTAATGTTCTGCACTTGTTCTCTTCTCATGCTTGCTAGTTTTGATATCATATATGTCAGTGGTGATTTCTTGATTTTGTTTACCATTAAACAATATTTTTTGTTTACCATTGAGCTTTCTCATCTGCAATTTTATTTCTAGTTGTGACGTTTTCTTTTTTCTTTTCTTTTCTTTTTTTTTGCCATTTCTTGGGCCACTGCCATGGCATATGGAGGTTCCTGCTATGGGTCTAATCGGAGCTGTAGCTGCCAGCCTACGACAGAGCCACAGCAACATTTTCTTTTTTTCCTAGAGAATTTCCTTAAGTTGGTGTTGTAAAGCTGGTTTGGAGGTGCTGAATTCTCTTTGGTGATTGTCTGAAAAGCTTTTGATCTCTTTGTCAAATCTGAATGAAAACTTTTCTGGGTAGAGTATTCTTGTTTCTAGGTTTCCCCCTTTCATCGCCTTAAATATATCTTGCCACTTCCTCTGGATCTCAGAGTTTCTGCTGAAAAATCAGTTGATAACCTTATAGGTGCTCCCTTGCCTATTACATTTTCCTTCTTCATTGCTGATTTTAATATTTTTCTTTGTATTTAATTTTTGTCTGTTTGATTGTTTTGTGTCTTGGCATGTTGCTCCTTGAGTATAATCTGTATCCTGTGCTTCCTTAACTTGAGCAAAAGTTTCCTTCCTCATATTAGGAAGTCTTCAGCCTCAATTTCTTCCAATATTTTCTCTGGCCCTTTCTCTATCTTCTTCTTCTGAAACCACTATGATGCAAATGATGGTGCACTTAATGTTGTCCCAGGGGTCTCTTAAATTCTCCTCAATTGTTTTCATTCTTTTTTTTTATTCTTTTCTGTAGCGCTGATTTCCACCACTCTGACATCCACCTTACTTAGCTATTCTTTTGCCTCCATTATCCTATACTGCTTCCTTCTAGTGTATTTTTCATTTCAGATGTCATGCTATTCATCTTGGTTTGCTTGTTCTTTGAATTTTTTAGCTGTTTTTAAAATATTTCTTGTAGCATCTCAGTCTGTTTCTTCACTCTTTTTCTGAGATTTTGGATCATTCTTTCTATAATTACTCTGAATTATTGTTCAGGTGGATTGTCTATCTCCTTTTCATTTAGTTGTTTTTGTGGATTTTTACCTTGTTCCCTCCTCTGAAGCACATTTTTCTGTCATCTCATTTTGTCTAACTTTCTGTGTTTGTGGTCTCCTTTACACAAGCTCCAGGATTGTAGTTCCCCTTATTTTTAGTGTCTGCCCCCTGGAGGGTGAAGGTGATTCATCGGCTTGTATAGTCTTCCTGTTGGGACAGACTGGTGACTATTCACTAATGGGTGGGACTGAGTCTTGTCTCTCTGATGGTCAGGGCCTTGTCAAGGAGTGTGTTTACAGAAGGCTGTGGATTCAGGAAGACTTTAGACCACTTATTGTGTGTAATATTTTTTGGTACAATGGCTTTTTAAAAATATGGATGACTGCCACCTCTTTCATCAATGTATTCTGGCTGTTATCCCCTTGATGGTGGTGTGTGACTGATGTGGTGACCAGAGCCTGCACTGCCTATTGAGTGGGCTTCCTCTTTTCTCTGTAGTTGTCACTGCATTGTCAGGAGAGGGGTCTGTTCCTTAGTTGTTGAAATAGAAGCCCCAGATATGTTTCTGATCAACTATGTGAGGTAGGAGGGACTGCAGAAATCCCACTAGGAGAGGAGCTCCTGAGTATTCCTGTGCTACAGCTATTCACCTGTGACTGTGCTCTCTTGCATCACTTTTCACCTGTTGTGAGAGTACACAATGTACACACTTATTGGCAATGCTATGCCAGCATTTGTCTCTTCTGTCTCTTAGGCACTGTTTTCATTAGGCCATCAGCATAGATACAATGATGTGGGTTCACAGGACCATGATGGTCATGCCCTTGTGCCCACTGTGCAAGCTCTGGAGATAGCTTAGACTCTGGCCTGGTCCAGTCCCCAAAGGTGTGTGCCCACTGAGCTCCACAGATGTTAAAGCCATAACTGTCTCTATGCTTTTTACCTATTGGTATGTTTCAGAGATTCTGGATTTACAAAGTAAGCAGATGAGCTGTAAACCTTCAGTTCCCACAGCCAAGATGAGAGATTTAAACCCTTCTTCCTTAGTTTCAGGGCCCTTGGGGCTCAGCTGTATTTACAACCTGCATCTCTGACTGTGGACAACCTGTCAGTGTCTGCTCCAAAGGTAGAAGGAACACAGGAGGACTATCCAAAAAAGGAGGTGGATGGGCCAGAGATCAGGCACATAGGGCTCACTCTGCACTCTTAGTACAGCTGTGGCAAGGTATGATTCTGAATTGCAAGTTTCACAAGTTATCTGGTGTGTTCTGTGCTCCCAGGATAGTGGGAGTAGAGTGTAGTGTACACTTCAGGTTTCAAAAGTCGTCTGTGCCTCACTATTTTCCCAGGGCAGCTAGAGCAGATTCTGGTGTCTGCTCATGGGTTTCATGGGGTATCTGCAACTCCCTGAACTCCTGAGCAGGAGTGGAGTCAGGTACCTGATGGCAAAGTTCACTGAGTATCAGTGACTCCCTGCACTCCTGGGGAAGCAGGAGTGAATTTAGGTGATTTTGGAAGTTTTCTCATGAATGACTTGTGTTAGAGAGCTCCTAGGACTGAGGGGGATAGGGACTGGCACTTACTCTCAGTTTTTGCTGGGGTATCTGGGGTTCAGGCACTCAGAGATCTCAGAGTCAGAGCTAAGCCTCTGCCTTCCAATGTTCTCCTAGAGCCACTAGCATCTGCAACTAACAATAATACCAGAGCTTGCACCTGCCCCATTCTCTAGTGGGTGGTTTCCTGTTGCCTGAGAGCACTCGCAAAGGAGCAAGTTCTAGTGGAAGCCCCAAATCTCTCCTCTAAAGCACCCCCCCAAATGGCACCTCTTTAGGCTCTATACATGCAGCCAATCCTGGTCACCTCCCTTAATATGACTTCTGCATCCTGAGTTTCAGCTACCAGCCTCCACTCACATTCACCTGTTACAACGGATGAGTCTGGGCAGTGCAATGCCATGGTACTGACCCTCTGCATACTTCCTCTTTCAAACTGCCTGCTGATATTTTCTGAAATCCAAAGATACCCCTCCATTCAGGCTGACCTCCCCCCAGTGAGAGAGCTTCCCAGGGTGTGGGGACTCTTTATCCCTCACAGGTCCCTCCCTGGGGCACATGTTCTATCTTTGTTCATATTGCTCTCTCTCTCTCTCATCTACTTTCCCTGCTTTTTCCCCTTAATTTACTTAGCCTCTTGAAGATTTTCTTGGATTTTAAGAATTTTGAAGTCTTTTGTCAACATTTATGAAATGTTCTGTGTGGATTCTTTCACTTGTAGGTATTTTTTTTTTAATTGCTGCACCTGAAGCCATGGAAATTCCTGAGCCAGGAATTGATTCTGAGCCACAGCTTTGACCTGGGCTACAGCTATAGCAATGCAAATCCTTTGACCCACATCCCCAGGCCAGGGATCAAACCTGAATCTCTGAAGCTGCCCAAGCCTCTGCAATTGGACTCTTAACCCACTGTGTCATGGCGGGAAATCTCTGTAGATGTATTTTTAATGTTTTTATGAGGGGAGGTGAGCTTCATATCCTGTTCCTCTACCATTTTCTCTTGTCTCTTTCACAAATATTTTTTATAATTAGTATTTTTTTCTTTTGGATAAATACGCAGGAGTGGAATTATAAGATCATATGGCAGTTCCATTTTTAACTTTTTCAGGAACTTCCATAATGTTTTACATAGTGGCTGTGCCAATTTACATTCCAACCAATAGTGTACTTGGGTTCCCTTTTCTCCATATCCTCGTCTACACACTTGTTTTTTTTTATTATCTTTTTGATAAGAGACATTCTGACAGGCTTGAAGTGATATCTCACTGTGGATTTGATTTGCATTTACCTTATAATTATTGGATGGTGAACATCTCTTCATGTGTCTAATGGCCTTCTATAGGCCTTCTTTGGAGAAATTCCTATTCATATCTTTACCAATTAAAAGGGAGAAATACAAAAATAGCTGACAAGACTAGCATATGTGTTGGAAAAGGGAAAGTGTATTTGGGCATCTTAAAGTCCTATCTACTTTTTACATTGGATAGAGGGATTAATTTTTTTTGGTATTTTTTTGGGGCTGCACCCTTCGCATATGGAAGATCCCAGGCTAGGTGTCTAATCAGAGCTACAGATGCCAGCCTACACCACAGCCACAGCAATGTCAGATCCAAGCCATGTCTGCAACCTATACCACAGCTCACGGAAATGCCACAACTTTTTTAAAAATGGAGATATTTTACACAAAGCATAACCTAAAAAAAGTTGATTCATAAGACAAAATAGAAAAAAATCATCAATAAAAACAAAGAAAATCCCTTATACATAACAAAATATACAAAAATAATGAAAATAAAATGTACAATGACATTTGGAAAATGTTATGATTTTTATACAATGCCTCTAAGATATATCAAATAAAATTAGATGAAACAAAAGAGAAAAATATGTAGTAGGCAATCTTAACATATTTCCTCCTGTATAATTGACAGCGATGTAAACAAAAATTTTAAAAATGAAGCATACATTTTTTTTTTGATGAGGCAAATAAGTGTTTATTTAAAGAGAGAAGATAGGTATGGAGAAAGCACAGACAGGCTGGGGGTGGTGGTGTGAGGGGGAGAGAAAAAAGATAGACACAGAGAGAAACAACAAGAGAGGAATTGAGAAAATGCATGCTTTGGAGGTTATTTAAATCACCTGTATGGGGGAAGTCCTTCCAGGCTTACTTGGCCTATCATCTCATTTCATCTGGCCTTAGCCTGACTCAGGGCCCTGCCCTCAGGATGGATTTTAACCTAAAAGTCTCTGGGAGGTTGGCAGGATATACTGTGATCTGGTGCCCTCCTTTCTCTGACCCCTGAGGAAACTTTCTTCAAATGTGTAGTTCTGGATATCTCCTTCACCTCATGAATGAGAGATAGATGGTCTCTATCTTTTATCCAAGAAGGATGCAGCTTTTATCTTGAAGTTATCTCTCCACTGGGAACATATTAAAGTTGTTTAGCCTGGGACCCTTCTACCTTCTGCTTCAAATCCTCCCTGAGAGATGTGAATCCACTAAGTCCTTATTGGGAAGATGAAAGGTGATGGTCTGTCTTCTGTAGCTTCTTTAGGTTGGTGTGGGGCTCACAGACTTTACCTAATTGGGGCCACAAAACTCTTGCCCTGTCTTGTCAAGTTCTCTCAGGGTGATTTTTTCTGTTATTCATGCAGGATCAATTTTGAGGTGTGGCTGTAATCCCTACATCACTATTATCCTGTTAGGAAAACTGCTGTAGTCTGGAAGAGACAAACTTAATAAGTATATTACAATTTGAGATCAAAGGTCAGTAAAATAATTATTATAACTAGGGCCCCAAGCAGAGGTATGAACCAGGTTATGTTTGGTAACATTTTTGGTTATAGTCCAGAAAGAGTCACTGCTTGGGTTACACTGTCCAAGGGAATGGAATCACTTAGCATTGTCGTATATATATTCTCTTCTATTAGTCCAGTGTCACTTTTATCCCCTTCTATTAGTCCAGTATCACTGATGTAAATATAACAGACCCAGTTAGAAGTAGTTGGAGGAGTGACAACCTGAACATTTATAGACAGAATCAATCTCATTTCTTTTTAGGAAAATAAGAATGAAACAGTCTGGATTTGGTTTTTCCAGGAGACTTGTAGTCAGGTAGCCAGCCAGTTGTGTAGTTTTACCCAATTAGGTTTTAAAGTTTGATGTGGTGTTAACGCATAAACAACAGGAGTGATTTGTCATTATATGTGTCACCTCTTCTATTAATGAACAAGAGGAGACCTTAAAAATGTAAAGTTTTGGCTGCCAGCTGAAAAACACTATATTCAACAACAGTGGACCATATGGAATATTCCCCAAAGCTGAATACACAAAATATCCATGAATTATGGCACAAAACACTTTGAGAAGATTAAATCTCTGAAAATGGTGTTAGAATTCAAATTCACTTAAAAGCTAAATGAAAATGTCTCATGTGGTTGTCTATTATAAAATATTATTCTAAATAACATTTGCACAAAATAAAAAAGTTGATGTATCAAATCTATAGAATTCACCAGGTATGAGGGAACACAGAATCTTAAATAGGCATATTAATATATTATTAAATTTAAAGTCAATGTTTTAAACATCTATAAAATATAAAATATTGGCAAATGAAAACCAAAGGTAATAAAGGAAACAAAATAGAGAATGAAGAAAATTAGCAAAGCTAGGAGACAGTGATTTGAAAAAGTTAACAATACTGACAAACTGCTGCTTATAATGAACAAGAAATCAAGAGAAGGCACGAATAACCATTGTCAGCAATGAAAGTGAAGATATCACTTTAGATGCCAGAAAATTATATAATACTCATTGATTTTGTGATGTACTAATTGGTTATGAGATATAAAAATTCATACCACCAGGACACATACAAAATGTACTTAGTAGCTTTATTTGTCAACAACATAGTACTTGGATTAAGTATTGTATAGTCAAATACTTAAATATCGTGGAGCAGAAAAATAAATAAATCCTGATGCAACAACAGGTTGAATTTTTAAAATGTAATAATAAGGAATTTTAAAAGAAAGTCACAACAATATAAACAATGTGATCAATACATACGTAAACCAAATCAATTTTCATGGTTATGTATATATAAAAGTAATAAACCTATAAATATAAACAAGGAAATGGTTTTTATCAACTTCAGGACAGTGACTACCTGGCAGGTAAGAGCTGGTGTTGAATAACATGTTTAGGGCTTCCAGGTACCATGGAATTTTTACATCTATGTCTGGTTGATGGACATCTGGTGGTCCCTTTACAAACATTTCATAAACTATAGGATTTCAAACTATATACATTTCTAGTGTTATTGTTCACAACATAATTTTATTTTAAAATGAATGCAATAAAGAGAACATATTCTTATCTGTAGATAAGAATATTTTGCCCTAGTTTTTGAATAAAATATAAGACATCTCAAGATGGCAGCTGGATATATTGAAAATGAGAAAAAAAATTAAAAGTTCACTAAAAAATTAATTTTTTTATGAAAGTAGGGAATTCCCATACCTCCCCCTTGAGAATGCTCAACCACTTTATATGAGGTATATTTGTCTCTACCCTTGCCTTCTTCCAATCTCCAATTATGATAATTTTAGATTAACCACTAACAAATTAATATTTATTCATTAATATATTTATTATGCACTTAATTTTATATAAATTAATTAAATGTTAATATAATTAATTGTATATTATTTGCCCTAGATTTAGTGTAATTTAAAATTAGATAATGAAAAGTATTTTAAGGTACATTCATATTTAATATATAAATGCATTTAGTTTTAATATATTTAGTCTATTTAGTTTAATAAACATTATTTATTTATTTTTCATTTATAATAATTTTTATTTTTTCCATTATAGCTGGTTTACATTGTTCTGTCAATTTTCTACTGTACAGCACGATGACCCAGTTATACATACATGTATACATTCTTTTTTCTCACATTATCATAATTCACAATAGCTAAGACATGGAAACAACCTAAATGTTCATCAACAGATGATTGGATTAGGGAGATGTGGTATATATACACAATGGAATACCACTCAGCCATAAAAAAGAATGAAATAATGCCATTTGCAGCATCATGGCTGGAACTAGGGATCTCATCCTGAGTGAAGTATGTCAGAAAGAGAAAGACAAATACCATATGATATCACTTATATCTGGAATATAATATACAGCACAAATGAACCTTTCCACAGAAAAGAAAATAATATACTTAATTTAATTTAGTATATAAAATACACATTCTTACATCTTCCCTGTTCATTCTACTGTTAACATGCATACTCAAATCTGGTACTTACACTTTCTTGAAATTTACACTGCATCTTTTATACTCATATTTGTTCACATGCTTATCCTCTTTTTGAAATGTTCTTGAATGTCTTTCCATATTTCTAATTTTCCTTTAAGATAACTGCTCAAATCTGGGCTTTCATTCTAGATGCTGCAGGGCTCTTTGGTTGGAGTTGTGTCATAGTTCTTATGGCTGGGATCTCATGTCCACACAACTCTCTCCTCTACTAGCAAATAAAATTCTTGAGGTAAGTGTTGTGTTCTTGCCACTGCTGTGTCCCTCATGAACAGCACAGCATCTGTGACATAGATGGAAACCTATAAAACGTGAATAAATGAATGCTCCAAATGTCTAGGAAGATTTGCTTTCTCAAAGAGTTAATTGTCAGAATGCTATTTTTATGGATAAATTACAGCTCAAGATTTTAGTTTGTCTTTGCCCTTTGCACTTCTGAAAGACAAATAGTTAAAACTAAATGATCACTACACCAAAAGCATATTAAATTCTGTTCTGTGTCTTTATTGTTATTTTGTTGATATCATTATATAGTCTTATGTATTATTTTCCCATTGATTTTGTTTTTATTGAGTGGTTTACCTAAGATATTAAAAGAAACAAAATACACAATGAAGAGGATTAACAAAGCTAGAAAATAGTGCTTTGAAATGATGAACAATATAGATAAATTTCTGCTGATAATGAAGAAGAAATAAAAGAGAAGGCACAAAAAACCATCGTCAGCAATGAAAATGAAGACATCACTTGAGATGCCAGAAAATTACATGATATTTATTGATTCTGTGATATGTTTATTGATTATGGGGTATAAAATTCATACCACCAGGACACATTATACAAAAATGTACATAACAGCATTATTGGCAACTGCTGAAACTTGAAAACAACGTAAGTATAAACAACAGAGCATAATGAATTACAATATAGTTAATGAATTAAATACTCTGGAGCATAAAAATGAATAAATTCATGATGCAAAAACATGGATGAATTTTTAAAATGTAAGAAGAAGCAATTCTAAAATGATATTTTTAACATTTATATCAAAGGATCATTGAAAAATACAAATTTGTGAGAAAAAGATGGTTTTAGATATAAATCAATACTTATGTGGAAATATCCAATTAATTGGAAGATTAAAAAAATACCAGAAATACTGTTCTTTAGTTCAGCAAATAGCTGATGAGATCTTCTCATGTGACAGAGTCTACATTGGCTCCCTCATATTTATGACAAAGCATAGCAGACATACAGGGACAGAGTCATGGGCAAAGCCACCTTCATCTAGTCACACATGAGAAGGGCAACAGTAATCTAGACCCTTTAAGGACCAGGCTCTATGCAGGGCAAGTGAGTTAAATCCATTCAGCATTCAAAGCTCTGTGATGATATTCATATTGATAATTCTATTTTACTGGCAGGGAAACAAAGACACTAGTAGGGTAATTAGCTTAATTGAGCTGCTGAATAGCAAAGCTAGAACTGTGCTGGAAGCCTCTCTGAATCTACACAATCTTGCACCTTCAACACTTGAAGGCAAAGAAGGAGTGTAGGAAGTACAGAGGTGGGAGGAAAACATAGTTTGGATCAGATGTTATGGGATATCTGCATATTATCCCACCTAACTTCAAGAAACTTGATTAGGAAGTTCTGCTTTTCCCATCTTAAAAGTGATATGAGGCTACTCTGAGAGCATGGGCAAGCTCAAAAATGTCACACAATTCTTGAGAACTAAAGAGGTAGATACCAAAGTAAACCCAAGACTATTCCTTTTCACTTCATTCTGTCTTATCACAATAGAAAGACAATTTATGGATCAATTCAAACTCAAGATTTTAGTTTTTCTTTGCACTTTGTATTTCTGAATGACACATAGGTAAACCAAACACTGATTAAAACCAAATAAAATTGACTGAAATAGTACATAAGATATCAAAAGCTTTAATAACGATACATAGCTCTGTTTAATATGCCTTTTGTATAGTGTCCATTTGGAGTTTTGCTTCTTTTATTCCTTTAATCACATCTATTTTTCTAAAACTAAAATTCTACCTACCACTAGAGAAACATTACTTACTTTTAGGTATTGTTTTTTTCTTGACTTGGTGGGGTTATTTCTAAGTTCAGAAAAAATACTTTCATGCACTGCAAGAGTAATCATAAATGAGAGGCAAAAGTATTTTTTCATGTCATGTGAAGAAAAGATTTGTCCATTTGTCCAAATGCAGCAGGCATGGGAACACCTTATGTCTGTCTCTTGATGGCAAGATCAGGGTTCTGTTCCACATGGTATTAACACTAAAATATAGAACCCAAAAATCCTTCGTGCACATTGATCAGAGTAAATATATCTTTTTTTAATTTGTCATATTTCAGAAACACTAGACACATGCATTAATTTTTTCATGAAAATAATAGTGGCTTGATGCTACTGGTAGACTTAAATATATCATATACAGTAAAATAAGTAATAACTGGTGAATATTCCTAAAACTTCTATTAATTTTCCCTGTTTAAGAAGGAGGGTAGATGTAGTATAAACATATACAGGGGAGGTGGACACTTGGGTGCAGATATTTAAAAGGACAGAAGTACAGAGGTGGTATAATTATGTTGAAGGATAGGCAGATACTCAAGGTGCAGACCATGTGCAGCATAAGGCGGGAAGGACGATTGCAGATCTAGTGCAAGGGAGGAGGTCAGGTGGAGTGCAGACCTTGTTCAGGGCAAAAAGGAACTCAGGCTGCAGACCGATGCAGGGCAGGAGCGGTGCCAACCTAGCACATAGAAGGAAATTGCAAACTTTGTAAAGAGAAGGATGACAAGAGGAGTGCAAACCCTGTACAAGAGAGGAAGAAACTCAGGGTACATCCCTGTATAGGACAGAAGGTCAGTGATATGCCTGCTAGTCACCCTCACAATTTCAAAGTTGAGTCTAAAGCATTTATTGTATTAATTTTTATTCAAAGAAAATGTCTTTGAAAGAAATCAAAAAAGCACAGATATCCTACTTAGCAATTATTTAGTTGAAAAACATTTTAAATAACTATTTATTTTCCTTTTGCTGATGCCACTTATTCCCCCAAGTAGTCTAAAACATTAAACAGTCCATGTACAGTGAATGAATAAACGGAGATGAATGTGTATACTGAGAAGCTGGGTTAAACCAAACATAAAGTTCCATCAGTACAATCCAGCATAGTGATCCCACAAGTACTGCATCCTAGTTTACGTAAAAAGTAGTAACATTCTTCCTTCTATAAATTAGCAGTTTTGCTCAAGAAGTGCTTTTCCTGAATATTTCAAGCAATTTGCATTGCTTGAGTTATACTTGACCCAATTGTCCTAAAATTATTTAAGAATAGAGTTCAATTCTACATTATGAAAAGTTCAGGAGTTCCATGGCTGACTGAGGTCTGGTCAGCCTCAGAATTGCTGCACAACAGGTTAGAGAAATTTGCAGAGAAAGAATCATATAGTAACTAAGACACATGGCAATATGAAGCAAAGTATAATGTAGTATACCTAGGTTAAAAAAAAAAAAAAAACCTAAACTAAAGTCAGAGTAGTGCAACATCTTCGCCCAGTTTTTTCTCTGCAATTTTATAAAATTCTAAAGAGACGTGTTAACAAGGAACACTCTAGCAAAAAGAAAAACACAGCATTTAGAGCACATACCTCTTGTTCCACTTTTTCTGCTCCAACAGAGAGAAAATCTGAGCCATGCCAGATAAATGAATCTGCTTTTACCATTACAAGGCTAGGACATCAGGTTTAAATCCAGAAGGCAGGATGGGAAGTTTATGTCATCAGTTTCTTCACATTAGGGAATTGAGATAAATATCTCTTCTTGAGACCATTGACAGCATTTTTTTTTTTTTTTTTTTTTGTCTTTTTGCTATTTCTTGGGCCGCTCCTGCGGTACATGGAGGTTCCCAGGCTAGGTGTCCAATTGGAGCTGTAGCCGCCGGCCTACGCCAGAGCCACAGCAATGCAGGAACTGAGCTGCGTCTGTGACCTACACCACAGCTCACGGCAACGCCGGATCCTTAACCCATTGAGCAAGGCCAGGGATCGAACCCGCAACCTCATGGTTCCTAGTCGGATTCCTTAACCACTGAGCCACGATGGGAACTCCAGACTATTGGCAATATTAAACAAACATCAAAACTAATTAAGACTGGAGAAAGTCTGGAGGAATTTTCAATTTTCTATTTACTCTTATTATCTGCATTTGGCATCTCTACCCTGGATTTCTACTTTTGCAGTGGCTTTCTCAGAATCCATCATTTTGTTTTCTGTTTTTCCATTTGCCAGCTATATTGTACACATGGTACACATGGGAATTGAAAGTGTTTGTCATTTAGGTGCTGCAGCTATCAAAGAACAAACATATCTTTTTCATAAAGATACATTTTTAAGTTTGAAATTATGTTTTCCAGTTTAAAATCATATTTCCTATATATTTATTTAAAATGTTCCCTTCTTATGAAACAATCTTATTTTCAGAAAGGCAGTATCATTCAGAACATAAATACCAGAGTCATAACTTGACCCAGAGCTGATTTAAAATGTCTTTGAGATTACAACTACATAAGAGAAAGTAATTTGGGATTAATTATCAAAGTGAGGTTATCAGTTTTCATAGGTAAAATATAATGTAATTGATCATAATCAGTTCAAACACAGGTTATCACCCAGTCAATTTCAAGGGCAGTGTTCAAGGTCCTCTACTGTCCCCTTGTGATCCCTCCCACCACTCCTATCTAAGAGCTGCATACTGGAGTTCCTGTCATGGCTCAGCGGAAATGAATCTGACTAGTATTCATGAGGATGAAGGTTCGATCTCTAGCCTTGCTCAATGGGTTAAGGATCCAGTGTGGCTGCGGGATGTGGTGTGGGTCACAGACACAGCTCAGATCTGGTGTTGCTGTGGCTGTGTTTTAGGCCAGCAGCTACAGCTCCAATTCGACCCCTAGCCTGGGAATGCCCCCCCCAAAAAAGAATAAGAGTTGAATACCAAGTTTCCCAGAATCACCTTCATTTTATTATCCCAGATAAGAATTTTACAAGGATGTGAACCTCATTCAAATTGGTAAAATGAAAATAAAATGGAGAACATTATTACTTGGGGTCTGATGTGGTTTCATTAGACAGTGGAGATTTTCCTTATGTGGCAATTTCACAAACATTTCCATTAGTTCTTATGATTTAGTTTTACCTTGGGTGTCTAATGCAAACAGCTTCTAAGATAATACCATGATTCCAGTTTTTCCACCCATATCAGTTTTTCAAAGTCAAGTGGAAACTTAGTAACTTTCCATGTGTGTATGTTTCCTTGGCTGTTCATGTAATTCCTATTCTTATATAAAACTCTTCAGTATTAGGGCCCTGCTAGTAGATTCATTTTCCTAATGAAACCCAGATTTATATAATTTTACAACTGAATATATATTTTTACTTTAACACAAAACTAATGTTGTAATCTTTGCTTTGGGACTGTACACGTTCATAAGGAATACATTACAAAAAGCTTAATAAACGGTGACTTGTCTTATGTAATGATGAAAGTTTTGGTACTATGGTTTCCTGTGGTAACATGGAAAATATAAGTGTGCCCAGTAACTTATGAACTTAAGAAAGTGTATTTCCAGGCACAACACTAAAAGCATAAACTAGCTCTGTAAGCTACAATTATTAAGGTATTAAAATACAGAGATGAAAACCCAGGATGTGTAGGGTACACACAAACAGGATGTGTAGGGTACAAACAAAACTGAGGGAATAGAGAGACCAGAAATTCAGGCACTTGCCACAGTGGAAATAAAACAGGTTATCATCTCCAGTTTCTTCATGAAGGGCCTAATCACTATCTCATAGGCTGGGGATAAATTCCACATCCAGGAAATTGCCAGTGAATTCTCATAACCAAAGTAAGCCTGTTGCTGCAATACCATTTGTTCACTCTTTGAAGTAGATTTTTTTTCTTCCTTTTAGACTTGAATGAAATCCAATGCAAAGGAAATTTACATAGTTTTTGACAAAGTATTAAATAGTCCATCAACCTAGACTAAAACAAATGGAAAAAGACTGATATAATAAAGATCACAGTATCATTCTGTTTCTGTAGGCATGAAGCAGGCTGATAAAGTTGATTAATATCTAAAAATGGATAAATTATCCAGTGTTTTAACTTGAAGTGTCTGAGGACGACGTTGAAAAAGGAAGATGTCTCCCTTTTCACTTAAATAGATAGGACCAGTAAATATGGCAAATGATGTATCCAGAATTACTACTGATAGACTAGAACTGAGGAATAATTTTTAAGAACCCTAAGGTAAGAATAAGCAATTCAGGAATATACCCTGTGTGTCCAAAAATTGCTACTGTTTTTCCTTTTAGGATGAGTTTATCATGCTTATCATATCCCTATTCCAATATTGGATGTTGGATTGTTGGGGACATAGTAACATTATTTGGGTTAAATTTTCATATAATTCTGGACAGAAAAAAGGACATTTTAGAACCTTATGTCAAAAATAATAAGCATAATTGAATTAAACACTTGTGTGACTGTTATTAGAAGTATGTGATTTTATTTTTACTATAGATTTGTTTATATATATATAAATATATATATATTTTTACTATATATTTTTATATGTGTACTCTGAGGTAGATTGAGTTATTGACACCATTATTCTTATTCTTCCTTACCCTTCATCAGTTAACTTTTTCATTTTTCCCATGGAAAATCCAAGTGTATGTCTGCCCCTTGACTTTGGCTTTGGTCATGTGACTTGCACTGATGAATGAAATCTAATCAGACTTGGAAGTGTGTCACTTCCAAATCTAAGCCTCAAGAAGCCTCTATGTCTACACTTGCCTTCTCATACCTCTTTAATTATCATGAGGAGATTTTGACCAGCTATCCCAGTGATGACAATCTGAGACTTAGAGTCTCACAGCTGAGCCAAGTCAAGATCATCAGAGCTCTCACAGGCAGTTTCCAGATGCAAGAGAAGAATGTTTTTTCTGTCACTAACATTTAGTGGGTTTTTTATGTAGGGGCCACCAATTAGTAGAAGATGATTATTTTAATTCACAGAGTGCATTTTTCATGTGTGTTGTGTGTGCAAACATACTGATTTTATTTTATTTTTTAAGTTATGGCCTCTAAAAATAATATAAAATAGGAATAATATAAAATAAGAATAAATCAGATCTATCGTGTTGATTAGGCTATCAATCAAATTAACAGTTGAATGAAAATGAGAGGAACTTGTTCATCCTTCATTTCATCTTCCTTAGTTTCTTCAGTGAGCCTGTGTCTCCTCCATCTCATTATCATCATCCTGATCTGCATTACTGACATTTCTTCACTGGAGAATGTGCAGATTCTTTTCTTCTGGTTGGACCCTCACTTCCCCAGAAATGTTTTCCTAGTATAAATACAATTATTTTTTATTTAAATTTTCATTGTTGAGTACTGGGGTTCAAAAATAAAATTAATTTTCACTTATTGATATGGTATACCTTTAAACTTGCTGAACGCATAGCAAATTTCTAATCATTTTTTTCAGTGAAACTCTTAGATTACATGTCTTATGTAAATATATATGGTATTACCTCTTGCTTTCCAATCAGGATTAATCTGTCTTCTGTATTTACCCTGGATTCATCCTCCTGTACAATGTTAGATAGAAGTGGTGAGGGGAGATATTCTCGTCTTGTTGATTTTAGAGGGAAATGCCTCAGTCATTTCGATTAAATATGCTGTTCCCTCTTTCTCAAGTTCTATGTAAGATGGAGGAAATTTCTTTCTGTTCCTAGCTTGCTAAGTTTTTACATAAATTCATTTTGCTGAGTGATATTTTTTCCTGTGTCTGTTGATAGAAATATGCACATATCTTTTTGTATATTAATAACTGTATTAGAGTAATAGTTTTACATTGCTAAGAAATCTTTAGTATTTAGATTAAATTATACTTGATCATGGTTTATGGTCACTTTTCTAAGTTTCATACTTTAGTTTGCTAATAGTTTGTTAAGAAAGTATCGACTTTCAAGAGGTATATTGATGTGCAATTTTGATCTCTATTAATGTATTTGTCTTTGTATGATTATAAGTAAAACTGATCATTTGAATAAGGTGGGGGAATTCCTTCTCTATTCTGAAAGAGTTCTTAAAGAATTGATTTATTTCATCTTTAAAAATTCAAATGAATTTGTGGCTAATTCTATCAGGTTTTAAAATTTTCTGAATGGGAATATGTTAACTTTATTATTTTTAAGCTTATTCAGATTATCTATTTCTTCTTGAATTTATTTACTTATATTTTTATTTATTGATATATATTTGTAATGACCCCTCATCACATATTCTCACCTCCTCATCATGGATTAACTGCCCATATAAGTGTAGGTTCATTTTTATGTTCTCTACTATTTTTTTTAATGGCTGCACCCACAGCACATGGAAATTCCCAGACCAGGGATTGAATCCACGGCAGCAACATATGACAAAGCTGTGGCAATGATGGATCCTTTAACACACTGTGCTGGGCTGGGGATCGAAAACATGCCTCCACAGTGACCCAAGCCTCTGTAGTCAAATTCTTAACCCATTACACCACAGTGGGCTTACTATTCTGTTCTATTGATATATGTGTCTGCTTTTGTTTCAGCACCATATTGTTTTGAATACTGTAGCTTTGTAGTACAGTAAAGTCAGGGAGTGATATATCACCAACTCTCTTCTTTTTCAAGATTGTTTTGGCTATTTGGGTAGTATTTTGATAGAGATTGCATTGAATCTGTACTTTGCTTGGGATATGATTATTTCAACATTAATTCTTCCAATCCACAAACATAGTATATCTTTCCATCTGTTTGTGTTGTCTTCAGTTTCTTTCAAAAATATTTTATAGTTTTTGGAGTATATGGTTTTCCCTCCTTCGTGATGTTTATTCCTAAATATTATATTCTTCTTGATGTAAGTAGAAAGATTATTTCCTAAGTTCTTTTTGTGATAGTTCACTATTAGTGCATAGAAATGCAACATATTTTTATATATTAATTTTGTATCCTGCAACTATTCCAAATTCATGGATGTGGTTTTGTAGGTTTTTTTTTTTTTTTTGGATTTTCTAGGTATAATATCATGTTATTGTCAAACAGTGAGAATTTTACATCTTTCTTTCCAATTTGGATTTCTTACTTTTTCTTATCTAATTGCTGTGGCTAGGAGTCTCGATCTTATGTTGGAAAAAAGTGGTTAGAGTGGGCTTCCTTGTATTGTTAACAATATTAGTGGAAATGCTTTCAGGTTTTCCCAGTTAAATGGTGTTATCTATCATTTTTTCATATATGGCTTTTATTATGTTCCTTAAATACCCTTTTTTGTGGAGAGATTTTATCATAAACTATTGTTGAATTTTGTCAAAAGCTTTTTTTTTTATTTTATGCACCTCTTTAAATGGTCATAGTGTTGATTTTATTCTTCAATTTGTTAATGCGATGTATCACATGAATAATTTGTGTATGTTAAACCATCTTTTCATCCCCACAATAAATAACATGTGATCATGGTTGATGACCCTTTTAAGGCATTGTTGCATTTGATTTGCTAATATTTTGTATGAAATACATAGCAGTGTATGTTTATCAGTGATATTGGCCTGTAGTCATTTTTATTGTTTGGAGGTATCTTTGCCTAGTTTTTATGTCAGGGTAACATAAAATAAGACATTGTAAAATGATTTTAGTAGCATTCCTTCTTCTGAAATACTTGGAATAGTTTCAAAAGGATAGTTGCTTATTCTTCTTTAAATGTTTGTTAGAATTCACCAATAAAGCCATCTGTTCTTGGGCTTTTGTGTTTTAGGATTTTATTTATTACTGATTCAATTGTATTACTGATAATTTGTATGTTCATAATTTTTAAAATTTCCTCCCAGTTCATTTTTGGGAGATTTCACATTTCTAGGAATGTGACTTTTTCTTCTAAGTTGTCCAATTTTTTAGCATGTAGGTTTTCAAAATAATCTTTTAAGATCTTTTGTATTTCTGTGGTGTTGTTTGTGACTTCTCATTTTTCATTTCAAGTTTATTTAGGGCCCTCTTTATACTTTTTCTTAGAGTCCAGCTAAGTTTTTATCAATTTTATCTTTCAAAGAACTGTATTTAACTTCATTGATCCTTCCTACTTTTTTTCTCTATTTCATTTATTTTTGTTCTAATCTTTATGATTTCTTTTACTATCTTTTGGAGTGTTTGTTCTTTTTTTTTTCCTCTAGTCCTCTTAGAGATACTGTTAGGTCATTTATCATATTTTTCTCTTATCCTGATGTAAGCTTGTCTATCTATAAATTTCCAAATTTTATATGCTTTTGTTGTATCCTATTTATTTGGGATCATTGTGTTTTCATTTTCAATTTCCTCTAAATATTTTTTTTTCAATTTCCTTTTAGATTTGTTCAGGAATCTATCAACTGTTTAATCACATACTATTTCCCTTCCATGTGGTCAGAAATCTGCTTGGTATGCACTCAAGTTTCTTAAATCAACTGAGGCTTATTTTGTGGCCTAGCATGTGTTCTATTCAGAAGAAAAAATGTATATGCACTTGAAAAAAAATGTGTATTCTACTGCTTTTGAATGGACAGCTTTAAATATACTGTACTTAATAATATGTGTGTGTGTGTGTATATATATATATATATATACACATATACTTAATAATATATACATATGTAGGCATATACTATTAAGTCCATCTGCTCTAATGTGCCACTTAAGGCCAGTGTTTCCTTTATTGTTTTTCCATATGAAAGATCTGTTCATTGATATTTTAGAGTGTTGGTTACTCCTACTAGTATTGGGTTACTTTGATTTTCTCTCCCTTAATTTTCTGTCAACATTTGCTTTACATATTTAGGTGGTCCTGTTAGTTGAATATATACATGGATCACTTTATCATTATATAATGACTTGCTTTATCTCTTGTAATAATTTTTTAAAGGCTGTTTGGAGAGGAATTCAAGATGTTGGAACAGAAAGACATGGAGAGCATCTCCTCCAAGAAATTCATCAAAAATACATCTATATATGAATGTTCTCACAAAATACCTACTGAACACTGGCAGAAGACCTCTTACAACCAAAGTTGCAAGTGAGATCACCATATAACAAGTATCTAGTGCAAAATAATAAAAAAGAAAAGATTCACAATTGGACTTATGGCCCTGGGAGAGAGCTCTGTATGTAGAAAAGTATTTTCATTTTTGAAATTTCCTTTCCTAGCTGGGAGGTCATCTGGGGCAGACACAGACCTTCTAAGACTCAGAAAAAAGGGGCAGCATCTATATTACAGTTGGCTGAACAGATGGAAAACAGCAGAGACGTTCATGGCCATTTCCTTAGCCTAAGATGTTTCCCTATTGGTGCATGGTGAACTGGGCACTTAATCTTAGTTTTAAGAAGAAAGACCTAAGAAGATGACTGGAATTGTCTGTGAGGACATAGCCTGAAGGGGCTGGAGTCACAACCAGGTGTATGTGTAGATAGAGTCTGGATCCACCAGAGAAGACAATTTGTTAATGCACGTGAAGAGAGAGCCCAGATATAGCAGCCTCATTTTTGGTGTCATTATAGCTGGTGTGGCACTGCCTCTACTAATTTTGGAAGCATGCAAGAGCTTGCATATTTGTTTGTTGGGGGGAGGTTGACCACACATGTAGGCAGGACTGTTATGTGAGCCAATCCCTAGGGTTGAAATCTGAGTGGTGTCCTATTGGTTGTGTTATCAATAGATTTACACTGCCATAGCTGGAAGCTCTGTGAATGCAGAACATATAGGATATTTGAATGGATTGCTGATGCACCAGTGGTTGGGAATATCTGATTTTAGTGGCTGTTGGGTTTAGCAGCAGCATTTGCACCTAGAGGCAGACACAGGATCTGAGCTTGTTCCATAGCTTACAAAGTGGCTCCATGTGCATTTTCAGGAGATTACATCCAAAAAAATAGAAAATACATTATTTTCAAGGGCATATGGAATATACTCAAGGATTGAACACATACTGGGTCACAAAAGTAACCCAAACAGATTTAAGAATATAGAAATAATTTCAAGTATCTTCTCTAACAATAATGGCGTGAAACTAAAAATCAACCACAGGAAAAGAAATGAGAAAAACCTGACTACAGGGAGATTAAACAACATGCTCCTAAAAAAAAAAAAAAAAAAAAAAAAAAAAATGGGTCAAGGAGGAAATCAAGAAGGAAATTAAAAAGTACCTCTAGACAAATGATAATGAAGAAACAACAACTTAAAATCTATGCGATGCCACAAAATCAGTGCTCAGAAGGAAATCCATAGAGATACAGGACTTCCTCAGAAAAGAAAAATCTCAAATTGGCAACTTAATTGACCTCCTAAATAAATTATAAAAAGAAAAATTAAAACATAAAGTCAGCAGAAGGAAGGAGATCATAAAGATCAGAGAGGAAATCAATAAAACAGAGATTCAAAAACAACAGAAAAAATCAATAAAACCAATAGCTGGTTCTTTGAAAAGGAAACAAAATTGACAAATCTGTGGCCAGACTCAACAAGAAGAGGAAAGAAAAGAACCAAATAAACAAAATAAGAATCAAAAAAGGAAACATCAAAATAGATACTGCAGAAATAAAAAAAAAACTGAGATAATACTATGAACAATTTTACACTACACATTTGAAAACTTAGAAAAATGGACAACTTTCTATACACTGACAGCACACCAAAACTGAATCAAGAAGAAATAGATCAACTGAACAGACCTATCACTAGAAATGGAATTGAATATGAAATAAAAACACCCCCTACAAATAAAAGTCCAGGACCAGATGGCTTCATAGGAGAATTCCACAAAGCATAAAAAGAAGAACTTATATCCATCCCTCTTAAAATTTTACAAAATTTTGAAGAAACACTCTCAGACACTCTATGAAGCCACCATCATCCTAATACCAAAACCAATGTTATTACCAAAAAATAAAACTATAGGCCAATATATTTGATAAATATAGATGCAAAAATTCTCAAAAAAATTTAGCCAACCAAATCCAACAACATATAAAAAAGATCATAGACCATGAGCAAAAGTGATCCATTCCAGGTTCAAAAGATGGTTCAACACATGCAAATCAGCATTATACACCATATTAGCAAAAGAAAATCAAAAAGCCCATGATCATTTAAACAGATGTAGATAAAGCATTTGGCAAAGTCCAAAATCCATTCATGATAAAAACTCTTACCAAAGTGGTTATAGAGGGAACATACTTTAACATAATCAAAGCCATTTATGACAAACCCATAGCAAATATAGTACTCAATGGAGACAAGCTGAAAGCCTTCCCACTAAAATCTGGAACAAGACAATGATGCCCACTCTCACCACTTTCATTCAACATGGTAGTGGAAATCCAGGCCACAGCAATAAGAAAAACAAAAGAAACAAAAGGCATCCAAATAGAAAGAGAAGAGATAAAACTGTCACTGTATGCAGATGACATGATACTCTATTTAGAAAACCCTAAGGACTCCACACATACACTACTTTAACTGATCAAAGATCAGTTAAAAAAATTCAGCAAAAAATTCAGCAAAGTAGCAGGATACAAAATTAACATTCAGAAATTGATTGCATTTCAGTATGCTAACAATGGAATATTAGAAAAGGAATATAAAAATTCAGTACCTTTTAAAATTGCACACAAAATATTAAATACCTGGGAATAAACCTGACCAGGGATGCAAAAGACTTCTAATCTGAGAAATATAAAACATTAAACCAGGACATTAAGAGGATTCAAAGAAATGTAAAGATATTCCATGTTCCTGGGTTGGAAGAATTAACATCATATAGATGGCCATACTACATAAAACAATCTACAAAGTCACTGCAATCCCTATCAAATTACCAATGACATTTTTCAGAGAACTAGAACAAACAATCCAAAAATTTATATGGTACCATAAATAACCCCAAATTGCCAAAGCAATTCTTAGGAACAAAAACCAAGCAGCAGGCATAACTTTCACAGTCCTCATGCAATATTACAAATCTATAGTAATCAAGAGAGCATGGTACTGGTACCAAAACAGACATACAGACCAATAAAATGGAATAGAGCACCCAGAAATAAAACCATACACCTATAGTCAATTAATCTTTGACAAAGGAGGCAATAATATTAAATGGGAAAAAGCATTTTCAGCAAGTGGTGCTGGGAAAGCTGGACAGTTGCATCTAAGTCCATGAAAATGGAACAAACCCTCACAGCACTCACAAAAATAAACTCAAAATGGCTTAAAGACTTAGACATAAAAAAGGCACCTATCAAATTCCTAGAAGAGAACATAGGCAAAACATTTTCTGACATCAACCATACAAATGTTTTATTAGGTGAGACTCGCAAGGCAACAGAAATAAAAGCAAAAATAAACCAAAGGGATTTAATCAAACTGACAAGATTTTGCAGAGCAATGGAAACTATATATATATATATTTTAAAAAGACAACTTATGGAATGGGATAAAATAGGTTCTAACAATGCAACTGACAAGAGCTTAATTTCTAAAATGTACAAACAACATAAACAACTCAACAGAAAAAAAAAAAACAATCAAACTGAATTTTGGGAAAAAGACTTGAATAGACATTTCTCCAAAGAAGATGTACAGATGGCCAACACACTCATGAAAAAATTCTCAACATCACTAATAGTTAGAGAATTGCAACTCAAAACTTCTATGAGTTTCATACTTGTCAGAATGGCCATCATTAATAAGTCCACAAATAAGTGCTGGAGAGGGTGTGGAGAAAAGGGAACTCTCCTACTCTGTTGGTGGGAATGCAAATTGGGATACAACCTCTATGGAAAACAGTATGGAGGTACTTCAGAAAACTAAATATAGAACTAAAATATGACCTAGCAATCACACTCTTGGGCATAAATCCAGAAAAACTTTCCTTGGAAAAGATACATGGACCCCTATGTTCATAGCAACACTATTCAAATAGCCAAGACATACAAACAACCTAAATGTCCATTAACAGATGGTGCATTATGAAGATGTAGTATAGATACACAATGGAATATTACTCAGCCATATAAAAGAACAAAATAATACTATTTGCAGCAATATGGATGGAACTAGAGACTCTCATGCTAAGTGAATTAAGTTAGAAAGAGAGAGACAACTACCATATGATATCTCATAACTGGAATTTAATATATGGCACAAATGAACATTTTCAGAGAAAAATTCATGGACTTGGTTGCCAAGTGTAAATAGGAGCTGGCAGGATGGACTGGCAATTTGGGGTAAATAGATGCAAACTATTGCGTTTGAAGTAGATAAGAAGTGAGATCTTGCTATATAGCACAGGGAACTATATCTGGTCACTTGTGATGTAACATGATGGAGGATAATGTGAGAAAAATATTGTATATATAGATGTGTGTGCGTGTGTGTGTGTGTGTGTAAGTGAGTGACTGGGTCTCTTTGCTGTACAGTAGAAAATTGACAAACACTGTAAACCAACTATAATAGAAAAAAATAAAATTAATTTAAAAAAAGAAACAAAGAGGGTCCATGTATATGACTATAGCAGTCTCAGTGCTTGATTTCAGCAGACTTATACAAATGGATATGTGCTGATGGCTATGTGAATATAGTGCCTGAGGAATACTTGGGCCAACTATCCTCATAGTTGGAGTGGTCATGAGTGCAGTGCCAATGATACTGTACTTTGTGAGTCCTCACAACAGGTGACAGTTGATAACTGCATGCACTTCCCAGTGGACAACTCCTCCAGAGAGAGAGTCATTGGAAGCTGTCAATAGAAGCACTCCAGTCCCACCCACCACACACCACATATTAAAAATGGATCTAAGGGCCTCTTTTATAGCAAGTGGGGAGAAAACCTTGCCCCTGACAGGGCTGTGATAACCACAGAGCAAAGGGGAAGCCCTGCTCAACATCTACTGAAGGCTCTGATGACTACAATACCAAACATAATTGCTTTCAATATAATAATGTCCAGCACACACTGAAAAAAAACATGATAGTCATCCATACTAAAAATAGCCAAATTATTAGACTCATGTAGGCAAAACAGGGATGCTCCCACATATAAAAGCTCATGAAAACCACAGCCAATAACTGTTCCTTCTATATCCTTAGGGTCAGAGAAATACAAGTAAAATTAAGAAGCATTGGAAAACCATGCCCAATAGAAAAATAAAGAGGATTCTACTGGAAGAACAATGAAACAGACCTCTCCAGTATTAGACCCTATGTTCAAAAATTAGGTAATAATAATAATAACAAATGAATTAAGAAAGGGTATAAATAGAAATGCAGATTAATACACAAAGTAACCAGAAATTATAAAGAGAATTTAATTAAAATTAGCCAGTAGGCACATAAAAAATGTTCAACATCACTAATTATTAGAGAATTACAAATCAAAACCACCTAACAACAATCATAATGATTATAATTAACAAGTCAAAAAGCAAGAAATGCTAGAGAGGGTGTGGAGAAAAGAGAAAAGTCCTTCACTGCTAGTGGGATTGAAAATTGGTACAACAGTATGGAGGGACCTCAGTAAACTAAATATAGAACAACCATATGGTCCAAGCAATACCTCTTCTGGACGTGTACCCCTATGTTCAGTGCAGCCCACAATTAGCAATAGCTAGGTCATGGAAACCACCTAAATGTCCTATGACAGGTAAATGGATTAAGATGTGGTACATACATAAAATGGAATACTAATCAGTCACAAAAAAGACAAAATAATGACATTTGAAGCAACATGAATTCACCTAGAGATTCTCATACTAAGTGAAGTAAGTCAGAAAGGGAAAGACAAACAGTATGGGATATCACTTATATATGAAATTTAAAATATGGCACAAATGATTCTATCTATAAAACAGAATAGATCACGGCCATGGAGAGCAGACTTTTGGTTGTCAGGGGAGGTGTGGGAGGGAGTGGAATGGAGGGGAGTTTGGGGTTAGTAGATGCAAACTGTTACATTTGAAATGCATAAGAAATGGGGTCCTACTCCAATGTACAGGGAAAATGTCCAGTCTCTTGGGTTGAAATGTGATGGAAGATATTATAAAAATTTTAGAAAAATCATTTGCTGAGAAAAAGTTGAGCTAAAGGCAATAGCAACATGAATAATACAGAAAAATGAATATGTTATCTTGAAGACAGAATAACGGGGAATAGAACAGAAGACAGACAAATTAAAAAAGCGAAATGAATATATGAGAACTATGGGACAACATAATACATGCCAATCCATGCACAATAAAAATCCCAGCGAGAGAAAAGATAAAAGGGGATCAACATTTACTTCAAGAAGTTATGGGAGTTCCCGTCATGGCTCAAGTTTAACGAATCCGACTAGGAACCATGAGGTTGCAGGTTCAATACCTTACCTTGCTCAGTAGGTTAAGGATCTGGCATTGCTGTGAGCTGTGGTGTAGGCTGCAGACGTGGCTCGGATCCCATGTTCCTGTGGCTCTGGCATAGGCTGGTGACTACAGCTCTGATTCGACCCCTAGCCTGGGAACCTCTATATGGCATAGGAGTAGCCCAAGAAGTGGCAAAAAGCCAAAAAATTACTACTAGTCGAAGTTTCCACCTCACTTATTCATTCTTCTTCCTCTTATATTCTGTTCTTGCGTCTTTCTAGTGAAGTTTAAAATTTCAGTTATTTTATTTTTCATCTTTTCTTGTTTAAACTTTAAGTTTTCTATTTCTTTGTTCGGTCTTTCTTGGAATTTATCTGTATTTGCCTCCAGTTTTTTCCAACATCTTGGATCACCTTTACCATTATTACCCTCAAATTTTTACAAGGAAGTTGCTTAAATCAAATCAATATAGCTATCTTCTGTTTTGTTTTGTTTTGTTTTGTTTTCTTGTTCCTTATTCTGGCCCAGATTTCTCAGCTGTTTCATTTTGTCTAGCTTTCTGTGTGGTCTTATTTTTTCAGGCTAGAGGACTGTAGCCTCTCTTTATTCTGGTGTCTCCCTCCTTGTGGGTGAATTTGAATTAGGGGCTGGTGGTAGGCTTTCTGTTTGGAGTTACTGGTGCTTGACCACTGGTAGGTGGAGCTGAGTCTTGTACATTTGTGGGTGGGACTTTGCCTCCAGGTGTTTCAGAAGTTGCATATTCCTAGGAAGACTTTAGGCAGCCTGTGTGTTAATGATTGTGGCTGTTTTCCCATCCTTTTTGTTTGTTTGTTTGTTTGTTTTGCCTTGGGATTCTCAGCCCTGATGAGTTGGGCAAGATTTTCCAAAATGGCAGCTTCCAGTAGAGCTCACTGATTATTCCTGGGACCTCTGCATCCAAGTAGGAGATTTTAACACCCCACTGACTTCAATGGAAAATCTTTACCTGTAGAAAATCCAAAAGGTAATAGAGATCATAAATGACATGATGTAATATTTAGATTTAATTTATATTTTCACACTATTATATAAAAAACCCAGACTACTTCCTTTTCAATGCATATGGGAAATTCTCTGTGATAGCCCATGTACTAGGGCTATCACACCAAAAAAAAAAAATACAAAAAAAATATTTAATAGAATGGAAATTATTTCAAGCATATTTTCTAATCACAATGTTATGAAACTAGATATCAAACATGGGGGGATAAATGGAAAGAGAACAAACTCTTGGAGACAAAACAACATGCTACTAAAAAAATAGTCCAAAAATAATTTCAAAGAAATCATAAAATACCTCAACACTAACAAAACTGAAGACAAATCTTACAAGAACTATGAGATACAACAAAAGGAGTTCTAAGATAGATGATTATAGTGATTCAGAACTTCCTTAAGAAACAGGAAAAATCCCAAATAAACAACATAATCTATCACCTAAAATATTATAAAAATATAAAGAAAACTCAAAGCTAGCAGAAGCAAGGAAATATTAAAAATTCCAAAGGAAATAAATAAAATAATATAAAAAGATTAGAGTAGACCAAAAAAACCTGTTTTTTTTGAAAATATAAATAATACTAATAAATTTTTTAGCCAGGTTCATGAAGAAGAAAAGTGAGACCACCTAAATTAAAAAAATAAGAATTATAGGAAGAAATAGCAATTGATACCAAATAAATACAAAAAAATCATAAAATAATACTATGAACATTTATATACCAGCACATTTTATGACCTAGAAGAAATGGACAAGTCTCTAGGAACCTGCAGAGTGCAATAATTTAGTTAAGAAAAAACATAATTTGAACAGACCAATTACTATAAGTGAAATTGAATCAATTACTCTAAGTGAAATTAAAAACATAAAAACAAACACAAACAGCTCCTGAAAAGTCCAGGAACAGAGGTATTCACATACAATTCTACCAAACATGCTAAAACAATCTTATACTGATTATTTTCAAACTCTTCCAAAAGACTGAAAAGGAGGGAACACTCTCAGAGTCTTGCTATGAAACCACAATTACCCTTTTACCAAAACTAGAAAAAAAAGACCCTACAAAAAAGAAAATTACAGGACAATATCCTTGAGGAATATAGATAAAAAAGTTTCATGAAAATATTAGCAAACCCAATCCCCAAACATGTAAAAGTGATTATACACCATGATAAATTTGAATTCATCCCAATTTCATAAGGACAGGTCATCATAATGCAAATCACTCAATTGATACACTCCATCAGCTTAAGCAAAGAAAAAAATAAACATGTCAAAAGATTTATAAAAACATTTGATAAAATTTAGTATTCATTTTTTATAAGACCTCTTCCCAAAGTGAGTATAGAAGGAACATATCTCAACACACAAAAAGATATTTGTGACAACATTACAGCCAATATAATACTCACCAGTGAAAAGCTGAAACCCATTCTGCTAAAATACAAAACAAAGCAAGGATAACCACTCTCACCACTTCTATTCAATGGGACTTGTACTCCTAGCCACATCATTTAAACAACAGGCGAAAACCAAAAATGTGTTCACTTTGGAAGAGAATAGGTAAAACTGTCATTATATGCAAACAATATCATACTCTGTAGAAAACCCTAACAACTATACGCACATCTACTAAAAGATAAATTAATTCAGCAAAATAACAAGATAAAAGATTAATAAACAGAAATCGGTTGCTTTCTGTTTATGTGACAATGAAATATCAGAAAAGGAAAGTAAAAAACTTTCTCTTTTAAAAGCTTATCAACACAGAATGGGAGAAAATCTTTGCAAATGAATCAATTGACAAGGGATTAATCTCCAAAATTTATAAACACCTTCTCTAGCTCAATACCAAAAAAACAAACAACCCCATCAAAAAATGGACAGAAAATCTAAACAGACAATTCTCCAAAGAAGACATACAGATGGCCAAAAAACACATGAAAAGATGTTCCATATCACTCATTATTAGAGAAATGTAAATCAAAACCACAATGAGGTACCACCTTACACCAGCCAGAATGGCCATCATCAAAAAGTCTACACACAATAAGTGCTGGAGAGGGTGTGGAGAAAAAGGAACACTATTACATTGTTGGTAGGATTGTAAATTGGTACAACCACTGTGGAAAACATAATGGAGTTTCCTCAGAAAACTAAACATAGAACTACCATTTTATCCAGCAATCCCAGAACTCCTGGGCATCTATCCAGAGAAAAGTATGACTCAAAAGACATATGTACTCTGATGTTCATTGCAGCACTATTTGCGATAGCCAAGACATAGAAACAACCTAAATTTCCATTGACAGAGGAGTGGATCAAGATGAAGTGGTACATATATGCAATGGAATATTACTCAGCCATTAAAAGAATGAAATACTGGCATTTCTAGCAACATCATGCTAAGTGAAGTCAGCCATACACTGAGACACCAACATCAAATGCTTTCACTGACATGTGGCATCTGAAAAAAGGACAGACTGAATTTCTTTGCAGAACAGATACTGACTCACTGACTTTGAAAAACTTATGGTCTCCAAAGGAGACATTTTGGCGAGTGGAGGATGTGCTGGTGTTGTGGGATGGAAATCCTATAAAATTGGATTGTGATGATCATTGTACAACTACATATGTAATATATTCATTGAGTAATAAAAAAAGCTTATCAAAAATAAAATCCATAGGAATAAGCCTGAGCAAAAGGACTTATAAAGTTTGATGAAGGAAATGAAGGTGGTTCAAATTAACAGAAATATATTACATGCTCTTGGATTGGAATAATTAATATTTTTAAAATAAGCATCCCCCCCAAGCTATCTACATATTAAATATTATACCTATCAAATTATGCATCACATTTTTCGCAGAACTTGACAAATACTCCTAAAATTTATGTGGAACAATAGGAGACCCAGAAATCCCAAAGCAATTTCTCTAAAACGAAACAAAACAAAACAAAACAAAAGCAGCCAAGGCATAACCTTTCTAAACTTCAAACAATACTACAAAGCTACAGTAATCAAAACAGTGCAGTATTACCAGAAAAGAGACATGTGCATCAATGCAAACTAATAGAGAGCCCATAATTAAGCCCAAAGACAAATGATCAATTGATCTTTGTCAAATAAGGCAAGAATATACAATAGAAAAATACATTCACTTATGCAAGTGATATTGGGAAACTGGACAGTTCCATGTAAATTAATTAAGTTAGAACTCTTCCTTACAATGCACAAAAATAAACTCAAAATGTCTTGAATACTTAAATATAAGACATGACATTATAAAACTCCTAGAAGAAAAATAGGAAAATATTCTAAGACATAAAATGTAGGAATATTTTCTTAGGTCTGTTTCCTAAGGGAAAGTAAATAAGAATGAACAAACAAAACCAAATAGAATTTACTCAAGGTCATAATCATTTGACCAGAAAAGAAAACCATAAACAACATGAAAAGACATCAGACAGAATGGGGGGAAACATTTTCCAATGCTGTGACTATCAAAGGCTCAATTTCCAAAATTTATGAGTTGCTTAAAAAAACTCAATATCAAAGCAAATAAAAAAATAAAAAATCCAGTCAAAAATTGGGAAGAATACCTAAATAGGATTTTCTCCAAAGACATTTAAATGGCCAATAGGCACATTAAAAAATGTTCAACAATGCTAATTTTTAGAGAAATACAAATCAAAATTACCATACCATATTACTTCACCATAGTCACAATGGTTATAATAAGATAGTCTACAAATAATAAATTCTGGAGATGGTGTAGATAAAAGGAAACTTTCCTACACTGCTGGTGGAGTTATAAATTTGTGCAACCACTATGGAAAAGAGCATGGAGGTTCCTCAAAAAAAAGAACTAACGTAAAACCCAGCAATACTACTCCTGCGCATATATTCAGAGAAAACTCTAAATTAAACAAGATATATGCATTTCAATATTCATATCAGCACTTCTTAAAAGCCAAGACATGGAAGCAAACTAAATACCCATCAACAAAGGAACGTGAAAAGAAGATGTGGTATGTATGTATGTATATAGGAATACTAATCATCCATAAAAAGAATGAAATACTTATATTGGTATACCACTCATCTGTAAAAATAATGAAATAATACCATTAATCACAACACAGATGGAACTAGAGATTTTCATACAAAGTGAAGTAAGTTAAAAGAAAAATACATGATATTATTTTATATAATATATTGTAAATATGTAATATATAAAATGTTACAAATGAACTTATATATAAAACAGAAATATATTTATGTAGAAGATAAAATTATGGTTTTCAAAGAGAAAAAGACTTGTGCAAGAGGGGAGTTCCCATCATGGCTCAGGAGAAACAATTCTGACTAGTATTCATGAGGGTGTGGTTTCAATCCCTGGCCTCACTCAGTGGGTCAGGGATCTGGCACTGCTGTGAGCTGTGCTGTTGGTCACAGATGTGGCTCAGATCCTTTGTTGCTGTGGCTGAGGCATAAGTTGGCAGCATAGCTCTGATTTAACCCCAGCCCAAGAATTTCTATATGCTGCAGGTGTGGCCTTAAAAAACAAAATAAACCAAAACAAAACTTAAAACATGGCAAGAGATAAAATAGGAGTTGGGGTTAGCCAAACTACTCTATATAAAACAGATTAACATCCAGGTTCTACTGTATAGCATAGCAAACTATATTCAGTATCCTGTGATAAACCATATTGGAAGATAATATGAAAAATTATAAACATGCACACATAAATACATCACATTGATCTACACCAGAAACTAACAACACAACATTTAAATATACTTTAAGCAAAAAGACTACTTTTATTAGATTATAGTTGATTTATAGCTTTGTGTCAATTTCTGCTGTACAGCATAGCAACCAATTTATATATATATATATATATGTATATATATATATATATATATATACATTATATTTCTCATACTCTGTTAGATCATACTCTCTTATATCCAAGAAGTTGGATATAGTTTTCTGTGCTGTACAATAAGACCTTATTTCTCATCCATTCTAAATGTGACACCTTCTATCTACCAAAACCCAAATCCCCATGTCCATCCCACTTCCTCCCCCCTCCCTCTTGGCAACAAGACTCTATGTCCACGAGTCTGTTTTTGTTTTGTAGATAGATTAATTTGTGCCATATTTTAGATCCACATAAAAGTGATGTATATGGTATTTGTCTTTCACTTCCTGACTTACTTAGTATGAGAATCTCTATTTGCATCTGTGTTGCTGTGAATGGCATTATTGAATTCTTTTTAATAGCTGAATAGTACTCCTTTGTATATGTAAACCACATATTCTTAATCCATTCACCTGCTGATGAACATTTAAGTTGTTTTCATGACTTAGATATTGTGACTAGTGCTGCAATGTACGTAGGGGTTCAGGTTCATGTAGTTTTTGAATAAAACTTTGACTGGATATGTGCTCAGGAGTGGGATTGCTGAATGATATCATAGTCCTATATTTAATTTTATGAGGTACTTCCATGCTGTTTTCCATAGGGATTATGCAAATTTACATTCTCCCCAGAAATGAGTTTTCCCTTTTCTCCACATTTTTCCAGCATTTATTTGTAGACACATTAATGGTGAACATTCTGACTTGGGTGTGTTGGTACCTCATTACAATTTTATTTTATTTATTTATTTATTTATTAATTTTTATTTTTTTCTATTTCTTGGGCTGCTCCTGTGGCATATGGAGATTCCCAGGCTAGGGGTTGAATCAGAGCTGTAGCCACCGGCCTACACCAGAGCCACAGCAACGCGGGATCCGAGCCACGTCTGCAACCTACACCACAGCTCACAGCAACGCTGGATCATTAACCCACTGAGCAAGGGCAGGGACCGAACCCGCAACCTCATGGTTCCTAGTCGGATTCATTAACCACTGTGCCATGACGGGAACTCCCTCATTACAATTTTAATCTGCATTTCTCTAATAATTAGTGATGCAGAGAATTTTTTCATTTGCCTACATCCTATTTGTATGACTATGACTCTTTGGAGACATGACTATTTACGTTTTCTGGCCAGTTTTCAATTGCATTGTTTTTTGTTATTGCTATTGTCTTTTTTTTTAATGGTTTATTTTTCTATGCATACAATTTTGAGTTTAATGTTTTCTTTAATTAATGAATTTTATTACTTTTATCGGTGTGCAACAATCATCACAACCAAATTTCACAGCATGCCCATCACAAAACTTCAGTGCATCCCCCAACCCCACAACTGTCTCCTTTGGAAACCATAAGTTTTTCAGTCTGTGAGTCAGTTCTGCAAAGTTCATTGTGTCCTTTATTTTAAATAACACATGCAAGTGATAGTATTTGATGTTGGTGTCTCATTGTCTGACTCACTTCACTTAGCATCATAATTTCTAAGTCCATACATGTTGATAAAAATGCCAGTATTTTCGTTTCTTTTAATGGCTGAGTAATATTCCATTGTGTATATGCACCATGTCTTCTTTATCCATCCCTCTGTTGATGGACATTTAGGTTTTTTCCATATCTTTGCTATTGCAAATAGTGCTGCAATGGACATCAGAGTACATATGTCTTTTGAGTCATGCTTTTCTCTGGATAGATGCCCAGTAGAGAGATTCCTGGATCAAATGGTAGTTCTATTTTTAGTTTTCTGAGGAATCTTCATACTGTTTTCCACAGTTGTTCCATCAATTTACATTCCCATCAACAGTGTAATAGGGTTTCTTTTTCTCATACCCTCTTCAGAACTTATTGTAGAATTTTTGTAACATCAAATTATAGAATTTTTGATGATGGCCATTCTGGCTGGTGTAAGGTGGTACCTCATTATGGTTTTCGTTTGCATTTCTCTAATAATGAGTGGTGTGGAACATCTTTTCATGTGTTTTTTGGCCATCTGGATGTCTTCTTTGGAGAATTGTCTGTTTAGATTTTCAGCCCTTTTTTTGATGGGGTTGTTTGTTTTTTTGGTATTGAGCTGTAGGAGGTGTTTATAAATTTTGGAGATTAATCCCTTGTCAGTTGATTCATTTGTGAAAATATTCTCCCATTCTGGGGGTTGTCTTTTTGTTTTGTTTAGGGTTTCCTTTGCTGTACAAAAACTTTTAAGTTTAATTATGTCCCATTTGTTTATTTTTATTTTTACTGTCTTTACTCTAAGAGGTGGATCTGAGAAGATGTTGCTGTCGTTTATGTTGGAGAGTTATTGGCCTATGTTTTCCTCTAAGAGTTTTAAATTATATGGCCTTATATCTAGGTCTTTAATCCATTTTGAGCTTATTTTTGTGTATGGTGTTAGGAAGTGTTCTAATTTCATTCTTTTACATGTGGCTGTCATTTTTCCCAGCACCACTTATTGAACAAGCTCTCTTTTCTCCATTGTATATTCTTGCCTCCTTTGCCATAGATTAGTTGACTGTAGGTGTGTGGGTTTAATTCTGGGCTTTCTATCCTGTACCAATTATCTAAATTTCTGTTTTTGTGCCAGTACCATATGGTTGTGATGACTGTTGCTTTGTAGGATAGTCTGAAGTCTGGGAGCCTGATTCCTCCAGCTCCATTTTTCTTTTTCAGGATGTCTTTGGCTATTCTGGGTCTTTTGCGTTTCCAAACAAACTTTAAAATATTTTGTTTGTGTTCTGTGAAAAATATCCTTGGCAGTTTGATAGGGATTGCATTGAATCTATAGATTGCCTTGGGTAGTATAGTCATCTTAATAATATTAACTCTTCCAATCTAAGAACATGGTATATCTTTCCATCTATTTGTGTCATCTTTGATTTCTTTCATCAGCATCTTATAGTTTTCAGAGTACAGGTCTTTTGTCTCTTTAGGTAGGTTGATTCCTAGGTATATTATGATTTTGGAAGCAATGGTAAATGGGATTGCTTCCCTAATCTCTCTTTCTGATCTTTCATTGTTAGTATATAGAAATGAAGTCAATTTCTGTATAATAATTTTGTATCCTGTGACTTTGCCAAAATCATTGATGAGCTCTAACCTCCTATATCAAAACTTCAGGGAAACTGCAAGCCAAAAATCTGCAATTGATACACAGACAAATAAAGAATTTAACTCAAATACTACAATAAAGATAGTCATCAAACCACAGGAGGAGAGAACAAGAAAAGAAGGGAAGAATAAAGAGCAACAAAAACAAATCCAAAACAGTTAATAAAATGGCAATAAGAACATGCATATCAATAATTACCTTAAATGTTATGGACTAAAAGCCCCAACCAAAAGACATAGGCTGGCTCAATGGATACAAAAACAAGACCTATATATATATATATATATATATATATGCTGTCTTCAAGAGACCCACTTCATTTATAGGGACACATACAAATTGAAAGTGGTAGGATGCAAGAAAATATTTCATGCAAAAGGGAATCAAAAGAAAGCTGGAGTAGCAATACTCATATCAGAGAAAATAGACCTTAAAATGAAGAATATTTTAAGAGACAAGGAAGGACACTACATAATGATCAAAGGATGAGTCCAAGAAGAAGATATAACAATTTGAATTATCTATGCACCCAAAATATGATCACCACAATATTTATGGCAGCTGCTAACAACCTTAAAAGGAGAAACTGACAATAACACAAAAATAGTGGGGGAATTTAACACCCCAGTTATACAAATGGACAGATCATCCAGACAGAAAATCAATAAGGAAACACAGGCCCTAAATGAAGCATTAGATCAAATGGATTTAATAGATATTTATAGGACATTTTGTCCAAAAGCAACAGAATACACATTCTTCTCAAGTGCACCTGGAACATTCTCTAAGATGGACAACAAATCAAGCGTTGGTAACGTTAAGAAAAATTAAATCATATCAAGCATCTTTTCCAACCACAATGCCATATGACTAGAAGTCAACAAGAAAAAAATGCAAAAAACACAAACACGTGGAGACTAAATAACATACAACTAAACAAAAAATGGATCACTGAAGAAATCAAAGAGGAAATTTAAAAATTCCTAGAAGCAAATGACAACAAAGATATGACACTCCAAAACCTATGGGATGCAGCAAAAGCTGTTCTAAGAGGAAAATTTATAGCAATACAAACCTACTTCAGGAAACAAGAAAAAGCTCAAATCAACAAGCTAACTTTACATCTAAAGCAGCTAGAAAGAGAAGAACAGACAACACCTAAAGTTCATAGAAGAAATGAAATCATAAAGATCAGAGCAGAAATTGATGAAATAGAAATGAAGAAAACCATAGAAAGATCAATGAAAAGAAAATCTGGTTCTTTGAAAAGATCAACAAAATTTATAATCACTTACCCAGACATCTCAAGAAAAAAAGAGAGGACTCAAGTCAATAAAGTAAATGAAAAAGTAGAAGTAACAAGCACATCACAGAAATGCAAAGGATCATGAGATAGTACTGTATGTAACTATATACCAATAAAATGGAAGCCTTAGAAGAAATGGACAAATTCTTAGAAAAGTACCATCTTCCAAGACTAAAACAAGATGAAATAGGAAAAAAAAAATGAATGGACCACTCACAAGTACTGAAATTGAAATTGTTATTAAAAAACTTCCAACCAACAAAAGTCTAGGACCAGATGGCTTTACAGGAAAATTCTGTCAAATATTTAGAGAAGAGATAACACATATCCTTCTGAAACTATTCCAAAAAATTGCAGAGGAAGTGACACTCCAAAACTCACTCTATGAGGCCAACATCACCCTGATACCAAAACCAAACAAGAATACTACAAAAATACAAAACTACAGGCCAATTTCGCTGATGAATATGGATGCAGAAATCCTCAACAAAATACCAGCAAACTGAAGCCAAAAATACATTGAAAGGATTGTACATCATGATCAAGTGGGATTTATCGCAGGGATGCAAGTGTTCTTCAATATCCACATATCCATCACTGTGATACACCACATTAACATACTGAAGAATAAAAACCATATGATCCTCTCAATCGATGCAGAAAAAGCCTTTGACAAAATCCAACACCGATTTCTGATAAAAACCCTTCAAAAAGAAGGAACCTACCTCAACATAATAAAGGCCATATATAATAAACCTACAGCTAACATAATTCTCAATGGTGAAAAGCTGAAAGAATTCCCACTGAGATAGGAGGAAGACAAGGATGTCTGCTCTGGCCACTACTACCCAGCATAGTTTTGGAAGTCCTAGCTGCATCAATCAGAGAAGTAAAAGAAATAAAAGGATTCCAAATTGGAAAGGAGGAAGTAAAACTATCACTATTTGCAAATGGCATGATACTATACCTAGAGAATCCTAAATATTCTACCAGAAAACTGTTAATTATTTTTCTGAGTTTAATTAGTTCCCATTGGTTCATTTTTATTTTTATTGTTCTTATTCTAGGACATAAACAAGAGGATGCTGTGATTAATGACATAGAATGTTCTGTGTTTTCCTGTAAGAGATTTATAGTATCTGGCCGTACATTTGGTCATTTAATCCACTTTGAGAGTTTTTTTTTTTTTTTTTTTTGGTATGGTGTTAGAGAATGTTTTAATTTCATTCTTTTACATATAGCTGTCCAATTTTCCCAGCACTGCTTATTGAAAGGACGATCTTTCCTCCACTGTCCGTTCTTGGCTCTTTATCATAGATTAGTTGACAGTAGGTTCTCGGGTTAATTTCTGGGCTTTCTCTCCTGTTCCATTGAACTGTATTTCTGTTTTTGTGCCAGGAATATACTGTTTTGATGACTGTTCCTTTGTAGTATAGTCTGATGTCAGCGAGAATGATTCCTCCAATTCTATTTTTCTTTTACAATATTTTCCTTGATTTTTAGGGACTTTTGTGTTCCCATATACATATTCATATATTTTGTTGTAGTTCTGAGAATAATATCATTGCTAATTTGATAGAGATTTCACTAAATAGGTAGGTTGCCTTGGCTAGTATAGTCATTTTGACAATATAGATTCTTCCAATCCAAGAGCATGGTATATTTTTCAATCTTTTTTGTCATCTTTGACTTTTTCCATTAGTGTCTTAGAGCTTTCAGAGTACTAGTCTTTTGTCTCTCCAGGTAGATTTATTCTAGTTATATTATTCTTTTTGATGTGATAGTAAATGGTATTGTTTTTCTAATTTTTATTTGTGATCTTTCATTGTTAATATATAGACATGCTATCAATTTCTGTGTCCTGGTAGCATATTTAGGATTTTTTTATAGTATATAGTATAATGTCATTTGTGAGGATGATAGTTTTAGGGCTGTGTTTTCAATTTGGGTTCCTTTTATTTCTTCTCTAATTGCCATGCCTAGGTTTTACAAAAGTATGATAAGTAAAAGTGGTGACAGTGGACATCCTGTGTTGTTCCTGATCTTAGCAGACATGTTTTGCATTTTTCACCATTAAGAATAATGTTAGTTGTGTGTTTATGATATATACCTTTTATTATGTTGGGCTGGGTTCTCTCTATACCCACTTTATGGAGAGTTTTTATCAGAAATGGGTGCTAAATTTTATCAAAAATATTCAGATGGTAATATTCAGTTTGTGGATGAGGTGTATTATACTGATTCACTTGCAGATACGGAAGAATCCTTGCATCTATGGGATAAGCCTCACTTTATCATGGTGTATGATCTTTTTAATATATAGTTGGATTCAGTTTGATAACAGTTCTTGAAGATATTTGCATCTAGGTTCATCAGTGATATTGGCCTGTAATAGTGTGTGTGTGTGTGTGTGTGTGTGTGTGTGTGTGTGTGGTATCTCGTTCAGTTTTGGTATCAGAGAAATGGTGGCCTCATAAAATGAGCTGTGAATTGTTCATTCTGAAATTCTTTGGCTAGTTTTCAGAAGAAGAGTTAACTCTTTTCTGAATGTTTAATAGAATTTCCCTGTGTAGCCATCAGGTACTGGACTTTTGTTTTAAGTAAGTTTTTTTTTTATCATATTTTCAATTTCAGCACTTGTGATTGGTCTATTCATATTTTCTAATTTTTTCTTGGTTCAGTCTTGGTAGTTTGTAAGAATCTGCCCATTTCTTTTAGGTTGGCCATTTTATTGGCAAATAGTTGTACATAGTAATGTCTTAGGATCCTTTGTATTTCTGTGATGTCAATTGTAACTTCTTTTTCATTTCTAATTGTATTGATTTGAACCCCCAAAATTTATCCATTTTTTGGTCTTTTCAATGAACCAACTTTTGACATTTACCTTCTCTACTGTTTTATATCTATTTTATTTATTTCTTCTTTGATATTTCTGATTTTTTTCTTCTACAAGTTTTAGGCTTTGTCTGTTCTTTCACTAGATGTTTTATTTGGATGGTTGGGTTATTTAATTGAGCTTTTTCTTATTTCCTGAGATAAGTTTAAATTGTTATAAACTTACCTCCTTGAATGTTTTTGATGTCTTCTACAGGTTTATTTTTTAATTTTTATTTTATTTTATTTTATTTTATTTTATTTTATTTTATTGTCTTTTTAGGGCTATACTTGCAGCATATGGAAGTTCCCAGACTAGGGGTCAAATTAGAGATGCAGCTGCTCTCCTGTGCCACAGCCACATAAATGTGGGATACAAAACACATCTTTGACCTACACCACAGCTCATGACAATGGCAGGGATTGAACCCACATCCTCATGGATACTAGTCAGGTTTGTTAACACTGAGCCACATGAGCGCTCCCCATAGGTTTTGGATCAATGTAAATACATTGTCATTTGTTTCTAGGTATATTTTGATTTACTCTTTGATTTCTTCAGTGTTATATTTGTTGTTTAGGAGCATGTCATTCAGCTTCCAGGAGTTTGTGTTTTTTGCTAATTTTTTTCTTGTAGTTGATTTCTGGTCTCATAATATTTTGGCTAGAGAAAATGTTGGAAACTATTTCCTTTTTTCTCATTTTTAAAAATTACAGTTGATTTATAATGTTCCTTCAATTTCTGTTATACAGCAAAGTGATCTAGCCACACACACATATACGTTCTATTTTTTTAATACTATCTTCCATCATGTTCTAACCAAAGAGGTTGGGAGTATTTCACCTATTTAAAATTTATTTAGACTTGATCTGTGGCTCAAGTTGTGATCTATCATGTAGAATATTCCATCTTCACTTGAGAAGAATGTATATTCTGCTGCTGTGGGATGGGATGCTCTATAAATATCAGTTACATCTATCTGGTCTTGTGTATCATTTAAGGCCTGTGTATGCATGTTGATTTTCTGTTTGGATGATTTGGAAGTGGGGCACTAAAGCTCCCCACTATTATTTTTTTTTGTCTTTTTTTCTTTTCTAGGGCTGCTCCCATGGCATATCGATGTTCCCAGGGTAGGGGTCCAATCAGAGCTGTAGCTGCTGGCCTATGCCAGAGCCACAGAAACGCAGAATCTGAGCTGCATCTGCAACCTGCACCATAGCTCAAGGCAATGCCAGATCCTTAACCCACTGAGCAAGGCCAGGGATTGAACCTGCAACCTCACAGTTCCTAGTCAGATTTTTTAACCACTGAGCCACAACGGGAACTCCAGTCCCCCACTATTATTGTGTTGCTGTCATAATCCTCCATTAATGGCTCTTAGCAGTTGCCTCATTATATATTGTGTTGCTCCTATGTTGGATGCATATATGTTTAAAATTTTGATATCTTCTTCTTGGATTGATCTTTTGATCATTATGTAGTGTGTTTCTTTGTCTCTTGTGACCTTTGTTATCTTAAAGTATATTTTGTCTGATATGAGTATTGCAACTCCAGTTTTTCTTCTTTTCTTTTGCATGGAATAACTTCTTCCATCCCCTCACTTTAAGTCTGTGTGTTTACTTAGGTCTGAATTGGGTCTTTTGAAAGCAGCATATATATGGAAATTTTTTTTGTATCTATTCATCAATCTGTATATTTTGGTTCAGAATTTAATCTGTTTACATTCAATGTCATTATGGATACATACATATTTATTGTCATTTTCTTAATTGTTTTGGATTGTTTCTTTGGGTCTTTCTTCTTTCCTTCCTCTTTTGTTTTATTCTCTTGTGATTTGCTGACTATCTTTAGTGTTATATTTGGATTGCATCTTCTTTATCTCTGTGTCTATTATAAGGGATACCATAGCTATTTCCTATCCACTAGTGGGGGAAGCCCAGTCCTAGAACTATAGCTGGACCACTGATGGGCATAACCAGGCTGATGCTGGCCTACTGGTGGGTGGGTAGGGGCCTCCTAAGGTAGACTGTGAAGCTTAGGTTGTCCTAGGTCTGTTTTCTATCCACTGGTGGGTGAGTCTGGTTCTTAGATTGAAGGAGGCTTAGTGGTATGTAGGTCTGGGATCCAGAGTATTCTGGGGATGGTGCCTGCCTACTGGTGGGTGCAAAGGTGTCAAAAAATCTCTGGCTGCAAGGCCCAGGTTAGCCCAGTTCTAGTGACCATGTACTGGTGTGAGGTGATGTTTCTGGACCAGGTCATGGGCCATCTGTTGGACAGATCTGTGTCTAGATGTAACTCTTGGTTCAGAGGGTCTTAAGGCAGCATGTCTTCTGTTAGTTGGAGCTCAGTTAATTGCCTGACAGGAGGTATACCAGTACTGGTGCTTTCAGGATGGTGGGCGAGGGTAGCACTAAAAATTTAAACAAAGGGTTCCAAAATTTTCTTTGCCAGCATCAGTGTCCATTGGGTAGAATAAGTGCCCCAAAATAGCTGATGCTAGTGTCTATCCTCAAGGCGGGTTCCAGTTGCCTTCTGCCACTATGGGAGATTATTAAGGATCAGCATTTAAGCTAGATCCAGGCTTCTTTCAAATCACTGCTTCTGCTCTAGGTCCTAGAACATGTCAGATTTTTCATACCCCCTTTAAATGTAGAGTCTCTTTTCCATAGGTTTCTAGGTCTTCTTAAAATTAGCACTGCTGGCCTTCAAAGTTAAATATTCTGAGGGCTCGTCTTCCTGGGGCAGGACCACCACCAGTCTGTGGTGCCCAATAAGAGGCTCAGACCCTTACTTTGCTACTTTAGTAGAACCTTTGCAATTGTAATTATTCTCCAGTTTGTGGGTCATCCAGTCAGCAATAAGTGTTTTGGCTACACCATTACTCTGCTCTTCCTCCCCATCTTCTTGTGGTCCCTTCTTTATATCTTTAGTTGTGGGAAGTCATTTATCATTTGTTCTGGTCTTTTACATAAATAATTGTCCTATAAATAGCTGTAACTTTGTTATGCCCCTGAGAGAAAGTGAGCTCTGGGTCTTCATAGTCCACCTTTTTTTGTAACTCTGGTTCCTTCTTTCTTATTTTGCTCTCTTCCTTTGTGACTTGAACTGTATCCTTATCATGATGTTTGTATTCTTCTTTATTTTTCTGTGTTTGTATATATTACAGATTTCTGGTTTATAGTTACCATGTGGCATATATAACTATAGATATATAGCTATAACTAACTAATTCTCTATCTATCTATAGATATCTATGTATGTATATATATATATATACACACACACTCTGTTGAGTCTATATCTTTATATATATATATATATATATATGTATATATATATATATATATACACATACACTCTACTTAGTATTTCCTTTAGTCTCTAATTAGATTTTTCTTTTCCTAGTTTTTATATTTCTACTTGCAGCCTTTTCTTTTCTGCTTAGAGAAGACCTGTAACATTTCTTGTAATGCCAGTTTAATGGTACTTGTCTGTAAAATTCTATCTTTCAAGTCTGAATAACATATTTGTTAGGTGTAACATCCTTAGTTATAGTTTTTATTTTTTATCACTCAAATACATTGTGATGAGCCATTCTGACCACTGAAGCTTCTATTGTAAAGTCAGTGGAGTGTCTTATGGGAGTTACCCTTTATGTAACTAATTGTTTTTTCCTTATTGCTGGTAATATTCTCTATTTTTATTGCCATTTTAATTATAATGCATCTTGGTGAGGGTCTCTTAGAGTTGATCTTTCTGGAGACACTCTTTGCTTTTTGGGCCTGTATATCTGTATCTTTTACAAGACTGAAAGTTTTCACCTTTTTTCTCTATCCTTTCTCTCTCTCTCTCTCCTCCTTCTGGAGTCTTTGTAATGTGAATGTTAGTATACCAGATGTTGTCCTAGTAATTTTGGATTTTGTTTGTTCTTATTTTTCTAGTTACTTTAGATATAAGTTTAAGTTGTTTATTTGGGATTCTTTTGTTTTCTGAGGTGAGTTACATTTCTACAAAATTCTCAAAACTGCTTTAGCTATGTCCCATAGGGTTCGGATCATAATTATTCATTGTCATTTTTCTCTAGGGATTTTCTGAGTTCCTCTTTGATTTCTTCAGTGATCCATTGTTGTTTAGTAGCATACCATTTGCCTTCTATGTGTTGGTGTTTTTTGAGGTTTTTTTTCTTGTGATTGCTTTCCAGTCTCATGGTGTGGTGTTTAGAAAAAATGCTTGGTATTATTTCAATTGCTTAAATGTACTGAAGCTTGATTTGTTACCCAAGATGTGATCTATCCTGGATAATATTCTATGTGCACTTGAGAAGAATGTGTATTCTGCTGTTTTCAGATGCAATCATTATGTACGTATAAATAAGTCTATTTGGTCAAATGCGTCATTTAAAGCCTGAGTTTCTTGACTAATTTTTCTGCTTGGATGAACTGTCTATTGATGTAAATGAGGTGTTTCTGTTCCCCATTTTATTGTCTTACTGTTGATTTAACCTTTTATGTCTATTAGCAGTTGGCTTATACATTGTGATGTCATAGTTGAGTGCATATATAATTATTATATCTTCTTCTTGGTTGATCCTTTGATCATTAGGTAATGTCCTTCTTTGTCTCTTGTAACATTCTTTATTTTAAAATGTACATGTAAGGATAACTATCCCCTTGCTGTACAGTGGGAAAATAAAAAATAAAAAATAAATTGTTATATAAACTTTAAAAAATAAACATGATAATGGTACTGGTAATGGGAGAAAAAGTAATGTATACATGTATGTGTAACTGGGTCACCATGCTGTACAGTAGAAAAAAAAGTTGTATTGGGGAAATAACAAAAAAATAAATTCATTAAATTTAAAAATAAAATAAAATAAAATGTATTTTGCTGATATGAATTTGCTAATACAGTTTTCTTTTGATTTCTGTTTTCATGGAATATCTTTTTCATTCCCTCACTTTTGGCCTGTATGGTTACCTAGATCTGAAATGGGTCTTTTGTAAATAGCATATATATATGCTAAGTTTTTGCTTAGTACTAAGTATTTGATTAGTACATTTAATCTATTTATATTCGAGGTAATTATTGATATGTATGTACTTACTGTAATTTTCTTAGTTGTTTTGGATTTGCTATTGTTGGACTTTTTCTTTCCTTCCTCTTTTGTAATTTTCCCTTTGATTTTATGACTAGTTTTGTGTTGTATTAAAATTGCTTTTTCTTTTTTTCTGAACGTGCTTATTGTAGTTTTTTGTTTTGTGGTTCCCACAACGTTTTGATATAGCAGTCTCTTTACATTCTTTTTTTTTTTCTTTTTAGTTGCTAGTTTCTTAATTTCAAACGCATTTTCAATATTCTGGGTTCATTCTCTTCTCAGGATTACTGGCTTTGTTATCATATTTGTCTGTGGATGATATACTACTTTATTTTATGTTTGTCTTACTAGAGAGCTTTCCTCCATTCATAATTTTCTTCTTTTCTATTTGCATTTTTTTAATTGACCTAGAGAATTTTTTTTAGCATTTGTAGTAGACCTAGTTTGATGGTGCTGAATTATTTTAGCTTTTGCTTGTCTGTAAATCTTTTGATATTTCCATCAAATATGAATGAGAGTTCTGCTGAGTAGAGTGTTCTTGGTTGAATTTTTTATCTTTCATCACTTTAAACATATTATAGCAATCCCTCATGGCTTGTTGAGTTTTTGCTGAAAAATTAGCTGATAAATTTATGGGGATTCTCTTGTATGTTTTTTGTTGCTTTTAATATTTTTATTGGTATTTAATTTTTGTCAGTTTGATTAATATATGCCTCAATGTGTTTCTCCTTGTGGTTATCTTGTGTGTACAACTCTCTATGCTTCCTTGACTTGAGAGAATGTTTCCTTTCCCATAGTAGGGATATTTTAAGCTATAACATCTTCAAATATTTTCTCAGCACCTTTATCTCTTTCTCTTCTCTTTCTTGGACCCCTATAATGCAAATATTTAACAATTAATGTTGTCTTAGATCTTTCATTGACTGTCCTCTTTTTTCATTTTTATTCTTTTATGTTTAAATGATATCCATTGCTCTGTTCTCTACTTATCCATTCTTCTACTTCAGTTACTATTCTGCTATTGATTCCTTTTAGTGCATTTTTTTTTCATTTCAGATATTGTGTTGTTCATCTTTTTTGTTTATTCTTTAAATCTCCCAGATCTTTGTTAAGCATTTCCTGTAGCTTCTTGATCTGTGCATTTATTTTTCCAATATCTTGGATCATCTTTACTGATATTATGATATATTCTTTTTCAGAGGGATTACCTATTTCCTCTTCACTTAGTTGTTTTTGTGTGTTTTTTATCTTGTTCCCTTGTCTGAAAAAGTTTCTCTGTCATGTCATTTTGTGTTTTTTTCTGTTTTTTTCTCCTTTCCACAGGTTGCAGATTTCAGTTCTTCTTGCTTGTAGTATCTGCCCTCTAGTGGGTAAAATTATTCCAGGGTTTTGTGCAGGCTTCCTAGTTGGAGGGAATATCTTCTACTGGTGGTCGAGCTGTGTCTTTTCCCTCTGGTGGTCATGTCCTTCATATCTTTACTATAGCTTGTGTTTAGAGGTGGCTGTCAGCTCAGTATAACTTTAGGCAGCCTATCTTGTTTTAATATTTTTTGGCACAAGTGCAGTTTTTAGTTTGAATGCCTACCATCTTTTTCAACAGTATGTGCAGGCCATTATCCCCTTGATAGAAGATGTGACTGATGTTATGGTGACTAGAGCCTGAACTGGATATTTTTCTGGGCCTTCTATTTCTCTGAGTTTATCAAAGCCCTCTTAGGGGCAGGATATGTTCCCTAGTTGATACATAGAAGCCTCCAGACATGTTTCTCAGATATTTCTGATCTGCAATGTATTGTAGGAGAGATTGCAGCACTTAACCCTGGGAGAGGAGCCTCTGAATATTCCTCCACTGTAGCTGTTCATCTGTGAATGTGCTTTGCTGAATCACTGTTCACCCATTGTGCAGGCTCACAAATTACACTGTTGTTGCCACTGTTCTCAGCACCACCTTAACCATGAGTATGTTGGATATTGGCCTTGGTGTTTCTCAGAATTTTTTTCACCTGGCTACCAGCACTGATTAACTGAGATCAGGCCCCAGGGAAGCAGCATTTGTGTTCATGGGCCTATTGTGGCAGATGTGGAATCAGTACTAGCTCTTTCCTTGTCCAACCCCTGATGTATATGCATGTACAATGCCCACAGCTACTAAAACTAGTCCATTTTCAGCTGTGGGGAACACTCATTGTCCATTCTGATATTCCACCCATATTGAATTTATAAGGCCCGCAGTGGAGATATAAATGGGTGCTTTGTGCAGCTGAGAGGAGAGGTTTCAGAACTTATTTGTTAATCAAAGAACCTCAGGACTCAGCTGTGATTTCATTTCCCCCTCTGTGTATGTACAGGTGATTGCTCCTGAGGTAATAGGTGCAAAGATGGGTGGGACAGCGAGTGACTGCTTTGGAGGCCATAGACCCATAGCGGGCAAGGCAAGGATGATTGTGCCTGGGGGAATGGGGCATGGCCAAAATTGGCCATTAAAGTGTCTTTTCAGGTGGGAGGGATTGAGGCTGTGATAAGGGGGCTCAGCGTAGCTCAAGCAGGAACATCTTGAGCTTGTAGAGTCAGGGGCCTCTGTGGCAAAGGAGGCTGTAATGGTGGTCCCACATACCACACATTAGCTAAAAATTGTGCTTAGCCTCTGTGTAGCCTGGGGCTCCTCTCTAAATATACTTTGTTGCAACACTTTGCCTTTCCCCTCCTTCAGGCTGTGTGGCAAAGCCAACAAGCAGTTCTACCCCAGGTCTGTTCTACAAACTCCATTATCCAGCACCAGGTGTTCCAGATACATCTTGGGTTTGGGAGCACAGGACGGTTGCTCAGACACTCTATGCACATTTTATTTTGTCCTTCCTGACACAGGCCAGCTTCTGTTCCTTCCTCTGAGCAACCACAGCTCCTTTTCTGTCCCAGCTGGTCTCCCTACTGGTGAGAGGACTCCCCCAAGTACAGCTGCCTCTTCTCTCCTTCAGATCCCTCCCTTGTGCACAGGTCCCAAACTGGTTCTGCATCACTGCTTTTTTGCCTTTTTTTATTTTTTTATTTTTGGTCTTAAATCCTACTCAGTGTTATGCAGATCCTTTTTGTACTTTCAGCTGTATTACTGGAAGACGTGAACTCCATGTGCTCCTACTCTGCCATCTTGTTTTGGGAGTGATTGGTTTTTAATATCAGTTCTGTTGGTGGAGCATGAGTCCCTGAATCTCATTTTCCATCATTTGGCTTATGTTCCTTTGGGATCATATTCTTAAGTCCAACACTTTAACTACTTGGCCATTGCTGGTTCAGGTTATGGATGCTATTCTAAGTAGAACAGAGTAAGGGATGATTTAACCTGACAGCACCTGAGGAAATGCTCACAAGGGATGAGGGAGAATTCAACACAGATAACATGGGAAGAAACTTCCAGGTAAAGAGAAAAAAATCCAAGAAAATGTGCTCCTAGGCATGGATATACTGAGATGGAACGACTCAGAGTACACAAAAAAGAGAGTGTTTATTTATTTTATTAGATTATAGTTGATTTACAATGTTATATCAATTTCTTCCATGTAGCATAGTGACCCAGTCATACATATATGTGTGTGTGTGTGTGTGTGTGTGTGTGTGTGTATATATATATGTATATATATGTTTCCTTTTTCCCATTACATTTTTCCTCATAATCTACTCCAAGTAATTGACCATAGTTCCCTGTGCTGTACAATAAGTCCCCACGGCCCATCTAATATCAAATGTAATAGTTTGCATCTACCAACCCCAAATTTCTTGTCCATCCCACTACCCTTCACCCCCATGCTCAACAAGCCTTACCCAGGTGATCCACTTCTCTTTTGTAGATAGGATCATTCTTGCCATATTTTAGAATCCATATATAGGTGATATTGAAAGGTATTTGCCATTCTCTTTCTGATTTACCTCATTATGAAAATCTATAATTTTATTTATGTTTCTGCGATGGCATTATTTTGTTCTTTTTTATGGCTGTGTCGTATTCCATTGCTTATATGTAACACATCTGAATCAATCCCTCTATTGATGAGTAGTTAGGTTGTTTCCATGCCTCGCTATTGTGAACAGTTCTCAATGAACACAGGGATGCGTATGATTTTTTGAATGAAAGTTTTGTTCCTATATATGTCCAGGAGTGGGATTGCTGGATAATATGTTATTTCTATATTTTGTTCTCTCAGAAAACACCATATTGTATTCCATAGTGTTTGTAACAGTTTACATTACCACCAAAGTGTAGGAGGGTTCCCTTTTCTCCTTACCCTCTCCAGCATTTGTTATTTATTGGCTTGTTAATGATGGCCATTCTAACTGTTGTCAGGTGCTACCTCATTGTAATTTTAATTTGAGTTTCTCTAATAATTAGTGATGTTGAGCATTTTTTTCATGTGCCTATTGGCCAATAATATGTCTTCTTTGGAGAAATGTTTATTTAGGTCTTCTGCCCCTTTTTCAATTGGGTTGTTTTGTTGCTGTTGAGTTGTATGAGATGTTTGTATATTTTGGAGATAAGGCCCTTGTCTGTTGCATCATTTGCAAAGATTTTCTCCCATTCTATGGACTGTCTTTTTTTAAATGCTTTTCCTTGTTGCATGAAATATTTTGAGTTTAATTATGTTCCAATCATGTGTATCTGTTTTTATTTTCCTTATTCTAGGAAGCAGATCAAATTAAGTTGTTGCTGCGATTCACGTCAAAGTGTATACTGCCTGTTTTCCTCTAAGAGTATCTGGTCTTTAATACATTTTGGGTTTATTTTTGTGTATGGTGTTAGAGAATGTTGTAATTTCATTCTTTTACCTGTAGCTGTCCAGTTTTCCCAGCACCATATACTGAAGAGACTCTCTTTCTTCCACTGTATATTCTTGCTTCCTTTGTCATAGATTAGTTGGCCATAGGTGCTTGGGTTTATTTCTGGGCTTTCTATCCTGTTTCACTGAACCATATTCCTGTTTTTTTGCTAGGAAAATACTTTTTGATGACAGTAGCTTTGTAATATAGTCTGAAGTCTGGGAGCCTGATTCCTCTAGTTTTATTTTTCTTTTTAATAATTTTGGATATTCTAGGATTTGGGGTTTTCACACATTTTATTTTTATCTTTGTTCTTTATTATTATTATTAAAGTATAGTTGATTTTAAAAGTTCAGGTTCCATTGTACTACAAAGGGACTTGATAACACATATTTCCCTGTGTTGTACAGTAGGATTCCAACTCAAAGCTTTTGCACAGCCAAGGAAACCATTAAAAAAAGAAAAGACAACCCATAGAATGGGATAAAATATTTGCCAACAATGGAACAGACAAGGGTCTAATATCGAAAATATACAAAGAACTCATGCAACCCAACAACAAAAATGCAAACAACCCAACTGAAAAATGGGCAGAAGACCTAAATAAACATTTCTCCAAAGAAGACATATTATTGGCCAATAGGCACATGGAAAAAATGCTCAACATCACTAATTATTAGAGAAATTCAAATTCAAATTACAATGAGGTAGCACCTGACAACAGTTAGAATGGCTATCATTAACAAGCCAATAAATAACAAATGCTGGAGAGAGTGTGGAGGAAAAATACCCTCTTCCACAGCTGGTGGGAATTAAGTTTGGTACAACCACTATGGAAAATAGTATTGAGGTACCTCAGTAAACTAAATATAGAGTTACCATATGATCCAGCATTTGCACTTCTGGGGCATATATCCAGGCAAAACTTACATTAAAAAGATACATGGACCCCTATGTTCATACCAGCACTATTCACAATAGCCAAGACATGGAAACCATCTAAATTTCCATTGACAGAAGAATGCATTAAGAAGATGTGATATATATAGTAGCGTGTGTGTGTGTGTGTGTGTGTGTGTGTGTGTGTGTGTATAACTCAGCCATAAAAAGATGAACTAATGCCATTTGCAGCAACATGGATGGATCTAGAGACTCTCATACTAAGTAACCCAGAACGAGAAAGACAAATACCATATGATATCACTTATCTGTTGAATTTAAAATATGGAACAGATGATCCTATCTAAATACAACAAAGAAACAAACATAAAACAGAAACAGATCATGGCTAAGAAGAGCCGACTTGGGTTTCCCAAGGGAAAAAGGGGAGGGAGTGGGATGGACTGGCATTTTGGGGGTTTTTTTGGATGCAAACTCTTATATATGGAATGGATGGGCAATGGGATCTTACTATATAGCACAGGGAAATATGTGTGATTGGGTCACTTTTTTGTCCATATACATTTTAAAATAGTCTGTTTTAGTTCTGTGAATAATGCCCTTGGAAATTAGATAGAGATTGCATTGAATCTGTAGGTTGCCTTGGACACTATTGTCATTTCAACAATATTGATTCTTTCAGTCCAAGAGTGTGCTATATATTTCCATCTGTTTGTGTCATCTTTGATTTCTTTCATCAGTGTCTTATAGTTTTAAGACTACAGATCTTTTGTCTCTTCAGCTAGATTCCTAGGCATTTTATTTTATTTTTTATTTTAATTTATTACTTTATTTTATTTTATAGATGCAATGGTAAATGGGATGGTTTCCCTAATTTCTCTCTCTGGTTTCTCATTGTTACTACATATAAAGGCAATTGATTACTGTGTATTAATTTTGTATCCTGTTATCCTACCAAACTCCTTGATACGCTCTACCAGTTTTCAGTAACAGCTTTAGAATTTTCAAGGTATAGGATTTGTCATCTGCAAAGTGATACTTTAACTTCTTTTCCTATTTAGATGCATTGTACTTCTTTTTCTTCTCTGATTGCTGTGGCTAGAACTTCCAAAACTGTGTGGAATAATAGTAGTGAAAATGGACAACCTTGTCTTGTTCCTGATCTTAGCAGAACTGCTTTGAATGTTTCACAATTGAGAATGATGTTAGCTGTGGGTTTGTCATATATGTCATTTCTTATGTTGAGGTAGGTCTACTCTGTGTGCACTCTCTGGAGGGTTTTTATCAGAAATGGGTGTTGAATTTTGCTGAGAGCTTTTTCTGCAACTATTGAGATGACCATATATTTATTTTTATTGAAGTATAGTTGGTTTACAATGTTTCTTTATCTTCTATTGTACAACAAAATGACCCAATCACACACAGTTCCCTGTGATGTACATAGGTTTTTTTTATATTTCATTTTTTATATGGTGTATCACTCTGATAGATTAGCAGATATTGAAGAATCCTTGCATTCCTGGGATAATTCCCATTTTATGGGGTAAAAACCTTTTAATATATATTTGGATTTGGCTTACTAATATTTTCTGAGGATTTTTGTATCTATATTTGTCAGTAATTTTTTTTTAATGATATCTTTATCTGGCTCTGGTATGAGCATGATGGGGTTCTCATAAAATGAGCTTGGGAGTGTTCTTACTTCCACATACACCTGTGATTTAAAAAAAAATAATTCTATATGTTTAATTTTCATACCTGTACAGAATTCATATATCCTAAATTTTACTTCACTTTAATTATACACATATGATTCATGTATATTTTTTGAAATATTAAAATATATAACTAAACCACATTGATAAGTGATATAAAGTCTATTAGAGGAGTATAAATGAAGCATTATGATATCTCAGATGTGTGGGAAGGTTTTAATGATTGGAGGTAGAGAAAAGTTTGTGCAGTTTTCATTTGACTTGAACATTGAGGAACTATTAACATTTATACAGAAACCAAAGGAGTAAATTCACAGCAAGAAAATAATATTAAGAAAGGTATGAAGGACACATGTAGAGTCCTACTTGAGGGTAGCTCAATATTTGGGGGGTAATAATGTTCAATAGCAGGTAAGCTCCAGTAAAGATCTAATTCTGATTCCTGGTGTTAGGGCTTACTTGTGACACATGATCAGATAGATAACTGACTCAGTCCTTTTATGTACTGAAAAATGTTCAGCATTGTGGTCAGGACCCAGATGGCACAGATAAATGTTAATTAAATTCCCTTTCCATGGCCATTTCCATTCCCAAATTATATATTCTAAGTTTGATGCAACAAATCTACAAGGGAATTCTCCAAGCTTTTGAAATTAGGGACAAAGAGTAGGAGGATAATATTGTCATAGAGAAAGCTTAAACCATATTTGGACAGTAGAAATATGGATGTCTTGAGATTCACAGAAGCATATAAAACAAATAATATTGCTTCTCTTATTTGATTCTGAGAACCTGACACACAGAGATTTTAGTGACTTAATTAAGATTACACAGAAGCAAAGATAATGCTCAATTTTGCAACTTTTAAGCTAAATCTATTTTTCTATTATAATATCCTGTCTGTGGGCAGTGGACTCCTCTATGCTGTCCATTTCACATGAAAATAGGAACATGAACATAATCAGAAAGCTGCATTGCAGCTAGCATTTCAAATGTATGTTCCTTTGAGTTTGAGGGCCATACTAATGAACTTAGATACACAATTACGGGACACTTATAAAGTGAATAAACATTTCGTATGAACCTCCAAGGGGCTTTTAAATCTTCCATATGGCATGGATAAAGGATATGAGATGCAGATACAATATCCATCTTTGAGTGTTAATATATTTGTTATAGTATAGAATACCTGAAGCAAACATTGGATGACACACAGAGTCACACACAAACAGCCCTCAACTACAGAACATGTGAAGGGAGGAATATAGTGTTATTTTTTTCCAATTTAATAAAGGCAATTTGGGGGAGGAAGGATAAAGAAGCTTTATTCAGCTTGAGCAGTGCACAAAATGGGTTCCCAGTGTTGTGAGCCGTGATCATGGGTTTTGTTTGATTTTTGTGTTTGTTAACTCTTTTAGCTTCTCTGAAACATGTTAGTCATCTCTTGAATGGTTTTATATTTTTAGGAAAATAAATGAGTTGTATGACTTTTAGACTTAGTCCTTTGGAGTCTCATAAAACCGGACACAGATGACTAATACAGCTCAAGTCAAAAGGCTATTTGCCTTATTATTTGATTTAATCAACTAGTTTATCTTTGTTAATTGTTGCTTATAAACTCAGAGTCAGTAAAGTATACACGTTATATAATATATCTGCAATTACCCATAAGCCTATAAATATTTCAGAATAATTTTTTGGATTTTTTCCTAAGTAAGCTTACAAATCTGAGATTATTTTTGAGAACATATTTTTTTATTAATTAATTTATTTTTTTCCACTGTACAACAAGGGGATCAAGTTATCCTTACATGTATACATTTTTCCCCCACCCTTTGTTCTGTTGCAATATGAGTATCTAAACATAGTTCTCAATGCTACTCAGTAGGATCTCCTTGTAAATCTATTCTTAGTTGTGTCTGATAAGCCCAAGCTCCCAATCCCTTCCACTCCCTCCCTCTCCCATCCCAGCAGCCACAAGTCTATTTTCCAAGTCCATGATTTTCTTTTCTGTGGAGATGTTCATTTGTGCTGGATATTAGATTCCAGTTATAAGTGATATCATATGGTATTTGTCTTTGTCTTTCCTACTCATTTCACTCAGTATGAGATTCTCTAGTTCCATCTGTGTTGCTGCAAATGGCATGATGTCATTCTTTTTTATGGCTGAGTAGTATTCCATTGTGTATATATACCACATCTTCCTAATCATTTTTAAAATCAGTTCTGGGTCAAGTTCTGACTCTGAGGTTGATGTTACACAACATATTTTCTGAAAGCTAGATTTGTTTTTAAAAAGATAAAATATTTTAAATATCAAATAAGAAGACATAATTTTATACTGGATAATATATTTTTAAACAACAAATTTACAATATTCTTATTAAAAGGTATATTTCTTTTTAACAGCTGCAGCAACTAAATAGAAAACATGTTCAATTCCCATGTGTACCATGAGTGGAAAGTTACAATTTAACTGGCAAAGAAAATCAAAAGAGAAAATAAAAACAGAAGACAAAATGTTGGATTCTGAGAGTGTCTTTAAAAAAGTAGAATTCCAGGGAAGTTTTGATTCCAAGTGTGGGCAATATGGATAAATAAGAATATTGAAAATCCCTCTTTGTTTTCCCAGCCATGTTAGTTTTTATGTTTGTTCAACAGTACAAAAGCCTGAAGAACATATATTTATCTTAATCCCCTAATGTGTAGACTCTGATGATGTAATTTTCCATTTTTTTTCTCCTGAATTGAAACTTAATTGCTCTGGCTTTGTAATGATAAAAGCAGCTTCACTTGGCTGGTGTGACACATACTTACTCTCTGAAGGGGCAGAGAAGGCTTAATAGAAGGTATGGGCTGTGTTGTCCACTTCCTGGGATATGGCTTTTTAATCTGTCTCCTCAGAACTTTATAATGGTGCAAACATAATAAGGAAAAAATAGTATGATTTTTGTTGCTCTCTCTAATTTAATTATGACTTTAGATTTTCTGAAATCACAGATTTTTTTTCCCTTAGGTACACTACATTATACTTTGCTTCACATATCCATGGGTTTCAGAAACTATCTGATTTTTCCTCTGCAAATTTCTATAACCTGGTGTGCAGCTACTGACCCAAATTTGTTTTTATGGAGTCTGAGCTTTCCATAATCTAGAACTTAAATCTAACCATAAATTAAATAATTACAGGAAAAATAGATCAAGCATAACTCAAGCAATTCAATTTGGGAAATTAAAAAATTGAAATATTCAGACCAGGCAGTTGTTAAGCAAACCTGATGATTCATATTTGGGCACAATTTTACTAGTTTTCTAAGAAAACTGATGTACAAGACTGAAGACATCACTAGGTTGCATTATAGCTTTGTGTGTGTTTAGCACAACTGCCCCATCCAGTTTAACTCAAATTACTCATTTATTTACTGTGCATGGAATATTTTACATTCTAGACACTGTTTTGGGAGAATATATGGCATCAGAAAAAGAAAAATATTAATTGCTAATTCATTTCAACTAAATAATTTCCATTAAGGACATCTGCAAATTTTGTTTTTGTGATTTCCTGTAAAAATCATATATTTGCATTTTGTACTTTAAATTTCTTAGACTTTCCTTGAGGGTTGTGAAGGTAACCAACCAGCACACTCCTGGAGTAAAAAACAATAACTTTTTCTTTCTTCCTCAGGTGAGAACTGTAACCAAGACCATGTACTCATGGTATCAAAATTCACAGAATCAAACATCAAATGCTGATTTTATCCTTGTGGGGCTCTTTGGTGAAACCAGACACTCCATCCTCCTCTACACTGTGGTCTTCATCTTCTTCTTGATGGCCCTAGCTGGGAACACCCTCCTCCTCATCCTGATCCATGTGGAGCCCCGCCTGCACACCCCCATGTACTTCTTCATTAGCCAGCTCTCCCTCATGGACCTTATGTACATATCAGTGACTGTGCCCAAGATGCTCATGAGCCAGGTGACAGGAGATCATAAAATTTCTCCCTCAGGTTGTGGGATCCAGATGTTCTTCTATCTGACTCTCGCTGGAGCTGAGTCTTTCCTTCTGTCTGCCATGGCCTATGACCGATATGTTGCTATTTGCAGACCCCTCCATTACCCACTGCTGATGAACCAGAGGGTCTGTGAATGCCTTGTGTCTGGATGCTGGTTTCTAGGAATGGTTGATGGTTTGTTACTCACCCCCATCACTATGAGCTTCCCCTTTTGTCATTCCAGAAAAATCCTGAGCTTTTTCTGTGAGGTTCCTGCCTTGCTGAAGCTCTCTTGTTCTGACATCTCCCTCTACAAGATCCTCATGTACCTGTGCTGTGTTCTTATGCTTCTCATCCCCACCATGGTAATCTCAAGTTCGTATGCCCTCATCCTGCACCTCATCCATAGAATTAATTCAACCAAGGGCCACAGGAAGGCCTTTGCCACCTGCTCCTCCCACATGATTGTAGTGCTTCTCTTCTTTGGTGCTGGCATCTACACCTATATGCTTCCTGGTTCTTACCATACAGTTGAGCAGGACATGATAGTCTCAGCCTTTTACACCATCATCACCCCTGTACTGAACCCTGTCATTTACAGCCTCCACAATAAAGATGTCACAGGGGCTCTGAAAAGCAGGATATGATCAGTGCTGAGGATTAGAAGCACCGTCTTTTTCTCCTATTATATTATTTATCTCCTCCCTATTTTTCCTCTTCTTTGTCCACTGGTTCTAAGGTCCCTAAAACTGAGTCCAGTCATAATTTTCTTTTGTCTTATGCATGTGGAATTTCTTCTCCATCTTGTTTACACATCATAATTTATTTCCTTATATTTAATGATCTTATAATGCTTTTATCTGTGAGGTGATAGTTGACATAAAGGAAAGTACAGACAGTGCCATTTATTTTATTTCTAATCCCAGGTTTATTGATCATGTTAGTATGAGATATGAGTGTGGGAGTCAATCTTAAATGTGACTTATTGAGAGGAATTTATATTTCAGCATAATAGTGGAAGAACTATTGGTGACTTTCTTGCTTTTCAATAATTTTTAACTCATAGTTCATATGTGGCAACTACCAAGTTTCAATGAGTGTTATTAAATCACAGTGAGAACAAATGAATGCATTTTTCCCCAGTGCTGAAAGTGACATTCATAGTGTGAATACTAATGTTTTCAATAACTGTTTGGCTATCAAAACTACTTGGACCAAATACCAATTAAAATTTAAAGTCCAGAGAAAAAATAGATCCATCTAAGTTCAAAGGTCATACATGTACAAATAAAAGTGACTTCATGCTTAGTTTCTTTATGCCTTAATTTGTTGTAGAAAATGGTCTATCATATTTGGATTAATTTAGGAGTCTTTGAGAAGGGTGGAAATTTAGGAAAGCCTAATATCATAAGATTTTTCCTTTTGAAATTGGGGATTCAACAAAAAGTTTATGGATTATCACCAGCTTTTAGTTTTTTTCACTGTATAGCATGCTACAAAGATAATGTCTGTGAATCTAGTAGTAGCCTTAAGGCGTTACTATATTCATGAACAAAATAATTATAGAATTTATGGAAGGTAAGAAATTAGAAAAAGTACATTTGCTCTGATTAATGTGCAAAAAGGAGATTTTAATTCTAAATTGTTGAGTCTCTACACTTGCAACAGAATACTGATCTTACCATCAAAGGGCAAATACTACGTGTCTCAATTCCTGCTGCATGTAAATAAAATGAAAACTTCTTTACCAGGCACATCAACTGAAGATTTTCCCTCTTATTTATGATTCAGTGCACAAAGGGAATGTGTCTGAATTTGGAACTAACTCCAATAGTAAAGAAAAAAAAGCACTACCTGAAAATGAGACATTTTTAGAGGTTGATATAATTTTAGATGTCAAAATTTCTGTGATTAAGTAAATGAAAGAAGCGAAACTGACCAAATAGTTTGTATACAAAAGTCTAATTAAGTAATGTTATTTATCCTTATTATTAACTCTTTGATATCATTAGCTAAGTCTTACATATTATTTTTCCATTGGTTTTATTTGATCTTAATGAGTGAGTTACCAGTTTGTCATTCAGGAGCACAAAGTGCAAAGAAAAACTAAAATCTTGATTTTTTTTTTTTTTTTTTTTGCTTTTTAGGGCCGCACCTGCAGCATTGCCACGGTCACAGCAATGCTAGATTTGAGCCTCATCTGGGACATACACCACCATTCATGGCAGTGCCGGATCTTTAGCCATTGTGATTAGATGGGGTAAAGTGAAAATTATTAGTCGAGTTTAGTTTAGGATTTGCCTCTTTAGTTTTCAAGAGTTGTGTGACATTTCTGAGTTTGCTAAAGCCCTCAGAATTGCCTAACACCTCTTCTAAATTAAAAAAGTGAAACTTACTATTTAAGATCCACCAGGAATACATAGAAAGCCCATGGCCCCTGTTCCAACTGTGAGTTCTCTTCCCACTTCTGTATTTTCTACACTCCTTGTTTGTAGTAAATGAGTGATTGTGTAGGGTTAATGAGTGATTGTGCAGGGTTAGGGAGAAATCTAGCTAAATTCTAGTTTTGTTACTCCATAGCTCCAATGATCAAATTATCCCCACCCCCACTTTGGTTTCTCTACCAGTTAAGCAGAACTAGCAACATGAACATCATCATGAGGCTTTGAGTATTAAATGAATTTAATTCACTTGTCCAGTTCTGGCCTTGGTCCTGGAAGGGTATAGATAACTGTTGCCCCCTCACAAATGTGAGTGGATAATGGTGGCTTTGCCCATGACTCTGTCCCTGTGTGTCTTCTCTGCTTCTTTATGAATGTGAGGAGGTCTGGGTAGACTCTGTCACATGAGAGGAGCTCATCAGCTCTCTGTTGAATTAAAGAACAGTATTTTCAGACAGGACAGTTTCATGTAAGTATGTGATCAAACTGTGTAAAACATCTTTTTTCTCACAAATATATTATTTATCCAACATCTCTATTATTAACATTTTGTTATTTCCCCAATACATTTTTTTTCTACTGTACAGCATGGTGACCCAGTTACACATACATGTATACATTATTTTTTCTCCCCTTATCATGCTCCATCATAAGTGACTAGACATAGTTCTCAGTGCTACACAGAAGGATCTCATCGCTAATCTATTCCAAAAGCAATAGTGTGCATCTATTAACCCCAAGCACCCCATCCATCCCACTCCTCCCCTCCCCCTTGGCAAACACAAGTCTATTCAATTTAATATAAATATCATCTGCTTATCAAACTCTTTGAAAATGCAAATATTCCTAGATTTTTTTATCATCAATCATTTATTCAATCATTATAGATTTCCTTCTCTTCCACAGATGCTATGCAGTTCATGAGGGACACAACAGTGGCCAGAATAGAATCCTTTACCTCAAGGAGTTTGTTTACTAGTGGAGGAGAGAGCTGTGCAGACATGAGATCACAGTCATAATACTATGAAATAACTCCACTCATAGAGCCTGGTAGCATCTAGAAGGAAACACCAGAGCAGTGATCTTAAAGGAAGATTATAAACATGTAAAGAGATTCAAAAACATTTCAAATAGAGGCTCATTATGTGAACAAATGTGAGTATAAAAGCAGCAGTAGAGATTTCAGGAAGCTATAAATACCAAATTGAATATGCATGTAGTCTAGAATGAACAGGGAAGCTGTAAGTACATATTTTTTATATGTTGCAATATTTTATTTGAATACTATATATTATATACATATATATAATTTCATATTCAATTTTCAATTACTCTAAACCTAGAGTAAACAATATACAATAAACTTGTTCATTAATAATTCATTTTATTAAATTAAATTTATATTAAGTAGATTAATAAATGAACACTAATTTTATAATATTTACTCAAGAATTAGAGTGATTAGAGATATCAGGAGGGACAAGATAGAGGCGATCTCATAGAAAGTGGCTGTATGTTCTCAACGGTCATGTGTGGGGATACCCTACTTTCATAAACAACCATTTGAAAGATTTTTGAAAGATCTTCCTAAAAATATCTTCCAATTTTTCTTCCTTTTAATGTTTCAACCTGACATCTGTTTGAGAAATATTATATTTTTATAAAAAACTAAAGAAAACCATCCTAATCTCTGGAAATCTGTATTCTTCCAATCTATTGCATAATTCTTATAATAAAAATTTAGTGTGAAAAATAAAATTGAAAAGGTGAAGACTGGTTTCTAGGGCAAGGTGGAAGGAAGTGGGATGGATGGGGAGTTAGGGGCTGGTGGATGCAAACCATTACTTTTGGAATGGATGGGCAGTGGAGTTGTATACTCTACAGCACAGGGAACTGTGTGTAATTGGGTCACTTTGCTGTACAAAAGAAATTGAAGAAACATTGCAAATAAAGCATGCATTAATAAAAAAAAAAGTGCAGGTTATGGAATGTTTGGAAAGGGACCATCTATTCCCCATCTCCCAGTAGAAGAAATTTTCTGGTGCCTGGAAGCCCTCACTCTCTTTATTCAACACCTTTTTCTGCTGCAAGATAGCCACAGTCCTGAATTTTATAAAAATGATTTTCTTGTTTTCATTTATAGATTTATTACCTGTTTTTATATACCTAAAATGACAATTTATTTTCTTTGTATATGAATGGATCATGTTGTTTATACTTTTGTGATTTTAGAATTGCTTACTCTTACATTTTAAAAACGTATCCAAGTTGTTGCATCATGAATTAATTCATTTTCTTTGCCTCAGAGGATTTAGTTTTCTGACTATACTATAATTTATTTATGCAATCTGTTGATCATTACACATGTGTTCAGTTTATAGCCATTACAAAGAAGACTGCCAGGCACATTTCTGTATATATACCCTAGTAGTATGACTTCTTATTATCTAATAGTCAATAAACACTTCACGGAATCAATAAGTATCATATAATTTTCTGGCATCTCATTTGTTTTCATTGCTAATAATGGTTATTTGTATCTTTTATCTCTTGATCATTTTCAGCAGAAGTTTATCAATATTATTCATCTTTTCAAAAAACTGTCATCTAGCTTTGATGATGCTCCTTACTGTATATTTTGTTTCTATACTCTCCTTGGTTTTCATTTGATGTTATTTTATATATTTTAAAAAGATGATTAAGTCACTGATTTTAAATTTAAAAAAAGTTTAATATACATATATATGCCTCTAAATTTCCTCTCACCTGATGTCTTTGAAGTATCTCTTGATATGTGAATGTTTTTGTTTGACTCAAATATTATTTAGAATAATATTTTATAATCTACAAACGTATTAGACATTCCTATTTTTGTTGTTATTTTGTTGGTTTTAAGGTCACACCTGTGGCATTTTGAAGTTCCTGGGATAGGGAATTGAAGCTGGAGCTGCAGGCCTACACCTCAACCACAGCAACACCATATCCAAGTCACATTTGTGAACTACTCTGCAGCTTGTGGCAATTCCAGATCCTTTATCAACTCCAAAATGCCAGAGATTGAACTTGCATCCTCAAGGACACTATGTAGGCTCTTAAGACTTTGAACCACAGCAGAATTCCCATTCTTATCTTTTAATTAAATTCTGAATTTGAAAAATGTGCAAAGATTTAAAAACATTCTAAAGTGTTTTGCACCTTAATTTATGGCCCATATGTGATCCATTTTGTGAACATTCTATATGTTCCTCTGTTGTTTAATGTAGTGTTTTTCCTATATTTATTAGAAATTGTGCTCTTCATAGTTTGTTAATCTTCATATATTTCTTCTGGCATTTGTATAGAAGGAAATACATTATGATTTCTTTCTGCTACTTTTTTCTCTTCTTAGTTTATATTTGATGTGGTTTGATATGCTTTTAGTATATTGCATTAGATTTAGTCTTTCAATATTTTATGTTTAATGATGGTCTTTGTATTTATTAATGCATTTTTCCAATTTTTTCTGATCAATCAACCTTCTTCAGGTTAAAATATTTTATATTATTTTTTTTAATTCAGAATCTCTCTATACTACATAAAGTACAGTTAGGATTCTATGATACATAAACCCCATTTTTTCACTACAAACTCATGTGCTATTCCTGTCAGATATTTTTATGTCTTTCCTTCTTAACAGGCACATGATCTGTATAGGCATTTTTATAAAAATATGTAGTTAACCAACAGGTACATGAAATGATATTCAACATCACCAATCATCAAGAAAATGTAAATCAAATTTATAGTTGGTTTCTACCTCACAACAATCAGAATGGTTTTGAAAAGACAACAAACAACAACTATTGGTGAAGAGTTGGAGAAAAGGCAATGCTCATGCACTAAGGTGGGATGTTAATTGGTACAGACAATGTAGAAAATAGTTCTTCCCTCTCCCTCTTGGTAACCACTAATTTGTTCTCTATATCTGTGAGTCAGTTTCCATTGTGTGATATACATTCATTTGTATTATTTTTTAGAGTCCACATAGCATTGATAACATAGAGGTTTTTTGGTCTTTCTCTGTTTAAATTATTTCACTAAACATAATATTTTCTAGGTCCATCCACATTATAACAAATGCCAGAATTTCGTTTTTATATGGTTGTGTAATTGTCCATTACAGATAGATAGATAGATAGATAGATAGATAGATAGATAGATAGGTAGATAGATATAGATGTAGTGATACATATACAGATAGATAGATAATAGATAGATAGATAGATTGCATACTATCTAAGGCAGTCTACAGATTCAATTCAATCCCTATCAAAGTCTCAATGATGTTCTTCACAGAACTAGAACAAAAAATAAAATAAAATTTGTGTGGAAACACAAAGACCCCAAATAACTAAAATGGTCTTGAGAAAGAACAAAGCTGGAGGACTAAATCTCCATGATTTCAGACTGTGCTACAAAGCTACATTAATCAAAACAGTGTGGTAATGGCACAGAAGCAGACTCACAGATCAATAGAATAGAATAGAGAGCCTAAAAATTAATTCATACACTAATAGTTAATCCACAACAAAAGATGCAAGACTATACATAGAGAAAAAACTATATCTTCAATAAGAGGTTCTGGAAAACTGGACAGATAAATAAATGTGTAGGAATAAAACTGGAATGTTCTATAACACCATATACAACAATAAACTCAAAATGGATTAAAAACCTAAGTGTAAGACCAAATACCATAAAATTCTCAAAAGAAACATAGGCAGAAGACACTTTGACATAACTCATAGCAATATTTTTTTAATCTGTCTCCTCAAACAAAAGAAGTAAATTATGCAAATGAGACAATTAAATGTATAAGATTTTGCACAACAAAGGAAAGAAACAATTGACAAAATGATAAGACAACCTACTGAATGGGAAAAAATATTTGCCAATCATATGATTTCATATTCAACACATATGAACAGCTCAATTAAAAAAAAAGCCCAATGAAACATTGGTCAGAAGAATTGAATAGACATTTTTCCAGAGGACATGCAGTCATTAAATATCTGGGAAGGGATTTTTAAGCAGAGGGAAAAAAAGAATAAAGTCCCTAAAACAGAAAATCACTTTCCATATTTGATCAGCTGCAAGAAACTCTGTGTTCCCAGATGTGGTGAGAAAGTTGGATACACATAGAAAATGAGGTTAGGCAGGCATAAACACAGGAGACAAGTCTTCCAGGATCCTAAGGGACTTTGGAAGGACCTGGAATGATCACAATATCAAGATGAGGCACAATATCAAAATAAAAACTTAAGAGAAAAATAGGACCAATCACAAAATTACTATTGTTAATATATTAACCCTTTTATATTTTTAAAGAAAAAATTCAATATGAAAAAGGGCAAAGGATATAAACACATTTTACATAAACATATATAGTAGTATGAACATTTTAGTAATAAAGAAAGTCAGTTTAAGCAATGCTGTGCCTGCCAAACTGACTAGGAAAGAAAAACAGAATAATGCTACTTCAGTTGACATTTGATACTGTAGCATATTTGAAGATGCTTTTAGAAAAGCAACTCAGTGTTGTGTATGAAAAAACTTGAAATGTTTTATATTATCTGGTAAATAATCTTTGGGAAAATTACATTCAGAGAATACTTTCTATATGAGCATTTTTATTACAATACAGCTTATAATTTGGAAATGTGAATGCAATGCAATTATTCAATATTATGAGTATTATAATTAATGAATAATTTGAGAGAATATTAAATATTAAAGCTTGACTGGACACTCATTATTTAGTGTCTAGTCACAGCTAACACAGTTTGAAATGAAGGGATTTAATGCAGGAGATTGATTGCAGGGATGCTGGTGGGCTGAAGTGAAAGCTAAGGAAGAAGGAAAGAGAATACTGTCCTCTAAGGAACAGGAGTCCTAACCAAACACTGGAGCCCCATGTACTTCTCACTACTGAGCTGATGGAGATATTGCATTCTGGGGCTCCTGCTGGGGATCATTCCCTGCTGCAACAGAGAGCTACAGCTGCCAGAGAACTTCACTAGAAGCAAGAAAAAAAGATGCAGTTTCTGTCTTTTCCCCATTATACAGTGCCTTCCAGGGCTGGCACTCTCTGAGTCTTATGGGAAATTAGATGACAAAAAGGTTAGGGCAAACCATCTGTGGACTGAAACTCTGGAGGACACAGTAGGTCCCAGACCGCAGGTGTGGGCCTTAGAAATAGAAATCACTGTCTAGAAAAGAATGCCATGGAAACTGATCAACACAGTTTGAGAACACATATGTAGGAAAAAATTTCAGAGGAATTTGCCTGCAAGTTCCATGAGGATGGAGTCTATTTTGTTCCCTTGTTTGTCATAGTTGTTTGGTATGTGGTATACACTTTGAAAATATGTGTAGTCTATGGTAAATATTACTGCTAGTATGTGCTTTTTTTCTGGTAGCGTAGATTATGGCCCATTGAAATGTTTTCTTTTTAATGTTTTCTTTCTTTATATTTTTCTATAAATAAAATGATGACATTCAAATTTAAAAAATACACTAGTATGCAATGCAACATTAAAGCAACACAGATTGCAACTGAGTTACAAAAGAAAGGGCACAATCAGTAAAATGTTAGAGTACTCCAGCTGATAAAAACATCAGTTTTGTCTCAACCACAATACTTATTATTGGCTTTCTCTTTGACACATCAATTAGACTATGAGTTTCAGAGTCTTTATCTGTGAAAGATGAGACAAACATCAATACTTCACAAAATATTCTTAAAGATTAAATGAGGCTATATATATATATATATATATATATATATATATACTGAGGCTCCAGTGTTTGGTTAGGACTCCTGTTCCTTTGAGGACAGTATTCTCTTTCCTTCTTCCTTAGCTTTCACTTCAGCCCACCGGCATCCCTGCAATCAATCTCCTGCATTAAATCCCTTATATATATATATAAGCACATAAAATATTTTTTCATGTGAAAAGGATAAGGCCATATGTAAGCTAATATCTATTTCATAGATAAGAATGTATTAAGATTTGAGATGATTGTTAATATTGGTTAATATTTCTAATTTAATAATAAAAGGAGATAAAAATCCAAAAGTTGCAACAGAGATATCTATTCCTTATTTTTAGATCTCTTAATTCCATTATTCTTCAAAGTCCTAGAGAGGATTTATGAACAGATGACTATCAACCACTCCCCTAATAGGTGTAATAAAACCAGGGATGATGTCACTCTCCCATCTTTCTTTATACAGGCAACTCTGACTATTTTCCAATAGTTTATCTAGATGAGGCTTTCAGCATCATCTGATATTGAGGTCGGTCAGATAGCAAGGCAGAACTACCGGATCAAAGTGTAATTATTATTATTTTTTGGCTTGTTCTTCTGTCATATTCTATTAATTCTTAATCATATATCTTTATTTTTCCCCTATCATCCATTTCTATGGAGAGAAGCATATGTTTTTTTCTATTGAATCTTTTATATATCATTTATTTACTACAACATATTAGGATATTCATTTTAATTTTCAATTTACATAGACAAAATAATCTTTATTCTGCCAGCATATTGTAGGATGAGTTTGTTTGATTGAGACTGAAATTAAAAGGAAGGAAAGGGACTAAACTTACTTTGTGTGGTGATTATTTCTGGAAGTTAGAACACTGAAATAAATATATCAATCATATTTTTGTTTCCTAGATGAAGTCAACAGTAGGTGTCTAGTACCAAAATTTTAGACTATGGAGGGAAGACTGGGTCCTAAACTTAGGCTGTATTACAAGCTCTGTGTCCCAACACCTGAGCTAGGATGTGAATCTAGGCAGAATTATTTAATCTGTAAAAGGAGAAAGTAAAATATGTAAGTACCTTATATGCTTTTGAGGAGCTAAAATATGTATAGCAATAAAACAATTGCCAGGAGGCTGCCAGCATCATATATGATTTTATATTATTCTGTCACTATTGTTAATAATTCCTCAAGTTAAATATGCACTAATTTTGAACTCTGGCAATTAGATAGAGAAGAGCAAGAGTAGAGGCAAGCCAAGTGTCTTGTGTGGTATAGGTAGAATTCTCTTGTCTGTCTGGTGTTCTCTTGTCTGTCTAGTGTGGCTTGGCAACAGAGACTCCCATTTATCAAAGTGCAACAGAGATTTGCCCAGTGTCTCTCACTCATAATCCTGTTCTCCCTTCATTTGTTCAGCAAACAGCTCTGAGGGTTTCACATTCCTGGTTATTGCTCTGGTCCTTGCTCCACTTTGACCATAAAAAGAGTTTCCTCCACAGGTACATTTTGTATTTATTGGACATTTTTTTAAATGTTGCACAGAGCTCAGTTTTCATCTGCAAATGTAGAATTCAACAGAAATATTATATTTTTAATGCAATGTGTCACAGCTTTGTTAGATATTTATATTAAGGCATCAACTTCATTTTCAGTGTTGTCTACTGACTTATCACCCCAGAATTTGACACTCTTAATAAATTGAATATTTCAATTAGTCTCTAGGATCATTATAAGAGTAGAAAACATATTTGAAACTTGGAAATTCTTCTTGAACTATTCCTGCATCATAAACACTTCTAAGCTCTTCCCCAGAAGGGAAGCCAATATTCTCTTCCTATTGGTAAGTTCTTATAAAGTTTAACATTGAACATGTCATAAGTTGAAAAATTACAATGATTTAATATTCCTAAGATAAATTGTAGAATAAGTTATTACTGATTCACTTAAGAAAGGACAGTTGTATTTTGCCTTCTATTTTTCTTTCTTATTTGTTTTTATTTTTATTTTTTTATTTTTTTATTTTTTTGTCTTTTTACCATTTCTTGGGCTGCTCCCACAGCATATGGAGAGTCCCAGGCTAGGGGTCCAATCGGAGCTGTAGCTGCCAGCCTACACCAGAGCCACAGCAACACGGGATCCGAGCCGTGTCTACAACCTACCACAGCTCACGGCAATGCTGGATCCTTAACCCACTGAGCAAGGCCAGGGATTGAACCCACAACCTCATCGTTCCTAGTTGGATTCTTTAACCACTGAGCCACAATGGGAACTCCTCTTTCTTATTTGTTTTGCATCTCTTTTAAAATTCTAATTTTAATCACGTCTATACAATATTTCAGTCTATACAATAGACTGACTATGACTTCCTTCAGTGCAACCAACTTTAATTTTTCTTTGATTTGTCTTTAGTGGCCAACAAAGATATAGTCTGTGAGCATCCAGAGAGAAGACAAAACATTAAGTTGGAGGCAGGATCACCTCATTGTTGTTAAATTTTCCTCTCTGCACCTCTGTTTCCATGAGAAACTGATTACTATAAACAATCAACTGCAAAATTATGACAACCTTGTCTTGAAAATGACCTTTAATTAATTAATTTTTTGGATGTTTAATTTCTTTTTATTTCATTTTTAAAGTTTGAAGTATAGTTGATTTACAATATTACAATAATTTCACACTTAAGTGATTCAGTTATAAAAGTAGATACAATCCATTCTTATTCAGAATTGGCGGTGACATCTTAAATGCTAATTCTTTTCCTTGATATTTAGAATGAATTGAGGATCTATAAGGAGATAAATATGCTGATGCATGTACTAGACTAGATGTGATTCTCCATAAAGCTCTGCTTAGCTAGGGTTAAAATAAGAAATATATATTCTATATATATTTATAGTTATATGTCCATGTTTTATAAATATATGTTTATATAGTCTGTCCATTTTTATAGAAATTCTTAGACTATATGCATTGTAGTCTTAGATATGGAAATTATGAAATCCAAATTTATATAAGTATGAATATATACATATTAAATCTGAAAGCAACACATCTCATATGATAAAACAACTACAGTAACAGTGATCACTTACATAGAATTCTGCTTAATAATTACTGCAGTTATTAGAACTTTAAGCTAACAATATATGTGCTTATGCATGTGTAACTGGTAATGTTCTAAGAACGTTCATATTTTGTCTCATATAATACTAACAATATCAGAGGTCAAACATTATTATACTTTTTTAAAAGTAAGAGTGGAGAGAAGAATGGTGGATAAAGGATAATTTGGACCCATAACTACAGTGAATTTGTAGAGTGAACTCCTCAATCACTGCACTTGGGATATCCAAAGGGTTAGTAATTGTTGAGCATTCAACCTGCTCCTGTGGCTTGTTGGTTCCCTGCACACAGCCACAGAGCCTCACACACAGCCTGAACCTACAGGCAAAGTGTGTTCATACCTTTGGTATGGATTTTCCCCAAATTATGTTTTTTACTTTTGAATTCATTCCTATCTGGAATACATTTCCAACAATTCTTAAAATCCTATTGGGGTCTTAAAACAGGGAGGTTGATTAAATTCTGAATTCTATAACAAAAATTATAGAAATAAGGACATTGATTTACCTTTCAATAATTTAGTTTTGTGTTTGTGATTCTGAAAATTTCTATACTTGATAAAAAAAAACATCATCAGGAAATATAATGACTTTGTACTTTGGCAAAATTAACTATTAGAAAACAACTCTTTGGATGCACTATTATGAATTACCTGTGTTCTAGTAAATTTTTTGAATTACAGACATCTTTTAATCCTCACATTTAAAGTCCCAGAGCATTCCCTTTTATTAGCATAATAGGAATATTGTGCATGTACACACACACACACACACACACACACACACATGCGTGCGTGCATGTGTGTGAGCTCCAGATGATCATATTCCATGAGTGATTTGTTAATCCAAAAGCTCTCCTTGCTTATCTAGGCGAAACATCATGGGCAACTCTACCTGGTTGGCCAACCGCACTGGGCAAATAGATTTCATCCTACTGGGACTCTGCAGTCAATCGAAGCACCCAATGCTCCTTTGTGCAGTCATTTTTGTGATTTTCCTGATGGCCGTTTCTGGGAATAGCATTCTGATCCTTCTGATTCATTCTACTGCCCATCTCCACACCCCCATGTACTTTTTTATCAGCCAGTTGTCTCTCATGGATATGATGTACATTTCTGTCACTGTACCCAAGATGCTCATGGACCAGGTCATGGGCATGAATAAGATCTCAGCCCCTGAATGTGGAATGCAGATGTTTCTCTATTTGACACTTGGAGGTTCGGAATTTTTCCTTCTGGCTGCTATGGCCTATGACCGCTACGTGGCCATCTGCCATCCACTCCATTATTCTATTCTCATGAATCATAAAGTATTGGTCCTCTTGGTGTCTTGTTGCTGGTTTCTGGGATCAATGGATGGCTTTATGCTCACACCCATCACCATGACTTTCCCCTTTTGCAGATCCTGGGAGATCCATCATTTCTTCTGTGAGGTCCCTGCTGTAATGAAGCTTTCCTGTTCAGACACATCCCTCTTTGAGACACTCATGTACATATGCTGTGTCCTCATGCTCCTCATCCCTTTCACAATAATTTCAAGCTCCTATTATTTCATCCTCCTCACCATCCACAGAATGAACTCAGCAGAGGGCCGGAAGAAGGCCTTCACCACATGTTCTTCCCACATGACCATAGTTATTCTCTTCTATGGGGCTCCTGTCTATACCTACATGCTCCCTAGCTCCTACCACACCCCTGGGAAGGACATGGTTGTATCTGTCTTTTATACCATACTCACTCCTTTGATAAACCCTTTGATATATAGCCTTAGGAATAAGGATGTCACAGGGGCACTAAGCAAAATGTTTAATGTGGAATCTCCCAGAAAACTGTAAATTAAATCTTTTTGTACTAGTTCTTTATTTTCCTTCATTCTACATATCAAAAATTTATAGTCTTATGCCAGTGTTATTCTTTGGATTCTCATTACAATGGTATATTTCCCCACATTTATCCCTTCTGGTAGGTGCTTCCTTTTACTGGAAAGTTCTTCAGTTTTATATTCCTGCCTTCAAATTATTTTTTTCCTACCATTTACTTTTTTATTTATTTATTTTTATTTATTTTTTATTTATTTTTTCCACTGTATAGCATAGGGGCCTAGTTACACATACATGTGTACATAATTTTTCCTCCAATTGTTGTGTTGCAATGTAAGTATCTACACATAGTTTTCAGTGCTGCACAGCAGGATCTCATTGTAAATCCTTCCAAAAGCAATAGTTTGCATCCATTAACCCCAAGCTCCCAATCCACCCCACTCCCTCCCCTTCCCCCTGGGCAACCACAAGTCTATTCTCCAAGTCCATGATCTTTTCTGTGGAAAGGTTCATTTTTGCTGCACACTAGATATAAGTAATATCATATGGTATTTGTCTTTCTCTTTCTGACTTATTTCACTCAGTATGAGGGCCTCTAGTTCCATCCATGTTGCTGCAAATGGCCTCCTGCACTGCTGGTGGGAATGTAAGCTGGTATAGCTACTGTGGAGAACAGTATGAAGGTACCTTAGAAAACTATACATAGAACTACCACATGACCCAGCAGTCCCACTCTTGGGCATATATCCATACAAAACTTTCCTTAAAAAAGACACATGCACCCACATGTTCATTGCAGCTCTATTCACAACAGCCAAGGCCTGGAAACAACATAAATGTCCATTGTCAGATGATTGAATTAGGAAGATGTGTTATATATATACAATGGAATGCTACTCAGCCATGAAAAAGTACCAAAATTATTTATTAATTTTCATTGTACCCATGTTATACTTTTCTGAAGTTGATAACTTCACCGTGATTATGTGAGAAGATATTTATATTGGGAAATATGTAATAAAATATTTATAGGAAAAAGACCATACAGTGTGCAACTGAAGAAAGTGTAAGAGGCGATGAAGCAAAAGGGATAAATGTTTTCAAGTAAACCTAGGTAATTGTATTATTATTTATACTACTTGTTAATAATACTTGAAATTATTTCAAAATAAAACGTAAATTATCAGATTTTTCTCCTTTTTTTCTTTAAGATGTTATGCTTGGTGGCAGTGTGATGTATTTTAGAAATGCCTATGTTACATTGCTGATCTTTACTGAAACAATCCAGTCTTCTGCCTACTTTTATATAGGGCTACTTTGTTTTTCATATACCAATGCTGCAAGCATGAACTGGGTGATATCTCTCTAAAATCATTAATACCTTATGGTAGATTGGGAATACAAAACCACATAAAGCATTGTGTGAAAATTATTAACCCCATGTGGAAGGAGGGTTTAGCAAAAATTCACTGCTGACCTTTGAAGTACTTAACTTATTATATAAGCAAGTAGAGGAAGAACATCAAATATTTAATCATTCATTTTTTTCAATGAACATTGCTTATGCTAGTAATTTAAGAATAGCTAAAGTTAGTTTTAAATCTCAAATGAAACATGGCTCTTATACCTATGTGACAAGACCTGCTTGTCAACCTAGGTCCCAAAGTCAGCGGTGCTGCAGATTTAAGAGAGAAGAGACAAAGAAATAGAGTGGGGACCAGGAGACTACCACCCTCAAGAGGCAATAGCAATCCTCTGAGCCAAGTCATGATTTTTATTTGCTATTTTCTACTTCCTCATATGTACAGAATCACATATGTCATTTACAATGTTACCAATCAAGGCTACAGATATGTAAGGCACAAACCCTTTGTATTCACAGATGATATAAATGATTAACCCTCCAGAGGAAGATTATATTGTTTATGCTTAAGGCTATTATGCCCTTTCTTCCAACTCCCTTAGGGTTCTGGTCATGAGAACAAGAATGTCAATGGCTTTCCATTGACAACGTCTGGAGTATTTGGCAACTTGCTTTCAAGTAGCCACTCATATGATGTACATTTACCATCTTACTGCCTTTCCCCCAGGGGTCTGGAAGTCTTATATATTTTGCAAGCCTAGATTAGCATCATTCTTCAAGTGCCATCTAGTTTCTTTGATTCGCTATTGCCTGTATACATGCATATCTGGCAAGCCTCCAACACCTAAGAAATTTGAGAGCTGTAGGTATGCTCTGTGAAAAGAATTGTAATAAAATTTTCAAATTGTTTTGATGTTCATGGAGAAAGCATACAGGTCACAAGGACACATGAGTTCCACCTCTGACATGTTAGTTCAGCCAAACAAAGTGGATCTGAGAAAAAGCCTGGGAACTCAGTGTTGAAAGATAACTAGGATGTTAAGCTCATATTAGTGCAAGAGGTTGGGGCAGGGGGACCTGCACAGGGAACTGATGCATGGGAAAAGAAGAACATGAGTAAGGTCAGGTAGTTGGCTAAGAAGACAAGGTCAATATTTGAATGACATTTCCATTCCTGTTTCATTTTATAGTCTCATTTCTTGTCCTTTGTGACCTAGATTTGAAAAAATCAGTAGTAAAATGATTTTATTTGCATTTTAAAATTGCTAAAACTGTGGTAATTAATTAGAAAAGTGCAAGACTAGATATAGAGGTGAATGAGGATCATGAGCTGAATGGTGCCAATCTACTACAAACAGGAGGAATGGTGCTGGGTATTTGTGGTATGTCAGGCCTTCTTGAATCTGTTCCATAAAATCACAAACTAATTGGCTTGTATATCAATTTTCAGTAGACACTGTCAATTTGTGTATCATCAGATGGTTTGAAAAATACAGATTCCCATTTCCTTTTCCCTTTTCCTTAATTGCATACTGACCTGTAAAATAAAGTTCTTGAAGGATTTGGGGAAACAAAGTCAGAACATAAGTTTAATATTTTTGTTGTAGTCAAAGGAAATGAATAGAATATGTACATACTTTAACATTTAAGGGACTCTAGAAATGTATGTATCACCATTCAATTTTCTGGACCATAATAGTCCACACATTTAATGGTTCCATTGAAAACACCCTAGTCATTGAAACAAGCAAAAAAAAAAAAAAAAAAAAACAAAGAACAAAACAGAAAAAAATGTGATAAGAAAACATATTCTTTAAAAAAGACTTGTTTTGGAGTTCCTGTCGTGGCGCAGTGGTTAACGAATCCGACTAGGAACCATGAGGTTGCGGGCTCGGTCGCTGCCCTTGCTCAGTGGGTTAAGGATCTGGTGTTGCCGTGAGCTGTGGTGTAGGTTGCAGACGCAGCTGGGATACCGCGCGTTGCTGTGGCTCCGGTGTAGGCCAGTGGCTACAACTCCGATTCGACCCCTAGCCTGGGAACCTCCATATGCAGCGGGAGCGGCCCAAAGAAATAGCAAAAAGACAAAAAAAAAAAAAAGACTTGTTTTACTCCATCTCAAGCAAAAATAAATATTTATACTAAAATATTTTTAGAATAATAAAATATTAAAAAAATAAAATCTTCAAAATATATATTTCGATCTTCTGCCCATTTCTTTCTTTTTTTGTCTTTTTTAGGGCCACACCTGGGACATATGAAAATTTCATGGCTAAGGGTTGAATCAGAGCTGTATCCTCTGGCCTATGCTACAGCCATAGCAATGTGGGATCCAAGCCAGATCTGCAACCTACAACACAGTTCATGGCAACACCAAATCCTTAAATGATGGTGCAAGGCCAGGGATCAAACCCACATCCTCATGGATACTGGTTGGTTTCATTACCACTGTATTACCATGGGAACTTCCTTTTGCCCATTTTTTATTGTGTAAATTGTTTATGCTTTTTATTTTTTCTATTATAGTTGATTTACAAAGTTCTGTCAATTTCTGCTGTATAGTGAAGTGACCCAGACATTCATATACACATTCTTTTTCTCACAGTATCTTCTACCATATTTCATCACAAGTCACTAGATATAATTCCTGTGCTATACAGCAGGTCTCATTGCTTATCTACCTCATATGCAATAGTTTGCTTCTACTAACCCCAAACTCCCAGTACATCCCACTCCATTCCCCTCCATCTTGGCAATGCAAGTCTGTTCTACAAGTCCATCAGTTTGTTTCTTTTCCATAGGTAGCTTTATTTGTGTCATATAGTAGATTCCAGATATGTGATATCATATTGTATTTGCCTTTCTCTTTCTGACTTATTTCACTTAGTATGACAGTCTCTAGTTCCATCCATGCTGCTGCAAATGGCATTATTTTGTTCTTTTTATGGCTTAGTTGTATTCCACTGTGTATTCCACATCTTCTTAATCCATTCGTCTTACAAAGGACATTTAGGTTGTTTCCATGTCTTGGCTATTGTCAATAGTGCTTCATTGAATATATGGGTGCATACATCTTTTTCAAAGAAATTTTTTTCCAGATATATGACAAACAGTGGAATTGCTGGATCATATATTTAGTTTCCTGAGGTACCTCCATAGAGTTTTCCATAGAGGTTGTTTTGATTTACAGTCCCAAAAACAGTGGAGGAGGGACTATTTTTCACAGCACCCTATCCAGCACTTGTTATATATTGATTTGTTAAAGATGGCCATTCAAACTGGTGTGAGGTGGTACTACCTCATTATAGTTTTGATTGGCATTTCTCTAAAAATTATTGATGTTGAGCATTTTTTCATGTGCCTTTTGGCCATCTGTATATCTCTTTGGAGAAATGTCTGTTCAGGTGTTCTGCCAATTTTTTCATTGGATTGCTGGTTTTTTGGCTATTGAATTGTATAAGTTGTTTCTGTATTTTAGAGATTAAGATCCTTGTCAGTTGCATCTTTTGAAACTATTTTCTGCCATTCCGCAGGTTGTCTTATTTACAGTTTCCTTTGCTATGCAAAAGCTTGTAAGTTTGATTAGGTCCCATTGGTTTAATTTTTGTTTTTATTTCTGTGACATTGGGAGACTGTCCTAAGAAAACATTTGTAATGTTGATGCCAGAGAATGTTTTGTCTATGTTCTCTGCTATGAGTTTGATGGTGTCTTGTCTTACATTTAAGTTTTTAAGCCATTTTGAGTTTATTTTTTAAGTGGCATGAGGATGTGTTCTAGTTTCATTGATTTACATGTGGCTGTCAGTTTTTCCATCCCCACTTGCTGAAGAGGCCCTTTTTTTCATGCTTATTCTTGCATCCTTTGTTGAAGATTAATTGACCATAGATGTTTGGATTTATTTCTGGGTTCTCTATTCTATTACTTTGGTCTGTACATCTGTTTTTGTGCCAGTGCCATACTCTCTTGATTACTGTAACTAATCTGGGAGAGTTATGCCTCAGGTTTTGTTTTTGTTCCTCAGGATTGCTTTGGAAATGCTGGATCTTTTATGGTTTCATATAAATGTTTGATTGTTTTATCTAGTTCTGTGAAAAATATCATGGGTAATTTGATAGAGATTGCATTGAATCTGTATATTCTTTGGGTAGTATGGCCATTTTTACAATATAAATTCTTTCAATGCAGGATCATGGAATATATTTCCATTTCTGTGAATCCTCTTTAATTTCCTTGATTAATGTTTTACAGTTTTCAGCATATAAGTCTTTCACCTCTTTGTTCAGGTTTATTCCTATGTATTTAATTTTTTTGGGGGGTGCAATTTTAAAAGGTATTTTATTTTTATATTTCATTGTTATTATGCAGAAATGCAGCTAATTCCTGAAGGTTCATCTTGCATCCTGCTGCTTTGCTGAATTCATTCATCAGTTCAAGTAGTATTTATGTGGAGTTCTTAGGGTGTTTTATAGTATCATGCCATCTGCATACAGTGACAATATTACCTCTTCTCTTCCAGTTTGGATAGTTTTTATTTCTTTTGTTTGTCTTATTGCTGCAGCTAGGACTTCCAATACTATGTTGAATAACAGTGGTGAGATTGGGCATCCTTGTCTTGTTCCAGATTTTAGTCAGAAATCTTTCAGTTTCTCTCTGTTGAGTATTACATTGTCTGTGGGTTTGCCATAAATGGATTTGATTATGTTAAAGTATATTCCCTCTATACCCACTTTGGTAAGCGTTTTCATCATGAATGCATGTTGGATTTTGTCAAATTTTTTTTCTGCATCTATTGAGATGATTGTGTGGTTTTTGACTTTTCCTTTGTTGATGTGGTGTATGACAATGATTGATTTGCATATGTTGAACATGGGATGAATCCAATGTGGTCGTGGATATGATCTTTTTTAAAATGTTGGATTGAGTTGCTAAATATTTTTTTGAGAATTTTTGGGTCTATATTCATCAAAAATATTGCCCTATAATTTTTATTTTTGGTAACATCTTTGTCTGGTTTTGGTATTAGGGTGATGGTGGCTTCATAGAATGTCTTCAGAGTGTTCCTTCTTTAACATTTTGTAAATGTTTAAAAAGAATGGGTTTAAGTTTTCATTGTATGTTTGGTAGAATTCACCTGTGAGGCTATCTGGTCCTGGACTTTTTTTTTTGTAGAGAGTGTTTTTACGACAACTTCAATTTCATTTATAATGATAGGTCTGTTCGATTGATCTATTTCTTCTTGATTCAGTTTTGGCGGGCTGTAAGTTTCTAGGAAGGTGTCTATTTCTTCTAGGTTGTCAAATTTGTTGGCATATAGTTTTTCATAATATTATCTGATTTTTTTGTATTTCTGCATTATCTGTTGAGATTTCTCATTTTTCATTTCTTATTTTGTTTATTTGGCTTTTTTCTCCTCTTCTTTGTGAGTCTGGCCAGAGGTTTTACAATTTTGTTTCTCTTTCAAAATACTAGCTCTTGGATTTATTGATTTTGTCTATTGTTTTTTGAATATCTATTTTATTGATTTCCTCACTGATCTTTATGATTTCCTTCCTTCTATTTATTGAACTTCTAAGTTTTATTTTATTTTTCTTTTTTAATTCTTTTTTATTACTCAAATGAATTTATCACATCTGTAGTTGTATAATGATCATAACAATCTGATTTCACAGGCTTTCCATCCCACAGCCCAAGCACATCCCCCCAACTGTCTCCTCCAGAGACCATAAGTTTTTCAATGTCTGTGAGGCAGCATCTGTTCTGCAAAGACGTTCAGTCTGTCCTTTGTTCAGATTCCACATGTCAGTGAAAGCATTTGATGTGGGTCTCATTGTATGGCTGACTTCACTTAGCATGATAATATCTAGGTCCATCCATGTTGCTAAGAATACTGGTATTTCATTCCATTTAATGGCTGAGTAATACTCCATTGTGTATATGTACCCCATCTTCTTGATCCACTCCTCTGTCGATGGACATTTAGGTTGTTTCCATGTCTTGGCTATTGTAAATAGTGCTGCAATGAACATTGGAGTACATGTGTCTTTGCGAGTTGTGGTTTTCTCTGGATAGATGCCCAGGAGTGGGATTGCTGGGTCAAATGGTAGTTCTATGTTTAGTTTTCTGAGGAATCTCCATACTGCTTTCCACAGTGGTTGCACCAATTTACAATCCCACCAACAATGTAATAGGATCCCTTTTTCTCCGCACCATCTCCAGCACTAATTGTTTGTAGACTTTTTGATGATGGCCCTTCCGGCTGGTATAAGGTGGTACCTCAGAGTGGTTTTGATTTGCATTTCTCTAATAATGACTGATGTTGAACATCTTTTCATGTGTTTCTTGGCCATCTGTATGTCTTCTTTGGATAACTGTCTGTTTAAAATTTTGGCCCCTTTTTTGATGGGGTTGTTTGTTTTTTTGGTATGGAGCTGCAGAAGGTGTTTAGAAATTTGGGGGATTAATACCTTGTCAGTTGATTCACTTGCAAAGATTTTCTCCCATTCTGTGGTTGTCTTTTCTGTGTTTTTGTTTAGGGTTTCCTTTGCTGTCCAGAAACTTTGAAGTTTGATGAGGTCCCATTTGTTTATTTTTGTTTTTTCTGTCATTACTCTGATAGGTGGATCTGAGAAGATGTTGCTGTCGTTTATGTCAGAGAGTGTTTGGCCTATGTTTTCCTCTAGGAGTTTGATAGTGTCTGGTCTTATATCTAGGTCTTTAATCCATTTGGAGTTTATTTTTGTTTATGGTGTCAGGGAGTGTTCTAATTTCCTTCTTTTCCATGTGGCTGTCCAGTTTTCCCAGCACCACTTATTGAACAAGCTGTCCTTTCTCCATTGTATATTCTTGCCTCCTTTGTCATAGATGAGTTGGCTGTAGGTGCGTGGGTTGAATTCTGGGCTTTCTATCCTGTTCCACTGATCTCTATTTCTGTCTTTGTGCCAGTACCATGCAGTTTTGATGACTGTTGCTTTGTAGTAGAGTCTGACATCCGGGAGCCTGATTCCTCCAGCTCCATTTTTCTTTTTCAGGATGTCTTTGCCTATTCTGGGTCTGTTGTGATTCCAAATAAACTTTAAACTATTTTGTTCAAGTTCTGTGAAAAATGTCCTTGGTAGTTTGATAGGGATTGCATTAAATCTCTAGATTGCCTTAGGTAGTATAGTCATTTTGATAATATTAACTCTTCCAATCCACAAGCATGGTATATCTTTCCATCTATTTGTTTCATCTTTGATTTCTTTCATCAGTGGCTTGTAGTTTTCAGAGTACATGTCTTTTGTTTCTTGTGGTAGGTTTACTCCTAGGTATTTTATTCTTTTGGATGTGATGGTAAACAGGATTGCTTCCCTAATTTCTTTTTCTGCTCTTTCATTGTTAGTATATAGAAATGCTGTTGATTTCTGTGTATTGGTTTTGTATCCTGTGACTTTGCCAAATTTGTGGATGAGCTCTAACAGTTTTCTGGTAGAGTCTTTAGGATTCTCTAGGTATAGTATCATGTCATCTGCAAATAGTGATAGTTTTACTTCTTCCTTTCCAATATGGATTCCTTTTATTTCTTTTAATTTTCTGATTGCTATGGCTAGGACTTCCAAAACTATGTTGAAGAGTGATGGTGAGAGCAGACATCCTTGTCTTGTTCCTGATCTCAGTGGGAATTCTTTCAGCTTTTCACCATTGATAATGATGTTCACTGTGGGTTTGTCATATATGGCCTTTATGATGTTGAGGTAGGTTCCCGTTATGCCCACTTTCTGAAGGGTTTTTGTCAGAAATGGGTGTTAGATTTTGTCAAAGGCTTTTTCTGCATCTATTGAGAGGATCATATTTTTTTTATTTTTCAGTTTGTTAATGTGGTGTATCACACTGGTGGATTTGTGGATATTGAAGAATATCTTTTTTTCATGCTCATTTTTTGTTTGTTTGTGGTTTTTTTTTTTTTTTTTTTTTTTTTTTGCTTTTTACTGCCACACCTATGGCATAAGGAAGTTTCCAGGCTATGGGTTGAATTGGAGATATAGCTGCCTGCCTATGCCACAGCCACTGCAACGTGGGATCCCAGCTGTGTCTGCAACCTACTCCACAGCTCATGGCAACACTGGATCCCTAACACACTGAATGAGGCCACGGATTGAACCCATGACCTCATTGGTCCTGGTAGGGTTCATTAACCACCTAGCCAAGAAGGAAACTCCTACTCACTATTTAAATTTTTTTTTCTGATTTGAGTATTGCAAATCCCACTTTCCTGTTTTTTTAATTTTCACAAAATATCTTTTTCCATCCTCACTTTCTATTTACAAGTGTCCTTTGTCTTAAGATGAGTCTCTTGTAGACAACATATTGTAGGCTTTTGCTTTTTTATCCAATCTGCCACAGTATGTATTTTTATTGGGGCATTTGACCACTGACATTTAAGGTGATTATTGATATATTGGTATTTATTGCCATTTTAAACCTTTTTTTTTCCAGTTCATTCTATGTTTCTCCTTTGTCCCTTCCTTTTTTTGTTAGACAATTTCCTTTTATTTATGCTTGTGTCCTCTTCTTTTTAGTTTTTTTGAAGTTAATCCCTTCCTATATCTGTTTGTTTTAACCTAATAGTCATATAGGCTCAAACACATTCTAAAAAAGAGTCCATATATTTTCTTACTTTCTTTCCCCTCATTTTAAGATTTTGAAGTTCTTTTTTAACAGGTTCATGTTTGTTCTTTTGCTGTTCCTTGTGTTTATCCCCACTTTTACAATAAATATAGGTATTTTTTTCCTTTTGGATCTGTATACTGGCTTATTTAAGTGATTGCTTTCCAGTTGTGTTTTCTGTGATCCTATTTATTCTTACTTCTTTTTTATTTAGAGAAGTCCTTTCAGTATTTCTCTTAGAATGGGTGTAGTGTTGCTTTACACATTTAGTTTTTGTTTGTTGTAGAAATCTTTATTTATCCTTCTATTTTAAATGATATTCTTGATAGGTAGAGTGTTCTAGGCTATATTTTTTCCCCCTGTTATAACTTGGAATATATCTCACCACTCTCTTCTGTCCTTTAGTGTCTGTAGAGAAATCAGCTGATAAGCTTATTGGGGTTCCCTTGTAATTAATGCTTTGTTTTACTCTTGCTGCTTTTAGAACCCTCTCTTTATCTTTAACTTTCGACATTTTTATTATACTATGTCTTGGTGTGTGCCTGTTTGGGTTCAACTTGTTTGGGGCCCTCTGTGCTTCCTGTACCTTAATATCTGTTTCTTTAGATTTGGAACGAAATTATGATTTCTTCAAATATATTTTCAATCCACTTTTCTTCTTCTTCTCCTCCTGGAATCCCCATTAAGCATAGATTGTCCCTCTTTATATTATCCCTTAGATTTTTATATTGCTTTTATTTTTTTATTTGGTATTCTTTCTTCTATCCTGATTAGGTGATTTCCATTATTCTATCTTCCAATTCATTGATTTGTTCCTCTGCATTATTAAGTCTGCTCTTTAGTGCTTTTAAATCAGTGTGCATCTCTACAAATGAATTTCTAATTTTTCTTGGCTCCTCCTTTTATTTTCTATCCACTCTTACTTCCTTCATATTCACCATTAATTCCTTCAATATTTTCACTATCTCCTTTTTTAACTCATTGTCTATTAGATGACAGAGATCTATTACATTGTTTGCTGCTTCAGGTGAATTTTCCCATTCTTTTACCTGGGAATGGTTCTTGAACCTCTACAATTTATATTTTTCTTATTCTGTGAGTTTAAGGAAACCAGCTACTGTATTCTTGGAGGCCTATTTCTATGCAAGAGTATCCCTTTATATTTTGTGGAGGTTTATTCTTTATTTATGGAGTGGGAATTTTGGTATTTGCCATCTCTTTCCTCAGTTTAATCAGGCTGTTTTCTCCTTGATAGAGTGCTTCTTGTGTTTCCAGGGAAAAGGAAGTAATGGGAAGTTATTAGTCAGTGCTTAATTGCTGGGCTCTTGATAGTAACTAGGACCCTTTGGAAGGTGGTACAGGCTGATCTTATTTGCAGGGCCCTGGGATGTGGTGAAAGCCTCAGGCAGATTTCAGCTCTGCCTGGAGCAGTTCACAGTGGCAGATGTATGGTGTCTGAGTTCTCAGTGTAGTGAGAGCAACAACAGGTGGTGTTCAGTAACAACACCCTCCTCTGCAGTGCCCTCTGAGGTGATTGGGGCCACAAGTGATGCCTGTTCATTGAGCACTAGTGGTGGTGGGCCACCCACCCCACCTTTGGATTAAGAGATAACTGCAGTGGTTTGCCCCTGCCATCTATAGACCTTGCAAAAAGCACCCCATCTCGCTTAGCCCACACAGTATGTGCTGCACAGGCTGCTTCTGGTTGCAGGGTCCTGGGAAGTGACAGTGATCAGGCATGCATAGGCAGTACCCAGAGCATTTGGCAGTGGAAGCAGCAGGGTGGGTGTGTTTGCAGGGGAGTGAGAGCAATAAAGGGTGGTTCCCCATTGCAGTGCCCTCTTCTTTGCTGAACTCTGTGGTGACTGGGGGCCATAGGTGGAGCATGTCCAGAGACCTCTACCGGTGGTTGGCCAAGTCCACCTAAGTTCCAGAGATGACTAATGTTTCTGAGATGGTTGCTGTTATCTGTCTCCACTTCCTGAGATCATGCAAGAGGTGCTGCATCAGGCTTATACACCTACTGCCCTTAGCCCACAGAAGAGACACCCAGTCTCCCATAGCCTGAGCAAATGGTGCCTGTGCCAGAGGCACCTGTCCTCTGAGTTTCTGCATGCATGTGCAGAGAAAGATTCCTATGGCAGTCTGTCTCTGTCCTCTCACCCTCCCCAACAATGGCACCTTGGTTATCCTGGGCACCCAGAACTCCTTCCAGATTTCCTCAGCTGTGACATTCCCTTCCCAGCCCATGATGCACCACTCCCTAGCCCCTCAGTCTGTCACCACACAGCCAACCCTAGTCCTCTCCCTGGAACTGACCTCCATATCCTGATTCTAAGCCCCCTGCCCCTACCCAAGTTTTTTAGTCTATGGTGCTTAGGGTGGTGGTGCAGATGATCTGTGCAGCTCTCATTCTGCTTTGCCCTCCTCAAACCAGCTGCTGTGCTTTTCTCAGAGACTTAGAGGTCCCTCCATCTTGGCTGATCCCCCTGTCAGTTAGGTGTCTTCCCAGGTCGTGGGTTCCTTTCCACTTTAACAGCTCCCTCTCAGTATTGCTAGTCCATCCCAATTCCTTTTCTCGCTCTCTTTTTTCCTTTTGTTCTACCTTGTCTTGTGGATGGTTTTTTGCCCTTTTTGGAGGTTTAAGGTCTTCTGCCAGCATTCAATAGTTGTTCTGTGTGAATTTCTCTACATGCAATTTTTTTTTAGGGCCCATCCCTCGGCATATGGAGATTCCCAGGCTAGGGATTCAACTTGGGCTATGGCTGCTGGCCTACACCACAGCCACAGCAATGCAGGATCTGAGCCACATCTGTGACCTACACCACAGCTCACAGCAATGCCAGAGCCTTAACCCACTGAGTGAGGTCAGGGATCAAACCCACAAACTCATGGCTCCTAGTTGGATTCATTTCTGCTCTGCCACAATGGGAACTCCTAGATTTATTTTTAATATGTTTGTGGGAAAAGGTGAGCATGACAACTTACTCCTCTATCATCTCTATCCTCTCTCCCCAGCATTCTTTTTAATGGCTAAAATCTGAACACAATATATATACTCTTCAACAGATTGCATAAATTAATTATAGCATAGTCAGAAAACTATATACTATATAGCACGGAAAATGAATAAATCCATGATGCAGCAACTTGGATACATTTTTAAAATGTAAAGTAAGCATTTCTAAAAGAAAGTTACAAAAATATAAATGATATTATCCATCCGTAATTAAACCAAATCATTTGGCATTGTTAGGTATGTGCAAACCAGTAATAAACCTATAAATAAAAACAAAAAAAAATATTTTTATAAAATTCAGGACAATGCCTACCTGAAAGGCAGGAAGTGATGCTGAATAAACAGGTTTATGGCTTCAAAGCACCAGAAGAGTTCTACTTCTACATGTGGGAGATGCATTTGCTCTGATTAGTGTACAAGGAGATTTGAATTCTAAATTGTTGAGTTATTACCACCTGCAACAGATCTCTGATCTTACCATCAAGGGTAAACATCAGGTATTCCCATAACTGTTGCATGTCAATAGACCAAAAAGAGCTTTCTTTACATGGTACATTTTTGTTTCTTTTTAAATGACCTTTCAGTGAACAAATGGAATGTGTCTAAATTTGACAATAATTCCAACAATCAGGAAAAAAGGAAATACTTGAAAATAAGTGACATTTTCTAGAGGTAGATGAATTTTAGTTTTAGCAATTGCTGTGATTAGAGTACATAAATGAAAGAAGCTAAAATTTGAATTATTCTTAAATATTTTATATCATCTTATATGTCCATTAATTTTTCTTCCCTTGCTTAACATTTCGATCTATTTAACCATTTCCTGCACAATGAAGCTTCTTAAGCAGAACCAACATGAGCATCAGAGCAGAGAGTGTCCATCCTGTCTGTGGATATCAGCTCAGGGTGAAAAGCTGGTGCAGATGGAGGGCAAGAGTGGTACAGACCTTGTACAATATGGGAATTAGAAAATGTACATAACTGGTGTTCAAAGAAAAATACTTAGGGTGGAGATCTCCTAAAGGGAAAAGGGAGATCAAGGTACAGAACTGGTGTAGGCTAGCAGTTCAGAAGTGTGCTCTTTGGTTCCCTTCACAAACCCATAATAAAGCCTAAGATGTTTAATGTAGTAAATGCAGAAAAAATATTTTTATAAGAAAATTTTAAAAAAGCTACAGATGTCCTGAATAGCAATTATTTATTTGGAAATGAATTAAATTATATTTTTCATTTTTCTGATGCCATCTATTCTCCCAAAAGTGTCTAAAATAATGGATATTCCATGCACAGTGGAAGAATACTTAATGGGAGTTAATGGACTCGATGGAGCAGTTGGGTTAGCCACACACAAAGCTGTAAGCCAAACCTAGTGATCTCTCCAAGACTGTATCTCAGTTTTATTAGAAAACTAGTAAAATTCTTCCAATCTATAAATCATTAGTTCTGCTCAACAAGTACCTTGCCTGAATATTTCAATTTTTAAACTCTTAATTGGATTTCTTGAGTTATACTTGACATACTTTCCCCACCATTATTTAAGTTAAGGTTAGATGTAAGTTCTAGATTATGGAAAGGTCAGACTCCATTAAAGTTTTGATGAGTTTCATAGTAGCTGCACACCAAGTTAGAGAAATTTTCAGAGGAAAAATCATAAAGTTTCTGAAACACATGTATATTTGAAGGAAAGGATAATGTAGTGTACCTAGGGGGAAATGTAATCTATGACTTTAGGAAATCTAAATGATAGCAAAAAAATCAGATTTTTTTTTCTTTTTAGGGCTGGGCCTGTGGCATATGGAATTTCCCAGGCTAGGGGTCAAATTGGAGCTGCAACTGCTGGCCTACATCACAGCCACACCAACATGGGATCTGAGACACATCTGTGACCTACAGGTTAAGGCAATGCCAGATCCTTTAACCCACTGAGCAAGGCCATACCTAAGTCCTATCATGTATTTCTTCTCTCTCAATATTCCAATGACATTTCAGAGCAAGGATATACGAGAACTAAAAAAGCAAAAGATCTGGGGCCTCTGGTTTTTGTGAGATATGGAAATTTTGGGAATCATAGCATATTTAATGGGGAGGGGAATCCAGGCTACAATTAGGATACAAGATAAGGTAGGCATTTCTGGTAAGCTGTTCAGAGATGTTAAAAGATCCAAAAATATTGCTGCATTTATATCAATGAGGGTTAAAGCTCATTGTTTTCCTCTAGGAATTTTGTAGTTTCTGGTCTTACATTTAGGTCTTTAATCCATGTTGATTTTAATTTTGTATATGGTGTTAGAGAACACTTCTAATTTCATTCTTTTACAGGTAGCTGTCCAGTTTTCTCAGCACCATTTATTGAAGAGAATTTATTTTCTCCATTGAATACTTTTGTATCCTTTGCCATAGATTAGTTGACCATAAATGTGTGGGATTATTTCTGGGAATATCATGTCTTGTTCCATTGATCTATATTTCTGTTTATGTGCCAGTGCCATACTGTTTTGATTACTGAAGCTTTGTGGTATAGTCTGAAGTCAGGCAGCATGGTTCCTCTATGACAAATCTTAAGATTGTTTTGGCTATTTTGGGGTCATTTTTATTTCCAAATTTAAAAAATGTTCTAGTTCTGTGAAAACTGCCATTGTTGATTTGATAAGTATTGCATTTAATCTGTAGATTGCTTTGGATAATAGAGGTCATTTCAATAACATTGATTTTACTAATCCAAGAACACAGTATATCTTCCCATCTGTTTGCATCATCTTCATTTTCTTTCATAGGTGTCTTAGAGTTTTTAGAGTATAGGTCTTTAACCTCTTTAGGTAAATTTATTCCAAATATTTACACAGCAAAGGAAACCATAAACAAAATGTGAATATAACCTACAAATTGGGAGCCAATATTTGTAAAAGCTGCCACTGACAAGCGATTAATTAATGAAATATACAAACAAATCATGCAGCTCAAGTCAAAACAAACAACACATTCAAAAATAATCAGAAGATTTAAATAGACATTTCTCCAAAGAAGATATGCAGATGGCCATCACATACATGAATGAATTATCTCAGTATCCATAATTATTAGAGAAATGCAATTCAAAACTAAAATAAAGTGGCACATCACATCAATCAGAATGGACATGATTAAAATGGCTACAACTAATAAATGCTGGAAAGTGTGTGGAGGAAAAGGAAACTTCATACAATGTTGAAGTCTATGTAAATGGATACAACCAACATGGAGAACAGAATAGAGGTTCTTTAAAAAACAAGAGTTACCAAGTTACCATATGATCTTGCAAAACCATTGTGGGAATATATCCAGAGAAAATTCTAATCCCCCCAAAAAAATCACCTCTATGTTCATAGAAGCATTATTTACAATAGTCAAAACATAGATGAAACATAAGTGTTTGTCTTGAATGGATAAAGAAGATATTGTATATATAAATAACATAATATTACCCAGCCACACCCACACAAAAAATGAAATAGGAAGTTCCCTTTGTGGTTCAGTGGAAACAAACCCAATTACTGACTAGTATCCATGAGGATGCAGGTTTGAGCCCTAGCCTCACTTAATGTGTTAAGGATCCAGTGTTGTCATGAGCTGTGATGCAAGTCTGTAGCTCTGACTGGACCACTAGCCTGGGAAATTCCACATGCCATGGATGCATCCCTAAAAAGCAATAATAATAATAATAATAATAATGATGATGATGATGATGAAATAATATCATTTTGTGGAAACATGAATGGACCTAGAGAGTGTGGGGTTTTTTTTGTTTGTTTTTGTTTGTTCTTGTCTTTTTCTTTTGAAATTTTATATTTTTTTACAGAATAAGATACATATATTTAAACACAATTACATTCACACAGATTATTATATCATGGCTCTTAAGAATGAGATTAAGTGACTCCATCTGGAGAAGTGGAATGGAAAATATGCTGAGACAAATAGGAAATTTATTCTATAATTTATCCCATTTTGTATGGCTTTCATCTTTACTATTTAGTATTATCTATTACATTTTAATTTTTCTTTAAAAATTAGCACTGTATTAAAATTGTGTCTATTATGCAACTAAAATTTATAAAGAAGAAAGCCTTATATACCATTAAATATTTTATATAGCATAATAAAAAGAATAACTGAACTGGTAAGAATAACAAAATAATATACCCTCTGAAAATAAGTAAAATATAAAATGCATAAATTGGTTAAAAAACAGTGTAACTATATAAATATGTCCTCACAATTTGTTACATCTCATTAGTTCTTCAATAAAGGCATTACACCATTCTAGGTGATGTGATAAGACATTATACACCTTACATTGTACCATGGAGAGAAATGGTTATTAATAATACAATTGTAGAACTGTATTATTTAATTATACAGTTGTATTTTTTAATTATAATTATCATAAGTTCTTTGATGGAGAGGAAATCAGAATCAGATGTAAGAAGAATTCAGCATTCCAAGAAGGATGTCAAATGACCCCCTTCATGGTGGATTATGCACTTATTTACTATGAGATATATTTCTTCTCCAGAGATTCCTTGTTTGTGTGTCAATTGTAGATTTTTGGTTTGCAGTTATTCTGAAGTTTTGATATAAGAGTCTATATGTATATGAGATTGTTTTAAGTTGTTGTTCTCTTAATTGCAAGTTCATCTCCAGTGTCCTGCATTTGTACACACTTCTTCTCATGATTTCTGATTTTGGTGGTATAAATGTGCATGGATGATTTCGTATCTTTACTGTATATTTATCTTTACCGGTGAGCCTTGTCATTTGTGGAAATTTTGTTTCCTGTTGCAACCTTTTCTTTTCTGCCTAAAGAAGTTCCTTTAGTATTTGTTGTAAGGCTGGTTTAGTGTTGCTGAATTCTCTCAGCTTTTGCTTATCTGAGAAGGTTTTGATTTCTCCTTCAAATCTGAATGAGAGCCTTGCTGGGTAGAGTAATCTTGGTTGGAGGTTTTTTCCTTTCATCACGTCAAGTATATGGTGCCAGTCCCTTCTGGCCTGCAGAGTTTCTGCTGAAAAATCTGCTGATAACCTTATTGGGGTTCCTTCATGTGTTACTTGTTTCTTTTCCCTAGCTGCTTTCAAGATTTTCTTTTTGTCTTTAATTTTGGTCAGTTTGATTATTATGTGTCTCAGGGTGTTCCTCCTTGGGTTTATTTTATATGGTATTCGTTGTGCTTCCTGGATTTGAGTGAGTGGTTCCTTTCCTATGTTAGGGATGTTTTTGGCTATTATCTCTTGGAATATTTTTTCTCTCCCCTTCTCTCTCTCTTCTCCTTCTGGCACCCCTTTAATATGAATGTTGGTGCATTTAACGTTGTCCCAGAGTTCTCTGAGACTCTCTTCATTTGTTTTCAATCTTTTTTCTCTTTTCTGTTCTGCACCCATAATCTCCACTAATCTGGCCTCCACCTAGTTTATTCATTCTTCTGCCTCCTGTATTCTGCTGTTAGCTGCTTCCAGTGAATTTTTTATTGCAGTTATTGTATTTGGCATCTCTTCTTGTTTAAGTTTTATATCTTGTATCTCTTTGCTCAGTGTTTCCTGTAAGTTATCCGTCTTTGCCTCCAGTTTATTTCCAATGTCTTGCATAATCTTTAGCATCAACAGCCTAAAGTCTTTTTCCTGGAGGCTGAGAATCTCTTCCTCACTTAGGTGATTTTCTGGGCTTTTTCCTTTCTCCCTCATCTGAGTTAGAGTTCTCTGTCTTTTCATTTTTATAGGTTTTATTATTAGATACCAGATATGAGTGATATCATACAGTATTTGTCTTTCTCTTTCTGACTTATTTCACTCAGTATGAGAGTCTCTAGTTCCACCCATGTTGCTGCAAATGGAATTATTTTGTTCTTTCTTATGTCTGAGTTGTATTCCTTTGTGTATATATACAACATCTGCCTAATCCAATCATCTGTTGATGGACATTTGGGTTGTTTCCATGTCTTGGCTATTGTAAATAATGCTGCAGTAAACATGCAGGTGCATGTGTCGTTTTTAAGGAAAATTTTGCCTGGATATTTGCCCAAGAGTGGGATTGCTGGGTCATATGGTAGTTCTATGTATAGTTTTCTAAGGCACCTCTGTACTGTTCTCCATAATGGTTGTACCAGCTTACATTCCCACCAACAGTTCAGGAAGGTTCCCTTTTCTCCACAAGCCCTCTAGCACTTGTTAATTGTGAACATATTAATGACTGCCATTCTGACTGGTGTGAGGTGGTATCTCATGGTAGTTTTGAATTACGTTTCTACAATAATCAGGGATGTTGAGCATTTTTTCATGTGCTTGTTGGCCATCTGTGTATCTTTCTTGGACAAATGTCTATTCAGGTCTTTTGCCCATTTTTTCCATTGGGTTGTTGGATTTTTGGTGTTGAGTTGTATAAGCTGTGAATTATTCTTTAAAAAGACACTCTTATGGTCTCTGGAGGAGACAGTTTGGGGGGTGGGAGGATGTGCCTGGGCTGTGGGATGGAAATCCTATTAAATCAGATTGTTATGATCATTATACAACTACAGATGTGATAAATTCATTTGAGTAATAAAAAAATGAAAAAAATAAAAAAATAAAAAAATAAACACACACACACATCTACTTTAAGTGTTATTGAAGTCATCGAAATGGTGAAGATTACAAAATAAATAGTAAACCAACACCTGTGTATAATTTTTCAAAGTAAAAATGATTATATACATTTTCCATTTTGTTTCAGCTTCTCCGAACACTTTTTTAAAAGCAGAAGTTGAAACCTTTTCAGTTACCTGGAACATAAAATACGTATTATACTTTGAAAAACTCTTTAAGGAGTTCCCATCGTGGCACAGTGGTTGACGAATCTGACTAGGAACCATGAGGTTGTGGGTTACATCCCTGGCCTTGCTCAGTGGGTTGAGTATCTGGCATTGCCGTGAGCTGTGGTGCAGGTCGCAGATGTGGCTTGGATCCTGCATTGCTGTGGCTCTGGTGTAGGCCAGCGGCTACAGCTCCAATTAGACCCCTAGTCTGGGAACCTCCATATGCCAGGAGAGTGGCCCAAGAAATGGAAAAAGGCAAAAAAATAAAAAAAAAGAAAAACTCTTTAAAAAATGGTGGAGGAGTTCCCTGATAGCTCAGTGAGTTAAGGATCTGTCATTGTCACTACTGTGTCTTAGTGTGCTGCTGTGGTGTAAGTTTCATCCCTGGGCATGGAACTTTCACATGCCATGGGTGTGGCTAAAAGAAGAAAAAAAAAGAAAGAAAGAAACACTCTTAAAAGCAGTATCATCTAAGTAGTGGTTAACTCACAAATGGGAATGCAACAACCTCAAGGCCATTCATGCATGTCAGAGTCATAAAATTCAAGGCAGAACCTCAGCCACAGGTCTGACAGTTAAATGACAATAAGGAGTAGGGATGCAGCACTGGGCAGCCTGGTGCTTTCTTGTGGTGGAACAAAGTCAAAACCATATTGGCTCTCCTTGCAGAATCCAAGGTCCACTTTAAAACCAGCTCTCTTAAACACCTGAATCTTTTCTGACGCCCTCCTCATAATTTGAAAACAGACAATACAAAGGCTTCATACAGACATTTACTGAAACTGTATTTTACACCTATGCTCTAACAACTAGTTTAGCAGAAAGAACTACAAAATGCAAATTTCCAAAATGTTTCCTTATTAGTGGGACTATAAGATAATGCTAGGAGCCAATTTGTTTCATAAAAATAAAATAATTCATATGTCATATAATGCAGTTTAAATTAGAAATCAGTTGTCAACACTATTTTTAAAGGCCTTGAAAAGAAAGTAAAGCCATATTTCACCTGGAATATAAATAAATCATTCATATAAAAGTTCTTTTATCTATATAAATTGACTATCAGTTCTCCACCAGAGTAGCCAGGTATGAGGGCACGGCCAGTGGGTGGTGTGCCATGCACTGTTCGGCAGCCATGGAAATATAAAATAGAGGTCTGTGGAGATTAAGGGACTTGCCTAAGTACTCATACCTAGAAATTAAATCTTTTTGAGACTTAAATGTTGAGGAGATTCCAGAAAATATGGTAGAATAGAAGAACTTGAGCCCACCTCTTTTCACACACACACACACAAAATTTATGATTAATTACTAAAGAATCATCAATAAAACACACTGGATGCTATCAAAAACATATATCCTACAACCAAATACAAAGAATAAGCCACAATATGATGACAGCAGGGGCATTTTTGCGATGTATATGTCATACATCCTAGATGGGCAACACCCAAATGTGAAAATAACTATATCAGAGAGGTTCTCTCACAAGAGTGACAGTTCTGAAGCCCACATCAGTCTCCCCAGCCTGGGAATCTGACCTTGGGAATAATAGCCCCCAGACCATTTGGCATTGAAGGCCAGTGGGCCTTGAGTGAAGGAGCACCACCAGACTGGTGGCCACACACAAGTGTTCATGTACACTGGGTCTGAGGGCAAAGAAGGGACTCAATAAGAATTTGGGCAAGAACTATGAGTGGATTTTGACAGTCTCCTGGGAGGAAGGGGTCAGCTTCATTCCACTGTTGGGGAAGAACAATGGATGTGGAGGTCCCATGGAGTAATCATCATCATGAAAACCCTTGGAAACTGCCATTTTGGAAAATTCTACTCCACCAAACAGTGCAAACAGTGTTCTGGCACAATCACCGAGAAGCCACAGGCTGAACAACAAACAATGTGGGGACACAGATCCACCCTCAGCAAATAGGTTGCATAAACTCATCCCTGGCACACAGACACCTCTAATCATGCTCAATGACATGGACCAGAGGGATAAGACTCAGTCCACATACCAGTAAGCAGGCACCAGTCCCCTCCATCAAGAAACCTGCCATTGGCCCCATTATCAACTTCACCTGTGAGTGGGCAGAAACCAGAAGCAAAAGAGACTACAACTATTAAGCCTGCAGAAAGTAAACCACAAATGCAGAAATCCAGACAAAATGAAATAGCTGAGAAATACGCTCCAGATGAAGAAATGAGACAAAACCCCAGGAGAACAACTAAGTAAATGGAGATAAGCAACATACATGGAAATGACTTTAGAGTAATGACAGTAAGGATGATCCAAAGTATAGGGGGGAGAAAATGCTGAATGCAAAGTTGGAGAAATTACAAGAAATGATTAAAAAAAAGTAGAAGGCTTACAGAACAAGCTAGCAGAAGTAAAAACACAATAACCAAAATGACAAATTCCTTGATAGGACTGAACAGCAGAATATAGGAGGAAGAATGAATTAGCAGCATGGCAGACAGACTAGTGGAAATCACTGATATGGAACATAATATAGAAAAAAAAAATTAGAATGAAGGCAGCCTAAGAGAACACTGGGATAACATTAAATTCATCAGCATTCCCATTATAAAGGTGTCAGAAGGATAAGAGTGAGAGATAAATAAATTAATTAGAGAGAAAGAAAACAATAGAAAAGATCAATGATACTAAATTTTTTTTCTTTGAAAAGATCAGCACAATGGATAAGAACTTAGCCAGACTCATCAAGAAAAAAGAAAAATGGTTCAAATCCATAAAATTAGAAATGAAAAAGAAGATTTCACAAAAATGAAAAGTATCATAAGAGACTACTACAAGAAACTATGTGCCAATAAAAATGGACATCCAAGAAGAATGGACAAATTCTCAGAAAGACACAGTTTTCCAAGATGAAACCAGAAAGAAAATGAAAATACAAATGAGCCAATCAGGAGTATTAAAATTGAAAATGTGATTTAAAAACTTTCTAAAAACAAAAGTCCAGGACTCTTTTGCTTCACAGAGGAATTCTATCAAACAATCAGAGAAGTGTTTACACCCATAATTGTGAAACTCTTCCCCAAAAATTGCAGAGTAAAGAACACTTCCAAGCTAATTCTACCAACACCCTCATACCAAAACCAGAAAAAGATATCACAAAAATGAAAACTATATGCCAATAGCACTGTTGAATATAGATGCAATTATCCTCAACAAAATACTTGGAAATTGCATCCAACAATACATTAGAAGGTTCATATATCATGATCAAGTGAGATTTATCCCAGGGTTGCAAATATTCTTCAGTATCTGCAAATCAATCAGGGTGATACAACCATCAAGAAACTGAAGAATAAAAACCATATGATCATCACAGGTAGATGCAGAAAAAGCATTTAACAAAATTCAACACCTATTTATGATTAAAAAAATACATAAAGTGGGCATAGAAGGAACATACCTTAACATAATAAAGGCCATATACAACAAACCCACAGCTTACATCACACTCAATGTTGAAAACCTTAAAGGATTTCCACTAAGATTAAGAAAAATACAGGGTTATCTACTCTTACCCCAGTTAATCGAAATAGTGGAAGTTCTAGCCATGGCAATAATGAAGAAAAATAAATAATAGGAATCCAAATTGGAAAAGAAGAAGCAAAACCCTCACTCTTTGCAGATGACATGATACTATACAACAAATATCTGAAATATACCATCAGAAAATTAGAGCTCAACAGTGAATTTGGATAAAGTTGCAGGATACAAAAATAATACACAGAAACATTTTTCATTCCTATACAGCAAAAACAAAATATCAGAAAGTTAAACTAAGGAAATAATCTCATTTACCTTCACATCAAAATATGAAACATCTAGGAATAAGCCTATCTGAGAAAAAATACATGTACTGTGAAAATTTAAAGATGCTGATGAAAGAAATAAAACATGACAGAAAGAGATGGAAAGATATAAAATGTTTTTGGATTGGAAAAATATATATTCTCATAAAGATTATACTACCCTAGATATTCCACAGATTCAATGTAATCCCTATTAAGTTACCAATGATATTCTTCACAGAATTAGAACAAAAAAAATAAAATTTGTATGTAACACAAAAGAACTCAAATTGCCATACTAATCCTGAGAAGGAAAAACGGAGCTACAGGAATAGTAAATCTTAAATATAATATACTTCAGATTATATTTATACTTCATATTATACTAAAAAGCTATAGTAATCAAAACTCTATGGTACTAGCACAAAACCAGAAATATATGTCATTGGAAAATGAATGGAAGTCTAAAAAATAAAGGTATGCACCTATGGTTAAGTAATCTCCAAAAAAGGAGGGAAGAATATATGAAGGGAAAAAAATAATTTTCTTTAATAAGTAGCACCTGGAAAACTGGACAGTTAAATACAAAAGAATGAAACTAGAACACTTTCAAAAATCATATAAAATGATGTTAGAATCAGTTGTAAATTCAAAATGGATTAAAGATATTTATATGTCTGGATACTATAAAATTCCTAGAGAAAAACATAGAAGAGTCTCTCACATAAATCACAGTAACATATTTTGGGATCTACCTCCTAGAGTAATGAAAACAAACAAACAAACAAAAGAAACAAATAGGCCCTAATTAATCTTAAAATATTTTGCATAGCAAAAGACTCTCTAAAGAAAATGAAAAGACAACCCAGATAATTTAAGAAAATATTTGGAAATGAAATGTCAGACAAAGGATTAATCTCCAAAATATAGAGACAACTCAGGCAGATTAATAAAAGAATCAAAAAGCCCAATAAAAAATGCAGGGGTATCAAAATAGACATTTATCCAAAAGAAGACAGATGGATGTCCAAAATAATCCTTGAAAACATGCTCAACATTACTAATATTAATTATTAGATGCGTACTATTCAAAACTATAATGATGCATCACCTTACACCATCCAGAAGGGCCATCATCTGAAAATCTACAATGAAAAATGCTGGGATGTGTTTGGAAAAAGGGAAGCCTCCTACAGTGTTGTTGGGTCTGTAAAAGGATACAACCCCTATGGAAAACAGTATGCAGTTTCCTCAAAAAACTAAAATTAGAACTATCATATGATCTAGCAATCCTAATCCTGAGCATCCTGAGAAAACCATAATTTAAAAATTTATTTGCACCCAAATGTCATTGCAACACAATTTACAATAGCCATGACATGGAAACAAGCTAAATGTCCATTCATGGAGGCTTGAATAAAGTTAATGTAGGACATATATGAAATGGGATATCACTCAATCAAAACAAATGAAATAATACCATTTATAGCAACACAGATGGACCTAGAAATTATCATACTAAGTGAAGTAAGTCAGATAAAGAAAGACTATGCTATTACTTGTATGTGGATTCTAAAAGATAAAATTAAATTTATTTTCAGAACAGAAACAGACCCATAGACTTTGAAAACATATTTATGGTTACCAAAGAGGACAGGTGGTCTGTGGATGGACTGGGGGTTTGAGGTTAACATATGCACACTGTGATATGTGGAATAGTTGGTCAATGGCAACCTGCTCTATAGCACAGGGAAGTCTACCCAATATTCTGTGATAATTTACATAAGAAAATAATCTGAAAAAAAGAATGGATGTTTGTATATGTATACCTGAATGGCTTTGTTGCACAGCAGAAATTATTACAAAATTGTAAATCAACCATATTTCAATAAAACTCTAAAAAGCCAACAGTATAAAAAGTAAAAATAAATCAAATAAAAATGGTTCCCATCATTGTTCCCATGATTGATTTCAAATTATGTGTGAATACAATTAATTTTTCAGGGTTATGTGTGAATACAATTAATTTTTCAGGGTTAATCTGGGATATCAGGTAGGCTCCATTTCTTTTTTTCAGGAAAATTATTTCATGGAGCCCTTGGAACACAGCATATGCAGCACTATAAATGAAATAGTTGGAATCATAAAGGTAATTATGCCAAGATTTTCTGACTCTTGGTTATATTCTAAGGAAATACATCTATTTTACTAATTTTTGGTTCTCATATATTTGGTTAAGACTTATCTGGCAGTTTTACTGCATTACATCCTACGTGAGTAAATTTTTTTCTAGAATACCTTCTAATACAAATAGAAAAGAAATCTCCCCCACCTACCAGACAGAATTATCCAAATAGACCTAAGAAGTATAGATACATATATAACCAATGTGAAATAACTCTCCAAATACTGTGGATTAAATCCTGTGGATCTTTAGGCAAAAATATGGTCATGTTGCTATATCTCAATAAAATAAAACCAGATACCATATGGTTGTCTATTCATGACCTTCATCTGAAGGACATTTACCTTTCAGGGGAGAAGCATGAATTTGTCTGCACCTCCTGGTGATTCCATTTCTCTTTCCACTGAAAGTATTTCATGGAATGCATGGGCCAAAGCATAGATGGCATTGTAGAGGACATAGATATATTCAGACAAGATCATAATATCATTAGTTATCGGCATAAAATATGAGGAAGTGTTCCATGGGCAGTCACTCATTTTCCCACTATATGATCTAGGAAGTGAACAATGAAAAATTTGAAGCCACACCCTGATGAAGTAAAAGTCTTCAGGGTATTGAGAGGGATTAACTGTTTTAAGAAAGTGTATAAAACCTGGGATTTCCTTCCTCTGGTGTGAAAAGGAGAGACATCCATAGAAAGAGTTCTGCATGCTGTTTAACTCACTCAAAATAAAATCCCCATTTGCTACCATAATCCACCACCTATTTGCCTAGAAATATGTAGGATCCCACATCGCCATGTATTATACACACATTTGCAGATGAAATATTGAGGCTAGTCATAAAATATACCTAATTTACTTGATATGGTTTCCTAGTGGTAGTAATCTTTTTTTGTGAAGGCCATACACATATACCTGTAGCATCTCCGCTTTCAGGTCCCAGAAGAACTGATCTCCTTCACTATCTTCAGAGAAAAATAGTGCAACTGAGGTCCAGTCAACATGCAGCAATAGCTAGATAATACCATGGATGAGATAATTGTCTTTGCTGGACATCTGATAAAGAGATGGAAATTGGTTTTTATCACTCAGGACAGGATCAAAAAGACCATATGTGACCTGAGTAAAAGAAAAACAAGATTCTGAGTCTACTGGATCTGGGGATGTCTTCTTTGGGAAAAGGGTGTCCTGAGTCTCTATGTGAATAAAGAATGACCAGAACATTTGATGAAATGAAAGAGGTTGCAGTGGACATTCTATAGTTTTCATTTTCACTCTGGGAACACAAAAGACTATTTTTTCTAGCCGTTTTGATTTTAGATAGGACATATATGTTCTTCTGACCAATGGTATCACTTTCAAGCAAAGAAAAGAAGATGTGTAACATTCCTATGTTCTTATTATCTCATTTGACGGTAGTTGAAGAAGACGTGTATGTTAGATGGTGTACCAATGTAATTGTGGCAGCTCTATCAGCCTTGCCTTCTGTGATTTTAAAAAAGAGTTATTCACTTGTGGAATATATTAGATTCCAGATATAAGTGATATTATATAGTATTTGTCTCTTTCTGACTTACTTCACTCAGTATGAGAGTCTCTAGTTCCATCCATGTTGCTGCAGATGTCATATTTCATTCTTTTTAAGGCCAAGTATTATTCCATTGTGTATATATAGTGCAGAAAAGAAAATCATGTACTTGGAAAATAGACTTGTGGTTGCCAAGGGGGAGAAGGAGGTGGTGAGATCGATTGGGAACTTGGGGTTAATAGATTCAGACCATTGCCTTTGGAATGGATTAGCAATGAGATCCTGTTGTGTAGCCCTGGGAACTATGTCTAGTCACTTTTATGATAGAGCATGATAATGTGAGAAATAAGAATGTATACATGTATTTGTAACTGGGTCACCATGCTATGCTGACATAACATTGTAAACCAGCTATAACAGAAAAACTATAAATCAATTCCAGAGCATGCTATGTAATAAAATGTATTCTCACAGTAGCAAACAACGATTTATTGTAAACACTAAAGAAATAAATCTTTTTTTATTACTAAATAAATTTACTACACTTATAGCTGTACAATGATCATCACAACCCAATTTTATAGCGTTTACATTCCAAATCCACAGCACATCCCCACACCCTAACCTGTCTCCTTTGGAAACCACAAGTTTTTCAGTCTTGAGTCAGTATCTGTTCTGCAAAGAAGTTCGGTCTGTCCTTTTTTCAGATTCCACATGTCAGTGATAGCATTTGATGTTGGGGTGTCTCATTGTCTGACTGACTTCACTTAGCATGGTAATATCTAGGTCTATCCATGTTGCTAAAAATGCCCTTATTTCCTTCATTTTGATGGCTGAGTAATATTCCCTTGTGTATATGTACCAAATCTTCTTGATCCACTCCTCTGTTGATGGACATTTAGGTTGTTTCCATGTCTTGGCTATTGCAAAGAGTGCTGCAATGAACATCAGAGTACATGTGTCTTTGTGAATTGTGGTTTTCTCTGGAAAGATGCCCAGGAGTGGGATTGATGGATCAAATGGTAGTTCTATTTTTAGTTTTCTGAGGACTCTCCATACAGTTTTCCACAGTGGTTGCACCAATTTACAATCCCACCAAGAGTGTAATAGGGTTCCTTTTTCTCCACACCCTCTCCAGCACTTATTGTTTGTAGACTTTTGGATGATGGCCATTCTGACTGGTGTAAGGTGGTACCTCATAATGTTTTTGATTTGCATTTCACTAATGATGGGTGATGTTGAACATCTTTTCATGTGTTTTTTGGCCATCCATATGTCTGCTTTGGAGAATCATCTGTTTAGATCTTCTGCCCATTTTTTTGATGGGGTTGTTTGTTTTTTTTGGTATTGAGGGGTAGGAGATGTTTATAAATTTTGCAGATTAATCCCTTGTCAGTCAATTCATTTGCAAATATTTTCTCCCATTCTGTGCATTGTCTTTTTGGTTTGTTTAGGGTTTCCTTTGCTGTGCAGAAACTTTGAAGTTTGATGAGGTCCCATTTGTTTATTTTTGTTTTTATTGTCATTATTCTAAGAGGTGGATCTGAGAAGATAATTGCTGTCATTTATGTCAGAGAGTGTTTGGCCTATGTTTTCCTCTAAGAGTTTTATAGTGTCTGGTCTTATATCTAGGTCTTTAATCCATTTGGAGTTTATTTTTGTTCATGGTGTTAGGAAGTGTTCTAATTTCATTTTTTTTTCCATGTGGCTGTCCAGTTTTCCCAGCTGTCTTTTCTCCATTGTATATTCAGCCTCCTTTGTCATAGATTAGTTAGCCATAGGTGCATGGGTTTAATTCTGGGCTTTCTATCCTGTTCCACTGATCTCTATTTCTGTCTTTGTGCCAGTACCATACATTTTTGATGTTGTCTGAAGTCCAGGAGCCTGATTCCTCCAGCTCCATTTTTCTTCTTCTGGATAACTTTGTCTATTCTGGGTCTTTTGTGCTTCCAAACAAATTTTTAAATATTTTGTTTGATTTCTGTGAAAAATGTCCTTGATAATTTGATAGGGATTGCATTGAATCTGCAGATTGCCTTGGGTAGTATAGTCATTTTGATAATATTGACTCTTCCAATTCCAGAGCATGCTATGTCTATCTATTTGTGTCATCTTTGATTTCTTTCATTAGTGACTTAGAGTTTTCAGAGTACAGGTCTTTTGTCTCTTTAGGTAGGTTTACTCCTAGGTATTTTATTCTTTTGGATGTGATGGTAAACGGGATTACTTCCCTAATTTCTCTTTCTGATCTTTCATTGTTAGTATATAGAAATGTTGTAGATTTCTGTGTATTAATTTTGTATCCTACAATTTTGCCATATTCACTGATGAGCTCTAACAGTTTTCTGGTAGAGTCTTTAGTATTCTCTAGGTATAGTGTCATGTCATCTGCAAATAGTGATAGTTTTACTTCTTCTTTTCCGATTTGGATTACTTTTATTTCTGTTTCTTCTCTGATTGCTTTGCCAAGGACTTCCAAAACTATGTCAAATAGTAGTGGTGAGAGTAGACATCCTTTTCTTGTTCCTGATATCAGCAGGAATTCTTTCAGATTTTCACCATTGAGAATGATGTTAACTGTGGGTTTGTCATATATGTCCTTTATTTTGTTGAGGTAGGTTCCCACTTTCTGAAGGGTTTTTATCATAAATGGGTGTTGGATTTTGTCAAAGGTTTTTTCTGCATCTATTGAGAGGATGATATGGATTTATTCATCAGTTAGTTAATGTGGTGTATCACATTGATTTATGGATATTGAAGAATCCTTGCATCCCTGGGATAAATCCCACTTGATCATGATGTACAATCCTTTTAATGTATTGTTGGATGTCGTTTGCTATTTTTAGTTGGATATTTTTGCATCTATGTTCATCAGTAAAATTGAGCTGTAGTTTTCTTTTATGTGGTATCTTTGGTTTTGGTATCAGGATGATGGTGGCCTCATAGAATGAATTTGGGAGTGTTGCTTCCTCTGCAATTTTTTGAAATAGTTTCAGAAGGAGAGGTGTTAGCTCTTCTCTAAATGTTTGACAGAATTCGCCTGTGAAGCCATCTGGTCCTGGACTTTTGTTTGTTGGAAGTTTTTTAATCACGGTTTCAATTTCAGTACTTGTGAGTGGTGCATTCATCTTTTCTGTTTCATCTAGTTTTAGTCTTAGAAGATTGGAATTTTCTAAGTTGTCCATTTCTTCTAGGTATTCTGTTTTATTGGTGTATTTGTTGAGGTTAGTCTTGTACCCTAGTGGGTGGTTAATCCTAGAGAATGTTCCATGTGCAAGTGAAAAAAATGTGTATTATGGAGCTTTTTAGATATAATGTCTTAGACATATCAATTAAGTCTAAATGTTCTATAGAGTCATTTGGGATATCTGTCACATTATCAGTTTTCTATCTAGAAGGTTTTTTCATTGAAATATTTGGGGTGTTAATGTCTCCTCTTGTTATTTTGTTTTGATAAATTTATTCTATCATATTTCTTATGATTTTTCTTATGAATTTGAATGTTCCTATATAAGGGCCATAAATGTTGACAAGTGTAATATCGTCTTCTTGAATTGATCATTTTAATCATTAAAAAGTGTCTTTTTAGCTTTCTTTATGGCCTTTGTTTTAAAGACTATTTGGTCTAATATGGGTGCTGGAACTCCTGCTTTCTTGTCATTTCCGGTTGTGTGAAATATCTCTTTTTCCAACCCCTTACTTGAAATCCATGTGTATCATTTGCCCTAAGGTGGGTGTCTAATAGACAGCGTTGTAGGCTTTTTTGTTTTTAATCAAGTCTAACACTCTATATCTTTTGATTGGAGCCCTCATTTCATTGATATTTAAGGTTGTTATTGATATATATGTATTTATTGCCATTTTAAACATTGTTTGCTGTTTGATTTTATGTTACTTCTTTGTTCCTTTCATTTTTTTTTCCTTTTTTGGTTGGGTGATTTACTTTTATTTTATGCTTGTGTTCTCTTCTTTTTGCTTTCTCTCGGTGTAGGTTTTGGTTTTCATTTGTTGTTGCCATGTTTTTCAAGTATGTGAAGCCCTTCCTTTATATGCTTCCATAAGACAGATAGTCATATAGGCTCAAACACATTCTAAAACAAAGCAAGGAGTTCCCATTGTGGCTCAATGGTAACAAATCCAACTAGTGTGCATGAGGATATGGGTTCAATCCCTGACCTCACTCAGTGGGTTAAGTATCTCACATTGCCATTATCTGTGGTATAGGTCAAGGACATGGCTCAGATCCTGTGTTGCTATGGCTGTGGCATAGACTGGCAGCTATAGCTCTGATTGACCCCTTAACTTCCATATGCCACAAGTGTATCCATAAAACATAATAATAATAATAATAATAATAATAATACAAAATAAACAAAATAACCCAGATTTTCTTTCTCTCCTACCCATATCTACCTGAATTTTATGATCTTGATGTTCTTTTTTCAGCTTATTTTTTTTTTTTACTTTTTAGGGCTGCACCTGCAGCATATGGAGGTTACCAGTCTAGGGGTCAAGTTGGAGCTGTAGCTGTTGGCCTATGCCAGAGCCACAGAAACTCGGGATTTGAGCCATGTCTGCAACATACACCACAGCTCACAGCAATAGCAGACCGTTAACCTACTGAGTAAGGCCGGGGATTGAACCTTCATCCTCATGGATGCTAGTCAGGTTTGTTAGCTGCTGACTCATGATAGGAACTCCCACTTTTTTTTTTATTGAAAGTAAAGTTGATTTACAATGTTGTGGCAATTTCTGCTGTATGGCAAACTGACTCAGTTTTACATATACGGATATTCTCTTTTTTCAACATTCTTTTCCATCATTGTATAACCCCAGAGATTGCATATATTTCCTTAATTTATACAGTAGGACCTTATGGTTTATGCATTTTAAATGGAGCACTTTGCATCTACTAACCACAAATTAAGTCTATTCCTCTCCTCCCTCCGCCTTTGCAACCGTATGTATGTTTATGTGTGTGAGTCTATTTCTATTTTGTAAATTAATACTATATTTTATTCCACATATAATTGACATTAAATTGTCTTTATTTTCCTGACTTACTTCACTTAGTATAAGAATCTCTAGTTACATGCATGTTATTGAAAATGGCATTATTTCATTCTTTTTTTATAGCTGAATAATATTCAATTGTATATATGTACCACATCTTCTTAATCCATTCATCTGTCAATGGGCATTTAAGTTGTTTCCATGTCTTGGCTATTATGACTTGTACTACAATAAATAGAAGGCTACATGTAACTTTTTGAATTATAGTTTTTTTCCAGATATATGCTCAGGAGTGGTGTTGATGGATCATATGGCGGCTCCATACTTTGCTTTATAAGGAAATTCCATACTGTTTTCCATAGTGGTTGTGCCAATTTACATTCTCAACAGTGTAGGAGGGTTCCATTTTCTCCACACCCTCTCTAACATTTGTCATTTGTAGACTTATTACTGATGGACATTCTGACCAGTGTGAAGTGGCACTTCATTGTAGTTTTAATTTGCATTTCTCTAAAAATTAGCAATTTTCAGCATCTTTCCATGTGCCTACTGGCCATCCATATTTTTGTCTATAAATAATATTTACTATTAAAAGGAAACAGGGTCTATGAGAATAACTGATTTAGGGCTAAGGTATGAAGAAATACAAAGTGACTCAAATATATTTTGTTTCCAGAAAGTGAGAAAGTGCTCAGAAAAGAATGGATGCATGTTGGAATAATGTGAAGGAATTTGCAATAGCCAAGACTGGATCAATTTTGTCTGCAGTATAGATATAGCATTTTTGGTATAGTATTTCATTTTTAGAATATATTATATAATTTATTTATTTTATGTTTATATCTATTTATATGTTTATATCTATTTATTCTATATATTTACATCTATTCTTATATACATAATTAATTGTTTTAATAAATGTGAGTATTGTACACAAGGATCATTGGAAAATTATGCAAAATTTAGTGGGTGAAATTATGATAAGAAATGGGATCTGTACTTCAATTCAAAATATCCACAAACTTATTAATTGCAAGAATAGAATTAAAAGTAGAGAAATCTGGCAAATACCACTTAAAACAAGAAATCAAAGTCAAAATCATAAGTAGTAAATTATGCTCATATCATATGCCCTTCATATGATGGCCCAACATCACTTTTGATGGCACTTTACTTCTTTGGTGCTTTTGGCAAAAGTATGTACCCTTAATTTAATCATGAGGAAACACCATTAAGACGCAAATTGAAGCCCTCTATACAAAACAGCTAGCCAAAAGCATCAAGGCTTTTCAGGATAAACTAATTAAAACACTATGGAACTTAGTAAGAGACAAATGATACATGACAACTAAATACAAATGATCATGTTCCTCTTTAATGCCAAATATATTTCTTATACCCTAAAGTTTGTTCCTTATAGCCTTTCAAGTGTATTATTACAACTTTCCCATTTCATTCCTCTATCATTTTTTCTCTCTTTGCTGCATCATTCCTCTTAGACATTATCTTGCTAACATGCCTTAAAAATACTTTGACACAACCACTCCTCCATTTCTCTTGTCCACTTTACAATTAACTCCTTTGAAACTGTTATCAATATTTTTCCTTTAACATTACTCTATTACAATTTTCCATTGAATCCAGGCCAATTTTGATTTTGCTCCTAGTACTCCATTACCCATTTTTCTTGTCATGTCATCAATGTCGTCTACATTGCTCAATTCAGTACTCAATTAATAGCTATCATAATACTTGACCTGTTTTTAGATGTCAAGTTGATATGCCTTCTTCCTTAAAAACTTTTTTCAACTTAATTTCAGCTAGCTTTCTAGAGTTACAAAATTATGTTTTTTGTTTTTTGTTTTTTTTTTGGTTTTGTTGTTTTTTTTTTTTTTTTTTTTTCCCTATGTTTCTACTAAAGTCAAAATTTGGAAAGCAGTGAAGTCAATAATTTGATCTCTTATTTTATCTATTTACTTCACTTGCGAGGTGTTCTCATTCATTTGTATGAACTTAAACATTACCTACATGTTAATGATTCCCAAATACTTTTGTAAGTCATTTTGATAGAACCAGCTTAATCTGCCTTTATTTTTTGTGTTTTTTTTCCCATTTAAAAAAGTTTAATTGAGGCATAGTTGATTTACAATGTTGTAAGAATTTCTGCTCTACAAATTTATTCAGTTATTTATGTACACAACCCATTCTTTTTCAGATTATTTTCTCATATAGATTAATAAAGAATATTGGGTATATTTCCCTGTTCTATGCAGAAGGTCCCCACTGGCCAATAATTTCATATTCCACAGTGTGCATGTGCCAATCCCAAACCCCAAATCTATCCTTCCTCAACACCACCTGCCAACTTTGTTAATCATAATTTTGTTTTCAAAGTCCATTAGTCTTTGAAAATAATTTATTTCTGCAATAAATTATTTGCAAATAATTTAATTTCTCTTTTTTTTAAGACTCCACATATATGTGATATCATATGAAGCTGGTCTTTCACTGTATAACTAATTTCACTTAGCATGATGATCTCTATGTCCATCCTTGTTGCTGGAAATGGAATTATTTCATTTTTAATGAGTGAGTAAAATATAACCTTTGTATATATTTACTACATCATTTTTATCTGTTCTTCTGTTGATGTACAGTTATGCTGGTTCCAAGTCTTATTTATTGTAAATAGTTCTGCAATGAACATTTGGGGGCATATATCTTTTGGAATTGTGGTTTGTTCCAGATAGATGCCCAGGAGTAGGATTGCTGGATCATGCATGCATTAGTTCTATTTTTAGTTTTTTGAGGATGATCCATACTGTTTCCCTGATGGCTGTACTGATTTACATCCCCAGGAACAACATAAGAGTCTTCTCTTTTCTCTGTAGCCTCTCCAGCATTGTTTGCAGACTTGTTGATTGTGGCCATTCTGGGTGGGGTAAGGTCATATCTCATAATAGTTTTGATTTGTATTTTTGTAATAATTAGTGATGTTGATCATGTTTTCCTCTATTTTTGGCCATCTGTTTGTATTCTTTGGAGAAAGCACTGTTTTGATCTGTCAGTTTTTGGACTGGGTTGTTTGTTTTGATATTGAGCTGCTTGAGTTGTGTGTATAATTTGATTAATTAATTGACAGTGAGTTAATTTGCAAAAATATTCTCCAATTCTATGGCTTTTCTTTTCATTTTGTTTAGCTTTCCTCTGCTGGCAAAACTTTTTTGATTTTAATTATATCCCATTTGTTTATTTTTGTTTTTATTTTCATTACTCTAGGTATTTCTGTTGTGTATGTAGGAGTGTATTCAGCATATGTTTTCCTCTAGGAGTATTATAGCAGCCAGTCTTACATTTAGGTCTTTATTACATTTTCAGTTGATTTTTTGTAATTAATTTTGTGAAATTTTTGTGTTTATTTTTCCCATCACAATTTATTGAAGAGACTGTCTTTTCCCCATCATAAAATATTGCCTCCTCTTTCATAGGTTAGTTGACCATAGGTGCAAAAATGTAAACCTGGGCTTTCTATCCTATTCCATTGATCTATATTTCTGTTTTTGTGTCAATACCACATTGTTTTGATGACTAGCTTTGTAGTATAGTCTGAAACCAGGGAGACTGATTCCTTGAGCTCCTTTTCTCTTTCTCAGGATTTTTTTTGGCTATTCACAGTCTTTTGTGTTCCTATACAAGTTTTTTTTTTTTTTTTTCCTAGTTCTTTGAAAACGCCATTGGTAACTTGAGAAGGATTGAATTAAATCTGTAGATTGATTGTTTCGGGTATTACAGCTATTTTGATAACATTGATTCCTCCATTCCAAAATCATTGTATATCTTTCCATCTGTTTATATCATCCTTGATGTATTTCAACAGAGTCTTACAGTTTTCAGAGTACATGTCTTTTGCTTCCTTGGGCAGGCTTATCCTTGTCTTTTATTCTTTTCATTGCAATAGTAAATCAATTATTTCCTTAATTTCTATTTCTATTATTTCATTGTTAGTATATAGAATTGCAACAAATATCTGTGCATTAATTTTATATCCTGCAATTTTACCAAATACGATAATGAGATATAACAGTTTTCTGGTAGTATCTTCAGGATTTTCAATGTGTAGTATCATGTCATCTGCAAATAGTGATAGTTTCGTTCTTCCTCTCCAATTTAGATTACTTTTATTTCTTTGTTATTAATTCTCATGACTAGGACTTTCAAAATATGTTTAATTATAGTGGTGAGAATGAGAGTGTCATCCTTTTCATGTTCCTGATCTTAACAAGAATAAGCTTTTTACCATTGAGAATGATGTTCCTTGTGTGTTTGTCATATGTGATCTTTATTATACTGAGATAGATTTCCTCTATACCCATATTCTGGAAGGTTTTTATGAGAAATAGGTGTTGTTTTCTTGAAAATATTTTCTTGCACCTATCGATATGATCATATGTGTTGTATTACACTGATTGATTTGCAAATACCAAAACATCCTTGCATCCCTGGAATAAATCCCACTTCATCATGGTATATGGTCTTTTTAATGTATTTTGAACTGGTTTGCTAGTATTTTGGTGAGGATTTTTGCATATATGTTCATAAATGATATTGGCCTGTAATTGTATTTCTTTTTGTGTATGTGTTGTGTCTTTGTCTGATTTTGGTATCACAGTGATAATGGCCTCATAGAATGACCTTGGGAGTGTTCCCTCTCCGCAATTTTTGAATAGTCTCAGAAGTATAGTTGTTAATTCTTCTCTAAATATTTGATAAAATTAGTTTCAGAAGCCATCAGGTCCTGCACTTTTGTTTGTTTGAAGTTTATAATCACAGTGTTCTACTGTAATACTTGTGATTTGTCTGTTCATATTTTCTATTTCTTCCTGGTTCAGTCTTGGAAGATTGTATCTTTCTAAAAATTTGTCCAATTCTTCCATGTTCCTAATTTATTGTAGTAGTCTCTCGTCATTCTTTGTTTTTCTGTTGTTTCATTTGCAACTTCTAATTTTTCATTTCTAATTTTATTGAGTGGAGCCCTCTCTCTTTTTTTTTTTTTTTTGTTCCTTGATGCATCTGGCTAAAGATTTATCATTTTTGTTCATCCTTTATAAGCAACAGCTAGTAATCCTATTGATTTTTTTTCTATTTTTTGTCTCTATCATTTATTTCTTCTTTGATGTTTAGTATTCCTATCCTTCTACTGCATTTAAGTTTTGCTTATTCTTTTTTTCTATAGTTGCTTTAGGTGTAAGGTTGGTGATTTATTTGAAATTTTTCTTGTTTTCAGAAGTAGACCTTTACTGCTATATATTTCCCTCTTCTAATTGCTTTTGCTGCATTCCTTAGGTGTTATACTGTATTTGGCACCTGTAAGCATTATTGATGCATGGGCTGTGGCAGTATTCTTTAATTGAGATATTAGTGCATGCCCACTCATAGATGGAGTTTAGTCTTGTCGCTCTGATGAATGGAGTTTTGTCTTGTTGTGAATAGAGGTGACTGTGTGCCTTGGAGTACTTTAGGCAGCTTGGTTTCTGTTGGGTGGAACTGTGTTTTCACATTATTTACTTTTTAGCCTGGGGTTTTTCAGACCTGATTGGTGGAACCAGATTTTTCCAACCTGTAGGGAAGCTCACACTGAAGGTTATTACCTGGAACCTCTGCCCCTGAGATCCTATCCCCACAGAGAGAAATGACTGCACTCTTCTTTGCCAGGGAAACCTCTAAGACCCACAGGTAGGTCTGACCCTGATTATTATGGAGTCTCTGCTTTGACCTGGAATTCAGTACAAATGAAACCATGAAGGGTGAATTAGCTTTTTCTTCCATTCCTGTGGAGCTTCTGCACTCAAGCCTCATTGGCCTTCAACACCAAAAGCTCTGGGAGTCCTTCCTCCCAGTGCCAGATCCCCATATTGTGGAATCTGATGTTGGGCTTAGAACTAGCACACCTCTAGAAAAGCCTTTGTAATGTGGTTATTTTTTAGTATGTGGGTCATCCATCACCCGTGTATGGAATAGCTTATATTATGAAAGGGACCCTCCTACTATCTCAATATGGCCTTTTTTTTCCCCTTTGTGTGTAGAATATCATTTTTGTAGCTTCCAGTCTATTTTGCTAATGGTTGTTCAGCAGCAAGTCTTAATTTTGGTGTTTTCATGAGAAGAGGTGACCTTGAGGCCTTCTACTCTGTCATAATATCTCTGAATCTTCATCTTCATCCATTTGCTCTTTTTTCTGTTGCTGTTGTTTCTCATCACTTTCACAAATAGTTTTTTTTTTCTTTTGAATGTGTATGCTGGTTTGTCTAAGTTTACTTTCCAATTGTGATTATTTCCATCCTATGCTCTGTATATTTATATACTATATAAAATACCACATTATCAGCAAACAGAAATTGTAACTTCTTCCTTTCAAATTTGAATGTCTTTTATTTCAGTTTTTTGCCTAATTGCTCTGACTAGGACTTTCATTTATGATTTTATAATTTGTAAATTTAAATTTTCTTTGAGTCCTGTGTATACTTTTCTTGGCAAGTCTGGTTAAAGAATCAACATTTTGTTTGTCTTAGAATATGTTTATTTTCTACGTTTTTGTCTATATTCTTCCTAGTCTCTTTTTTTTGTGCTAGTCTTTATGATTTTCTTCCTTCTGATAATTTTCTTTTTCTACTCAATGATGTGTAATGTTAGATTGCTTGTGACTTTTTTAAATGAAGGCATTCATTACAGTGAATTCTCCATTTTAAAGTGATTTTATACAATTTTTGGTATATTACATTTTCATTTTTATTTGTCTTAGGATATTTTATTATTTCTCTTCTTCTTTCCTTCTTAAGTTATGCGTTTCCTGGGACTGTGTTGTTTAGTTACTGTCTATTTATAAATTTTGCAATTTTCCCCATGCTATTAACTTCCAGTTTTGTGTTATTGTGGTCAAACTATATTGATATGATTTCAGTATTTCTAAATTTGTATTACTGTTGTTTCACAATTTATTATCTATTCTAGAGATTGTTCTCTGTGAGCTTGAAAAGTATGTGTTTTATGGTTCTGTTGAAGGGAATGTTCTCATATATCTGTTAAACCCATTAGATCTATAATGTTATTCAAGTCCATTGAAGTATTCTCTTATCGATTTTTTGTCTCAGTGCTCTATCCAATGAATACATTAGGTATTGAACTCCTCTACTCCTAATTTTTCTATAGTTTCCCCTTTAGTCCTGTTATGTTTGCTTCATATGTTTCAATACTCCGCAGTTTGCAACACATGTGATTTTTATATTTTCTTGATAAATTGCTATTTTTGTCTTTATCTTGTCCCTATGTAGTGATCTTTTTATGCCTTCTGACCAATTCTGACTGAAAGACTATTTTCTTCTGAGATAGGTAAACCTATCCTTGCTTTCTTTGTATCATCATTTGCATTGAATATAATTTTTTTTCATGCTTTGACTTAAAACACATCTTTAAATAAGTGTGAGTCTCTTTTACGTAACATACTGTTAAATCCTGAATTTTTTTTTTCTATTGAATCCATTCTGCCATCATGTAATTTCTGATTGGAGAATTTAATCCCTTAATATTTAAGGAAATTTAAAGCAATTTAAATAGTTAAAAATTTACTTTTACCATTTTGTTAATTTTTTTCTGACTGTTTTGTAGTCATTTTTGTCTCTTTCTGTCTGCCTTTTTGATATGTTGATTTTTGGGTATTGTTATGCTTTAATTCCATTCTCATTTTATTTGCATATTTACTAAATTATTTTTCCTACTGGGTACCATGAAGCTTACATAAAATATTTATTTTAGCCTGTTTGAAGCTGAAAATACCAATTGCTAATTTACCCTCAATTTTTATGTTCTTGATATTGCAATTTTTGTATTTTATGGTATAGTCTTTAACAATTCTTACAGTTATAACTTTTAATAAATTTATTTTATAACTGTCATATTTAACATACAAGTAATTTACACAACACCAACACCATTACCATATTACAGTGTTCAAATATTTAACTACTTACTTAAATTTACTACCAAATTTTATACTTTTGAGCTTTTATGGTACAAGTAGTATCTTTTCCACTTGAAGAACTCACTTCTTTCATTTTTTTATAAGTCAATTTGGTTTTGACTTAATAATTTGGTTATGACATATCTCGGTGTAATTTTCCTTGTAATGATCTTATTTGTGGGCATTTTTATAATCCTATTTATGAGTTTCTTGCACTTGGATATCCATACTTCTCCCCAAATTTAAGAAGTTTTAGGCATATAAAAAAATGTATTCTCCTCTTTTTTTTTCTCTCAAGGCTATATTAATGTGTATGTTGACTTGCATGATGGTGTCTCAAAATCCTTTATGCTTTTTTCAGTCTTTTCTACTCTTTTCATTATCCTTCTTTGACTGCGTAATTTCAAATGTATTGCCACCAAATTCACAATTTCTTTTCTTTGCTTGGTCAAGGCTGCTGTTGATGTTCTCTATTTCATTTTTCCCTTCATCCACTGTGTTTTTAACACTACATTTCTATTTGGTTATCTTTATAATTTTTATATGTTTGTTTAATCTGTATTGTTGTCCTGACTTCTTTGAGATGTATATTTGTGTTCTTGATGAGTTTCCTTAAAAGATCATTTTGAACTGTCAGGCAGAGCCACAGCAATGCAGGGTCTGAGCCACGTCTGTGACCTACACCACAGCTCATGGCAACCCCAGATCCTCGACCCACTGAGCAAGGCCAGGGATTGAACCCACAACCTCATTGTTCCTAGTCAGATTCATTTCCGCTGTGCCATGATGGGAACTCCTTTTTTGATGTGTTACATTGTTGCCTCTGCACTTGAAGAAACAGTAACCTCTTCCAGGCACTCCAGAGAGAATGCCAGTCTCTCTGGACTGGCTTCCAGAGAGAAAGATCACCAGTCAACCAGATTATGGATTCCATATTTCTGTAAGATCTTTTCTACAAGACATACAAGCTTCACTCCCTCTTGGGGAGATGTTACAGGATTGTAGGTCTTCTTTCAGGCCCACAAGACCAGGGTGAGTGCTGGCAGCTTCATTTTTTTTTTTTTTTTGAGAATTGGTTTAAAATATTCAATACTTTGCACAATTTCCTAATCTACCTGAGTCTTGTTCATAAACTACAGAGGTTTTAACCAGAATTCTTCATGGGTAAGTGGGGCACTGGCTACATGACTTGCTGAGGGCATATGTGCAATAGTGGAGGGAGTCCACACGTGATTCATCTTATGGAGTCTGCAAGAGATTTAACAGATTTTACTGTCATTCATAAAACTATATACCCCTGCTGGGAACCCCTGACCATTTCTCTTCAACTAGCCTCCCAGAACAATTAGCCATGCAGATACTTTTAGTATTTTTGGTAATGAGAAAAACTGGGCCTGTTAGACATTCTCTTCTATAGTGGAGGCTGGTCACTAACCTCTCATTTCCCCATAGGAAAAGCCATTATGTAAGAGGTTCTTTCTTGGAAGTGTAATCGTGCAGCCTTAGGTAAAATGTGACAGAGGTAGTAAAAATTATCTTTTTACTCTCTTATAAACTTATTCTCACTTTTTTCCTCTACCTGGGTGTCAGTATCCCTACTTTTGATTCCTGGATTATCACAATCATCATTTGTGGAAACTCTGTTTAAGTTAGTGTAAACAAAATCTAATACTCTCATACACTGTTGAGGAGAGTATAAATTAATTCAATAACAAATGGACACATTTGTTTCACTAAGCCCTACATTACATTTATGCCAAAAACACATATATATATGGCCTGAAATACACTCAGTGTTATTCATCAGTAAGAAGACTAAATATCAATCAAAAAAAAAGGACAGGTAAAATATTTTCATTTATTTTGTGATGGCTTCAAGAAAATTAGGGGAAAGAGTTGTCATGATATTTAGACATTAATATTTAAATTAAAAAAGAATAGTGTGATGCCCAATTAAATAAAAACATTATTTGTAGTAAATTTCACACATCATTAATACACAGAAAACTGCATGAGTATTGACAGCTCAATTTTCACAATTGAATGTACTTGAGTAACTTGTTCATACATTCTCTATGGTAGTGTTTGCATATATAATTTATTTGTTGGAAACCAGTGAAGATAAATTTATCTATTTTGTGGTAATAAATTGATATGTTGTTATTAGTGAGCCTGTTTGTGACAATACTCTATATTGTTGTCTTGAGCATGAAATAATTTACCAATTGGAGACTGGTAAACTTATTTTTTCCCCTTGGCAAAATCTGTTTCAACCAGATGCTATTTCTTTGAATGTGGATAATTTGGCTTCTTTGTTTAGATTCTGCCTTTATATTCCTCCAATGATGGTATGATTGTCTACAAAACTATCATGGTAATTATGGCAGCTTCTACTTATAGTGTCTCTTACATTAAATAGTATTTCCATGATGACATTGTTTATGTTGTAGTAACAATTGGCTGTTTTATGTGATTATCCGAGGGCTTTTGGAATCTGATTTTCTCTCTTGCTAGTTGTATCTTTCTTCTCTGTTCTTCAGGACAGCAGACCTTCAAAAACTTACAGTCACCAGAAGTTTATATCCAACAACATGGGATTCTTCCCTCTCTTACTAGAAGTATCACTCCAACAATTAAAATTTTATTTTATGCCCCCAAAACAAAGACTTAACTATCTCTTTCTTACATGCACACACACACACACACACACACACACACACACACACACACACACGTAGTAAGATTCATTTGTCACTTTGCTGCTGATAATTTTATTGCTAATATTTATTACATTCCAATGAGAAGTTTATTGGGGATAGTAAAGATTTTGTAATATTTTACTAGTGGTGTAGTATATGGCATTAAATTTCAATATGCTCCAATCTATGGGAGAATGATCTAATCTACGTCCATTCAACCCCTAGCCTGGGAGCCTCCATATGCCATGGATATGGCCCTAAAAAGACAAAAACCAAAACAAAAAACAAAAAAAAAAAAAAGTGAACAGAAGTTACAGGTATATTTCCAAGGAGAAATGTTAAGAGTCATTATGCGGTTCATAGCCAGGTGTGTTTTCCCTTTACCACGAGGTTGGCAAAATATCAAATGTTGGCTGCCTCTTTTATTTTAGATTATGTAATGAAATACAGACATAGCAAAATCATTAAGGGGTCATGATGTAATGTGAGTTTTTTTTTTTTCTAAGCTATTCTTAACCTGTCATATTTTGTTAATGAACATAACTTAATTGAAGCTGACAGTTACAGTGGAGTTCCAGTTATGGATTTGCAGGTTAAGCACATGACATTGTCTCAGTGAGGACGCATGTTCAATCCCTGGTTAAGGATCTGGTAAGCTATGGTAAGTGTCACAGATGTGGCTTGGATCTGGTATTGTCAAGCCTCAACTGCAGCTCTGATTCACCCCTAGCCCAGAAACTTCCATATGATGCAGGTGTGAGCATAAAAAACAAGAAATTAAATAAATAAATAAAATTAAAGTAATTGTACAACATCATTAGTCAGAGAATGATCCTGTTATATCCATGTCTCCATATACTCTCACCAATTCCTCTTCAAAAGTTAAGGTCACAACTTCATCCATGGATGCCCAATTTTATCCACTATTGGCCACACTAAATCTTGATATTTTACGTATATGAGAGAATCAAGCTTATTATGGGCAGTTCTGATGTCATGGTTATTTTACGACATGGTCAGAAACTATTTTTACCAGGGTGCATTAGCATTCTGGGAGATTATTGAAAAATACACTTTACCATAAGCAAAGACTTTCTCCTGAACCCTAGAGCTAACATTCCAATTTTCCAGTCTGAACTTACAACGTGCATTAGTATTTCTTTCCACTACTGAAATCTCAAAAATTGGAGGGCTTTATTAATACTAGCACAAATATCAAGGCCACGAGCATTTCAGTCTAGATGTGTGGTAGAGCAGTTTCCTGCTTTGGCTCCTATATCATTCAAATAACTGGATATAGAAATCATTCCAAATGTGGGAAATGCTATCTTAGAAATGAAAAGGTCATAACAGGTGGTGTCCTTTCTTTATGACAGTGGAAAGTAATAATTCAACCCCTGTGTATGAAGGTATGTATTAGAATACCTCAAGATGCTATACTCTTAAATATTTTACTGATGTGGTCAGCCACTAAATCCTGTTTATCTCACATCCACTGAGCACATCTAGAATCTTCATAAAATTAAAAATTTTTCTCATCCCTTGTCATTTGCATGAAATCATTGATTTATTTGACCATAGTGATGTTATATAAATTGTTCATATTATCTGATTTTACAAACAGATTATTATGAAAGATAAGAAAAATATTATTGCCCCAAGAAATCATGATATATCTATCAGAACCATCCAAAGTGTGTAAGTTTTTTCCTTCTTTCTGAAAGCAATGGAAAATAGTGCATTTTCCAGATTAATAGAAGCTGAGGTTTATGTTGCTCTGCTCTTGGCATGATTAGCTATTTGACATACCTATGCCATATATATCTTCAAAGGGTATCAGGATTATTTTTCATTTCATAAGAAACAGATCTTGTTAATATAACACAGATATAGAATACAAATATGCTGTTCTTTGAAATTAAAACTGCTCTATATTATATATGCAAGTTTTTAAGAATGTAAATCTTAATTCTTATCAACATAAATTTTTAAAAGAATTTTGCATTTATATGAGATGATGGATGTTCACTAAATTTATGATAATTATTTCATGATGCATGTTAGTCAGATCATTATACTCTACTCCTTCAATGTATATAGTGCTGCATGTCAATTATATCTCAATAAAACTGGAAAAAAGAGAAAAGCAAAGTAACCAAAAATTCTCCAATTCCATTCTGTACTTCATTAAATAAACTCTAAGTTGCCTCCCCCAAAAACGCCTACCTTACAACAAGGAGAGCACCAGATCTTACACATCAACTCAACAGTATGTTATTATGTTGAGGCCTAAAAAGATAGAAAGCCAACTTATCAAACATAACATTACAGAAATATGTGGCATAGATAAGACAGAAATGTTCACAGAGGAAGAACTTGAGTGACAACTAATAAGTAAAATGACCAATAATAGTATTGACTGATATTAAATATTTCCAGTGGTAAGTTCCAAATGCCAATGTATTTAGCTAAGTTTTTTTTTTCACAGTAGTTAAAGTACTAGTACAAAGATAATGGTCAAAAAGACATACAGATCCTTATTTCATGGAAATAACCATGTGATAAATTATTTCCTATCAATTGAATAATCATATAGTTTATTGATATAATTTTAATTTGTTTCAAAAATATATATAAAGCTGTAGAAAAAAATATCAGGGAGACTCAGCACAGTATTGGTATAAGGAAATATTTCTTATAAATAGATATTTAGGATTGAAATAGAAATTAACCTGAGTTATCCAGGGGAAGATTTGAGGGAAATCTCCATGATGATCCTGAGTGTTTTATGTTTAGTATGCATAGATTTTTGAGTTTTAAAGAAAAATAAAGCAAGAGAAATCCCACAAGAAAACTTATAGCAAGGAATATGTAATTTCTAGAGTTTCTCCCAAGTGTCCAACATTCTCTGGAAAGTCAGCGAATCAAAATAAACAATAAAATGAAAATTTTTAAATAGCATGTTCATTACCTTAATAATAGGATTATTGTATTAATAAGTAACAAAATATTATAACTTTCAACTCTGTTGAACATAGTCATGGACATATGATTGTTTTTGGCCTATGAAACTTGAACTGGTTTAATATGTGGAACTTTCAGGAAGAAGACTGAGGAAGGTGTCTTCTGGTTCAGTATTTTTTTTTCTCTCTACCAACAACTGAGAGTATAGAATGCATTTCAAGACACAGTAGAACATAGGTTCATCCTCCCTGGGCAGGATGTGGATGCCATTCCACCATCGTTTTATTGTTTTGTGGGAAGTCTCATATTTCCACTGCATGGTAGTTTTATTGTTAAGCAAACCTGCCTACTTGAGTGGTCATTAACTTATAAGGGTTCCCATAATTATTTTAAATTGATAATCTCCTAGCGAGATTAACTATTTAATCCCTTATTTTGTCCATTTACACTGTCCCTATCTCTTAGAGAAAATAAAAAATCACAGATCCAGACAAATACGTACATACCTTTAAAAATCCTGGGCTCAATATAATTTTAAATTTGAGGAACATTTTTTAATCTTAACTTTATTTTTCTTGTTTTCTTCCAAATGTGAAGTCTCTTATATTTTATCATTTATTCAATAAAAATAAAATTTTAATTTTTCATTTATTTTTAGAGGGATTAATAGGTGTAGTGATTATTTTTATTAAAAATTAAAAATGCTAGCTCAGATACATAAAATTAATTGAATATGTTCTTATTATAATTGTACTCTGGGTACTTAGGTCAGTTGGTAAAACTATTTTTACGTAAGAAGTGATTTTAGGACTATTAATTTCCATTGACTTTCTGAGTTTAATTGGTAGATTGAGAATCATAGTCCCTGTGGTGTTACTAGTATAAACAAGCCATATTCTAAATATAGGCACTTTATCCCTAAGGGATAAACCTGTCCTCCTTCGTTTATTTTCAGATTTACTTGTTGTTTTAGATTCAAAATATTATACTTATTGTCATTCTGTAGTTTTAATCTCCTGACCCCCAAATAATCAATAATTCAGGGAAAGCAAGCCAAGATCCAAACTCTTGCCTCTCCTAACTTTTCTTTCTTAATTGGCAATTTTACATTATTTTTTCCTCATCAAATTTAAAATTTACTATCTGGATTATCCAAGATTATAACCAGAATCACACAAAAATACTAAGCCAGTAGGAACCATCCAAGAAGAGGATTGGATCATCCACAGTATCGGGTATTGCAAAAAATGCTGTATGAATTATAATTGTTTAAAGGAAAAAAAATCACAGCATCTTGCATGTAGCAATACCCACATAATTTTAAAACTATTCCTAGAAATAGAAAGTTGAACTGAGATTGAGATTTAAACTTGCTTATTGCAGCCAGAAATTACAGTATAGTTTAAATATGTCCCTAATTTTGACCCTTATCTTATGCAAATTAATCCGTGTTTATGGCCATTATAGGCTTTGAAGCACTGAAATATAATTTTCTTTTCTAAATGTTATCTAAATGCCATTATAGGTTAGAACCATATCAAAAAGATTGGACCACAATTATTCTTTATTTTAAAGAACAGACTTTGGTAAGCATAAAAGTAGCAAAAAATGGAATGATCTATCAATCAATTGTTTTTACTACATATAAGTATTTTCATAAAAAGAGGAAATACAATACCGGAACCATCCCTTTCATGTCCTGTCTCATTGCATTATAAAAAGAGCCTTGGCATTATTCAGGTAGTTATTTGCTATTGCAAGTTTCAACAGTGATGTGACATTTAAACCTTTTGTTTCCATGTTTGTTATTGCATATAATTTTTATCATCACATTATCTCCAGGACTAAACTCAGTACCTGGCTAATAATGGATTTTGATAATTGGAATTTATGTGAAGAAATAAGGTTATTTCACTCTACAGGATGCCAGAGGAAACTATTTTTGTCATCAGTAAATTGGGTATTCTAATAAATTCACCCTTAGATGGCAGGCTTAATCTTTGAAAATACCTGACTGCAAACAAAGTGAAGATTAGAGGCTGTGAGATTCATGAATAAAGAGTGATGTCATTTTAGGATTCTTCTCATCTTAGAATTATTCTATCTAGGCATTCTCTTTGTGGTGCAGTGGAAAATAATCTGAATAGTTTCCATGAGGATGCCGGTTTGATCCCTGGTCTCACTCAGTGGGTGGGGCATCTGGCCTTGTCATCAGCTGTAATGGAGGTCACAGACAAGGCTCAGATCCTGAGTTGCTATGCTGAGGCATAGGCTGGCAGCTGCAGCTCTGATTCCATCCTGGGAACTCCCATTTGCTGCAGGTATGGCCTGAAAAAAGCAAAAAAAGAATTCTTCTACTTATACATATACAAAGTACATGATAACCATTCAGCATGGTTTTGCACCAAACTTGTATCAAGCTTAAGGAAATAATAAAGTTCTTTAATGGTGGGGAGAGAGGAAGGGGTTGGAATGTGAGGAAATAGATTCTTGTAATTTCAAGTGTGTTTATTAAATTTTACTGTGGGCAAATGTTATAGGCTTGACATTATATGAAATATAAAATAGCTGTAAATAAGAATGTTTATTTTTAGGAATACTATTTAAATAAAAATTGAACATATATGCATTTTAAAGACAAATAAAGAAAATGTACCCATGAAGTGAAGCAACATGTCTCTTACCTAAAAAATATACAGACACAGGACATAAAAGCATCCATCCAAGTGTTAAAAATATGTTATATAGAACTTTATGCAAGATATGTTTAGTGTTTATGATTTTATAAGCAGTAAGACTGGAAAGAATACATTTATATTTTATATTTTAGTTTCTCTTTAATTAGGAAACATTTTTTGGGGGGGAGGAAAAGGGAAAGAGGGAGAGAAAGACAGAGACAAACATTAAGTACAGAGAGAGATGTTGTGTGAATGGAGTATGGGGCATTTCTTTTTAAAGACATTATTCTATATGATTTGCTGATGTGGCACAGTAGGTTAGAGAGCTAGCATTGTCTCTGAGGTGGTGTGTGCTTGATCCCCAGCCCTGTGCAGTGGGCTAAGGATCTGGCATTGCATAGGTTACTGCTGAGGCTTGGATTCAGTCCTGGCCCAGGAACTTCCATATGCCATAGGTACAACCAAAAAAGAAGAAAGCAAGAAAGGGTAAGGACAGTTTATGCAATATCTGGAGATCTAATTTCTTAATATAAAATGGAGGAATAATCACTTCTCAGCGTTTTGGCTAAGATCAAGTGTAAAATGGAGGAATTATTTTACATCACTTTTAAAAATAATATACAGAAATATATACTATGTATAATTCAAAAAGATTATTTGAAAGTTTAAGAAAATTAAACAAATATGTTTAAGTCACCTGAGAGATTAATTTCCCTGGAAGTTTAAATTTCTGACCAATATTGAGTAAATGTGTGACCTTTATAACACTTTTCAACTAGAACTTACAAATATTTCCTATATTGATTGTTTTACTGTACGTATACCACTAATACACACCTTCTTTTAGTTATCATTCTGTAAGTAATAAGAATTCTTAGTTTTAACACTCTTGTTTGGCCCAGTCTCTCTTCCCAATAAAATTTTTCCTCTTAAAACTGTGTTTTCTTTTTCTTTCTTTCTTTTTGCTTTTTTTTGTTTGTTTGTTTTTCCTTTTTTTAGGGCCACATCCCTGGCACATGGAAGTTTCCAGGCTAGGGGTTGAACTGGAGCTACAGCTGCCTGCCTACACCACAGCCACTGCAATGCAGGATCCAGCAGCATCTGAGACCTACACCACAGCTCAGGGCAATGCCCAATCCCTGACCCACTGAGCAAAGCCAGGGATCGAACCCTTATCATCATGGATACTAGTCGAATCTTTTTCCACTGCACCATGAAGGGAATTCCAGAAACTGTGTTTTCTTTATCCTGTAAATTTTGGTGTATTTTATCTCCATTTTTTCCCTGAAAAATCTTTTGATCTCTCTTTTGATTATTTCTTTGCCTGCTTGGTTGTTCAGGAATATTTTGTTTAATTTCTACATATTTGTAATTTTTCAATTTTTTCCTCGTTTTTAATTTTAATTTTTATTGTGGTCAGAAAAAAATAGTTGATATGAGTTCCATCTTCATCAGTTTGTTAAGACTTATATTCTCCATAGAATCAATTACCAGAACAATTTGTTTTTTTATAATTACTCAGTGAATTTTATTACATTTATAGTTGTAGAATGATCATCACAACCCAATTTTATAGCATTTCCATCCCAAACCCTCAAAACATCCCCCCACACCACAACCTGTCTCATTTGGAAATCATAAGTTTTTCAAAGTCTGAGTCATTATCTGTTCTGCAAGGAAGTTCATTGTGTCCTTTTTTTAGATTCCACATGTAAGCGATAGCATATGATATCAGTGTCTCACTGTCTGACTGACTTCACTTAGCATGGTAATTTCTATGTCCATCCATGTTGCTACAAATGCTGTTATTTCTTTCCTTTTAATGGCTCATATTTCATTGTGTATATGTACCACATCTTCCTTATCCACTCCTCTATTGATGGATATTTAGGTTGTTTCCATGTTTTGGCTATTGTATATTGTGCTGCAATGAACATTGGAGTACATGTATCTTTTCGAGTCAAGGTTTTCTCTGGATAGATGCCCAGGAGTGGGTATGAGAACAATTTGTGTGTGCTTCAGAAAAATGCGTATGCCTCTGCTATTGGATGGAATGTTCTGTATATATCTGCCATAAGACCCATTTGGTATTGTTCAAGTCAATATTTTCTTTATTGATTTTTTCTCTGGATTACTATTAGAATTGTTGAAAATTGGATATTGATGTCCTCTATTATTATCATATTGGTGTATATTACTCTCTTCAGACCTATTAATGGTTGCTTGATACATTTATCTGTTCCAGTACTGGGTCATATATAATATCTACAATATAGGAATTACTATAGTGGCTCCACAGTAACAAACTCACCTAGTATCCAAAAGGACACAGTTTCAATCCCTGGCCTCGCTCAGTGGGTTAAAGATCCAGCATTGCCTTGAGCTGTGGTGTAGGTTGCAGATGTGGTTTGGATCTGGATATTGCTACAGCAAAAGACAGAGGCTGCAGCTCTGATTCACCTCTTAGCCTGGGAACTTACATAAGCCATAAGGAGTCACCCTAAAAAAATTAATAAATAAAACATTTTCAATATAATAATCAATTAATCATCTTGAATAGTTGACCTTCTTTATCATTATGCAACATTTTTTTAATTTTTGTGAGTTATTGTGATGAGTCTAATTTGCCTGATATAAATAAAGCCATCTCTGCTGTCTTTGGTTATTGTTTTCATGGGATGTCTTTTTCTATTCCTTCACTTTCAGCTCATGTTTGTCCTTAAAGCTAAAGTAAATCCTTTAGGCAGCTTATAGTTTGATACCCTTTGTTTGTCCTTTCAGCTACTCTATGTCTTTGGTCTAATTTAGTCAATTTATATTTAAAATGATTATTTATATGTAGGGACTTACCACTGCCATGTCATTAAATGTTTTCTAACTCTTATAATTCCCTTGTTTCTTCTTCCTTCTTTGCTGCCTTTCTTTGTGATGTGATCACTTTTGTAGGGGTGTGCTTTGTTTATTTTCTTTTTATATTTTTGTATCTACTGCAAATACATTAAACATATTACAGCTATAACACACTACTTCAGGTCAATTACAACAATTTAACTTGACCAAATACAAAGAGTTTATAACTTACTTCTTCCTCCTCACATTTGATGTTAGTGTTGTTACAGTTTAGATCTTTTACATTCTGTATCCATTATCAGATTATTATAAAGTTATCTTAATATCTGTCCCTTAGTTTTGTACTAAATTTAAAAGGTTATATTTTTGTTATTTATTTATTTATTTTTAGGACTGCACTTACAGTATATCAAAGTTCCCAGACTAGGGGTCAAATTGGAGCTGCAGTTGCTGGCCTCCACCACAACCACAGTAATACCAGATCCAAGCTGCATCATCAACCTATACCATAGCTCACGGAAACACTGGGTCTTAATCCACTGAGCAAGGCCAGGGATCAAATCTGTGTCCTCATGGATACTAGTCAGGCTCATTATCCCTGAACCAAAACAAGAACTCCTAAATTTCAGTTTTTATGCATTCTTGGAAGTTCCTGTTGTGGCTCAGTGGAAACAAATCTAACTATTTTTCATGGGATGCAGGTTCAAGCCCTGGCCTTGCTCAGTGTGTTAAGGATCTGGCATTGCCATGAGCTGTGGTGTAGGTCACAGACATGGTTTGGATCTGGCATTGCTGTGGCTATGGCATATGCTGGCAGCTGTAGCTCCAATTAGATCCCTAGCCTGAGAATATCAATATGTCACAGCTGTGTCCCTAAGAATCCAAAAAAAAAATTGTTTTTATGCACCCTAATTACAATATCAAAGAATTCTGATTTTGATAACATTTACCATTTCTAGTGAGGTTATATATTAAAATATTTTTATACTATTTACGTCTTTTTGTTATGGACTGAAGGATTACCTTTAGCATTTCTTATAGTGCAGTTCTATTAATGAGGAACTCCCTCCACTTTTTTTCAGGTGGAGAGAGAGGATTATTTTAATTTTTTTTATATTTGTTGTTACTTATTAATTCTTACCTGAAGGAATGTGTCATATATATTAAACTTATAATGTCATTATTGTGAAAGAAAAATATATATCTTACATACTTTTTTTAACTCAATGAATTTTATAACTTTTATAATTATACAAGGATCATCACAACCCAATTTTATAGCATTTCCATCCCAAACCCCCAGCCCATCTGCCCCTAACTCCCCAATCTGTCTCCTTTGGTAACCATAAGTTCTCAAAGTCTGTGAGTCAGTTTCTGTTCTGCAAAGAAGTCCATTGAGTCCTTTTTTAGATTCCACATGTAAGTGAGCATATGATCATTGGTGTCTCACTGACTAACTTCACTTATCATGATAATCTCTACACGTATCCATTATTTCCTTACTTTTTAGGGCTAATATTCCATTGCGTATTTGTACCACATCTTGTTTATTTATTCCTCTGTTGATGGACAATGGGGGGGGGTTTAATTCTCTTTCACTTCTGAAGGACAATTTGTCCTGTATTCTTTGTTGGTATTTTCTTTGTCTCAGTATTTTGAATATATCATCCCATTGTCTCCTGGTCTTCATGGCCCCTGCTGAGAAATCTGCAAATAGGTTTATAAGGATTCTCTTCTCTGTGATGATTCTTTTTTTCTCCTGTTGCTTTCAGAACTTTATCTTTTCTTTGTCTTCTTTCATTCATATATTGTGTCTCAGTGCAATCTCTTTAAGTTGAGTCTTTTTAGAGACTTTTGAACTTTTTGTACCTCGATCCCATTGTTTTCACGATCCTTGTATCCTTAAGTTGATGTCTATCCATTTGAAAAATGGCTCATTTCTTCCATTCTTTACAGATTAATTTCAGCAAATATCAAAAGAACTTTACCAGATACCCCAACCTCGTGTTCTAGCCAAGCTAGCTTATAACATACATAGGGAAGTGGGTAATTTTGCCAAAGTCTCTGGTTGGCTGAAACAAATGCCTGGACTTTGAGGTCAGCTAGGACCTCTGCAAGAGCTCTAATTTGTTGATATCTGCAATCTGGCAGTTCCACTGTTTGGGCTCAATGACAAGGTGGGGTCTCTGTCTCAGCACTTTATGTGGGTGGGCCCACTGTCTCTTCTCCATAATCATGTGAGTTCTCTGGTTGGGTTCTAAAATAGGGAGCAGCAGCTGAATTGGCATTATATTCAAGTGGAGCCATTGAGTAGTTTTCCTTGAATGGAATGCATGTAATTTCTCACCAGGCAGTGCCACTGGCTAGATTCTGAAACTGGATGAGACTTCAGGCTGAGCTCTGTAATTAGGCAATTTTGCTGGCTTAATTCTGTGATCATGCTGAACAGTAGCCTGCAATCACCCCTGATTGGTTGATTCCACAAGCTATGCTCAATGGCTAGATGATGCCACTGTCTGGACTGTTTTCAAAAGGGCTGTACACTGTACTCCACATTTGAAGAGAGGACAACTTGGATTCAATTAGCAGGTAAATCCACAGGCTGTGCTTGGTTGGGTGAAATCACTGAATGGAGTCCCAGGTAGGATGGTGTCTCAGGCTATGCCCCACATTTGAATAGGTCTACAAGTTGGGATAGGTTTTTGAGAAGGGTTCATCTCTCTGCTCTAAAGTCAGGTGGGATTGTAGGCTTGACTCCATGGCCAGGCTGGACCACTGCTTAAGGACCTTAAGCATGAAGAACTCTTGACTGTGTTTACTAGCCATATGGGGTTGCAGTTGTGCTCCATACATGCATGAAGCTGCTGACTTGGCTTCCTGGTCAGGTATTATTGTCAAGAAGAATATGGTGTTATAATCAATATCTTTGCTCTGGTAGGTAAGCCTCACCCCATTTTTTGTTCCAGTTTGACCCTAGGTGGTCCTGCTCTGCTAATTCCTTCAGTGTTCTCCATTACCCAAAACTGAAGTGGGCTTCCTAGGAAGTGCCCCAGAATTCTGGGGAAGTTGAATGTATGCCTTGGGCTCTCTTTTCCCCACTGAAAAATCCATAGGTCAATGGGTCCCTCTCAGGGCAGTGTTTTGCTACATGGAGAGGTGGGTGATTCATTAAAAGTGAAATAACTCCTTCTATCCTTCCATCTAATATAGTTTATTTTGAATTTTGTGCTCTAGGGGAGTGCTTTGGCCTCACCACCAACATTTGGATTTTTCACAAAGGTATTCTTGTCTATAGATAGTAGCTAATTTGTATTTTTGTGAGGGAGAATAAAGTCAAGGATAAACTATTCTACCAACTTGCTGATTCCACTCCTACATGATTTAGCAAACTCTTTAATAAAACAATGATTTTTAAATATCTACATTGGAGTAGAAACTGCATTAGAAATTGGGGAGACACCTGTGATAATATAGAATAATATGTCACAACTCCTGGATTTACAGTCTATTATAGAAGAGAGAGAGAATAAAAAAATTATTGTAAAAAATGATGAGTAGTTAATGTTGTGAATAAAAGAAAACAGGGTAAGGAACATATGATTATTTAATACTGACTTGTCAGTTTTTTCCAGTAATCAAATTGTGGAAAAGATACCTGAATGAATTAAAATAGGCCACAATTTATCTGGGGATATAGATTTCCAGGTAGGGAAAATATTTTTCCCTTAATAAGTATGTCACACCCAATGATACTTTTTGGCATGTCTATTAAGTTGATATTATATTCTCTTGCATTATATATGATTTTATAATATCTTCATGTCTATTTTAAAAAGTCATTCACTATGTGCCCTACTATTTTTCCACTTACCAAAATTTGTATCTTTGTTCATTAATTTTTAACAATACTTTCATAGTTCATTGATCTTTTAACAATATTTGTATAGAGTAGAAGAGATACTTTAGGAGTACCCCCTGTGGCATAGTGGAAACCAATCTGACTAGGAACCATGAGGTTGTGGGTTTGATCCCTGGCCTTGATCAGTGGATTAAGGATCTGGCATTGCCATGAGCTGTGGTGTGGGTCACAGACATGGGTGGCATCCCACATTGCTGTGGCTGTGGTGTAGGCCAGCAGCTACAGCTCTGATTGGATCCCTAACCTGGGAACTTCCATATGCCACTGGTGTGGCCCTAAAAAAAAGGCAAAATGCAAAAAATAAAAAAAGAGAGTAAAATACCCTTTGTCTTCTTTCTCTGTATATAGTGTCTACTGATTCCCTAACATAGTCAAGAATGAAAGACTTGCTAGAATATTTCCCTATCTTCCCTTCCTTCATTATCTAGTCTTAGTTAATATTTCTTTCTGTTTATTACTGTATCTTTAAATATGGTTTATCACTCACTACTTGATTAATCAACTTTAAATATTATTTATCGCCACAAGCAAATCATGAAGTAATCATTCCACTTAATATCTATCATTTTCTTCAAATTTCCTCCTGACTTAAGTCAATTCCTATTTCATATCTTTCTGTTTTCTGAAATTTTTACTGCAACTGTGGCATATGGAAGTTCCTGGGCCAAGGATCAAATCCCAGCTGCAGCTGTGAACTTCACCATAGCTCCAACAATGCCAGACCCTCAACCCTCTGTGCCACAGTGGGAATCTTCTATTGCCACCTCTTTACTGGTTATAAAATCTCTGAATTACTGTGTATCTGTCTCATGATGTTCTTTCATAGATAAAAGTGGTTTATTAAGAATTTTTTATTGTAAATTAAGTTTGAACATTGCATCATGATCTTGATCTGCTCTATGACAAAACTTTTCAGGTCAATTTACCTATTCTGTGAAGAAATTTTTTACTTATTTTTGTTTTCTTTTATCTATAGCATTTTTGTAATGGCACTGCATTTTTATGTTATTTTTAAGGCTTTAATTTTCTTTTCCAATTATTACTAGTTAGATTCTATGGGGTTGCAATTATTGGGGAATTGTCCTGGTTTCTCAGGCTCTATTGCTTTGTTGGTTTCATATTTACACTCTTTTCTGTCCCACTTCTTATCACTTTCTCATCTTCTTCCAGGACCAGGATGGTAATCCCCTCAGTTTAGACAATCCTGCTTTGTTAGCTCTATCACATTCCCCCCAGGATCTTTTCAAACATTTCTCACTACCTTTTCTGATTGCCCCCCTGCCTCCTTACCTATTAGATTTGTGCACAGCTGTTCACACTGCTGGTAGGAACCTATCACTGAAAGGAAGCTATTTTTGATATTTTGTGGGGGTTGCCACTACCAGTGGCCTTGAAAACTCCTCTTCTTCTCTTCATGACCTCCTGGTCCCATTCTGAGTTTTCCCCAAAAATTCTGATGAGTCTCAGTCCCTTTCATCTCCATTACATGTAATTTGATGAAGTTTTGTTTATTTATTTGTCTCCTGGTAATAATGAATGTGTGTTTTCTTTTGTTATTCATCTTCCTGGATGTTTAATATATATTCTCAGAATAAAAGTAGAAATATTAAGATCAGAATTCTACCAGCTTCCAGGTGTGTATCAGATCCCAGAACATCCTTATTTATGTTTGGAAAAGTTTTGCTTTGTTTGCCCCTATGAGGAAGGAGAGGCTTGGGGCAAGGATGCAAAGGATTTTCAGTTAGAGGGCTCTATTAGAGGTCCGGGTTGTAGACAGGACCATGGTGGAGAAGGTAATAAAGGGATATTGGCACACAAACCCAGACCCCTAACACACATATTTGTATATATGTATGTAATTTATAGAAAAAAATTGTTTATGACTAATTAGAATGTATATAGATAATTTGACCTGGAAATTCTCTTTTAGACTATTCTTTATTAGCAAAACAAATAACTAATACTATAAAGTTCTTCTAGAATCAAAGACTTTTTTTTTCCTTATTTCTTTTACATTATTCTAGTTTAAACAAAAACCGTAACAGTATAGTGCTTTGATTACTGAGGGAATTTGTACTATTTTGTTTCTACTTTACATTAAGGAAAATCTTAAAATTCCACAGACTCTAAACTCAGAGTAACTTATATGTTACTTTGATAAGACAGTACCCAATGAACATTTAATATGCATGTAACATATATAAAATATAATTTATAAATTATATATATATTAATGTATGTATACCATATATATAGTATATTTATACTAGATATTTATAGCAAACTCTTCTAGGAGTAGCTCACAAAATTGATAGAATAGGTCTCACAAATGGACATCACTTAATTTCCTCTCCTAGAGGAAGACTGAAAAGCAGATGATACACTCCTGGATTAGGAATGAAAAGAAAATGGCACTGTGATGGTTTTTGTATTAAAGTTCCTCCAATTGGAAAGAGTAAAATCTGCTTTAAGGAATCAATGGAAAGGTATTTTCTGTCAAAGGACATAACTTGAAGAAAGTGTTACCATTTTCACATCACAGCTGAATGTTATCAAAGAAAGGTAGTCATAATGGAAACAGTCACAGTTTACCAATGTTCACCTCATCACTTTCTATCTCCAGAATATAAATTATTTTATGATTTGAACCCTGCAGATAATGGAGGAAAGCAACAACAGCTCTGAAAAGGGATTTCTTCTTCTTGGATTTTCTGATCAGCCCCAGCTAGAGAGAATCCTTTTTGTTATAATTTTGTTCTTCTACATCCTAGGCCTCCTGGGGAACACTGCCATCATTTTGGTGTCTTGTCTTGACCCCAAACTCCACAAGCCCATGTACTTTTTCCTCAGAAACCTCTCTTGCATAGACATCTGCTTCACCATAAGTGTTGCCCCACAGTTGCTGGTTACCATGAATAAGAAAGACAAGAACATGAGCTATGGTGGATGTGTCGCCCAGTTTTATGTGGCCATGGGGTGGGGTCCTCTGGGTGTATTCTCCTGGAAGTCATGGTTTATGATTGCTATGCTGTTGTCTGCTGGCCTCTGCAATACACAACCATTATGCATCCTCAGCTCTGTGTATCCTCGGCCAGCATAGCATGGCTCAGTGGCCTCATCACTTCCCTTATTCAGTGACCACAAACTGGACCACATTTTTTGTGAGGTGCCAGTGCTTATCAAACTTACCTGTGTGGATACAACTGTCAATGAGGTAGAAAACTTTGTGGCCGGTGTAATCTTTCTAATTGTCCCTGTGTCACTCATCTTAGTCTCCTATGACTTTATAACGAAGCTGTGTTGAGTATAAAATCAGCTAGAGGGCACCAAAAGGCTTGTGGGACTTGCTCATTCCATCTGATTGTGGTCATCATTTTCAATGGGACCATCTTTTTCATGTATGTTCATCCAGCTAAAAGTAGCTCCAAAAACCAGGGAAAGTTTTTCTCTCTTCTACGCCATAGTCACCCCCACTCTTAAACCCCATTTTCTATACGCTGAGAAACAAAGATGTGAAATTAGCCATGAGGACACTGGTAATGGGAAATACTTTGTGTTCAGAATTGGTATGAGCTGTAGGTATAATCTTATTGGGTTGTTTTGAGTTTACAGATTATTTGCTTTAAGTACTATTTTCTTGTTCAATGTTGTAAGGAGTAATTAAGGACACAGTACTATCTAATTAACTAACATGACTAAGTACAATAGTTTCACTCTTTCCAAACATCTTTCTCATGAAGTCCAAGATTCTATGCTCTATATACAGTAAATTCTTTGCTCTTCCTCAACCATGGCATCAACTTTCACACACAAATTATTTTACCCTGGAATAGTACTCTATGTGATAAATCTCTACTTTCCCCTAAAATCTCAAAATGTTACCTATATTCTTTAATTTTCTTGAGACATGATCTATCTCACTCTCTAGGTAAAAGTAATTATTTCAAAATATATATTTCCTGAGAGCATGAAACATACTCACTCTCTCTATACGTATATAAACTTGGAAATAATATATTTGACCATTCTCCAACAAGGTAAATTTAAATGGAGAGTGGACAACCTTCACTGTATTGGCTCATTTATATGATGAAAAACACAAATATAAGACAAAATTGTGATACATTGATAACATTTGTGACGTAAATTTTTACTTTCTTATTTTATTAAAGTAAGCTTTTATGAAACATATAAATCCATGTATTACTTAGATTAATTCCCTTTTTCTTTAAAGGTATTAGAAATTGAATGAAAGTGACAGAGTGTCATTTTCTCTGCCTCTGATCTTAATTTTACTTCCATTTTTCATTAAATACCCACAAGTGAAAAACAAACAAATGAATGAACATGAAAATACCAGTGGAAACAGTCAAATTCTTATGTGACTTAGAATTATGACAACCAAAAACTGAGACATTTAAATTCAATTTGTACAAGAATATTGCTGTCAATCTATAAATGTTAAAGATAATGTTTAGACCTATCTCTATGCCAAATACCAGATTGAAGGCAAAATAGCCACACACATAAGGGAAAAAAAAAAAGTATCAGGAGAATTTTTTGAGTGAATCAGGCATGCCTCTCCAAACCTATTAAACATCTTTAAAACAATTGTAATGATGACTATTTAATTTAATATAAAGAGGAACCATAAAAACTTATTTTGTCTTCTAGAATTTTCTTATGTGAATTTCCCACTCAATAATGGGATGAAGAGTTGTAAACCTCACTGACTATGCTTAGAAATGCATGCTTTCATTTATAATAACCAAGGAGAGAAGTTCTACAGGAAACCTCACAGGTATAAATACATCACTTCGTCATACTCAGAAGAGCATGAAATAGGAAAGGACATAACATATGTCAGAATCTAAATCAATTTAAATTAAATAAAGTCTCTATGAGAGAAAACACCATAATTAATTTAAAACAAAACAAAAGAAAAAAGGTAAATCTTCTCCAGGATATCTAGTACTCTGAAATGCCAGAGACACCTATGTACTCAGCTCCCCTGGAGAGGAGAGAGATGTCATCCATGAGATTCTTTTTTTTTTTTTTGTCTTTTGTCTTTTTGTCTTTTTTTTTTGCTGTTGTTGTTGTTGCTATTTCTTGGGCCGCTCCCGTGGCATATGGAGGTTCCCAGGCTAGGGGTTGAATTGGAGCTGTAGCCACCGGCCTACGCCAGAGCCACAGCAACGCGGGATCCGAGCCACATCTGCAACCTACACCACAGCTCACGGCAACGCCGGATCGTTAACCCACTGAGCAAGGGCAGGGACCGAACCCGCAACCTCATGGTTCCTAGTCGGATTCGTTAACCACTGCGCCACGACGGGAACTCCGATCCATGAGATTCTTAACAAGGCCTGCAAAAAATTCTGGCCAGGTGTCTGCCAGGAAATATCTGTAGATCCTTGTCACCAAGGGCCTGCTTAAAAACCTAGGTGCCGGAGACCAGCTCCAGCAGCCAGGGAGTGTACACATTTTCCCGATAGGAGATGGATGTCGTCGGTGGAAATGTACAGTATGGAGACAGCCTCTTTGTCCCTTCTTTCAGGGTGCTGGACTGCTCAAACTTTATTGGCAACAGTGGTCGATTATATAGACAGTTTTTCACTACAGATTACATCACAGTGTTAAAAGTACATTGGTTAACTATTACATGGTATAGCAGCTATGCATCCTGTTTTAAGATCTCTATCTTAACGAAACTTAGTGAGTATTTTGAAGAGGCCATAGACACAAGAATTTGGCATTCACAAACCTTTTTTGTAGACTGGTGCTTATCTTCGAAGCATTATGGCAGGGAGATAGTGTAAGTAAATATAAACCAACTTAATTAAACTAGCTATCACTTAAAAGCTTTTAAAATCAAGGACAAAACTCACAGCTAGGCTTTTTGGATAATATATGTCTAACTTTTATGAACCTCATTAAGATCCTAACTCTAAAGTTTACTATATAACTGGTTAATAGATAAACACTATGTTTTAACTAGGTTGGATTAAAATAGGGGAAAGTCCTTCAGAATGAAATTCTTATTATATTATTGTTGTAATTTTGTTAAATCACAAATCACCACAGGAAAATAAGAATGGGAAATAAGAATAATAAGTAAATAATCAGGAAAGACTGAGGAAAACTGAATATCAAGTGAATAACAGAAAAGACTAAGTTATCCATGGAACAATCCCCACTCAGCAACACAAAATGGAAATTATTTCCTGGGAAGTTTAGTTTTCCACCTATGTCAGCAGGCGAGCCTTATTGTCTTCTGGGGCCTGTCCTCAGAATTGTGCCATACAGGCAGGCATCCCCTTGTTTAGGGACCTGCCCTTAGAATTGTACCATTCAGACAGGCCCCTTTTCCTGATTAGGAGTTTGTCCTCAGAACTGCACCGTTCAGGCAGGCCACTTTTTCTGATTAGGAGCCTGCCCTCAGAATTGCACTGTTCAGGCAAGCTCCCTCCACGGCTTCTTGTATCTTCTCAGCTCCCTGCACCTAGGGTGGTGGCAGAGTGGTGGATGACTCAGAACTCCTCTTCAAGTGCCACCTGGATGGATCTTAGGGGACAGTCACTGTCACTACCAGAAACAAATGACCATAAAGAAATAATTGGTGAGTATCCTAGGTCAATTTTTTAAATGATTGAAAAATAAGAAAAATCAACTAAAAACAAAAACAGGATATGAAGTAAAGGAAACAAAACAATCTGAAGAGGAGTTTCCATCATGGCTCAGTGGTTAATGAATCCAACTAGGAACCATGAGGTTGTGGGTTCAATCCCTGGCCTTGCTTAATGGTTTAAGGATCTGGCATTGCCATAAGCTGTTGTGTAGGTTGCAAACACAGCTCTCATCCCACGTTGCTGTGGCTGTAGGCTGGCAGCTACATCTCTGATTAGATGCCTAGCCTGGGAACCTCCATATGCCATGGGTGTGGCCTAGGAAATAAAAAGACAAAAAAAAAAACAATATGAAGAAAACCTATGATAAGAGACTCCCCCCAAAAAAGAACAAAATAAAAACCTAGTTAGAGCTAATATGAAAAAGTTTTAATTGGAAAAAAATTATTATCGTACACAACAATTTAAATGCTAACATAATGCAGGAGAAAAGAGTAGGTAGAATAAAATAAAGATAAATATGCTATTCTATACAATAAAACAAAAAATAGGTATATCCCTTCAAAAAGATGACAATAATTAACATAAGAGGAGCAGCAAACATGGAAAACAAGCTGAATGAAAAGACTTAGATGATGATGTAAACATATTCAGGAAAATATGTTACTATTTTTTTTTTCTGTATTTAATGAAGTTTTTTCTATGATGACATCGTTTTTTTTTTTTTGTTTGTTTTTTTTTTTTGTTTTTGTCTTTTTGCTATTTCTTTGGGCCGCTTCTGAGGCATAGGGGTCTAATCAGAGCTGTAGCAGAGCCACAGCAACGCGGGATCCGAGCCGCGTCTGCAACCTACACCACAGCTCACGGCAATGCCAGATCGTTAACCCACTGAGCAAGGGCAGGGACCGAACCCGCAACCTCATGGTTCCTAGTTGGATTCGTTAACCACTGCGCCATGACGGGAACTCCTGATGACAACGTTTTTGCAATTATAGTGCATGTACAAGTCCATACTACCTTTTTTATTTACAGTATTCTGAGTTTTCTGTTGTGATTGTGTAATTTCTAAAAATATACACTATTTATTTTTTAAATTTCCTCCAGTTGGATACTCTGTTCACATTTTTTGTTATTTAATAACCTCATTAAACTTACATACATGTTTGTAGTCTATATCTACTACAATATATTTATAAGGTATTTTTAAAATTACAATCAGTAAAGAAAAATCAGGGATATATATGTCAATTTACACACATTATCAATTTGCTTTCCAAACATTTTTCCATTTTATCCCCATGGAAGGGGCAATCTTGCCTATTTGTGTGATTGTTCAACATTGTAATGGTTTTTAACCTGTACAATTAAAATAGTGCATGTAATGTATAAATATTTACACCATCCCTCCATGGAATGGCAGAAATGAATGTCTCAAAATAATAATAAAAACTATAATAAAGTACTTAAAAACTTATATATATATATATGTGTATATATATAGAAGAATTCAAAGAAAATTTTTTATTATTTTATTAAACTATAATAAAATAATAACATATATATAGAATTCAAAGAAAAGAGAAAACATAATATTTTATTTTAAACATTTAATATTTTATTACATATAGAATTTTTATTAAATAAAAAATTTAATTTTATTACATATATATATATATATACACACACACATATATAGAAGAATTCAAAGGAAAGAGAAAACATAATATTTTAGAAAAAAAACTGAGGGAACCCACAGCACAAAGTCTAGCCCAAATGGTAAGTAAAAAAATGGAAACATTTTGAAGTTTATAGATACAGATATGGGAATTAGAAAGCAGTTCATTCAGGATAATTTGTTGAGTTGGCTGAGGATGATGATTCTCATCCCTAATATGTAACAAGAAAAGATATTCAATCCAAGGGGAAAATGAAAGAAAAAAATCACCATAATGCTCAGAAGATAATAGTCATAAGATAAATTATAGTCATGTCTCCATTGATACAAGGAGTCTCAAAAAAGAATGCATTCAAGAAAATACATACTCAAGTATAAAAAAAAAATAGTGGGTGATTTCCACATATTAAGCAAAATCAAATTCAAAAAAGAAACTCTCTAAGTAAAAAAACAATAAAAGGAGAGAGGTAAAAGAAAAAGAATTCCTAAATGCTGAGTAATGTTTTTAAATAAAGTGAGAGGAAATTTTAAAATTCCTTCAAAAATAGTGGGAAGTATAAATACAGCTGGAAATATGTAACCTTTAACAAATATTATATTTAGAAGAAAAAAAGAGTTATTTTTAATTGAACACAGCTGGAAAAATGTTTATCAAATGAAAGATTAAGTCTGGAATTGTGCCCTGAATATTGTGAAAAAGGAAAAAAAATACACATATATAAACACTAAAATATATGAATTTAGATAATGCATATTATATAATATATAAATTGTATAAATATAGTATATATGCATACATAATGCATATTGTACATGCATATTATTATATGATTATTATATGATATCTATTAAATAAAATAACAGTCGAGGAAGCAGTAATGTTACTCATCTTTCAAAACTAAACCAAACAAACAAAAAAAACCCACTAATTCATATAATGTAGTGTTTGAGAAGGCATTATTTTTGTGGAATCATAAAGTAAATAATAGACTTGTAAATATTGGTGGGAGAAGTAATCCAGGAAAGGGAAGCAGCAATTGCTAGGTTTCTAAAACAAACAAACAAAACAATAATATAGAAATTTTCTCAAATAGAAAGAAATACAATAGCACTAGAAGCCCAAAGAGTTCAATGGAGAAAGTCAAAGATATATTTGGAGAGGTAAACAAGGTTACACACTAGAGGTCTTAGTTCAGACAAAAACCACATCTATTATATAGGGTTGTTAAAAGCATTAAATGAGAAGTCTCCCATAAAACCTCATAACAGGAAAAACAAAGTCAATTAAAAAAAAAATAGATTTCAGCGAGGTGTTTAAGTGATTAACATTAATCGGTATCTTCTCATTGGGTCTAAAACAACCAATTACAAAATAGAATAAAAAGACAGCCCATCTAAAATGCAAACTTTGCAAATGTAAAAATGTTTAGAAAAAAGATCCATAAAATGTGCAATGTTAATAATGAAGCATTTCACAATCCGCAAATGAGGATAAAAGAAGCCAGAAGGAAATCTGGAGAATGGTGATTTCCAAAAATTGACAAGCTTAAAATAATTCAGCATGATTTTTATTGACCCGTGCTGATTTTTTTTTGTTCTTGTTTTAATGGTTCTATTGTTCCTGCCTCTGAGTTTTATGGAAAATGCAATGCTTTGCAGGAAAAAGAAAAAAAAGTCCCATGTTCACAGAAAAATGCCAAACAAGACAGTCTCCACATTTCCACCATTTTAATCTCACGTGCACCGGGTTAGTAGAACCTAAATCACAGGTAAAATCTCAGATACAGTGGAGTATGTATTTTTAAAATTTTACCTTTCCAGCTCTAACAGTGAATAAAAGTATAATTGAAGGATGTGGAAAGGAAGATAAGTAAACTAATAACAATAGCCATTAATGAAACATTTGTTATTGAAACATAAATTTAGATTTCGCCATTCACTCAATATATTATCCTTTTTTTCTTCTTTTTTTAAATGTCCACACCTGAAGAATAAGAAAACCACTGAGGTAGGTTTTGAGTAAAAACTTCAGCTGCAGCCTACATCACAGCCTTGACGACAATAGATCTGAGCTGCATTTGTGACTTTCGCTGCAGCTTGCAGCAATGCTAGATCCTTAACTCGCCAAGGGAATGCAAGGGATTGAACCCAGATCTCACAGGATAATGCTATGTCCTTAATCCCTTGAGTCACAGTGGAAACTCTGTCTTTTCTTTTTTAAATGGTTGTTCCTGTTACATTTTTATTCAAGTACAGTGCAAATATCATTTGGTTTCCTTTCATATATTTATTTCTATGGTTCTTCCTTCATTTTTTACTTACTTTGTTTACCCTTTCAAACTATGTTTGAAACTCAGAGTTTTTCATTTCTTTTGAATACTGTGGTAGTTCAAATATTATATTTAAATATCTACTTCTTCAGTATTTCTACAGCATCTGTGTAACACTTAAGAAAAAAAAAGACATTTATTTTGTCACTATCCCCCCCATGTTACACCAGGTTTGTTGTTTAGTTATTGATATTAAAAACATTAAGAATATCCTTATATATATAGAATTATTTTGATCAAATAGTCATAGCTATAATAGCTCCAATATTAATTGATTCATCAGCTTTACATTGTGAATTAGTTACCATGCAAAGAAAGCTATTGCTTTTGTGAAGATGTAAAGGAACAGGACTCGTATATATTGGTGGAAGTAGTTCTTCCTATTCCCACATCCATTACATGAATATCTGGATCGTGTTTCTTACATTAATTCTGTGTTGTAGTGATTTCTGTCATTTCTATTTTGGTTTTAGTGATGTCATCATTTATCCAGTCAAATATATTCATATTTTCTCATGTATTACAATGAAATGATTTTGTCTCATCATGAATCATTTCCCACATGTTTTCCCACATGTTACTTAGTGGGCTAAGATTTTTTCTCAGCCAATTTTATTATGAAGTACATATTGATGCTCTATCTCCTAAAGTATCTCCTATTTGAAATTTCTTTTCCATTTTCTTAAAACATAAAGAAAATGTTTACTATTTAAAAGATATTCCACTTGTAAGTTTGTAAATATTTTCCATTTTTCTATTATTTATTATTATGAAATAAAGAGGTAATGAGGTAAATAAAGAAATAAAGAGGTAAATAAAATGGTAATGATATTTGCAACTGCATAATGCAACAGGAAGTTTTTCCGCAGATTTCCAAGGATTTCTCTACACTTATAGCTCAATATTTTTTCAGATGTAGTAAAGACTATCTCATATTGTAAAACATGCATTTGGATATTTGTTTTCATTCTTTTTAGTATGGTTATATTTTTACCTGTAAAATTGTTTTCTCTTTGAAAACATTGTGTAAACATTGCTTTGAACTGTTCAATCCTTTCTAACTATATCTAGTCATGTAAAAGTGTATGCAATCAGTTTCAGACTAATAAAGAATATCATCTTAATTATTTCTGTATTTTTTTCAACCTGTTATGTCTAATGACTAGCATAAAGATGGTCACATAATTCACTAAATGAACATTTGTGGAGTTAGTAAGTATATCTGGGATCAGATGGGACCTAGGACTCTTTGCTGCGGTGCTTGCTCCTGAAAAACATCTCCAAGAGCAACAGAATACAAAGAAACTTGTAGTTTCTAAAATAGGCTAAAAATAACTGCATTCAGTTGGGACAAATAATGAACAAGATACAAAAAGACCAAAAATCCAACTGCTACTTCTGAGACATCCAAAGCAAAAGCAGGGAAATGTGCATGCCCAAAGACATAGGCAGACCACCCAAGCCACCTATTTGGCCTGACTTCTAGGTCCTCCCCAACCCTCACCCCATAAAGAATTTTCCCTCCCACCCCCAAGGAGCAAACAAGAGAAGTTAATACTTTTTTTCATGCTCTCATTCTGCACCATGAGTGATTCCAGATAAAAATCTTGACAGAATTTCTCGTCTGGCATCTTATCAATTTCTCTTGTAAAAGGAGTCCAAGAACAGTTGTTGGTAACTAACCAGTGACTATGGGAAATTTTAACACACATAATCAGTAGATCAAATTTTAAAATTATGTTAATGGGGAATCAATTGAAAACTATCAGAAGTGGTAGTCAGTTAATTTATTGAAAATGAGGGAAGCATTTGAAAAAATTCTGTATTTTTTACCACATTTCAGACTGGCAGCTAATTACCTATAAACAGAAACCCAAGGGGCCTCCTGAGAAGCTCATTTCCTTCTGTGCTCTTTTTATTTCCTTTAACAGAGAAAAATAGTCTCACTTTTCTTGACACTTACTAATGACTACACAATGCTGTATGTTTAAGTCAGGAGTCACTAAGAATGGAGCTCCATAATATAAGGGCTCAGGGCAGGGAAATGTGAGGGCAGCTCCTCAGATGATTTATTTGTTTTCATCTCTTCCACTGAGCTGCTTTCCAACTAGATATGCTACTCAGATTTCTAAGATAGAAAAGTTAGAAAAAAGAAAGAAGATCAGACTTACATAAATTCTGAGTGTATAACATTTCCCTAAATTTTAAAGATACTTATGCTATGTGCTGTGAAAGTTAGTGGGACAGGTTGTAGTTTAAGACACACAAATCATCACTATATTCCTCCCAGACTCAATGATTTTGTGCTGTGAATTTATTATGTTGCAGGACTTGTACAGTGAGACAGGACACCAAGGCCTTTTTGCCAGGAAGCAGCATTTATTTGGGCTGGCACTGGCTCGGCAGACTCATATACAACGGCTGATCCCTCGGCAGACTCATATACAACGGCTGATCCCCGAATGCAGCAGGGCACTGTCTTATATACCCTCTGTTATTTTTTCTTTTACATTTTGGTCCTTTTGTCCCTCTTATAAGGTAACATGCAATCTGTAAATTCTGGTTGGAAGGTCTATGCTACAAAGCTGCACATGGATACTAATTATGTCACACTGCCACAAAGTTGCACATATGAGCACAGATGCTGGTTGTGCATGTTGCCTTCCCTTTGTTCTGGGAGTGCCCCTACCACATTCCCCCCTTTGATGCTCAGACTCCACTTTGGGGGTCAAAGAACATCATCTTGGTTTAGGTGTTTATATTTCCATAGCATCATCACAGGTGTTCTGTTTTTCTTTGACCATGCCTTCAATGAGGCTGGAGACACACCTCATAACTGGGAGGTGCTAGACATGGTAGGATTAGACAAGCCCCCAAAATAAAAACACAACACCTATGAGGGTTTTAAATCCCCCAAAAGTTGAAAACCATTCACCAAACAAATTTTTTAACAACTGCCTGTAACCTGATAATGCAGTTTAACATATAGATGGGAGTACGATATCCATAAGATCTGTCCTCTGCCCAGGTGGCTGGACTGTAGTAATGGATATATGCTCAGGCAGCCCTTTGTCATCTTTTTAGTTGCCAATTTGTAGGGCATGTCATTTTATCTGTTTCTCCCAGTACTCATACACTTGGACTCCCAAATGTTCCCTTCTGGCAAATGGGAGCAAGAAGAAAGATGGGTAGATCAATCCCAACACACAAAATCCTGACCAGTTTTGGGGAAGTACAGTATAGGCTGTTATCCCACATATCCAGTATATCCACCTGGGGCCCTCCATTTGATATCTGTGTTGACCTCATCCCAGGCCTTTTGTCACATTTCCAGTCAGCTGGGGCAGTTTTCACCAACCCTATGGCAAAGATTAGGGTGAAGATCACATCAACAGACAGGGACAAGTGTGACAGTGCATTACAGTAAGAGGATGGAAATAGAAAAGAAAAATCAGTGTATTTATCCTGTCAGGTACCTAATTCCTCAAGCTTCTGCCATGTGTAGATTAGTCAGCTTCTGGAGTAACTAAAACAGGGCTGCAGTCCTCAAGGTTCTCTGGGGTTGCAATCTGTTTCCTCTGGATGGTCAGCTTGCATGGTGTTGATGGATCAGAAGTGTTTTCCCAGCCCTAGAAAGCAAGTTTTACTCTGCTGTGGTGAATCCAAGGAGCCACTTCTGTCACCTGTACTGCAGTAGGGGTGGATAAAATGACAGTAAATGGGTCCCTCCAAAGAGGTTTTAATGGCTGGATAGTCTTTTTTTTTTTTTTCCCCATACAGCCTCCTCTGGTCTGAAGGGGTAGGTGTCTGTGGTTAGTCTTACAGGCAACCTTTCCCTGACCCGCTGATAGAGGGTGGCCAGGGTGGAACATAGCACCTGCATCTGTTACTCAGGGTGAGGTTTGCTAATTCCTTCAAGACCCCCTTATACCCTTAATGAGAGGAGGGGGATTCCCATAGATAATTTTATAAGGGGAAAACTCTATGTAGTGGGGCTGGACCTAATTCTTAGCAAGTCTACTGGCAAGAGCTCATCCCAATGTAAGTGAGTCTCCTGGTACAGTTTGCTTAATTGCAGTTTCAGAGTCCAATTCATCTGTTCCACCTTCCCAGAGCTTTGGGGCCGATAGGCCATATGTAACTTCCAGGTGGTTTTCAATACCTTTGCCACCAACTGTACCACCTCAGCCGCAAATGCTGGTCTGTTGTCTGATCCAATAGTAATAGGTATCACAAATCAGGGAATGATTTCTTTTAAGAGAAATTGGGCCACCTCATGTGCCTTGTCCATGAAAGTAGGGAAAGCCTCTACACAACCTGAGAATGTACATATGAAGACTAACAGATATTTATAGCCTCAGACATGGGTAAGCTCAGTGAAGTCCACAACTGTATTTTTGCATGGGGCCCTGCCAACACTCTATCCAGGGGCAGCCCTAAGCCCCTGATGTTGGTTATTTCTCTCACAAGTTTCACATTTTTCACATATTACCCAGGATACACTGGAAAGCCAAAGGATGTAGAAGTGTGGGTGCAATGTGGTCTCGAGAGCTGTTCGGCCAAGGTGAGTTTCCTGGTAAAATTGTTTGACGAAGGCTGGGGCTAAGCCTTCAGGAATTGTTATTTGGCTGTCTTCAAATTTCTACCATCCACCCAGGAAGTAGTTTCCATTTTCAGTTTTGAACCAGGTGTTTTCATGCTGTGAGTAGTTTCAATCTTATTCTGCAAATGGACTAGGGAGGAGTGCAGTGATCAGGGCCACTGATTTTATTGTCCCCTTGGAGGCTGTGAGTTTTGCTTCTTGTTCTGCTTTATGGTTTCCCCTAGTGACTGTGGTATTTCACCTCTGTTGTCCCTGACTGTGTATGACTGCCACCTTCATAGGGGCCCACACTGCATCTAAGAGTCCAAGGACTTCTTTGCCATATTTTATGTTCTTTTCTCCTGAGTTGATTAGGCCCTTTTCTTTATATAAATCCCCATGTACATACTTGGAGTCTGTGTATATATTGACATGTATTCCTCCTGCCAGTTGGAGGACTCAGGTTAGAGTGATGAGTTCTACTTTTTTGTGTGGAAGTCCCTTTTGGTAGAGCTTTTGTTTCAGTGGTGGAATGTAGGGTCACCACAGAATAGCCAGCAAGGCATTTTCCCTCTTTTACAAAGTTGTGACCATCAGTGAAATATTTGGCATCTAGGCCTTCAAGGGGCTGATCTGTTAAATCTGGTTGACTGGATAATACTTTATCCATGACTTCGACACAAGCATAATCTGGCTGGTCCAGCCTGATATGTAGTAAGGTTGCAGGATTTAGGGTCCTTATTACCTCTTGGTGAATGCATGGATTTTCACATAACATGCCCTGATATTTGACTATCTGGGTGTTAGTTAGCCAGTATTGTGCCTTATACTCCATTAATGTTAGTACCAAGTGTAGCACTCAGACTGTTAATTCTTGTCCCATAATCAATTTATCAGCCTCTGACACTACAATATCTGTGGCTGTAAGTTCCCATAGGCAGGATGGCCATCCTTGGGCACTGGAGTCAAGTGGCTTGGAAAGTATGACACTGGATGTTGTCATGAATCCATCATCCGAGTTAAGACCCCTACCATGACAGCAGTGCACTTGTGCACTTGTGCACCTACAAGAAGGGCTTGGCCGTGTCCAGGAGCCTTAGGCCAGGTACATTGGTGAGGGTCCACTTAATTTCTTCAAAGGTCTTTTGTTATGTTTTATCCTACATAGGAGTTCTCATTTTCCTCCCTTTATGGCCTCATAAAGGGGTTTTGCCAAGACAGAAAAGTTAGGTATCCAGATTCTACAGAAACCTGTGGCCCCAAGGAATTCTTGACCTAGTATTGGGTGGATGGAACCAGGTTTGAACAGATAGTCTGTTTTCTTTCTGGGCCCAGTTGACATTGTCCCTGGGATAGGTAAAAACCAAGGTATTTGACTGTTTTCTCAACAAAATTGGGCTTTCATCCTTGAAATTTTATAGCAAGGCCAGAGAATTCCATACTTTAGGAGCCTTTCTAGGTGACTTTGAATTCATATCTGGGCCTTAGGAGGCTTGAAATATTGCTTTTGTCAGATGGGCCCCACCCTAGGAGTTGAAAGTTATCGGGCTGTGGGAGTTGAAAGTTATCTGGGCCTGTAGATTTCCCAATAAGTCCCAATGCATAAAAACAACAGGACAATTGGGGAGGTATATAAATTCATGAATAATTTCATGTACCCATAAGTTGCATCATCTAGGCTGCAAGAAGGGGTGCTGTGTTTGGTTGCCTGTGGCCCCTACGATGATGGTTTGCCTCTGCAAGAGAAGGCCCACAGATTGAGTTTCCACTGAGTATTCTGCCCCAGTAGCTACCATGAAGTCAATGGCTTGGCCCCCAATGTTCATTTGGACCATAGGCTTTTGGGGGCCTAGCAAAATAGAGCCCTGTTGGAACTAGTCTTTCTTATAGTCTTCCCAACAGAATCATTTTGGGGGGGCCCTATGTAGCTGTTGGTCCAGCTGATATCAGCCCCAGACAACCTGGCCTCTTCACCTCAGCTTGGAACACAGTTGGGGATCATCTGACAATTGGGGGCACTCATTTTTTCAGTGGCCTTTCTGGTGACAGTAAGCACATTAATTTCATCACAGCTTTGGCCCTGGGTGAGATGGTCCCCCTTGTTGCCCCTTTTTCTGGCCTTGACCTCAGCCCTGTGGGGCATCTTTTGTTTGCTTCACCAAGACATCTGTCAGTAGGCTTGCCTTTTTTTGGATTTTTTGTTTTCAACCTTTAATGTTGCCTGGTCATGATTGACAAACATTTTAGTTGTTATCTCCAGCAACTGCCTGGCATTCATGCCTGCAAACCCCTTTAATTTCTGAAGCTTGCATTGGATGTCCCCTAGTGCCTGGCTCATGAAAGCTGCATTGACCACCTGCTGGTTTTCAGTTGCTTCTGGGTAAAAGGGGGTATAGAGACAGAATGCCTCACATAGCCTCTCATAGAATTGGCTTGTGCTCTCATCAGGACCCTCTGAGGTTTTGCTCATGTTTATAGCCTTTTTTTCTTCCCTCCTTCATGTTGTTTAAAGGAGCCTCTTGGTAATGCTTGAGCATTTTAAATCCTCAGGCATCATTAGGGTCCCAGTGAGGATCTTCCACAGGGAATTAGCTCTGGGAGTAAGCCGTGCATTTATTATGCCAGCTGGGTCATGTATTTCTAGCCATTTTAAAGCAGCCTTAGTGATTTGGTGACATTTCTCAGTTTTGAGTAGGGTCAGGAATAGTTGGCAACAATCAGCCCAAATGGGCCTGTGGGTCTGGATGATAGATTTCATTAGATCAATCATCACTTGAGGCTTCTTTTTGTAGGAGCAGGTATGATTTTTCCAATTAGGAGATCAATGGTGGTGAAGTGTTGGTACACAAAAATACATTTGCTTCCTTGAATTTGGCCTTCTTGATCAAAATAAACAGGCCCTCTGTTATCTCTCAGTGGCATCTGCAGGGCCCCTGGCACTATGGTGAAGAGGGGCTCTCACTGCTGGCCTGAATTTCCTATTGCCTTCCTAACGCTTTGCTAACTAGTTCTTTTTCTAGTGATCCCTTGGAAGGCCAACCCAAACTGAATGAAGGCCAATCTATCTCAGAGAACATTCAGAGTTTTCCAGGAGTCAACTTAATACTGTAATCTCCCTCTTGAATTTATTTATTTTTTTAAATCATACACTCTAAGGGGGTATATTTACACTGTTTTTCACCTGTTTCCTCACCCTAATAGACAACAGTCACACACAAGCAGGGAAAGGGAAGCAGTATCTCCTCCATCTCTGGCTGCTCTCCTGGAGGAGATATTTCAGGTGCCTCTAAGCATTGGTGGGACTGTATAAACCCAAATGTCAGGAACTCTCTGAAGACAGCCACCATAAGCCATATGAGGATCACCACAGAACAGTGGTTGTGTCAGAACTGTCCTGTCATCTGTCTCATTCACTCATATTCATACTACATCTCCAACCCCACCTTAGAGTTGTGGTTTCATCTCCTGTGAGACTACCTGGGCAACTCTGTGAGGTGATCAGGTTCCCCTTCTGCCTCTTAGGGGAAGGCCAAAAAATTGAACCTGGGTTCTTACCAGTCTGATGGGCAGCACTCTCTTGGCTGGTTCCTGGGCCTCACCAGGTTCTACTGTGCTCCCGAGGTCCTCACCCAGGCATACTGAGAGGGCTAGTCACCTATGGATCAATGGGTCCACTGGTGTCAGGCAAGATCATCTCTCCTGGTGTCCTGGGGTTTGCACTCCAAACAAAGGAAGTGAAATCACTGTCTCTGAATCCGGACTAGCCCCCAATAAATGTTGCAGGACTTATGTACAGGGAGACAGGACACAGGCCTTTTTGCTAGGGAGAAGTGTTTATTTGTGCTGGCAAGATTCAGCAGATTCATATCCAAAGGCTGAGCCCCAAATGCAGCAGAGTGCTTCTTATATACCCTCCATTATTTTTTCTTTTACACTTTGGTCCATTTGTCCCCCTTATAATGTAACATACATTCTGTAAATTCTGGTTGGAAGGTATATGCTACAAAGTTGCACATGGATACTGATTATGTCATACTGCCACAAAGTTGCATGTATGAGCACAGATGCTGGTTGTGCAGTTGCCTTCCCTTTGTTCTGGGAGGGCCCGTACCACATTTGTAGCTTTTTAAAAATTACTTACATTTTTTGGGCCACAGCTGCAACATATGGAAGATCCCAGGCTATGTTAAATTGGAACTATGGCTGCAAGCCTATGCCACAGCCACAACAACACCAGATCTGAGCCACATCTGTGATCCTCACCACAGATTATGGAAACCCCAGATCATTAACCCATTAAGTGGAGCCAGGGATTGAACACACACCCTCACAGATAATAGTTTTGTTTCTGCTGAGCCACAATAGAACTCCTATTGTAGAATTTGTAAGTTAACATACACACATATACACATACATATATATATACATATATATGTTAAATATATAATATGTTAAATTTTAGATTAGCAAAAATTTCAAAAAAAAATTGTGTCCAATATCTCCTTATCCTTATATCCTCTGATCTATAGTCTACAGTTCCTGGAAAATTAATACTCCAGGAAAATGTCACCTAACCCAAGTCCCTAAACTAGTGTTACTTATCTAATGCCTCTGCATCATATTTTGCTCTTGCATATGAAGAAAACTTATAATCACATACTTTATAAATTTGTTGTTTTGATTTATATCTATTTTCCTACATTTTAAATTTTATTGAAGTATAGTTGACTTACAATGTTGTGTTAGTTTCACATATACAGCAAAGTGAATCAATTATACATATACACATATCCATTCCTTTTCATATTCTTTTCTCATATGGTCTGTACAGAATACTGAGTAGTTTTCCCTGTGCTATAGAGTATGTCCTTGTTACTCATTGATTCCTCATATAGTAGTGTGAATATTTCAGTCCCAACTTCCAAATTTATCCCTATCCCATCATTTCCCCTTTGATAATCATTAAGTTTTGTTTCAAATTCCCTGAATCTGTTTGTTTGTGAATAAATTCTTTTAGATCATTTTTATTAGATTCCATGTATAAGTGATGTCATATGATATTTGTCTTTCTCTGATTTACTTCAATGAGTATAGTAGTTTTTAGGTCATCCATATTGTTACAAATTGCATTATTTCATTTTTTGAATGCTGAGTTTATACCATTATATATATGTACCACATCTTCTTCATCCACTCCTCTGTTGGATGTCGTTTATTTTGCTTCCACATCTTTGGTATTGTAAATAATGCTGCAACAAATATTGGTGTGTATGTATTTTTTGATTTATCATTTTCTCTGGATTTATTCTCCAGAGTGGGATTGCTGGATCATATGGTAGTTCTTTATTTAGATTTTTAAAGAATCTTCACTAATTCTCCATAGTAGCTGCTTGAATTTACATTTCCAAGAAGAGTGGGGTAATGTCCCCTTTCCTCCACACCTACTTCACCATTTATTTTTTGTAGACATTTTGACGATAGCTATACTGCCTGGTGTGAGGTGATACCTCATTGTAGTATTTATTTGCATTTCTCCAATAACTAGCAATATTGAGCATCTTTTCACGTGCTTTTTGGCCACTGTCTGTCTTTGGAAAAATGTCTATTTAGGAGTTCCCATCTTGACGCAGAGGAAATGAATCTGACTAGGAATCATGAGGTTGTGGTTTAATCCCTGGCCTCACTCAGTGGGTTAAGGATCTTGCATTTCCATGAGCTGTGGTGTTAGGTCATGGAAGCGGCTCAGATCTGGGGTTGTTGTAGATCGGGTGCAGGCTGGCAGAAACAGCTATGATTAGACACCTAGCCTGGGAACCTGCATATGCTGTGGCTGCAGCCCTAAAAAGACCAAAAAAAAAGTCTATTTAGATCTTTGGATTGGAGATATATATATACATACATGTATATATGTAACTGTATGAGATGTTTGTATATTTGGAGATTAATCTCTATTGGTCCTTGGTTTGCAAAGATTTTCTCACATTCTCTGGGTTGGTATTTTCATTTTGTTTATTGTTTATTTTGCTCTGTAACAGCTTTTACATTTAATTAGGTCTCATTTATTTATTTTATATTTTTAGATCCATTACTCAAGGAGATAGATCGAAAAAGTGATTTATATCAAATAGTGTTCTAGGTTTACCTTTAGGAGTATAATAGTATCTGGACTTACATTTAGGGCTTTAATCCATTTTGAGTTTATTTTTATGTATGGTGTTAGAAAGTGTTCTAATTTCATTTTTTACAGGTAATGGTCCAGTTTTCCCAGCACCACTTATTAAAGAGTTTTTCTTTTCTCCATTGTGTATTTTTGTCTTTTTTGTCATATTAATTGACCATACGTACATGGATTTATTTCTGGGATATCTTGAACCACTGATCTATATTTCTGTTTTTGTGCCAGTATCAGACCGTGGGATTAAATTTGCTAACAATTTTTAAGAATTTCTGTGTCTATATTTATCAAGGATATAGGATGGTAATTTTGTGTGTGTGTGTTATTTTTGTCTGGTTTTGGAATTAGAGTGATGGTAGCCTTATAGAATGAGTTTTGGAGTGTTCCTTCCTCTGCATTTTTTTAGAAGATTTTCAGAATGTTGGAATTTAACTTTTCTCTGAATGTTCAATATAATTTGTCTGTGAAGCCATCTGGTTCTAGACTTTTGTTTATTGTAAGTTTTAAATCATACTATCAATTTCAGTACTAGTGATTGGTCTATTCATATTTGCTATTTCTTCCTGGTTCTGTTTTGAGAGTTTGTACATTTGTAAGAATTTGTTCATTTCTTGTATTTTGTCCATTTTATTGGCATATATTTAGTTATAACTAGTCTCATATGACACTTTGTATTTCTGTGGTGCTAGTTGTAATTTCTCCTTTTTCTTTCGTTATTTTATTAATTTGATACCTCCCACTTTTTTTCCTTGATGACTCTAGATAAAGGCTTTATCAATTTATTTTTTATCCTTTCAAAGAACCAACTTTTGGTTTTGTGGATATCTTTTTTTTTCTTCTTCTCAACTATTTTTTTCTGCTTTCATCTCCATAATTCCTTTCTTTCTACTAACTTTGAATTTAATTTGTTCTTTTATTTTCTAGTTCCTTTAGGAGTAAACTTATTTTTTTTTTTCTGAGATAAAATTAATGCTGTATATGTCCCCTCAGAACTGCTTTTGCTTTGCCCTGTAGGTTTTCATTGTCATTTATCTATAGATATATTTTGATTTCCTCTTAGTTATTTTCAGTGATCCATTGGTTCTTTAGCCTCAACCTTATTTGCAGGTTTTTTTTTTTTTTTTTTTTTGCAATTTTTTTTCTTGTGATTCATTTCTAGTCTCATAGTGTTGCAGTCAGAACAAAACTATTTCTGTGATTTCAATTTTCTTAAATTTTCTGAGGTGTGATATGGCCCAATATATTATTTCTATTGGCTAATGTGTTTCATGTGAACTTGAGAAGAATATATGTTCTGCTGCTTTGGGATGGAATATTCTATAAATATCAATTAAGTCTATTTTGTCTAATGTGTCATTTAAAGCTTCTATTCCTCCCTTTTCTTTTCTTCCTTTTATTTATTTATTTATTTTTTGTCTTTGCCTGTTCCCTTTTGCTTTTTAGGGCTGTAACTTTAGCATATGGAATTTCCTAGCCTAGGGGTCAAATCAGAGCTGTAGCCACCAGCCTACATCACAGCCACAGTAAAGCTTGATACAAGTCACATCTGTAACCTACACCACAGATCATGGCAATGTCAGATCCTTAACCCACTGAGCAAGGCCAGGGATTGTACCCATGTCCTCATGGGTACTACTCATGTTTGTTTCCACTGAATCACAACAGGAACTCCCAGCATATGTTTCTTTATTGATTTTTTGTCTTGATGATTTATCCATTGATGTAAGAGGGTTGTTATAGTCCTCCAATGTTATTGTATTGCTGTTGATTTCCCATTTTATGGCTTTTAGCAGTTGCCTTATATATTGAGGTTCAAATTTATTGGGGGAATATATATTTATAATTGTTATATCTCCCTCTTGTAAGGTTTGATCCCTTGATCATTAGCCAGTGTCTTTTTTTGTCTCATAATATTCTTCATTTAAAAGCCATTTTTTTCCTGATATGGTTATTGCTACTTTAGCTTTATTTTGATTTCAATTTGCATGGAATACCTTCTTTCCTACATTCACTTTCAGTCACTATGTGTCCCTCAATCTGAAGTGAGTCTCTTGTAGACAGCATATATATGAATCTTATTTTTGTATCCATTTAGCCAGTCTATGTTTTTGCTTGAAGAATTTAATCCATTTACATTCAAGGTAATTATGATATGTAGGCTTTCATTATCATTTTCTTAATTGATTTGCATTTATTGTTGGACTTTTTTCTTGCCTCTATATTTTGTTCACTTCTCTTGTGATGTGATGACTATTGTTGTATTTGGATTGATTTTTCTTTATGTGTGTGTGTGTATGGTTCCTATGGGGTTTTCCTATAGCATTCTACATAAATACAAAATTGTTTTACTTTGATGGGCTCTTATTTTCGTATGCATTTTTGAAATTCTACACTTGATTTCTCCTCTTCTCCAGATTGCTGGTTTTTGGTATAATATTTGTCTGTGAATGATATTTTACTCTCATTTCATATATGCCTTTACTGGAGACCTTCTCCATTTTGTAATTTTCCTGTTTCTTGATGTAGCCTTTTTTTCTACTTAGAAAAGTTCCTTTTGGATTTGTTGTAAAGCTGGTGATGCTGAATTTTAGTTTTTGCTTGTCAATAATTTTTTTTAATTTCTCTGTCAAACCTGAATTAGAGCCATGCTGAGTAGAGTATTCATATTCTTGGTTGAATTTTTTTTCCCCCTTTAAAATTACCATGCCACTGCCTTCTGGCTTTTAGATTTTCTGCTGGAAAATCAGCTTGTAACCTTTTGGCGATTTCCTTGTATCTATTTTTTGCTTTTCCCTTGTTGCTTTTTAATATTTTTTTCTTTATTTTGAATTTTGTCAGTTTGATAACATGTGTCTCCAGGTATTCCCCCTTACTTTCCTGGGATTCTCTGAGCTATCTCCACTTGAGTGACTGTTTCCTTTCTTATATTAGGTGCATTCTGGGCTATAATCTTGTCAAATATTTTCTCAGGTCATTTCTCTAACTCTTCTAGCTTTTGTGAACTCTATGATGCAAATGCTGGTTCATTTAAAGCTGTCCAAGAAGCCTATAAGACCTTCATCTCTTTTCAGCTTTTTTTTTTTTTTTCTTTCCATGGTAGTGATTTCCACTACTGTCTTCCACTTAACTTTTTCATTCTTCTGCCTCTGTAAATTCTTCTATTTACTCCTTATAGTGTATTTTTCATTTCAGTTATTGTATTGTTCATCTTTGTTTGCTTGCTCTGTAAATCTTCCAGCTCTTGGATTATTCTTGGATTAGTCTTACCATCTTCACTCTGAATTATTTTTTTCAGATAAATCACCTATCTCCTTTTCATTTAGTTGTTTTTGTGGGTTTTTATCATAGTTCCCTGTCTGAAACATGTTCCTATATAGCATCATTTTGTCTAAATTTCTCTGGTCTTTCTATATGAGGCTTCTGGGGTTTTAGTTCCTCTTGTTTCTGATGTCTACCTTCTTCTAGGTAAATTTAATCCAGGTGCTTGTGCAGAATTCCTTGTTGGAGAGACTGGTGCCTGCCCACTTGCTGGTGGAGCTGGGTCTTGTTCCTCTGGTGGACAGGGCCATGTAAAGTGGTTTAGATTGCTTACTTATTTATTTATCAGTGCAAGAGCTGTTTTTAGTTTGGATGACTGCCACAACTTTCATCAGTCTATGATGGCCATTTTTCCATTGATAGGAGATGTTACTAAAGTTGTGGTAACCAGGGCATACACTAGATATTGAATAAGGCCTCCTATTAGCTTTGTGGTTGTCTCAGCCTTGTAAAAGGCAGTGTCTAGTTGCTATTTGTTGTAATAGAACTTCCAGATCTGATTCTGAGCCGTGTTTCTTATCTATGGTGTCAGATATGATGGATTGTGGCTGGAGCTGATCACCTGTGAGTGTGCTCAGTTGTGTCACTTTTCACCCATGGTGCAGGCTCACAAACTACATTGTTATTGGCACTGCTATACATCCCACTTTAACAATGGGTATGTTTATAATTTCCGAGGTGTCTTTCAGGTATTGTTTTCACCTAGCCAGTAGTGCAGTTTCATTTAGGTCAGGACCTAAAGCTATAGTATCCATGTACCTGGACCCACTATGGGAGTTAAGGAGGGAGGTCAGATTCTTGCCTTCTCCAATCCCCACATGTATACAGACACAAAGCCCATAGATGCTAAAGCTAGACCCCTTTCAGCTGTGGGAGCACTCATTGTCCATTCGGATGGTCTCCAGTACTGAATTTATAAGGCTGTAAATGGAGGTGTGAATCTGTGATTTGTGAAGCTAGGAGGAGATAATTCAGTTCTTCCTTCTGAGTGCAGTACAGCTGAGATTGGAGCCTCTCTCAGACACAACATATGCAGGGCCTGGGTGGAGAAGGCAGTTATAATGGAATCACCACCCCTCACATGCCACCTAACAACATATGCAGGGCCTGGGTGGAGAAGGCAGTTATAATGGAATCACCACCCCTCACATGGACCTCTGTGGTGACTCAGGCCTCCTCTGTGAATATTCTTGGTTGCAGAATTCAACCCTCCTACTCCTCCAGGCTGTCTTGCATAATGAACAGCAATCTGATCCCCAGGTCTGTTCTCCAAGCCCCACACTCCAGCACCTGTTGTGAGACATGCTTCTACAATATTTTCTTAGCCTCTTTGCTGAAAACTCCATCTCGTCCTGCTTTACTTTAGCCCATGTTCTTGCTTGAAAAATAGTCACAGTGCTGGTAAATGACTTAAGCTTAAGAACAAAGACCTAAAGGCATAAGTTATTCATAGGGTCAGCTGAATGGAGACATATTGCATTGGTCTAGGCACACTGGACCTGTGCAGATTGGCACACCATTTGCATAGCATGTTACATCCTCTTAAGAATAAAAGAAAGAGGAGCCTCATGGTCCCAAGGGATTTATGAGGGGCTTGTTAGCAGGATATGCATTAGCAAGAAGAACCAAAGTGAAAAACCTAGGCATGCTGGGTTGCTGCAGATAGGTAGGCCATCTGCAGAGGCACAATGGTGATTCTCTAGAATGCTATGCTTAGATAGCTGACACCAAGCTTCCTCAAATGCTAATGATTGTTAAACGCCTAAAGATCAGAATAAAAGCTTAATCAACAACCAGCTATGTGACTTTTAAAATAACATAAAAACCCCTATATCCTGTACCTACAACCCCCTCCTCACTTGACATAATCCTCAAGAGCACAATAAAAGCAGTGTGGTTTCTTGAGGTGGTGCTCTTGGTCCCTGAGAACTTGAGTCCCCTGGTTCCCACCTTTACTTAAGATAAATGTCTCTCTGTCTTGTTTTATGTTAATTTTTTTCCTTAAGTTCCACAGCACCTGTTCTTCAGCCCCATCCTGCTGAGCTGGTCTCAGCAAGCACTCAGTTCCCAACTCTATCTGTGGATATGTGTCTCAGACTTGGAATGCTTGGCATTTGCATTGACTATTGGTGTATGTCTCATTCTGTCCTGCTTGACACAAACAAGCTGTTGTGCTTTCCTCTGATCCTTTAAAGTTCCTTTCCTGTCCCAGGTGACCTCTCTATTGGTGAAGGGACTCCCCCAGGTGTGGCCACCCCTCCTCTCCTTCAGATCCCTCCAAGGAGCATGGGTTTCAAGCTGCTTCTACATCCTTTTTTTCCCCTTTCATTCTACCCAGTTACATGGAGATTCCTCTTATAATTTCATGTGATTGAGTCCTTCCAGTGTTCAGTAGATGTCCTGTGAGGATTACTCCATTTGTAGATGTATCCTTATGTATATCTGGGAAGAAGTGAACTCCATATCCCTCTACTCCACCATCATGATCCCTCCATCTATCTCTATTATTAAATTAGATTTCTTGGTTTAAATTTGTTTATCATGCTTAAGTGTGTTTTGATGGAAAAATTATGAAATTTTGTGTGGTAAAAATTAGCATTTATAACATTTTTATTTTCAACATTTTATTATAACCAGTAGTCAGATAAGAATAATAACCCCAAACTGGGGATTAAGAGGGTGGAATAGAAGGATTGGAGCTCAACTTCTCTCCTAAAAACAACAAAATTCACAACTAAAGGCTGAACAATCTTCGCTCAAATGGACTAGAAACCTTAAAAAAGAGATCCTACCCCAGAAGAAAAAGAGGAGGCCACATCAAGAGGTAGGAGGGTTGACTTCATGCTATAAACAACCCCATACCTCCTGGGTGGGAAGTCCCACAGACTGGAAACTAACTGGTTCACAGAGGCTCACCTACAGGAGTGAGATTTCTGAGCCCCACATCAAAAACTCACATGTGGGGATCTGGCACTTGGAAAAAGAGCCCCTGCAGCATCTTGCATTGAAGGCAAGTGGGGCTTGTGTGCAGGAGCTCCATGGGACTGGGGAAACGGAGACCCCATTCTTAAAAGGCGCACACGGACATTCACATGCACTGGGTCCCAGGGCAAAGCAAAGTCTCCATGGGAATCTGAGTCAAACCTGACTGCAATTCTTAGAGGACATTCTGGGAAAACAGGGGTGAATGTGGCTTGTTGTGAAGGAAGGACATTGGAAGTAAAGTTCTCTGGAATATTCAGCAGAAGTGCCTTTCTCTGGAGGTGGCCATTTTGGGAAAATCTGGCCCCACCTTTCAGTCAGCTGCTGAGAAGCCCCAGGACAAACAACAATCCAGGTGGGATCACAGCCCCACCCCTCACTTAACAGGCTACCTAAAGACCCCTCGGGCACACAGCTGCCTCTAATCCCATCCAGAGGCTAAGCCCCACCTACCAGAGGGATTAGAATCAGCTTCACCTACCAGGGGGTAGGCATCAGTCCCTCCCATCGGGAAGCCTACCGCAAGCCCCCATATTGACTTAAGCCACAGGGGTCAGACACCAGAAGTAAGAGAGACTACAACTCTATTATCTGTAAAAAGGTCACCAAACCAAAAACCTATAAAAATGAAAAGACAGAGAACTATAACTCATATGAGGGATAAAGGAAAAAGCCCAGAAAATCAGCTAAGTGAGGAGGAGATTCTTAGCCTCCAGGAAAAAGACTTTAGGCTGTTGATGCTGAGGATGATGCAAGACTTTGGGAATAAACTGGAGGCAAAGATGGACCATTTACAGTAAACACTGACCCAAGAGATACAAGATATAAAACTTAAACAAGAAGAGATGCAAAATACAATAACTGAAATAAAAAATTCACTAGAAGCAGCTAACAGCAGAATACAGGAGGCAGAAGAACGAATAAGTGAGGTGGAGGACAGATTAAAAGAAATTACGAATACAGAACAGAAAAGAGAAAAAAGACTGAAAACAAATGAAGAGAGTCTCAGAGAACTCTGGGACAACCTTAAACACACCAACATCTGTATTATAGGGGTTCCAGAAAGAGAACAGAGAGAGAAGGGGACAGAAAAAATATTCCAAGTTATAATAGCCAAAAACTACCCTGACATGGGAAAGGAACCACTCACTCAAATCCAGGAAGCACAACGAGTACCATATAAAATAAACCCAAGGAGGTACACCCTGAGACACATATTAATCAAACGGACCAAAATTAAAGACAAAGAGAAGATCTTGAAAGCAGCTAGGGAAAAGAAACAACACATGAAGGAACCCCAATAAGGTTATCAGCAGATTTTTCAGCAGAAACTCTGCAGGCCAGAAGGGAGTGGCATGATATACTTAATGTGATGAAAGGAAAAAACCTCCAACCAAGATTACTCTACCCAGCAAGGCTCTCATTCAGATTTGAAGGAGAAATCAAAACCTTCTCAGATAAGCAAAAAGTGAGAGAATTCAGCAACACTAAACCAGCCTTACAACAAATACTAAAGGAACTTCTCTAGGCAGAAAAGAAAAGGTTGCAACAGGAAACAAAATTTCCACAAATGACAAGGCTCACCGGTAAAGATAAATATACAGTAAAGATACGAAATCATCCATGCACATTTATACCACCAAAATCAGAAATCATGAGAAGAGGTGGGTACAAATTCAGGACACTGGAGATGAACTTGCAATTAAGAGAACAACAACTTAAAACAATCTCATATACATATAGACTCATATCAAAACTTCAGAATAACTGCAAACCAAAAATCTACAATTGATACACTAAAAAGGAATCTCTGGAGAAGAAATATATCTCATAGTAAATAAGTGCATAATCCACCATGAAGGGGGTCATTTGACATCCTTCTTGGAATGCTGAATTCTTCTTACATCTGATTCTGATTTCCTCTCCATCAAAGAATTTATGATAATTATAATTAAAAAATACAACTGTATAATTAAATAATACAGTTCTACAATTGTATTATTAATAACCATTTCTCTCCATGGTACAATGTAAGGTGTATAATGTCTTATCACATCACCTAGAATGGTGTAATGCCTTTATTGAAGAACTAATGAGATGTAACAAATTGTGAGGACATATTTATATAGTTACACTGTTTTTTAACCAATTTATGCATTTTATATTTTACTTATTTTCAGAGGATATATTATTTTGTTATTCTTACCAGTTCAGTTATTCTTTTTATTAGGCTATATAAAATATTTAATGGTATATAAGGCTTTCTTCTTTATAAATTTTAGTTGCATAATACAATATAATGCTAATTTTTAAAGAAAAATTGAAACGTAGTAGATACTACTAAATAGTAAAGATGAAAGCCATACAAAATGGGATAAAGTATAGAATAAATTTCCTATTTGTCTCAGCATATTTTCCATTCCACTTCTCCAAAGGGAGTCACTTAATCTGTTTCTTAAGATCCATGATATAATAATCTGTGTGAATGTAATTGTGTTTAAATATAGGTATTTTATTTTGTAAAAAAAAAAAAAATTTAAAGAACAGACATTCTTCCTAAACCATGCAAACCAATCACTAGATATTATTGAACATGAAAAGAAAATTGTATACAGTGATGAATATATTTGCTTTGGAATTAGTTAACTAGCTAAGAGGTATGAAGATACAGCTGAAGGGTAAGATTTAAAATGTTCTTTAATTACTGTATGATAGTAGTTACTTACCACTATGCACTCAGAATTGTCAGTTCAAACTGTTTCCAATTTGAATTCTACCAAGTTTTCTTTATTAGTTTCTAACAAGATTTGCTTCATTAATGGAGTATTTATTATTATTGTAATTAAAAATAATAATGAAAAAATAAATTAAAAAAAACAAACAAACAAAAAAAACAAAAGAAACCTGGAATCTAACTTAGTTTCATAGGAATACACAGAATGGTGAGAATCAAAATCTTTTTTTCACCATGCCGCAACAGATTTTTTTCCTTTCTAGGTTATTAGATTAGAAGTTAATTCAACCATAATTGTTACAAATTAGACTTTTTTATAATTATCAGGAATATTTTCAAGAAATAATCTAAATTTTATGTTCATAGAATAAACTACATTTAACTTTGCTATGTGCCTTATATAGTTTTGTCTGCTCAGAGAATTCCCAAGTCCAGTTTCCTTACTGCATTTAATTTTAATAATGTGGACAGGAGTTGGTGCATTCTGTAGACCTTTGATTATGTATTAATCCTTTAGCCAGCATGTGTCCACAGTCTGTAACATTCACAGATTGTTCTCAACTTCCCCTCTTCCTTTAAGTGAAAGTGGAGGGCTATAAGTGGTTGGACTTTAGTTTTTTCCTTTCCTTAGATTGGCTACACTGTGTAAAACAAATAGATTAAACTCTGGTAAATAGTCTTTTATTGAGAACAGGCTTTTGATAGGGGAAAAAAGAGCTCTGAGCATATTTCAAATGATTAATTTTCTCTTCTCAAAACCATAAGAGAATTTTTCACTCTTTATTATAGTGAAAACATGCTGGAACTCCAGGATGTGAAAATCATACTTGTGTGGAAAGTGATACCCTTGAAATTGGTCCACCAGAGTTTGGTTTCTCAAGTTATTCTTGAAAATACCTTGAGGCTCCAGAAATTTGTCAATCCAGTTTGTGTCCCCCTAGAACTGGTTCCATCTGGTGGTGCATATCTCTAGATTAGAGACTTGTAGTTAACTACAATCCCCAGAGAGTTATTCTAAACACCACAGTAAATTCCTCTCTTTCATTATGGAATTCACCCCATAAACCCAACATAAACTCCAAAACTTATCATTTGATGTCCTGAAAACAGAGATATAAACAGAGGCTAGTTGGTAACACATTCCCTAAAGATGCCTGGCATAAAATAAAGAACATTGATGATAAAACATTTTTTCTGACTTTCCATAAAGAATGTAAACATCACTGTGAATAAGTGAATAAACAAATTTAAGAAGTGTAAATCTTGTGGCATTTATTTAAATTGTTGTTAGATATACTGATTTCTGTTTATTTAATAAATTGCATCAATGCCATAGTAAAATTTACATCTCAAAAAAACCAAATAATATATCTCTCACTCTCACACTCTCTCTTTTCCCACCCTCCTTTGTTTCTCTGTGTCTCTTAGTCTCTCTAAATCCCTCTTTCTTTTCTGTCTCTGTCTCTCAAAGCACATATATGCATATGTGCATTCAGAGAACTCTAAGTGCTGATTCAGAGAATTGTATAATTGTTATCTATTGCATATATTATATATTATAAATATATACAGTCAGATTATTCTTTGTGAGTTAAGGTCTATCTTTCAATTTATTTTAAATTTATTCAATATTTTTAACCCTATTTGCTTAAAATTATGAAAAAGATTTTCAGTACAGAACTTTTATGATTCCCAGAATTTGGAAAAAAAAAAAAAAGAATAAGAAGTTACCAATTTTAACCAATGGAAATTAGAAATAATTGAAAAGCATAACCTTGTGTGAATGATACTGTGAAGACAGATAGTCATCTACTCTTTGGCACTCCTATTATTTTTTTTTAATTACTCAATGAGTTTTATTGCATTTATAGTTGTACACTGATCATCACAACCCAATTTTATAGCATTTCCATCCCAAACCCCCAGCCCATCCCACCACCCCCAAACCTGTCTCCTTTGGAAACTATAAGTTTTTCAAAGTCTGTGTGTCAATATCTGTACTGAAAAGAAATTCATTGTGTCATTTTTTTAGAATCCACATGTAAGTGATGGCATATGATATTGGTGTCTCACTGTCTGACTCATTTCACTTAGCATAATTTCAAAGTGCATCCATGTTGCTGCAAATGTTGGTATATTTCCTTTCAATGGTTGAGCAATATTCTTTGTGTATACATAAAACGTCTTCTTGATCCACTCCTCTGTCAATGGCCATTTAGGTTGTTTCCATGTCTCGGCTATTGCAAAGAGTGCTGCAATGAACATCAGAGTACATGTGTCTTTGTGACTCATGGTTGTCTCTGGATAGATGTCCAGGAGTAGGATTGCTGGATCAAATGGTAATTCTATTTTCAGCTTTCTGAGAAATATCCATACAGTTTTCCACAGTGGTTGTACAAACTTACATTCCCACCAACAGTGTAACAGTGTTCCCTTTTCTCCACACCCTCTCCAGCACTTACTGTTTGTAGACTTTTTGATGCTGGCCATTCTGGCTGGTGTAAGGTGGTTCATCATAGTGGCTTTGATTTGCATTTCGCTAATAATGAGTGATGTTGAACATCTTTTCATATATTTTGTGGCCATCATATGTCTTCTTTGGAGAACTGTCTGTTTAGATCATCTGCCCATTTTTTGATGAGGTTGTTTGATTTTTTGGTATTGAACTGCAGGATGTGTTTACAAATTTTGGAGATTAATCCTTTGCAAGCCAATTCATTTGCAAATATGTTCTATTTCTTTTTGTTTTGTTTAGGGTTTACTTTTCTGTGCAGAAACGTAAGTCCCATTTGTTTATTTTTTGTTTTTATTGTCATTACTCTAGGAGGCGGATCTGAGAAGTTATTGCTGTGGTTTATGTGACACCTATGACTTTTTGTCTATCATTCTAACAAGGGAATAAAGAGAACATTTAAAATGTTCAATTAAAATGTTCATTTGTAAATTTAAGTCATGTAAAAATGATACTCTATCCATATTTTCACTGCTCATTGTTACTAATTTTTAAATTTATCTTAATCCATCATCAAAGTATTTGAACTGCATCCCTACAAATATTGCCTAGCACTTGTTTACATAATAAGTATTAGCTAAGATCTTATTTAGATAACAATTCCTTATCAACAGCCTTCAAATAATCACTGGTAGTAATGGAGAAAGAATTTTTTTTTTGATTGAGAATTCCATCATATATATATAGTGTGTTTCAAAGTGCAGATTCAGAGATTAGAGTTCTTAAAATTTGACCCAAGGTTGGAGATAAAAAGAAAAGGTGGGAATAAGGAGAAATTGGTTTGCAATATAGACATTATAGGGACCTTCTCTGGACTCAAGGACAGTTCTTATTTAGGTAATCCTTCAGAATTTTCCTAAATTGAGATGACTGGAAGAGGTTTTATAATCCCATACAATCACACAATGCACATTGCACCCAGGAAGTGGGGGCGATCTTGGATGAAGCCATTCTCTACATCTGATGTCAATTCCTTAGAGAAGGCCAACAGCTGTAAATGACATGCTAGCAGAATTCTCAAGCACTGAGGAAATCATTTCATTAGTTCTCCAAAAATGATGTGCATGGCACATCAAAATTTATGCCACTTGGATACACTTACATGTATATTTTTGGAGAATCTATCTTTTAATAATGTAATTTTAGAAATGTAAATAGTAAAATACTAATTAATGTATCAGAATAATAGATTGTCAGGGAGAGGTCCAGAATTCATTCACTAGAAAAACTCTAAAAGGAAGGATGATGAAACAATTTGATGAGGTATCCAACCAATGAGCAGATAGTCTATGTGGTAGTGTGACTGAGAATCTTATTCTTATATCTGGTACACTTACAGATTTGTTGACATAATTGAACAAAAAGGTGCCAAGAGATACCCAAGCAGATCACCTGAGTATCAAACAAATTAATCACTGCATTCTTTGTAAAACATCTCCCTAACACCTCCCAATGAGAAGGGTAGTTACTACATACATATAGGATGGTGATTTCTATCATTTTTGGCTTGTTATTTAGCATGAGGAACACAAATTCCCAGGGGGGAACTGTAGTTTAAAATTCAATGGAACTTTTATGGTACTTGGTGGTAGTTTTATAAATACCCTGGTGGTATTTTTCCCCTTATGGGAAATAATTATTTTTAACCAGTGGAACCCAAAAGAAGAGGAAACATTATGACACACTCTCCAAGTTGTCACTAGGGGTAATTTTAAATTTGTCATACCTCTGTTTCTGTATAACAAGGCCCATATGTTCAAGAAAATAGAGAACTCTATTATGTTTATCTATTTAGAATAGATGCTGCATCCTGGAGTATGGCATCCTATCCTCCTGTAGTATCATTTCAACCAGTCACCTCAACTGTGTTTTCAACAGGCTGTTCCATTGCACATTTGGACTGGCAGGTCTTGGGCAGTTGAGTGTGCAATACAAAAGTGGATCTCATGGTTATATATATTCACTAAACATCTTGTGCTGTGGTGTAAAACAGTTGGTCAGATTAATTTTATATGGGGTTCCATATTGATTGATTGAATGCATTGAAAGCTCTTAGTGGTTCTGGCTAGTAACTTGGGAGCAGTAAATAAAATCCCATTTCTAGAATTTTTTCCTAGAATTTTGTAGAATATTCAGTCAAAATGAATATCTTCCAGGAGGAATTGGCCCAGTATAATTAACTTTCCACCAGTTGGCCAATTGGTTTTTCCCAGGGATTATTCCCTATCAGGGTAATTGTTTCTGTTAATGACATGTTGAAAAATTCATAGTAACTCTATATAGAACAACCTTGGTGAGTAGAAGTCCATAATGTAGGATAAATGCACAAACCCCTACTCTGTAACATGAGTACTGCATTATTACGTAACTATTACCAGCTCATAATATATACTGATGGACATCAACTAGAAGAATTATTTTTCTATGAATTTGTTTAATATTTCATCTGTGTTGTGTTCTCTTTGGTAGGCATTATAATGCATCATCTAAATATTCTCATTCAGTGTCCACTTCTATGTCCCTCAAAACCTTCTATTCCCCAATATATTAATTATTCTTCATTGTGACCCTTGACCTAACTGCCAATTCATTTGCTGCTGCATATGTGTTGGCATATACTAGAACTTTGGAGCATCTATACTTCCATATAAAGTAAATAATAAGGTGTATTACCCAAAACTCTGACTCTTGGACTTAAATCTCAAACACCTATTGTCTTTCAGTCACCTCATGCGAAGTTATAGCATCAAGAATTCAAACTTGCACTTGTTTATTTGTTTATTTTTTTATTCTTCACCTCCTAATTATAAGGAATCTCTCCTTTGGGCATAAGAATGGGTTCATGAAATATATATATATATATGTATATATATATATATATATATATTCATCAAGTTACTATAATCAGATACTCCATTTCTACCTAAGTGCAAAATCATGCCCGATATTTCTGTATATCATATTGTTTCCATGAATACATTATTTTTTCCAAAAGTATAGATGTCTCCATTGTGGTTCTCTTACTGTTGTTCACCAGAAACTGCACTTGGAATCTCTTCCCACCAATGACTACTAAACACTGGCAAAAACATCAGGGCTACTAGCAATTCAGTCAAGACTTGTTGAACAGACTTCCTTCTTGGCCCCATCATATATGTCACATTCTATGACACTTACATTATCAGCAGAAGTACTCCTAGAGGTGGAAAATGTTGCCTCCAAGTCAAAGAGGGCTATTCGGTATTATTCCTTCTTCTTCATGATGAGAAATACAAGATAAAATATTTTGTTCCCTGCCTTATAGAAAATATCCTAGAATATTCTGGGACATTTGTTCCAAAACTTCTACTTTTAGTCATCCACTTAATTTTCTAGGTAAAATATTTGCCAAATTTATTTTTTTTCCAAAAAACTGCTCTTAGTTGTATTAATCATTTCTATTATTTTTCTGATCTCTATTTTATTTCTGTCTTAATACTTATTTCCTTCATTTATAGGAAATATTTCCTATTAATTTTGAGCTTAGTTTTTTCATTATCTGATTTTTCTGTGGTGTAAATTTAGATTGTTTAATTTAATTATTTATTTTTTACTAACACAGGCGTTATTACTAAAATTTTCCAGTTTTCCTTCTATTATCAATTTCTAGTTTTATGTCATTGTGATTGGAAAATATACTTGGTCTGATTTGTTTTCTTAAACGTGTAAGACTTTTTGGGTGACCAAGCTAATGACCTATGAAAATGTGTATTCTGTTGCTGTTCGATGGAATGCACTTCATATGTCTATAAGTTTTTTTGGTGTACAGAATAGTTCAAGTCTAAAGTTTTCTTGTGGATTTTCTGTCCAGATGATATCCACTATTAACTTGTGGTGCTAGAGTCTTCTATAATTATTTCATTGTTGTCCATTTATCCCATGTTATTTATTTGCCTAATATATTAACGACCTCCAATGCCAGGCACATATATATTTATGACTGTTACTTCTTGATGAGTTAATCTTCTTTATCGTTATAGGTAGATCTTAGCTTTAATTAACACTTTGGGATGAAAGTCTATTTTATCTAACGTAAGTAGACTACTCTTACTGTTTTTGTTTCTTTTTTGTATGGAATATATTTTTTCCATCCATTAACTTTGGAATTTCATGTGTTCCTAAACCTTTAGTGCATCTCTGATAAATAGCATAGATTTTTTTTTTTCCCAATCTCTCTACCTATTCAATGCCTACTGTTTGGAGAATTCAATCAACTTAAACTTATTGTAACAATTGATATGTAAAGACTTATTAATAACATCTTATTGACTATTTTCTAGCTGTTTTGTAGTTGCCTCATTCCTTTTTTCCTTTATTGATGCCTTCTTTTGTAAAAAGATCCTTTTCTGTAGTGGTACACTTTGATTCCTTTATCTTTTGCACATCTTTGGTAGATTTTTCCTTTGTGGTTACTATTAGGCTTTCATAACACATCTTACAGATGTAAGATTATATTTTACATTGATAAGGACAACTTATTTTGTTTAATTTTTATTGAAGTATAGTTAACTTATGAGTCTGTGCTAATTTCTGCTGTATAACATAGTGATCCAGTCATATGTACAAACATATCCATTCTCTCTCAGATTCTTTTACCACATAGACTATCAAAGAATACTAGTAGATGCATTGTGCTATACAACAGGTCTCCATTGGCCAATTGTTTCATATACCTCAGTGTGCATATGCTAATCACAAAACCCTGATCCTTCCCTCCCACACTCCAACCTGTCCCTTTTGTTAACCATAGGTTTTTCAAAATCTATGAGACTGTTTCTGTGCTGCAAATAAGTTCATTTGTATACTTTTTTAAGGATTACACGTATGGGTGAAATCAAATGATGTTTGTTTTCTGTCTAACTTCACATAGTATGATAGTTTCTAGGTCCCTCCATATTGCTTGAAAATGGCATTATTTCATTTGTTTTTATGGCTGAGTAATATTACATTGCATATATGTACCACATCTTCTTTACATTCCTTTGTTGAGGGACATTTAGGTTGTTTCATGTCTTGGTTATTGCAAATAGTGTTTCAGTGAAAATTGGGGTGACTGTACCTTTCCAAATTGGGTTTTCTCTGGATAGATGCCCCAGAGTGGGATTGCAGTATTGTATGTGAGTTCTATTTTAAGTTTTTTGAGGATATTTCACACTGTTTTCCACAGTGGTCACACCAATGTACATTCCCACCAATAGTGTAAGAGGGTTTCATTTTCCCCACACACTCTCCAGTATTTAGTATTTATAGACAATTTGATGATAGCCATTCTGGCTGATGTAAGGTATTAACTCATATTAGTTTTGATTTGCATTGCTCTAATAATTGGTAATGTTGAACATCTTTTCATGTTTTTTTTTATACTAAGCTGAAGAAGTTTATTATATATATTGGAGATTAATCCCTTGTCAGTCACTTCATTTACAAATATTTTCTCCAATTCCGTGTGTAGTCATTTTGTTTATGGTTTCCTTTAGTGTGAAATGTTTTTGAATATAATCAGTTCCCATTGGTTTACTTTTCTTTGTATTGTCATTATTTGAAGAGGTGAATAAAATAACTGTGATTTATGTCAAAGAGTGTTCTGCCTATGTTTTCTTCTGGATGTTTTATAGTAATTGGCCTTATGTTTAAGTGTTTAATTCATTGAGTTTATTTTGTGTATAGAGTTTGAAAATGTTCTAATTCCATTTTTTATATGTACCTGTCCAGCTTTCCCAGTACCGTTTATTGAAGTTATAGTCTTTTCTCCACTGTATGCTCCTGACTCCCTTGTCATATATTAGTTGACCATAGGTGCTTGGGTTTATTTCTGGGATTTCTATCACATTTGATAGTATTTTTTTTGAGGATTTTTACATTTATTTTCATCAGTAATATTGTTCTACAATTGTGTTTGTGTGTGTGTGCTACTTTGTCTGGTTTTGGTATTGGGGTGATAGCGGCCTCATAGAATGACTGGGAACATGCCTTCCTCAGAATTTTTTTGGAATAGTCTCAGAAGTGTACTGTTGACACTTTAAATTTATTTATTTATTTATTTATTTTTTATTATTTTCCCACTGTACAGCAAGGGGGTCAGGTCATCCTTAGATGTATACATTGCAGTTACAGTTTTTTCCCCCACCCTTTCTTCTGTTGCGACATGAGTATCTAGACATAGTTCTCAATGCTATTCAGCAGGATCTCCTTATAAATCTATTCTAGGTTGTGTCTGATAAGCCCAAGCTCCCGATCCCTCCCACTCCCTAAATTTTTAATATATTTGCCTGTGAAGCCATCTGGTCCTGGATTTTTGATTGTTGGAAATTTTTTAATCAATTTCAAATTCAGTATTTGCGATTGGTCCATTTATCTTTTTTTATCATTTCTTCCTGGATTAGTCTTAGAAGATTGTACCTTTCTAAAAATTTGTCCATTTCTTTTTGGTTGTCCAAGTCATAGGCATAACAGTTGCTTGCAATAGTCTCATGATTCTTTGTATTTCTGTGATGTCTGTTGTAACTTCTCACCTTTCATTTCTAATTTGATTGATTTGAATCCCTTTCTTTCTTTATGAGTCTGGTTAAGTTTTTTATCAATTTTGTTGATCTTTTCAAGGAACCATCTTTTAGTTTCATTGATCTTTTCTATTTTTTTTTTTTTGTTTCTTTTTCATTTATATCTGCTCTGGTATTTTATTATTGCTTTCTTTCTGCCAACTTTGGGTTTTGTTTGTTCTTTCTCTAGTTGCTTTAGGTGCAAAGTTAGGTTGTGTATTTAAGATTTTTCTTGTTTTCTGAGGTAGCCTTGTATTACTATGAACTTCCTTCTTAATACTGCTTTTGGGGAGTTCCCATCAGGGTGAAGCAGAAACGAATCTGAATAGGAACAATGAGGTTGTAGGTTCCATCCCTGGGCTCGCTCAGAGGGTTAAGGATCTGGCATTGCTGTGAGCTGTGGTGTAGTTTGCAGATGCTACTTGGATCTGGCATTGCTGCAGCTGTGGCATAGGCCAGCAGCTACAGTTCTGATTAGACCCCTAGCCTGGGAACCTCCATATACTGTGGGTGTTGCCCTAAAAAGACAAAAAATAAAAAATAAAAAATAAATAAAACTGCTTTTGATGCATCCCATTGTTTTTGGATCATTGTATCTTTTTTGCCATTTACTTCTAGGTATTTTTAATTTCCACTTTGATTTCTTCAGTGATCCATTGGTTGTATAGTAGCATGTTGTTTAGTTTCCACACATTCATGGTTTTTGAAGCTTTTTTTTATTCTTGTTGTTGATTTCTAGTCTTATAGCATTGTGGTCAGAAAAGATGCTTGATGTGATATCAATATTTTTTAAAAATTTAGTGAGGCTTGATTTGTTTCCCAGAATATGATTTATCCTAGAGAATGTCCCATGTGCACTTGAGAAGAATGTGCATTCTGCTGCTTTTGGATGGAATATACTATAAATATCTATTAAGTCCATCTGGTCTAATGCATCATTAAGGGCTGTGTTTCCTTGTTGATTTTACCTCTGGAGGAGCTGTCTATTGCTCTAAGTGTGGTGTTAAATTCCCCCACTATTATTGCGTAATTGTTGAGTTCTCCTTTTAAGGCTGTTAGCAGTTGCCTTATATAATTGAGGTGATCCTATGTTGGATAAATACATATTTATAATTTTACATATTTTTCTTAGATTGATCCTTTGATCATTATGTACTCACCTTCTTGGTCTCTTTTAACAGTCTTTATTTTAACGTCTATTTTCTCTAATATGAATATTGCTATTCTAGTTTTCCTGATTTCCATTTGCATGGAATATTTTCTTCCATCCTCCCACTTTAAGGTTGTATGTATCCTTAGAGCTGAAGTTGGTTTCCTGTAGACAGAATATATATTGCTCTTGTTTTTGTATCCATTCAGCTAGTCTATTCTTTTGTTTGGAACATTTTGTCCATTTACATTTAAAGTTATTATTGATATGTAAGTTCTTTTGCCATTTTGTTAATTGCTTTGGATTTATTTTTTTGTTGGTCTTTTTTCTTTCCTTCTTCTCTTGTTCTTTTCTTTTCTGGTTTGATGACTCCCTTTAGAGTTGCATATGTTTTGCTTTTTCTTATTTCTGTGTGTATCTATTGAAGGTTTTTGTTTTGCCTTTATTATGAGGTTTTGATATAGGAGTTATTCTCTATCTATCTATCTATCTATCTATCTATATCTATACATACAATATTATTTTAAGTTGCTGGTTTCTTAATTGCAAATGCATCTCCAGTATCATGTATGTGTATCCACCTCTTCTCACAATTGCCAGTTTTTATTTCATATTTGTGTATGGCTGATATCCTGTCTTTATTGTATGTTTGCCTTTACTGGTGAGCCTTCTCATTTTAATGTTCTTGCTTCTGGTTGTGGCTTTTCTTCTACAGCTAGAGAAGTCCTGTAGTATTTGCTGTAAAGATGGTTTAATGGTATTGAATTCTCTTAGCTTTTTCTTGTCTGTAAAGCTTTTTATTTCTTATTAAAATCTGAATGAGAGCCTGGGCAGAATATTCTTGTTTGGAGGTTTCTTCCCTTTCATGACTTTATGTGTATCAGGCTACTCCCTTCTGGCCTTTAGGGTTTCTACTGAAAAATCAGCTGACAACCTGACTGGGGTTACCTTGTATACTATTTATTGTTCTTCCATAATTGCTTTCAATATTTTCTCTTTGTCAATAATTTTGGTCAATTTGATTAATATGTGTCTAGGGGTGTTCCTCAATGTGTTTATTTTATATGGTATTTTTTCTGCTTCCTGTATTTGAGTGAATTATTTATTTCTCATGTTAGAGAAGTCTTTGGCTATTAACTTTTCATATATTTTATCTGGGCCTTTCTATCTTTTTTCTGGCACCCCTATAGTGTGAATATTTGTACATTTAAGGTTACTCAGAGTTCCCTTAGATGCTCCTCATTTTCTTTTCTTTCTTTTTTTCCCTTTATACTTTTTCACATCAGTGTTTTCCACCAGTCTATCTCCCACCTTGCTTATTTTGCCTTCTGTAATATGCTATTGGTTTCTGCTAGTGATTTTTTTTTATTTTGGTTTTTGAAATTGGGATCTTTGCTTACTTAATCTTTAAATCTATTTATTTGTTAAAAGTTTCTTGTGATTAATTAATCTTTGCCTCCATTTTTTTCGAAGATCTTTTATCATTTCTACTATCATTACTATAAAGTCGTTTTCATGCATGCTACTAATACCCAGTTCACTCTTTTTCTGAGTGTTTCTCTAATTCCCTCATCTGGTTTATATTCTTCTGCCTGAGCAGAAATTTAACGGTTGTCAATGAGCTATTTTTAAATGGTCCCCCAATATTAAGTAATTAATTTATTATGTATGCTAAGATTCATAAAGCATTGATACTCAACTCATAAATGTTCATTAAATGCCCAATTTTTTGCCTATACCTATACAAATCTTTGGAAATATAATAGAGATGAAGGAAAATCAGAAAGCATTAAAACAAAACTTTTTATAAGTTAAAATTGATTGCATATGTTAGAGGATATTGGATATTTCAAAGTAGTATTTACACAAGAGTGTGGGTATTTATATGTAACAGGATATCATATGCATATATCTATAAATATCTATAACACAGCTATTTATGATCTGATAATCATACCAGCAACCATAGATATTGTTTTAGAGACTTTCAGATCTATTATACATATTATGTTTCCTGGTACAACAGTTAACGAAGTATTAAACAATCCAGTGTATACTTCCATTACCTATCATTGCATGCCTAAGATAAAACTGTGTTATTTTCATCTTCTAATTAATCCTTAGTCTCTAATTTTTTTTCTTTCCTCTTGTGTAAATACTACTTTGAAATATCCAATATCCAATTTCTGCTCAGTTCATAAATTAAATAAGGACTTTTATATTATGTGCATTATTTATTAGCATATCTATATGAGATTTATATTATATTAAATCCAATTGGCATCATACAGTAAATTGGCATACAAAGGAAATGGATAAAATGATTAGCTAAGTCTAGTCTAGTATCTATATTTGCTGGTATGATTATCAGATCATAAATAGCTGTGTTATAGATATTTATAGATATATGCATATGATATCCTGTTACATGTAAATACCCACACTCCTGTGCATAAACACAGAGTAACCTGATGCCTAATTAGAATCTGAATGTTCTGACTAGTTTAAATTTTGAAATTGATCTAATCAGTGTATTTATTTTAAAAAATTATATAACAAGACCATTATACTGTGAATGTAATCCTTCTAAGAAACAATAAAACTACGTGGGGACTTTAATGGAGATAAAATAGGTATTTCCTTTTTAAAACGTAATTTTCATTTTTTTCAAGTCCTGGGAACCAAGTGTCATGTGACTTTCTTTTTTTTCTGTGCCTTTTTACTTTCATTTTTAATGATTTTTATTTTTCCATCAGAGCTGGTTTACAGTGTTCTGTCAATGTTCTACTGTACAGCAAAAAAAACATATATGCATTCTTTTTCTCACATTATCATGCTCCATCATAAGTAGGATTTTTTTTAAATATAGGTTTTTGAAATTCTCTGGGTTAGCAACTAATTGCCAGCAGTGATCATGCCCCAGAGACCTCCTGAGAAGCCCTGTTCCCTCTATGCAGCTTATGCTTTTTTTTTCTCAAAAGAATGAAAATGTTCAGCCCTTTTGTCACATCTTCTAATGACTATACAGTGCCATATATTTAACTGCGGAGTCACTGACAGCAGGTGTGCCTTTGATGAGAACTCAAAGCGAGGAAGACTTCTGGATGGCTTTCAGAAAGTCTGTCCTAGATTTTCCACATTCTGCCACTGACCTGCCTTCCAACCCAGGTAAGCTACTTACACGTCTGAGGTGGAACAGTTAGAAATTAAGAAAAATCACCATACTTATGTAAATTTGACAGTTATGAGATATTCTTGGCCTCTAAGGGAAAACATGCAAATATATGGAGAATGATATATTTTAATATAGTGAGGTTATCATTGTGCTCTTTTCAGCCTCAACAATCCCGTGTTGTAAATTATGTAGAGACTGTATGTTAAAACATTCCTACATTTAGATGTATAACTGATTTCTTTCAATGCTTTTTGGCAGATATTTTACTGTACACTATTTTTTTATCTTGTTACAGTAATACATTTTAAAACTCCCTCATATTAAAAGGGGTACAGGATTAAATAGTGCATTGTTTAGTATAATTTAAAATAAGCCCTAGATTTTAATGATTTCATGTCTTTAGACACTCTACATGTAATAATATGAAACAAATCATCCTTAAGAAAGGTACAGATTGCATATAATAAAGACTAAAATCTACATAGAAAGATATTTATTAGATATAACTAGTGCCATCACAAAAAGTTTCCAACATCATAATCTGATAAAAATAAAACAGAACTTTGAACCATAATCAATATTGAGGCTGCACAGAAGAAAGAGATTTATTTGGGGTCTGAAGGATTGCATTTCAGGAGCCACATATCTGAGCAAAACTGAGTGTGCTGAAGAAAAGAAAGAGCTGTGGTTAATAAAGGTAAAAGCCAGGAGGCTGTATTCTGACACAAGAAATATTTGTCCTTCAGGGTTAGGTTGTCATGGGTTGTTTTAGGTTAAGGGTCTGATAAGTATCTTGAGTTTCTGACAGATGTTCTGGAAGCCTTTATTAGAATAATAAGTATTCAAAAGATCAGATCCCATAGAGGCTGAGATGTGCTTAAGTCTAACTTCCTCAATTGTCTCCCAACTCCATTTTGGATAAATCTTTTAGCAATGCTAACTCCATTCTTATGTTCCTTTGACAAAAGAGAAAAGAAGAAGAAGAAGAAAGAAAGAAAAAAAAGTAAGAGTTCTCCTAACACATTGGTTAATTTTGGGCCATATCAATGACAATAGAATATGTGGTCCCCAACCATGATTATAGCTGATCTCTTGGCAAACAAATGCAGCAAAATTGTCATTTGACTCAGTGAGCTGAAAAATGAATCTTTAACAAAATATTCTGATGATATAGTAATCAATTAGAAATAAAATTTAGATATGTTTCATATTTAAAAATTAAGTTGATTAAAGATTTAGATCTAAATATCTTTTTAGATATAAATATTTAAAACAACATGGCAATTGTATATGAAAAATTTTACATAAACTATAAACAAATAACACTTTAAAGTATTATGGAAAGTAAAATAGGATTTGGAAAAAAAAAATAGATTTCCTGTTCTGGAGCAGTGGTTATGAATCTGACTGATGTGGGACTCAATACCTGGCCTAAAAAATTCCATATGCTGTGAATATGGCCATAAAAAAACAAAAACAAAAACAAACTGAGAATAAGAAAGATATAAACTATGTTAAAATATTTAAAATTGTAGAATTTATGTGGACATATATCAAAATCTAAAAATAAGGTGTATTAATCTTTGGCATATTTATTAGAAAAAGGTAAATATATCAAGTTAAAATTTCATAAACATTTTGGTGAAGAATTTTCAGAAACAAATGAACATATGATAACAAAAACACAAGTTCAATCCACAACAGGGACCCACTCTTTTACTTGCTAAATGTCAGGTTGGGAAAGGGTGATTATCACTGATCATGATGGAATGGGAGAGTCTCATACTGAGCGAACTAAGTCAGAAAGAGAACGAAAATTACCATATGATATCACTTATATCTAGAATCTAATATATGGCACAAATGAAACTCTCCACAGAAAAGAAATACATGGAACTTGGAGAATAGACTTGTGTTTGCCAAGGGGGAGGGGAAGGGGGAGGAAGTGGGATGAACTGGGAATTTGGGGTTAATAGATACAAACTATTGCCTTTGGAATGGATAAGCGATGAAATCCTGATGTATAGCATTGGAAACTATGTCTAGTTACTTATGATGGAGCATGATAATAAGATAAAAAATAATGTATAGATGTTTGTGTGACTGGGTCACCTTGCTTTACAGTAGAAAATTGATAGAACACTGGAAACCAGATATAATGGAAAAAACAAAAATAGTAAAAAATAAATAAGATAAAATTAAGAAAAAAGAGTAAATTACCAAGACTGCTTTCTGTGGTAGATCAGGGAAAATCATGTAAAGCAACCAGAATATGAAAGAGCCAATTTTTCCTTAATAAAAATATATTCTTAGGCAGGATAAAGGAATAGTTTCTTAAACAGCCACTTCAGTGTTGTTTTAGGTTATCAAAAAATTCAAAAGAATTTACATTTAAAATAATAGAATATTTTATATAAAATCAATTACTAAAATAAAATACTATGGAGTGGAGATTTAAATTATACTCAAAGGGGTTACATTTCTAAAATAGTTAAAGCCATGAGATTATATAAACAATTATAATAATATAGGTAAATATAGAGATATACATATTTTAATTATATTCTGTAGGTATATATTTTATATACTATGTCAATATATCTATGCAAATCATTTACTGAAATATATATTTAAAAGAAGAAAAGAAGAAAACAAACTTTTACAGAATTTTCTTTTGTTTGATGGATTAGAAGGGACTTTATTTCTTTTTTGTTTCATAAAATATGTTAAATTATCTATAGTGCTCATAACATGAAATATATGCATTCAATTTCTTTGAAATATTTTAAAGTAAAAAAAAAATCTTTAAAAGTAATTCAAGGAAATTTTAGTAAAAAAATGCCATTTATCTAAATCTAATTTTATTCACATAAAGACAAACAAGCCCATAGTATCATTTTAAACAAAATCCAAATGAACTAGAACATTCTTGTCTAAATGCTAATTATGATGCATCTGAGCCAAGTAAAGGTAAGTACATGAAATAAAACTATGAATAGTAAGAGAACTGAGGAAGTGATACAGTCTGATGTAACGTGGATACTCTACACTTCACTCAGGAATCCCTGGAGAGAAAAAAATGGGGTCAGTTCAGGATAAAATCATGAGAATTTAGCATAGAGAAGCTGAGTTCAGCTGACATATCTGACCACATCCAACACACATGGCTCTCATATTTCCTCAGCCAGTTAGACCTCTTGTAGTGGACACAGTTCCTTAGCACTAGACTGCTTACTTGTCCTGTTTCCCCTAAATAAAAAGATGCTCTTCCATTCTTGCCTCCTCCATTTTTATCCTCAACCATAATACCCCAATTTTTGAAGTAATTTTTTAATAATTATCTTTAAAACAGTTGAATACTTATGATTTACTTGCTTGTTTTTTCACTTTCTATCCCTTTATCCTATGGTCTTTCTTGTAAATCAGGGATTTTATCTCTTTGTTTCAGAGTATATTCCCATGTTATAACACAGCTCCTGGCATATGCAAAGTTTTAATAAATACACATAAAATTGTTACCAAGTAGAAGGGGACCACTGTAATTTTCCTCAGGTTTCTGCATTGTTTGGCCACTAAAAATTTAATATTTATAATCTAGATATCAGTTTTATATACTTAACAGCATTCTTTGTTCCCAATGCCACTCATTCTTGTTATCCTCTGAATAGTTCTAAAGTTTCTAGATAATAGAATATTAATATTCGAGGACAGCTATTCCCAAATATAATGCCCTAGGTTACTATAGTTTAGTGAATGCCTCTGCATCATCTTTCATTTTTTTTCTGCCCATGATTTAAAGCTTTAAAATATATATTTTTATATATTTATCACTTTGATTTTTCTATTGTTAAATTCTAGCTCTATATAAAACACTGTTATGTCCAAGAGGTTATTGAGGAGAACAACAGTGAACATTTACGAAGCAAGAATCAGAGAATACTTTTTGTTTTGTTTTTGTTTTTTGGCCATGCCCATAACATTTGGAAGTTCCTCGGCTAGGGATTAAACCTGAGCCACAGCAGTGACCCAGGCTACAGCTGTGATAATGCCAGATTCTTAGCCACTAGGAATTACCAGAGAATATTTTTAATATTTTCATTTCACCACTTCTATAATGCTTAACATTTTGTTGTAGCAGGCGCTATTGTAAAATTATTCACATAATTTGGGCCTTATTCACCTGTAGGATTTATTATAGCCATTTCTTATGTAAGAATATTAGCTCATATTTTTATTTACTTAAATAAATTTAAACATATTTGGAAAATAATATCCAACCAAGTTTTGCCTCATTTAAAACTGGTGTTTCAAATACCAATATTCTCTTCTTCAGACACTAGAAAATTATTTATGGTCAAGGCCTTACACTTTCAAATCTACAATGGGAACTGAAAAGCCCTGTTACCGGGGAATAAATCTCCATTTCACACCTTCCTATTAACCACACCAAACAATATGAATGTTACCTGTTACCTTGATAAAGTAGAGAACCACGTATTTCAAAGTTAAAACTTTGTATTCAACACTTTATTTTAATTAATTTTATTAATAATTAATTTATTTATTGGTCTATTTGAATTTTTAGGGCCATACCCATGGCATATGGAGGTTTCCAGGCTAGGGGTCCAATAGGACCTGTAGCCACTGGCCTATGCCACAGCCACAGCAACACGGGATCTGAGCTGCGTCTGTGGCCAACATCACAGATCAAGGCAATACTGGATCCTTAACCCACTGAGTGAGGCCAGGGATTGAATGTATATTCTCATGGATGTTAGTTGGGTTCACTAACCACTGAGTCTTGATGGGAACTCCTCAACATTTTATTTTAAATAATTTAGACAGCTACTGCATAAACTCACATCCTTATGGAAGAGAGATTTTATCCTATTGGTCTAAGGTAAGGAAAAGCACCCATATGTCCCATTTCCTAACACCCTTTGGAAAACTAATTCTTTCCATCTCAGATAAATTGAAGTAAAGTTTTTCTTAAACTCATTCACTAAATCTTACTTACAATTATGTCTAAAATCCAATGCCAATAGCAACAGAATGCATCAACAAGAGCTTCCCAGTGGGATTTATACTTCTTGGCTACTCTGAATTCCCTCAGCTAGAAATGACTCTTTTCTGGATTGTGATCATCATGTACACCATGATCGTTCTCTCCAACTTGACTATCATCTTGCTCTCTTGTGTGGACCCTCGACTCTGCACCCCCATGTACTTCTTTCTTAGCCATCTTTCCTTCTTGGATCTCTGCTTCACCACAATTGTTGTACCCCAAATGTTGTTCAACTTGTGGGGGCCAGATAAGAGCATCACCTATACTGGCTGTGTCATCCAACTGGGCATGTCACTCTGTGTTGGTGCCACACAAGGTGTCATGCTGGTGGTGATGGCCCTTGACCGCTATGTTGCTATCTGCCAGCCCCTGCTCTATCCTATCATCATGCATCCTCAGTTCTGTTGGAAGCTGGTGCTTCTGTCCTGGCTGTCTGGCCTGATAGAATCTGTTACCCAAACTCCTACCACATTCAGGCTGCCCTTTTGTGCAAACCACTGTCTGGATGACTTTCTATGCCAGGTCCCATCCCTCGTACGGCTGACTTGTGGAGACACTGCCATTACTGAGTGGCAGATGACAGTCTCTGCTATTCTCTTTACCATCATGCCCATGGGATTGATCCTGACTTCTTATGGATACATAGCCCAAGCTTTAGGTAACATCCAATCTGAGGAGGGAAGGAAGAAAGCCATTGCCACCTGTTCCTCCCATCTTACTGTGCTCTTCATGTTTTATGGGGCAGTGGCCATGGTTTACACAGACCCTAAGAACCAGTTTGCTTCCAAATGTGGCAAGTTGGTCACCTTCTTCTTCACTGTGGTCACACCATTGTTGAACCCTCTTATCTATACCCTGAGGAACAAAGATGTGAGAAGTGCCTTGCAAAGACTGCTGAGGAAGGGATTCAGCATAAGAAAACAAAGTAAACTGATTTTTTGAACCAGAATGTAAATGCAAATAATGATCCACCCACTGTCTGTAGGAGAGTCTTTGGATTAGCATTAAAACTGGGAGGGTTTAGGTCAAAGATAGAATTTTATGAATTATTATTTATGCCTATTGTTTTATAAGTCACTTTTTTAAAAAATCTGTATAAATCAATGTTTTGTCTATGTATTAAATGCTCAAAATAGATTTTTCTAGGGAGGTACACTATTTGAAAAATTGTTTTGAAGAATTTATATTTCTTAAAAAATTTAGACAGCATGAGCTAAACATTTTAAAATTAGAAAAGTAGTGACGTGATTTATATTTTATGTGTTTTAAAATTAAAAAAATAAAAGAACTATATGTCACAAATTTTTCTAGACATGTTTAAAATGATGAAGGGAAATATTGCTAGAGTTTTCCTATGTCCTTTCTAGCCATGCAGCCTGTTTTCTTTAATTTGACTATGAGAATGATATCTTGGGTATAAAGAAGTGTTGCATGCATATATTGTACTATATTTCCTTTTTATGTGGAATTTTGTAAGATGAACTCAGAACAGTGAGGTGCCTCTGAGGTGTTTAAATGCACACAATGTGTAGGTACACTTAACCTATGGGACACACCTTTAAATTTAACCCATACATAATTTATTCTTTTTTAACTTTTTTTTCTTTCTGGCTGTGCCCATAGCATGTGGAAGTTCCTGGGCCAGGGACTGAACCCATGCAATGGCAATGACCTAAGCCACTGCTATGATAACACCAGATCCTTAACATACTGAACCACAAGAGAACTCTCTTCAATTTATTATCTATGTACAAATTAAATTACAAATTTATGTAAATTATAGTTCTCCTAAATATGTAGTCAAATCTATTCTTCATCCTACAAACAAAAAATGAGGCTATTTTAAAATAAAAATAAAAAGGGTGGGGGAAAAAATGCAATTGTAATGTATACATGTAAGGATAACCTGACCCCCTTGCTGTACAGTGGGAAAATAAAATAAATAAATAAATAAAAATAAAAATAATACTTAAAAATTGTTTCTCCTGTGTTTTCATTCCTGTAAATTTTTACAAATGCAACTCAGCCAAAATACAAGTGGATTTTCACAAAAAGAACTCAGGTATTAAATGGTGCTCCCAGCAATTTTTAGCACCGTTAAATTGAATTGGCAATTTTGATTGAGGCCTATTGAATATTTCATGGGTCTTGTGCTATTATGTAATACCATGTAATTACAGGAAATCGTGAGACAGACAGGAATGCCCTGATTTATCACAGTATTTATAGTGCTTGCTAGATATCATTAGTCAGTCAGGTGGAACAGAACAGAGTATTGGTAAATAGTGCAATACATATCACACACAGAAAAGAGACGTAGCTGAAAATGATGAGGATGGAAGAGAAGGTTTTATGTATTTGTGATGTGAAATTTTTTTTTCAAAATATGGGTATGGAAATGGTGGGTATTTTTCTTTTGTTGTTGTTGTTGTTGTTAAAGCCTAAGAATACTTAACAGATGAAATAATTGTGGGACTATGGGAAACATTACTTTTTGTACTCTTAGCTGACAGGATGAAGTGGTTGCTCTGTATTTATTTATTTTTGTTTTTCCCCTTATTATTTTTCTTATTATTTATCTTTTAATTCTCCTACCATCCAAATCAACTCCTTTTTAAAAATAAGTTCTGGTGTTTATTTATCTTCTTTCCATTTTAAAATATGTTCATCTTCAATAACTGGACATGTCCTGTTAATCTTGTAAGTTGTGTAAAATGATGCTTTGCAGTGCATTTTATATTAATAAGCAGCAGGAGCAGGTTATTGGTCAGGAATTTTCAACAGATAAAGTTTGATTATTATTGCTTTTTAGAATAAGCCCAGTGAGCAATATGTTTCAAGTAGCCCTGTTCAAACTGACACTGAATTTTTCTTACTGTAAAGCTCAAACAATTGGAAAAAAACTCAATAGGGCAAAGAAAAAAGATAACCCTGCTGCAATGTAAACTGGGAAATTCCACCAAAAAAAACAATAGAGTACACAGATTTTCAAGCATTCAAAAATATTGTTCAAGGTAGATAACTTTCTGGGTCGTAAAACATTTCTAAAGTGCTGAAGTCATATAGACTGCATTATCATGAATAATGAAGTAAAACTCAAGATGAATACTAATTCCTTTTCAGGAAAATCTCTAAACACATGGAAATGTAAAAATATAAACTTAAGCAATCCAGGTTAAAGAAGAATTTCAAAGAAAATTCCTAGAATAAAATTATTACTCCTAAATTCTGTATAAAGCTAAACTATCATCAAGTGCAAGAAAAACAAATATTTTGAGAAAAAGACAGTTTGAGATTATGTTTTTGGACATAATTTTTTACCACTGAATGAAGGACTGTTAAATCCAGGCATAAATTCACAAGGATCCAGAGACTGGGCCAGAAGACCACAGCAATAATATTTTGGAAGCTGAAAAGTAAAAGAATAACCAGTATTGAAGTTATTAGACTTTAAAAAGCAGATAATTAAACTACAAATGAGAAGATATAAGAAGCAAAATAAATGATGCCCTGAGAAGCCCCCAAGCAGCTTGAAACTGGAATAACAATGCATTTATTTTTCCCTTTTTTATTTTTTTTTTATTATTTATTTTTATATGATTTTTTATATATATTTTTATATATATTTTCTACTGTACAGCATGGTGACCCAGTTACACATACATGTATACATTCTTTTTTCTCACATTACATGTTCCATCATAATTGATTAGACAGATCCCAGTGGTACAAAGCAGGATCCCATTGCTAATCCATCCTGAAGACAATATTCCATATCTATGTACCCCAAGCTCCCACTCCCTCCCACTCCCTCCCCTTTCCCCTTGGCAACCACTAGTCTCTTCTCCATGTCGTGACTTTCTTTTCTGTGACAAGGATCCTTTGTGCCATATATTAGATTCCAGATATAAGTGATAATCATACGGTATTTGTCTTTCTCTTTCCGACTTACTTCACTCAGGATGAGAATCTCTACTTCCATCCATGTTGCTGCAAATGGCATTATTTTTTTTTTTATGGCCGAGAAGTATTCCATTGTGTATATATGCCATGTCTTCCTGATCCAATCATCTATCAGTGGACATTTGGGTTGATTCCATGCTTTGGCTATTGTGAATAGTGCTGCAATGAAAATGCAGGTGCATGTGTCTTTTTAAAGTAGAGTTTTGTCTGGATATATGCCCAAGAGTGTTTTTGAAAAACAAAAGAAACCAAAAAGAAAACAAAAAGACAACTCACATAATGGGAAAAAATAGTTTCAAATGATGAAATTGACAAGGGTTTAATCTCTAAAATACACAAACAACTTATACAACTCAACAGAAAAAAAGCCAACAACCCAGTTGAATAATGGGCAAAAGACCTGAATAGACTGTTATCCAAGGAAGATATACAGACGGCCAATAAGCACTTGAAACAATGCTCAACATCCCTGATTTTTGGAGAAATGAAAATCAAAACTACCATGAGATACCACCTCACACCAGTCAGAATGGCCATCATTAATAAGTCCACAAATAACAAATGCTGGAGGGGTGTGGAGAAAAAGGAACACTCTTAAACTGTTGATGGGAATGTAAGTGGGTACAACCACTGTGGAGAACAGTATGGAGGTACCTTGGAAAACTATACACAGAACTATCATATGACCCTTTTTTAAAGTTGTATTGAAATATAGTTGATTTAGAAGGTTGTGATAAGTTCTGCTGTACAACAAAATGATTCAGTTATACAGATACACACATCAATTCTCTTTTAGATTATTTTCCCACAGAGATTATAACAGAATATTATTAGATGGGGATTTCTGTGCTATACAGCAGATCCTCATTGACCAATCATTCCGTATATCTCAGTGTGCAAAACCAGGCATTTGTGTCCACAATATTTGGTTCTAAAACAGGAGGTTTGGCTGAAAAATCTGTATTTAAGGCTATTAAGCCCTAGATATTCGCACCTACTCTGTTTAGCTGGACTTCCCTCTGTTTAGCACTAGTCGTTTAGTTTATGGATATGTTGATCATAAGGGACTCTAGATTTGGGAAAAATATAAGTGAATGAGTGAAATGTCTACAAAATGAATTGTGAAAAATTCCAGCTCTTTTTTTTTTTTTTTTTTTTTTTTTTTTTTTTTTTTTGCTGTCAGAAATTTGGTAGCCAGTTATGTCCTCAAACACCTGTTAGAGCATTTTCATAGGTAATGAGTCCAAGGAAGATGCGAAAATATAGTTTCCCAAATGAACAGATTATTTTTACCAGAGGTCAGTAAAACTTACAGTTATTAAGATTTGCTCTTGTCCAAAGTCCTTCCTAACAACAGAATGTCAGGGATCAACCAACTTAGAAGTTGTCTAAAGGAAAATACGGATAGCAAACAGAGGGGAAAAAATAAAGAGGGAACAAAAGTGTTATTTCAAGGGGAACTATGATGTATTTATTCTGAGAGACAAAAACATGAGAATAGATAGTAAACCAGAACAGGATGTGAACAAAAGAGCACTAGAATTTTTAAAAATATTTTTAGTTAGCTTAACATGTCTATTAATTAAATTAATTAATTATTTTTTATTTATTTTTTGTTTTCAAAGGCACACCTGTGGGATATGGAGGTTCCCAAGTTAGGGGTCTAATCAGAGCTGTTGCTGCTGGTCTATGTCAGAGCCATAGCAATGCCAGATCTGAGCCTTGTCTGTGACCTATACCACAGCTCACAGAAATGCCAGATCCTTAACCCACTGAGCAAGTCTAGGGATTGAACCTGCAACCTCATGGTTCCTATCAGATTAATTCCTGCTGCACCACAGCAGGAACTCCAACATGTTTAATCGTATTGATTTTTTAACTTTGTTGAGGAATAACTGAAACCACATTTCTTAGGTGGAACTTGAACCCATGTTCCCTGACTTATTAGGAAGCTCACATCCACAGTCTTTTTATTAAAACCTCTCACTAAGTGTCAGGACTTACTGAAGTTTGCTGATTTTGTTGTGGTGCAGAAATAATTCAGTGAGGGGAAAAGTGGCAAGCAGAGTAAGTTTATTAGCATCGGATGCTCATGAGAAATACAAATGGACAGGCAAGAGGGTTCTAACCTGAGGACTGAGAGGACTCTGTTTTTATAAACAAAAGAAAAGTAAGGTGGTAGAGAAGACCACTACCATTCTCATTCTTTGGCAGATATCAAGAATCCTTGATAGGGAGTTCCCGTCGTGGTGCAGTGGTTAACGAATCCAACTAGGAACCATGAGGTTGCGGGTTCGATCCCTGGCCTTGCTCAGTGGGTTAAAGGATCCGGTGTTGCTGTGAGCTATGGCATAGGTTGCAGACGCAGCTCGGATCCTGCGTTGTTGTGGCTCTGGCATAGGCCGGTGGCTACACCTCCGATTGGACCCCTAGCCTGGGAACCTCCATATGCCATGGGAGTGGCCCTAGAAAAAGCAAAATAAATAAATAAATAAATAAGAATCCTTGATGGGATTCTCCTATTTCCTCCTTTGACCCTAGATGTTTTAACCAATACTGTCATGGCACTATTTAAATCATATGTGTATTAGCAAAAGTGTGGCAACTTATACTAAAGTATGGTAACTCATCTCAGGTTTTGCTATAATGCCCACTTTCACCTAGATTCTTTCACCTTTCACCTACTTTTCCGTCCTGGCTACATGTACAAGGACTATTTACTTCCTGACTTCATGTAACAAGATTCAGACCACATACCTATTGTCTTATGTTTTAACTAGAAGGACTTGAGGATTAAGTGTGCCTGATTCTTAGAGCCACCTGGTTTTCCTTCAAGGTATTGTAGATTATTTCTAGGTTATTGGATTTTTATTTTGAGTAGTCATTACCTTACAACAGTCTCCTAACCTCACTTAAAATTCTGTCTTTAAGGAATTAAAAAAAAAAAACTATTTCTTTATTCTACTCTATCTCTGTCATAACTGTAAATATTTGAAGTGTACAATGTCATAATGCATGATACCTATTCATTGTGGAAGCATTTCTGAGTTCAAGGTAATGAATGCATCCCTCAGCTCATACCTGTATTTCCTTTGTGTATATGTACTGAGACTTAAGATCTACTGTCAGCAGCTCCCAAGTATATAGTGTGATATTATTATTCTTACTATGCAATATATTAGATCCTCATATTGCCTTAAAACTGAAAACTTGATCATTTTAAGAGTCATTACCACATTTTCCATTATCTCCAGCCCATTGTCATTATATTATTATATATGTAATACAATAACATTAATATATATTAGTTATATAATTTTATGTTATATTATGTTATATTATAAATGCATATCACATTTTCTTTATTCATCTGTCAAAGGACATGTAGGTTGTTCCCAAATCTTGGCTATTGTAAATCATGCTGTAAAAAACATGAGTGTCATGATATTACTTTGGGATACTGATTTTATTTCTTTTGTATAGATACCTAGACATGGGATATCTGTATCATATGGTATTTCAGTTTTTAAGTGTTTTGAAAAAAAAAAGTGTTATTTTCTATAATGGATGCACCAATTTACACTCCCAACAACAGTGTACAGGATTAACTTTTTCTACCCACTTTCATTCCATCTACTTGTTGTCATTGGTCTTTTTGCTAATGGCCTACCAACAGGAGTATTTGCACTTAATTGACTATCAGTGGTATTCAGAACATTTTCATATACTCATTGGACATTTTTATGTCTTCCTTGGAAAAAAAGTCTATACTGGTTCTTGGCTCTCTCTCTCTTTTTTTAATTTATTTATTTATTTTTTAATTCACCTATGGCATATGGAATTTCCCAGTCTAGGTGTCAAATCAGAGATGCAGCTGCCAGCCACAGACACAGCCATGCAGGATCCAAGCCATGTCCCAGACCTACACCACAACTCACAGCAACACCGGATTATTAACCCATTGAGTGAGGCCAGGGATCCAACCTACAGTGTCATGGATACTAATTGGATTCTCAACCCACAGAGCCACAATGGGAATTCCTCTCTGCTCACTAGATAATTTTTCATTTTGCTCTTCATCTGTATATATGTTATTCCTGTATTTTGGATATTAGCCTATTACCAATTGTTTGCAAATATATTGTTTGCAAATATATTTTACCATTGAGCAGATATTCAAGTATTTTTTAAATCTTTTTTATTGTTTTCTTTGCTGTACAGAAGCTATTTAGCTTTACGAAGTCTTACTTGGTTATGCTGGCTTTTGCTTTTGTTTATTACCCTATAAATCATTGCCTAGAACCATGTCAAGAATATATTTTCTGGTTTGTTTCCTTCTAGGTATTTTTATATTTTCACATCTTACATTTAGGTCTATCATGCATTTCCAGTTGGTTTTTGTGAGTGGTGTAATTGGAGAGTATTCAATCTTCCCAACACCATTCGTTGAAGAGCTTATGCTTTCCTTATTGTGTGTTCTTTTAAAATAAATTAGTTGCACACACATGTATGCATTTATATATGGGCTTTCTATTCCATTTCACTGTAATATGTGCCTGTTTTTATGCTAGTATCAGATTGTCTTGAAAAGTATATGTATACTCTTTGTTTTGGATCAATTTGCTTTGTATACACCTGTTATGTACATTTTATCTAAAGTGTACATTATGATTATTACTTCCTTATTGACTTTCACTCTGCATTATCTCTCCATTGTTGAAAATGAGGTGATATAATCCTGTACTATTATATTTTGCTGTCTATTTTTTCCTTCAGATATGTTAATTTTTATACAATTTTATATATTTTTGATGGATTGACCCTTTTAGCATTACATAATGACTTCCTTTGCCACTTGTTACTTTTTTTTTGTCTTTTGTCTTTTTAGGGCTACACCCATGGCATACTCATGGTTACTTGTCAGGTTCGTTAACCACTGAGCCACGATGGGAACTCTGCCACTTGTTACATCTTTTGACTTAAAGTCATGCTTCCTATGAAATAACACAAGATATTTTTGCTCTTTTTCCATTTGCATTGTGTATCTTTATCCATCCCTTCACTTTTTCCTTTAAACTTTACGTGAATCTTTTGAAGGCAGTCTGTATTGAATCCTTTTTTTTTCTTTACTAAGCCACGTTTTTTTTCTTTTTAAAGAATTTTTTTAAATTGAGATATAGTTGAATTACAATATTACACTAGTTTTTGGCGTACACATTTTTAATGTTGGAGAATCTAAATCATTTGCATTTAGAACAATCATTGGTAGTTAAGCCCTTACTATCATCATTTAATTAATTTTTTTCTGATTGCATTGTATTTTATTTCCTTTTGCTCACTTTTGTTGTCTTTGTGAATAGATGATTTTTATTTAGTGTCATACTTTGATTCTGTAATTTTAATTATGTGGTTATCTATTATAAACTTGTTTTATAATTACCATTAGGCTTTCATAATATATCTCATAGTAATAACAGTTTATTTTTAGCTAATGGCAACTTATCTTCAATTACATAAAACGACATATTTTCTTTTTCCTCTTATAATTTATGTTGTATTCTCAATTTAAATCTCTTTATGTTGTGTATCTATTAATATAATTGAGTTGTCATAACTATTCCAAACACTTTTTCATTTTAACCAATATTCTAGATGTTAAAGTAATACACATATCATCATTGGAGTATCAAAGTCTTTGAATATTGACTATATATTAATTCCTAACATTGAATATTATAATTTCATGATATTATGTTACTAATTTGTGTCTTTACATTTAATCTTTATTTTTTCATTTTTAATACAATTTTGAAAGGTTACTTTCCATTCAGAGTTACTGCAATTTTTTGGCTATATTCTCATATTGTGCAACTTATCCTTGAACATATCTTACAAACAATAGTTTGTGCCTTCTCCACATTTCCTGACCAGTAACCACTAATGTGTCTTCTATATCTGTGAGCCTACTTCTTTTTTGTTACATTCATTACTGTGTTGTATTTTTTTAGGTTCCATGGATAATTGATATCATACAGTATTTGTCTTTCCCTATTTCACTCATTTTTTTCTAGGTTTTTTTTTTTTCCTTTCATCACTTTAAGTTTACCTTGCCACTCTCTCTGGCCTGCAGAGTTTCTGCTGAAAAAAATCTGCTGTTAAACTTACTGCAGTTCTTCTGTATGTTATCTGTTTCTTTTCCCTATCTGCTTTCAAAATTTTCTGTCTTTAATTTTTGACAGTTTGATTAATATGTGTATTGGATGTTCCTCTTTGGATTTATTTTATATGAACTCATTTTGTTTCCTGGTTTTGAGGAGGAAGTCCTTTCCCATGTTAGGGAAGTTTTGGCTACTATCTCTTCAAATATTTTTCCTGGCCCTTTCTCTCTCTTCTCCTTCAGGTACCCCTATAATATGGACATTAGCGCATCTAAGTTTGTCCCAGAGTTCTCTAACACTGCCTTCATTTCTTTTCAATCATTTTTCTCTTTTCTATTCCACATAAGTGATTTTCACTAGTATATCTGTCCCTTTCCCATTGGTCAGGTCAGGGCCCACATTCTTCTTGGTTGACTAATTTGAAACAAATTGTTACTGGGAGAAGAGGGAAAAAGGGGAATGGAGAAGGGTGTCTCAGACAAAGCAGGAACAAAATGGAGTAACCAAGGCTTCCTTTGATAGAAAAGGCATGTGTTAATTCTCACACATATGATGTTGTCTCACTGTCTGACTCACTTCACTTAGCATGATGATTTCTATGTCCACCCATGTTTCTGTCAATGCTATAATTTCTTTCCTTTTAATAGCAGAGTAATATTCCATTGTGTATATGTACCACATCTTCTTGGTCCAATCCTCTGTCGATGGACATTTAGGTTGTTTCCATGTCTTGGCTATTGTATATAGTGCTGTAATGAACATTGGAGTACATGTATCTTTTCGGATCATGGTTTTCTCTGGATAGATGCCCAGGAGTGGGATTGCTGGATCAAATGGTAATTCTATTTTTATTTTTCTGAGGAAACTCCATACTGTTTTCCAAAGTATTTGAACCAATTTACATTCCCACAAGCAGTGTAATTGGGTTCCCTTTTCTATGCAACCTCTCCAGCATTTATTGTTTGTAGAGTTTTTGATGATGGCCATTCTGGCTAGGGTAAGGTGGTATCTCATAGTTTTTTGATTTAAATTTCTCTAATAATGACTGATGTTGAACAACTTTTCATGTGTTTTTTGGCCATCTGTATGTCTTCTTTAAATAATTGTCTATTTAGATCTTCTGTCCATTTTTTGATGGGGTTGTTTGTTTTTTTGGTATTGATCTTCAGGAGGTGTTTATAAGTCTTGGAGATTAACCCCTTGTCAGTTGCTTCATTTGCAAATATTTTCTCCCATTCTATGGGTTGTCTTTTTGTTTGGTTTAGGCTTTCCTTTTCTGTGCAGAAACTTTTAATGATGTCTCATTTGTTTATTTTTGTTTTTATTGTCATTACTCTAGGAGGTGCATTTTACTTTTTTCTGTAAGAGTTATTTTCATCATAAAATAGTGGAAGTTTACAATAATATTTATGAATGTACTTCTTGAAAGGAAAAATCCAAGTGAACCAGTTATTTTGTAGTAAACCCCTAAATTCTCAAGGAAATTTAAGAAATATACATGAATACTATTAATAACCACAGAAACAATCTGATTAGCAGAGTTAATTTCTATACTAGAAAGGTGATCATTTGCTTGTCCCAGTTTTTATCCATAAAGAGTATGAGCCCTCATGACTAGCATATTAAAATATATTTCTATAATCTAATGTACAGCAAGGTAACTATAGTTAAAATTACTGAGTTGTGTACTTGAAATGTGCTTAGAGTAGAATTTTAACATTCCCATAATAACCAAAATAAAATGATATTTATGTGAGGTGAAGGATATGTTAATAAACTTTATTGCTATAAATATTTGGAATATATACATGGATCAGTTAATTACGTCTACACCATATACACTCTAGCGTTATATGTTAATTATATTACAATATAACTGGAAAAATTAGCATTATGTGTGAATAAAGTAACTCTGTACCATAGTTAAGCTATAAAACTAAATGTCATAAGACCTATAATAGGTTAGATAACAATGCTTCATTCATCATGGATGACTGTTGAATAAGAGAGGAAAAAACAGAGAGCAGATAATATATTGGTAGCAGTATATTATGCATAGTATCTGACCATGACACTCAAGAGATCCCAGAGTGTTTTGGCATGAACTCTGGAGAAGGGCAAAAGCATCACAGAGAAGTTCATCAGTGGCTGCCATTTTTGCCAAGTTCAGTGATCATAGATAATGCTGTGTAACCAGAGATGCATTTATAACTGGAAATAAAAGAATACAGTGATAACAGACACCATGCCACAAACACTTCATAGGCAAGGTGAATAATTTACAGAATGTCCATCGACTCTGGCTCTCTTGAAGTTAGGCATATGTGTAGCCACCAGAGGTATTGCTTAATTTACAGAACCAACAAATATAAAGACTTTGAAAATGGAGTTCCCATGTGGCTCAGCTGCTTAAGAGTCTGGTGTTGTCAGTGTAGCATTTGCTTTGCTACTGTGGGACTTGTTTAATCCCTGGCCTTGGAACTTCCATATGCCGCAGGTGTGAACAAAAAAAAAAAAAAAAAAAAAAAAAACAGGCAAAAAAAAGAGGCATAGGAAGTAAAAACCTGATGCCAAACTCAGGAAAAAAAAAAAAAGTACCATCTATCAATATTTCTCTTGTTTTGAATTAATTCAGTCTCAGAATTCATCCAATGGAAGACACTAGGCAACCTGAAGAAAAGGCTCAAAATTCAGCAATAATTTCATGTGCTCTCTGTATATAAATCCTTCTCAAAGAAACTGTTGCCATATACCAGAGTGGATTTTTTTTAGCTTCAGCTAATTAATCAAGCATCAATAATTCCCTTGGACATGTACTTTGAAGTTTGAAAGGCAAGAGATTTGTAATGAAACATCATGGTTATTATAAAATAAAGCTGATTGATTTAGAATAGGAAGCAACAAGGAACATTGCTATACTTTTACACACCCTACTCTAAGTGTGTAAAATGGGTGAGGAAACCAATCCAACCATTCTTAATCAACATGCTGAGTTTGTGTCTCTCCCAGAGAGACTTCTAGATAAATTTAAGCTCATAGTGAGTACAACTGAACTTGGAATTCACCTTATTGAAATTTAATCCTACGTCCCTGCTTATATTCTCTAATATCCACATATTTTTCTCTGTCCCTTCTCTTGTCTCTTTCATATATAATAGCTTAAATGCATGTTTTCAACATGAAGAAATAATAGTAATGATACCAATTCCACCCCTGGCTTGGGACTTCCATATGTCACAGGCATGGCCCTAAAATAAATAAATAAATAAATAAATAAATTCAGAAAGAAAATTATTTGTTTTTTTTATTTTCTTGTATGCCTTAAGGTCAAAACTTTAATGTAAAGACAAAAATTAGAATATGAGTATTTGCTCAACCTATAAATATGCAGTCTTACAAGATTAGTTAATAATTTGCCTACAGTTGAATTAAATTTGAAATAATATTCTGTTCAATTAATTTACATAATTACTGATTTAGTAGAAAAATGAAAATTGTTTTGAATTTTGATACATCAAAATTAATGCATATATTCTGCATTTTGAGAATCTTGGTAATTGAAAAATGATAAAAATGATTAGACAGCAGTACATTTACCAAGTAAAAAATACAAAGTCTTTCAATTTCCTTTGAGAAAGGAGTGAGATATGGTGGTGATTGTAACTCAAAATAACACCAAAAATGATAGCATTTTCTTTCATTAGGCTCCAAGATTTTTCTACAAGATAGAGAGATGTAAACTACATCTTACAACTCTTTTCTGACATTTAATGTTATTAAAGAAGGAAATGATGATAGATGGAAAGAAATGAATTTTATGTTGAGTAAGATTTGCACAAATGTGGATGAGGCTATGTGGTGTGTGATGTGTCTTTCTCACGTCATTTTTTAACTTAGAATTAGGAAGTTTAAACTCAATCATTACTCTTTGCAACAAGAATAGATTTAATTCAAGATCCTGAATGTCACTGAAGGTATTTTGTGCATCATTTCAGTGTTATGGGAGGATGTTCCACGTGCTTGATTGATTGATTAGACAAAGTGTTATAAAAGACAGTTGTCAAAACTTTAAGTGCCTCATAGAAATTGGGAAAATATGTTAGAAGTAAGATGATAAGGGAGTTCGGGAAAGTTTGATGGACTGACGGTATTCTTCCAATACCTGAAGACAAAATAATACATAATCTTGTGGAGAGAGCAAAACAATCTAAAAAGGTAAATTTAGTAGATGCATCATTGGAAACCTTTGATATCAGAGGTCATGCAAACATAAAGCAATAATTCCCTTAATAAGCATTTAAGATCCTACAATGGTCCAGGGATTCAGTGTGAATAAACATTGTCCATACTTATGACTGTTAAAATGGAAGTTTAAATTTTGAATCAGGATGGCTATAGCAAAGTGCATCATTAATGGAAAAAGAAAAATCAGATGGACAAAATTATTCCAGACAGAAAGAAAGCATCGATAACATTGTATGCAGGTATATGGAATTAAAGCTATCAGTCATCATTGATTTTAGAGACTTTCAGTCTATGCGAGGCACCACTGCCTGAAGTCCGAATCTATGACTACAGCAAATTTTACTGAAGTGTAGTCAAAACTGACAGGGACCAATTTCACATCCAAACATCCTGCAAAACTCATTCATAGGGTTTTAAACTTTGCAAACTCACAGCAAAAGGGTGGTAGTTAATATTCCAGGAAATTAAATATAGAATTAAGGGGTTTCTTCATTTCATAATGAAATAAAATAATTGATTCAACAGATAAATGCCCATGTTATAAAACAAAAATATGTAAAACCTGGCTGAATGTCCTTTACCTTTAATTGAAGATATATGTCACTAACTCTCATTTTAGTATGTAGCTAAATATCAAAGGAGTTTGAGATTTTCATTAGTTTTCTCTCTTTTATATTTAGCTTTTAATTGAGTATTTATTTATGTATGTATTCATCAGTAAAAGAAAGAATACATTACGGGAGAAGAGAATCACATTTTCAGTAGTGACATCATTCTTTTGGGATTCTTCTATTCTTCCCAAACAAGTCTGATTTTCTTCTCTTTTAAAGTCATCATATTTTTATCACTGTAAGAGAAAATGCAGTCATGATTCTCCTTATCCTCAGAAACTTATGACTCCATGTTCTGCTGTACTTCGTGCTCACTGATCCTTCTTTTATGGATATCTTGGGTATTTCAAACACTGTTCCCAAAGCGATCACTGACTTTCACTCAGACAACAGAATTATTTTATTTGCAGGTTGTGGCTTCCAAATATTTCTGTCCTTCACCCTCTCGAGCAGTGTCCCTTCTCCTGGCAGCAATGCCCTACGATTGTTATGTAGTCACCTCTCTCCCACTGTGCTATCCCATTCCTAGGAATGACTCTATCAGAATCTTCATGGCTGGAAGGTCCTGGCTTATTGGAACAGTCAACTCCATTGTTCACACAACTTACAGACTGCACTTTCCCTTCTGTGGCTCAAGAGTTATTGACCCCTTTTTGTGTGAAGCCCCAGCCATGTTGGTCTTGCTCTGTCTGGACACAACACACTATGAACCAGGAGTTTATGTAAGTCACATCATTTTCCTGCTCATCCCTTTCTCCAAATCTTTTCCTCTCATGTCTTTTCTCCTCACTGTCCTCCAAAAGAAGTAATCAGAAGCATGGAAAAAGTCATTTTCTACCTGTTTCTTCCACATGATTGTAGTCCTCATGTACTATGGGCCATTTATTTTCACATATATGGGAAATAAGAGGTTCCACATTCCAAGGCAAGTTCTTGCCAATATTCTATACCAAATCTACACCCTCTTTCACCCCAATTATCTACAGATTTAGAAATAAAAATGTTCTAGAAGCACTGAAAAATATGCTCAAAAGTAATTTTCTCCAAAAAAATTACAGAAAAAAAAGCTTGGAATGCATGTTCTTTATTTCCATATTTGTATATAGATGATGTTATTCATATCTCTCAAAAGAAAATAAACAATGTTATCTTTTCAAATGGGGAAAGATGTAGATGTTTTCAAAACTGAATATAATAAATAATTTTTGCACAAAGCACAATGGGACATTGGGTTATTTTTGGTTTTAGTGTTATTATAATGGGCTATTAGGCTATTTCCATGTTGATAGTGTGAGAATTGAATTAAGCTGTAAGATGCCAAGCTACACTCTAGAGAGTTGGAATTTGCTTGGTAAAGGGGAGAAACCCCTACATATTTGGTGACCAGAAGTATTGGAAATGGAAGTATTCATTTTCTGTTGTAGCACAGTGGAAACAAAACTGACTAGTATCCATGCAGATGAAGGTGATAATTTTATTTACTGTTTTCAGAGTTTTGAAAACATTATCACAGATAATTGTTTTATAAAGATATATATCTCCAAACATACCATTCTCTCCATGGTATCAATTATAATCACCAAAGTCGCTGCCAGAAAATCAAAGATGACCAACAGGTTCAAAATGTCTCCCTTTAAAATTGAAAGAATTTGTAAAAATTATCTTTTTATTTCTTTTTTATGGCCACACCTGTACCTTATGTAAGTTCCCAGATTAGGGGTTGAATTGGAGCTGCACCTATTGGCCTATGACACAACCATGGCAATGTGGGATCTGAACCACTTCTGCAACTAAAACGGATCATAGCAACACCTGATATTATCCCATTGACCAGGACAAGGGTTGAACCTGCATCCTCATGGACACCAGTCAGGTTTGTAACCCCCTGAGACACAACAGGAAATCCAAAAAAAATTTCTTTTATAATACACTCCCATTATATCAAATCCAGAGATGGAGATAGATAGATATAGATAGATAGATAGATAGATAGATAGATAGATAGAGAGAGAGAGAGAGAGAGTTCCACATAACTTCTGTATTTTTATGAAACCATAATATTATATTTAAAAAACTAAAATGGTATGAAAATTTTATGAAAATTCATAGGCAAAATAGGTGAAGTTGTTCAAAGTTACAAATATCTCATTATGAGATACATAAGTACTAGGGATATAATGAACAGCATGCTGATTATAACCAAAAATGAGATCATGTATATTTGAAAATTGTTAAAAGAGTAGATTTTTTAAATTCTCAGGAATAACATTATAATTTTTGGTGATGGCTTTCACCTAAATTTATTGTGATAATTTTTGTAATATACACATGTATCAAAATAACATGTTCCAAAATTAATGTAATCAATGTTGTATGTCTATTACATCTTAATGCAAAAAGAAGATAATTAAATGTATTATTATTATTAAAAGAATAACTTTTAAGTGTGTTATATTGAATATTATTTACCGTATGCATTTAATATAATTTTATTATTATAAGAATAATGTTTCTTAAAAATTTTAATAAATTATATTTGATTTTTATTAACATGGGTTAAATATATAAATTATTTATTATTGAAATGCACAAGCTGTGTGTTCTAACACAGTGAAAATAGCAATACTGCATATAGGAATGAACAAACATTGATCACATCTTGTCACAGCCACTATTGCTGGATATTTCTCTGCTGTGTTGTCAAGGCAGAGGTCTGCAGGGTATAGTAACAGTGTAGTGGACATGAACAATTTTTGTTCCTTCCCTCTCCTTAGCTCAAATGAGTAGGAATTTTGGGAAATAAAATGTTAGAATTACATGAAATCAAAACCAGTATATCCATATCCATCACTCTGCCCTTTCCTAAAAAATAAAAAAACAAGAAAAAAAATTCTTGAACTGCATTTGAAGAAATTAAATACGTAGGATTCAAACTGACCAAGGAGGTTTAATACCTTATGCTGAGAACTGTAAAACATTAATCAAGGAAAATAAAGAGGATTCAAAGAAATGGAAAAATATTCCATGCTCTTGGGTTAGAAGAATTAATATTGTTAAAATGACCATACTACCCAGAGCAATCTGTAGATTCAATGCAATCCCTATCAAATTACCCATGACATTTTTCACAGAACTAGAACAAACAATCCAAAAATTTATTTGGAACCATAAAAGACCCAGAATTTCCAAATCAAACCTGAAGGGAAAAAAAAAATCCAAGCTTGAGGTATAACTTTTCCAGACTTTAGACCATCCTATAAAGCTGCAGTGTGGTACTATTACAAAAACAGACATACAGACCAATGGAACACAATAGAGAATACAGAAATAAGCCCAGACACTTATGGCCAATTACTCTTTGATGAAGGAGGCAAAAATATAAAATGGGAAAAAGACAATCTCTTCAGCAAATTGTGCTTAGAAAACTGGACAGCTGCATCTAAATCAATGAAACTAGAATACACCTCACACCATGCACAAAAGTAAACTTATAATGGCTTAAAGACTTAAACATAAGACAAAAAAATAAAATAAAATTAGTAGAGAACATAGGCAAAACATTCTCTCACATCAACCATAAAAATTTTTCTTTGGTCAGTTTCCCAAGGCAACAGAAATAGAAACCAATGTACCAATGGGACCTAATCAAACTTACAAGCTTTTGCATAACAAAGGAAATCATAAAAAAAAAGACGACCTACAGAATGGGAGTAAATAGTTTGAAACAACAAAACTGACAAGGGCTTAATCTTTGAAGGATACAAACAACATAATTCAACTCAACAGCAAAAAAACCCAGTAATCCAATTGAAAAATGGGCAAAAGACCTGAATAGACATTTCTTCAAAGAAGAGATACAGATGGCCAACAGGCTCATGAGAAACTGCTCCACATCACTAATTATTGTAGAAAGGTAAATCAAAACTACAATGAGGTTCCACTACTCACTTGTCATAATAGCCATTATTAACTAGTCAAAAAATAACAAATGCTGGAGAGGGTGTAGAGAAAAGGGAACCCTCTTTAGCTGTTTATGGGAATGTAAATTGCTACAACCACTATGGAAAACAATATGTAAGTACCTCAGAAAACTAAATACAGAACTAACATATGATCCAACCATCCCACTCCTGGGCATATATCTTAAAAATACTTTCATTGAAAAAGATACATGAATCCCTAAGTTCATTGCAGCACTATTCACAATATCCAAGACATGGAAAAAAATCTAAATATCTATTGTAAGATGATTGCATTAAGAAGTTTTGGTGCATACACAGAATGGAATATTAATTAGCCATAAAAGAACAAATTAATGTCATTTGCACAACATGGATTGAAATAGAGACTCTCATTCTAAGTGAAGTAAGTCAGAAAGACAGATACCATATGACATCACTTATATCTGTAATCTAACATATGGCACAAATGAACCTATCCACAGAAAGGAAATAAACTCATGGACATGGAAAACAGACTTATGGTTGCCAAGGGGTATGGGGAGAGAGTGGGATGGACTGGGAATTTTTGGTTAGTAGATGCAAAATTTTGCTTTGGGAGTGGATAGGCAATGAGACCCTGCCCTATATCACATGGAACTATATCTGGTCACTTGTGATGGAACATGATGGAAGATAATGTGAGAAAATGTGTGTGTATATATATATGTGTGTGCATGTGTGTATAAATCAGTAACTTTGCAATATAGCAGAAATTGACAGAACATGTACATCAACTATAATAAAATTTTTTTAAAAAGAACAATGCCTGACAAAGAATTCAGAATATTTATCTCAAACAAGTTTAGCTAAAAGAGGATCAAAAAATTAAACAAAATCAGGGAAACAATATCAGACCAAAATGAGAAGCTTAACAAAATTTGAAACCATAAAAATATACCAAAAAGAAATTCTAATTCTATAACACTGTGAAATAAAAAAGAAAAAAAAATCAATAGACTAAACAGATGACTTGATCAAGCAAAGGAAAGAAACTGTAAGATCAAAGACCAATTATTTAAAATTATCCAGTTAGAGTAACAACAATAAAAAATTTAAAAAGAATGGAAGAACCCTCTACTGCTTATGTGATTTTATAAGTCAGGATTCTATGCATTAAAGGAATCCCAGAAGGAGCAAAGAAAAAGAAAGAGGGAAGAAATATTATGACAGCAACAACAAAATACCAAATCTGAGATGGGAAATGAAGGTCCAGACCCATGAAAACAAAACAACTTAAAGAGGTCTTCAATTAGACACACTGTAATTCAAAAACCATATGTATATATATATATGTGTGTGTGTATATAAATATATATATATATTTTTTTTGCTGGAAGCTATCAAAATGCATACACACTTTTAGTACAAAGAAATTTTAATTGGACATCTATTTGGGGTATCAGGCTTAAATTAAAGCAAAATACTGCAAAAAACATATATTTTTAAAATACCATTTTAAAATGTAAACTGGATAAATGGTATACCTTCCCAAGTAAGAGGTTTAATGAATTCACTTCATAAAAATTTTTTGAGAAATATAAGAACCTTAAGTTATAATCTGCATTATGATTGCATTGTTGAACATTCGCTAAATATTATTGCACCAAGGTAAGTTTTACCATCATTTTCACTGTTTAGATCAATACATGAAAATCCATGTTATAATTTAATGTACTTTTCCAAAAAATGGAAGACATTTGAAATTATGTGAACTTAAAATAAATTAGTTGACTTCTCGTAAGTTAGGTGTTTTAAGAATTTCTGCTCATATCTTTTTTGTTAAATTAACCACATTCCATTTGATTTGTAATTTTTTGGCCAAAATAATCAGAACTCAGAAATAAATTAACATTTGCAGGCTTATCTTTACTGTACATTTACTGAACAACAACACATAAAATTTATGATCCAAAAATTTTAAAGACATATAATATTGGAAGATTCTGAATAAATAATGTTCATTTCCTCAATGAATTGACCCTAATCACACCAGAGAAATCTTCTACAGAACTTATCAGAATAGTTTCCCCAACCTTGGCTTGTGGCTATCTTGGGCTATTAGTGACTTAAACTACATTAAGTAAATCTCTGTGGACATATGGACATTCCTAAGTGTCTAAAGAAAAAAGGGTTTAAATTGAACCTCCTAGTAAAGAAAGACTAGAATTAAATTACTGCTGCTCCTGAGTTTCCATGAAATTTTTCAAAATGAAAACTATAGAGATAAAAATATTAATGTGTGTATTTGTGTATAATTTTTTAAAGAAATTTACTCAGAAAATTATTTGCTTATATGAAGAAGTATGGACTGCTCTCAGCTATCAAGACAGTGACAGTGAATGTATGGATATACTAAAAGGTACTAATTCTAATTTTATTTTAATTTTTATTCACCACAGAAGAGGAGGGACACTTTAACAACTATTTAAGAGAAGTTATTCATAATTAAGTATTTTTATTTATACTAATCATTAAATACATAAATGCACATCATTAGCCAGGAACTTCTAAAAGAAAACTGTATTTGACTGAAGTTGGTTTAATAAGATATAGAGAGAGCTTCCTTGCCTTCCTGCTTACTTCTCTCATCAGTGACCTAAGCTAATCTATTTCTTGCCTATCACTTTGTCTCTCACTGAATTCCTGAATTCCTTCTGTGTGGAGACAGAAGAACCTAAACCTCAGTGAACCCAGACACAGGTGATAGAAAAAACACTGGGGGCAAATCCTTGCCTGGAAATATACTGGAAGCCTTTTCGAGTGTGTGGAGACCCAGAGACCCACAGATCAGCTGGACAACAGACAGGAAAACTAAGTCTTGTTGTTGGAACAAAACTGCTTAGCAAAGCCTGTCAGTCACGTCTCTCCTGATGGAAGCTGTAAATAAACCTGAACGGGATGTAATCGTGTTATATGGAAGTTCCTGGGGTAGGGGTTGGATCAGAGCTACAGCTGCTGGCCTATGCCACTGCCACAGTAATGCAAGATCTGAGCCACATCTGCAACCTACACTACAGCTCACAGCAATTCCAGATCCTTAACCCACTGAGCAAGACCAGGGATCAAACCTGAGTCCTCATGGATACTAGTCAGATCATTTCTGCTGAGCCACACCATCAACTCCTAATGAGACAAATTTAAATGACTTTACAACAAATTGGAATTTGCAGAGCAAAGAGCCTCAAAGGAAAATCAAATACTTATCTTTAAAGGATGGTTGATTTAAGACAAGTTTAATAAGTGTGCACTATTTTATGAGAAAAATCCAATAGTGTTGAAAAAAAATCCATGCTGGAACAAGAAAAGGCCACTACACATATATAATCAAGGAATACATACATCTAGAACTTAGATGTGATCAGCCAACTGTAAGCTATCCACTGTATTTTGAATAGGACTCCACTGAAAGAATCCGCTCTCTGCAGACACCAAACAATACTGAACAAGGCAAAAGTTAACAATATCCCAGCCCTATGTGAGCTTGTCTACATAAAAACTGTACACAGGGAGGGATTAATATGGTGGAATAGAAGGACTGGAGCTCAACTTCTCTCATAAAAACAAGGAAATCCACAACTAAAGACTGAGCACTCTTCACCCAAATGGACCAGAAACCTTAAAAAAGATATCCTACCCCAGAAGAAAAAGAGGAGGCCACATGAAAAGGCAGGAGGGGTGATTTTGTAATATAAACAACCCCATACCTTCTGGGTGAGAAGCTCCACAGACTGAAAACTAACTGGTTCACAGAGACTCACCTACAGGAGTGATAGTTCTGAGCCCCGCAACAAAATCTCACGTGTAGGGATCTGGCATGGGGAGAAAGAGCCCCAGAGTATCTGGCATTGAAGGCCAGTGGGGCCTGTGTGCAGGAACTCCATGGGACTGGGGAAAATAGAGACCCCATTCATAAAATGCACACACAGATTTTCATGTGCCCTGGATCCCAGGGCAATGCAAAGTCTCCATGGGAATCTGGGTCAAACCTGACTGCAGTCCTTGGAGGACATCCTGGGAAAACAGGGGTGAATGTGGCTTGTTGTGAGGGAAGGATATTGAATGCAAAGCTCTTGGGAATATTCAGCAGCAGTGCCTTTCTCTGGAGGTGGCCATTTTGGGAAAATCTGGCCCCACACATCAGTCAAATGCTGAGAAGCCCCAGGGCAAACAACAATCTAGGTGGGATCACAGCCCCACCCCTCACTTAACAGGCTACCTAAAGAACCCTCAGGCACACAGCTGCCTCTAATCTCATCCAGAGACTAAGCCCCACCCACCAGAGGTATTGGAATCAGCTCCTCCTACCAGGGGGCAGGCATCAGCCCCTCCCATCAGGAAGCCTACAGCAAGCCACCATACAGACTTCAGCCACAAGGGGTCAGACACCAGAAGTAAGAGAGACTACAACTCTATTATCTGTAAAAAGGTCACCAAACCAAAAACCTATAAAAATGAAAAGACAGAGAACTATAACTCATATGAAGGATAAAGGAAAAAGCCCAGAAAATCAGCTAAGTGAGGAGGAGATTCTTAGCCTCCAGGAAAAAGACTTTAGGATGTTGATGCTGAGGATGATGCAAGACATTGGGAATAAACTGGAGGCAAAGATGGACCATTTACAAGAAACACTGACCCAAGAGATACAAGATATAAAACTTAAGCAAGAAGAGATGCCAAATACAATAACTGAAGTAAAAAATTCACTAGAAGCAGCTAACAGCAGAAGACAGGAGGCAGAAGAACGAATAAGTGAGGTGGAGGACAGATTAGTGGAAATCAAGGATGTGGAGCAGAAAGAGAAAAAAGACTGAAAACGAATGAAGAGAGTCTCAGAGAACTCTGGTACAATATTAAATACACCAACATCCGTATTATAGGGGTGCCACAAGGAGAAGAGAGAGAGAAGGGGACAGAAAAAATATTCCAAGAGATAATAGCTGAAAACTTCCCTAACATGGGGCGGGAACCACTCACTCAAATCCAGGAAGCACAACGAGTACCATAGAAAATAAACCCAAGGAGGAACACCTTGAGACACATATTAATCAAACTGACCAAAATTAAAGACAAAGAGAAAATCTTGAAAGCAGCTAGGAAAAAGAAAGAAGTAACATACAAGGCAACCCCAATGAGTTTATCAGCAGATTTTTCAGGAGAAGCTCTGCAGAGCAGAAGGGAGTGGCATGATTTACTTAATGTGATGAAAGGAAAAAACTTCCAACCAAGATTACTCTACCCAGCAAGGCTCTCATTCAGATTTGAAGGAGAAATCAAAACCTTCACAGATAAGCAAAAGGTGAGAGAATTCAGCAACACTAAACCAGCCTTACAACAAATACCAAAGCAACTTATCTAGGCAGAAAAGAACAAGAGAAGAATGAAGGAAGAAAGAGCAGTAAAACCAAATCCACAGCAATGAATAAAATAGCAATAAGAACATACATATCTTTAATTACCTTAAATGTTAATGGACTAAATGCCTCAACCAAAAGACATAGACTTTCTGAATGGATACAAAAACAAGACCCATATATATGCTGTCTTCAAGAGACCCACTTCACTTTTAGAGACACATACAAATTGAAAGTGAGAGGATGGAAGAAAATATTTCATGCAAAGGAGAATCAAAAGAAAGCTGGGGTAGCAATACTCATATCAGACAAAATAGACTTTAAAATGAAGAATATTTTAAGAGACAAGGAAGGACAATACATAATGATCAAAGGATCAATCCAAGAAGATGATATAACAATTTTAAATATCTATGCACCCAACATAGGTTCACCACAGTATATAAGGCAACTTCTAACAACCTTAAAGGGAGAAATCAACAATAACACAATATTAGTGGGGGTTTTTAACACCCCACTTACAGCAATGGACAGATCAACCAGACAGAAAATCAATAAGGAAACACAGGCTCTGAATGATGCATTATACCAGATGGACTTAATAGATATTTATAGGACATTTCATCCAAAAGCAACAGAATACACATTCTTCTCTAATGCACATGGGACATTCTCTAAGATTGATCATATCCTGGACTATAAATCCAACCTCAGTAACTTTAAGAAAATTGAAATCATATCAAGCATCTTTTCCGACCACAACTCTATATGACTGGAAATCAACCACAAGAAAAAAACTGCAAAAAACACAAACACGTGGAGACTCAACAACATGCTACTAAACAACCAATGGATCACTGACGAAATCAAAGAGGAAATTAAAAAATACCTGGCAGCAAATGACAATGAAGATACAACACTCCAAAACTATGTGATGGAACAAAAGCCGTTCTAAGAGGAAAGTTGATAGCAATACAAGCCCACCTCAGGAAACAAGAAAAAGCTAAAATAAAGAAGCTAACTTTACATATAAAGCAGCTCCAGAGACAGAAGAAGAGACAAGACCTAAAGTTAGTAGAAGGTAAGAAATCATAAAGATCAGAGCAGAAATCAATGAAATAGAAACAAAGAACACCATAGGAAAGATCAATGAAACAAAAAGCTGGTTCTTTGAAAAGATCCACAAAATTGATAACCCCATAGCCAGACATATCAAGCAAAAAAGAGAGAGGACTCAAATCAATAAAATTAGAAATGAAAAAGGAGAAGTAACAACGGACATCACAGAAATACAAAGGATCATAAGAGACTACTATATGCAACTATATGCCAATAAAATGGAAAACCTAGAAGAAATGTACAAATTCTTAGAAAAGTACAATCTTCCAAGACTAAAACAAGATGAAATAGAAAAGATGAATGGACAAGAACTGAAATTGAAACTGTGGGTAAAAAACTTCCAACAGGAGTTCCCGTCGTGGCACAGTGGTTAACGAATCCGACTAGGAACCATGAGGTTGTGGGTTCGATCCCTGCCCTTGCTCAGTGGGTTAACAATCCGGTGTTGCCGTGAGCTGTGGTGTAGGTTGCGGATGCGGCTCGGATTCCGCATTGCTGTGCCTCTGGCATAGGCCAGCGGCTACAGCTCCGAATGGACCCCTAGCCTGGGAACCTCCATATGCCGTGGGAGCAGCCCAAAGAAATAGCAAAAAGACAAAAAAAAAAAAAAAAAAAAACCTTCCAACAAACAAAAGTCCAGGACCACAAGCCTTCACAGGAAAATGCTATCAAACATTTAGAGAAGAGTTAATACCTATCCTTCTGAAACTATTTCAAAAAATTGCAGAGGAAGGGATTCTCCCAAACTCATTTGATGAGGCCACCATCACCCTGATACCAAAACCAGACAAAGATACCACAAAAAAAGAAAACTATAGACCAATTTCACTGATGAACATCAATGCAAAAATCCTCAACAAAATACTAGCAAACCACATCTAACAATGCATTAAAAGGATTGTACATCATGATCAACTGGGATTATCCCAGGAATGCAAATGTTCTTCAATATCCACAAATCCATCAGTGTGATACACCACACTAACAAACTGAGGAATAAAAGCCATATGATACTCTCCATAGACATAGAAAAAACCTTTGACAAAATCCAACACCCATTTCTGATAAAAACCCTTTTGGAAAGTGGGCATAGCGGGAACCTACCTCAACATGATAAAGGACATATATGACAAACCCACAGCGAACATTATTCTCAATGGTGAAAAGCTGAAAGAATTCCTGCTGAGATCAGGAACAAGACAAGGATGTCTGCTCTCACCACTACTCTTCAACATAGTTCTGGAAGTCCTAGCCATGGCAATCAGAGAGGCAAAAGAAATAACCTACAGCCAACTAAACTATGACAAAGGAGGCAAGGATATACAAATTGGAAAGGAAGAAGTAAAACTATCCCTATTTGCAGATGACATGATACTACATCTAGAGAATCCTAAAGACTACCAGAAAACTCTTAGAGCTCATCCATGAATTTGGCAATGTCGCAGGATACAAAATCAATACACAGAAATCAACGGCATTTCCATACACTAACAATGAAAGAGCAGAAAAGGAAATTAGGGAAGCAATCCCATTTACCATCGCATCCAAAAGAATAAAATACCTAGGAGTAAACCTGCCTAAAGAGACAAAAGACCTGTACTCTGAAAACTACAAGCTGCTGATGAAAGAAATCAAAGATGACACAAATAGATGGAAAGATATTTCATACTCATGGATTGGAAGAGTTAATATCAAAATGACTATACTACCTAAGATAATCTACACATTCAATGCAATCCCTATCAAATTGCCAAGGACATTTTTCACAGAACTAGAACAAAATATTTTAAAGTTTGTTTGGAATCACAACAGACCCAGAATAGGCAAAGACATCCTGAAAAAGAAAAATGAAGCTGGAGGCATCAGGCTCATGGACTTCAGACTATACTACAAAGCAACAATCATCAAAACTGCATGATACTGGCACAAAGACAGAAATAGAGATCAGTGGAACAGGATAGAAAGGCCATAATTAAACCCACGCACCTACAGCCAACTCATCTATGACAAAGGAGGCAAGAATATACAATGGAGAAAGGACAGCTTGTTCAATAAGTGGTTCTGGGAAAACTGGACAGCCACATGGAAAAGAATGAAATTAGAACACTCCCTAACAACATACACAAAAATCAACTCCAAATGGATTAAAGACCTAGATATAAGACCAGACACTATCAAACTCCTAGAGGAAAACATAGGCCAAACTCTCTCTGGCATAAATGACAGCAACATCTTCTCAGATCCACCTATCAGAGTATTGACAATAAAAAGAAAAATAAACAAATGGGACCTCATCAAACTTCAAAGTTTCTGGACAGCAAAGGAAACCCTAAACAACATGAAAAGACAACCCACAGAATGGGAGAAAATCTTTGCAAGTGAACAGACTGACAAGGGATTAATCTCCAAATTTTATAAACACCTTCTGCAGCTCCATACCAAAAAAACAAACAACCCCATCCAAAAATGGGCAGAAGATCTAAACAGACAGTTCTCCAAAGAAGACATACAGTTCGCCGAGAAACACATGAGAAGATGTTCAACATCACTCACTATTAGAGAAATGCAAACCACTAGAAGGTACCACCTTATACCAGCCAGAATGGCCATCATCCAAAAGTCTACAAACAGTAAGTGCTGGAGAGGGTGTGGAGAAAAAGGAACCCTAGTACACTGTTGGTGGGATTGTAAATTGGTGCAACCACTGTGGAAAGCAGTATGGAGATTCTTTAGAAAACTAAAAATAGAACTACCATTTGATCCAGCCATCCCACTCCTGGGCATCTATCCAGAGAAAACCATGACTCACAAAGACACATGTACTCCAATGTTCATTGCAGCACTATTTACAATAGCCAAGACATGGAAACAACCTAAATGTCCATTGACAGAGGAGTGGATCCAGAAGATGTGGTACATATACACAAAGGAATATTATTCAGCCATTAAAATGAACAAAATACTGGCATTTTTAGCAACATGGATGGACCTAGAAACCATCTTGCTGAGTGAAGTCAGCCATACAACGAGACATCCACATCAAATGCTTTCACTGACATGTGGAATCTGAAAAAAGGCCAGACTGAACTTCTTTGCAGAACAGATGCTGCCTCCCAGACATTGAAACACTTATGGTCTCCGGAGGAGACAGTTTGGGGGGGTGGGGGGATGTGCTTGGGCTGTGGGATGGAAATCCTGTGAAATTGGATTGTTATGATCATCATTCAACTACAGATGTGATAAATTCATTTGAGTCATAAAAAAATAAAAGTAATAAGATATATACATAATTTATATACCTATAATACCTTAAAAATTTAAAAAAAAAATAGATGGGCTACTCACATGCTTATTTTACTTTCCGTAAAGGCATGAAACATTTTTGTTGTTCTTGTTTCTTTTTTTTTTTCTTTTTTTGGGATGCACCTATGGCATATGGAAGTTACCAGGCTAGGGTTTGAATCGAAGTTATTGCTGCTGGCCTCTGCCATAGCCACAGCAATGAGGGAACTAAGTAGCCTCTGCTACCTATGCCATATCTCATGGCAATGCCAGATCCTTAACCAGCTGAGTGAGGCCAGGGACCAAACCTGAATCTTCATATATCCTAGTTGGATTCTATACTACTGAGCCACAAGAGAAACTTCCTCAGATCCCAAAGTTAGCTTCAGATACTAGAAAATTATTTATGTTCAAGGCCTCACTCTTTAGAACCAAACTTGAGAACAAAAGATCCCTGTTTCTGAAAAATCCTCCATGTCATGCCTTCCTATTCACATCACCGAACAATGTAAGCTGTACCCTCATAAACTAGAGAACTACACATTTCAAAGTTAAAACTTGGTGTTCAATTTTATTTCAAATATTTTAGACAGCTACTGCATACATGGGTAAAAGGACAATCTGAAAGGAACATGCACAGGATTTAAAGTGATTATTTGAGTGTCAACTGGGTATGGCGTAATCACAGATTCTGGAGATAAATCTCAAAGTTAATTTTTTACAAATATCCCTTTCATATTGAACTCACACCCTTATGGAAGAGAGATTTTATCCTATGGGTCTAAGGTAAGGAAAATCACAAATATTTCCCATTTCCTAAGACCTTTTGGAAAACTAATAATGCTTACCATGTATAAATAAATTGAAGTAAATTTTTTTCGAAATCATTCACTAAATCTTGTTTATAATTATGTCCAAAACCCAATACCTAAAGCAACAGAAAATAATGAGAGCTTCCTAGTGGGATTTATTTTTCTTGGCTACTCTGAATTTCCTCAGCTAGAAGTGGCTTTTTTCTGGATAGTGATCACCCTGTACACCATGATCATTGTCTCCAACTTGACAATCATCTTCATCTCTTGCGTGGACCCTCGACACTATACCCCCATGTACTTCTTTATTTTTAGCTAATGAGAACTTATCTTCAGTTACATAAAACAATTGATATCTTTTCTTTTTCTCTCATAATTTATGTTCTAATATCAATTTAAATCTCTTTATATTGTGTATTATTGATATAATCGCCTTTTTTAGCTATTCTCAACATGTTCTCATTTTAACCAGTATTGTAGGGTCTAAATAATATACACACCATCACTGGAGTTAGGGTCTTTGAAACTTGGCTATATATTAAGTTTTATCAGTCAATATGATACATTCATGATATTATGTTACTAATTAGTATCTTTTCATTTAAATTTTTATTTTTGATACAAATTTGAAAGGTTACTCATCCTATACAGTTACTGCAAATTATTGGCTATATTTCTCATATTGTGCACTATGTCCTTGAACATATCTTACAAACAATAGTTTACGCCTTCTCCATCTCTCCCCACTTGTGACCACTAGTGTGTTTTCTATATCTGTGAGCCTACATCTTTTTTTTGTTACGTTACCTACTTTGTTGTATTTGTTTAGATTCCATAATAAGTGAAATCATACATTATTTATCTTTCTCTATTTGACTTATTTAACTTTGAAAAATGGCCTTCCAAGTCCATCTATATTCCTGCAAATTGAAAATTTTCATTCTTTTTTATAGCTGAGTGATATTCCATTATATAGATTTATACCACCTCTTTACCTATTCATCTGTTGATGGACAGTTGTCTTGGCAATTATAAACAATACTGCTATGACCATTGAGATGCATGCATCTTTTTGAATTAGTGTTTTTGTTTTTTTCCAAGATATATACCAGTAGTAGAATTGCTGGTTCATATAATAGTGCAGTTTTTAATTTTTTGACAAATATCATGTTTGTTTGGGGAACCATGGTGATTTCCAGTGGTAGGACTAATTCACAAAAAGAGTGTAAATATTCTATTTTTTCCACATTCTCACCAACATTTGCTATTTGTGTTCTTTTGGTGATAGACGTTATGACACATTTGGAGTGATATCTCACTGTGGTATTGATTTGCATGCCCCCAGGGATTAGTGCTTCCTAATGCTGAGCATGTCCTTGGTGATAAGTACTGCTTAATGCTAAGCATGTTTTCATATGCCTGTTGGCCATCTGCATTTCCTTTTAGAGATATGTTTATTCAGTTCTTCTGTCCATTTTAATTCAGTTGTTTGTATTTTATTTATTTAGTTAGTTAGTTTTGATGTTGAGCTTGGGAGTTGTTTAACCAACTACGATATATCCCAGGAATGCAAGGATTCTTCAATATCTGCAAATCAATCAGTGCAATACACCTTATAACAACTTGAAGAATGAAAACCATATGGAGAATGATCACCTCAATCAATGAACATAAAGCTTTAGCTAAATTTCAACATCCATTTTTGATAAAAACTCTCCAGAAAGTGGGCATAGAGGGATTATAACATAATGAAGCCATTTATGACAAAGCCATGGTAGCATCATATGAAATGGTGAATATATATACACATATATATCTTTTTAAGGCTGCGCCCATGACATATGAAATTCCCAGGCTAGGGATCTAATTGGAACTACAGCTACCATCCTATGTACAGCTACTGCAATGTGGGATCAGAGCCTCATTTGTTACCTACAACACTGATCATGACAACACTAGATCCCAGACCCACTGAGTGAGGCCAGGGATCAAACCTGCATTCTTATGGATAATAGTGAAATTAGTTTCTGCTATGCCACAATGGGAACTACCCAAAGCTGAAAATTTGAAAATATTTCCTCAGAGATAAAGAATAAAAAACTGTGTGTTATTGCATCACTCTGCTGTAAAAAATAAAAAAATTGAAGAAACATTGTAAATAAACAATATCTTGATTTAAAAAAAAACTATTAGGAGTTTCTGATGTGGCACACTGGATTAAGGATCAGGTGTAGTTTCTGAAGAAGCTTGGGTAGCTGTTGAGGCATGAGTTGGATCCTTAGCCTGGCACAGTGGGTTAAAGATTCTTTGTTTCTACAGCTGTGGCATGGGTTGAAGATGAAGCTCAGATTCAATTTCCTGACTCAGGAATGTCCATACTCCAAGGTTGCAGCTGATAAAATGAAATAAATTAAAATAAAATAAAAACTGTTAATAATTTAGAGATATTGATGGTAGGTCATTTAGGCAAGAATGGACCTCTTCGTAATGGAAAACTGTGCTAATGGGCAATCTGCATGTCCAAATAGCTGATCCTACATGCAGAATTATTTGTTCCTAGTCACTGCTGACTTAAAAAAATGCACATCATGAGAGTTCTGACTTAACTTTTATTGGGGGAAAAATGAGAATCAGAGCTTGAGACGGCCTGACTATTTGATTCAGGACATTGGTATCCACCTATATTTGGACTATGATTTTCCCCACCAGCTCTCTAAGACCTCTGCATTGTAAATAAGAGATTATATGGCTCCTCAGCCTCCACAGTCATGTGAGAAAATTTCTTGTACTAACTCTTTTTTTGGTCTCTTTCCATGTATATGTATGTAATATCTATGTGTGTGTGTGTATATATATGTATTTATATAATATTTATCTATGTATGTTTATAATATCTGTGTCTCTATCCATCTATCTACACCTATTGGCTATGTTTGTTTGGAGAACCCTGACTAATGCACTAATAAACCTCATACCCACACTCTTTGAATGCTTTCATAAAACTCTCAAAATATCCACTATCAACAGACTGACTACTGCAAAATAGCTCCTGGTTCCAATAATATATTTTTATTCATGTAAGTACACAGATATGCCAACTCTTGATATCTAGGTAAGCTGACTTAAAACCAGTGGTTTCCAGAGGTCCTGTTTTAGATCAGCAGTCTAACAATCCAAGTAGTATCCATGGGGATACAGATTTGAGCCGTGGCCTTCCTCAGTGGATGACAGATCCAGCATTGCCAAAAGCGGCAGCACAATTGGCAGATGCAGCTTTGATGTGATATTACTGTGGCTGTGATGTTGGCTGGTAGCTGCATCTCTGATTTGACTCCTTACCTGGGAACTACCATAGGCCACAGCTGTGGTCATAAAAGAAAAAAGTAAAATAAATTAAAATCACTGGTTTCCCAAGATTTGTAATGATAAATGGTTCCACTTAGATTTCTGTGTCTTCCCAGAGGATTTAGATCCCTACAGTCACTTCCTAGGTCTTGCTTTTTGTAGTCTAGATATCACTTAATATACTTTATACTGTACATATATATACTTTATTCTTTCTTTTCCAGTACTTTTAGAGCAAGTATTCCTCATCTTAGTCAAAGGCAGCTGTGTGAACTTTCATGAAAACCAGAATGAGATTTACTGTTTCCTATGATGCACACAATGTACATGTACTCTAAGGTATTAAACTATGCATTCATATAAAAAATTCTTTATATAAAATTTTTACCAAAATATAATGTACATTGTAAAAAATCAAAATATTTTGGTTATATATATAAATTAAAAGAAAATATACACACTCATTTATTCACTGCTTTAAATAAAGAAAGAAAATATTGTAGTACTTGTGGTTCAGCAGGTTAAGAGTCTGATATAGTGTCTATGAAGATGTTGATTTGATGACCCCTGGGCTTGCCCAGTGTGTTAAGGATCTGGTGGTAAAGTGTAGGTACTATACTGTAGTTGCAGTGTAGGTCACCAATGCAGCTTGGATCTGGATTTGACCCTTAGCTGGGGAACTTCCATACGCTGTAGGGTTTGGCTGTAAAAAGGAAAAAAAAAAAAAAAAAAGAAAGAAAGAAAATATTAACAACACACAGAAGCTCTGCTCATGTGCAGTTTAGTCAACAAGATCATTATAATCCTGACTTCTAACCTGTCTTTCTAAGTGGTGTGCTTTGGTTTATGCTCTGTATACCTATCTGTTTATCTCAGTGTATGCCAGAGGAAGTGAGCCATGCAGCCTGCGTGTGTATATTGCATCCCTCTTGCCCCATTGCCACCTTCACAGAGTATGCCTGTTGTGGCAACAGGGTCTGTGAATCTTCTTTTCCAAGACTGGCTATCAGCTGGGATATAGTCTCCATTCTAGACTACTGACTCCTGGTGTCAAGTAGGTAAAACTTATTTAACAAATAATTATATTTAAGTAAAACATATTAATCATTGACAAATTATAATATATGAGGAAAAAATTTAGAGTTTAATAGGGTATTTTTCATGAAATGAAATAATATACATCCATTTCAAAATTATAAGCAATGTTTAATGATGTCCTAAATGGTAAACAATGCAATAAATATGGAGCTTTCAAGAAAAAAATTTAAAATCTAAAAATTTTGTGGAGAAGAGCCACAAATAAATGTGCTCCAAAATTTCTTCCCTGATGGATTAGGACTTTGGATAACTATATTTCTTTTAGTTTTATAAAGCCTTGGAAATATACTAACCCAATAAACTAAACTTAAATGAATAATTTCAGAAATATATCTAAATAAAAAAGCATTTTATTATAGCTTCCTTATTTCTTCTAGAATTATGTTGGATACCCTATTGGATAGGGTAGTTGCACACATAATTATAATAGGTTATCAACAGTTTACAACTCAAGATTCTAATACAGAACCACCATTAAGAATATCACTTTTCTAACTAATTATTTCCCCTATCCACTGAAATGATATTGTAGTGAACTAACTGTTTATATAAAGTGTTCAGGCACCCAGAACAATAAAACAGACCATATCCCAGGAGACTCACACTCAGATGTCTGACTCTAGAGCTTGAATATATAATACAAATGTTGTCTATATTATGATGATGGTGTTGATGATAATAACTAAAACAAAATATATGTTACACACTTAATGCTTAAGAAAATGAGACTGACTCACCAAGAGATTAATTTTTGCTATTCCTCAGGTCATAAGTGGTAAAGTTGAGGTTAAGATGCTTATTAGTGCTCTTAAATACTGAATATTGACTCTTATAATGAAGAGGATTTAATAAAAATCTGTTCAATGCAGAATTTTTTTTTTAATCTTTTGTCTTTTTATGGCCACACCCATGGCATATGGAGGTTCCCAGGCTAGGGGTCTAATTGGAGCTACAGCTGCTGGCCTATGCCACAGCCACAGCAATCCCAGAACCGAGCTGTATCTGCCAACTACACCACAGCTCATGGCAATGCTGGATCCTTAACCCACTGAGTGAGGCCAGGGAATGAACCTCATGGTTCCTAGTCAGATTCATTTCTGCTGTGCCACAATGGGAACTCCTCAATGCAGAAAATATTTAATAAAATATGTAAAATAATATCAACATTTCAAAGTTACCCTTTAATGTTATTTTTTGCAATTTTTTCCCTTCTGCGTGTTTTGTTCCCCTAATCATGTATTATGCTGCATTAAAGAATACACCAAAGGCTATAGTGCAGTTTTAGAATAATACCACGTTGTTAATTATCCACATGGTGACTGAAGAACTATGGCAAGTTGGTCCCATAGTTAAACCAAATGGAGACCTAAATAGAATCTGAAAATAATCACTTGTTTTTTTGTTTGTTTGTATTTTTTTTAAAACTCATTGATTTCTCTTTCCTATGGAAATAAACCAGCAGATCTTGGGATAAAGGGGAGAAATATAAAGTCTCAGATACCATCATAAATGGCTATGAGTTCAGTCCCTGAGGTATAATTTACATAATAAATAAATTGAAACTTCTAAGAGCTGTGCCTTAAAAATCAAAAGAATGCTAAATGACAGATGACAAAAGCTGAACTTCCTTTACCTGAAAAGGTAATAGTTGACAGACTTGGAAAACCTTAGTCTTAAGAAGCTTTTCTACTTGATTATTATATTAACTCCTAACAAGAGAGGAAACTGTGCTCTAGTCAGATAACATACACACAAATATACTCGGCCCCAAAATATTAGAAGCCAAGATTAAATACCATTGATTTTCACTACAAGTCTATGGTCTTAAAGCCACACTAATTTGTTGCTGAAATTCGTATATGAGTTGGAAGAATTTAAAAACATATAAACATAAATAGAATAGAAAATATTAGAAAAATCTATCAGATCAAGAGCTGAACAATCACTTATTGGGTATATACAAAGATAGAAGTCTGAATACTTAAATATAACCTATAAGAACCCAGAAGTTTTCATTGAATACAATTAGTTACAAGGAAGATTGCCAAGCATCAAATTTACCCCCATTACAGCTATCAGAGAGCCATGGGTCAACTGGAAATGCTTTCCTTGAATAAACGTTTTTTAGACATATGATTGCGGTAGATTCCAAACAGCATCTCCAACTATTTAGAGAGGTTTTGGTGGGTATGATTCCCATAGTTATCTGCCAATTGGTGTGGATTACTGCGGCTTTGGCCGGTGCTTAATCTGGCTGATCCAGCCAGGTGAAACAGAATATCGAATCCATAAGACATTAGTAAGGGCCTCCCTACCAGTAAACTAGTGGCTGTTAGTTAAATGGCTACCAAAGAATACACACACACACACACACACACACACACATGATTCTTCTGTTGCTTGGCAATATGATATTATTTTATTTGAAAATGTAAAGTGGAATATGGCAGAAATAGTATACTCATTAAAATAAAGTCAATAATATTTTATAATGTTTTAAAATCATTCTTATTCCTCTCGATTTTTGAGAAAGAGAAGTTTGTGATGGCTTAAAGTGAGATCTTAATTCTCTGCTAGGAATTGAATCTGGGCAGCCTGCACGAAAACCAGGAAGTCTAGTCACTAGACCAGCTAGATGTTAGAAGCAGATTTGCTCTGATCCCTGCCTACACTGAAAGCAAGAATGTTTCAAGGAGGCAAAGACTGTAAAAACAGATTTAAAGTTTAATGTTGGAGGCACAATACACTATGTGGGAAGCAGAGAGAGAATTAGTCTATTTATCTAAGGCAGAATCAAAACAATAATACACACCCAAAGGAAAATGAGAGTATTGGCATGCCCTTGAATGAGGAGCATGCCAGAGGTGAATTAAACCATTTATATGGGGAAGTTCTTCTGGGTCTTTGTTTTCCTTTGACAATTATCTTGTTTCATTTCTCACACCTGACCAGACCCAGGTTCACCCCCTCCTCTTCTCTGTGAGATTTTTGGTCAAGATGGATTCCAAAGCAAGACCCTGTGGGAAAGTTATTTAGACATATTATAGTCTGTAAACCCTTCCCTTTCTGACCTGAGGGAGGGTTTTTCTATACAGGTATGTTTAGGGGTCTCTCAGGCCCTCAGGATGGGAAGTATGTGACCTCTTTGTTCTTATGTCCAAGCAGGGTTAGCCCCTCTTTTGATCCTGTTATTACCATTGTTTAACAGTTCACAGAAGATAAGGATGAGTTATTTGCCTCGTACCCATTTTTATTTATATATTGGGGTTCAGATAAGCTGCTGGTTATATATGCTGTAAAGGTTCATGCTGGAGCCCTCCTATCTCTTGTCTCAGGAATTATAAACAAGAGGCTAGCTGTACCCATCTCCTGCCTCAGGATGTGTAAAGTGGCTAATTGCAATTGTCTACCTGAGACCATCTATCTCCAGCCTCATTCTAAACAGAAGAGGAAAAGCTGCTGGTGCTATGAAAAGAAAAGAACCTGTAATGCTTCATGCACAACAAGTCAGGATTAGGGAAACCTTAATACGTGACAGAATAAAACAAAAAAACAAAAATCAGCACAGTACTTTAGTTAAAGGAGAAGTAAGAAAATCTCTGAGTACTTTATTTATTTATTTATTTATTTATGATGTCTTATTAATGGTGTCAGACACAATCTCATTAAAGTCAAGTAAATAGAAGTCAAAACAGACATCTGCCTCCAAAGCCAACTTCATTGCATACAGTTGAAGTTCCAGAGAACCATGAAGTAACCAGCCACATAGAATTACTTATTATGCATTTTTCTAGTGTTTCAAGTTCATGAAAAATTCTTATTTATACAAATTATACCAATATTAGATACCTAACTTTCAGTACCACATTGGTCATTGACTAAGACAACACCAACATAATTCATTCAGGGTTTTACTGCGCAAATGATGTAGTAATGGGACATATCATGCCACTGGTTTATGCAATAACAGTGAAGAGGCTAGAGGACACTTACATATAGATGAAAAAATATTTGCATTTACATGGGAAAGAAATATCAACATTTATCATTTATTATGCATGAGTATTTTGAAATTCCAAATACTAATGCAATTTGTCTACTCCTACCAAATGCACAAGTAAAAAGATACTTGTTTCACTTTTCACAATCATCGTGACAACAAATATTGAGATGAGAGTATATGACAACAAAAAGTAACACTCATGAGTTGTGCATCCATGTTGTTTGGATTTCCATTTGCAATGTGGAAGATCTAAGTGAAACTTTTGAGTATGTTGTGGAGAATGCAGAAGAAAATTTAGATGACTTAATGGATTATGGTGAGAAAGTATATGCCCATGGGAAAGTGGTAGAGGCATAAGAAGACCGGGGTCTCCAAGATTTCCACCAGAATCTCAGAATGTTTACACTTCAGTACTGAATGCTCATCACAGAGTGAAAAATGCAGTGGAATGGGAAATTTCAAAAGCTGAAGATTTTGCGTTATTCTTCAATATGGAGTTTGATTGAAGTGTTAACAGATAAATGACAAGGCAGCAAACAAATTATAAGCCAGGTTCTTGATGATCACCATCAAATTTGGCCAGCAAATTCATGACGATATTGCTAAAATAAAATGTCTGTAACCAGAATTGTTAGCATACATAAAGCAAATAATCAGGTTGATAAATACTTCAGAGCAATTGCTCGTCAACTTAAGACAGACCCTGCCAGACTTCATGGTGGAGACAATGGGAAAATTCATCACGAATTACAATGAGAATAACATAAAGAAATAGTAACAAAATTAAACAATAGCTTTATACAGCAGATGATGTGTTGAATGTATCAATGACTTTCAAAGTCCTTTTTGCCACAATGGATATTTTGGACAGGACCAAATATATATGATCTCTTGGAGTCTCAATGTTTTAGACAGGACCAAACGTCTTAAAAAATAAAATAAAAATAAAAAATCTCAGAAAGACTTAAGGCTTATCTTAGAGATATTATGTCACCTTAAAAGGGACTCCAATTTGTCATCAAATAAACTGTCACAAATGCCAGATTAAAGCTTGGATATATGTGTGTATGCAGCTGGGTGTTATTAACACTTATAATTATCATGTGAAGTGACAGGATGCTACTTTGTGATTCCAAATTACATCATGTTATAGAAGCTCCAAAAGGCAAGAATGTTTGTTGAACAGGCTTTAATTCCACAAAGAAAACATTTCATTGAAACAAACTATGAACAACTTTTACATGTTGAAAATTCCAAGCATTGGAAAAAAATATGAATATAATGTGTTTTCTTACCTAAGAGATGCTAAGTCTGTAGAAATGCTGATTACAGTTCTTCCTTTCATTCTTGTCATTGTTGTTGCCACAATTAATTGTATGTAACATACTGCATGCTCACTTATATTACTATAAGTACTCCATGTGGAGTACACCTGTTAGACAATCTGAAAAATATGCTTATGCTAAATTTAAATTCAATCCTGAAAATGGGTCTTGTGACTATCCTACAATCAATATTTCTACTTTGTTCATTTACTGCTCTGCTTCCCCAAATGCCTTTCTTTTCTTCTAAAATTTTTAACCTTTCCCTCATTCACAAACAGAAACTGTCCTCGATTTTAAATTCACTGAGAAAATAGAAGCTATCAGAAGAAAATTTACTTGAATTGCATTTTCTCTTCTTTACCACCTGCTACAGTCAATGAATGGACCATGATCACAGGACTGATTAACTTCCCTTCCAAATTACTATGCTCTCTACCACTCTCAAAGGGCATTGTTCTGGAAGAAACTATCTTCAGTTTTCAACCATTACCAATTTCATCTTTGTATAGAATTGTTTCCTTAAACAAATCTGTAATATCACAAGACAAGAAGACACATTGAAATGCTCAATTTCTCTGATATCACTTACCAAGAAAAAAAAAAAAAGACAAACTCTACTAATCTTGTCCACGTCCTTCCTCTCTAATTTATCTTGAATTTTCTCTAGCACAAATTCATTGAAATTGCTATTATTAAGTTCACAAGAGATATTCATGTATTCAATTTTACTGGTCAACTCACTTCTTATAAAGCAGTAAGAAACTGTACATGTTGAATTTGAATACATTCTCCATCTTGGAACTGGGTGTCACTATATATCCAGTAATATATAGTAATATCTATATCTGAGATATTAATTCTTTCTCCATTAATCCCTATCTCTTTTCTTATTTGCTTCTCAACTGAATTCCAGTGCTTTAGATCTCTCTCTCAAACTTTTACGCAAATGATTTCAACTAACTTTATGTCTTTAAATATTTTTCTACTGTGATGACTACCAGATTTAAACCTTCAGTCCAAAACTCTAATGTGAACTCCAACTGGCTTCACATATCAAAAAGGCAATTCAAGAGTCTCAACAACAACTGAATTTTTGATTCTCCAATTGTAACCTGCTACTCTAGAAGTTTTCAAACCCAGTAAATAGAAATTCCATTTCTTTTCACTTCAGCCCAAACTACTGAGTTATCTTTCATTCCACATTCTTTTCTAGCAGTAATTTTTTTCCATGAGCTTAATCCTGTTTTGTCACTACCTTACTCAGTCTACATTTGTCTCTCATTTGAAGCCTCCTAAGTTGTCTTCTGTATCCCATTTAATTCTCTGCTCTACCCAAACTATAGACATAGTGATCATTCTAAAAACGTATGGCTCCCAAAGTTATACCTCCACAGAAAAGTCTTCAAGAACATGCCATATCACTCTGAACAAAACTAAAAATGCACTCGAGTACTTTTCCTGAATCACTCAAAGTTGGGCACTGTAAATTTTCTTCCTATGGACTTTATTCTCCTTAGAATCCCACTGTTAAAATAACAAGGTAGAAAGCAAACTATTTGCTGTTAAATATTGGAGACCATTCACTTTGAGTGGGTGTATAAACTACAGACTCATAAATTCACACTCGGTTTGAATTCATTCACTCTCCATTGTACCCAGTATTCAAATGTCACTATTTTCAGGACAAGTGCCATGAAGGTTTTCATAAAGTTTATAATCCATTGTTGCTAATCCAGTAATTAAAAACAGGATTAAAATTGTGATTTACATTACTCATTTGTAAATTTATTATTTTTTATTCATACTTAAATAATCACAGAAATTCTGTAGCTTTGGATTGATTTTGGTCTGCTTGTTCATGAGGCAAATGTAAATGGGACCTAATGAGAGTTTCACTGAACTCTAATATCTGATCTTTTTTTCCCCCTTATTTCCCAAGAGATACGAACTGGTGTAAGAGGAATTATTTAACGTCCTTAATAAATAATGAAATATTTTTTGGTTCCCTTCATCTGGGAGGAAGGAACCAGTCAGGGTAAATTCTCTTAATTGCCAATTCTAAATAACCTCTGATAGCTGAACAGATAGTCTCTTGTGAAACAGGATATACGGGGATGTTATTTGGAAAACCTATGTCTAGCCTATTGAATCTCTAAGCATAAACTGTGGAAACTTTCTGGGTAGATAAGCACTGTGCAAGTACCTTTTTAACTGCTCCCAGGACATCCTTGTTTCTGAGGCTGTAGATGAGAGGATTGAGCATGGGTGTGACCATGGTATAGAAAGCTGACACCACCTTGTCCTGCTCAGGGGTGTGAAATAACTGGGGCAGCACATAATTGTAGAAGGCAGCCCCATAGAAAATGCTGACCACAATCAAGTGTGAAGAACAAGAGGCAAAGGCCTTTCTCCGGCCCTCAGCTGAGCGCATGCGGTGGACGGTTAACAAGATGAGGGTGTAGGAGGTTGAGATAATAGAGATAGGGATGAGCACCATGAGTACACAGCAGATATACATCAAGGTTTCATACAAGGATGTGTCAGCACAGGCTAATCTGAGAACTGCAGGGATCTCACAGAAGAAATGGTTGATACTTCGGGAACTGCAGTAGGGGAGAGTCATGGTGACAGAGGTAAGCAGAAAGCCCTCCACGGATCCACCAAACCAGGCACCAGCAGCCAGAAGAAGACACACTCTGCGGTTCATCAGGACTGGGTATCTAAGTGGGTTGCAGACGGCCATGTAGCGGTCATAGGCCATGAGGCTCAATAGGAAGAACTCTGAGCCAATCATGGTTGAGCAGAGAAACATCTGGATGCCACAGTCTACAAAGGAAATGGTCTTATCTTTAGAGATGATGTCTATCAGGAGCTTTGGGACAATGGTGCAAATGAAAAGGGTGTCCATGATGGACAGCTGGCTGAGCAGAAAGTAAATGGGAGTGTGGAGGCGAGAGTCCACCTGAATCAAGAATATCATGACCAAATTTGTAGTTACAGCCACCACAAAAATTGCAAAAATAACTGCAAAGACAATCCCTATAGCTTTATTGTGTACCAGAAGTCCCAGGAGGATAAAGTCAGAGGTCGAATTTCTATTCTCCATTGACATCTTCTATGACAGCTCCAGGAGAGCAGGAAGCCACGAACACCAAAAAAAAAAAAAAAAAAAAAAAAAAAAGACAGAGAGAGAGAGAGAGAGAAAGAGAAAACCCTTTCTATATGGGAGAAATTCACAATGCATATTTTAAATGTCAGACCTCAGGGTCTACTGCTTCAGATAAAATTTTCCAACTCATAATCATAATTCTAGAGGGAAAAAAAAGAGTTACACCATAAATCAGTAAGTATAGCTCTGATTCTTCTTTTTGGGTTGTAACCATATTTTTAGTTTGTTCATGTTTATGCTGCAATGTAATGCTAATGGCATAATGAGGTTGGTGTTTACTGTATCTGGATTGTAATTTTACCTATTATCTGTTCTATTTATTCTGCATATTTGGTCTTCAGAATGCTGTCCAACACATAATAAAGCTAAGTAAATTTTGGATGGAGAAAGGATGATTGATTTATTGGTTATTGGATGCCTGAATGTGACCAGAATGAATAACTTAGGAAGTGAGGTGTGGAAAGTAAAAAGAAACCAAAAAAAAAAAAAAAAAATACACCTCGTGTATTTCTTCTCTGCTTTCAACAATTCCATTTGTTTATTTATTTATCTTCTTTTTTAGCACCACATCTGTGGTATAAGGAAGTTCCCAGTGTAGTGTTTGTGTCTGAGCTTATAATTGCAGGACTATAATGTAGCCATAGCAATACCAGACCCAAGGTATATAAGTGACCCAAACTGCAACTCATAACAACACCAGATTCTTAACACACTGAGCAGTGCCAAGGATCAAACCTTCATCCACATGGATATTAGTCAGTTTTGTTTCCACTGTGCTACAACAGGAAATGAATACTTCCATTTCCAATACTTCCAGTTACCAAATATGTAGGGATTTCTCCCCTTTACCAAGCAAATTCCAACTCTCTAGAGTGTAGCTTGACATTTTACAGCTTAATTCAATTCTCACACTATCAACCCTGAAATAGCCTAATAGCCCTTTATAATAACACTAAAAATAACCCAATTTCCAATTGTGCCCAATGTAAATATAGGTACTCTATTAAGTGGGAGGCAGGAAAGAGGGAGGCAGAGATCAGAAGATGAGACATGACATTCCAGAAGGAGGTCCAGCAATTCAAATGCTGGTTTTCAAAATGAAAGGGAACATGAGGCAAGGAATTTATTGGTCTCTAGAAACTTAAAAAGTCTAGGGAATAGAATTTACCCTATAACTTTCAGAAAAAATATAGCTCTCCTGACATCTTAATTTTATCCCAACATGAGCACTTTGGATGCAAGGCATCCAGAAATGTTAGATAATAAATTTGTGTCACTTTATGGCACTGAATTTGTGGTATTTTAACAGTAGCCACAAGAAGTTAATAAACCATACATCACTTTAATATATTTTAAGCACAAGCATAATTGAGGCATGTTGCTAAAAACAAAATAGTCAACAGCCTTGCAGTGTTCACTCTGGGGGAAAAATGTTATCAACAAAATCACAAATTAAGAAAATGAATTTAATTATTTTCAGAAATTCAAAATGCCCTCTAACTCTGGGCAATCTCTAGTTATCATATACCTACATGTGGATACTTGGCATCCTATTTAGGTCCAAAAAAACAAAAAAGTCCTCACCAAAGTTACCATGAGAAAGCCTGCAAACACAAAACTCATTAATGTCACTGCCAAAATCCACTGCTGAGGGCAACTTTTTATCTCCAAGCAGACATAATAATGCCCCATCCAAAAGTCCTGCTCTTGTCTTTCACAAATATAACCACTGTTACATATGCAGTCCCATAAAGATGGTACCATATTTCCTTTTTGAATCCAGGTTTGAATAAAGTCCTCTGTAATGTGTGTCAGGGGGAAGTGGCAAAGTTTACCCTAGAATAAATAACTGCTGTGGACAAAAATATTACTTAAAATTGAGTAAAGAATAAACAGCAAAGCCATTTCAAAGTATTGACAATTTAAGCCTCATGTAATAAACTGAAATGTTCAAGGTTAATCATGTCAGTGATTTATAAATCTATAAACATAAATTAAATTATCAAACATTTAAAAAATATAAAGCCTCTCCTCTACTGTGTGTCCCTTGATACTGATGCTCCCAAATGGAGAGGAGGGAAGATTTTTTTAAAAAACTGCATTTCTAAAAAGACTCAATAAAATGCTAACTCTGTAAGAAGAACCCATATTCTTATGGTTTTTTTCCTAGTTTTGTTATTGTTTTTGAAACACAATTCATCATTTTCTTAAACCAAACCCTCCCTACATGTGGTAGTACTTAGAGAATTTTGAATCTAGATGTGGTTACATGGGAACAGATATTTTTATTATAATTATTCCCTTTTTGAGCTGGATCAAGGTTAGTTATTAGATAATATTTGAAAATGAAAAGTGTCCCCATACTTCTTTTCCAACCAGGTGGTCCCCTCTGGATTTTGCTGGAAGATTTCATAAAGACACCTCCCACAACTTTCTCCTCTGAACATGAATGAATCACTCAACACTTGGTACCAATTTCCTCTAATCCATGTGTTGTATGAGGCTATGAGATGTGATGAAATGTGAAGCTGTTAGTTTGAGGGTAGTCTTATTGGATGCCAAAAGTTGAAAGTTTGGAGCTTCAGATTAACTTGCTCTAAATCGTTCCTATAGCATAAGCACAAAGAAGCTTCCTCAAAAAGTTAGATACTGGAGAGCACTGGTACTTTTCTGCTGCACAGGCCATGGAGCAAGAAATGGGGCTTGAACTGTTCATCTTACTTAACTTGAACCTCTAGTTAGGAGCTGGGATGTATCAACATTGAGTGTTGGGGAAGACTGCCACACATTGCTGGTGAGAATGTCACTCAGTACTATATTTGTTAGTGCAGCATGCCAGTTTTAGGACTCAAAAAATAATGTGTATATACTTCCACTCCTAGGAAACTTTACATAGAATTTAAGAAATATAAGACAAAACTTGTATAAATATTCATCTTGGTATTGTTTGCAATAGTGAGAAAGCAGAGCAACTTAAGCATCTTCCATTGGACACCTACAAAATAATTTAGGCTTTAGTATTAGGATTAGTAACAGAATTCCACGTGTCATTTAGGAAGGCAGCTATGCTCAACACTATGCTACCTACACCAAGCATCTTTTAGGATAGTATATGGATCTATAGTCACCATGGTATCACAGATTCATGGTATTCTTATATAAAATAGTGTCATAGATATAATCACATTGTATACATATATAGCAATATGATATATAGTATAATATATATTTGGTAAGTATATAAGTATTACTAATATATATATGATAAGGATATATATACACACAAACATATATAATTTAATGTGCATATAATATGTATGTGCATATATAACTGTTTACATGCATATAGATATATGTAATTGTGAAGTTAATCATTGTTTTACTAATGGTGGAGTTTCAAGTGATGTCAGTTTCTTGACTATATTTTCTATCTTCCTAAAATTATAGATTATATATATACAAATAATTACTTTCAAGTCAAAGAATACATCTCATATTCACAACTTTAACCATGAATACATCTAATTTTACACTCCTAAGTCTTTAAATATCAGTAGGATAACTAAGCTGGCAAAAGTTTACACTAGAATCCTGTTCACATATGCTCCTGCATCTAGAGAAGAATTTGTCTGATTCCTTTCGACTCTTAAGCCTCCATTCCATAAAATACCATAAGATGTCACCTAAGTAAGTTCTTCTCCTCTTATCATATGCACTAAAGTAAGTTAGTGCACTCTGTAATTCAATTTTAAGAAATTCCCTCACAAACATTCACATACCAAAAAAGAAAAATCAGAAAATATGAACTTGAAAGTATACAACATATTAGAAAAGTAAAACACTTTTTTAACTATGGGGGGAGAAATACATACAAAAGAATGCCCAAAGTGATAAAGACTTACCTATTGTTGTAAACAACTCTATTTTGCTAAAGTGAATGTCCCAGTTTTCTACATTCCCTTTGAATTCTAAGATGTCACTTTACCCTTTGCTCCCCACACAGTTTAATCAGATTCTTTAGAATCTGCATCTCTGTGCCCTGGTGAAAATCCAGGGCTGGCCAAATAGTATGACCCTGGAAAAGTCACTCTTCCAAATGTGTTATTGCCAAAAATGTTATCAGAGCAACCGCTTCTTCAAAGTTATTGGGAGAATTTTCTCCGAAGGCCCTTATTATTGTAACCTGGTACCCAATAATGTTATCAAAATGTTTAAGCATCTTCCCTCACTCAAGAAAGTAACTCTTTACTTTGCTAACTGTGGAAGTAGGACAAGCTCCAGAATGAGAAAATGGTATTAGTTTCTGAATTTGAACATGGTCAGCACGTATAAATTTGTTTTAGTTACTTTAATCCCTTTAGCAAATTTTCCCTATATTTAAAGCAAACATGATAGTAAGAACAATTATAAAATTTATAATTTTTAGATTATAAATTAAGATTATAAAAGCATTTATTTTTTATTAAAAATAGCACTGACTAGTTCTCTGTTTTGAGACTGAAACAATTTATTATATGCACAGCATATGTTGTAATCTTGTTCTTTACTCAGAGAGAAAGTATTTTTCCAATCTTTCAAATTAGAAAAGACATATTATATTCAGGGAGCTCTGAGGTACACCAAATTTATGTTCATCTTTCTTTCATGGGAGTTTTCCCACAGTTTTTTCAGGGATGCAGAGAAGCAGCTGACCCTGTGGCAACTTCATCCACTCTGCAGAAGGTGAGGTCCAGAGACAAGGATTGATGCTCAAATATGCTTCCTTAGTTATTTTCTTAAGTTTATTGGCTAATGATAAAAATCAGTGCCCTTTGCAGTTAATCACCATAGATTCAGAAAAGGTACAAAACAATATCAACAGGTATATATAATCCTAAGCCTTGTTTTAATAATGAAGTTTTTACTCATTATGAAAAAAAATAAATCTTTCTTTCTACACCTGAGCAAAGACCTACCTGTGACACTTACCTCTTATTTGCTCCAAAGAAGAATGGATATCTGTGACAAGCTAGCAAAAATCAATAATTTTTCTTTGCAGGAAAAGCACCATTTTAAATACTTAAATTGGAATAAAATCAGAATTGGTGCAATTGGAAAGAATTTAAGGATGATTCTTTTGGTCCCAGCTTCACCCTTAACAGGAAATTCTGTATGAGCTTATGAAAGTTACCTCATTTCTTTGATTTTCAGTTTTTCCCATATTTGCCAGGGGAAAAAAAAAATGAAGAGGTCTTCTAAAATGAAATGCCATTCATTTATTAAAAACTTATGCTATTTTACATGATTAAAAATTATTGGTACTTGAGAGGCATCAGGGAAAAAAAAATCAAGATCCATGACCTTGTTTACATGATGAGTAAAATCTAAGGTTATGGAATAAACATCAAAATCTAATTAAATAAAAGGATATAAGTGAAATTAAAAACCAACAATTTATGATATAGATATTTATTTATCAAATAATATTTTTATCTAATTATGTAAATAAAGGCAATATAGTGGAAAATAAACCTCAAATATTTTCTTGAAATTTAATTCTCTGGGATTTTTGAAGAAGTACTTACTGGATGTTTGGTAAATATTTTGGAAAACCTTGCTAGGCCTGGGGATTTAATCAGAGCTATCTTCAAAAAATGCAACCTGAAAATAAAACAATACAAAACAAAGTAAAACAAAATAACCAAAAAACACAAAGAATTGCTTCTGGAGTTATTAATTATATATGAATCAGCCAATCATTTTAGTTATATTACCTTTTGATATCATGATATTATTCATTATTACGATTATCCTGCCTTATATAAGTCACTTCTATATAGAGTATCTGAAGATTTACATGTTTTATTTTCACACAGTTATCGAAGCCGTTAGCAGGACTTTTTCCTATTTGAGTAGTTTTACTTGTCTAGGATGTGCTGTCACTTCTAGACAATACAGATCTTCATAGTCTCCTTCACACTAAATAATATTTTAAATATTTTCATTATTGACTAACATTCCTTTATGTCTAAAACTTTACTTGATATTCAATAAATAGTTAATAAATATTTAACAAGTATAATTTATATCATCCCTATTATAATTTTATATTTACATATATTTTTCAATTTATTAGGTAAGTGAAATAAATGTTTAGAAGAAATGGTTCAATTAACTCTATGCATATATACCTCACCTTCAGAGACACCCCAGAGGGGGTCTAACTGCCCCTCAATGTGGAAAGTTAGATCCTTGGTTGACCAGCCTAGCTGGCATACAACAGAAAATGAACATAGATTTTATCAGCTTGTTACTCTCAGAGGGACTTTTTTCCCCAGGTCACTACCAGAATTAACAAGTTGGCAGCTGCATATTGTGCCACATCCTTCCCTCCTCTGGAAATTGTCTATTAATTAATAGCAAGTTTTGGTAGAAAAGCACAAGACGAGGAATCTGAAGGCATGGGTCTGAGGTTTTCATCAGCCTGTTTCTTGCTTGGGATAGGCAATTTTGTTCTAAATATCAACTTCTCTAACTTCCATGAAGCTAATTCCTTCTCAAAGTACTTTGTAGAACTTTTTGAAGATCTGAATCCAAATGAGATAAGGCATTTGAACATACTTTGCAAAATGACTTTCCTGTATAATCAAGAATAGTACCTGACATCCTGCAAGTGTACAATTGGTATTTTAAATTATTAGAATTTATTATTTGCTTTCTCAAATTGATACATTTATTTTAATAAAGATCAAAATGTGATGACCAAAAATTTTCTTTTATATGAATTTGGTGCCATTACTGAGAAAAAAAAACCCTGGTCATTTTTATAGAATAGGATGTGTCTCCTGAGTGAGAAGTGAGGACATCATATGTATGGTGTGATTTAATTGTTTAAATTGTATTAAAGTATAGTGTACTATAGCCAAGTACACACACAACAGGTGGTGAGATAAATCATCACAAAATGAACATACCCATGCAACAACCACTAATATGTGGAATAGACTATGTTTTGGCCTCTTTTAATTATTTTCTTTTAAAGTATAGTTGATTTACAATGCTGTACCAATTTCTGCTGTAGAGCATAGTGACCCAGTTATATATATATATATATATATATATATGTAATTTTTCTCATACTATCTTGCATCATCGTCTATCCCAAGAGACTGGATATAGTTCCTTGTGCTTTATAGTAGAACCTCATTGCTTATCCATTCTAAATGTAAACTCAAAGTTTCCTATGCCCCAATCCCTAACTTTTATGATATCTCTAGGAAGCAAATACATCTCCATTACATGTTGTTTTTCAAATACTTCTTTACCAATAACCCACATTAAATGTCCTTGTTAAAGATGATTCATCTTTTTTTTTTTTTTTTTGTCTTTTTGCCATTTCTTGGGCCGCTCCAGTGGCATATGGAGGTTCCCAGGCTAGGGGTCTAATCGGAGCTGTAGCCGCCAGCCTATGCCAGAGCCACAGCAACTTGGGATCCGAGCCGCGTCTGCACCCTACACCACAGCTCACAGCAACGCCTGATCCTTAACCCACTGAGCAAGGCCAGGGACCGAACCCGCAACTTTATGGTTCCTAGTCGGATTCCTTAACCACTGCGCCATGACAGGAACTCCTGATTCATCTTTGAAATGTAACAACAAAAGCCAAATTGCAATCCAGGTCTGGCAGGACTGACTCAGAGGAAATGAAAAAGGAGAAACCTGTGCTCAGTGTGGAAAGGAAATGGGAATTATTAAGTGAAAGTTTTTGAGGATAGAGAGATGAGGAAAAGTGCTAACAAAGACAGGGAGGAGAAAGTAGTAAGTATGAGTAGCAGAAATTCAAAGGAATTAAGAGTATGAAATTTGAATTGCAATATTGTGGGTATTTTACAAATGAATCCTGGCTAGTTACTCTACTTGGGGAGATCAATTCATACCAGTCATTCTTCCATCTATTTTCTATTTGTTTTAAGGTGAGATCATGTTTAGGGGAGCCTTCCCAGGCAAAACTAATCTTGTGATTAACATCTGGATGAGAGGATGTTTGATGTGCATCAATATCTATGGTGGAAACATTTTTCACTCTGTGTTGATTCTTGAAAAATGCAACGGTGGATGAACTTTTCATAATCTTTTGTCAACTGCAAAACCACTAAAAAGTGAATCCAACATATTCTAACTCCAATGAAAGACAAAATAAATTTCAAGTGAATCAAAACTTCTTTGTCATATTACAATATCTTACACACAGTATGAAGTTAAAACTAGATAGAGAATCCTCAGTGAGTGCAGTCTTTGTTTAGTAAATATTCTTTCATCAGAGTTAACCAAAAGCTAATTAAGAGAAAAAATATTTGTCTACCAGTCTACTTGATGGAGTGTTGGAGGACAGGAGAATTGACCAAGAGAGTTGAGTTAACTAATGAAAGCTCTCGGCTTATTAATTCTCTGTTCATCTATATTCATCTTATTATGGAAAAAATTGAAGTTATTTAAGGATTGCAGCAATGCTACTATCTTAATAATATGTCAGTTTTAATCAGTCAGTACATATTTACTGATTTCCAGGCAAATAGTGGACTCCATGTAAAAAATTATCTATGGTTTATTTTCAGAGGTTAGAGGACTCAGGCTTACATAACATGTAAATAAAAATACAGAACCCAAACTCAATTGAATTGAGTATAAAGGTATTCTACTATTATCATTAGACAAAAAAATTAATTTTTTGGATGTCTGACATTACATCAGCAAGGACATGAGTTATTCTTTGCACTTTCTGTTCAAAAATTTGTTAGTAATGCAGGCACAAAAGGTACATGAACTCATGTAACATATAAAACATATCTACCTAGAATATTCAAAGGTATGTTTGGCCTGCCTGGGATATTTTTTGGCCATGCCTTGCAACATGCAGAAGTTTCCCGGACCAGAGATCAAACCTAAGCCACAGTAGTAACTAGAGCCATGACAGTGACTACACTGAGTTCTTACCTGCTAGGCCACCAGAGAACTCCAGGCCTGGGATAATTTAAAGTGTGCTACTTGAAGAAAATGCTTTCTGGGAGTTGTCTGCCAATGAATCCAGACAAGCAAGTTGGCTGATCCTCAGATGCTGTCTGTCTTCAGCTATAGTTCTTAAATGATGCTGACAGATAATTTTGCCTGATGTAATTCAGGATTGTCAAAATTATTATATTTGAGAACTAAGAACATCTTCTCTGGAATGAATTTGTGTCATTGCTCAGAGCATAAAGGATGTTTGTACCTGATCTCCTTTTGTACTTCCTGTGCACATCCTCCACTGATTATCCGGGAGGAAAAATATCTCCCCATTCCTCTCCTTAGAGCTGTGGTCACATCTTTACTTTTTAAGCTGTAGGTGAGAGAGTTGAGCATTGGGGTGAGGATGGCATAGAAGTCAGATAAAAGTTTGTCTTTCTCTGGTGTGTGATATGAATGGGGCAGTGAGTTGGTGTAGAAGGCTGCCCATAGAATATCATCACCAACATAATATGGGGAAACAGTTTGCAAAGGCTTTGTACCAGCCCTCAGAGAGTTTATCTGATGCACAGTGAGCAGGATGAGAGTGTCAGAGACAGAGATGATGGATATAGGGATGAGCAGCATCAGCACACAGCAGGCATATAAAAGGGTTGCTGTAGAACAATGTGTCAACTCATGATAGCTTCAGTACTACTGGTATCTCACAGAAAAATTGATTTTTGGGAACCCACAGTAGGAGAAGCATAGTAAAGTGAGTCAGCATGAATCCATATAGAGAACTGCCAACCTAGGAGCCCACAACCATAAACAAGCAAATCCTGTGGCTCATGAGGAGAGAGTATGGAAGAAGGTTGCACACAGCCATGTACTGGTCATAGACCATGAGCCTAAGGAGGAAGAATTCCTCTCCAATTAGGGCCAGGTAGAGGAAGACCTGAAATGCCCAGCTTAGGAAAGAGATGGTCTTTTCCTTGGAGAAGAGGTCTTGCAGCATCTTGGGGACAGTGATGTAAATGTAGACAGTGTCCATGATGGAGAGTTTGCTGAGCAAGAAGTACATGGGTGTGTGAAGGCAGGTTTCTATGTGTATGAGTAGCATCATGACCACATTGGCTGTTACAGCCACCAAAAAGATGGAGAAGAGTACTGCAAAGATAGGCCCTGGGAATGTAGGATGTGTGATGAGGCCCAAGAGGATGAAGTCAGTGGAGTTCTGGTGAAATACTGCCATGTTCACATCACGTGTTAGCTCTAGAGCTGCAAAGACAGAAAGTTGTGGAGTTAATGAATAAGCCAAAATAGGAGTTCCTGTCATCGCTCAGTGGTTTACAAATCCAACTAGGAACCATGAGGTTGCAGGTTCTGTCCCTGGCCTCGCTCAGTGGGTTAAGGATCTGGCGTTGCCTTGAGCTGTGGTGTAGGTTGCAGACATGGCTTGGATCCTGCATTGCTGTGGCTCTGGCATAGGCTGGCATCTATAGCTCCAATTAGATCCCTAGCCTGGGAAACTCCATATGCCATATGCCATGGGAGCAGCCCTAGAAAAGGGAAAATGATAAAAAAAAAAAAAAAGAAGAAACCAAAATATAATACATAGGCATTCATCTGTTATTTCATTAGCTGATGGAAAATAAACATGAGGAGGAGTTCCTGCCATGGGTCAATGCAAATTAACGTGAGTAGCATCCATAAGGACACAGGTTCAATCCCTGGCCTTGCTCAGTGGGTCGGGGATCCAGTGTTGCCCTGAGCTGTGGTGTAAACTGCACATGCGGCTCGGATCCCATGTTGCTGTGGCTGTGGTATAGGCCAGCAGGTCCAGCTCCAATTTGACCCCTAGACTGGGAACCTCCATATGCCATAGGTGCAGCCCTAAGGAGCCAAAAGACAAATCAAATCAAATCAAATCAAATCAAACAAAATTAAATAAAAAATTAAATTAAATTAAATTAAAATATATTAAAAAAGAAAAGAAACATAAAGCCAATAAACATAGATAAATTTAATCTTTTTTGACTTCTGTTATTAAGCTGCTCTGCAAATGGTTGGACTATCAGAGATTAACAAAGCAGTACTGCAAACTTTAATTAAGGAGCAGGATATACTGGCCTATGGAAACATGTTGTTCTACCAAGAAATCTCAAGTTTAAGGCACAGCTCACAATGTGGACTTGGATTTATTTTTCTCACAGGATAATTTGTGGTTATAAATCTCGTATGAGGACCACCTTAACTTTATTATACAAACAAGGCTTTGGGTTCTTCATAATGGTGGTCTTTCTGATTGACACCATTGAGTAGGTTGAGATTTTATGACTTAGTATGGCCTCAAATCATTTCATGGTAACTTAAGCTACTCATAAATAATTGTTCAGCCAAACATTAAGAGAGTTTCTCTGACATTATGAAGTTATCAAAATGTTATAAAGTCCTAGGAATTCATTGTTAGTTTGCTTTTAAATATTCCTTATTTATTGTTCTACCTTGTTACTTATTCTTTATTTAATCAGTAAAGGTAACTCCAGATGGAAAAGAGATTCCTTAATGTAGAGGGGAAAAATACATTAATATTAAAATTCCCTTGAATAAATTGAAATACTTCTTATAATTTTTATTCTTGAGAAATTTAATGTCCATTAATTTGATATATTCAGGGACATTGAAGGATGAATTTATTATTATTATTATTATTTTATTGTTTATTATTTTCTAATTTAATCTCTCTCCTTGTTTCAGTGACTGAATTACTAAAGTAATATATTTTCATAAAATCCATTCCCTACCAAGGTATATTCAAATATATAGTCATTGAAGTATCAAGAACAAATAAACCCTCATTTTTGCTGAAGCAAAACTGTTAGGAATAATAGACATTTTTCTCCAGTGAGTTATTCAAACATGGAGTCAAACTATGAGTAATATTCTAGATAAGTAAAATTCCATAAGGGGAAAATAAAAAGCAATTTTATGTTGGGCTATGCTGAAACTTTAATTTACTCAGTTGAGGGGGAGAAAAACAAATGCCTGCATGCTTAATAAAATCTACCTGAATATCAAATATTGGCTCTCAACAAGCTTGATGAAAGTTAGCTACTTCTGCCTTTCTTTATTTTTCTTTATTTTATTTTATTTTATTTTATTTTATTTTATTTTATTTTATTTTATTTTATTTCATTTTATTTGCTTTTTAGGGCTGCACCCACAGCTACACCCTTGGAGTTTCCCAGGCTAAGGGTGGATTCAGAGCTACAGCTGCTGGCCTACACCACAGCCATAGCAGTGCATGGTCTGAGCCGGGTCTGCAAATTACACCAGAGCTCATGTCAACACCAGATCCTTAACCCACTGAGTGAGGCCAGGGATTGAACCCACAACCTCATGGTTACTAGTCAGATTCATTTCTGATGTGCCAGTTCACCTGAAGAAAGGGGTCAAAATTCAACAATAATTTCATATGCTCACTGTATATTGATCCTTCTCAAAGAAAATATGGCCATACACCAGAGTGGATTTTTCAGCTTTTTAGCTTGTTACTTAACAAAATATCATAGACAGGGTAGATTAAAAAAACAAGCAAACAGATATTTATTTTCTCAGACTTCTGGATGTTTGCAAATCTAAGACCAACATGCTAGGTAACTTTGTTCTCAGTAAGACCTCTTCTTAGTTTATAGAAGCATTCCTTCTCTCTATTTCCTCACATTGTCTTTCCTTAATGTTGGTGAAGAGAGAGAAAGGGTGAACTCTGGTTTCCTTCTTCTTAGATCAAAGACCTATCTTTATGGTAAGTTTTGGGTTTAGGATATCCAATATAGTAATGAAATCCAAGCCATAGCACAGAGAATGGACACTCTAGGGTAAGCAAAATCCTCATACATTTTGATAGCGATTGTTTACAGTCTAATTAGCCCTAAAATGTGCTGTTATAATGAAATGCAGTCCCTTGCTACTGACTCACTACAATTGGTACTTTCTATTAAGTTTACTTTAATCTCTGTAGGATAGTATTCCAGGTTCCCAGTTTAGGACTGATGTACTTATCAGAGGAACATAGCAGTCTCTCTAAATCAAAAGCAAGGCCTGCCAGATGATGCTTTGAACTCCTCATTCCAGCATGCTCCTTGTGGGCAGGTTGCAAACTACTGTGAAATTTTATACTGGAAGGAAACTATATTTTTATTGAGCTCATCAACTTGTTAGGTATGTTCTGTGAGCCCCATCATATGATTCACCTGGTATATGCTGTAGGAAACCAACCTCTATGAGTGGCAATCACTTAGAATTATTATTCAGTGTGGCTTATGGATTATTCCATTGATTACCCCCTCTGTCCCCTTTCAGTACTGAAGTATTTGTTCTCTAGGTCCTAGGAGTGCTAGCATCAGACATTATCAGCTGCTCCATCTCATTGCATTGCTCTTGGTTGAGAAAAACTATCTAGCCCAAAGCTATGTTCCCTTCCTGGGGTTAGGTCACATTCAAATAATGCTCCTGTGAGTACACCAAGGGGACCATGTACCCTACTGCAGGAGACTTGATAAGGGCATGTCTGAATTCCTCCTGGGTTAGCTGAGAACTTGTGATTGTATCATGGTTCAACATCATGCTTACCCAATTCTGTTTCCTTTATTTCAAAGTGAGTTAATCCTAAAGGCACACCACAATAAACTCACTTCATGCCAATCTCTGTCTCAGACTCTATGTCCCACAACTTACCAAGTGTGTCTCCTTAACCCTGGGAGTTGATAGGGCAACAGAAGAGTGATATTCATTTCCCTTACTTCCTTCCTGCTCATGTGTGACTTCTTTACTGTGCACTCTAGTCAAGTTTGAGCACCTGTTAGATGTCCTTTTCAAAATAGCCTGTTTTTGTGAAATTTGAAAAGTCTTCCATTTCTACATATCTCCTGGAGAGGAGGTGGGGAAAAAATTCTGTTCTTACTAAATGAAGGTCTGGTATAAATTTTTCTTTGGCTTCCCTAGTTTATTTCCACCTATTTATAAGTAGTCCTATATTACTCTCAATTATGACAATGAGGTTCAATGCAATTTCAGTTTCATGATGGATTTCTGAGAGGTATGTCCATTTTTGCCAGTTATATAGGATGTGTATTGCTGATGATTGGCATAACCCCTGGCAAACCACAGAACATTTGATCTACACTGCTTAAATTCTATTTACAACACCTGACAGTGGCAACCATGTGTTAGTAGGCCATCATTTTGGGAAATCTGAGACTAAATCAAAGCAATATTCAAAAAGGATGTATGACAGTCTATTGAAAGCTGTTGCTGAAGGTATTATTTGAAACCTGATATATTACCTCTCCATGATGTACTGCTTGTACTTAGCTAGGTGACTGAGGTTTTGCACAGGAAATAATATAGCTTGCCTTTAAATATAGATAACATAATCAGGTGGCCAATTATGTTCTAAATCAGATTATTATTTGACACTCTGATAAGAATCAACATCCTAGGATGTGCTCCCTTTCTAAAATAAAAACAATCAAAATAATAATTACTACACTACATCTCACTTGCATTAAGTAATTACAATATTTCATGTTTTTATAGAGGCACATTTTCCCACTAACTATTCCATGAGAAAGATATATATAATTTTAGAGTTGTGGAAGGTGATCCTATGTTTACTCTTAGACAAGGTCAGAGGAGTGAGAAAATAGAGCCAAAGAAACATGCTTTTCCTGGACTGTGAAAAGGTAAAGCAAAATAATAATAAAATCATGAAAAATATCCCAGATAGAATAAAATTACAAAGTTATTGGTATAAGAAAACATATTCTGCTATAACAGTCCTTGCTATTATTTATGCATTTTATTATATAAGCACAAATAAATATATACATATAAAATTATAAAATATAGATGCAAACTAATTGAAACTTATAACATATAATAATTCTCTCAAAAAGTTCAAAAAGGAAAAATAATAGCTGAATTCTACCTGGATTTGACAATATGTTGTCTTTCAACACTTTTAACCCTTATCAAAGTTTAAGCAACTAAGGCCAGAATCAGATTAGACCCCTCCTTAGTGTATTTTTACAACATCATCTCTTTCCAAATATTTATTTACATTTTTTGTAAATAATTCTCTTTTTTTAATGAATCATTACATTCGGAAATGCTGTATTTTGAAGTGTTAAGAATCTGTAAAAATCCCTGAAAGTTAAATACCCCTGAAATCCAAAGAGTCATGCTGATGCAGGTCTGACATTTAATAGGATAGTAATTTTAGAACAACATGGCAAAAGGCCACACCCCTTAAGAGGTCGCTGCAGACACTCATATGAGCAAACCAGAGGCTGAAAGACCAGAAGAGCCTTCGTGCACTCAGAGGCACATTAGGAGGATGTCCTACAGAGGGGATTCACATCCAAGTTATTGGAGTTCATCATCTTATGTAAGTTGTACTAATCTTTTAATATTTATTAGTTTTGCTTATGGTGTTTGAACTCTAGAAAGTCCATATTTATACCATTTCCTCTGTATTTTCCTCCAAGTAAAATCCATTGGACTATCTATTCTGCAATCTGAAGGATTTAAATAAAAGTTGGCTGACCAAGTCATCAGGTTAAAACACTTGTAATAACTTGCCAATTCCATCAAATAAGTGATTTGTCTCTTTTTTTATAGAATAGGTTGATTAATTATCTCAGTATTTGGGGGGGAAATTTATAGTTTTCATTGTGAGGGAAAAAAGGATCAGAAAAATATAGAAAGAAAAAGTATAGATAGTTTTAAATAGTCTTATGATTACTCTGTGGAAAAAAAAAAAGAGGGGTTATATTTACACCTTCTGGTAGCATTGCAAAAGAGATGAGTTTGTAATTTAAAGTAAAAATATCACAATTTCAGCATCATCCTATGTGAACAACTATAGAGACAGAAGAAAAGATAGAAGATATCTAGTGTTCTGAAACCATAGTGAAGAAAGTAGAAAATATTCATTTTTACTGTATTAAGTATTCCTACTCCCATTCTAATAAGATAGAAGTGAGCTTTTACACTTCTACCTAATGTTGCTTTCATTATTTAACTTTCAAGATGAGTTAATTACTCTTTTAAAAGTTTCACCACACTTTGTATCATAATTAATTTTGGTAGAAATTTTCCCTCAGAATCCTCTTTGCATAGGTTTCCAAACATTCTAAATAGTGACAAACTGTTTCACTTAAGTAACGTGGAAAGATAGATAGCAATTGTAATCAGACAAATAATAAAATCCTATCATATTTTAGGAAAATAAAATCATCTCCCACTCATTTTGTTTAATTGACCTATTTAGCTAATATTTCCATTAAATAATCTAAATCCTATTAGAATGCTGACTAGTCATTTATATTCATGATGAACTGCTTGTTTTTCATACATTTATTTTCACCTAAAAAACCAGTGCACAGTTACATCAGTTGAAATGTTAAGAGATAATGATTTAATCTATTTTAAAATACTTGAAAAACACAAGTAGAAATTTCATGTTAAGAAAATATTTTGTAAACTGAAAATTTATGTAAATTATAATTTTATCTAAAAATGTAAACCTCTCTTACATGGTATAAGCAAAGATTCATCTAATTCTTAATTGACAGTCTAGTGTGGGATGGATGTAATAAGTGGTAGTAAAGGGAGTGACCATGGAAGAGGTGGACTCCTTCTGCCATGTACCTTCATTGAATCATATCATACCTTTGAGAGTGAATTAATAATCTTATCTCTGCATCTATGGTTGTATTTATTTAACAAACTAGAACAGTTTTGACTCCAGGATATCAGAGCTGAAAATGCCTCTAAGGACTGAGTACTTCTTGGAAATAAAGAAGAGATTAGTTTATTATCTCTACGGTTGGGTGAAGAAATAAAGAGTTTTATTTTTTTTCCTCTTTACCCAATAAAAGCTGTATTTCTCTTACTTTGCAGGAAAACCTTCTCTCTATACAAAATGCCTTTTATGGTTAATAAAAGTTTGCACCATAACGTTACATTGGGGGGTATTCTAAGAAGGTCATTTTTATTCTCAATGTATAGCTTGGCAAGTTTAAATGAAATGCATTAACAATTTCAAAGTAAGTTATATTTCTACCAGCAGCCTCAATACTTCCAGCTACTAGGCTTAAGAAATTCCTTAGTAGTGCAGCAGGTTAAGGATCAAAGATTGTCACTGCAGTGGCTTGGGTTCCTGCTGTGGTGCTAGTTTTGTCACTGGCCTGGGAATTTACACATGCTTCATGTGGGGGGAGGAAGAAAGAGTTAAGTCCTCTTGTTGTTTAGAACATAATAATACCTCCATGGATTAATGCATGTCAACAAATTTATCCAATTTTAAAGCATTTTAATAAATTTAATAAATTTTGGTATGTTATGTATGTGTAATCCTCATCTATTTCTCCATTTTCAGTGTCACTCTTGTTTGAAATCATGGAAAACTAGAATCTCACTTCAGATTTCATTCTCCTAGGACTCCTTAACCACACAGGAGCAAATCTATTACTCTTTATGATGGTTCTGACAACAGCCTTCGCCTCCTTAGTGGGCAATGCTTTCATGCTTCTCCTGATTCTCCTGGACCCCCAACTCCACAGGCCCATGTACTTCCTACTGAGCCAACTCTCCCTCATGGACATGATGCTGGTTTCCACAGTGGTACCCAAATGGCTGCTGACTGCTTGACTGGCAGGAATTCCATCTCCCCTGCTGGCTGTGGGTTGCAGATCTTTTTCTTCCTCACCTTGGGAGGGGGTGAGTGCTTCCTCTTAGCAGCCATGTCCTATGACCGCTATGTCGCTATTTGCCACCCACTGAGATACCCAGTCCTCATGAGCTGGCAAATATGCCTGAGAATGATTTGGGGGTCTTGGTTCCTGGGTGCAGCTGATGCACTCATGCAGGCTGCTGCTACCCTGACCTTCTCATACTGCAGTTCACATGAGATCAATCATTTCTTTTGTGAAGCCCCATCTCTGGTGCGTTTGGCTTGTGCTGACACGTCTCTCTTTGAGTCTGTCATGTACATATGCTGTGTGTTAATGCTCCTGGTCCCCATCTCCCTCATCCTGATTTCCTATAGTCTCATTCTTACTACAGTTCTCCAGATGCGCTCTAATGAAGCCCGCAAGAAGGCTTTTGCCACCTGCTCCTCTCATCTATCTGTGGTGGGACTCTTTTTTGGAGCAGCCATTTTTACCTACATGAGACCCAAATCATACAGATCAGCAAACCATGATAAGATTGTGTCAGCAATCTATACTATCTTCACCCCAGTGCTGAACCCCCTCATCTACAGTCTGAGGAACAGTGAGGTCAAGGGAGCTCTCAGAAAATGTATGGGTCAGTGTGTTGCTTTAAACAGTGATTAAGGTTACATTGATTCGCCCAAAAGTTCAAAGCTATACAGAGTTACAAGGTTTTTATACAAAATTTCCTTGAAGGAGGTTATGTACACATATCTATATCTCATTTCTATTTTACTTTGGAATACTTATGGATCTCCAAACTTTGGGATTATTTATGAAGCAGCCACCAATAAATCAAACTGTTGATTGCTAAAATCTGTTATTCACAAACTCTTATTAAAATGTTTCTGCACCATACCTCACAAAAAATAATTGTTCAAAGAATGAAAAAAGTAGTGAAATAATGTTGAAGTTCCCTCATTTTAAAATTTGAATTAAAATTTATAAACACTAGAATACTCAGATGTGAAGGCTGCCTTTCAACCAGTTGCAGTGTACATGCGTTTACACCCACTAACAAGAGACAAAATTTGCCAGTAAAATATCTCAACCTAGAGAACTGCACAGCCCAGGAAAGAGATGGTCTTTTCCTTGGAGAAGAGGTCTTGCAGCATCTTGGGGACAGTGATGTAAATGTAGACAGTGTCCATGATGGAGAGTTTGCTGAGCAAGAAGTACATGGGTGTATGAAGGCAGGTTTCTATGTGTATGAGTAGAATCATGACCACATTGGCTGTTACAGCCACCAAAATGATGGATAAGACCACTCTAAAGATGATCCCTGGGAATAAAGGATGTGGAATGAGGCCCAAGAGGAAGAAGTCAGTACAGTTCTGGTGAAATGCCCCATGTTCAGATCACATGATTGTTCTAAGACCTCCAAATACAGAAGTTTTTTGAGTGTATGAATAAGCCAAAATGTAATATAAAGGCATTCATCTCCTTCATCTGTGATTTCATAAGTTGATTAAAAATACACATGAAGCCAAAAAGTATAGATAAGTTTCATCTTTTTTGGATTCTGTTGTTATTAAGCTGCTCTGCAAATGGTTGGACCAGCAGGATTTATAAGGAAGTACTACAAATTTAATTAAGAGTCAGGATACACTGGTCTGTGGTCACATGATGTCCTACCAAGGAAGCTCAAGTTTAAGGCACAGTTCACAATGTGGACTTGGATTTGTTTTTCTCATAGGATCATTTCAGTTTATAAATCTCAGATGTGGACCACCTTAACTTTATTACACAAGCAAGGCTTTGGTTTCATCACCAGGGTGGCCTTTCTGATTGACACCACTGTGTGGGTTGAGATTTTATGACTTAGGATGGCCTCATATCATTTCATGGTGACATAAGTCACTCTTAAATTATTGTTCAGTCAAACATTAAGAGAGTTTCTCTGACATTTTGAAGTTATCAAAATGTTATAAAAAATGTTCTAGGAATTCATTGCTAGTTGCCTTTAAAAGACTTCCTCATTTATTGTTCTACCTTATCAACAATCCTTTATGTTAATCTGTAAAAGAAACTCCAGACAGAAGAGATTCCTGAATGTAGGGGGGAAATATACAGTAATATTAAAATTCCCTTGAATAAATGGAATGAAATTTTTATACTTTTTAATCTGGAGAAACATAAATCTACTACATTCTTAGATATGTTCAGGGTCATTGAAAGATTAATTTATTATTCTTATTATTTATTTGTAGTTTATCACTCCCTGTTTCAGTGACTGAATTACTGAAGTAATATAGTTCCATATAATGTATTTCCTAGCAATGCGTATTCAAATATATAGTCTTTAAATATCAAGAAAAAAAATCCTCTTTTATGCTGAAGCAAAACAGCAACAATAAACTTCTCTTCTGACTGTCATTCAAAGATGGACTTAATGATGAGTTATATTCTAGATAAGTAAAATTCCAGAAGGCAAAAAAAAAAAAAAAAAAAAGCAATTTTATGTTGGTCGGCGTTAAAACTTAAACTTAATATAACTTATCAGTTGATGGGGAGAAAAGCAAATGCCTGTATGCTTAATAAAACCTACCTAAATATCAAGTATTGGCTCTCAACAAACTTGATGAAAGTTAACTAATTCTGCCTTTCTTTAATATGTGAAGTTTTAATTCTTTCAGCCACAGCTCTTAATCAGAAACAAAGAAACTAAATTTAAAATATTGCCATTAAAATTATATTTATAGGGCCCTGCAATAGCTGGTTGGATATAAAATATTCATGCAGATAGACAATAACTTTGCTTTAACCAATGATCTTTTTATTTTCCAGTTACACACCATAGAGATTTTATATGTCACTTACTGACACTATCAGATCAAGTCCTAATTGTCATTTTTAAAATAAACTGAAGAACTGAAATAGCTAAATATTCTGAAAAATTCCTATATTCTAAAAGTTGCTTTACAATCAAAATATGAGCCAAAGGGTTTAATTTCACACAAACATTCAGATTAGACTCCACAGATTATTCTAAAGTGTAAGCTTTAACATTGCCTCAAATCTTTTTGATTGGGGTGATGGAGTGGAATTGTCTGGGAGTCTGGGGTTAATAGATGCAAACTATTGCATTTGGAGTGGATAAGCAGTTAGATACAGCTGTATAGCACAGGGAACTTCATCCACATATTGGATGATAATGTGAGAAAAATTTAAATGTTTGTTTTATTCAGCAGATCATGGGCTCGATGGCTTTCAAAGACTTTTTGTCATGGACCAAGTATCCCAATGGACATTTTGGACAGGACCAAATATATAAGATCTCTTAGAGTCTCAATGTTTTAGAGAGCACCAAATGTCATTCAAAAAAATCAGAAAGTCTTAGGGTTTAACTTAGTGATCCTATGTCACCTTAAGTTGGAATTAGTCTTGTCATCAGAGAAGTCATCATAAAGGCCAGTATAAAGCTTGGGTATGTGTGTTTTCTTGGGGGAGTGTTATTAACTCTTAAATAATTATCATGTTGAAGGGACAAGATGATACTTTATGATTCCAAATCACATCATGTCATACAATAAGCTCCACCTAGGAAATACTATATGTTAAACAGGCTTTAATTTCACAGAGAACAATCCATTGAAATAAACTATGAAGAACTTTTTTGTGCTGCAAATTCCAGGCATGAAAAACTTACATTGTATTTTCTTACATAATAGATGTTAAGTCTGTAGAAATAATGATAATAGTTGTTCTTCCTGTCATTCTTGTCATTATTGTTGTCACAATTATTTGTATGTAACATACTGCCTGCTGATTTATACAGGTGCTCCATGTGAATTACACCTAGTGGACAACCTGAAAAATATGCTTATGTTTAATTTAAATTCAATCCTGAGAATGGGTCTTGTGGCTTCCCTACAATCTTAATATTTCTACTTTGTTCATCTAGGGAAATCCTACTTTTTTTTTTTTTTTTGGCTTTTTAGGGTTGCGCCCATGGCATATGGATGTTCCTGGGCTAAGGGTTGAATGGGAGCTGTAGCTGCTGGCCTATACCACAGCAACACAGGATCTGAGACTCATCTGTGACCTACACCGCAGCTCACAGCAATGCCAGATCCTTAACCCACTGAGTGAGGCCAGGGATTGAAACCACATCTTCATGGATACTAATCGGGTTTGTTAACCACTGAGCCACAATGGGAACTCCTCTACTTGTTCATTTAATGGTTGGCTTCCCCAAATGTCTTTCATTTCTTCTCAAATTTTTAACAATCTTCCTTGTTCTTCACAAACAGAAACTCTCCTCAATTTTAAATGCACTGAGAAAATAGAAGCTATCAAAAGAAAATTTACTTGTATCACATTTTCTCTGCTTTATCCCCTGCTACAGTCAATGAATGGGCCATGATCACAGGAAAGATTAACTTCACTTCCAAATTGCTTTCTATGCTCTCTGTCACTCTCAAAGACCACCCCTCTGGAAAAACTTTCTTTATTTTTCAATAATCATCAATTTCATCTTTGTATAGGATTGTTTCGTTAAACATAACTGAAATATCTCACAACAAGAAGTCACATTGAAATCATACATCCTTCTAGCTACTGGTCCATCTCTCTGATCTCATTCCCCTCTCCCCAAAAAAGATGAACTCTACTCATCTTGTCCACTTAATTTCCCTCTAATTTACCTTGATTTTTTTTCTAGCACAAATTCATTAAAATTGTATTATTACATCCAAAAGAGATATTCTTTTTGTCAGTTATAATGATCAACTCTCAGTTTTTATAATCTAACACAAAATTACGTGTTGATTTTGAATATATTCTCCATCATTGAACCATGTATTCATCTGTGCCTATTAATGGAGTAAGAAATAATATCTTGCTTGTCCCACGTGCTTCTCAACTGAACACAGGTGATTTAAGTCTCAGTCTCAAAAATTTATCAAACTGATTTCAACTCATTTTATATCTTTAAATATTATTCTACTCTGAAGCCTACCAGATTTAAACCTTCAGTCTGAAACTCTAATGCAAACTCAAATTGTCTTCACATATCTAACAGGCCGTTGAAGAGTATGAACAACAACTGAATTCTTGATTTCTCCAATTGTAACCTACTACTCTAGAAGTTTTCAAATCTCAGTAAATAGAAAATTCATTTTCCTTACACTAGAGCCAAAACAACTGAGTTAATTTTTCATTCCATATTCTTTTCTAGCAGTCATTTTTTCCATGAGCTTAAACCTGAATTGCCACTACCTTAATCATTCTACCTTTTTCTCTCATTTGAAACATCCTAAGTTGTCTTCTGTACCCAATTCATTTCTCTGCCCTACTCAAACTATAGACATAGTCATCCTTCTAAAAATGTATGTCTTCCCAAGTTAAACTTCCACAGAAATTTCAAGATCTTTCCATATCAATATGAGCAAAACTAAAAATGTCCTCAAGTACTTTTGTTGAATTGCACAAATTTGTCACTGTATATTTTCTTCTCACAGATTTCATCCTTCATAGAACTTCACTGTTAAAATATGACAGGAAGTAGGAGATCCCATTGTGGCTCAGTGGTTATTGAATCCAACTAGGAACCATAAGTTTGTGGGTTCGATCCCTGGCCTTGCTCAGTGGGTTAAGGATCCGGCATTGCCATGAGCTGTGATGTAGTTCTCAGATGCAGCTCAGACTGGCATTGCTGTGGCTGTGGTAAAGGCCAGAAGCAACAGCTCTTATTAGAGCCCTAGCCTGGGAACCTCCATATGTCACGGGTGCAGCTCTAGAAAATACAAACGTGTGTGTGTGTGTGTGTGTATGATAGGAAGCACAGTAGAACTCTTTGATGTTAAATATTAGACTCTATTCACTTTCAGTAGGTGTATAACCCTCATACATTCATAAATTCATACTCAGTATAGCTCCACTCATCTACTCTTCACTGTGGCCAGTATTTGAAAGTTACAGTTTTAGCACAAGTGATATGAAAGTGATCATAGAGTTTATTTTTTTATTTTTTTGTTTTTTATTGTCTTTTCAGGGCTGCACCCAGGCTAAGGGTCTAATCAGAGATACAGCTGCCAGCCTATGCCAGAGCTGCAGCAACACCAGATCTGAGCAGCATCTGTGACCTACACAACAGCTCACAGCAATGCCAGATCCTTAACTCACTGAGCAAGGCCAGGGATCTAACCTAAAATCTCATGGTTCCTAGCTGGATTAGTTTCTGCTGTGCCATGACTGGAACTCCAATCATACAGTTTATTGTACACTGTTGCTAGTTCAATAATTAAAAACAGAATTAAAATTATGATTTATATTATTCACTTGTGAATTGGTATTTTTTAATTATACTTAAATAATCACAGATTTTGGCACCAAAATTTTGTAACGCTAGAAGGTTTTTTGGTTTGGTTCATCATGAAGCAAATGCAAATGGGAAAAAATGAGTTTCATTCAACTCTAATAACTGATTTTTTTCACCCAAGAGAGAAGAAGTAGGATTAGAGGAATTCTTTAACTTACTTAATAATACATTGTTTTTGATAGCCAAAAGGTCTCTGGATAACTAATGAAACATTTTTGATTTCCTTCATTTGGGAGGAAGAAACCAGCTAAATAAATCCACTTAATTGCCAGCTATAAATAATCACTGATATCTGATCAGATAGTCTCTTGTGAAACAGGACCTACAGAGGATGTTATTTGGAAAACCTATGCCCAGCTTTTACAATCTCTAAGCAATGCTGATGGATACTTTCTGAATTGATAAGTATTGTGCAAGTACCTTTTTAAATGCCCCCAGGACATCCTTATTTCTGAGGCTGTAGATGAGAGGATTGAGCATGGGTGTGACCACGGTATAGAAAGCTGATACCACCTTGTCCTGCTCAGGGGTGTGAAATAACTGGGGCAGCACATAATTGTAGAAGGCAGCCCCATAGAAAATGCTGACCACAGTCAAGTGTGAAGAACAAGAGGCAAAGGCCTTTCTCTGGCCCTCAGCTGAGCGCATGCGGTGGACGGTTAACAAGATGAGGGTGTAGGAGGTTGAGATAATAGAGATAGGGATGAGCACCATGAGTACACAGCAGATATACATCAAGGTTTCATACAAGGATGTGTCAGCACAGGCTAATCTGAGAACTGCAGGGATCTCACAGAAGAAATTGTTGATACTTCAGGAACCACAGTAGGGGAAAGTCATGGTGACAGGGGTGAGCAGAAAGCCATCCAGGGATCCACCAAACCAGGCACCAGCAGCCAGAAGAAGACACACTCTGCGATTCATCAGGACTGGGTACCTAAGTGGTCTGCAGAAGTCCACATAGCAATCATAGGCCATGAGGCCCAGTAGGAAGAACTCTGAGCCAATCATGGTCAAGTAGAGAAAGATCTGGATGCCACAGGCTACAAAGAAAATGGTCTTCTCTTTAGAAACCATGTCTACCAGGAGCTTTGGGACAGTGGTGCAAATGAAAAGGGTGTCCATGATGGACAGCTGGTTGAGCAGAAAGTACATGGGTGTGTGGAGGAGAAAGTCAACCTGAATATCAACAAGAATATCATGACCAAATTTGTAGTTACAGCCACCACAAAAATAGCAAAAATATCTGCAATGACAACGTCTGTAGCTTTACTGTTTACCAGAAGTCCCAGGAGGATAAAGTCAGAGGATGAGTTTCTCTTCTCCACTGACATCTTCTATGATAGCTCCAGGACAGCAGGAAATCACAAACACCATTTAAAAAAAAAAAAAGAAAAAGAAAGACAAAGAAAGACAAAAGTTTTTCTATATGGCAATGTCAGATCCTTAATACACTGAGCAGATCAAGGGTTCAAATGTGCCTCCTCATGGACACTAGTCAGTTCTGTTTCATCTGAACCACAACAGAAACTCCAATACATCCATTTCTGACACTCTCAGTTTCCAAATAAGTAGTGGTTTCTCCCCTGTATCAAGCAATCTCCAACTCTCCAGTCTCTACCTTGGAATCTTACAACTTAATTCCATTTGCATGCTATCTGCCTGGAAGTAGCCTATTTATCCAACAGCTTAAGGGTTCAGTCCTATAAGTCTGACCCTACCTCAGATGCCAAAAGCAAGTATAGGTTATTACCTGTGCTTCTAAACTACTGGCTCTATATTGAAATTTCTCATGCCCTGCTCCATGAATTCAATTAATTTTCTAGAATGTTTTCTAGAACTCAGTAAAATATTTTTCTTGTTAAACTGGCTAGTATATAACTCAGGAACATCCAGGTGGAAAAGATATATAAGTCAAAATGCAAATATATAGGAAGAGGCCATTAGTCTTTGTGATTAACTAAACCCCTTAGGCTTCTCTTCTCCTTAGAAATCTAGGGGATGGGAATATAAAACTTCCAAACCCCTCATCATAGGGTTAGTTTTCTGGCTACTGGCCCCATCCTTAAGGCTTCCCTTAAGTAACTATAAATGCATAACCTCTGGTGCAGTTGGATGAACAACAAAAACCCTGCAAGGCTCTTTTCATTTAGGAACTTCTGCAGGGTTTTAGGACCTCTGTGCCAGGAATGGGAACAAAGATTATATATATACATACATACACACACATACATATGTATATATGTATTTCTTGCTACACATCACAATATATTGAGGTATGAGAAAAAATTGTTTAGAGCATCACAAATAAAATTCTTAGGCTCTCTCATTGTTATTCCAGGAGCTTTCCCATTATCTGCTTTTTCTTTTCTGTATGCTTTTAGTCCAATCTAAGCAGAATGGAATGATCTTGAGAAGCCTACATCAGACTAGGTCATTTTAAGCTCAAAACTCTGATGTAGCCCTTCATATCCCACTTCAAGGCCCATCTTATTGTGACACTTTCACCCTCTGAAGTCATTTCCTTTGCTTCCAGTGCATTTTCTCTGGTGCTGCAGCTCTCATGGCCTCCTTTCCCTGACTCTATGGGAGTCCTTGCTTCCACTGTAACCAGGCCTGGGTTTCCTCCTCACACCTGCACGGGGTCATCCTCTCATGTCTTTCAGGTCTTTTTTCAAAATTCAACTTATCAGAAATATCTACTCATTTAGAATTTGACACCTTTATATTTTCATATTCCTTAATACTACCTGTCATACTTAATCATTTTATTTCGGGTTACTCTCTTACCCACTGGACAAAAAGATCAATATGTGCAAGAAGGTTTGCCTATTTTGTTTACTCTGCATTTCCAAAATATAAAGTAAAATATAACACATGGTAACTTTTGTTAAGTATTTAAATGAATGATTAATAAAAATATGCAGTCCATCAAATACATTTTTGCTTTTTAAGATGACGCATTTTTGAAGTTCCCTTCATGGCTCAGTGGTTAACGAACCTGTTAGGAACCATGAGGTCGAGGGTTCAATCCCTTGCTTTACTCAGTGTTGGTTAAGGATCCTGGAGCCATGAGCTGTGGTGTAGGTTGCACGTGTCTCTGATACTGCATTGCTGTGTTGATGGTGTAAGCCTGTGGCTGTAGCTTGGATTCAACGCCTAGCCAGGGAAATTCCACATGCTGTTGGTTCAGCACTAAAAAGAAAGTAAATAAATAAATAAATAAATAAATAAGATGAATTTTTAGTAGATTTCTTTAAAGTGCATGTAAATATGTTCTATAAAATGAAATAAAATGTAAATGCCCTGCCCTTGTATTTATCTTCAATCTAAAGTAACATCATCATAAAACAAGATCTACCTATATTTTCTTTTTCTTTTTTTTTTTTTTTTTTTTTGCTATTTCTTGGGCCGCTTCCACGGCATATGGAGATTCCCAGGCTAGGGGTCTAATCGGAGCCGTAGCCACCAGCCTACACCAGAGCCACAGCAATGCGGGATCCGAGCAGCGTCTGCAACCTGCATCACAGCTCATGGCAACACCGGATCGTCAACCCACTGAGCAAGGGCAGGGACCGAACCCGCAACCTCATGGTTCCTAGTCGGATTCGTTAACCACTGCGCCACGACAGGAACTCCTACCTATATTTTCTAATAAGAACTGGTTCTGAGAAACAGAAAATATCAAAACTATCTAAGTTCCAACAGCAACACAAATTTTGCGTCTCAATCATTGAGCTTTTGTGTATATAAATTCGAGACAGTCACTCTCTGTGACCTGAAATCAACTCTCTTTTCAAAAAAAGAATTTGTTACTTTATCTCTCTTCTGAATCTGGTGTGTTGTGACAGATATTCAGTCATTATGTAACAATTAACTGCAGCTTCAGATGTTATTAATCACCAAGAGATTGTATTACGGTATTAATAATATAGTTTGAACTTCCCTTTTGTTACAAAGGTAAAAGTACAGAAAATCATTTTACATGATTTCTCCCATCAGAAAGTTTCCACATATTATCAAAAAAATTCTGTATTAAAAATGTTACTATTAATTTGGTATCTAATTAAATTAAGGAATCTATAATAGATTTAACTTAGTGTCAAAATAATTGTGTAAGGCAATATAATGTTCCCACCACAACTTGAAAATACCTACATCCTAATTTCCAGCCTATAAATATGTTCATTTATTATCAAAAGTTACTTTGAAATTGTGATTAAGTTAGGAATGATGAGATGAGGAGATTAACTGAAATGTCCCATTTGTGCACAATGTAAATATAAGGGCCCTTATAAGTGGGAGTCAGGAAAGAGGGAGGCAGGGATCTGAAAATGAGTTGTGGTATGCCTAACAGAGGTCCAGCAATTCAAATGCTGGTTTTGACCATGAGGCAAAGAATTGAGTGTTCTCTAGAATCCAAAAATGGCTAGGAAATGGAATCTACCATAACACATTCAGAAAAATATATCCCTCTTGACATCTTAATTTCATCCAAGCATGACCATCTTCTAATGTGTGGCATCCTAAACTATAAGTTAATAAATTTGTGTCAGTGTAAGGCACTAAATTTGTGGTATTTGAATAGTAGACAAAGAAGTTAATAAACCTTACATCATTAGATTATCAGCATAAGCTAATTGAGGTATGATTCTAATAATAAATTAGCAAACACCAATGCAATGGTTATTCTGTGCCAGGTATCTTTCCACATGCACATGCTCTAATGTTTTGATGTAATCACTCTTCACAAGACTTCTCTGGGGAAAATTACTGTGATTATTACCTTCTTATTGTTAGATAAATTGTAGCAGAGAGGGAAAGTGGTAAAGCTGTGTCAGATCAAAGATTAGGTTTTGTTTTCCATAGTCTCCACAGCTACAGTCAACTAAGAAATGCATAATGTCCTTTTAAGGATATGGGTTAAGTTTACAACCAGCTACAACAAGGCAAATAGATATAGGATGCAAAAAATTTTTTGAATTTCTAGTCAAAACTTATCAACAAAATCACAAATTAGGAAAATGAATTGAATTATTTTCAGAAATTCAAAATGCACTCTAACTTCTGGACAACCTCTAAAAATCATATACCTACATGCAGATACCTGGATTCCTATTGAGGTCCACAGAAAGAAAAGTCCTCACCAAAGGTACCATGAGAGAGAGCCTACAAATACAAGACACATATCTCATTGCCGAAATCCACTGCTGAGGGCAACTTCTTATCTCCAAGAGACATAATAATGCCCCATCCAAAAGTCCTTCTCTGTCTTTCACAAATATAAGCACTATTACATAAGCAGCCCCATAAAGATGGTACCATATTTCCTTTTTGAATCCAGGTTTGAATAAAGTGCTCTGTAATGTGTGTCAGGGGGAAGTGGCAGAGTTCACTCTAGAATAAATAACCACTTTATTAAAGTTGAGTAAAGAATAAACAGTAAAAGCACATCAAAACACTGACACCTTAAGACTTGTGAAATAAACTGAAATATTCCTAGGGCAATCGTCAGTGATTTATAAATCTATACACATAGATTAAATTATCAAACATTTTAAAATATACAGCCCCTCTCTACTGTATTTACCTAGATACCAATGCTCCCAAATGGAGAGGAGGGAAGAGTCTTTTTTAAGACAGCATTTTTAAAAGGACTCAGTAAAATGCTAACTCTGCAGTCAGAACTCATTATTCTTACGGTTTTGTCTAGTTTTGTTGTTGAAACACAACGCATCACTCTCTTAAAACAAATCCTCCTTACATGTGGTGGTACATTGAGAATTTTGCACCTAGAAGTGGTAATGTAGGACCAGATGTTTTCAATACAATTATTCCCTATTTAACCTGGATCAGAATAAGTTATTAAATAATATTCGAAAATGAAGGTGTCCCCAAACTTCATTTCCAACCAGGTAGTCCCCTCTGGATTTTGCTGGAAGATTTTATAAAGACACCTTCCACAACTTTCTCCTCTGAACATGAATGAAACACTCAACACTTGGTGCCACTTTCCTCTAATCCATGTGCTGTGTGAGGCAATGAGATGCGATGAAATGTGGAGCTGTTAATCTGATTGTACGTCCAAAGTTAAAATTTTGGAGCCTCAGATTAACTTGCTCTACATCTTAGCTTCCTCAAAAAGTTAGATACTGGAGAGCACTGTTACTTTTCTGCTGCACAGGCCATGGAGTAAGAAATGGGGCTTGACCTGCCCAACTTACTCAACTTGAATATCTAGTTGGGAGCTGGGGTGTATCAACACTGAGTGTCTGGGAAGGCTGTCATACATTGTTGGTGGGATTTGGACTTGGTACTACATTTGTTAGTGCAACAAGCTAATATTGGGACTCTAAAAATAATGTGTATAAACTTCCAATCCTAGGAAATTTTATATAGAAATTAAGAAATAAGTGAGCCAATTTGAATAATTATTCCTTTGTCATTGTTTGCAATAGTCAGAAAGCCAAGTGACTTTAGCATCTGCTATTGGACACATACAAAATAATTTCAGCTTTAATATTAGAAATAGGAACAGAATCCCATGTGTCATTTAGGAAGGCAGCTATGCTTACCATTATGCCACCAACACCATGCATCATTTAGGATATTAGATGGATCTATAATCACTATTGTAGGACAGTTTCATTGGATTCTTTTTTTTTTTTTTTTTTTTTTTTTTGTCTTTTGTCTTTTGTTGTTGTTGTTGCTATCTCTTGGGCCGCTTCCGCGGCATATGGAGGTTCCCAGGCTAGGGGTTGAATCGGAGCTGTAGCCACCAGCCTACGCCAGAGCCATAGCAACGCGGGATCCGAGCCGCGTCTGCGACCTACACCACAGCTCACGGCAACACCGGATTGTCAACCCACTGAGCAAGGGCAGGGACCGAACCCGCAACCTCATGGTTCCTAGTCGGATTCGTTAACCACTGCACCACGACGGGAACTCCAGTTTCATTGGATTCTCAAGCAAAATATATGGCATAGATATAATCTCCTCACATATATGTATATAGTGATATGATATATATTATTATTATAGATTATATGGCAGGGATATATGTATCACTAACATATATTTGGTAAGAATGTATATGCACAAATATACATATATATAAATTAATGTGCATATGTATGCACATATATGTATGTGCATATATAAGTGTATACATGCATATATATATATATGTAATTATGAAGTTATCAAAGTTTTACTAATGGTGGAGTTTCAAGGGACATCAGTTCTTGACTCCATTTTCTCTCTTCATAAAATTATAGATTATATGTTTGCAAATAATTTAATTTCCAGTCAAAGAATACATCTCAGATTCACAACTTGGATGATAAATACATATAATTTTTCACACCTCAGTCTTTAAATATCAGTAGGATGCCTAGGCTGGCAAAAGTTTACACCAGAATCCTGTCCACATCTGCTCCTGCAATCTAGAACAGAATTTGTCTGATTCATTCTGACTCTTAAGCCTCCATACCATAAGATGTCACCTGAAGTAAGTACTTCTCTTCTTATGATATGCACTAGAGTAAGATAATGCACTCCATAGATAAATTTGAAGGAATTCACTCACAAGCACACATCAAAAAAAATCAGAAAATATGAATTTTTAAAGATATAACATATCAGAAAAGTAAAATACTTTTTTAGCTAAGCGGGGAGAAATACATACAAAAAATGCCCATAAGTGATAAACACTTAACTATTGTAAACAACTCTATTTTGCTAGTGTGAATGTCCCAGTTTTCTACATTCCCTTCAGATTCTAAGATGTCAATTGACCCTTTGCTCCTCACACAGTTTAATCAGATTCCTCTGTAGAATCTGTATCTCTGTGCCCTGGTGAAAATCCAGGGCCTGCCGAATAGCCATATGACCCTGGGAAAGTCACTCTTCCAGGATTGCGTTTAGCCAAAATGTTATCAGAGCAACCTCTATTTTCAAAGTTATTGGGAGGATTTTTGTCAAAGGCCCTCATGATTGTAACTTGGTATCTGGTAATGTTATGAAAATGTTTAGGATCTTCCTTCACTCAAAATAAATAATTCCTTATTGTGGTAACTGTAGAAACAAGACAGGCTCTAGAATGAGAAAATGGTATTAGTTTCTAAATTTGACCATGGTCAGCCTACTCCACAGCCACAGCATCATGGGATCTGGGCCATGTCTGTGACCTGCACCACAGGTCATAGCAACACTGGATCCTTAACCCTTTGAGCAAGGCCGTAGATCAAACCCTCATCCTCATGCATGCTAGTTGGGATCATTAGCCACTGAGCCATGACAAGAACCCCAAGTAGTCTATCTTGAGATTAAATCAACTTAATTTATGCACAGCAAATGTTGTAATATTGTTCTTAAAACTACTCAGAGATAAAGATTTTCACGATCTCTCAAATTACAAAAGATCTATTATTTTCAGGGAGCCCTGAAATACACCACATTTATGTTCATCTTTCTTTCATAGATGTTTTCCTACAGTTTTTTCCAGGGATGCAGAAAAACAGCTGTCTCTGTGGCAACTTCACCTACTCTACAGAAGGTGAGGTCCAGAGACAAGGATTAACTATGTTCTAGTGTGGTTCTTTATTTTATCTTCTTAAGGTTATTTGCTACTGATTAAAATCAATGCTCATTTCAGGTAAACACCATAGAAATTCAGGAAAGGTACAAAATAATGTCAATAGATATACAGAATCCTAAGCCTTGCTTTAAAAAATCTGGGTTTTCAGACAATGCTAAAAAAAAACAAACAAACAAACAAAAAAAAAACAAAAAAAAACAAAAAAAAACTTTCTCTTTCTACACCTACCTGTGACACTTACCTCTTACTTGTTCTGAAGAGGAACGGATATCGGATATCTGTGACAAATCTAGCAAAAATCAATAATTTTTCTTTGCAGGAACCACTCTTTTAAATGCTTAAATATGAGTGATATCAGAATTAGGGAAGTTGGAACAAATTTAAAGATCATTCTTTACCCTTGACAGGCAATTCTGTGTGCCAATGAAAATTACGTGTCTTTGATTTTCAATTTGCACTTTAACTCTTCAGACCTGATTTCCCAGGCCAAAAAAAATGAAGAATTAGATAAACATTAAAATATTTTTTTTCAAGTGTGATCTCTTCTAAAATGAAATGCCATTCATTTAGTCAAACTATTTTATATGATGAAAATTTCTTGGTACTTGTGATGCATCAGAGAACAATATAATGATCCCTGTCCTTGCTTAATGATGAATAAAATCTAATGCAATGGTATAAACCTGAAAATTGAATTAAATAAAAGGATTTAAACAAAATTGTAAAACCAACAGTTTAGCTACAGATGTTTATTTATTTATTATATTCTTATCTAATTATGTAAACCAAGGTAATATAGTAGAACAGAAACCTTACATATTTTCTTTAAATTTAATTTTCTGGGTTTTTAAGGAAGCACTCACTGGATGTTTAATAAATATTTGGCAAGACCTTGATAGGCATGGGGATTTAATCAGACCTCTCTTTAACAAAGTGCCACTGGGGTGGTGGTGGGAGAAGAAATTATACAAATACTTGTGGTGGTAGGTAAAAACATGTGGATCTGCCTGTCCTTTCAGTTAAATTACCTTTAAATGCTATTAAATTATTCATTATTACAATTGTTCTGCCTTTTGTAAATCACTTCTTTATAGATCACCTGAAGTTTTAAATGTGTTCCTCTCACATAGTTATCAGAGCTGTTAGTAGGACTTTGTCCTCTTTGAGTAGTTTTACTTGTCTAGGATGTGCTGTCACTTTCTAGGCAATAGAGGTTTGCATTCTCTTTTCCACACTAAATAATTATCTAAATATTTTCAGTATATACTATCATTCCTTTAAGTCTGAAACCTTTCTCAATATTCAACAAATGATTTAACAAAACATTTAACAAGTAGACTTTGTATTATCCATTATTATAATTTTATATTGTATACACATAAATTTTCATTTATTATGTAAGTGAAATAAATGTTTGGAAGAAATGGTTTAGTTAATTTTAGGCATATATCCCTCACCTGTAGAGAGACCTCAGAGTGGACCTAACTGCCTCTCAATGTGGAAAGTCAGGTCCTTGGTAGATCAGCCTAGCTGGCATACAACAGAAAATGAACATAGATTTTTATCAGCATGTTACTCTCAGAGGGACTTTTTCCCCCAGGTCATTACCAGGATTAACAAGCTGGCAGCTGCATATTGTGCCACATGGTTCCCTCCTTTGAAAATTGTCCATCAATTAATAACAAAATATGGCATAAAATCACAAGACCAGAAATCTCAAACCATGGTCCTGAGGCTTTTTATGCCACTTTTTTTTTTTTTTTTTTTTTTTTTTTTTGGCTTAGGAGAGGCAATTTTTTGCTCTGGATATTAACTTCTCTATCTCCCATGAAACAAATTCCTTCTAAAAATACTTGGTAGAACTTTTTGAAGATGAGAATCAAAATCAGATGATACAATTGAATATGCTTTCCAAATGGCCCAGGCTTCTCCCTATAATCAAGAGTAGAAACTGACATCTTGAAAGAATACAATTGGTATTTTAAATTAATTTTAAATTATTACAATTTATTTTCATTCTTGAATTAATAAATACTATTGTTAATAAATATCAATATGTGATGACCACAAATTTTCTCATATGAATTTGGTACCATAACTGAGAAAAAAATCCCTGGTCATTCTTATAAAATAGGATGTGTCTCCTGAGTGATAGGAGAGGATGTGCACTATTTATGATGTTATTTAATTTTTTAAATCATATTAAAATAGAGCAGAAATAGACAAGTATAAACATCACAAGTGGCAAGATAAATCATCACAAAATGAACACACCCATGCAATAAACCGTAAGATGCAGAATAGACTCTTCTTTTTGCCTCTTTTAATTTTTTAAATTAAATTCTAGCTGATTTACAGTGTTGTGTCAATTTCTGCTGCAGAGCATAGTAACTCAGTCATATATACATATATATATATAATTTTTATTTTCTCATTATCTTCCATTATAGAAGAGACTAGTTATATTTCCCTGTGGTTTACAGTAGGACCTCATTGCTTATCTATTCTAAATGCAATAGTTTGTATCTGCTAATCACAAAGTCCTGTTTTTGATGCCCCAATCATTAACTCATGACATGATTATGATGTCTCTAGGAAGCAAATGAATCTCCCTTAGAGGTTGTTTTAAAAATACTTATTTACAAACTACTTATGTTAAATATCCTTGTTAAACATACAGATGATTCATCTTGGAAATGTAAGAACAAAAACCATATGGCAACTCAAGTCTGGCAGAAGCAACTCAGAGGAAATGGCAAAGAAGACACTCATGTCCAGGATAGGAGGGCAATGGGAATTATGAAGTGAAAGATTTTGTGGCTAGAGAGATGAGGAGAGGTGCTAACAAAGGCATAGAGGAGGAAGTAGTATTAGTGGCAGAGATTCAAATGAATTAAAAGGAATGAACTTGAATTGATGGAGAAAGATTAAGATGGAGGAGCAGTAAGACATTGCACTCACCTTCTCCCATAAACACATCAAAAAACCACATCTAAATATAGAACAAGTTGTAGAGAACATCTACTGAACACTGGAAGAAGAAATTAACCTCCAAAAAAGGCATGAAACCCTTCACATAACTGGGTAGAACAAAAGAAAAGAGAGAGAGAGGCGCGGGGGCGGGGGGAAACAGGATGGGACTATAACTCCTGAGAGGGAGAAGTTAAAGAGAAAATGAATACATGCACTGGGAAGCCACCTTACTGATGGGGGGGATCAGCCCAGACAGAGGGATCTCAAAGTTGTCATGAAAAGCACAGCAGCTGGACTGAGGAGGGCAAAGCAATGTGAGAGCCACAAAGATCATCTGTACCACTGCCCCAGTCGCCACAGCCTGAGATGCTTGGGTTGGGGCTGGGAGCTGAGACTAGGGTCCAGGGGCAATTCCATGGATATGACCAGGGTTGGCTCTGTGGAGACAACCTGAGGGAGTTAGAGAGGATTATACCAAGGGCTGGGGAGCTGAATGCCACAGTTATGGTAACCTGGGAGGAGTCTGGACCAGCAGGAGAAGAAAGGCACCATTTGTAGTGGATGGTGAGAGGGGAGGGGTGGACCACTTGGGAACATCTTTCCCTGTGGACATGCAGGCTCTCACAGGGTGGGATACCTCTGGTGCAAGCTATGGGTGGTAAGACACCACTTGCTTGGGCTCCAAGAGGTGGAAGCCTCTTTGGGGGGTACAGGTGGTTGGGCAACTCTTGTGTGGCCTAAGGGCAGCAGGGTGTTAAATATGAAGTGGCCCTTCTGGCGTGATCCACAGGTAATGGGACAAACTGCAACAGTTGTCTCAGAAACCAGAGGGGGGTGTGTGTCCCACCACCACTAGGGGTCTATGAAGAGGCTCCACCTGTAGTTCTAGTCACCTTAGAGGTTGGCATAAAAAGAGGTCCCTGCAACAGAGCATCACCCATTGTTGTTCTCACTCCCCTGGGAACTCACACACCCTGCCACTGCCACTACCAAATGCTCTAGTCACTGCTTAAATCTTCCTGAGTCTCATTACCATTTCCCAAGGCCCTGCAACTAGGAGTAGCATGCACCACCTTCCTGCAGGTCTTTGCTACTCTAAAGAGTCCATCTTCCAGGCACTGAATACTAGCCCTGCTCATTGTCTCCTTCTCCCTGGAAACACACTGAGTACCCAATCAAGGGGATAACAGCCTGCTCACATTGAAGAAAGAAACAGCAAATATCCAAACTCCAATGCCAAAAACTAATAGCAACTGCCCACAAAATATAAAAGAGTGCTATTGCATGGAAATAGCCATCCAAGACTACAGTAGTGGGTCTTTCTAAACTCAAGAATAAGAAAAACATAAGTAAAATGAAGAAGCTCGGGAATCATTCCCAGTTAAAAGAACAGAATAACTCAGCTGAAGAGCAAACAATGAAACAGATCTTTGCAGTCTAATAGACACTGAATTCAGAAAGGAGATAGTGGAGTTCCCATAATGGTGCAGTGGAAACAAATCTGACTAGGAACCATGAGTTGGCAAGTTTGATCCCTGGCCTCACTCAGTGAGTTAAGGATCCAGTGTTGCCATGAGCTGTGGTATAGTTTGCATACACAGGTTGTATCTGGTGTTGCTGTGGCTGTGGTGTAGGCCAGTGGCTATAACTCTGATTAGACCCCTAGCCTGGAAACCTCTATATGCTGTGAGTGAGACCCTCAAAAAGACAAAAAACAAACAAACAAACAAAAAGGAGATAGTGAAAATACTGAAAAAATTAAAGGTGAATATAATGGAATTAAGAGCAGATATAAACAGTAATGCAGACAGAATAATGGAAATCACCCAATTTGGACAACAGACAGAAATACAAATGAAAAAACAATATAAGAGAACTATGGGATAATACAAAGCAGGTCATTCTAAGCAAAATAGGGATTCCATAAGGAGAAGAAAAAAAGTGTATTAAAAATTGTCAGGAGACATGTTTCTACAATCTTTTCTTAGCCTCTTTGTTTCTATTTTCTATGCTAAAAACTCCATCGTGTCCTGCTTTACTTCACCCAAAATTCCTGCTTGAAAAAGAGTCACAGTGCTGGCAAATGACTTAACCTTAAGAACAAAGACCTAAAGGCATAACTTACTCATATGGACACTTGGATGAGGACATAATGTGATGGTCTAGGCATGTTGGACCTATGCAGTTTGGCACACTGTTTGCACAGCATATGTCCTCTTAAGAATAAGAGGAAGATGAGGCTCATGTCCCATGAGGGGTCGTTAGCAGGATATGTGTCAGAAAGGAGAAACGAGATGCAAACCAAAGCAAAGGGGTTGCCACAGATAGGCATGCCTTTTGCAGAAGCACAATGATTCTCTATATGTTATGCATAAATAGCTGACACAATGCTAATGATTGTGTCAGCTGACACAATGCTAATGATTGTTAAATGCCTAAAGGTCAGAGTAAAAGCTTAACCATCTACCAGCTATGTGACTTTTAAAATAATAAAAGAACTTTTAAAAATAATAAAAAGAACTAAACCTGCACCTACAACCCCCTCCTCACTTGACATAATCTAAAAGAGCACAATAAAAACAGTATGGTTTCTTGAGGTGGCACTCTTGGCCCCTGAGACCTTGAGTCCTGCAGTTCCCAACTTTAATTAAGATAAATGTCTCTGTGTCTTGTTTTATGTTAACTTTTTCTCAAGTTCCACAACACCCATTCTTCAGCCCTCACCTGCTGAGCTGGTCCCAGTAGAAAATATATTTGAAGGAATTACAGCTGAAAACATTTCAAATCTAAAGGAAACAGACATCAAGATAAAAGAAGCAGAGAGGGCCCCAAAAAAGTTGAACCTAAACATTTTTTTATAATAAAAATGGCAAAAGTTAAAGATAAAGATAGGATTCAAAAGATAGCAAGGTAAAAAAAAAAAGTATTAATTTTAAGGGAACCCCCATAAGACAATCAGCTGATTTCTCTACAGAAATGCTACAGGCCAGAAGACAGTGAGAATATATATTCCAAGTTCTAACAGAGAAAAATTTGCAGCCTATAATACTCTACCCAGCAAGAATATCATTTAAAATAGAGGGAGAGTTGTTCCCATCATAGCTAAGTGGAAACAGATCTGACTAGTATCCATAGGGATGCAGGTTCAATCCTTGGCATCACTCAGTGGGTTAAGGATCCAGCATTACCCTGAGCTGTGGTGTAGGTCACAGATGTGGCTCAACCCTGCATTGCTTTGGCTGTGGAATAAGGTGGCAGCTGTAGCTCAAATTTGACCCCAGCCTAGGAACTTCCATATGCCACAGGTGTGGCCCTAAAAAGACAAAAAAAGAAAAAATTCTCTAACAAATAAATACTAAACTCATTCTAAAGGAAATACTAAAGGGCTTCTCTAAATAAAAAAGAAGTATGAAGAAATAGGATGGAGGAAATCACAATTGGAGAACAATCACTTAAATTAGACAGTATACAGATCTAAAAGGAAAAAAAGTGTAAATGTGATGATCAACACAAGGAACAGAAAAAGGACAAAAAATGAAATTGTTAAAAAAGAGTTCAAAATCATAAAATGGGAAGGAAAGAAAGAAAATCTAGACTTTTTTTTTTTGTTTTTGTTTTTGTTTTTAGAATGTGTTTGAACCTACATGACTATCAGGCTAAAGAAAGAAGATATAGGAAGGAGTTAACATACATGAAAAACACTGCAATGACAAATCAAAAACTAACATTACATTCGCAAAAACTAAAAAGAAAAGGGCATAATCATAAAATAAAAGGAAATCAAACAACCAGAGAAAGTAAGGCACAAGTGAGAAACAGAATAAGCTGGAAAAGAAGCTCTACAATGGCAATAAATACATAATTATCAATACTTTCCTTAAACGTCAATGGACTGAAAGCCCTAATCAAAAGACAGAGAGTGACAGATTGGATTAAAAAGCAAGAGCCTAAAGGAGTTCCCATTGCGGTCCAGTGGTTAAAGAATCTGACTAGGAACCATGAGGCTGTGGGCTCAATCCCTGGCCTTGCTCAGTGGATTAAGGATCTGGCATTGCCGTGAGCTGTGGTGTAGGTCGCAGACACAGCTCAAATCCCACATTGCTGTGGCTCTGGAGTAGACTGGCAGCTACAGCTCCAATTAGACCCCTAGCCCAGGAACCTCCATATGCCACTGGAGCAGCCCTAGAAAAGGAAAAAAATAAAATAAAATAAAATAAAATAAAATAAAATAAAAAAAGCAAGACCCTACAATAAGCTTTCTACAAGAGACTCACCTTAGGGCAAAGGACAAATATAAATTGAATCAAAGGGATGTGAAAAGATATTTCATGCCAATGAAAGAGACAGGAAAGCAGGAGTTGCAATACTCACATCAGACAAAATCGACTTCAAAATGAAGGCCATAAAGAAAGACAGAGAAAGACACTATTTAATGGTAAAAGGATCATTTGCAGAAGAGGATATTACAATTGTCAATTATATGCCCCTAATATAGGAGCACCCAGGTATACAACAAATACTAATAGGAGAAATTGATAGGAATACAAAATTGTAACTGTATGCAGAGCACATGATACTATATATAGAAAACCTTAGGAACTCCACACAAAAACTACATGAACTGATCAATGAATTTGGCAAAGTAGCAGGGTACAAGATTAACATTCAGAGATTTGTTGCATTTTTGTATAGTAACAATGAATTATAAGAGGATGAATATGAAAATACAACACTTTTTAAAATCACACCCCCCAAAAAATAAATACCTTGGAATAAACCTGACCAAAGAGATGAAAGACTTAAATAATAACAAAACATAATCAAGGAAATTAAAGAGGATTCATAGAGATGGAAAGACATTCCATGCTTTTGGGTTGGAAGAATTAACATTGTTAAAATGGCCATACTACTCAAAGCAATCTGTAGATTCAATCTTTGGCAAATAACCCATGATATTTTTCACAGAACTAGAACAATCCAAAATTTATATGGAGCCAAAAATGACCCAGAATTGCCAAAGTAATACCGAGGAATATAAACCAAGCAGGAGACATAGGTCTCCCAGACTTCAGGCAATACTAGAAAGATACAGCCAAACTGATATACGGTACCCAAACTGATATACGGATCAAAGGAGAAAAATAGGGAACCCAGAAATAAACTCAGACACCTCAAGTCAATTCATCTTTGACAAAAGAGGCACGAATATAAAATGGGAAAAAGACAGACTTTTCTGCATGTGGTACTGGGAAAATTGGACAGCTACGTGTAAATCAATAAAACTGGAATACACCATCACACAATGCACACAAATAAACTCAAAATAGCTGAAACACTTAAACATAAGACAAGACACCATCAAACTTCTAGAAGAGAACATAGACAAAACATTCTCTGACATCAACCATAGAAATGTTTTGTTAGGTTACTCTCCCAAGGCAACAGAAATAAAAGCAAAAATAAACCAAAGAGACCTAATCAACTTACATGATTTTGGACAGCAAAGGAAACCATTAAAAAAAGATAACACAGAATGGAAGAAAATAATTCCTTTTTTTTTTTTTTTTTTTTTTTTTTTTTGTCTTTTTGCCTTTTCTAGGGCCGCTCCTGCAGCATGTGGAGGTTCCCAGGCTAGGGGTCTAATCAGAGCTGTAGCCACCAGGCTACATAAGCCAGAGCCACAGCAATGCAGGATCCGAGCTGCGTCTGCAACCTACACCACAGCTCACGGCAACGCCGGACCCTTAACCTACTGAGCAAGGCCAGGGACCAAACCTGCAACCTCATGGTTCCTAGTTGGATTCATTAACCACTGCACCACGACGGGAACTCCAGAAAATAATTTCTAATGATGCAACTGACAAGGGATTAATCTCTAAAATATACAAACAACTTATACAACTCAACAGAAAAAAAAATTGATAAATGGGCAAGAGACCTGAATAGACATTTCTCCAAAGAAAATATACAGATGGTCAACAGGCAATGAAAAATGCTCCATATCAATAACTGCTAGATAAATTCAAATCAAAACTACTATGAGGTACCACCTTACACTAGTCAGTATGGCCATCATTAACATATTAGCAAATAACAAATGCTGGGGAGGGTGTGGAGGAAAGAGTACCTTCTTACACTCTTGGTGGGAATGTAAAATGATACAACCACTATGGAAAACACTACAGATGTACATTAGAAAACTAAATATAGAGCTATCATATGACCCAGTAATCCCACTGTTGGGCATGTTATCTTGACAGATCTTTCATTGAAAAAGATACATGTACCTGTATGTTCACTGAAGCATTATTTACAGTAGCCAAGACATAGAAACAAACCAAAAGTCTATCAACAGATGAATGGATTTAGAAGATGTGATCCGTATATATATAATGGAATACTATTCAGCAATAAAAAAGAACAAAATAATGCCATTTGCATCAGCATAGGTGGAACTAAAGTCATACTAAGCGAAGTAAGTCATAAAGAGAAAGACAAATACCATATGATATCACCTATATCTGAAATATAATATATGGCACAAATGAACTTTTCCACTGAAAAGAAAATTATGGACTTGGAGAACAGACTTGTCATTGTTAAGGGAGAGGGGGATGGACTGGGATGGACTGGGAGTTTGGGGTTAGTAGAGGCAAACTATTGCATTTGGAGTGGATAAACAATAAGATCCTGCTGAATAGCACAGGGAACTATATTCAGTCACTTGCGATGTAACATGATGGAGGACAAAGTGAGAAAAAGAAAAAATATATATAAGAATGACTGGGTCTATTTGCGCCATAGGAGAAATTGACAGAAAACTGTAAATCAACTATAATGGAAAGAAATCATAACAAAATTAAAATAAATTAAAAAGGTAATTGAGTTGAAATGACATTGAGGGTATTTTATAAATAAATCCTGGCTAGTTTCTCCACTTGAAAAGTCCTATTCATGCAAGTCATTCTTCCATCTTTTTTCTATTTATTTGCTTAGTGTAAGATCAACTTTGGGGAAGCCTTCAAAGAGAAAACTAATCCTGTGATTAACACATGGGTGGAAGTGTGTTTGACTTGCATCAATATCTATGGAGGAAATATTCTTCACTCTGTAGAAATATATGATACTAAAAATACCTGAAGGTGAGTGACTTTTTCATAAGTTTTTGTCAACTGCAAAACCACTAAAAAGTGAATCCAACATATTCTAACTCCTATTGATAGACAAAATAAATTCCAAGGGAATTCAAATGTTTTTTATTTGTCATATTTCAATGTCTTACACATAGTAGGAAGTTAAAACTAGGTAAAGAGATGGGGAGTCCTCAGTGAGCATAGTATTTGATTAGTAAATATTCTTTCATAATCCTGCATTGATCAAAATACCACACTTAACCAAAAGCTAATTAAGGGAAAAAAAATTTGTCTACCAGTCTACTTGACAGAATGTTTGAGAACAGGAGACTTGACCAAGAGAGTTGAGTTAACTAATGAAAGCTCTTGGCTTATTCATTCTGTGTTCATCTATATTCATCTTATATGGGAATGAATGGAAATTATTTAAAAGATTGTAGCAATGTTACAATCTTAGTAATAGAAGTCAAATTTAATCAATCAGTATATATTTAATGATTTCTAGGAGCATAGAGGACTCCATGTAAATAACTGCCTATAGATTAATTTTAGAGGTTAGAGAACACAGACATACATAATGGGTAAATAAGAATACAGGACCCCAAAATCAATTGAATTGTCTTCAAAAAAGTCTTTAAAATAAAGCTGTTCCAATATTATCAGTATAAAAAAAGTAATTTTTGGATATTTGATATAATATGAGAAAGGACATGACAGTTGCTCTTGCAATTTCTTTTTAAAAGTTTGTCAGTAATACAGACACAAAATATACATGAACACATGTACAATATAAAAAATATCTACTTAGGATATTCAAAGGGAAGTTTGGCCTGCCTGTGATGATATTTTTGGGGCATGCCTTGTAGCATTCAGAATATCCTGGGGGCAGAGATCAAATCTGAGACACAGCAGTAGTCAGAGCCACAGCAGCGACAACACTGAGTTCTTAACTGCTAGGCCACCAGAGACCTCCAGGCCTGGAATAATTAATAATGGTACTTGAAGAGAATTCTTTCATGAAGATGTCTGCCAGTGAATTCAGACAAGCAAGTTGGCTGATCCTCAGATGCTGGTTTTCTTCAGCTATAGTTCTTAAATGAGGCTGACAAATGTGTAATTTTGTCTGATATACTTCAGGATTGTGAAGTTAATATTTTTCAGAATTAAGAACAACTTTTATGGAATTACTGTGTGCTATCAGCATCAAGGACGTTTGTACCTGGCCTCCTCTAGTATTTCCTGGGCACATCCTTGACTCTGATTTTGTGGGAGGAAGCATATCTTCCCATCACTCTCCTTAGAGCTATGGCCACATCTTTATTTCTCAAGCTGTAGATGAGAGAGCTGAGTATTGGGGTGAGGATGCTATAGAAGTCAGATACAATTTTGTCTTTCTCTGGTGTGTGGTATGAATGGGGAAGCACATTGGTGTAGAAGGCTGCCCCATAGAAAATTATCACCACCATAATATGGGAGGAACAGGTTGCAAAGCCTTTGTGCCGGCCTTCAGCAGAGTGCAAAGTGAGCAGGATGAGAATGTGGGAGGCAGAGATAATGGATATAGGGATGAGCAGCATCAGCACACAGCAGGGATACATCAGGAACTCTTAGAGCAATATGTTAACACATGATAGCTTCAGTACTGCTGGGATATCACAGAAATATTATTGTCTTTCGGGACCCACAGTAGGGGAAACTCATAGTAAAGGGAGTCAGCATGAATCCATCCAGGGAACTGCCAACCCAGGAGCCCACCACAGTAAACAAGCAAATCCTCCAGTTAATGAGGAAAGGGTATGGAAGAGGGTTGCACACAGACATGTACAAGTCATAGGCCATGATCCCCAGCAGAAAGAATTCCCCTCCAATCAGGGTCAGGTAGAGGAAGTTCTGAACTTCACAGCCCAGGAAGGAGATGGTCTTTTCCTTGGAGAAGAGGTCTTGCAGCATCTTGGGGACAGTGATGCAAATGTAGACTGTGTCCATGATGGAGAGTAGACTGAACAAGATGTACATGGGTATGTTAAGAAATGGATCTGTGGGTATGAGTGGAATCATGACCACATTGGCTGTTACAGCCACCAAAAAGATGGAGAAGATCATTGCAAAGATAAACCCTGGGAATGTAGGATGTGTGTTGAGGCCCAAGAGGATGAAGTCAGTGGAGTTCTGGTGAAATGCTGCCATGTTCATGTCACATGACAGCTTCTGAGAGCTGCAAAGACAGAAAGTAGTTGAGTTAAAGAATAAACCAAAATGTAATATGTAGTCATTCATCTGTGTTTTCTGAAATTGATAGAAAATACATGAAGCCAGTAAGTGTAGATAAATTTAATCTTTTTTTTTTTTTTTGGCTTCCATTGTTATTAAGCTTCTCTTCAAATTGTTGGACCATTGGGGATTAACTAGGCAGTACTAGAAACCTTAATTAAGGGTCAGGATCCACTGGGCTGTGGTCAGATGTTGTTCTACCATGAAAGCTCATGTTTAAGGTAGAGTTCACAATGTCAACTTGGATTTATTTTTCTTACAGGATAATTTGGGTTTATAAATTTCAAGTGAGGGGATTCCCATCATGGCTCAGTGGTTAACAAATCCAACTAGGAACCATGAGATTGAGGGTTCAATTCCTGGCCTCACTCAGTGGGTTAGGGATCCAGTATTGCTGTGAGCTGTGGTGTAGGTCATAGACACAACTTGGATCCCATATTGCTGTGGCTGTGGTATAGGCCGGTGGCTACAGCTCCGATTAGACCCCTAGCCTGGGAACCCCCATATGCCATGGGTGTGGCCCTAGAAAAAGACAAAAAAAATAATTAAAAATTTCAATGAGGACCACTTAATTTTATTACACAGGCAAGGCTTTGGGGTCATCATGATGATGGTATTTCTGATTGACACCTTTGAGTTGATTGAGATTTTCTGACTTAGTATGGCCTCATATAATTTCATGGTGACTTAAGGTATTCTTAAATCATTGTTCAGCCAGATATTAATAGAGTTTGTCAGACATTCTGAAGTTATCTAAATGTTACAATGTCCTAGGAATTCATTGCTAGTTGCCCTAAAAAGAACTCCTTATTTATTTTTCTATGTTGTTAGTGAGTCTTTATGTTAATCAGTAAAGATAACTTCAGATGTAAAAGAGATTCCTGCTTGGAGAGGGGAAAAGATACAGTAATATTAAAATTACTTGAATTAATGGAATTAATTCTTATAATTTTTATTCCTGAGAAATGTAAATCTACTTTAATTAGATATGTCCAGGCACATTGAAGGATGAATTTATTATTATTATTTATTATTATTTTGTAGTTTATCTCTCTCCCCGTTTCAGTGATAGAATTACTGAAGCAATATATTTCCATAAAATTTATTCCCTAACAAAGTATATTCAAAGATACAGTCTTTGAGGTATCAGAAACAAATAAATCCTCTTTTATGCTGAAGCAATATTATTAGGAAAAATAGACTTTTTTCTTCTGAGTGTTATTCAAAATGGAGTTAATAATGAGTTATATTCTTGAAAAGTAAAATTCTAGAAGGCAAAAATAAAAAGCAATTTTATGTTTTTCTCTGCTGAAACTAAATTTTAATCAGTTTAGTGGGAGAAAAGAAAATGCCTGCATGCTTAATAAAACCTACCTAAATATCAAACATTGGTGGTCAACGAACTTGATGAAATTTAGCTACTTCTGCCTTTCTTTAATATGTGAAAGATTTAATTCTGACAGCCACAGCTATGAATCATAAACAAAAAAAAAAACTAAATATAAAATATTGCAGTTAAAATTATATTTGTAGGGTTCTGCAATAACTGGTTGGATATAAAAATATTAATGCAGGTAGACAATCACTTTGTCTTGACCAATCATCTTATTTTTCCTGTTAGACACAGTAGAGATTTTATATGTCACCTAGTGACACTATATCAGATCCAGTCCTAATTGTCATTTTGCAAAAACACTGAAAAAACCGAAGTAACTAAAAATTTGGAAAATTGCCTAAGAAAATGTATAAAGTTGCTTTACAATCAAAATATGGGCCAAATGGTTTTATTTCACAGAAACACTCAGATTGGACTCCACAGAATAATCAACAAAGTAAAGCTTTCTCATTGCCTAAAATCTCTTTGATTAAGGGCAGGGAGTGGGATGGACTGGGAGTCTGGGCTTAATAGATGTAAACCATTGCATTTGGAGTGGATAAGAAATGAGATCCTGCTGTATAGCCCAGGGAACTATGGTACATGATGGCGGATACTGTGAGAAAATTATACACACACATATACATACACATATATGAATGACTGAGTCAATTTGCTGTACAGGGAAAAATTGATAGATTTTAAATAAAGTATAATTGAAAAATAAAAATCATAAAATAAAAAGGTTTTCTAACTAGAATGAAGAAAAAAAAAGGAATGGACATTTTTCTACTTCCTAGATACTGTCTTGGGTATACCATAGAAAAATAGAATATGAAAGCTGAGGAGAAAAAATAACTTTTGTACTACTTTATTTTTAAAATAACCAGAGACTCAGTTAATAATAATAAGAAGAAACAGATCCTGTGAGAGTAGCAGCATAATAAGTGGCTTAAGCACATAGATTCATATTTTATTTTAGTCAATGAGTCACATATATAAAACCACTGTGACACATGATCAAAACATAATTTTAACATAGTACTGTGGCATATTTGACACAAGTTAGCAGTGACAATATCCACATTATGAACACAATGACATTTTATTGTTTACTTCTATGTACATAAGTTCCCTATATCTAATTTTAACAGTGTCACTATTTTTGTTTTATGTGATGTGTTATTTGATTTATTTTCACATACACAATCCAAGATTCCATACTCCATCAGACAATCTTTCTACCACTATCGTCGTTATTGCCTTCTGTTGGGTCTTCTCCCATTTCTTTCTATAACTAGAGCCCTATTTGAAAAACAAACAAACCAACAAAAGCTTGTACCTCATGATCTCAGTCTCAGGCTTTTCTGCTGTTCAAGATAGATAATACCTCCAGGACTTATTGAAACATCACTCAGCATGGCTGCATAATCACCTGGTAGGGAAATTGATGGGGTGTGGGAAGATCCAGCCATGGTAAGGAGGGCACTGTAAGTTGAGACTCTGGATCTCTGGTGTGGGAAAGAATGAGCAATTTTTTCAAGACACATGATTCTGTCTCTGATATACCACATGGAGACAAGAGGTAAGGATGGCAAAGAGGGTCTCTGTGCAGAATGCCACCTGGTAGAACCTGCCTCTTTCAGGACAGTACTAATGGAATTATTCTGGGAGAAGCTACAGAAATCCAGACACAATTCAGACTCTAGAGATTCTTTTAAAAAGAGGCCATCTTGTAAAAAGAATTAGGTGATATCCTACCAGGGAGAAGGAATATCCAAGACAGTGAGGTCTTGGGACAATCCCTTCTTATTCACTATAGGTATACATATTTAAATCTTCTGGATCTTATGATGTTTTAACATGTTAAAAAAACAGTTATAGCTATGGAGAGACTGCCCCTCCCTGGGCTAGCCACTTTTTATTTTATTTTATTTATTTATTTATTTATTTTCTGATTAGAATCAAATTATTTATTTATTTATTTATTTTTTATTTTTTTACCGAATAAAATACATACATTTACACACAATTACATTCACACAGATTATTGTATCATGGATCTTAAGAAACAGTTTAAGTGACTCCCACTGGAGAAGTGGAATGGAACATATGCTGAGACAAATAGGAAATTTATTCTATACTTTATCCCAATGTTATGGCTTTCATCTTTACTACTTAGTTTTATCTACTACATTTCATTTATCTTTAAAAATTAGCATTATATTAAATTGTATATTATGCAACTAAAATTTATAAAGAAGAAAGCCTTATATACCATTAAATATTTTATATAGCATAGTAAAAAGAATAACAACTGGTAAGCATAACAAAAATAATACACCCTCTGAAAATAAGTAAAATGTAAAATGCATAAGTTGGTTAAAAAACAGTGTAACTATATAAATATGTCCTCACAATTTGTTCCATCTCATTGATTCTTCAATAAAGGCATTACACCATTCCAGGTGATGTGATAAACAAGACATTATAGACTTTACATTGTACCATGGAGAGAAATGGTTATTAATAATACAATTGTAGAGCTGTATTATTTAATTGTACAGTGGCATTATTTAATTATAATTATCATAAGTTCTTTGATGGAGAGGAAATCAGAATCAGATGTAAGAAGACTTCAGCATTCCAAGAATGATGTCAAATGACCCCCTTCATGGTGGATTATGCACTTATTTACTATGAGATATATTTCTTCTCCAGAGATTCATTGTTTGTGTATCAATTGTAGATTTTTGGTTTGCAGTTATTCTGAAGTTTTGATATAAGAGTCTATATGTATATGAGATTGTTTTCAGTTGTTCTCTTAATTGCAAGTTCATCTCCAGTGTCCTGAATTTGTACCCACCTCTTCTCATGATTTCTGATTTTAATGGTATAATTGCGCATGGATGATTTTGTATCTTTACTGTATATACACCTTTACTGGTGAGCCTTGTCATTTGTGGAATTTTTGTTTCCTGTTGCTGATCTTTTCTTTCCTGCCTAGAGAAGTTCCTTTAGTATTTGTTGTAAGTCTGGCTTAGTGTTGCTGAATTCTCTCAGCTTTTGCTTATCTGAGAAGATTTTTATTTCTCCCTCAAATCTGAATGAGAGCCTTGCTGGGTAGAGTAATCTTGGTTGGAGGTTTTTTCCTTTCATCACATTAAGTACATCATGCCACTCCCTTCTACTCTGCAGAGTTTCTGCTGAAAAATCTGCTGATAACCTTATTTGGGTTCCCTTGTATGCTCCTATTTGTTTCTTTTCCCTAGCTGCTTTCAAGATTTTCTCTTTGTCTTTAATTTTGGTCAGTTTGATTATTATGTGTCTCGGGGTGTTCCTCCTTGGGTTTATTTTCTATGGTACTCGTTGTGCTTCCTGGATTTGAGTGAGTGGTTCCCTTCCCATGATAGGGAAGTTTTCAGCTATTATCTCTTGGAATATTTTTTCTGTCCCCTTCTCTCTCTCTTCTCCTTCTGGCACCCCTATAATATGGATGTTGGTGTGTTTAACATTGTCCCAGAGTTCCCTGAGACTCTCTTCATTTTTTTTCAATCTCCTTTCTGTTCTGCATCCGTAATTTCTTCTAATCAGTCCTCCACCTCACTTATTCATTCTTCTGCCTCCTGTATTCTGCTGTTAGCTGCTTCTAGTGAATTTTTTATTTCAGTTATTGTATTTGGCATCTCTTCTTGTTTAAGTTTTATATCTTGTATCTCTTGGGTCAGTGTTTCTTGTAAATGGTCCATCTTTGCCTCCAGTTTATTCCCAATGTCTTGCATAATCTTTAGCATCAACATCCTAAAGTCTTTTTCCTGGAGACTAAGAATCTCCTCCTCACTTAGCTGATTTTCTGGGTTTTTCCTTTATCCCTCATCTGAGTTATAGTTCTCTGTCTTTTCATTTTTAAAGGTTTTTGGTTTGGTGACCTTTTTACAGATAATAGAGTTGTAGCCTCTCTTGCTTCTGGTGTCTGCCTCCCTTGTGGCTGAAGTCTGTATGGGGGGCTTGCTGTAGGCTTCCTGATGGGAGGGGCTGATGCCTGCCCCCTGGTAGGAGGAGCTGATTCTAATCCCTCTGGTGGGTGGGGCTTAGTCTCTGGATGGGATTAGAGGCAGCTGTGTGCCTGAGGGTTCTTTAGGTAGCCTGTTAAGTGAGGGGTGGGGCTGTGATCCCACCTGGATTGTTGTTTGCCCTGGGGCTTCTCAGCACTGACTGAAGGGTGGGGCCAGATTTTCCCAAAATGGCCACCTCCAGAGAAAGGCACTGCTGCTGAATATTCCGGAGAGCTTTGCCTTCAATGTCCTTCCCTCACAACAAGCCACATTCACCCCTGTTTTCCCAGGATGTCCTCCAAGTACTGCAGTCAGGTTTGACCTAGGTTCCTGTGGAGACCTCGCTCTGCCCTGGGACCTAGTGCACGTGAAAGTCTGTGTGCGCCTTTTAAGAATGGGGTCTCCGTTTCCCCCATTCCTATGGAGCTCCTGCACACAAGCCCCACTGGCCTTCAATGCCAGATGCTCCAGGGGCTCTTTTTCCCAGTGCCACATCCCAGTTCTGATGTGGGGCTCAGAACTCTCACTCCTGTAGATGAGTCTCTGTGAGCCAGTTTTCAGTCTGTGGAGCTTCCCGCCCAGGAGGTATAGGGTTGTTTATATCACAAAATCACCCCTCTTAAATGTGGATGTGGCCTCCTCTTTTTCTTCTGGAGTAGGGTATGGGTTTCCGGTCCATTTGGGTGGAGATTGCTCAGTCTTTAGTTGTGAATTTTGTTTTTTTTAGGAGAGAAGTTGAGCTCCAGTCCTTCTATTCCACCATCTTAATCCCATCTCCTGGGCTAGCCAGTTTTTAGAGATAGAAAACTGTCCAGCATGTCTTTGATATGAAATCTGATCAATTTGGAGACAGACCTCCTCTCTGGCATTTGTGGACTCCTGGAGACAATTTCCTCTACCTTAATCATTCCAGAACTAAGTACCTGGCAAACAGAAATCACTCCGAAGCCAGCCAAAATTATTCAAACTTTCCAATCCTAAACCATTATCTCTGCCTTGCCTTATTTTTGCAGTGGAAATCCCAATAATGGTCCACTTGGTTTGGGGTATGTCAAAAGGACATACGACTCACCTAAAGAGTTCTCAGGCAAGAGCTATATGAGTAAAAAATATATATATTTATATATACAAGTATATAAATATAATACTATTGCAACTTGCCTAAAGTATAATATAAATATCCAGAGTTCCCCCTGTGGCTGAGTGGGTTAAGAATCTGGCATAGTGTTCATGGGGAGGTGGGTTCCATCCCTGACCTCACTTGGTTGGTTAGGTATCCAGCATTCCCACAAGCTGTGGAGTCATTCGCATATGTGGCTTGGATCCTATGTTGCTGTGGCTGTGATATAGACCTGAAACTATAGATACAATTTGATCCCTAGGCAAGGGAATTCCATATATGTTGCAGGTATGGCCTTAAAAAGAAATCCATGAATTCATATTGAATATGCATGTTTTAGTAAGTATATAAATATGAGAGAGGAAGGAACATATGTTCCAGTATGAGGAATTTCAAACAATATATGTATAATTCACCATCAATGAAAAGAAATATAAGCCAACCCTCCTTAAAACTGGCCTGTGATTTCATTACAAAGAATACAATGGTTAAAAAAGGGGGAAAGAAAAGAGAATAATGTTGCATTTGGGAAAACCAAGAGAATACTCTTTCATCCTATTATTCAGCATCAACAGTGATAAATCATATTGATAACCTTGATGCTTTGAAATGAAAATGGCATTTTCCATGTGGTCTTCCCCGTAAAAATCCAAAGTACAGTTTAATGGTGAGAAAAACATAAAAGGGATTCTAATAAGAACATACTATTAAATATCTTAATAATACACTTTATCAATGTCAAGATAACTAAAAAAAAAGTGTTAAAAATAATCATAACCAAGTAAAGACTAAAGGGACACTACAATTAAAATAATGATTTGAAACGGACGGCCTCTAGAGTAGATGACAGATATTAAAAAACTAAGTAAACGTGAATAAAATATAGACCTTAGTTAACAGAGATATATTAACATTATTTTAGCAATCACAACAAACTTACCAATAAAAGATGACAATTATGGAGGAAAGTGGCACAAAATATATTAAAGGCTCTGTACTCTTTTCTCAAATTTTATGTAAATTTAAAATTCTTCCAAGAAATAAAGCCTTTATTGCACACAAATGTATTTGTATTTTTGTTGTTTTAAATTTTATATTTTACTAAAAGAATTTAATGTAAAATATTTAATATCTTGAAGTGACATATAGATTAACATTCTAATATAATCAATTCACTGTCTGGTTTTGATCCATATTAATGTAAATTAAGTGTCAAGGAAAATCGAGGCAATATTTGTAATCTACTTTTAAATATCAATTAGTTGTGCCCCATTACTTGGATTCTTGTACATATTTAGTTATCTATATGTATATATAGAGATAGATAAATATTTGTATTTATATATTCATAAATATTTACCTATTTATAAGCATCCACTCACCTACATGTGGAATGGGTGCTTTCTATTGATTTACTTTAAGCTCTTTGGCATAGAGTTTTAGTTCACAATCTAGGACTGATATATTTATCAGAGACACATAAACAGTTTCTCTAAATCACCATGCTGTACAGTAGAAAACTGAGAGAACACTGTAAACCAGCTATAATGGAGAAAAATAAAAATCATTATATAAAAAACAAAAAAAAGCTAGTCATGCCAGAAGAGTATTTAAGCTCCTCATTCCAGCATGCTCCTTGTGGGAAAGTTTCAACCTACTGTGAAAATTTATACTGGAAGGAAACCATATTTTTATTAAGCTCACCAACTTGTTCTGTGATTCCCCATTACATGATTCACCTGGTCATTGCTACTGGAAGCCAATCTCTAAGAATGGCGATCACGGGACCCCTTCACTTAGACTTATTATTCAGTATGGCTTATGGAATGTTCCATATATTATTTTGTTTGCCTATCTTCCCCCTCTGCTTTCAGTACTGAAGTACTTGTTCTCCAGGTGCTACGAGTGCTAGTATCAGACACTATCAACTACTCCCTCTCATAGCATTGTTCTTAGTTGAGAAAAACTACCTAGCTCAAGGTAGGTAGGTCACATTCCAACAATGCTCTTGTGGGTGCATAGGGGGGACTATGTGCCCTACTGCTTGAGACTTGCTAAGGGCATGTCTGAATTCCTCCTGGGTTAGCAGAGACCATGTGTCTATATCATGGTTCAATACCATGCTGTGCCCAATTATGTTCCCTTGTTTTCAAAGTGAGTTGATCCTAAAGGCACTCACTTTCTGCATGCCTATCTCTTTCTCAGAGTCTGTGTCCCACAACTTACCATGTGCATCCCCTTAACCCTGGGAGTTGAGAGGACAACTACAGAGTGACATTCATTTCCCTTACTTCCTGCGTGCTCATGTGTGACTTCTTGACTCTGCACTCTAGTCAACTTTGAACACCTGATAGCTGTCCTTTTCAAAACAGCCTGTTTTTGTGAAGTTTGGCAAGTCTTTCCCTTCCACATGCCCTCTGGAGAAGAGATGGGCAAAACTTTCTGTTCTTACTAAATGAGGATCTGGTACAAATTCTCTTGGTTCCCCTAAGTTATGTCCACCTAATCATAAATAATCCTTTATTACTCTCAATTATGACACTGAGTTTCACTGTAACTTCAGTTTCATGGTGGAATTCTGAGTGGTATATACATTTTTGCCTTCTACATAGAATTGTCTTGATGAACACTGGCATGTCCTCTGGCAACCCATAGAACTTTTGAAGTCTATTTACAACTCCTGACGGTAGCAACTCTGTGCTACTAGACCATCATAATAGCAAATCCGAGACTAAGGCAAAAGTGATATGCAGAACAGGATGTGTGAAAACGTATTGAAAGTGATTGTTAAGCTGTTGCTGAAGGTCTTATTTGAAATTTGATATTCTACCTCTCTGTGATGCACTGCTTGTACTTAGCTAGGTGCCTGAGGTTTTGCACAGGAAATAATATAGCTTGCCTTCAAAAGTAGATATCATTCAGGTGATCAATTATGTTCTAATTCTCAGTACTATTTGACACTCTTAAGAATCAGCATACTAGAATCAGCATATTTATAAGCTATCTTTATAAATTAAAAACAAACTCAAACAAAATGATAATTATTACAGCTTATTTGTATTAAACAATTATAATATTTCATGCTTTTACAGAGGCATTTTTCACACTAACTATTCTATGAGAAATATATATATATGTATATAGTTTTACATTTGTGGGCAGTGATCCTTATGTTTACTCTTAGATAAGGTCAGAGGAGTGGTAAAATGGAGACAAAGAAACATGCTATTCCTGGACTGTGAAAACTTAAAATTATAATAACATCATGAAAATTATCCCAGATGGAAAAAAATTGTGAAGTTCTTGGCACACAAAAGTTTAACCTGTTACAACAGTCCTTGCTTTATTATCATCTATTTTATTATACAAACACAAATATGTAAATATGATTATAAAATATATATGCAAACTAATTGAAAATTTCAACATGTAGTAATTCTTTCAAAAAGTTCAAAAAGGAAAATTAATAGCTGAATTCTGTATGGGTTTGACAAAATCTTCTCTTTCAACACTCTTTAATCCCCTTTGCTTGTAAAGTTTACTTAAATAATAAGGCCAGAATCAGATTAGTCCTCTCAGTGTATTTTCACATTGTCATCTGTTTCCATGGACATTTATTTACATGTTTTGCTTGTAAATAATTCTCTCTTATTTTAACGAATCATGGCATTCTGAAAGCATATAGGAAAGTATGTTGAAGTGTTAAGCACCTGTAAAATCCTTGAAAATTAAACATCTCTGACATCTAGAGTCATAATGACAAAGGTCTTACACCTTAATAGGATAGTAATTTTTAATAAGATGGCAATAGGCCATGGCCTTTAAGAGGTCACTGTAGATGTTGATATGAGCAAGCTTGATGCTGCAGGACCAGAAGGGCCCTCCTCCACTCAAAGAGGCACATTAGGAAGATGTCCCACAGAGGGGATGTGCATCCAAATTACTGGGGTTCATTGTTTTTATCCTATGTAAGTTGTACTGATCTTTTAATATTCATTAGTTTTGCTTATGATGTTTGAACCCTAGAAAGTCCATATTTATAATATTTTCTCTGTATTTTCCTCCAAGTAAATTCCATTCAACTATCCATTTTACAATCTGAAGGATTTAAACATAATTTGGCTAACCAAGTCACCAGGTAAAACACTTGTAATAACCTGTCAATTCTGTCAAATAAGGGATTTGCGTCTTCTATTTTATTTTTTGTAGTATATTGATTAATCATCTCAGTGTTCCAGGGAAAATTTTGAGTTTTCATTGTATGTGAGGGCAAAAAGGATCAGAAAAACATAGAAATAAAAATTATAGATAATATTAAATCATCTATGATTATTCTATAAAAAAAAGATGAGTTATATTTACACTTTCTGGTAGCATTGGAAAAGAGAAGTTTGTAACTTGAAGTAAAAATATCACAATTTTAGCATCAACCATGTGGACACTATGGACACAGAAGAAAAGAGAAAATCTCTAGTGTTCTGAAACCATAGTGAGTTAGAAGAACTTATTTATTTTTACTGTATTAAGTACTCCTCCTCCTATTCTAGTTAGAAGTAAGCTTTTATATTTCCATTTAATGTCACTCAAATTATTTTACTTGCAAGATGAATTAATTCTTCTTTCAAAAGTTTCACTACACTTTGTTTCCATAATTAATTTTGTTAGAAATTATCCCTCAGAATCTTCTTTGTATAGGTTTCCAAACCTCCTAAATAGTGGCAAATTATCTCACTTAAGTAATGTGGAAAGACAGGAATTTTAATCAAACCTATAATAAAATGCTATCATATTTTAGGAATATATTACATAATACTCATTGTATTTAATTGACTCATTCCGCTAGTGTTTCTATTCAATACTCTAAACACTATTAGAATACTAACTAATCACATATTTGTGATGAACTGCTTGTTTTCATACAATTATTTTCACCTAAAAATAAAATATGCACATTTATATCATTTATGTCAATTGATAAGAACTGATGATTTAATATTTGATAAAATACTTAAACACAAGTGGAAACTTCATATTAAGAAAATATTTTGTAAACTGAAAATTTATATAAGCTGCAAATATTACATAAAACCATAAACAACTATTGCATGTTATAAGCAAATATTTAGCTCAAATATTGATATTTGGGGAGTTCTCACTGTGGCAAGGCAGTTAATGAACCTGACTAGCATGCTCAAGGATGCAGGTTCGATCCCTGGCCTCTCTCAGTGGGTTGGGGTCCGGTGTTACCATGAGCTGTGGTGTAGTTCGTAGAAGTGGCTTGGATCCCACAGTGCTGTGGCTGTGATTTAGGCCGGTGGCTACAGCTCTGATTGGACTCCTAGCCTGGGAACCTCTATGTGCCACAGGTGCAGCCCTAAAAAAACAAATATATATATATATATTTAAATTTTTTAGAAATCATATATATATATGATTTCTAACAAAATTAAAAATTAACACTATATGTTAAAAATTCCCAGTAGATTGATGTTTAAATATACAACTGGAGTGGAAGTAACACAAAAGACCTCCAATGAAATTAATTAATAAGTAAGATGTAATCCATGCATATAAAAGACCATTGGTCATCCTTAAAATGGTAGGAAATTCTGACTTATGTTACAATATAGATAAAGTTGAAGATAATATGATAAGTGAAATAAACTACTGAAAAAACAAACACACAAAAAAACCAAACGCTGCATGTTTTCACTTATCTGATGTTCTTACAGTAGTTAACTTTATAGAGACAGAAAGTGGAATGGTGATTGGAGGGACTGAGAAAAGGGGTAATGAGGAATTGCTGTTTCTCGGGTAATCATTTTGGTCAGAGATGATGAAATCTAGGGATTAATATTGGTGATGTATATAAAACAATATGAAAGTACTTAATTGACAGTGTCCTTAACTTAAAAAGATTACACAAAACCCTACAGTTACTAAGCTACTTATTGATTTCTCGATGAGTTTAAGGTTCTAGCAATCTTCAGCAATAAAAAGAGATGTAAGTAATGTGATGTAAGGCCTCAGGTCAAAGAAATAATTTAAGAGGGTTTGAGAGCTTCAGAAGAATGATGCTGAGAACTCTAATTAGGAATTCCATGTAGTTACTAGTAGTTCAGACTGCATATTAGATATATGAGGATGTGCAGAACACCATGTTTTGGCAAATCTGAAATACATTTGACAAGAAGGAAGTGGATTTCCATGATATCAAACTTTAAAACCACTGGAAAAAAAAATACAGTAGAATGTTGCCAATAAAATGATGATGCTCAAGCAATGGAATTAGGATTGAGAGAGGATTGAGGATTGAGAGTCTTTTTCAATGCCTTCTTCCTTCTTAATTAGCAGTCTAGCATGTGATGGATAGTAAGTGGTGGTAAAGAGAGCAGCCATGGAAGAGGAGGACTCCTTCTGCCATGTAACTTCATCGAATCACACCTTAATTTAAAGACTGAATTGATAACCTTATATCTGCATCTATGGTTGTATTTATTCAACAAGATAAAACAGTTTTGACTCTAGGATATTAGAAGTGAAAATGCCTCTAAGGAATTAGATCCTCTTTGAACTAAAGAAGAAATTAATTTATCTCTATGGTTGGGCAAAGAATTGAGAAGTTTTATTTTTTTCTTCTTTACCCAGTAAAGTTTGTATTTCTGTTACTTTGCTGAGAAATCTTCTCTCTACACAAAATGCCTTTTACAGTTAATGAAAGATTACATCATTGTGTTACATTGGGAGGAGGGGATATTCTAAGAAATTCATTTTCATTTTCAATGTACATCTTGGCAAGGTTAAACTAAATGCATCAACAATTTCAAATTAAGTTATGTTTCTACCAGCAGCCTCAGTAATCCCAGGTCTTAAACTTAAGAAAATAAGTCCTCTTTAAGTTCCCTTGTAGTGCAGCAGGGAAAGCATCCAGTGTAGTCACTGCAGGGGCCTGGGTTGCTGCTGTGGTGCTGGTTTGATCACTGACCTGGGAATTTCCACATGCCTCATGTGTGAGAAAAAGACAAAAAAAAAAAAAAAAAAAAAAAAGAATGTAAATTCTCTTGTTTGGAATGTAAAAATCTCTCCCTGGATTAATGCATGTCAACAAATTTATCAAAATTTAGGAGGTTTTAATACATTTTGATATGTTATATGTGTAATCCTCACCTATTTCTCCATTTGCAGTGTCACTCTTGTTTGAAATCATGGAAAATTGGAATCTCACTTCAGATTTCATTCTCCTAGGACTCTTTAACCACACAGGACCACATCTATTACTCTTTATGATGGTTCTGACAACTGCCTTCACCTCCTTAGTGGGCAATGCCCTCATGCTTCTCCTGATTCTCCTGGACCCCCAACTCCACAGGCCCATGTACTTCCTACTGAGCCAGCTCTCCCTCATGGACATGATGCTGGTTTCCACAATTGTGCCCCAAATAGCTTCTGACTACTTGACTGGCAGGAATTCTATCTCCCCTATTGGTTGTTGATTGCAGATATTTTTCTTCCTCACTTTGGGAGGTTGCAAGTATTTCCTCTTAGCAGCCATGTCCTATGACCACTCTGCTGCTGTTTTCCATCCTTTGAGATACCCTTTCCTCATGAGCTAGCAATTATGCCTGAGAATGATTTGGGGGTCTTGGTTCCTGGGTGCAGCTGATACACTCATGCAGGGTGCTGCTACCCTGAGCTTCTCATATTGCAGTTCACATGAGATCAATCATTTCTTTTGTGAAGCCCCCTCTCTGGTGCACTTGGCTTGTGCTGACACGTCTCTCTTTGAGTCTGTCATGTACATCTGCTGTGAGTTAATGATCCAGGCCCCCATTTCCCTCATGCTAATTTCCTATAATCTCATCCTCAGTACAATTCTCTGGTTGTGCTTTATTGATGTCCACAAGGGGCTTTTGCCACCTGCTCCTCACATCTATCTGTGGCAGGACTCTCTATTGGAGCTGCCATTTTTGACTAAATGAGACCCAACTCCCATAGATCTGCAAACCATGAAAAGATTGTGTCAGCATTCTGTATTATCTTCACCCCTGTGCTTAACCCCCTCATGTACAATCTTAGGAACAGTGAGGTCAAGGGAGCTCTGAGAAAATGTATTCATCAGATTGTTGCTTTAAAGCATGATTAAGGTTACACTGATTTGTCCAAAATGTCAAAGCTATATGGAGTGATTATGCAAAATTTCCTTGAAGGAGGTTATATACACATTATATCTCTGTTATTTCTACTTTACTTTGGGATACATATGGATCTCCATATTTTAGATTTATTTATTAAGCAGTCATCAGTACATCAAACTGCAGATTGTTGAAAAATATTATTCACAAATTCTTATGAAAATATTTCTGCACTATACCTCACAAAATATATTTGTTCCAAGAATAAAGTAGTCAAATAATGAATTTTGTTGATTTTTAAAATTGAGTTATAATTTATAAACAGTAGAACACTCACACAAGAAGGCTGCCTTTCCAACAGTTTCAATATACATGCACTTGTAACTTATACCCACTAACAAGAGGCAAAGTATTTGCAAGACCAGAAAGGCCCCTCATTCATTTTCCAGTTTAATCCCTCCACCTAGAGACAACCACTGATCTGATTTACATCTCTCTTCATTAGTTAACTTATTCTAGTGTTTCCTATCTTTGAAAACATAGTATTATGTATTTTTTTATCTTAGAATACCATATATTTTTAAAGACTCATACATCTATCAGTTGTTTGTTTTTATCCTTGCTAAGTAGAACTTCCTTGCCAGGCTATATCAATATTGTTATGCACTGATTTGTTGATAGACATCTGAGCTATGTTCAATCTGGAACTGTTATGATTAAAGCTTATATTTTTTTGCCCATGATCATATTTTTACTTGCATGAATAACTTTTCAGTAATCCATTTTCAAAATGGATATTTTCTTTTAACTCCCACCAGCAGAGTGCATGAGTAGCTGTCAAAATGACCACAAATTAACGTTTTTCATTTTATCTGTTCTATTTACTGTAGCAGCGCATTTGCTTTAATTTGAATTTTCTTGATACATACTGATGATACAGAGTTTTGCATTAGCATATTGCTATTTGTCTATTTTCCTTTGTAAATAATTCATTCAGACTTTGAATAAAAGCACAAAAAATTGAGGATGCTTGTAAAGCAAGCATAAATTGATTATTTATAAAAGCAGGATGTTCATTGATAGACACATGATGTTCATAGAAATATTTGGAATTTTTTTTTTTGTCTTTTTGCCATTTCTTGGGCCACTTCCACGGCATATGGGGGTTCCCAGGCTAGGGGTCTAATCGGAGCTGTAGCTGCTGGCCTATGCCAGAGCCACAGCAATGCAGGATCCGAGCCACATCTGCGACCTGTACCACAGCTCACTGCAACGCCGGATCGTTAACCCACTGAGTAAGGCCAGGGACCAAACCCACAACCTCATGGTTCCTAGTCAGATTCTTTAACCACTGAGCCACGATGAGAACTCCCTTGGCAGGACTTTTTGAAGATCAAAATCAAAATGAGACAAGGCATTTGACTATGCTTTCTAAAATGGCAACTATCTTTTTCCTACAAATCAAGAATGGTACCTGACATCTTGCAGGTATAAAATTGGTATTTTAAATTAATTTTAAATTGTTATAATTTATTACTTCCATTCTCAAATTAATACATTATATCTTAATAAAGATCAAAATGTGATGACCCCAAATTTTCTTATATATGAATTTGGTACCATAACTGAGAAAAAAATTCCCAGTCATTTTCATAAAATAGAATGTGTCCCTTGAGTGAGAAGTGAGGACATGCACTATATATGATATGATTTAATTGGTTAAATTGTATTAACATATAGCATACAATAGCAAAGTACACACACAGCAGGTGGCAAGATAAATCATCACAAATTGAACATACCCATGCAACAACCACCTATATGTGGAATAGACTCTTGTTTTGGCCTCTTTTATTTCTTTTTTTTAATTAAAGTATAGTTGACTTACAGTGCTGTACCAACTTTTGCTGTAGAGCATAGTGAACCAGTTATATATACATAGTATTTTCTAATTACTATCTTCCATCATGTTCTATCCCAAGAGGCTGGATATAATTCCTTGTGCATTATAGTTCTACCTCATTGCTTATCCATTCCAAATGTAAACTCAAAGTCCCCTCTTCCTATGCCCCAATCCCTAGCTTTTATGATATCTCTAGGAAGCAAATACATCTCCATTACTTGCTGTTTTTCAAATACTTCTTTATCAATAACCCATGTTAATTGTAACTTTTAAACATGAAAATGATTCATCTTGGAAATGTAACAACAAAAGTCAAATGGCAACACAGATCTGGCAGGACAGACTGAGAGGAAATTAGAAAGAAGGTACCAAGCCCAGGGCTGAAAGGACATGTGAATTATTAAGTGAAAGATTTTGTGGATAGAGAGATGAGAAGAGGGCCTAACAAAGGCAGGGAGGAGAAAGTAGTAAGTATTATTGGCAGAAATTCAAAGGAATTAAGAATATGAAATTGAATTGAAATGACATTGAGGGTATTTTATAAATGAATCCTGGCTAGTTACTTTACTTGAAGAGATCAGTTCATACAAGTCATTCTTCCATCTCTTTTCTATTTGTTTTAAGGTGAGATCCAGTTTGGGAGAGCCTTTCCAGGCAAAACTAATCTTGTGATTATCATTTTGATGGCAGTATGTTTGACTTGCATCAACATCTATGGAGGAAATGTTTTTCAGTCTGTGTTGACACTAGAATAACATAATGGTGAGTAACCTTTTTATAATCTTTTGTCAACTGCAAAACCACTAAAAAGTGAATCCAACATAGTCTAACTACTATTGATAGACAAAATAAATTCTAAGTGACTCAAAACATCTTTATTTTTCGTATTTCAACATCTTACACACAGTAGGAAGTTAAGACTAGGTAAATAGTTGGTGAATCATCAATAATTGCAGTTTTATTTAATAAATATTCTTTCATAATCATGCATCTATCAAAACACCACCCTTAACCAAAAGCTAATTAAGATAAGAAATGTGGAGTTCCCTTCCTGACCCAGTGGAAACATACCCAACTAGAAACCATGAGGTTGTTGGTTGGATCCCTGGCCTCAATCAGTGGGTTGGGGATCCAGCATTGCCCTGAGCTGTCAGGTAGGTCACAGATGTGGCCCGGTTCTGGCATTGCTTTGGCTGTGGCATAGGCCGGCATCAACAGCTCTGATTAGACCTCTAGCCTGGAAACTTCCATATGCCACAGGTGTGGCCCTAAAAAAAATAAATAAATAAATAAGAGAGAAATTTTTGTGTTCCAGTCTACTTGATGGAATGTTGGAGGACAGGAGAATTGACCAAGAGAGCTGGGTTAACTAATGAAAGCTCTTGGCTTATTCATTCTCTGTTCGTCTACATCCATCTTATTAGGGAATGAATGGAAGTTCCTTAAGTAGAACTGTAGAAATGCTAGTATCTTAGTAATAGAATCAATTTTAATCAATCAGTACATATTTATTAATTTCCAGGCACAGAGTAGACTCCATGTACATAACTACCTATAGTTTAATTTCAGAGGTTAGAGAACATAGACCTACATAATACATAAATAAGAATACAGAACCCCAAAATCAATTGAATTGTCTTCACAATATTCTTCAAAATAAATATGGTCCATATTATCACTAGAAAAAAACATAACTATTTTGGATGTTTGACATTATATCAGCAAGGACGTGACAGTTGTTCCTTGCAGTCTCTGTTCAAAAATTTGTCAGTAATACAGACATAAAAGATACATGAACTCATGTAACATAAAAATACCTACCTAGGACATTCAAAGGTATGTTTAGCCTGCCTGGATGATTTTTTTTGGCCATGGCTTGCAGCATGCAGAAGTTCCCTGGGCCAGAGATCAAACCTGAGCCAGAGCAGTAACCAAAGCCACAGCAGGGACTACACTGAGTTCTTACCTGGTAGGCCACCAGAGAACTCCAAGCCTGGGATAATTTACAATGCTACTTGAGGAAAATGCTTTCAAGAAGATGTCTGCCAGTGAATTCAGACACAAGTTGGTTGATCCTCAGATACTGTCTGTCTTCAGCTATAGTTCTCAAATGATGTTGACAAAGAGATAATTTTGCCTGATGTAATTCAGGATTGTCAAAATTATTATATTTGAGAACTAAGAACATCTTCTCTGGAATGAATATGTGCCATTGCTCAGAGCACAAAGATGTTTGTACCTGGTCTCTGCTCATATTTCCTGGGCATATCCTCCACTCTGATTTTTGAGGAGGAAGCATATCTACCCATCTCCTTTGAGCTGTGGACATGTCTTTATTTCTTAAGCTGTAGATGAGAGAGTTGAGCATTGGGATGAGGATAGTATAGAAGTCAGATAAAGCTTTGTCTTTCTCTGGTGTGTGATATTAATGTGGCAGCACATTGGTATAGAAGGCTGTCCCATAGAAAATGATCACCACCATAATATGGGAGGAACAATTTGCAAAGGCTTTGTGCCAGCCCTCAGAGAGTTCATCTGGTGCACAGTGAGCAGGATTCAAGTGTAGGAGACAGAGATGATAGATATATGGATAAGCAGCAACAGCACACAGCAGGCATACATCAGGGTCTCCATAAAGCAATGCATCAACGCATGATAGCTTCAGCCCTGCTGGGATCTCACAGAAAATGTGATTGAACATTTGAGACCCACAGTAGGGGAAATTAATAATAAAGGAAGAAGCATGAATCCATCTAGAGAACTGCCAACCTAGGAACCCACCACAGTAAACAAGCAAACCCTGTGGTTCATGAGGAAAGGGTATCGAAGAGGGATGAAATAGTCACATACCAATCATAGGCCATGAGGCCCAGAAGGAAGAATTCCCCTACAATCAGGGTCAGGTAGAGGAAAATCTGAACTTCACCACCCAGGAAGGACATAGAATTTTCCTTTGACAAGAGGCCTTGCAGCATCTTGGGGACAGTGATGCAAATGTAGACAGTGTCCATGATGGAGAGTGGGCCGAACAAGAAGTACGTGGGTGTGTGAAATTGGAAATCCGTGTGGATGAGTAGAATCATGACCACATTGGCTGTTACAGCTACCAAAAAGATGGAGAAGACCACTGCAAAGATAGGCCCTGGGAATGTAGGATGTGTGGTGAGGCTCAAGCAGAGTAAGTCAGTGGAATTCTGGTGAAATGCCACCATGTCCTGTCACATGCTAGCTCTAGAGCTGCAAAGACAGATATTTGGGAGCTAATGAATAAACCAAAATATAATACATAGGCATTCATCTATTATTTCATTAATTGATAGAAAATAAACATGAAGCCAATAAGCGTAGATAAATTTAATCTTTTTTGACTTCTGTTGTTATTAAGCTGCTCTGCAAATGGTTGGATTATCAGGGATTAACAAAGCAGTAATGCAAACTTTAATTAAGGAGCAGGATATACAGGCCTATGGACACATGTTGTTCTAACAAGAAATCTCAAGTTTAAGGCACAGTTCACAACATGGGCTTGGATTTGTTTTCTCACAGGATAATTTGTGGTTATAAATCTCGTATGAGGACTATCTTAACTTTATTACACAAGCAAGGCTTTGGGTTCATCATAATGATGGTCTTTCTGATTGACACCATGGAGTAGGTTGAGATTTTATGACTTAGTATGGCCTCATATCATTTCATGGTGACTTAAGCTAATCTTAAATAATTGTTCAGCCAAACATTAAGAGAGTTTCTCTGACATTATGAAGTTATCAAAATGCTATAAAGTCCTAGGAATTCATTGTTAGTTTGCTTTTAAAATATTCCTTATTTATTGTTCTACCTTGTTACTTATGTTAATCAGTAAAGGTAACTCCAGATGGAAAAGAGATTCCTTAATGTAGAGGGGAAAAATACATTAATATTAAAATTCCCTTCAATAAATTGAAATACTTCTTATAATTTTTATTCTTGAGAAATTTAATGTCCATTAATTTGATATATTCAGGGACATTGAAGGATGAATTTATTAGTATTATTATAATTATTATTTATTACTTTCTAGATTATCTCTCTCCCCGTTTAAGTGACTGAATTACTGAAGTAATATATTTTCATAAAATCCATTCCCTACCAATGTATATTCAAATATATAGTCATTGAAGTATCAAGAACAAATAAACCCTCTTTTTTGATGAAGCAAGACTATTAGGAATAATAGACTTTTTTCTCCTGTGAGTTATTCAAACATCGAATTAAATTATGAGTAATATTCTAGATAAGTAAAATTCCATAAGGGGAAAATAAAAAGCAGTTTTACCTTGGGCTGTGCTTAAACTTAAATTTACTCAGTTGAGGGGGAGAAAAATAAATGCCTGCATGCTTAATAAAATCTACCTATCAAATATTGGCTCTCAACAAGCTTGATGAAAGTTAGCTGCTTCTGCCTTTCTTTCTTTTTATTTTTTTTTTTTTTTTTGCTTTTTAGGGCTGCACCCACAGCATATGGAGTTTCCCAGGCTAGGTGTCAATTCACAGCTATAGCTACTGGCCTACACCACAGCCATAGCAGTGCATGGTCTGAGCCGGGTCTGCAACTTATATGACAGCTCTTGTCAACACCGGATCCTTAACCCACTGAATGAGGACAGGGATTGAACCCACAACCTCATGGTTACTAGTCAGACTCATTTCTGATGTGCCAGTTCACCTGAAGAAAGGGGTCAAAATTCAAGAATAATTTCATATGCTCATTGTATATTGATCCTTCTCAAAATATGGCCATACACCAGAGTGGATTTTTCAGCTTTTTAGCTTGGGTTACTTAACAAAATATCATAGACATGGTAGATTGAAAAAACAAACAAACAGATATTTATTTTCTCAGACTTCTGGATGTTTGCAAGTCTAAGATCAACATGCTAGGTAACGTTGTTCTCAGTAAGACCTCTTCTTAGTTTATAGAAGGCTTCCTTATCTCCATGTCTTCACATTGTCTTTCCTTAATGTTGGTGAAGAGAGAGAAAGGGTGAACTCTGGTTTCCTTCTTCTTAGATCAAAGACCTATCTTTATGGTCTAATTTAGCTATATTGAGACCTGTAAAAACCCTGTCTCCAAATACCTTCATAGTTGGGTTTAGGATATCCAACATAGTAATGAAATCCAAGCCATAGCATAGAGAATGGACACTCTAAGGTAAGCAAAATCCTCATACATTTTGATAGCGATTGTTTACAGTCTAATTAGCCCTAAAATGTGCTGTTATAATGAAATGCAGTCCCTTGCTACTGACTCACTACAATTGGTACTTTCTATTAAGTTTACTTTAATCTCTTTAGGATAGAATTCCAGGTTCCCAGTTTAGGACTGATATACTTATCAGAGGCACATAGCAGTCTCTCTAAATCAAAAGCAAGGCCTGCCAGAAGATGCTTTGAGCTCTTCCTTCCAGCATGCTCCTTGTGGGCAGGTTGCAAACTACTGTGAAATTTTACACTGGAAGGAAACTATATTTTTATTGAGCCCATCAACTCATTAGGTATGTTCTGTGAGCCCCATCATATGATTCACCTGGTATATGCTGCAGGAAACCAACCTCTATGAGTGGCAATCAAGGGACCCCTTCACTTAGAATTATTATTCAGTATGGCTTATGGATTATTCCATCAATTATCCCCCCGTCCCCTTTCAGTACTGAAGTATTTGTTCTCTAGGACCTAGAAGTGCTAGCATCAGACATTATCAGCTGCTCCATCTCATTGCATTGCTCTTGGTTGAGAAAAACTATCTAGCCCAAGGCTATGCTCCCTTCCTGGGGTTAGGTCACATTCAAATAATGCTCCTGTGAGTACACAAAGGGGACCATGTACCCTACTGCAGGAGACTTGAATTCATGTTTGAATTCCTCCTGGGTTAGCTGAGAACTTGTGACTGTATCATGGTTCAACATCATGCTTACCCAATTCTGTTTCCTTTATTTCAAAGTGAGTTGATCCTAAAGGCACACCACAATAAACTCACTGCATGCCTATCTCTGTCTCAGACTCTATGTCCCACAACTTACCAAGTGTGTCCCCTTAACCCTGGGAGTTGAGAGGGCAACAGAAGAGTGATATTCATTTCCCTTCCTTCCTGCGTATGCGGGACTTTTTACTACACACTCTAGTCAAGTTTGAGCACCTGTTAGATGTCCTTTTCAAAATAGCCTGTTTTAGTGAAGTTTGAAAAGTCTTCCATTTCTACATATCTCCTGGAGAGGAGGTGGGGAAAAAATTCTGTTCTTACTAAATGAAGGTCTGGTATAAATTTTTCTTTGGCTTCCCTAGTTTATTTCCACCTATTTATAAGTAGTCCTATATTACTCTCAATTATGACAATGAGGTTCAATGCAATTACAGTTTCATGATGGATTTCTGAGAGGTATGTCCATTTTTGCCAGTTATATAGGATGTGTATTGCTGATGATTGGCATAACCCCTGGCAAACCACAGAACATTTGATCTACACTGCTTAAATTCTATTTACAACACCTGATAGTGGCAACCATGTGTTAGTAGGCCATCATTTTGGGAAATCTGAGACCAAATCAAAGCAATTTTCAAAAAGTATGTATGACAGTCTATTGAAAGTGATTGTTAAGCTGTTGCTGAAGGTCTTATTTGAAACCTGATATATTACCTCTCCATGATGTACTGCTTGTACTTAGCTAGGTGACTGAGGTTTTGCACAGGAAATAATACAGCTTGCCTTTAAATATAGATAACACTCAGGTGGTCAGTTATGTTCTAAATCAGAATATGATTTGACACTCTGATAAGAATCAGCATCCTAGGATGTGCTCCCTTTCTAAAATAAAAACAATCAAAATAATAATTACTACATCTCACTTTAAGAAATTACAATATTTCATGTTTTTATAGAGGCACATTTTCCCACTAACTATTCCATGAGAAAGACATATATATAGTTTTACAGTTGTGAAAGGTGAAACCATCTTTACTCCTAGACAAGGTCAGAGGAGTGAGAAAATAGAGCCAAAGAAACAGGTTTTTCCTGGATTGTGAAAACGTAAAGTAAAATAATAATAAAATCATGAAAAATATCCCAGATAGAATAAAACTACAAAGTTATTGGTATAAGAAAATAGAACCTGCTATAACAGTCCTTGCTATTATTATGCATTTTATTATATAAACACAAACATATACATGTAAAATTATAAAATATAGATGTAAACTAATTGAAACTTACAACATACAATAATTCTCTCAAAAAGTTCAAAAAGGAAAAATAATAGCTGAATTCTACCTGGATTTGACAATATGTTGTCTTTCAACACTTTTAACCCTTATCAAAGTTTAAGCAACTAAGGCCAGAATCAGATTAGACCCCTCCTTAGTGTATTTTTACAACATCATCTCTTTCCAAATATTTATTTACATTTTTTGTAAATAATTCTCTCTTATCTTAATGAATCATTACATTCTGAAATGCTGTATTTTGAAGTGTTAAGAATCTGTAAAAATCCTTAAAAATTAAACATCCCTGAAATCCAAAGAGTCATGCTGATGCAGGTCTGACATTTAATAGGATAGTAATTTTAGAACAACATGGCAAAAGGCCACACCCCTTAAGAGGTCGCTGCAGACACTCATATGAGCAAACCAGAGGCTGCAAGACCAAAAGAGCCTTCGTGCACTCAGAGGCACATTAGGAGGATGTCCTACAGAGGGGATGCACATCCAAGTTATTGGAGTTCATCATCTTATGTAAGTTGTACTAATCTTTTAATATTTATTAGTTTTGCTTATGGTGTTTGAACTCTAGAAAGTCCATATTTATACCATTTCCTCTGTATTTTCCTCCAAGTAAAATCCATTGGACTATCTATTCTGCAATCTGAAGGATTTAAATAAAAGTTGGCTGACCAAGTCATCAGGTTAAAACACTTGTAATAACTTGCCAATTCCATCAAATAAGTGATTTGTCTCTTCTTTTTTTTTTATAGAATAGGTTGATTAATTATCTCAGTATTTGGGGGGAAAATTTATAGTTTTCATTGTGAGGGAAAAAAGGATCAGAAAAATATAGAAAGAAAAAGTATAGATAGTTTTAAATAGTCTTATGATTACTCTGTGAAAAAAAAGAGGGGTTATATTTACACCTTCTGGTAGCATTGCAAAAGAGATGAGTTTGTAATTTAAAGTAAACATATCACAATTTTAGCATCGTCCTATGTGAACAACTATAGAGACAGAAGAAAAGATAGAAGATGTCTAGTGTTCTGAAACCATAGTGAAGAAAGAAGAAAATATTCATTTTTACTGTATTAAGTGTAAACTAGAATGCTCACTAGTCATTTATATTCATGATGAACTGCTTGTTTTTCATACATTTATTTTCACCTAAAAAACCAGTGCACAGTTATATCACATCAGTTGAAATGTTAAGAGCTAATGATTTAATATATGATAAAATACTTAAACACAAGTAGAAATTTCATGTTAAGAAAATATTTTGTAAACTGAAAATTTATGTAAATTATAATTATTATCTAAAAACATAAACCTCTCTTACATGGTATAAGCAAAATTCATCTAAAATATTAATATTTGGGGGCTATATATTTTTCAACAAATTTAAAAATAATCACTGTGCATCAACAACATCAACCAAAAAACCCAGTAGAGTGATAAATACACAAATGGAGGAGAAGCAACATGAAAGCCCATAAATGGAATTAATAAGTATAATGTAGTCCATGTATACAAAAGAATATTGGTCATCCTTAAAATAGAAAGAATTTCTGACGTATGTTACAACATGGACAATTTTGATGATGTTATGACAAGTGAAATAAACTAATGAAAAAGCAAAAAAATAATGCTGTATGTTTTCACTTATCTAATGTCCCTAGAGTAGACAATTTTATAGAGACAGGAAGTAGTACAGTGATTGCCAGGGACTGAGAAAAAGGAGTAATGAGGAATTTTTTTTTAATGGGTAATTGTTTTAGTTAGAGAAGATGAAGTCTAGGGATTAATATTCGTGATGGATGCACAACAATATGAAAATATTTAATGACACTGCATTGACAATACATTTAATTTAAAAAAAATTACACAATGCCTAAGAGTTACTAAGTTACTTATTGATTTCTAAACAAGTTTAAAGTTCTATCAATCATCAACAATAAAAAGAGATGGAAGTAACAGAATATAAGGCCTGAAGTCAAATCAATAATAGAAGAGGGTCTGAGATCCTCAAGAAGAGTGGTGCTGAGGACTCTAATTAGGAATTGCATGTAGTTACTAGTGGCTAAGAATGCATATCATAGACATTAGATGTGCAGATCACCATCTTTTGGCAAATCTGAAATACATTTGACAAGAAGAAAGTGTACTTCCATGATATCTAACTTTAAAAAAAAAGCTAAAACCTGCAGCTAGAATGCTGCCAGTACAATGATGATGCCCAAGCAGTGGAATTAAGGATAGAGTGAGTGTTTTTCAAAGAATTTCTCCTTCTTAATTGACAGTCTAATGTGGGATGGATGTAATAAGTGGTGGTAAAGGGAGTGACCATGAAAGAGGTAGACTCCTTCTGCCATGTAACTTCATTGAATCATGTCATACCTTTAAGACTTATAACCTTATCTCTTCATCTATGGTTGTATTTATTTAACAAGCTAGAACAGTTTTTTTTGTTTTTTGTTTTTTGTTTTTTTTGCCTCTACAACCAACTTTTATTTGACAGGCAGCAGTTCTCGTCCATGTTAATTGTCTGTAGATTTTTGAAAGTAGTGACAGATACATAGGTGACCAATGTATAGAGCTTGTTTGGCGAGTCTTTATCTTAATTACGTTTTCTGGACAACTGAACATGGATTCAGAATAGGACATTCCTTATTCCTTTGGCCCAGACCACTTTGTTGAGCCTGGTGTCCATTCGCACATCCAGAGTTCCCATCTCCTTCATGGCAAATTTACGGATTTCTTTAAGTGCCCGAGGGGCACGCTTCTTAAAACCCATGCCATAGATGCGCTTGTGAATGTTGATCATGGACTCTCTGGTAACCACCTCGTTGATGGAAGACCGGCCCTTCTTCTTCTCACCACCCTTCTTTGTGGGAGCCATTTTCCCCAGCCCTGGTTGGAAAGCTACAACAGTTTTGACTCCAGGATATCAGAGATGAAAATGCTTCTAAGGACTTAGTACCTCTTGGAAATAAAGAAGAGATTAATTTATCTCTATGGTTGGGTGAAGAAATAAAAGTTTCTTTTGTTTTGTTTTGTTTTTTTGCCTTTACCAAGTAAAAGTTGTATTTCTGTTACTTTCAGGAAAACCTTCACTCTACACAGAATGCTTTTATTGTTAATAAAATTTTGCATCATAATGTTACATTGGGGGTTATTCTAAGAAGGTCATTTTTATTTTCAATGTATAGTTTGGCAAGTTTAAATGAAATTAATTAACAATTTAAAAGTAAGTTATATTTCTACCAGCAGCCTCAATACTTAAGAAATTCCTTTGTAGTGCAGCAGTTAAGGTTCAAGCATTGTCACTGCAGTGGCTTGGGTTCCTGCTGTGGTGCTAGTTTTGTCACTGGCCAGGGAATTTACACACACCTCATATGGGGGGAGGAAGAAGGAGTTAAGTCCTCTTGTTGTTTGGAACATAACAATACTTCCATGGATTAATGCATGTCAACAAATTTATCTGATTTTAAGAGGTTTTAATAATTTTTGGTATGTTACGTATGTGTAATCCTCATCTATTTCTTCATTTGCAGTGTCATTCTTGTTTGAAATCATGGAAAATTGGAATCTCACTTCAGATTTCATTCTCCTAGGACTCCTTAACCACACAGGACCACATCTATTTCTTTTTGTGATGGTTCTCACAACTGCCTTCTCCTCCTTAGTGGGCAATGCCCTCATGCTTCTCCTGATTCTCCTGGACCCCCAACTCCACAGGCCCATGTACTTCCTACTGAGCCAGCTCTCCCTCATGGACATGATGCTGGTTTCCACAATTGTGCCCAAAATTGCTGCTGACTACTTGACTGGCAGAAATTCCATCTCCCCTGCTGGCTGTGGGTTGCAGATCTTTTTCTTCCTCACCTTGGGAGGGGGTGAGTGCTTCCTCTTAGCAGCCATGTCCTATGACCGCTATGTCGCTATTTGCCACCCACTGAGATACCCAGTCCTCATGAGCTGGCAAATATGCCTGAGAATGATTTGGGGGTCTTGGTTCCTGGGTGCAGCTGATGCACTCATGCAGGCTGCTGCTACCCTGACCTTCTCATACTGCAGTTCACATGAGATCAATCATTTCTTTTGTGAAGCCCCATCTCTGGTGCGTTTGGCTTGTGCTGACACGTCTCTCTTTGAGTCTGTCATGTACATATGCTGTGTGTTAATGCTCCTGGTCCCCATCTCCCTCATCCTGATTTCCTATAGTCTCATTCTTACTACAGTTCTCCAGATGCGCTCTAATGAAGCCCGCAAGAAGGCTTTTGCCACCTGCTCCTCTCATCTATCTGTGGTGGGACTCTTTTTTGGAGCAGCCATTTTTACCTACATGAGACCCAAATCATACAGATCAGCAAACCATGATAAGATTGTGTCAGCAATCTATACTATCTTCACCCCAGTGCTGAACCCCCTCATCTACAGTCTGAGGAACAGTGAGGTCAAGGGAGCTCTCAGAAAATGTATGGGTCAGTGTGTTGCTTTAAACAGTGATTAAGGTTACATTGATTCGCCCAAAAGTTCAAAGCTATACAGAGTTACAAGGTTTTTATACAAAATTTCCTTGAAGGAGGTTATGTACACATATCTATATCTCATTTCTATTTTACTTTGGAATACTTATGGATCTCCAAACTTTGGGATTATTTATGAAGCAGCCACCAATAAATCAAACTGTTGATTGCTAAAATCTGTTATTCACAAACTCTTATTAAAATGTTTCTGCACCATACCTCACAAAAAATAATTGTTCAAAGAATGAAAAAAGTAGTGAAATAATGTTGAAGTTCCCTCATTTTAAAATTTGAATTAAAATTTATAAACACTAGAATACTCAGATGTGAAGGCTGCCTTTCAACCAGTTGCAGTGTACATGCGTTTACACCCACTAACAAGAGACAAAACTTTGCCAGACTAGAAACGCCCCTCAGACATTTTTCTAGTAAAATACTTCAACCTAGAGACAACCACTCTTCTGATTTAGATCTCTCTTTATTAGTTTAATTTATTCTAGGGTTTCAAATCATTGAAAACATACAGTAGGTAATTTTGTATATATCTTTGGTCTTTCTCTCAACATAGTATATATATTTTTAATTTTACATTTATTGGTAGTTTGTTTTTCTCATTGCTATGCAGAATTTTCTTGTCAGTATGCATCACCATTTATTTATGCACTGATTTTTTTGATAGACATCTGGGGCTATTTTCAGTCTGGAACTGTTATCCCTAAAGCTCATATTTTTTGCCTGTGATCATGTTTTTACTTCTTCTGGCAGATAAATGAATAACTTTTTAGTAATCTGTGGTATTTGATTTTAAATTCCTACCAGCAGAGTGCATGCGTAACAGCTGCTCCAAATTGGCCACAAACAAACCATTTTTCATTTTATCTATTCTATTTACTGTAGTAACTCATTTGGATTTAATTTGCATTTTCCTGATACATACTGATGATACAAAATTTGGCATTAGTTTATTGCCTATTTGTGTTGTCTTCCTTTGTAAATTATTCATTCAGACTTTGATAAAAGGCAAAAAGAAAAAAATACATGTGCTTTTAAAGCAAACACAACTTGATTATTAATAGACATGATTATTGATAGACACATGATGTCTATAGAAATATTAGAAATTTTAAATGAAATTGTACTGGGTTATTTCCTAATTTTTTATGCTTTATAACATCTATATTTCCATTTAATTATTGAAGATTAATTATTTTATTTGATCTGGGTGTATATATATATATATAATCTCCTCCACCACCTCGATTGGGCTTGGAATTGTAAACTTGTTTGTTTTAATTATGCATTGTAATTAAATGTTTCAATTACACTGGTACAATTGTGTTATTCTTAAACTGAAATTTTTTTCCTAGCATGTACTCATCACCTAAAGAAGGAAGATGAAAAATAGGTACAAAATCAATGGTTTGGCCCCTCAAGATATTGTGCACAAAAAAAATAATTAATAGTCAATCTAAGAGAGAAATAGAAAGTTTTGTTCAGGCCAATATTAGGATTATAACTTCTCAGAGATCTCTGAGAACTGATCCTATGAGGTAAAGTTTGACATTAGTATATATATATGATTTTGATGATGTTATACATTCAATCGAGCAAATATCATGGTAGAAGTTTGCTGCTTTTGCAAGGGATAGACCTCTTAGAAAAAGATTTTAATGCTTTTCTCACTATAGGAGGACGGGAAGATGCAAGAAATTGCATTCATTAAAATTTTCTCCTGAAAAAAAAATCTAGCTCTCTGAGGGCCAGCTCTGGCAGTTTTCCCAGGGCACGAAGTTCCACATCCTGATATTCACCCAGAAATCCTTTGAAGATATAGGGTACGTCAGCAAAAGCAGTAGTTAATGACTTGATTCTTGTACAACTGGATGTTGAAAAACATTCTTTAGTTGATAATTCGCTCCCTTTTGATGCTATATTGGTCAAGTTTTGGAAGGCATTTTATGATCAGTTTGTCGCACTATGTTAGGAATGCACATTCCCAGGTTACAGTACTATCACTGGACACTGACCTTTTAACAGTAGCCAAAACCTTCTGGACTGCTTATCTTACTAGTCTGTTATGATCCAGGAAATGATTCGACCTTGGTGTGTCTTACCATATCTGAAGTTGTTCTAAAAGAATCATTGATCTTATACAACTATGTCTTTGGTCATTTGTTTTAAGTTTCCTAGTCATCATTACTATTGTCAGAGGCTCAGATATATATATGGTAATGCAAGAAACAATAATCTTGTAAAATAGGCATAATTCAAATAATATAGCAGGTAACATCAATAAGGTTATAAGTATTTAAGCTAAGAACTTCCATTAGGAGTTCCCATCGTGGCGCAGTGGTTAATGAATCCGACTAGGAACTATGAGGTTGCGGGTTCAGTCCCTGCCCTTGCTCAGTGGGTTAACGATCCGACGTTGCCGTGAGCTGTGGTGTAGGTTGCAGACGCGGCTTGGATCCTGCGTTGCTGTGGCTCTGGCATAGGCCGGTGGCTACAGCTCCGATTCGACCCCTAACCTGGGAACCTCCATATGTCGCGGGAGCGGCCCAAGAAATAGCAACAACAACAATGACCAAAAGACAAAAAAAAAAAAAGAACTTCCATTAGATGCTGCTTGGTATCTCCCAGGTCATCTCTTCCAATCTGTTCTGAACCAACTACTATCTTTAAGGGTAATAATATTTTGGCATCATATATAATGTTTACTAAAAATATCTATATTTACAGGGTAAATAGTGGCTCATCATGACTCCTTGAAAGATTGGGAAAGGAATGTTATCTTCTAAGGAGTTACATAGCTGGCATCAGAAGAAGACAAAGAAAAGCTCTTTATATTTGAGCAGGTATTTCTTTGAGGAGGTCTGATTAATGTGTAATGCAGATGCACAATAAATATTGGAGGGATGGGTGAAGGTCCAAATGAGCAGAGGAAAATTTCACGCCCCAATTTTTTCCTGTATTGCTGTAAAATAGGAACTTTATTTTATCAATATTTTTCTTATTTATTTCTAAGTGAGTATATGCCTACAATTACTTTCAGCCAATAAATATGGCAATTTTTTTAAGGGCCACACCCATGGAATATGGAGTTTCCCAGGCTAGGGTTTGAATCAGAGCTGTACTCACTGTCCTACACCACAGCCACAGCAACGTGGGATAGGAGCTTTGTCTGCAACCTACACCATAGCTCACGGCAATGCCAGATTCCTAACCCACTAAGCAAGGCCAGGGATTGAACCCACAACCTCATGCTTCCTAGTGGGATTCATTTCCACTGTGCCATGATGGGAACTCCAAATTTGGCAAATTTAAAGAGATCATTGGTTTTGCAAAGAAAATAGTTACAAATATGTATTTACTTATATATCTATATATTTGTAAATCTATACACATACCTTTCAAAGACAAATAAATTCAAATGCAAGACAATAATTAAAATAACTTGTTTAGAAATTATATTTAGAAATTTAATGTGTTTTGCACATTAATCCCACCTTTCACAACATTTATTTGTTGTTGTTCCTTAATATTTTTGTCCAAACTCTTTTCCCTATCTCACATGAAAAAGGAAATTATGACCTAAAGAAGAAAATATCAAGGAGCATGGGATAGAACCAGTTTTGAAAGTTTCTATGATATTTTGGAAGTGACATCAAGAGATTTAGAACAAATACCAGATGATGAATTTATCTTAAACCTGAATAAAATATTTTGATATCTCTGTCAAAATTCAATCATTTTATTGTATTTTAAACCTATTTGATCCCCTAAACATATTTTAATCAAAGGATGTTTTCATTAAATATTTTGTTTCCAGACCCTCCTTAAAGTACATTAGGTAAATTATTTACATCTTCACTGAAATGAAGTAAGCAAAATTTAACATCATAAAATAACATTAATAACAAGAATAAACATAGTATGAATACAAAATATTTTTCATTGATTAATTATTTTGTCACTGAATTTGCTTACCATTTCATTTTCATGTTCTTATAATACTTATATCTTAATCTTATGAGGAAGGTTCAATCTTAGCAGTTTTATTTTTGAAAAATGTATATTGGGAAAAAATTATTGTCCATCTTTCACAATTCTGAACTCAGTAGTTTGATTTTTAAAAAGCTTATGCTTTAGTGGGATGAAAAGCATTGGTAGATGCAAAGTATTGCATTTATCATGGATAAGTAATGATACATAACGAGGTCCTACTACAACACAGGGAACTATATCCAATCTCTTGGGATAAAACACGATGGGAGAGAGCATGAGAAAAAAAATGAATATATATGTATGACTAGGTCACTCGGTTTTTACAGCAAAAATTGGTACAACATTGCAAATCAATATTTTAATGAAAAAAAGAAAAAGGCTTATGCTCAAGAAAGGATCAATTTTAAAAATAAGACTAGAGAAACACACCCTATCCCTGACAATATGTACTTATATATGAAATAACCATCCTTTGCCTTTCATAAAAAAACAAGATAGTGTCATGTTATATAGGGTAAAATAGTTAAAGATTGTAGGGAAGCGCTAACTTAGAATGTGAGTTCTGACACAAGAACAGAAGACCTGAAACTTTGGATAGTCTGCATAACATTGATAATGCTGCTTAACATCTATAGACCCCATGAGTTCTCTGATAATTAAAAACAAAAAAAATTGTAACATGCTAGTAAATACAAGATGCTTAAAATTGTGACTAATATTAACAACTGTGGCATGGATTGGATCCCTGGCATGGGAACTTATGCATTGGCCAAAATATAAAATAAAATAAAATAAAATAAAATAAAATAAAATAAAATAAAATAATAAAAATTACTCAATAAATTTTGAGTGTGAAAATAGTTGTGCAAATGCAAGTATTAGCTGATGGGTTTTAGCTACATTCACTTATATTGTCAGTCTATTGTATATCATTTTATAAATTCATGAATTGATCAAAAAGGAAAGTAAGCAGAATCACTTAGGTGAAGTAAGCCCATCTTTTTAAGTGTCCTTCCTGTGGTAGAGAATGTGTGGTATAATTAGGTTCATCTATCGATGCCCAAACACTCAGGAGATTTTCCACACAGCAGCAAATGAAGTGCACCAAGTGGTCTGTTCTGATTCATAAACCTAGTGTAAGAGACAGGTCATACACAGAAAACTTAAGAGACATTATATTCTCAAGCCCTGAAGACTGGGAATAAAATATGCTTAGGAAGGATGAACTGATGGGAAAGAGGTCAGAAAACACAGTTTCCATCTTTCATCAGATGTTTAATCTCATTTTGTACAAGCAGAACTGACAAATACTAACTCCCTTATCCCTGTCACATCAGACCTCTGTTTTTGCATCCAGAGGAAAATATGGTCTGTCCCTGTGACCACACTTTTCTCCACATAAACTATTTCTTCATGTTTCTTTTACTTCCTTCTTTGTCTCTCCCATGGGGACACACTTTCACATGTCACCTTATCAAATGGTGGCTGTTGTCCTCTCGTAGATGCCACACATCCCTGGACTTCAAGAGGTAGGTGTCCTGTCTGTTTCTCTTTACTTCTCTTAAGCCGTTTTTCCTCTATGTCACTGTAAACCCTTAGCTCCATTGAAGCAAATACCTGGAGAGAGGCATCACTCCATGTCGCTCAATTACTCTGAAAGCAGTGCTATTAAGCAGACACCTGAATTTTGTATGCAAAAGCTAGTCACCATTGAGGAGAATATTTCTCATAACCTCTGAGGCACTGGCCAGGCTAATGTGTTATGTGTGAAAAGACAAAACAAGAATGTCCTGTCCTGGGTACTGTGAAACTGGTATAGTTGAATGGAGTGAGATATGGGCCATGGGGAGAATTTAGGCACCAGGTTAAGAAAGAGTGTGTAGGTTATGTGCAATATGTGTAGAATACAATTAATCACAAACAGTGACATTGTAAAGCAAACACTGAATACTGACGGAGGTATCTAGTTCTGAGTAGGAAAAAGAAGCAAGGAAGAGAGGTCTAAGGAGATGAAGGAAGATTCCATGGAAAGAGAATTTAACATAAGAATCTTAAGAGCAGAAGACCTCAAAGTCCTTATAAATATTAAGTAAGAGTGTTTATGTGGAAGAAAGAATATAGATGGGGGCAAAAATGCATGAAAGAAAGAAAAACAGTGTTATTATTATGTGTATATACACATATACAAATGTATACAAGACATATCTACATGTATGTGTGTGTGTGTATATATATATATATATGCATGTGTGTGTTTGTATATACAAACACATACACTTATACATGTACCTCCTTTAGCCATTCATCTCTTGGTGTACATTAGATTACTATCACATTTGGCTACTGTAAATAGTGCTGCAATAAACATTGGGGGGCATGTGTATTTAAAATTGTGTTTTTTTACAGATAGATGCCCAGGAGTGGGATCACTGGATCATGTGGTTGTTCTCTTTTTAGTATTTTTAGGAACCTCCATTGTGTTCTCAAGAGTATCTGTAACAGTTTATATTCCCACCAACAATATAAGGTGTTCCCTTTACTCCACACCCTCTCCAGATGTGCAGAGAGTACAGTTAAGCACATACAGTGATGTTGTAGAACAAATGTGATGTCCTGACAGAGCAGTGTAGCTCTGAGCAAGAAAGAGAAGAATGGGAAACATGTCTAAGGAAACCAAGGAAGTTTGCCCATAAGGAAGATTTAACATAAAATCCTATGGAGTGGAAGACCTCCAAGCCCTGAGAAAGGGAGGAGAAAACTTTCTCTGGAAGAAAAACTGTAGGTGTGGTGGTGAGACATGCAAGAACATAAGAAAAGCAATACTACATAAAATGAATAATTTGGTTTATAGGCAATAGGAATTGATAAGATATTATTTTAGTTTATTTATTTGCTTATTTAATGGACATGGAATGTAGCCCAGTGGATTATTTGCATTTAAACTAACATAGGACCAAAAAAGTATATTTATGTGGGAAGAAGGTGGAGGGACAGGATTAAATTAATTATACTTATTATATTATAATACCTTCTATCTCATAAAACAATTGTTATTCGTTTTGGATAAAATATACTTGAATAATACTACATCTGTTGCCTCCAAAAATTTATAATTAAAAATGAATTATATAGATAGCAAATAAATTTGATTGCTTTTGCCCTTTTTCCAGGCAAATTTTTGGAAAAACTTGGTGAGTTATTTCATACTAGGACCCTTACATTGTGATGATCAATAGTAAATTGCATGGCATCTCTCAGATTTCTGCTCCTGAAAACCACAATTTTGTTCCCTCTGCAACTCTTCCAGGAAGAATGCAGAACCAAGTATCATCAAATGCAGATTCTAATTATAAGAATGAAGGAACAAAGAAGGTGTTGCTGCCAGTCCTAACATCTTTCTGCTGTCCAAATGTACTTAATTGACCATGCTCCACTGGCTTCAAGGAGAGTTGAGAAGTATGTGATAGTAGTGTGCTCATACAGATCTATTTAATTAAAAGATAAGAGTATGATCAAAGCCTTAGAGCCACTATGGCCACATATGCTATGCTATGAGAAGTTTCACATGGAATAGGTAGAAGATGGTGTTGGAGATTAGCACACTGAAGAGGGCAGAGATGAAGAGAGGTCAGGATGTTTTTCTGATTTCTGGTTGGGAAAATTATACATGGTGATACCATTTATTTTTTCAGAGGACTTACTTGGCAGCTCATTGTTACACATGATGAATTTGATATCTCTGTGAGACACTAATCACAAGATTCTCTTAATTGGAGAATCATCAAAAAGAGGCAGAAGATCACCATCAATAATTCCCTTGGACATGATCCAGTACTTTGAAGTCTGAAGGGCAAGAATTTTGAAATGAAACTATCATTGATATCATAAAATGTAATTATGAAGAGATCAGCTGATTGATTACAGAAAAAGAAGCAACAAGGAACATTGCTTTACTTTTTCACACCTGACTCCATGTGTGTATATGGGTGAGGAAACCAACCCATCCATTTTTATTCAATATGCTGAGATTGTTTCTCTCCTGGGGAGACTTATGGATAAATTTAAACTCATTGTGAGTACAACTAAATTTCTCATTCACCTCATTGAAATTTAATTCTATTTACTTTGTTATATTCTCTCATATCCCAATATTTCTCTCTCTTTCTCTCTCTCTCTTTCTTTTTGTCTCTTTGTTATATAACAGCTTAAATGCATATTTTCAACATGAAGAAATCAGCATAATAATACCTTCATTCTAGAAATACTAACAGAATAATTATAGATAAAAATTATAATAATAGAAAAAACAATAACCATTAGTTTGAATGTTTGATATGTTCTGTGTGTGTGGATATATATATGCATGTGTGTTTTTTAATGTTTCTTATAGTTTCTCTCTTAATTTTCTAAAGAACCCTATGAGACAGGTAACATTATCATCCTGATTGAATAGAAATTAATTGCAGATATACCTTAATGTCTGATTTGTGTTTTGTATCATGATGAGATATAACATGAAATATTTTAATGATGTGTATTTTTGCTATATTTTCTTAGCTTTTCAAGGCACCGTAAATTTTATTTTATTTTTTTTTTGTATAATGATTTTCATTTTTTTCCATTATAGCTGGTTTACAGTGATCTGTCAATTTTCTATTATACAGCATGGTGACACAGCTACACATTCATGTGTACATTCTTTATTCTCACATTATCATGCTCCATCATAAGTGTCCAGACATAGTTCCCAGTGCTACACAACAGGATCTCATTGCTAATCCATTCCAAAGGCAATAGTTTGCATCTATTAACCTCAAGTACCCCATCCATCCCACTCCCTCCCTCTCCCCCTTGGCAACGATAAGTCTCTTCTCCATGTCCATGACTTTCTTTTCTGTGGAAAGCTTCCTTTGTGTCATATATTAGATTCCATTATAAGTGATATCATATGGTATTTGTCTTTCTCTTTCTGACTTACTTCACTTAGAATAAGAGTCTCTAGTTCCATCCATGTTGCTGCAAATGGCATTATTTTGTTCTTTTTTATGGCTGAGTAGTATTCCACTGTATATATACATATTTTTTATTGTTACCTTCTTAACCTAATTATTTGTCAGTAGCATACACACCTCAAGGCTAGGTTATATATCTCATATATTTTTGTACCTATATTCTATATCAACTTATTAAAAATGAGTAATGATTTTATTCTATCAAGTTTTAGGGCAATTCATTGTTTGACTTCTGTGTCTTCAATAAAAGTCCATTTAGTTTATTGAAATATTAGTAACAACCAGTTTTTTTTTTTTTTGAGACATTTTCACACCAATCAAGTCAGATATTTGAAGTTATATGATAGTTGGAATTCCCATCATGGCTCAGCATTTAGTGAACCTGACTAAGATTCATGGGGATGTGGGTTTGATCCCTGCCCTTGTTCAGTGGGTTAAGGATCAAGCATTACTATGAGCTGTGGTGTAGGTTGTAGACATGGCTTGAATCCCAAGTTGATGTGGCTCTGACATAAGCCAGTGGCTACAGTTCTGATTGTACCCATAGCCTGGGAACCTCCATGTGCTGCAGGTGTGGCTCTAAATGATTAAAAAAAAAAAAAAGAAAAGAAAGAAATACCAAAATAAAATGAAGTTAAATGATGGAGATCATAATCATTTTAAATGGGATGTTGATAAGTTTATAGGAAATTTCATAAAATAATATTACAGTCAAATAGTATAAGATAGGAATGTGAGCTTCAGAGTTAATACTGCCCAGGATTTCAAATAAAACATTTCTCAAAATAAAATTTTTCAGGAGTTCCCATTTTTGCTCAGTTTGTTACATCCCCGAGTAACATCCATGAGATGCAGGTTAAATCCCTGGCCCTGCTCAGTAGTTTAAGTACGCATCTTTCCCATGAGCTATGGTGTAGTGTACAGACACAGCTTGGAGTCTACATTGTTGTGGCTGTGGTGTAGGCTGGCACCTGCTGTTCCAATTCCATCCATAGCCTGGAAATGTCCATATGACATAGGCAAGGCACCAAAAAGCAAAGTAGATAGATAAATAAATAAACAAACAAATACAGTTCAAAAGAAAATGATTTGGTATTTTGGGTTTTTTTGTTTGTTTGTTTTTCATATGGTCAAAACTTTAATATAGTGACAATAATTAAAAGTGTATAAATATTTGTTTAACCTATAAATGTGCAGTCTTATAAGATTAGTGAATAATTTGCCTGCAGTTAAATATAAATTTGAATAATCTTCAGTTGATTAATTTATATAATGACAGATTTTGTAGAAAAAAGAAAAGTGTTTTGAATTTAGCTACAACAAATTTAGTGAATATATTCTGCATTTTGAGAATCTTGGTAAATGAAAATTGATAAGAATGATTAGACAGCAGTACATTCACCAAGTAAAGAATACAAAAGTTTTCAATTTCCTCTGAAAAAGGAGTGAGATATGGCTGTGTTTGTAATTCAAAATAACACCAAAAATGACAGCATTTTCTTTCATTAGGCGCCAAGATTCTCTAGAAGATATAGAGATGTAAACCACATGTTACAACTCTTTTCTGACATTTAATGTTGTTAAATATGTAAATATTGATGATAGATGGAAAGGTAATTTATGTTGAGTAAGATTTGCACAAATGTGCAAGAGGCTATATGGTATGTGATGTATCTTTCTCCACTATTTATCTTAGAATTAGGAAGCTCAAAACTCAATAATTTCTCTTTTGATTCAATATGTTTCATTCAAGATCCTGGATATTATTGAAAACATATGTCAATCATTCCAGTGTTATAGGTGAATGTTCCAGATGCCTGCTTGATATATTAGGCAAAGAGTTATAAAAGAGAGTTGTCAAAACTTTAAGTGCCTCATAGAGTTTGGGAGAATGGGTTAGAAGTAAGCCCATGAAGGATTAAGTAAAGTATTATGGACAGATGGACTTCTTCCAATACCTGAAGACAAAATAATAAAAAATGATATGGACACAACAAAACAATCTAAAACAGTAACTATACTTGATGCATCATTGGAAACTTTTGATATCAGAGGACATACAAACATAAAGCAATAATTCCTCTAATAAGCATTTGAGAACCTACAATGGTCCAGGGATTCAGTGTGAATAAATATTGTCCATACTTATGAATACTAAAATGGAATTATTAAATTTTGAATCAGGATGGCTATAGCAAAGTACATCATTAATGGAAAAAGCAAAATCAGAAGGATAAAATTATTCCAGGTAGTGAGAGAAATTCAACAACTTTGTATACAAGTATATTGAATTTAAGTTGTCAGTAATCATTGATTTTAGAGACTTATTCATGACCAATCTATGAGGGGCCCCACTGACAGAAGTCTGAATCTATGACTACATCAAATTTTACTGAATTGTAGTCAAAGCAGATAGGGACCAATTTAACATCCAAACATCCTGCAAACCTCATTCACAGGCTGATTTTTTTTAATTTGCCACTCACAGCAGTAGATGTTAAAATTCCAGGGAATTAAATATAGAATTAAAGGGTTTGTTTATTTCATAAAGAAATAAAATAATTGATTGAACATATAAATATCCGTATTCTAAAATATACCTATATCAAAAGATGGCTGAGGGTTCTTTATGTTTAATTGTAAGATATATGTCACTAACACTCATTTTATTTTATTTTATTTTATTTTATTTTATTTTATTTTATTTTATTTTTTTATTTTTTGTCTTTTCTAGGGCCACACTCATGGCGTATGGATATTCCCATTCTGGGGTCTAATCAGAGCTGTAACCACTGGCCTATGCCAGAGCCACAGAAATGCCAGATCTGAGCTGCATCTGCGACCTACACCACAGTTCACAGCAACACCGGATCCTTAACCCACTGAGCGAGGCCAGGAATCAAACCCACGACATCGTGGTTCCTAGATGGATTTGTTAACCACTGGGCAATGATGGGACTCATTTTATTATGAACCTAAATGTAAGAGTATTGAACTTTACATTTCTTTTTTCTTTCTCTTTAGCTCTTAATTGATTATTATTTATTTATTTATTATTTTTTATTAATTCATTTGTAAGTAAAATAGGGAATTCATGATAGGACATGAGAATCACACTTTCAACAGTGACTTCATTCTTTTGAGACTCTTCTCTTCTTCCCAAACAAGTTTGATTTTCTTCTCCTTTAGAGTCATCATGTTTTATGACTGTAACAAAAAATGCAGTCATGATTCTCCTTATCCACATGAAATTATGACTACAAACTCCAAAGTATCTTTCTTTTATAGATATCTTGCCTGTTTCCAGCATTGTTACCAAAATGGTCACCGGCCTTCTCTCAGGCAACAGATTTATTTTATTTGCAGGTCATGGCTTCCAAATTTTTTCTGTCCATAAACTTCTTGAGTGGTGTGCCTTCTCTTGGCAGCAGTGTCCTATGATTTCTGTGTAGCCATCTTTCACACACTGTGCTATCTCATTCTTATAAAAGACTATGTCAGTATCCTCATAGCTGGAGGGAGCTGGATTTTGGGGAAAGTCAACTTCGCTGTTCACACTGCTTACACAATGCACTTTCCCTTCTGTGGCTCAAGAGCCATTAACCACTTTTCTGTGAAGTCCCAGCCATGTTGGTGTGTTCTGTCTGGACACAACACACTATGAAAGAAGTGTTTATGTAAATGGCATCATTTCCCTGCTTGTCCCTCTCTCTCTAATCTTTTCCACTTATGTCAAACTCTCCTTACTGTCTTCCAAAAGAAATCATCAGAAGCATGGAAAAAGTCATTTTCTACCTGTTTCTTACACATGATTGTGGTCATCATGTACTATGGGACATTCATTTTCACATATATGAGACCTAAATTGTGCCACACTCCAGGCCAAGCTATGTTCCTCGCAATATTCTATACTATCCTGACACCCACTTTCAAGCCAGTTATCTATAGCTTTGGAAATAAAGATGTTCTAGACGCACTGAAAAATATGCTCAGATATAATTTTCTCTATAAAAATAATATAAAAATTATTTAAATACATGTTCTTTATTTCCATATTTGTTATTCATATCTCTTAAAAGAAAATAAACAATGTTATCTTTTCAAATGGGGAAAGAAGTAGATGTTTTCAAAACTGTGCAAATAATAAATAAAATTATCACAGATCTTTGTTTTGTAGAGACATATATTTCCAAATATACCATTCGTTCTATGGTATCAATTATAATCACCAAAGTCACTGGCAGAAAATCAATGGCTCACAGCTTCAAATTTTCTCAAGATAAAATTGTAAGAATTTGTAAAAATTATCCTTTTTATTTTCTTTTTAGGGCCATACATGCAGCTTATGTAATTTCCCAGAGTAGGGTTGAGTCAGAGTTTCAATTACCAGCCTATGCCACAACCACAGCCATATAGGATCTGAGTCTCATCTGCAACTACACCACAGCTCACAGCATCACCAGATCCTTAACCCACTGATTGGGGCCAGGGGTTGAACCAGCATCCTCATGGATATTGGTTGGGTTTATAAATTCTGAACCACACAGAAATTCAAAAAATTTATATTTTATAATACAAACACATTTTATAGAATACAGAGATGGATAGATAGACAGATAGATAGATAGATATAGGAGAGAAAGAGATCCACATAATTTTCATATTTTTATGAAACTGTTAAGATTATATTTCAAACATTTCAATGGTATCAAAATTTATATATATTCATAGGCAAAATAGGTGAGGTTGTTCAAAGGTACTAATTTCTCATTATGAGATATATCAGTACTAGGAAAATAATGAATACCATGGTGATTATAACCAAAAACTATATAGTATATCTTTCAAAGTTGTTAAAAGAGTGGATTTTTAAAATTCTCATGACAAGAAAAACATTGTAATATTTGGTGATGACTTTTAACTAAACATGATAATCTTTTTGTAATATATACATATATCAAAATAACATGTTCTATGCTTAATGTAATCAAAGTTCTATGTCAATTATATCTCAGTGCAACAGGAAGATAATTAAATGTATTATTTATTATTATTAAAAGAATATTTTTTTCATTGCATACCATTTGTATTATTATTAAATATTCACTCTATGATATGCATTTAATATCACTTAGTTAATATTATTACAAGAACAATTTTTGTTAAAAAATTTAATAAATTATATTTAATTTGGCCATAATTAAAGAAATAATTTAATTTTGAAATGCACAAGCCACATGTGCTTACAAAGTGAAAGCCTCAATACCTCTTATAGGAATGCAGACACAATAACCACATTATTGTCACAGCCATGTTGCTGGATATTTCTTTATTGCGATGTCAATGCAGAGGGCTGCATCTCTGCCAGGGTCCTGTAACAGTCTAGTGTGAACAAAAAATTTCTGTTACTGCCTTATCTTCAGCTCAAAGAGGGAGAAATTTGGAGAAATAAAACATTAGAATTACATAACATCACAAACCAGTATATCCATATCCAACACTCTGACCTCTCCAGAAAATTTCCAAAACAAGAAAAAAATTCACAAACTCCATTTGAAGAAATTAACTAGGAATGAAGCTGACCAAGGAGGTGAAAAAGTTACATAATTAGAACCATAAAACATTAATCAAGGAACTTAAAGAGGATTCAAAAAATAGGATATTCCATGCTCATGGATTGGAACAATTAATATTGTTAAATGGCCATACTACACTTAGCAATCTATAAATTCAATACAATCCCTGTCAAATTACCCATGACAGTTTTCACAGAACTACAGCAAACAATCTAAAAATTTATATGGACCCATAAAGACCCAGAATGGCCAAAGCAATCTTGAGGGGGAAAAAATCCAAGCATGAGGCATAACTCTCCCAGACTTCAGACAATATTATAAAGCTATAATAATCAACAGAGTGTGGTACTCTTATAAAAACAGATATGCAGACCAATGGAACAGAATAGAGAACTCAGAAATAAACCCAGATACCTATGATCAATTAATATTTGACAAAGGAGGCAAGAAAATAATATGGGAAAAAGACAGTCTCTTCACCAATGGTGCATGGAAAATTGAACAGCTGCATGTAAATCAATGAAACTAGAAGACACCCTTAAATCATACACAAAAGTCAAAATGGATTAAAGACTTAAAGATAGATGAGACACAATAAATCTCCTAAAAAAGAATATAGGCTAAACATTCTCTGACATCAATCATACAAATGTTTTCTTTGTCTAAGAAAGAAAGTCTCACAAAGTCTCACAAAGCAACAGAAATAAAAGACAAAATAAACCAATCGGACCTAATCAAACTTGCAACCTCTTGTGCAGCAAAAGAAATCATAAAAAATGGTGGCCTACAGAATGGGAGAAAAGTTTCAAATGATACTACCTAAAAGGGCTTAAACACTAAAGTAAAAAAAAAAACCAAAACAAACAAAAAAAAAACACATGCAACTCAACAGCAAAAAAGCAAACAACCCAATTGAAAAATGGGCAAAAATCCTTAATAGACATTTCCCCAAAGAAGATATACAGATGTCCAGCAGGCACATGAAAGAATGCTCCACATCTCTAATTATTAGAGAAATGCAAATCCAAACTACAATGAGGTACCACTTTTCACTGGTCATAATGGCCATCATTAACAAGTCAACAAATAAATGCTGAGGAGGATATGGAGAAAAGGGAAACCTCCTTCACTGTTGGGGGAATGTAAATTGGTATAATAACCATGGAAAACAATATGGTGGTACCTCGGAACACTTAAATACAGAACACCCATATAATTCAGCAATCCCACTTCTTGGCATATAGACAAAACTCTCATTGAAAAAGTTATCTGCATCCCTATGTTCATTGCAGCACTATTCACAATAGTCTAGATATGGAAAAAACCTAAATGCACATCAGCAGATGAATGGATTAAGAAGTTTTAGTGCATATACACAATGGAATATGACTCAGCCATAAAAAAGAACAATATAATGTCATTCGCACAACATGGATAGAATTAGAGACTCTCATACTTAGTGAAGTAAGACAGAAAGAGGAAGACAGATAACATATGATATCATTTATATCTGGAATCTAACATATGGCACAAATGAACCTATGCACAGGAAAGAAATAAACTCATGGTCATGAAAAACAGACTTGTGGTTGCCATGGGATATGGGAGGGGGTGAGATGGATTGGAAATTTGGGGTTAGTAGATGTAAAATTTTGCATTTGGAGTGGATAAGCTATAAGACCCTGCTCTATAGCACAGGGCACTATTATCTATTCATTTGTGATGGAACATGATGGAAGATAATGTGATTATCTTATATCATATATATATGCATAACTGGGTAAATTTGCTATATAGCAGAAACTGACAGAAAAATTTAAATCAACTATAAAAAATAAAAAACTCCTGAAAAAGATCTCAGACTCTTGTTTTATCTAATCTCAAACAAGTTTAGCTAAAGAGGATACAAACAACTAAACAAAATAAGAGAAACAATATCAGAGCAAAATGAGTTTAACAAAATTTGAAACCATAGAAGAGTACCAATCAGAAATTCCAATTCTATAATACTGTGAAATAAAAAAAAAAATCATACAGACTAAATAGCATACTTGACCAAGCAAAGAACCTGTTAGATCGAAGACCAATTATTTCAAATTATCCAGGTAGAGTAACAACAATAAAAAAATTAGACAATAATGAAAAAAAACCATTTTACTTATGGGATTTTATAAGACAGAGATATATGCATTATAGGAATCTCAGAAGGAGCAAAGGAAAAGAGGAAAGCAAGCTAATTTCTAATAACAACTACAGCAACAACAGAATCCCAAATCTGAGAAGGGAAATGAACATCCACGTCCATGAAACCCAAACGAAACAAAATAAATTAAACATGAAGTCTTCATTAAGACACACTGTAATTCAAAAACCATATATTTTTAAAATACCATTTTAAAATGTAAACTGGATCAATGGTATACTTTCCCACGTAAAAAGTATAATTAATTCACTTCGTAAAAATTATGACAAATATAAGAACCCTTAAGTTATAATCTGCATTACCATTGCATTGTTGAACATTCTCTAAATGTTATTGCACCAAAGTAAGTAATATCATCATTTTCACTATTTAGCTTAATACATGAAAAATCTGTTTTACTTTAATGTTTTTTTCCAAAAAATGGAGAACATATGAAATCATGTGAACCTAAAATAAATTAGCTAGCTTCTCATAAGTGTGGTATTTAAAGAATTTCTGTTCATATCTTTTATTAATTTTTGGCCAAAATAATCAGAACTGAGAAATAAATTAATATTTGCAGGCATATCTTTACTGTGTATTTACTGAACAAACATACATAAAATATGTGATCCAAAGATTTTAGAGACATTTAATACTGGAAGAATCTGAATAAATAACTTGTTTTTTTGGTTTTTTTTTTTCACCAAAGAAATGAATCTAAACACACCAGAAAAAACTTCTACAGAAGTAATCAGAACTCCTTCCCCAATTTGGCTTGTGGCCATCCCAGGCTATTAGTGACTTAACCTACATTACCTAAGTCTCTGTGGACATAAGGACATTCCTAAGTGTATAAAGAAAAAAAAAAGGGGGGGTTTCAATTGAACCTCCAGAAAAAGAACTGAAATTTAATTATTGCCACTCCTGAGGATCCATTAAAATATTTAAAATAACAACTGCAGAGAAGGAGTTCCCTTTGTGGCTCATTGATTAATGAATCCGACTAGGAACCATGAGGTTGTGGGTTTGATCCCTGGCCTTGTTCAGTGGGTTAAGGATCTGGTGTTATCATGAGCTGTGGTGTAGGTCACAGATGTGGCTTGGATCCCACGTTGCTGTGGCTCTGGTGTAGGCTGGTGGCTACAGCTCCGATTAGACCCTTAGCCTTTGGGAACCTCCATATGGGTGCAACCCTAGAAAAGAAAAAAAAAAAAAAACTGCAGAGATAAAAATATTGATATGTGTATTTGTTTATAATTTTTTCAAAAAAGAATCATTTTTTCACTCAGAAAATGATTTTGCTTATATGAAGTATGGGCTACTTTTAGGAAATCAAGCGAGTGTGAAAGTATGGATATACTAAAATGTACTAATCCTAATTTTATGTTTATTTCTATTCACAGAAAAGGAAGGACACATCAAAAACTATTTAAGAAAAGTTATTCAGAATTAGGTATTTTTGTTTATTCTAATCATTTACTACATCCAGCCACATCATTAGCCAGAAACTCCTAAAAGAAAACTGTATTTAACTGCAGTTAGTTTTAAAATGTACATAAATAAAATATGCGTATATATATCCATAAAAATAAAAAAAAAGATGGGCTACTCAAATGCTTCTTCATTTTTTTTTTAAAGACAGGAATCTCTTTTTGTTGTTGTTTGTGTTTTGCCTTTTGCAGGCTGCAGCTATGGCATAAAGAAGATCCCAGCCTAGGAGGTGAATCACATCTATAACTGCTGGCTTATGCCACAGCAACACAGGCTCTGAGTTGCCTATGCTACAGCTCATGGCAATGCCAGATTCTAAACCAACTGAGTGAGGCCAGGGATCAAACCCGCATCTTTAGGCATCCTTGTCTGGGTCGTAACCACTGAGCCACAAGAGGAACTCACTCAAAACCCAGAGTTATCTTCTTCAGACTCTAGAAAATTATTTTATGTTCAAGGCCTCACTGTTTTTTATTTGTTTACCTTTTATTTTTTTCCTACTATACAGCATAGTGACCCAGTTACACATACATGTATAGATTCTTTTTTCTCACGTTATCATGCTCCATCATAAGTGACCAGACATAGTTCCCAGTGCTACACAGCAGGATCTCATTGCTAATCCATTCCAAAGGCAATAGTCTGCATCTGTTAACCCCAAGCCCCCAGTCCATCCCAATTTCCTCCCCCTCCCCTCCCTCCCCCTCCCCCCTGGCAACCACAAGTCTATTCTCCAAGTCCATGATTTCTTCTCTGTGGAAAGGTTCCTTTGTGCCATATATTAGATTCTAGATATAAGTGATATCATATGGTATTTGTCTTTGTCTTTCTGGCTTACTTCCTTCAGGATAAGAGTCTCTAGTTCCATCCATGTTGCTGCAAATAGCATTATTTTGTTCTTCTTTATGGATGAGTAGTATTCCATTGTGTATATATACCATATCTTCCTAATCCAATCATCCGTTATTGGACATTAGGGTTGTTTCCATGTCTTGGCTATTGTGAATAATGCTGCAATGAACATGCGGGTGCACATGTGTTTTTTAAGGAAAGTTTTGTCTGTATATATGCCCAAGAGTGAGATTGCTGGGTCATATATAGTTATCTAAGGTAACTGCATACTGTTCTCCACAGTGGTTGTACCAGCTTACATTCCCACCAACAGTACAGGAGGGTTCCTTTTTCACTCCTTCCAGCATTTGTTATTTGTGGGCTTATTAATAATGGCCATTCTGACTGGTGTGAGGTGCTATCTCATGGTAGTTTTGATTTGCATTTTTCTAATAGTCGTTGTTTCCAGTGCTTCTTGGTCATCTGTATATCTTCCTTGGAAAAATGTCTATTCAGGTCTTTTGACCATTTTTCCATGGGGTTGTTGGCTTTTTTGCTATTGAGTTGTATAAGTTGCTCTTATGTTCTTACGTTTTAGAGATTAGGCCCTTGTCCATTGCATCATTTGAAACTATTTTCTCCCGTTCAGTAAGTTGTCTTTTTGTTTTCTTTTTGGTTTCCTTTGCTGTGCAAAATTTTGTCAGTTTGATTGGGTTCCATTGGTTTATTTTTGCTTTTATTTCTGTTGCTTTGGGAAACTGACCTGAGAAAACATTTGTAAGATTGATGTCAGAGAATATTTTACCTATGTTCTCTTCCAGGAGTTTGATGGTGTCTTATCTTACATTTAAGTCTTTAAGCCATTTTGAGTTTTGGGGGGTTTTTTGTGCAGGGTGTGAGGGTGTGTTCTAATTTTATTGATTTGCATGTCACTGTCCAGGACTCACTGTTTAGAACCTACCTTGAGAAGAGAAGAGCCCTGTTTTGGAAAAATCCTCCATTTCATATCACCAAACAAGGCAAATGGTACCCTGATAAATTAGAGAAGTACATAGTTCAAAGAGAAAACATGGTGTTCATCATTTTATTTCAAGTATTTTAGACAGCTACTGCATACATGGCTAAAAGGACAATCTAAGAGGAAAATTTATAGGATCTAAGGTTTGAGGGTTTCAGCTGGGGATGTTGTAATTACACATTCTGGGAGATAAATCTCAACTTTTTTTTGAAATATCCCTTTCATATTAAACTCACATCATTATGGAAGAGAGATTTTATCCTTGGGTCTAAGGTAAGGAAAAGTAATCATATATCCCATTTCCTAAGACTCTTTGGAAAACTAATAATGCTTACCATCTCTAAATAAATTGAAGTATTTTTTTAAAAAAAACTCATTCACTAAATCATACTTATAGTTATGTCCAAAACCCAATGCCAAAAGCAACAGAAAAGACCAAAAAGATTTTCCCAGTGGGATTTATGTTTCTTGGCTACTCTGAATTTCCCCAGGTAGAAATGGCTTTCTTCAGGATCGTGATCATCAAGTGCACCAGGATCATTCTCTCCAACTGACTATCATTTTCTCTCTTGCTTGTACCCTCAACTTTACAACCCCATGTACTTGTTTCTTAGCCATATTTCTTATTTGGATTTCTGCTTCACCACAACCATTGTATCCCAAATGTTGTTCAATGTGTGGGGGCCAGATAAGAGCATCACCTATACAACTGTGTCATCCAACTGGGCACATTGCTCTGTTTTGGTGCCTCACAAGACCTCATGCTGGTGGTGATGGCTTTTTACCATTATATTGCTAAATGCCAGCCCCTGCACTATCCTATCATCATGCATCCTCAGTTATGTTGGAAGTTGGTACCTATGTCCTAGCTGTCTGGGCTGACTGAATCTGTTACCCAAACTTCCCTCATATTTAGGCTGCCCTTTTGTGCAAACCACTGTCTGGATGACTTTCTATGCCAGGTCCCATCCCTCATACAGCTGATTTGAGAAGACACTTTCATTACTGAGTGGCAGATAGTTTCTGCTATTCTCTTTACCATCATGCCCGTGGGATTGATCCTGACTTCTTATGGACACTTAGCCCAAGCTTTAAGTAACATCCAATCTGAGGAGGGGAGGCAGAGAGCAATTGCCGCCTACTCCTCCCATCTTATTGTGGTCTTCCTGTATTATGGGGCAGTTGCCATAGTTTACACAGACTTTAAGAAACAGTTTGCTTCAAAATGTGGCAAGTTGGTCTCCTTCTTCACTGTGATCACACCATTGCTGAACCCTTTCATCTACACCCTGAGAAACAAAGACATGAGGGGTGCTTTGCAAAGGGTGATGAAGAAGGAATTAGCATCAGGAAAAAACATGATTTTTTGAACCAGAACATGAGTTGCAAATAATGATATCCACCCACTCTATCTAAGAGAATCATTGAATTATCCTTAAAACTAGATGGGGTTAGGACAAAGGTAAAAATGTATTAATTATTCTTTATGCCTATTGTTTTACAATTATCTTTTGTAAAAAAAAAAAAGGCTGTGTAAATTAATTTTTTGTCCACCTATTAAATGTTTAAAATAGATCTGTCTGTGGAGGTATACTATTTGCAAAATTAAATTTGAAAAAATTTATATTTCATAAACAATTTTGGCAGCATGAGCTGAACATTTTAAAATTGGAAAGTGAATAACTTACAAATTATCTTATGTGTTTTAAAATTAAAAAATGTGAAAGCACTATATGTCACAACTTCTTCTAGACAAGCTTAAAATGAGGTAAATATTCCTTGAGTTTTCCTAAGTCCTTTCTGTGCATGAAGTCTGTCTTCTTTAATTTGACTATGAGAATGACATCTTAGGTATAAACAAGAAATGTTCCTTGCATATACTCTATTACATTTTCCTTTTACTTGAAATTTTTTGAGATGAGCTCAGAAGAGTGAGGTGCCTTTGAGGTGTTTAAATACATAAAATATGTTGGTAAAGTTATTTAAATTTAACCCATAGTTAATTAATTTATTTTTTTGGCTGTGCCCCAGCATGTGGAATTTCCTAGTCCAGGGACTGAATCCATGTCACAGCAATGACCCAAGCCACTGCTATGAAAATACCAAATCTTTTACCTGCTGCACCACAAGAAAACTGCCCTCAATTTGTTCTATATTTTCAAATTAAATTACAAATTTATCTAAATTAAAATTCTCCTAAATATTTAGTCAAATCTATTCTTTGACCTACAAAAAAATCAAGCTATTTTAAAATGAAACATAGTTTTTAAAACGTTGTTTATCCTGTTTTCTTTCCTGTAAAGCTGTGCAAAACACAACTCAGCCAAAATACAAGTGGATTTTCACAAAAAGAACTCAGATATTAAATGGTTATCCCAGCAAATTTTAGCAACAAAAATTGATTTGGTAATTTCCATTAAGGCTTTTTAAATTTTTTGATAGGCCCTAGTGCTATTATGTACACCAAAAATACCATGTAATTATAAGAAACTGTGACACACAGGAATATCCTGACATCATATTATTTGTAGTGAGATGTCATTAATGAGTCAGTTGGAATAGAACAGAGTATTAGTGAATAGTAGAATGCACAGCACAAACAGGAAAGAGAGTCAGCTGAAAATAATAAAGATTGGAGGAAGTTTTTTTTTTTCATTTGTGATGTAGAATTTCTTTTTCAAAATACGATCATGGAAAGGGTGGGTATTTTTGTTTTTGTAGGGTTTTTTGTTGTTGTTGTTAAAGCCTAAGAATACTTAATAGAAGGAAGAATTGTGGGACTATGTGAAATATTTCTTTTTGTGTGTTAGCTGACAAGATATTTTCAGATTATGTTTTTGGACATCATTGTTTACCACTGACTGAAGGACTGTTGAGTTCAAGCATAAGTACACAAGGATACACAGATTGGGACCGAAGACCACTGCAGTAACATTTTGTAAGCTGAAAAGTAAAAGAATAACCAGTATTTAACTTACTAGATTTTAAAAAGCAGGTAATTAAACTACATATGAAACGATCTAAGATGCAAGTTAAATCATGACATAAGAAACCCTCCAGCAGCTTGAAGATGGATTAACAGGCATTTTTTTTTTCTAATAGTTTTTTTAATTATTTCCCCAATGCATTTTTTTTTCCTACTGTACAACATGGTGACCCAGATACACATACATGTACACATTCTATTTTCTCACATTATCATGCTCCATCATGAGTGACTAGAAAAGTTTCCAGTGCTACACAGCAGGATCTCATTGTTTATCCATTCCAAAGGCAATAGTTTGCATCTATTAACTCCAAGCTCCCAATCAACCCCACTCTGTCCCCTTCCACCTTAGCAACCACAAGTCTATTCTCCAAGTCCATATTTTCTTTCTTGTGGAAAGTTTCATTTGTGCCATATATCAGATTCCAGATATGTGATATCATATGGTATTCATCTTTCTCTTTCTGACTTACTTTACTCAGTATGAGAGTCTCTAGTTCCATCCATGTTGCTGCAAATGACATTATTTTGTTATTTTTTATGGCTGAGTGGTATTCCATTGTTTATATATACCACATCTTCTTAATAAAATCATCTGTCATTGGACATTTGGGTTATTTCCATGTCTTGGCTATTGTGAATAGTGCTGCAATGACCATGCCAGTGCATGTGTCTTTTTTAAGTTTTTTTTTTTTAATTTTATTGAAGTATAGTTGATTTAGAAGGTTGTGATAATTTCTGCCATACAACAAATTAATTCAGTTATAGAGATACACACATCCCTTCTGTTTCATATTCTTTTCCCACAGAGATTATAACAGAATATTAGATGGAATTTTCTGTGCTATACAAAAGATCCTAATTGGCCATTCATTCCATATACCTCAGTGTGCAAAACCAGGCATTTCTGATACTGGAAAGATGTTACCAGAATCCAGCTTCTTGTTCTCACAGTCAAAGAATGAACTCTGTGAACACACAGCCAGCAAGCAAGCACAGTCTTTACTGAAGGAAAGAAAATAGCTACCAGGGCTCCTGGGAGGGAGGAGAAATACCCACCTTCTCCATTGTCCTTTAGGGATTTTTATCTTTTAAAGATGGGGGGGGTACCAACATGGGGTCTAGAAAACATGTGCTTTTTTGTTTGTTTGTTTGTTTGTTTTCCTTTGGCTTTGCCCAGTTACCTATATCAGTCCTTGTCCAATAGGGGTGTTAGGGGTGGAAATGTCCTATAAGTTTTAGGGTTTCTTTGTCCTTCTCTTCTCATTCTTCTCATTCCTTCTCTATCAGTTGAGGAGTGGGTTAGAGATTAAGGTCCCTGTGAGGAAGACACATTTCCCATAGTAAACAAGGCCTGTGGAGAAGGTACACTTTCTATAGTAAACAATGCCTTGTGGGGAAGGCACACATCCCATAATAAAACAAGCCCTGTGTGGAATTACTCTCTGGAACCCTTAAACCATAAATATAAATCAATAGCCTTATCAAAGAATGCATCCAAGCCCATGCTCCTACACTGACTACATGAGTTAATATTCTGTCTCAATCCCTGCCTCTAGAGTTGGAGATGCTAACTGCAGAGATAAGGGGCAATGACCACTCTGACTGCTTCCTGCTGAAAAGGGGCATTGTTAGGGGAACACAGTTAAGTCTCCACTCATGGAATGGTCAATTTGGCTTTGATACATTACATCAGGTACCCATTCTAACAACATTTGAAGTTTGCTAGGTTTTTTTTGTTTTTTGTTTTTTGGGTTTTTTTTTTTTTTTTTTGATATTTAGAGCTGCACCCGCAGCATAAGGAGATTCCCAGGATAGGGGTTGAATCAGAGCTACAGCTGCCAGCCTACACAATAGCCACAGCAATGCCAGATCCAAGATGCATCTGTGACCTATACCACAGCTCACAGCAATGCCAGATCCTTAACCCACTGAGTGAGGCCAGAAATCAAACCCGCAACTTCATGATTCCTAGTTGGATTCATTTCCGCTGCACCACAATGGGAACTCCAATGTTGCTAGCTATTAATCATGATGTAATGGAGTGACAAATACAGTTAATTATACAGCATCTTAATAAAAGTGTCAAGATCACAATGCTGACTATGGTGAGGAAATACTTCCACCAGGAGGAAGTCAACCAGTTCTAGAGGGCAGCTCCAAAAGCTGGAGCTGGATCCGACATCTTATGAATCTGCTGCCAGAGATCTCACAGGAATTCAGACACATTGTGTGAATAATTGGAATATAGATACAACATTCAGATTTTATAATAGCACAGGTACCTCTCTGAGCTGTAGTGAATATATCTAAGGCCATTCAGTTTTATAGCCCTACTTTTCAAATTTATTATTTTTTCCACATTTAGGGTAGAAATAGCTTCTGCAGTATCATTAAGAGATTGTTGAATAAAATTAGTAAAGGCTTCTACCTGCAGCATTATATCAGTGGTTCCTAATGAAGGCACAAATATTGCTGCTAAGTAATCATACCAGTGGAACACTGATCTGACCCATTTGACATGTAAATAGAGAAGATTGGCTGGTGCTCAGCTCAGAGTTTTCATAATGTTGGCCATGAGCAAAAGCCAATCCCAAAATGTAGTGCCCTACCCATCCTAGGGGCAGCCAAAGACATAGATTTAGTTCCACATAGCCAATAAGTTCTATTTGTGGCTAGCTAATGTACTCCAGGATTAAACCCCCAGTCTGTTCCAAGCCATATGGGAGTCTTATCTGGATTGTATGTGACTTGGATAGTTTGCAAACAATGTTCAGTTTCTAAATATCCTAAAGATTTTAACTCATTAGAGGATGGGGGTTGCCCCCCAAATCCAACATAATGTTTATTTTGTTCCCAGCAAATAGATGTGGTCTGGGTTAAATAATCCTTCTCAGGAGTGATTCACATATATTTATTCCATATTTGATAAAATTGATTAAAATACTTATAACCTGTATGATTTTTGTGGTTTCTCTTGCTGGTCATGACATATTTGTGTGTCATTTCCTTAGTCAGCTTATAATTAAAAGTTACCTTATGTCCTTGTGAGAAGTATGATTTATGACACCAATTAAGAGTGGTGAGGTTTTTGTCTAATATAGAACTTAAGGAAGAGGTGGTTTCACATGCCTGGAGTAGGAATCCACATACTTGTAAATAGTCATTTTCCTGTACAGGAGATACCCACCAAAGGAATTCTTCTACAGAGGACATAGGTAATGTTCCAGAGACCCAGCTGTCTGATTGGTTTTGGAAATAGGCATAGGAGTGAGCCCAGGAGATAAAAATATTATCTTGCACCCATTGTAAGGTAGTGGGGAAATTTCCCATAGTAAAGGAGAAAAGAGCAATTATACAGACTATTTGTTCCATTCTGATTTCTATCCTGTTTGTTGGAACAAACCCTTGAGTCCCTCCAGAGGGGTGTATTGATATTTAGGGGAAATTTCCTCAGTGGTTGGAAAGGGGGTGTCTTCTTTTTCTGGGTTCCAGGCTTTAATTTGTGTATGGTGAATCCAAGCATCAATTCCTGCAATGTTAACAGCGGTGGGAGAGGAAAGGATGACAGTGTAGGGTCACTTCCAAATAGGCTTCAGTGAGGGGGTATTGTTTGGGAGAGACTTAACTAATACTGTATCTCCTGGTTAATAAAGAGGTTCCTTATCTTTTGTGCTCTGATTAAGACTGTTTTTCAAGCTTGAAAGCTGCTGTTGAAAAGAGCCACATTGCTTACATATTTAGTGAGTTCAGCAGTTTCCTGATCAAGCAGGAAATCATTTTTAAGGAAGGGCTATCCATATAACATTTCAAACGGACTAAGCACCTGACTCATAGAAGTGTTTCTATTCTTATTAAGGCAAAGGAAGGAGTGATAACCAGGGAGGATGAGTTTCTTGTGATAGCTTTTGTAGGTGTTGTTTAATCAGGTTATTAGTTTTCTCTACTTTTCCCAATGATTGTGGTCTGCAGTCATGGTGTAGATGGTATTTTATTCCTAAAGCATGGGAGAATTCTTGGGTTATGGCTGCCTTAAAAACTGATCCATTATTACTTGAATTCCTTGTGGCAAACCAAAATGGGGAATAATCTCATGAATTAAGGTTTAAATGCCCTCCTTTGCTTGCTTGGTTCAACAATGGGAAGGCCTCTACCCATCCAGTAAATATATATATTACCTACACTAACAGATATTGATATATTTTGGACTTGGTCATATGAGTAAAGACTAAATGCCAGTCCTCCCCTGGATATTTTCCAGTATGCTGTAAGCCTGTGGGGACTGACTGGTTATTCTTTGGGGTTTTTTCTTTTTTTTTTGGCATATCCCATATCCCCTAACTATTTGATTCACAGTCCCTGTGGGGTCTAGACTGGTTATTATTTGAGGTGTTTTTTTTTGGCATCTCTCACATCCCCTAACTATTTGATTCTAACATCCCCTAACTATTTGTTTTTACCTTTAAACAAATTTTTGGCCAACTGATAGGTGTTTTCAATCCCCAAATGGAAACTTTTGTGTAAAGTCTTATGGACCTTCCATTGGACACTAGAGGGTAACATCAGCTTATCATTGGTAGTCTGCAGCCAGCCTGAGGGAAGTAAAGTAAATTTCCCTGAGAAAGGGAATATTGAAGTTCCTCAGGGGAGTAAGTGGGTTTAATCTCTTCTGGGATCCCCTCCCAGAGGAGAGGGGTTTCTAGATCCTAGGATTGGGTAGCAGCCTTTTAGCTTGTTGATGTGCCTTTCAATTTCCCTCAGCTGTCTCAGAGAAATCTTTTTGGTGTCCTCAACAATGAATTATGGTTACCTCTAGAGGCAGTCTTGATGGCATCTAGGGAATGCTTAATTCCTTGAAAATATTTAATAGGACTTCCATGTGAGGTCTGAAATTCTCATTTCTTCTGGAGGGCTGTATGTGTATAGAGGACCAGATATGCATATTCGGAGTCTGCATAAACATTTATCCTTTTCCCTGACCCCAATTCCAATGCCTTAGTTAATGCTATTACTTCTGTTAATTGAGCACACTTGTTCCTGGTCTCAAAAGTCCACTCTCTAGGATCTCATATACAGTTACGACTGCATATCCTACCTTGCATTGTCCCTTTTCAATAAAAGAGCTGCCATCTGTAAACATAGTAAGATCAGGATTGGATAAGGACTCACCTTTTAGTCCTCCCTGGCTGCATAATTAACAGCTAAGATCTAGTGACAATCATGCTCAACTTTTTGATCTAGCGAGTCAGGAAGGAAAGTCACAGTATTTAAAGTTGAGCAGGTATTTAGCCAGGCTATAGGTCTTCTAATAGTCAGGTTTGGTATTTGATAAGCTGATTATCTGAGAGCCAAAGTCCATCCTTGGAGTTTAGAGTACCTGTTAGGTCATGTGATATATTGTTGTGAGACATGTTTTTATAATATTTTCTTAGCCTCTTTGCTGAAAACTCCATCTTGTCCTTCCTCACTTTGTCCTGTCTTCCTGCTTGAGAAACAGTCACAGTGTTGGTAAATGACAAGCTTAAGAACAAAGACCTAAAGGCATGCTGTTTGCAGAAGCACAGTGAGGATTCTCTGAAATGCTATGCATAGATAGCTAACTCAAATGCTAATGATTCTTAAATGCCTAAAGTTTAGAGTAAAAGTTTAACAATCTACCACCTAAGAGACTTTTAAAATAATAAAAGAACTTATAAAATAATAAAAAAAAAGCCTATATCCTGCACCTACAACCACCTTTTCACTTGACATAATCCTCAAGAGCACAATAAAAGCAGTGTGGTTTCTTGAGACAGGGCTCTTGGTCCCTGAGACCTTGAGTCCCCTGGTTCCCACTTTTACTTAAGATAAATGTCTCTGTATCTTGTTTTATGTTAACTTTTTTTTCCTTAAGTTCCACAGCACCAGTTCTTCAGCCCCGTCCTGCTGAGCTAGTCTCTTTGGCAATATATAGGTAAGTTTTGGCCCTTTGTTAACTTAATGGCCTCAGAGGTTAGTAAGGCCACTGAGGCTAATACTCATAAACAATGTGGCTAACCTTGAGCTTCTGAGTCCAGTTTTTTTATTTAAGTATGCTACAGGCTGTTGAGATTCTGCTTTTGGTTGGGTTAACACCCCAGAGCTACTCCAGATTGCTCCATTATGAGGAAATTGAAATACTGTCCAGTAGGCAAACTAAGAGCTAGGGCCTGGAGAAGGGTCTGCTGAAGCACCTTAAAGGCTTTTTTGACTTCAGGTTCCTACCGTAGGGTATGGGTACTAGAGTGCTGAGCTTTATTTAACATCTTATACATGGGGCATGCTAACTCTCCATAACAAGGAATCCATAATCTACAGTATCCAGTAATGCTTAGGTATCCTCTGAGTTGTCTAACAATACTCAGGAATGGTACTGTAGGATAGGCCTGATCCTTTCCTCACTTAGAGCTCTAGTCTCATGAAACAGTTTTAAACCCAAATATTTGAATTCAGATTTGAAAATCTGAGCTTTAAACTTGGATATCTTATAACCACATAATGCTAAAAAGTTAAGGAGATCACAAGAAACCACCCCACATTGTTCTTTGGTGTAAGCACAGATAAGAATATGTCCAGGTATTGAATAACTTTAACAAGTTTAGAAGCCTAAAGTTTGCCAGATCTCTGGTTAATGTTTTTCCAAATAAATGAGGCCTTTCTCTAAACATTTGTAGCAAGACAGTCTAAGTTAATTGTGTGGATGAGTCTGAGGGGTCCTCAAAAGCAAATAAAAATTATGAAGCCACAGCCATGGAAATGTAGAAAAATACAACTTTTAAATCTAATACAGTATATCAGGCTGCTGTTTCTGAAATTTGTGAGAGGAGAGTGTAGGGTTTGGGCACCACTGGATGTAATGAGACCATTGCCTCATTTATTAGATGAAGGCCTTGCACTAGGAAACAATCCCCAATAAGCTTTCACACTCTCAATATAGGGGTATTACAAGGACTGTTACAGTCCATTAATAATCCCTGTTCCTTTAGGTTTTTTATAATTGGGGATTAAGTCCCTGTCATGTCTCAGGTCTCAGAGGATATTGCTTTTGGCAAGGAAATAAGTTTTGATCTTTAAGAGTTATTTCCACCAGTTGTATATTTTTTGCTCTTCCTATCTTTCCTCTTATTGGCCCAGACTCTGGGTCAATATCTACTTCCATTAATGGCAGGCATAAATCTTGATTAGGCTCCATTGTCATGTGAATTGAACCTTTAACCTTTGACAAAATATCTCTTTCTAAATGGGTGGGGCTCTCTGGACTAATCAGAAAACCATGAGAGAAGAAAATGGACTCCCGGTTACAATTCAAAGGCTGTGTAAAGGATTTTGTAACTGGCTTGCTAGAAATACCATGAAATGTGGCAGATTTATTTGAGCGGAGCCCAGGTTTGGAGAAGAAGACTGAAAAAGTGGCTCCTGTATCCATGAGGAAGTCAATAGTCTGTCCTCTCACATTTAGAGTCACCTGGGGTTCCTGAATGGTGATAAGCACAGGAGACAATATGGAAAACCCTGGGTCCCATCAATCTTGATCCTGGGCTTGAGGGGTGGACACTGGGGGCCTTCATCTTCAGGGGCAGTCCCTCTTCTGGTGATCTCCCCAACATGTGGGACATGGCCTAGGTGGTTGGGTCTGAGCCTTGTGCATACCCATTTAAATTGTCCCTCTTTTCCACAGAGGAAACAGGCTCCAAGCTTTAAGAATTAGTTGGCCCTCCATTGATTCTGGATCCATTGGTGTATGTTTTCTCAATGCCTCTCTGAGTCTTTCTAAGAAAGCCAATGAACTTTGTCATTAGGTCATCAGAATATTTTCCCAAATCTGTTTTTATCTGCCTTACATCCTAAAGCAAAAAAGGCACATGGACCAGTGTTGTTACCAATTCTGTTTGTTACCTCTTGCAAAGGGTGTAAAGAGGGATTTAACTTTGGCACTGGAGGTGGGAGAAGAGGAGCCTTTGGCAGTATTTGAGAAGACTGATTAACTTCTGGAGTGTCTGACCCAATTGGGCCAAAACATAGTGGGCACCTGGGTCCTGAGGGAGTTGGCATAGCATACTGGGGAAATCCACAAGCCTTCCTCAGTTTAGTGTCTTCCCTCATTATAAAGAAAACCCAAACATAAGGAAACTTTGACCATTTCCCTTGTCCTCTACAAAATAAGTCTAATTGGAGAATAGTGTTATAATGTAGAGAGCCCTCAAATGACCATCACTCCCCATCTGACAGGTTATATAGTGGCAAGTCTTCTGTACAAAAGAAAATTGAATGTTTCTTTCTCAGAGTCTCAGGGTTAAACTTTTTTCAGTTCTTTAAGGCACAAGTCAGAAGAGCTGCTATTTAGCCATGCACCAGGCTTGAGGATGTTGCTCCCATCTGAAAAAGATAAAAGACCAGTATCCATCACTTATTGTCCTTTCTCAGTTATGCGAGGGCATCCCCTCTCTTGTACAGAGCAGCTAGACATTAATGGTCAGTCATCCCATCCAATCTTAGGCTGACTGGAATTAACCACTCCTTACCAGTGTAGCCAATTTTCCTGTCATGCCTGCCCTTTACATGCTTTTGGACAGAGGTGAAGAAACCCACACATGTAGTTATTGTCTTGAGTTTCAGATTCCTAGGATGTTCACTTTGACATGTCCCCTATTAATATTAGGAAAGTTCCTAAGCCACAGTTAATGGGTAAATTGGATGAACCAGCTGCCAGTTTCTCCGACCAGGGTGAAAGTAAATAGCAAAAAGCAAAACTGACCATGTTTGGGCTCTGAGACTAAACATTTGGCCTAATTTGGATGAATACTAATTATGAACTCCTTCTCCCCATAGGCAGGGAGACAACTCAGGGTCATCTTAACATCTAGAGGTCTGTTTCCTTTGCACCCATGGCTCCATTTGAGGTAGTAGCAAAGGAAATGATAAAGGATTGGATTAGTGGAGCCCTTTAAAAAACTTCTAAGGAAATAGGGCATTGTTTGATGAGAAGAATATAACAATGGCTGATCCCAGCATTGGGGCAAGGCTGAAATTGTGTAAGAGGTGATAATAATTGGCCTAAAGCCCAAGGGAGGTTGAACTGGCTAAAAAATTAGAGAGGGGTTAAAGACCAGAAGTACGATATATTGGGATGGACTTATAATTCAAGAGGAACTCCCTAAATTTACAGAACTGGATTATGAGACCCTTGCCCTTACCTTTTTTTTTTTTTTTCCCTCTTCCCACAGTAAAGGGTGTCTCCTTGCATCTAGTCTTCTTAGAGATGCCACTAAAAGATAGATTTCCATCAAAATTGGATTCTGGGCCTTGGACTAACATCATTTACTGTAAAATGTTGGCTCCTAACATACTGTAGGAAGCAGGGAGAGTGGAGATAAGAGTCTCATAAGGGATTTGGGACAGCTACTTTAAACCCTTTATCACTATTTAAGAATCCACAAAAACAACATATTTTGTTCCTCACGTCTTTTGACAATTGCTAACCTTCAGAAATATAGTAACCTGTGATCTCCCAAATGCTTTACAAAGGCTATAGAGTACATAGGGATTTGGGAGTTGGGGGGCAATAGGAAGAAAATTTTGCCTTGTCACTCGCTTGTCTAACTCTGGGTGTTTCCCTCAATGGACACCAATTTTGGTGCCTCTTTGCATATGGCAGGATGGTATGAACCCCCAACTGGACTCCTAGCCCAAGTGGACTCAGGATGGCTGAATTTTAGCCACATGAGTTCTCTCAGGAGCTTAATGGAACCATGGATCAGAGCTCTGTACTTGCTTCATGTCCAGGACACCTCTAAGGCTTGCATGGTCATTCACACACTCACCCTCCTTAAGAGGTAAACAAAGCTGAAAAATATAGAAAGTGCCAGCTTTCTGCTGCTTACCTTATGAGTGCTGGTGTCTTGGATCAGATCCAGGATGAGCCCCCTAAAGATGATGCCAGAAAGATGTTACCAGAATCCAGCTTCTTGTTCACATAGTCAAAGAATGAACTCTGTGAACACACAGCCAGCAAGCAAGCAAAGTCTTTACTGAGGGAAAGAAAATAGCTACCAGAGTTCCTGGGAGGGAGGAGAAATGCCCACCTTCTCCATTGTCCTTTAGGGATTTTTATCTTTTAAAGATGGGGGGCTACCAACATGGGGTCTAGAAAACATGTGTGGTTTTTTTTGTTTTTTGTTTTTTTTTCCTTTGGCTTTGCCCAGTTACCTATATCAGTCCTTGTCCAATAGGGGTGTTAGGGGTGGAAATGTCCTATAAGTTTTAGGGTTTCTTTGTCCTTCTCTTCTCATTCTTCTCATTCCTTCTCTATCAGTTGAGGAGTGGGTTAGAGATTAAGGTCCCTGTGAGGAAGACACATTTCCCATAGTAAACAAGGCCTGTGGAGAAGGTACACTTTCTATAGTAAACAATGCCTTGTGGGGAAGGCACACATCCCATAATAAAACAAGCCCTGTGTGGAATTACTCTCTGGAACTCTTAAACCATAAATATAAATCAATAGCCTTATCAAAGAATGCATCCAAGCCTATGCTCCTACACTGACTGACCTGAGTTAATAGTCCATTTCATTTCTAAACATCATATTTGGTACTAAAACAGAGGGCTTAGCTGAAAAATCTGTATGGAAGTCTTTTAAATCTTAGATCTTCACACTTACTTTGTTTAGTTGTGTCTCCCCAAAGTGGCACAACACTATTCCTTTACTTTATGGATATATAGATCACTAAGGCATTCTAGATTTGGGGAAAAATTGACAGAATATAAATGAGTAACTGGGATGTTTACATATAGAATTGTGAAATATTCCACCAGCTCCCATTTTTTTTTTTTTTGGCTGTCAGAAATTTGTCAGCCAGTTATGCCTCCAACACCTATTAGAGAATTTTCAGAGGAAACTATTCCAAAGAACATGTCCAAAGATAGAGCTTCCCAAAGGAATGGATTTTTTTTTTTTTTTTTTTTTTACCATAGGTCAGTAAAACTCATGGTTATTAAGATTTACTCTTGTTCAAAGACCTTCACAACAGCAGAACAGCAGGGACCAACTAACTTAAAAAATTGTCTAAAATAAAATATAGATAGAAACAAAGAGAAAAAAGAATAAAGAGGGAACAAACGTACTATTTCAAAAGGAACTATGATTTATCTTTTCCAAGAGATAAAATATAAGAATTAATAGTAAACCAGAACAGGATATGAATAAAAGAGCACTAGAAAAATTTTAAAGATTTTTAATTACATGAAAATATTTAATTGTAATAATTTTGTAATTTTGTTGAGGAATAACTGACAAACATAACTGAAACCACACTTCTCAGTTGGGAATTGACCCCATGTTCCTTGACTTCGGAAACTCAAATCCACTGTCTTTTTTATTAAAACCCAGTGTCAGGATTACTGAAGCTCAGTTTATTTATTTATTTATTTTTTTGCAGTGCAGAAATAATTCAGTGAGAGGCAAAGTGACATGCAGAGAAGTTTTTAGCGTAGGGTGCTTGTGAGAAATACAAATGGGCAGGCAAGAGGGCTCTACCCTGAGGACTGAAAGGACTCTATTTTTACAAACAAAAGAAAAGTAAGGGGGTGGAGAAGAATACCACCATTCTCATTCTTTGGAAGACATCAAGAATCCTTGATGGGATTATCCCATTTCCTCCTTTGACCCTTGATGGTTTAACTGGACTGTTTTAGCACTATTTAAATCATATGTTCATTAGCAAAAGTGTGGCAACATATACTAAAGTATGGTAACTCATTTCAGGTTTTGATATAATGCCCACTTTCACATAGATTCTTTCTCCTTGCACTTATATTTCTTTCCTGGCTATATGTACAAGGACTATTTACTCCCTGACTTCATGTAACAAGTTTCAGACCTCCTACTTACTGTTTTATGTTTTAACTAGCAGTACTTGTGGCTTAAATGTGATGGATGTTTGGACCTACCTGATCTTCTTCCAGGGTAGTGTAGATTGTTGCTAGGTTACTCCATTCTTCTCTTGAGTGGTCATTAACTTATAACAGTCTCCTAAATCCCCTTAAAATCCCTGTTTTTAATCCCATAGAGGAATTAAAAAAAAAAAAAAACTAGCTGTTTAATTATTCTACTCTATCTCTAACATAACCGTATATAAAGTGTACATTATCATGTGTGATACATATTCATTGTGGAATAATTACTGAGATCAGGGTAATTAACCTATTCCTCAGCTCATACCTGTAATTGACTGTGTGTATATGTAGTGAGACCCGTTAAGATCTACTCTCAGCATCTATCAAGTATTCAGTATGATATCATTATTCCTACCATGCTATGTATTAGATCCTCAGATTGCCTTATAACTGAAAACTCGAACATTTTGAGTTACATTACCACATTTTCCAGTACCTCTGGCCCATGGTCATTATATTATAATATATGTAATATAATAATATTAACATATATTAATCATATTAGATTAAATTATAAATGCAAATCATGTTTTCTTTATTCATCTGTCAAAGGACATGTAAGTTGTTCACAGTTCTTGGCTATTGTAAATAAGGCCAATTTGGCTATTGTTAAAAACTAAATATTGTAAAAAACACGAGTGTCCAGATATTTCTTTGAAACACTGACTTTAATTCATATGGATATATACCTAGAAAAGGGATTACTGTATCATATGGTATTTCAGTTTTTGATTTTTTTTGAAAAACAACCATAATATTTTCTATAATGGATGTACAAATTCACACTCCCAACAACAGGATACAAAAATTCTGCTTTTTCCACATCCTTGCCAAGAGATATTGTGATGATTTGCACTTAATTGATTATCACTGGCATTCAGCAAATTTTCATATACTTGGATATTTTTATGTCTTCCTTGGAAAAAAGCCTATATGTATTCTCTGCTAATATTTTTGTTGTTGTTGTCTGTACGTTTGTTTTTTTATGGTTGCACCTGTGACATACATAATTTCCCTGGTTAGGGGTCATATCAGACCTGCAGCTGCCAGTCATACCAGAGCCACAGCAATGCAGGATCTGAGCCATGTCCAGGACTTACACCACAGCTATGGCAACAATGGATCATTAACCCACTGAGTGAGGCAAAGGATTGAACCTGCATCCGAATGGACATTAGTTGGGTTGTTTACAGGATGAGCCACAATGAGAACCCCTCTCTGCTCCTTTTTACGAGATAATTTCTTATTTTTTCCTTGATCTGTATAATGTTATTCCAATATTTGGATATTAACCTATTATCAAATATAGGGTTTGTGAATATTTTTCACCATTGAGTGGATTTTCAAGGATTTCTTTTTTATTATTTCCTTTGGTGTGCAGAAGCTATCTAGCTTTATGCAGTCTTACTTGGTTATTCTGCTTTTACTTTGGTTTATTGTTATGCGGTGAAAGAACAGAGAACACTCCAACAGAGAAAAAGGCAAATTAGGAGTCTTTATTACTGGCCAGGGCCACACACTGCCTAAAAGCAGCTTGAGGTTGAAGCTCTGAACAAAGAAACTCATTCTGTTTATAAAGGCAAACTTACATCCTGGTTGGGAGGGGGTATGCATGCATAAGCAGGGGTACAGAAGCAAAGCAGCGGTTAAGTTACTTTAAACCTTAACTAGTAATAGTGTTTAGGTTAAATAGTAATGATCTGGGGCAAGGGCCATATTTCCTGACTTCAAGCAGGCAGCTTATGCCAGCGCCAAAGAGGTGATTAGATGAGTAACCATGTAGCAACTGCAGTTCTCCTTATCAGCTAAGTTTGTTCTCTAAGGAAGTGGGCAGCAGCCAGAGGCTCAGGTGTGGAGTTGATGACATTACACAGACACTGTGGAATGATAACAAGGCCCAGGCTATGTTCTTCATTCCTCACTGGTTTTGTCTTCCTCCTTTGAGTCAAATCATTGACTCACTGTTAGGCACAGGCCCATATTTATCTAGGACCAACTGTGAGATGATCTGATTAGTAAAAGCTTTTATCCTGTAACACATCCGAGGAGACAAGGTGCAAAAAGTAAAATTAGTCCTATAGTGACTATTGGGCCTAACATAGGGAGGAGCCAGGGGAGCCATCCAGAAAATCTGTCCCATGACCAATTATTTTTATATCTGGCTTGTTTCTTTGTTATCTGATCGCTTAACTGTTGTATGATATCACGAGCTATGCCAGATTTGTTTGCATAGAAACAGCATTGTTCACCCAGGAAAGTACAAAGACCCTGTTTTTCCACTGTTAGGAGACTTAGGCCCCTTCTATTTTGTAATACAACTTCTGCCAATGAGTCTAACTGATCTTGTAAAGAAAGTACTGTTGACATGACTATATCCAGTTCGCTCTGGACTTGCTCAGACAGACCCATGCTATGTACTATCCCAGCCACTCCTGTGCCTACTCCTGCTGTGATGCTCAGAGCTGCCACAAGAGGAATCAAGAGTGGAAACACCCTTTTGATTTGTGTTCCGGGGCAATCCCCTCAGTATACTGGAATGGGAATCATTTGGTTTCCAGGGATGAGGGACGCATTCAGGATTGCCCAGACTATGATGCATATTCCATCCCAGTTTTTGGGGAGGCAGTGATATAGTACATCCCCACATTAAAAGAGTTTTCCTGTGGTGGTACAGGGAGTATTTTTAGGGACAGTAGCAGTCTGGTTACATTAAGAGGCATTGGAGAGTACTCTCAGTGCCTTTAAAGGAATAGAGCCCTTGTGAACATAACATCTAGTAAGTTTTTTAGGGATAGGAAGGTGGCCCATTAGGGAGTAGTCTGGAATGGTCAAGTTTAAATTAGTAAATGTTTGGCCTCAGAATCTTCAATAGGCATTAAGCCAGGAGAAGGGGAGGTACAGATCCAACAGTTTTTTGCTAATGGGCTCTTGCTATTGTCAAGTGTTTTGTATACCTTGGTGATATATGTTAGCCAGTTACCCTGATTTCTGACTCCTGTTTTGAACAGCTCAGGAAGGGGTGTCCGGAGTTCTTGGACCTTTTTAGTTGTGGTCCTTTTGGGTGATTGAGTGGGGCTCATTCCTCCTCCATCATAACCCCTCCATTCCCAAACAAATTGAGCAGTCCCAGGTGTTAAGAGGGAGGCAAATAAAAAGGTTAAACAGAGGTAACTTGTGCCAGTCTTATCTTTCGTGGGTCCTTGGTTGACCGTTGGACAGTCCATTCTGATCTGGTTTGTCTGGAGGAGCTGGCTTCAGCCTGGAGTGATGTATCTGGGGTCCTTCCCAGTGACCTTCACTGCAGTAGGTGTGGTGAAGACAATGGAGTAAGGTCTTTTCCAGGAGGGTTCCAGGGCCTTGGTTGAAAATTGTTTCACCCACATAAGGTCTCCTGGCTGGAAGGTGTGTTGGGCATTAGTCCCTTCTGCCCTAGGTATGGCCTCTCGAATCAGTTGATGGATTTCCATCTGGACTGGTTGAAGGGCCTTTTAGGACCTACATAGGTTATGGTTAGAAATTTCCAGAGTCTCAGGATCCTTTACCCTTGGTAACAAAGGGGTAGGTCTTCCAAACATGATTTCATATTATGTGAATCCCCTTTTATAGGGGGTGCATCTCACTTTTAGCAGGGTGAAAGGCAGGAGTTCTATCCAACCATGGCCAGTTTCAAGCCTTAGTTTAGTCAGGGTTGCTTTCAGAGTTCTATTCATCCTTTCTACCTGTCCTGAAATTTGGGGGTGATAAGCACAATGAAGTTTCCATTTTAAACCCAGGCTTTACTTATTAATTTTGAGACTTGGGTCATGAAGGCTGGGCCATTTTCTGACCCCAAAGATAAGGGAAGGCCAAATCGAGGCACCTACTCACAGAGTCGTTTCTTGAAGATAACTTGAGCAGTCTCTTTTTTGGTGGGGAAGGCTTTCACCCAAACAGAGTAAGTATCTATAAAAACCAGCGAGTACCTGTAGCCTCCAGTTGTTCTTACCTCTGTGAAGTCGACCTCTCAATGTTCCCCTGGGGAATGCTCCTCTGACTCTTACGCCAGGGGAGGATTTGGGTCCCCCCTTCTGGTTTACCTGTGCACAAACTGGGCATCTGCTCACATGGTCTGTGATCATATCATCTAGGTTGGGTATGTAGTAGAGTCTCCGGAGGAGGTCAGCTGTCTTCCAAGTGCCTAGGTGTGTACCACCATGCAGCTGTTGGATCAGTGAGTTTTTCCCAGGGCTTGGGGCACACTGATGTGTCCTTCTGGCAAATGTCACCATCCTTGCTGGTCCAGGCCTCCACCTTGTTGATGATTTCTTCTTTCTTCTTCAGGTGTATAGTGAGGTTTTGGTGGAAGGGTGGGTAATGTGGTCAGGGCCATAGCTTTCCTCACTGGTTTTTTAGCTGCCTCCTTTGCTGCCACATCAGCTGCCCAGTTCCCTTTTGCCTCTAGAGAGTCCCTTCTTTGGTGGCCATTACAATGGATGATAGCAACTTTTGCCGGTAGCCAGATGGCTTCTAGGAGGCCAAGTATTTCTTCTTTATTTTTAATGTCTTTTCCTTCTGATGTTAGGGGACCTCTCTCCTTTTAGAGGCCCCCATGTACATGTGCTGTAGCAAATGCATACTGGCTGTCAGGATAAATGTTAACAGTTTTTACTCTTGCCTTTCTCAGGGCCTCAGTCAAGAGGATCAGTTCTGCCTTCTGAGTTGAACTCCCATGGCCCAAAGCCTGAGCCCATATTATTTCTCCCTCCTTCTTGATGACTGCAGTTCCTGCTAACCAGACTTCATCCTTTAAAAAGCCACTCCCATCTGTAAAGAATACCTTCTCAGGTTGTGCCAGTGGAATGTCACTCAGATCTGGTTGCAATCCTTCTAGGCCAGTTGTGATTTCCACACAGTTGTGGATGGGCTGCAGTGGGTCATCATCTGGTAGGAGAGTGGCTGGGTTCAGGGCTGTCGATTTTTGGAACTTCAATAACAGTTGGTCCAAAAGTAAGGCCTGATATTGAGTGAGCCACACATTTGATAACCAACCTTTGGGAGTTCCTCTTAAGAGGGTCTCCACAGCGTGTAGGGCTGTGAGGAGCAAGTCCTAGCCAAGAGTTAGTTTATCAGCTTTCTTAACTAGGATGGCTGCTACAGTTACCACACATAGGCATGCTGGACACCCAGAGGCTACTGGATCCAGTCTTTCGAGAAATAGGCCACTGGTAGCTTCCAAGGCCCTAAAGCTTGCACTAATACTCCCTTAGCTATGCCCTTTTTTTTATCTATGTATAGGTGGAAGGGCTTGGTTGTATCAGGCAAGGCAAGTGCAGGAGCTGACGTTAGGGCTTTCTTTAGGTTTTCAAAGACCTGTTGTTGAGCCTCTGTCCATATTAACGGGGTGTTTCCCCCAGCAGTGGCAAAATACAGGGGTTTTGCCAATTCTTCAAAATGTAGGATCCAGAGGTGGCAGTACTCTACTGCTCCCAGGAATTCTCACACCTGTTTCTTTGTGATGGGAGTTGGAATCTTGAGGATAGCAGAGACCCAAGAGGCAGATAGCAACAAGACCCAGGCCTATGTCCGGAGCTGTGGAATGTTAACAAGGCCCAGGCTTATGTCCTTCATATTATCCTAGAAATCATTGCCTAGAACCATGTCAAGGATATTTTTTCCTGTTTTCTTCTAGGGATTTAACACTTTCCCATCTTACATTTAAGTCTATTACACATTTCCAGTTGGTGTTTGTGGGTGGTGTAAGAGAGGGGGATATTCAACTTTCCCAATACCATTTATTGAAGAGATTTTACTTTCCTTATTGGGTATTCTTTAAAAGCAATCATTTGAACATACACAGAAAGGTTTATATCTGGGCTGTCTATTCCTTAGCACTGGTTTATGTGCCAATTTTTATGCTAGTACCACGTTGTTTTGAAAAGTATATGTATATGCCTTCTTTGGGGTTGATTGTGTTGTATATGCCTGTTATGTCCATTTTATCTAAAGTGCACATAATGATTATTACATCCTTATTGGTTTTCTCTCTGCATGATCTCTTCATCGTTGAAAATGAGATGATGTAATCCTCTACAATTATTTCTTTGCTGTCTATTTTTGCCTTCAGATATGTTAATTTGTATACAAATTTTTATATCTTTTTGATGTATTGACACTTTTATCATTACGTAATGACTTTCTTTGCGTCTTGTTACAGCTTGTGAATTAGTCATGTTTCCTATGAAATAATACAAGATATTCTTACTCTGCTTCCCTTTGTATTGTAGATCTTTTCCGTCCCTTCCCTTTTTTCCTGTGAGCTGTCTAATCCTTCCATGAGTCTTTTGAAGGCAGCCTGTACTTGAATCTTTTTTTTTCTTTACTCAGCTACATTTTTAGTGTGGGAGAATCTAAATCATTTGAATTCAGAGCAATCATTGGTGGTTAAGTTCTTACTATCACTAATTTGTTAATATTTTCTGATGGCCTTGTAGTTATTTTTTCCCCTTTTTTCACTTTTGCTGTCTTTGTTAGTTGCCTATTTTTATGTAGTTGCTGATTTGTATTTAGTGTCATACTTTGATTCTATGATCTTATTTATGTGGTTACCTTTTATAAAATTGTTGTTTTATAATTACTATTATGTCTTCATAATGTCTCACAGTAATAACAGTTTAATATTATCTAATGACAACTTATCAATTACATAAAACTTGTGACATTGTTTCTTTTTCCTCTCATAATCTATGTTATAATCTCAATTTAAATCTCTTTATATTGTGTATCTATTAATATAATAGAGTTGTTTTAGATATTTTCAACACACTTTCATTTTAATCAATATACTAGAGGTTAAAGTAATACACACACCATCACTGGAGTTAGAGTCTTTGAAAATTGGCTATATAGTAAATTTTATCTGTGAATATGATACATTAATGATATCATGTTACTAATTAGTGTCTTTTCACTTAAGCTTTATATTTTTATTATTGATACAAATTTGAAAGGTTAATCTCCCTATAGAGTTACTGCAAATTATTAGTTATATTTCTCATATTTTACAATGTATCCTCGAATATATCTCACAAACAATAGTTTGTACCTCCTTCATTTTTCACCACCAGTGTGTTTTCTATATCTGTGAGCCTACTTATTTTTTTTTTACATTCACTAGTTTGCTGTGTTTGTTTAGATTACATGGATAAGTGAAATCATACAGTATTTGTCTTTCTTTATTTGCTTTATTTCATTTGGAAAATCCCTTCCAAGTCCATCTATATTCCTGCAAATGGAAAAATTTCATTAATTTTTATAGTTGAGTGATATACCATTATAGAGATGTAAACCACTTCTTCTTTACCCATTCATCTGTTGATGGACAGTTAGGATGCTTCTATATCTTGGCAATTATAAGCAATACTGCTATGAACATTGAGGTGCATGCATCTTTTTGAATTACTGTTTTTGTTTTTTTAAGATACACCCCAGTAGTAGAATGGCTGGTTGATATAATAGTGCAGCTTTTATTTTTTTGAGAAATATCATGTTTGGAGAACTACTGTGATTTCTACAGTGGTAGGACTGTTTCACATCAACAGTGTAAGTATTCCATTTTTTCCACATTCTTGCCAACATTTTTTATTTGTGTTTTTTGGTGATAGTCGTTATGACAAGTATGAGGTGATATCTCATTTTGGTTTTGATTTGCAATTAGTGATGCTTGATGCTAAGTTTGTTTTCATACCCCTTTTGGCCATCTGCATTTCCTTTTAGAAAAATGTTCATTCAGTTCTTCTGTCCATTTTAATTGAGTTGCTTGTGTTTTATTCAATTATTTAGTTAGTTATTTTTGATGTTGAGTTATAGGAGTTGTTTAACCAACTAGGATATATCCCAGGAATGCAAGGATTCCTCAATATCTGCAAATCAACCAGTGTAATACACCATATTAACAACTTGAAGAATGAAAACCATATGAACACTTCAATCAATACAGATAAAGCTTTAGATAAAATTCAACACCCATTTTTGATAAAAACTCTTCAGAAAGTAGACATAGAGGGAACATAACTCAACATAAAAAAGGCCATTTATGAAAAACCCACAGCTAACATCATATGAAATGGTGAATATATATGTACATATATATTTTTTTAGTGCTTCACCCAGATCATATGGAATTTCCCAGGCTGGGGTTCTAACTGGAGCTACATCTACCAGCCTATGCCACAGCCACAGCAATGTGGGATCCAAACTTCATCCATGACCTAACCACTGCTCACGGCAATACCAGATCCCTGACCTAATAAGCAAAGCCAGGTATTGATGGATACTAGTCAAATTAGTTTCTACTACACCACAATGGAAACTCCCTAATGGTGAAAATTTGAAAATGTTTCCTCCAAGATTAGGAATAAGAGACCTGTGTGCTATTGGGTCATTTAGTGATACAGAATAAATTGAAGAAACATTGTAAATCAACAATACCTTAATCAAAATTAAAAAAAAAGCTATTAAGAGTTCCTGCTGTGGCACAGTGGATTAGGATCTAGTGTTGTTTCTGTAGCAGCTCAGGTTGCTATTGAGGCATAGGTTGGATCCCTAGCCAGGTGCTTGGGTTAAACACCCTTTGTTGCTGCAACTGTGGCATGCGTTGCAGCCGAAGCCAAGATTCAATTCCCTGGCTCAGGAATTTCCATACTCCAAGAGTGCAGCCAATAAAATAAAATACATTAAAACTATTAATAATTTCAAGACATTGATATTAGGCATTAAGGCAAGAATGGGGACCATTTCATGATGGACAACTGTGCTAATGGACAGTCTCCATGTCCAAATAGCTGATCCTGCATGCAGAATTATTTTTGTTTCTAGTCACTGCTGACTTAAAAAAGTGCGCATCATGAGAGTTGTGAGTTAAGTTTTATTTGTGGTAAAATGAGGACATAGCCTGAGACTGCCTATTTGATTTAGGATGTTGGTGTCCAGCTATACTTGGACTACGATTTTTCCCACCAACTCTCTTAGAACTATGATTTCTGTATGAGAGACTGTATGGCTTCTCAGCCTCCATAGTTATATGAGAAAATTTCTTATATTAACTCTTTTCTGTCTCTTTCCCTGGATATGTATGTAATATCTTCATAATATATGTATTTATATAATATTGATTTATATATGTTTATAATATCTGTTCTCTATCCATCTATCTACACCTATTGGCTAAGTTTGTTTAGAACTAATACAACTCATACACACACTCTTTGAATGATATCATAAAACCCTCAAAATATCCACTATCAACAGACTGACTGGTTACTAAAAGTAGCTCTTGGATAAAAGAATATTTCTTTATTCATGATAGCACACAGATGTGATGCCAACTCAATGTCTAGATAAGCTGGCTTAAAATCACTGATTTCCAACAGGTGCCATTGTGGCTTAACAGGTTAAGAATCCTACTAGTATTCATGAGGATGTGGGTTTGGTCCTTGGCCTTGCTCAGGGGGTTTTGCATCCATCATTGCTGCAAGCTTCAGCACAGGTTGCAGATGCAGCTTGGATCTGATGTTGCTGTGGCTGTGGTGCAGTCTGGCAGTTATATCTCTGATTTGACCCCTCACCTGGGAACTACCACAGGCCACAGGTGTGGCCATAAAAGAAAAAAAGTGAAATAAATTAAAATCTCTGGTTTCCCAACATTTATAATGGTAAATGCTTCCTCTTAGATTTCTGTGAATTCCCAGAGGATTTAGATCCCTATTGTCACTTCCTAGGTCTTGCTTTTTGTAGTCTAGATATCACTTAGTATACTTTATATTGTACATATATACCTTATTCTTTCTTATCCAACATTTTTAGAGCAAAGTATTCCTCATCCTAGTCAAAGGCAGCTTTGTGAACTTCCATGAAAACCAGCATGATATTTACTCTTTTTCTGGGATGTACTTGCACATTTCAATTATGCAAGACAATTTACTAAGGTATTAAACTAAGCATTGTTATAAAGAATTTTTATGTAAAAAATTAAATAAACTATAAAATACATTGTAAAAAAATCCAAATATGTTGGTTATATGCATAAATTAAAAGAAAATGTCCATATTCATTTATTTACTGCTCGATATAAATAAAGAAAATAATGGAGTTCCTGTTGTGGCTCAGCAGGTAAGAATCTGATATAGTATCTAGGAGGATGTGTTTGAGAATCCCTGGCCTTGCTCAGTGGGCTAATGATCTGGATTTGACACTTAGCTGGGAAACTTCCAAATGCAGCAGAGTGTGGTCATAAAACAAAAGCAAGCAAGCAAGCAAGAAAGAAAGAAGAAAGAAAGAAAATATTACTAACACCCAGAAACTCTACTCATGTGCCATTTAGTCAACAAGGTCATTATAATCCTGACTTCTAAACTGGCTTTCTAAGTGGTGTACTTTGGTATATGCTCTGTATACCTATCTGTTTCTCTCACTGTATGCCAGAGGAAGTTAGCAATGAAACCTGCATGTGTATATCACATCCCTCTTGCCCCATTGCCACCTTTGCAGAGTATGACTGCTGTTGCAGCAGGGCCTGTGAATCTTCTTTTCCAAGACTGGTCATCAGCTAGGATATAGTCTCCATTCGAGACTACTGACTTTCCTGGCATCAACTGGATAAAACTTACTTAATAAATATTATATTGAGTAAAATATTAATCACTGACATTATAATAAATGAGAAAAAATCTTAGAGTTTAACATGGTGTTTTATTATGAAAGGAAATAATGTACATCCTTTCAAAATTATAAGCAATGTTTAATGATGTCCTAAATGATAAGCAATACAATAAATATGAAGAATTCAAGAAAAATTTTTGAAAAAATTAAAATTTTATGGAAAAGTGTCGCAAATAAATGTACCCCCAAAATTCCTTCCCTGTGATGGAGAAGGACTTTGTGTAACTATCTTTCTTTTAATTTTATAAAATGAAGGGAATTTCCCTAGAAATGTACTTAAACTAATACCCTGAACTTAAATGAGTAATTACAGCAACATATCTGGGAAAAAAAAAAAAAAGAAAGCATATGATTATAACTTCCTAATTTCTTCTAAAATGATATGGATTAAAAATGACACATAATATGAAAGATCAGAGACTAATGGAGAGGGCAGTTGCACACAATATCATAATAGGTTAATGTCAGCTTACAAATCTGGATTCTAAAATAGAACCATTAAGCACATCACTTTTCCAACTAATTGTTTCCCCTATCCATTGAAATGATATTGTAATGAGCTAATTGTTTATATAAGGAGTTAAGGCATCCAGGGCAATTAACTATCCATATCCCAAGAGACTTACACTCAGATGTCTCAGAGCTTGAGTATGTAATACAAGTGTACCCTATGTGTTAGGGACAATAATAATGATGATGGTGCTGATGATAATAACTAAAACGAGAACTCTATTACACACTAATGCTTATGCAAATGAAGAGGCTGAGTCACAGAGATGTTAATTTGCTATTCCTCAAGCCGTAACTGGTAAAGTTGGGGTTGAGATGCTTATCTGTGCTATTAAACACAAATTATTGACTCATAATGATGAGGATTTAACTAAAAATCTGCTCAAAGCAAAAAATATTTAATAAAATATGCAAAGCAAAATCAATATCAACCTTTGAAAGTCATGTTTATTGTTATTTTTCAGAGGTTTTTTTTTTTTTGGTTCCGTCTGTTTGTTTTGTTCCCCTAATCATGTATGCTGTTTTAAAGTATACACCAAGGATAATAATGCAGTTTTAGAGTAATGTCATGTTGTTAAGTGTCCACAAGGTGGTAGGTACAAGGATGATTGATGGCACTTTGGCCCCAAAGTTATACCTAATGGAGACCTAAGTAGAATCTGAAAATAATCACTTTTTGTTTGTTTCTTTGTTTTTGTTTTAAATTTATAGATTTCTCATGCCTATGGAGATAAATCAGCAAATTTAGGGATAAAGGGGAGAAATATAAAGTCTCAGATGCCATCATGAATAGCTATGAGTTTAGTATCTGAGGTACTAAAAATAAAATGTTCTTTTCTTGGTTTTTTTAATATGTTTTCAACTTTCAACTTATACACCAATTTCAGCTACAAATTAGTGTGGCCTTAAGGTCATAGGTTTGTAGTGAAATCATTGGTGTTTGAATCTTGGCTTCTAAAATTTTGGAGATATATATATTTGGGCCTGTTATCTAACTAGAGCTCAGTTTTCTCTCTTGTTAGGAGTTAAAACAATTAAGAAGAAAGGCTTCTTAAGACAGAGATTGTCCAAGTCTGCACTGTTTCCTCTTCAGGTAAAAGACATTTGGCTTTTGTTGTTCTTATGTCCAAGCAGGGTTGATCCTGTCATTACCATCGTTTAACAGTTCACAGAAGATGAGTTATTTGCCTTATGACTATTGTTATTTTGGGGTATAGATTGGTGGCTGGTTGTATATGCTGTAAAAGTTCCTGCTGGAGCCCTCCTAACTCTTGCCTCAGGAAGAGTAAATAAATGTCTAGTTGTAATTGTCTACCTGAAGCCTTGCTCTAAAAGAAGAGGTAAAGTTGCTGGTGATATGAAAACAGAAGAACCTGCCATGCCTCATGTACAAGTCAGTGTTTGGAAAAAATTACAATCCTTAACCCACTGAGCAAGACCAGGGATAGAACCCACAACCTCATGATTCCTAGTTGGATTGGTTAAAAACTGAGTCAACGGGAACTCCAGAAAGAAACTCTTTAAAGAGGCAAGTAATTTTCACATATTTATCAGACCTGTTAACAGGAATCTTACTTTGTCCATTTTGATTAGTTTTACTTGTCAGGGATGTGTTGTCACTTTCTATGCGATAGAGATCTGCACTCTCTCCTCCACACTAAATAATTTCCCAAATATTCTCAGTATTGACTATCATTCTTTTATGTCTGAAACCCTTCTTGATATTCAACGAATTATTTAACAAAATATTTATCATGTAGACTTTATATCATCCATTATTACGATTTTATACTGTATACATATATATTTCATTTGTTAAGTAAATGAAATAAATATGTGGAAGAAATGGTTCAGTTAATTTTATACATATATCTCACACCTGTAGAGAGACCCAGAGGGGGTCTAACTGCCTCTCAATGTGGAAAGTCAAATCCTTGGTAGACCAGCCTAGCTGACATACAAAAGAAAATTAACATAGTTTTTTTTTTTTTTGTCTTTTTGCTATTTTTTGGGCCGCTCCCTCGGCATATGGAAGTTCCCAGGCCAGGGGTCCAACCGGAGCCTCAGCCACTGGCCTACACCAGAGACACAGCAACGCAGGATCCGAGCCATGTCTGCAACCCACACCACAGCCCACGGCGACGCCGGATCGTCAACCCACTGAGCAAGGGTAGGGACGGAACCCGCAACCTCATGGTTCCCAGTCAGATTCGCCAACCACTGCGCCATGACGGGAACTCCCTAACAAAGACTTTTATCAACATGTTACTCTCAGAGGGACGTTTATCCCCAGGTCATTACCAGGATTAACAAGCTGGCAGCTGCATATTGTGCCACATGTTTCCCTCCTTTGGAAATTGTCAATAAATTAATAGCAAGATTTGGCATAAAACCACAACCAGAAATCTGAAGGCATAGTTCTGAGGCTTTCATCTTCCTCTTTCTTTCCTGGGAGGGGCAATAGTTTGCTCTGAACATCACCTTCTCTTTCTCCCATGAAGTGAATTCCTTCTCAAAATATTTGGTAGTACTCTTTGAAGATCAGAATCAAAATGTGTTAATGCAGGTGAATATGCTTTCAAAAATGGCATCAGTTTTTTTCCCTATAATCAAGAATAGTACCTGATATATTGAGAGTATACAACTGGTATTTTAAATTGACTTTATATGGTATTTGTCTTTCTCTTTCTGACTTACTTCACTCAGTATGAGAGTCTCTAGTTCCATTCATGTTGCTACAAATGACATTATTTCATTCTTTTTTATGGCTGAGTAGTATTCCATCGTGTATATACACTACTTCTTCCTAATCCAATCATCTGTCAATGGACATTTTGATTGTTTCCATGTCTTGGCTATTGTGAATAGTGCTGCATTGAACATGAGGGTGCATGTATGATATCACTTATATCTGGAATCTAATATATGTCACAAATGAATCTTTCCACATAAAAGAAAATCATGGATTTAGAGAATACACTTGTGATTGCCAAGGGGGAGGGAGTTGGATGGATTGGGAGCTTGGGATTAGTAGATGCAAACGATTGCCTTTGGGATGGATTAGCAATGAGATCCTGTGTAACACTGGGAACTCTGTCGAGTCACTTATGATGGAGCATGATAATGTGAAAAAATAGAATGTGTGCATGTACGTGTAACTGGGTCCCTATGCTGTACAGTAGAAAAAACAATTGTATTGGGGAAATAGCAATAAAAAATAAAAATGAAATTAAAAAAAAATTAAATTGATTTTAATTATAATTTATTATTTCCATTCTCATATTAACAAATTACATTTTTAATAAAGATCAGAGTGTGATGACCATAAATTTTCTTATATATGAACTTAGTACCATAACTGAGAAAAAGTCCCTAATCATTTTTATAAAATAGGATGTGTCTCTTGAGTGAGAGTAGAGGACATGCACTATGTATGATGAATTTTCTTATATATGAACTTAGTACCATAACTGAGAAAAAGTCCCTAATCATTTTTATAAAATAGGATGTGTCTCTTGAGTGAGAGTAGAGGACATGCACTATGTATGATGTGATTGAATTGTTTAAATTGTATTAAAGTATACCATACAATAGTGAAGTACACACATAACAGGTGGCAAGATAAATCATATCAAAATGAAAATACCCATGCAACAACCCCTGAGGTGGGGAATAGACACTTGTTCTTGCCAATTTTAATATTTTTTTAAAGTGTACTTGATTTACAGTGTTGTACAAATTTCCACTGTAGCACATAGTGACCCAGTCATAAATACAACTATATATATATATATATATATATATATATATATATATAAAATTTTTCTGGTAATATCTACCATCATGTTCTATCCCAAGAGACTGGATATAGTTCCCTGTGCTTTACATTAGGATATAATTGCTTATCCTTTTTATTTTTTGCCACATTGAAAATATTTTAATGAAACTATCATGTAATTGTAATGCTTGCTAAAATTTATATTTTTTTTCTTTGACTTCATTTATTTGTTATAAAGATTTTAATTTTTTTCCATTATAGCTGGTTTACTGTGTTCTGTCAATTTTCTACTACACATCATGGTGATCTGGTTACACATACATGTATAGATTCATCACAGGTGATTAGGCATAGTTCCTAGTGCTATACAGCAGGATCTCATTGCCTATCCATTCCAAATGCAGTAATCTGCATCTATTAACCCCAAGCTCCCAATCCACCCCCCCTCCCCCTCCCCATTGGTGACTACAAGTCCATTCTCCAAGTACATGATTTTCTATTCTGTGGAAAGCTTCATTTGTGCCTTATATTATATTTCAGATATAAGTGATATCATATGGTATTTGTCTTTCACTTTCTGACTTACTTCACTCATAATAAGAGTCTCTAGTTCCTTCCATGTTGCTACAAATGGCATTATTTTGTTCTTTTTTATGGCCAACTAGTATTCCATTGTGTATATATACTTCTTCCTAATCCAATAGTCTGTCCATGGACATTAGGGTTGTTTCCATGTCTTGGCTATTGTGAATATGGCTGCAATGAACATGCAGGTGTATGTGTCTTTTTCAAGGAATGTTTTGTCCAGATATATGCCCAGGAGTGGGATTGCTGGGTCATATTGTAGTTCTATGTACAGATTTCTAAGGTACCTCCATACTGTTCTCTATAGTGGTTGTACCAGCTTACATTCCCACCAACAGTGCAGGAGGGTTCCCTTTTCTCCACAACCCATCCAGAATTTATTTCTGGACTTATTAATGATGGCCATCCTAACTGGTGTTAGGTGGTGTCTTGTGGTAGTTTTGATTTGGATTTCTCTAATAATCAGGGATGTTGAGCATTGTTTCATGTGTTTGTTGGCATCTGTACATCTTCCTTGGAAAATGTCTGTTCAGGTCTTTCCCATCTTTCCATTGCATCATTGGCTTTTTTGCTGTTGCGTTGTATAAGTTGCTTGTATATTCTAGAGATTAAGCCCTTGTCCATTTCATCATTTGGAACTGTTTTCTCCCATTCTGTAAGTTGTCTTTTAGGTTTCTTTTTGGTTTCCTTTGCTGTGCAAAAGCTTGTCAGTTTGATTAAGTACCATTGGTTTATTTTTTGCTTTTCTTTCTGTTGCTTTGGGAGACTGACCTGAGAAAAAATTTGTAAAGTTGATGTCAGAGAATGTTCTGCCTATGTTCTCTTTTAGGACTTTGATTGTGTCTTGTCTTATATTTAAGTCTTTAAGCCATTTTGAGTTTATTTTTGTGCATGGTGTAAAGTTGTGTTCCAGTTTCATTGATTTGCATGTAGCTGTCCAGGTTTCCCAGCAATACCTGCTGCCAAGCCTGTCTTTTTTCCATTTTATGTTCTTGCCTCCTTTGTCAAAGATTAATTGACCATAGGTGTCTGGGTTTATTTCTGGGTTCTCTATTCTGTTCCATTGTTCTATATGTCAGTTTTGGTACCAGTACCATACTGTCTTGATGACTGTGGCTTTGTACTGTTGCCTGAAGTCTGGGTGAGTTTTGCCTCCTGCTTGGCTTTTGTTCCTCAGTATTGCTTTGGCAATTCTGGGTCTTCTGTGGTTCCATACACATTTTTGGATTGTTTTTTCTAGTTCTGTGAAAAATGTCATGGGTAATTTAATAGGGATTGCATTGAATATTTTGATCACTTTGGGTAGTATGGCCATTTTTATCATATTAGCTTTTCCGGCCCAGGAGCATTGGATATCTTTCCATTTCTTTGTATCTTCTTTGAGTTTCTTGATTAATGTTTTATAATTCTCAGCATACAAGTCCTTTACCGTGTATTCCCAGGTGTATACCCAGGTATTTGATATTTTGGGATAAAATTTTAAAAGGTGTTGTATTTTTGTATTCCTTTTCTAATATTTCATTGTTAGTATGCAGAAATGTGATCGATTTCTGAATGTTAATCTTATATCCTGCTACTTTGCTGAATTTGTTGATCAGTTCAAGTAATTTTGGGGATGAGTCCTTATTCATTTTAAATAAAAGCTCAAAGTCCATACTTCCTTTGCCCCAATCATTAATTCTTCTGATGTCCCTAGGAAGCAAATGCATCTCTCCTACATGTTGTTCTTTAATTACTTCTTTATCAATAACCCATGTTAAATGTCCTTGTTAAACATGAAGGTGATTCATCTAGGAAATGCAAAAACAAAAGCCAGATGGCCACCCAGATCTGGCAGGACTGACTCAGAGGAAATGAAAAAGAAGACACCCATGCTCAGGGTAGAAGGGAAATGGGAATTATTAAGTGAAATATTTTACAGATAGAGAGACCAGGAGATATCACATCCAGTGCTTCAGGGAAATGGGGAATACTGGAAGGAGGATTGTGCCAATATAACAAAACACACGAGACTACTTTATATTTAGAAAGTAGGGGGGACCAGGAGGCACTCTGTTCCACAGAACAAAGCATAGGCTTTAGCTCACATGACATATTAAGGAAGATGATGAGATAAATATGGAAAGTGATGAGATTATTATTAGTGGGATTAAGGAAGGTGACAAGATTAGTGGGCAAGAACAGGCATAGGCAATGTTGAGGTTATCTTCTTAGTGATATCAAAGGGGGTACCTGCAGGATATAGTGCAGTTGATTAAATTGTTTATAGAATAACATGACTATCTTGTCTTTGAAAGAGACCTTGTACTTTAGAACTCTGCATCCACAGATATTTGCCTTCTGTAGAGTTCAGCTGTTCAGTGCTCTCCAAGAGGAGAGGTGCTAACAGAGGCAAGAAGCAGAAGGTAGTAAGTATTAGTGGCAGAAATTCAAAGGAATTAAGAATATGAAATTGAATTGAAATGACATTGAGGGTATTTTATAAATGAATCCTGGCTAGTAGTTACTCTACTTGAAGAGGTCACTTCATACAAGTCATTCCTCCATCTCTTTTCTATTTGTTTTTTCATTTTAAGGTAAGATCAAGTTTGGGGGAGCTTTCCAAGGCAAAACAAATCCTGTAACTAGCATATGGATGAGAGTGTGTTTGACTTGCCTGATCAGCTATGGAGGAAATATTCTTCACTCTCTGTTGACCCTAGAATAACATAATGGTGAATGACATTTCCATGGTGTTTTGTCAACTGCAAAAGCACTAAAACATGATTCCAACACATTCTAACTCCTATTGATAGACAAAATAAATTCTGAGTGAATAAAAACTTCATTTGTCATATTTCAATATCTTACACACAATGGGAAGTTAAAATTAGGTAAATAGATGGAGAATCCTCAGTGAGTGCAGTCTTTGTTTAGTAAATATTCTTTCATAATCCTGAGTCTATCAAAACACGACATTTAACCAAAAGCTAATTAAGAGAAGAAATATTTGTCTACCAGCCCTTTTGATGGAGTGTTGAAGGACAGGAGAATTAACCAAGAGAGCTGAGTTAACCAATGAAAGCTTTTGGTTTATTCATTCTATGTTCATCTGCATTCATATTATTAGGTAATGATTGAAAGTTATTTAAGGATTGGAGCAATGCTACTGTCTTAATAATAGAAATCAATTTTAAATAATCAGTGCATATTTACAGAATTCCATGCACATGATGGACTCCATGTAAATAACTACCTATAGGTTAATTTCAGAGTTTAGAAAACTCAGACTTACATAATAGGTAAATAAGAATACAGAACTCCAAACTCAATTGTCTTCACAAAAGTCTTTAAGATAAAGATGTTCCACTATTATCACTAAAAAAAAATTATTTTGGATCTTGACATTATATCAGCAAGGACATGGCAGTTGTTCCTTGCAGTTTCTGTTCAAAAACTTGTCAGCAATACAGACAGAGAAGATACATGAACACGTTACACATAAAAAAATCTACCTAGGACATTCGATAGGATGTTTGGCCTGCCTGGGATGCTATTTTTTTTGGCCATGGCTTGCAGCATGCAGAAGTTCCCAGGGCCAGAGATCAAACCTGAGCCAGAGCAGAAATCGGAGCCATGACAGTGAATGCACCAAGTTCTTAACAGCTAGACCACCAGAGAATTCCAGGCCTTGGATAGTATACATAATGCTACTTGAAGAGAATGCTTTCAGGATGATGTCTGCCAGTGAATTTGGAGAAGCAAATTGGCTGATCCTCAGATGCTGGCTATCTTCAGCTGTAATTCTTAAATGATGCTAACAAAAGGATAATTTTGCCTGATATAATTCAGAATTGTGAAGTTGATATTTTTCAGAACTAAAAGCATCTTCTCTTCAATTTCTGTTGGCCACAGCATCAAGGATGTTTGTCCCTGGGTTCCTCTAGTATTTCCTGGGCACATTCTCCACTCTGACTTTCTGGGAGGAAGCATTATCTCCCCATCAACCTCCTTAGCGCTGTGGTCACATCTTTATTTCTCAAGCTGTAGATGAGTGGGTTGAGCATTGGTGTGAGGATGGTAGAAGGCAGATACAATTTTGTCTTTCTCTGGTGTGTGGTATGAATGGGGCAGCACATTGGTATAGAAGGCTGCCCCATAGAAAATGATCACCACCATAACATGGGAGGAACAGGTTGCAAAGGCTTTTCTCCGGCCCTCAGCAGAGTTCATCTGATGAACGGTGAGCAGGATGCGAGTGTAGGAGACAGAGATGACAGATATAGGGATAAGCAGCATCAGCACACAGCAGGCATACATGAGGGTCTCGTAGAGTGATGTGTCAACACATGATAGCTTCAGTACCGCTGGTATCTCACAGAAAAAGTGGTTGATCTTTCGGGACCCACAGTAGGGGAAACTCATAGTAAAGGGAGTTAGCATGAATCCATCCAAGGAACCACCAATCCAGGAGCCCACCACCATTAGCAAGCAAATCCTATGGTTCATAAGGAGAGGGTATCGAAGAGGGTTGCACACAGCCACGTACCGGTCATAGGCCATGAGGCCCAGCAGGAAGAACTCCCCTCCAATCAGGGTCAGATAGAGAAAGATCTGAACTGCACAGCCCAGGAAGGAGATGGTCTTTTCCTTGGAGAAGAGGTCTTGCAGCATCTTGGGGACAGTGATGCAAATGTAGACAGTGTCCATGATGGAGAGTTGGCTAAGCAAGAAGTACATGGGTGTGTGAAGACGGGAATCTGTGTGTATGAGCAGAATCATAACCACATTGGCTGTTACAGCCACCAAAAAGATGGAGAAGACCACTGCAAAGATAGGCCCTGGGAATGTAGGATGTGTGATGAGGCCCAAGAGGATGAAGTCAGTGGAGTTCTGGTGAAATGCCACCATGTTCATGTCACATGCTAGCTCTAGAGCTGCAAAGACCGAAAGTTGTTGTTTATGAATTAACCAAATTCAGAAATTCATGAATTTATGTATTAATCAAAATATAATACATAGACATCCATCTGTTATTTCATAAATTGATAGAAAAGACACATGAAGCCAATAAGTATAGATAAATTTCATCTTTTTTGTTTTTTTTTTTTTTTTTTTTTTTTTTTTTTTTTTTTTTTTTTTGCTTTTAACGTTTTTTTTGTTGTTGTTGTTGTTTTGTTGTTGTTGCTATTTCTTGGGCCGCTCCCGCGGCATATGGAGGTTCCCAGGCTAGGGGCTGAATCGGAGCTGTAGCCACCGGCCTACGCCAGAGCCACAGCAACGCAGGATCCGAGCCGCGTCTGCAACCTACACCACAGCTCACGGCAACGCCGGATCGTTAACCCACTGAGCAAAGGCAGGGATCGAACCCGCAACCTCATGGTTCCTAGTCGGATTCGTTAACCACTGCGCCACGACGGGAACTCCATCTTTTTTGGATTCTGTTGTTATTAAGCTGCTCTGCAAATGTTAATCCCTCCATCAGGGATTAACAAGGCAGTAATATAACCTTTAATTAAGGGTCAGGAATCACTGGCCTGTAGTCAGATATTGTTTTACCAAGGAAGCTCAAGTCTTAGGCACAGTTCAAAATGTGAACTTGGATTTGTTTTTTTCACAAGATCATTTGGTGTTATAAATCTCAAGTGAGGGCCACCTTAACTTTATTACACAAGCATGGCTTTGCCTTCATCGTCAGGGTGGTATTTCTGATTGACTCCATTGAGCGGGTTCAGATTTTATGACTTGGTATGGCCTCATATAATTTCATGGAGACTTAAGCTACTCTTAAATCATTGTTCAGCCAAACTCAATAGAGTTTCTCTGACATTCTGAAGTTATCAAAATGTTATAATCTCCTAGGAATTCATTGCTAATTGCCTTAAAAATAATTTCTTATTTATTGCTTTATGTTGTTAACTGATCCTTTATGTTAATCAATAAAGGTAACTCCAGATGGGAAAAATACAGTAATATTAAAATTCCCTTGAATAAATGGAATTCATTTTTATAATTTTTATTCTTGAGAAATATAAATGTACTTTAATTAGATATGTTCTGGGACATTGAAGGATGAATTTAGTATTATTATTATGATTTATTATTATTTTGTAGTTTATCTCTTTCCCCATTTCAGTGACAGAATTACTGAAGCAATATATTTCCATTAAATGTATTCCCTAACAAAGTATATTCAAAGACACAGCCTTTGAGATATCAAGAACAAATAAATTCTCTTTTATGCTGAAGGAATACTATTTGGAAAAATAGACTTTTTTCTTCTGAGTGTTATTCAAAATGGAGTTAATTATAAGTTATATTCTAGATGAGTAAAATTCCAGAAGGCAAAAATAAAAAGCAACTTTATGTTTTTCTCTGCTGAAACTAAATTTTAATCAGTTTAGGGGGAAAAAAGTAAATGCCTGCAAGCTTAATAAAACTTACCTAAATATCAAATATTGGCTATCAACAAGCGTGGTGAAGGTTAGCAACTTTTGCCTTTGTTTAATATGTGAAATATTTAATTCTGACAGCCACAGCTCTGAATCATAAATAAAAAACTAAATTTAAGATATGGTTAAAGTTATATTTGTAAGATTCTGCAACAACTGGTTGGATATAAAGATATTAATGTAGGTAGACAATAACTTTGCCTTGACCAATGATCTTATTTTTCCTGTTAGAGATAATAGAGATTTAATATGTCACTTAATGACACTATATCAGATCCAGTCCTAACTGTCATTTTACAAATACACTGAAAAACTGAAATAACTAAATATTTGGAAAATTGCCTAAGAAAATTTATAAAGTTGCTTTACAATCAAAATATGGGCCAAATGGGAGTTCCCGTCGTGGCGCAGTGGTTAACGAATCCGACTAGGAACCATGATGTTGCGGGTTCGGTCCCTGCCCTTGCTCAGTGGGTTAACGATCCGGTGTTGCCCTGAGCTGTGGTGTAGGTTGCAGACGCGGCTCGAATCCCGCGTTGCTGTGGCTCTGCCATAGACTGGTGGCTACGGCTCCGATTAGACCCCTAGTCTGGGAATCTCCATATGCCGTGGAAGCGGCCCAAGAAATAACAAAAAAAAAAAAAAAAAAAAAAAAAAAAAAAAAAGGGCCAAATGATTTTATTTCATAGAAACATTCAGATTGGACTCCACAAAATAATAAACAAATTAAAACTTTCTCATTGCCTTAATATCTTTGACTAAGGGGTGGGGAGTGGGGTGAACTGGGAGTCTGAGGTTAATAGTTGCAAACTTTTGCAATTGGAGTGGATAAGCAATGGCATCCAGCTGTACAGCCCAAGGAACTATATCCAGTCACTTGTGATGGAACATGATGGAGGATAATATGAAAAAATTATATATATATCTGTATGAGATTGGGTCTCTACTGTAAAGTAAAAATTGATAGAATAGTATAAATAAACTATAATAGAAAAATAAAAATTATAAAATAAAAAGCTTTTCTGAGAAAAAAAATATTGGAATGCATATTTTTTTTTTTTTTGCTTTTACTTTACTAGATCCTCTCTCAGTGTAGATCGTAGATTAATAGAATATGAAAGCTGAAGCAGAAAAAAGAACCTTAGAAAGACTTTTTCATTATTTTTAAAACAACCAGAGACTCAGTTAATAAAAGAACCACACATTGGATACAGGGTGGTTGGGAGTGTGTGTGTTTGTATGTGCATGTGTGTGTGGGTCTGTGTGTGAATGTCTGTGTTTGTGTAAGGGACAGAATATTTGCATGAAAGAAACAGATCCTGTGAAAGTCATAGCACTATAAGGGGCTTGAATACAGAGGTTCATATTTTACTTTAGTCAATTAATCAAATATATAAAACCACTGACACATGATCTAAACATAAAATTAACATAGTGCTGTGGCATATTTGACACAATAATTTAGCGGTGACAATATCCACATTATGAACAAAATAACATTTTATTATTTACTTCCATGTACATAAGTTTCCAGCATCTAATTTTAACATTAGTGTCATTATTATTGTTTTATGTGATGTGTGATTTTTGTGATTTGATTTATTTTAACATACAAGATCCAGGATTCCATTCCCCATCAGTAATCTTTCTACTACTATCATCATTATTATCATTATTCCCTTCTCTTGAGTCTTCTCCTATTTCACTCTATAACTAGAGCCCTTCTTAAAAAAAAAAAAAAAAGAAAAAAAGAAAATGAACAAACTTGTATCTCATGATCTCAGTCATAGGCTTTTCTACTGTTCAAGTCAGAAAATCCTCTGACCTCCAGGATTAATCAAAAAATCACCCACCATAGCTACATAGTCACTGGTGGTAGGGAAGGGGATGGGGTGTGGGAAGATCCAAACTCTGGATCTCTGTCATGGGAAAGAATGGGCAAGTTTTTCAAGACACCTTGATTTAGTCTCTGATGTACCACGTGGTGAGAAGAGGTAAGGACGTCAAAGAGGGTCTCTGTGCAGAGCCCACCTGGTAGAAGCTGCCTCTTTTAGGACAGTAGTACTGGAATTATTCTGGGAGAAGCTACAGGAATCCACACACAATTCAGACTCTAGAGCATTTTTGCAAAAAGAGATCTTATAAAAAGAATTAGGTGATATCCTACCAGGGAGAAGGAATGTCCAAGATGGTGAGGTCTTGGGACCTTATTCACTATAGGTACATATTTAAATCATCTGTATCATATGATGTTTTGACATCTTAGAAAACAGTTTTACCTAAGGAGAGACTGCCCTCCCTGGGCTAGCCAGTTTTTAGAGATAGAGAAGTGTTCAGCATGTCTTTGATGTGCAGACTTATCAGTTTTGAGACAGACCTCCTCGCTGGCATTTGTGCACCCCTGGAGGCAATTTTCTCTACCTGAATCATTCCAGAACTAAGTACCTGGAAAACAGAAATCACTCCGAAGCCAGCCAAAATTATTCAAACCATCTAATCCTAAACTCTTTCCACTGCCCTGCCTTATTTTTTTTCAGTGGAAATCCCAATAATGGCTGTGGCCCAGTGCTTTCTCCCTGCTCCTGCCTTCTGCCTCCAACTATCCTGGTGACTTTTCCTGCCCTTGTTTGGTATGCTGTGGCTCCTGTCTTTAGGATCTTGAATATAACAAATTTTATTTTTATTTGAATCTCTCCTCTGTCTCCTCCAGTTGCCACACTTCATTGACCATCTCATGGAAAAATGCAAAATACACCCCCTGCCAGGAATCAAGCATGGCTATAGATATAGGATAAAAGCTGGCTGTTCTTTCTGTGTAATTCTCCACCTCAAGCAGAAAGAGACTCAGATTGAGATTTATAAAACTTTAAAGCAGGAAACATTTAATGAGCACATAAGCGATAACTGCTTTAAAAATGGTAGTATACAATAAGAACCAAGAGAAGGTTGGAATAAGTTTGGTTAGAAAAAACTACAATATCAGAGATGGAAGCTGAGCTGACTTTAAAGTCTGAGGCTTAAAAAGGAGAGAGAAAAGCATCATCAATGGTGTAAACAATGTCAGAAAAAAGATAGCAAACAAGAATTACCATGGCATAAATGTGTAAAGAAATGCCCAGTATAACTGTAGCTAAAGGGTGCCTTGGAGGGCTACTGTGTGTGGAATAGACTGGGGTTGGCTTATCCTGGGGCTGGAAGTGAAGGCTGAGAGATTTTTGATTCATTTGGAAATTAAATACAAATGTAAGTTGTTTGATAAGCCATTATACATGGTGAAATAGTAAAGGTATATGACAGTTTTATAAGGTTGAAAGCAAGTTGATTAATATTATACACTGTAAATAATTTCTTTGAAGCCTCACTAGGCTGTGACCAGTGAACTACTTTTTTTTTTCTTTTTTCTTTACCTACACCACTTAGAACTATACTCATTTATCTATTTTTATATATTAGGAAATTGTTGGGCATTGTTTCAGTTATTGAATAATCAGATTCTCCCTGTTTATCCCTATGAAACTTAGTATCCAATGATGTGAATTTGTTTATTTTTCCATACTTTATCTCTAATGCTCATAGTCATATGTGTCCATAAATACCCTTGGCCTGCTCTGTTCATTCAGATGGTAACTGATTTAATCAATGGAATGGAAACTAACCCTCTACTTTCCCTTACCACTCTCACAGTCAATTTGGAAATACTCAAAATGGGAAATCAAATATGAAAAAGAGAGAAGCCTTTCCTTGCTTAAAAATTTAAACTATAGTAGCATGTAGATAACATTCATTGAACATATATGGCACCAAGAATTAATTCAGTAGAAACAGCATGTGTTCTAAAGTCAGATATCAATTTACTTAATAAATATTGCTAAGGATACCATAAATGGTCCAGAAAAAAAAGTACAACTGTGTTCCTGGAGTATTAAATTTAAAGTTGTCAGATGCCAGAAGGATAGCTACTGTTTCGATTCAGAGATATAGCCTTATGAGCAGTGGTATCAGTTTGTGCAATGATAAATAGAAATAAAAGAATCAGCCATAGTGAAAATCTACTCCACTATACTAATGCTATAAATGAGTAAAGGATCAGAGGGAAAGAACAACAGCATAAAACTAGGAGTGACAGAGGATCATAAGAAGCTGACATGTCTGGCTCCTAATATAATGTGCTTATGATTGCATGGTACAAGTAAATATCTGAAATGTAGACATAAGGCCATTCCACTACAGTTTCTCAGCTCAATGGTCTCTGATATACCCATGGTAGGAAGATTCTCAGGAGATTTTTTTAAGAAATGTTGTTTGTCTACAAAAAACAAAGATATGTTATTTGGGGGCACTCTTAGAACACATAAGTGTGCATATTGAGTAGGAAAGGGAAAAGGGAACTTAGAAGATAATCAGAAAAAAAATAAATAATTCAGTGCATTTTCATTTCCTCCCAACGATGCAAAAAACCTCCACCTACAACTAACTACGTACAAAGAGGATAACACTTGCCCTATACAGAGGGCAATTCTTGTTTTTCCTTTAGAAATGTATATCCAAACCATTAAGGTCTAAAAATATGGCATTTTCCAGTCATGAGCTCTTACATACACTTTTTCTCTTTTTAAATACATTCAAGCCATTCTACACTATTACCAGATTCTCTTTAGCTTTCTGGCATCAAATCAATGTATCCTCTTTCCAAAGGTGAATGTATAAATTTGTACTTCCTAATCAAACTTATCCTTCTTAATCTTGATGATTCATTCTAATAGTCACAGAATGATGCCTAAAAAAAAATCCCAGTTTGTAAGAAAAGTTCTATGTGTTTTCCATGAAAACATTAGCTCTTACCTCAGAGCAGCTGAGCCCAAGCCTTAGTTAGGCAAAAGTGAAATGGCAGACTTATTAAATACTTGAATATAGAGGTGGGGCTATGTTAAAAGTAAGCTTTTAATTAATACTGGATTTCAGCATCCTGCAGGAGCAATCCCTAGTTTAGTAATTAAGCTATGGTTCCTGGGTTCATCTTGTTCATTAGAGGAGGATCAGCCAAAGTCCAGTGGTGTCAGTTTGTTCTTTCTTCTCCCAAGGGAAAGGTTGTAATCATTTATTGATAATTCTTCATAAAATTACTTACCTAATCCTGGCATCTCTCAGAATAATAAAAAAAATATAATATGGATATGACAATAAGATTCATTCTAAGTTTAAAATTAAAGCTTAAAATTCTAAAATGGGTTGGGATAAACAAAAAAAAAATCCCTCTTTTTCATGGCATTGTCCTATTTTGTTTGGGGACAGTTATATTAAAGATGTGTATTTAATACTGAGGTTAATTGTTTTTTCGTAGTCATTCATCTAGTGAGTAGTGGAGAAGGAATTTGTATGCAATATGAAATAAAGGAGACATTATAAAGAACAAAGAAAAGGCAGAGAAAGAGAAGAAAGTAGGGAGGGAAACATGAAGGAAGGGGAAAGAAGAAAGAAACGTTATGGAGTAAAACAAAACATGTTTTCTAAAAGTTATTTTGCATCACCATATTAAGATATTAAAGATGTGATAAATTAAAATTTCTAAAACAAAATCACTTAATTTCTCTAGAAAGGTAAGTGGTCTTTTTTGAAAGATAAGCAGCTTAACTAATAATAATTTCTATGATGATGATAAATATCATGATAGAATGGTTTTCACACTTTAGGCCTGCTGATGGATATGTTACTTATATGTTTAAATTTTTTTGAAGAATATTTGATTCACGATATATTAATTCCTGCTGTACAGCAGAGTGACTCAGTTTTTTATATATATATATTTATATATATATATACACATTCATATTCTTTTCAATTTTGGTATATCACAGGGTATTGAAAATAGTTCTTTGTGCCATACAGTAGGACCTTGTTGATTATCCATCCTATATATACTATAGAATGGATAATCCTAGAGTATATAGGATATATACTTCTGTTTCCTCACCTCCCAAGCTTTATATTACTTATACAATTTCTAAACATCAGAAATTTATTAGCATAGATCTTATACCTCATACCCTCTGTATTACAGATGAAAAAATTCCAACAATTTAGAATACTATTCATTAACTAGCTAATTCTTCTTAAAGATTTTTTATTGGAATTATCTATAAATGTAAAAGTCTTTCAATTAGATATGAAATAGCATTGAATATACTTTTCCTTCTAGTGTGACACTGCTCACTAAAGTCCCACCAAGATCAGCTGGATATTGGTCTTCTCAGTCCTAAATGAGTTTGATAATACCTGAGCAGCTACAGCTACCAAGAGGTTGATTTATCAGTCAACAGCCATCCCAGTTTATCCCAGTGAGCATATGACAACTTTAAATTTAATACTCCAGGAACACAGTCGTACTTTTTTTTTGTGGACCATTTATGGTATCCCTAGCAATATTTATTAGACCTCATATCTATTGTCTTGTGTTTTAACTGTCAGGGTTTGTGGCTTGAGTGTGTTTGGCATTTAGATGCACTTGGGCTTTCTTACAGGTAGTGTTTTTGCTAGTTTACTGAATTCTTTTCTTGGATGGGCATTAGCTGACAGCAGTCTCCCAAACTCCCTTAAAATTCTCTTTTCTGTCTTTAATGCCCTAGTGGAATTTTTTTTTTTTTTTTTTATGGCTGCATCCATAGCCCATAGAAGTACTCAGGCAATGGATTGAAGTTGAGCACCAGTAATGACCCACACCACAGGTGTGGCAACACTGGATCCTTCAACCCACTGGCCCCAGGCTGGAAATCGAACATGCACCTCCACAGCAACATGAGCCACAACAGTTAGACTCTTAATCCACTGTGTCACAGTGGGAACTCTCCCTAGTGGGATTTTTAAACTATTTGATTATCCTACTCTATCCTGATCACATTCTTTTTGGAAAAAATCCTCACTATTTTTTTTTTTTATTATTAAGTCCTAAATTAATATATTCTTAGGAAATTCCTTCTACCTTTCTAAAGAGTTTAACTCTAATTTTCCTTAAAGATAGAGACATATATTAGATTTCCAAACTGAAACCTCAAACATGAAAGTAAAAACCATGGAGACACAAAGAACTGGGAGGAAATAATCTCAGAGATGATAGAATATCAACTCTAAACAATGACTCATAAATTATATAATTCAAGCATCTCCTTGGAGGAATGATAAAAAGCCTCAGGGGATGTGCTAAAGATCCTGAACTTGGAAGAAGGATACCTGGGTTACTGCCATGCTTCTGCCATTTTCTGTATGTCTTTGGAAGTGGGATTTTCTTCTCAGAGATTGTTTTTTCATCATTAATACAAAGGTTTGGCACAATCGTCTCTAAGGTTACAGCAAACCCCAATTTTCCAAAATGCAGAATTTAAATAATATTTCCTTTTTTTAAAATTTTCATTGTTTATTCTGATTGTTTCATCTACAAGAAACCTATCACTTATCCAAGGTAGGTTTAATATATTTATTGGCTACAAATAATAAAGTGAATAAAATCATGTTTAAAATACTTCTCTTGAGCTATTGAAGGTGCTCTGGAATATCTCTAAACAAAGACTGGGAATCACTAAAACTTAAGTCTACATTTTAAATAAAATTGTTGATGTAAATAACAAAGCAGCAGTCATAAGCAATGACAGAACCTATCCAAAGCACAGATATAGGATCAGGCACCCAAGATAGAGGGATGCATAATCAAATGTTGAGAATAAGGTCTCTGCTGAGAGATGGGAATATTAATCTCTAAATTTATCTGCCTCACTATGGAACAGTGGATTATAAATGTTGGGGAAAATCCATCTATTTTAAACTAAAAATTATTTATTTTGATAAAGCAGAACCAAAGAGGAATGTCAAGCATACAATTAATAAGGCAGTATTAGATTTGCCTACATTTTCCATTATTCAAACATTCTTCTGGCCATAACTAAGCACATCTAACCAAGACAAACACATCTATGTTAAGTATATTTCCATTAAAAGCATCTCTACATTAAAGTTTCATCTTTTTTTCTCTCTCATATTATTATTAAGACATTGCAGAAGACTGTTTTTAAAAGACCTTTAGCAGTTTCCATTGTGGCTCAGCCAGTTAAGGATCCCACATAACGTCCATGAGGATGCAGGTTTGATCCCTGGCCTCCCTCAGTGGGCTAAGGATCTGGCATTGCTTAGGTTACAGATGTAGCTCAAATCCATTGTTGCTGTGGCTGTGGCAAAGGCTGCCATCTGCAGCTTCTTTTTGACACCTAGCCATCCCACACTTGTGGCCATAAAAAAAAATTAAGTAAATTTCAAAAAATAAATAAAAGACCCTAAAATTCCTAAGTGTCTAGATATCATGGCAATCTAGCAAAATTCACATCCCATGCTGCACTAGAGAAGAACATCATCAGTGAGTGCTAAAGCATAGTCAAAATAACAGGAAAAAAAAAGTAGGAATGGTAAAAAACAAGAGCAAAGGAGAGTAAAGGAGAAGAAATAAAGGGATTGGGAGGTATGGATTGTTAGGAAAGGAGTAGGGGGATATTAATCAGGAAAGACAAAAGAAGGTATAGAGAAAAGAGGGAGAAAAAAGCTAAAATTGAGGAAAATAAGAACCCACTAAAGGCAAATATGCCTTTGATTTGCTTAATACTACTCTAGAGGGTAGAATACAGCTGATGTTGAAAAGTATTAAAAATGTGATATTTATTTTATTTATTCAACTTATCATTTGACTGAAAACTGTATGTCTAAAACTAAGCTGGAGAAAAACGCAAATATACATGTGGTCCCTTTTAATTAGCTGGGTGAGAAAGGAGTAATGTCAAATTCTATACAAGTGGTTACATTGTTTCATTCCAAGAAGATACTTTTTTATATTAGGGTGTTCTTGTCTGTTTTCTTCAGTTTATGAAGTTATGTAGAAATTACTGTCAAGTAATCTTATGATATAAAGCCCTTCATAATACACACCAGTCAATGACTATTATTTTATCACAATGCTGTGTTATGGACAGACTAACATTAGTCCTTGAAACATCGTCTGTATGTTTCATCAAAGATCTTGTATTAAAGTATATCAGTCACTTCTGTAGCCTCAGCTCTCCAAGAGAGAATTCTGCATTAAGTTCAAAGTCAAGAGGCAAGACCACTCCTGGACTAGAAATAGGTAAGTGAAGGATGTTTCACTGTCCCTTTTCTATAATGGTGAGTTATTTATAATAATACCTTATGGCAGATAGCACCTTCCAAAACTAAATTTGCTTTGAACCTATTATTTAATATTCTCTTAAAAGTATGCCTCTGAGGAAAAAAGCTAGGTTAGAATAATTTAATACATTGACAGGAAGGGTTTCATGAAATTAAATTAATTTGCTAAACCTGACATAGTAAATTTGTCTGCATAGAGTTAAAGCTTAACAAGAGTTATAATGCCAAAGCATTATTTTAATGAGAACGCAATTTTCCTTATATCAGTATTTCCTTCCTATCCAGAATCCACTTAAAAGCATATTCACTATTTCTACATCAGAAAAAGCCAAAACTTCCAAAACTAGTCTGAATCATTCTCTCCATGACACAGGTGATAGAAAATAAATTTCAAAGAGACTAAAGTATTGAGTTGAGATATCCTAAGACTTTGAAGCATGATGGTAGAATCTAAAATTTGATTCTAAATTCTGATTCTAATATGTGTGTTTTTGAGGGAAAATAGGACAGATGCTTATATTTAATGACACTAAAAATCTTATTTTTTACCAATATGGAAATGCAAGATAGAAAAATAAGGTGCCTTTGAAATTTCTATAATGAGATGTCTCTCCTCTTCTTTTCCAAGATGTGGAAGCATTGGATTTTCTGAAGCATATGTCATTTCCCAGCTAACTTATTTATGCATTTTTAAACCACTCCAGAATGCATATATTTTAAATGAGCTTATATATAATTATATTTCCATTTTTGTAATGCAAAATATTTACTTCTTAGGTAATGAAGTTTGAGATAAATAAACTCCAAGATTGGTAGGAAGACAGAAAGACTAAGGAACAAATTAGAATGATTTTAGTCAAGCAGGAAAAAGCATAGAAAAGAAAAAAAAATACATTTTTTCTACTTCAGAAGTATATTGGTTACTTATGACCATTCAAATGATTAAATAAATTAAGCTAAATAAATATCAAATGGAAAATACTGGAGTTCTTGTTGTGGCAAAGCAGAAATGAATCCGACTAGTATTCATGAGGTTATGGGTTCGATGTTGGTCTTGCACAGTGAATTAAGGATCCGGAATTGCCATGAGCTATGGCTTAGGTAACAGATGTGGCTCGTATGCTGCATTGCTGTGGCTGTGGGGTAGACCAGAAGCTGCAAATCCGTTTCAACCCCTAGCCTCATAATTTCCAGATGCCACAGGTGCAGCACTAAAAAGCAAAAATTAAAAAAAAGACAGAAATATTAATTCTCAAAAGAATAAATCAAACTTTTTTTTCTCAAAAGAGTCTCATTATTATGAAAAGGAGATATATTAGGCCACTGGACAATTTAAATACCTTGAAAAATATGTGATTTAAAACTGTCCTGATTGTACCTATTAAATCAGATTATTGAGAAGAATGATAATGTAGAACCATCTATGTTAACAAAAGCCTCAAAATCACATTTTTTTTTTTTTTTAACAATGGATCCACCAGTATGGGATGGTTTTCTCAAAATTTTATGGAGAAGAAGTAAAAATGCCAGTCTAGGAGTTCCGATTGTAGCGCAGTGGTTAACGAATCCAACTAGGAAACATGAGGTTGCAGGTCTGGTCCCTGGCCTTGCTCAGTGGGTTAAGGATCCGGTGTTGCCGCGAGCTGTGGTATAGGTTGCAGAAGCAGCTCAGATCCTGTGTTGCTGTGGCTCTGGTGTAGGCTGGCGGCTACAGCTCTGATTAAAACCCCTAGCCTGGGAACCTCTATGTGCCGCGGAAGCGGCCTTAGAAAAGGCGAAAAAACCAAAAAAAAAAAAAAAAAAAAGTGCCAGTCTACTCCAAAAATTGATGACTGGTATCTACTAACCACATTAATGGGATTCAGTTGAAAAAATTAATTACATAGAGTCAAACCAAATTTATTTAAATAATGACTATGCCAATACTAGTTTGATTGAATTAAATGTTTTGGAAGACCATAATCCTTATTTGCAGAATAGTCCATTAGATAGTAAAATAACATTCAAAATACAATCAAAATCATATTTGACATTTTGTTGTTTTTGAAGTGGTCAGTGTGTAGAGTATCTAAAAAGAGACTGCTGAAAACATAGAAGAGTAGAAGAAATGAGTATTTCTCTTCCTATGACTGAACATAGCAAGAAACAGACAACTGCATAGTCTCCAGTGGAAGGCAGAGTTTTTGAAAATCAGATAGATGGTTACTGAAACACCTATTTTATTCCCATTCAATTAAAAACCATCTATTGTTAAAAACACTCTTAGCTTTCAAATAATGAAATAGTCAAAAACCCCACTGTCAGCTTTCCAAATCCCAAAATGCCTCACAATTGCTAACATGAGGATGACATTATTTTTAGGCAGAGTATATTTAAATCCAAAGGTGATGATAAAGTCTCTCTGTGGTGCAATGTGGATCAGTGGCCTCTCTGAAGCCCTGAGGCACAGGTTTGATCCCACACCCAGAACAGGGTGCTAAGGATCTGGCATTGCTGCAGCTGCAGCCTCGATTGCAAATGCAGTTTGGATCTGATTCCTGGCATAGGAACTCCATATGCTGCAGGGTGGCCAAAAAGAAAAAGTAAAAAATAAGATTGAAAATAAATATTATATTCTTTTCTTCAAACTTCTAGCAGCAAATATAGTTTCTTTAGAAGGTGGTTATTTACGCTGAGCACAAGCAGCTCCCCAGAGCTTTCTGTAGGGCTCCTGTGACATCTTTGTTTCTGAGGCTATAAATGAGTGGGTTGATCAGGCGAGTGAGGATAGTGTAGAAGGCAGACACAGCTTTGTCCTGCTCAGGGGTATGGTAAGAGTGAGGCAGAACATAGGTATACATGGCGGCCCCATAAAAGAGGGTGACAACCACCATGTGTGAGGAGCAAGTGGCCATTGCCTTTCACCTCCCCTCTGCCTCACTCATCCTATAAACAGTGATGAGAATCCTTGTGTAAGAGGCTGAGATGACAGAGAAAGGAATGAGGAGCATCATAATGCAGCAGATATACATGGATGTCTCATAGGCTGATGTGTCCATACAGGAGAGCTTCAGAAGGGCAGGTACCTCACAAAAGAAGTGATTGATTTCCCGAGAAGAACAGAAAGGGAACTGCATGGTGATTGGTGTACGCAAGAAGCCATCTATGGACCCTCCTAGCCAGGCCAACAACACAATCAACAAGCAGACCTTGAGACTCATAAGGGCAGGATAGCGCAGAGGGTTGCAGATGGCAATGTAGCAGTCGTAGGACATGAGTCCCGGGAGGAAGAACTCAGCCCCTGCCAAGGTTAAGTAGAGGAAATGCTGGGCAGTGCATCCTGCAAAGGAAATGGCCCTCTGGCCCACCATCTGGTCAACCAGCATCTTGGGCACAATGGTGGAAATGTACAGGATGTCCATTATGGAAAGTTGGCTGAGCAGGAAATACATGGGAGTGTGAAGGTGGGAGTCCACATGGATGAGGATGATCATGATGGTGTCGCTGGCTACGGAGATGACAAAGACCAGGAAGATGAAGACAAAGAGAAGCCAAGGGAAACGAGTATTGCTGAACAAGCCCAGGACTATATTGCCCCACTCCATAACTGTAGGTTACACAAAAGAGATAAACATGGTAGGTAAAGCTGTGCCAAAAGAAAAATATTAGGTTTATTTAAAATGGGATGAGGCCACAGAGAAAGCAAAACAAAGTAATCACTTCTCATTGGGTAATAGCCCACTTTTCTAATACTTCCTGTGGTTAATTCCCATTATAGTTTTCTTTAAGAAATTAGTTTTTAACTTTGGTTCCTAAGTAGACCACCCACCTTCATTCATGAAGCTCAAAACTTTTCATTTCCTGGAAGGACATCCACAAAAATATTATATTATGTTACACCATACCATCATTCATTTAAGGATGATATTCTTGATTTACTATTATTTCTTAACTTGGAAGTGTTCCCATTGGCTCAGAGTATTTATTTATTTAATTTTGTTTAAGCACAATCTTACATTGAGGTAGACATACATAAAACAGATTACAATGAGGGGTCAAGATGGAAATATAGAGATATTCTAATCCCATCTCCTCTCCTGGGCAAAACAAATGTGGAATAAATCCCTTTGAGAGGTACCTAAAAACTAGATGAACAGAGTCTCCATAGCAAAAGGTAAAAAGAAGGAAATCACTGAGATGGACAGGAGAAACAGATTAATGTTACATCAAAGAAAGAAACCACATCTCAGCAGTAGCAAACAACCATCAGGCTGGATCTCAAAGATTTTTTTTTTTTTCCTGAGGATCAAGGAATTTTATCTCTGCATCAGATATCCCAACCCTCAGATCTTGCATAGGACAGAGAAGCCCCATCCCAAATACTTGATTTTAAAAACCAAAATGGGGAATACCTCAAGGAAAACTATATAACTACAGGGAATGGGAAGCTTGCTCTTAAAGGACTTGCATGCAGATGCAATCCAAAAAACAGTCCAAAGCCACCATATTGAAAATTGGATGGACCTTTTTATTACTGATCTTGAAGCATGTACCAGAGAGGCAGGAGATATTTGGGATACACCTGGGGGACTGAAACATCTGTGAAATCCAGTTTTTGTGATCTCAGACTATCCTGGTGCTGGCAGTTGCCATTTCATAAATTCTCATCTAACTTGTTATTACCTGTGGGCATAGCCTACTGAGGGCCCCACACACTCCTGGGCCTCAGCTGGAACTCACAGACAGCTGACCAATAACATCAATCACCAGCACCCTGAAGTTGCCATGGACATAACTTGCAGCCACTCTGAGGGGCAGCCCGGCTCACCAGTGTACCAGAGCAGTAGCTGGGGTTGTGGCCAGAAAAAAATTAACAAAATGGAAGTAAGTATATTTTATTTAAAAAATTGATTTTGCTACACAGAAGAGACTCACTTCAGAAGTAAGTACTCATTTAGACTGAAGGTGAAGTGATGGCAAAAATATTTTATATAAATGGAAATTAAGTGAAGGTTGGTTACCTATACTCATATCAGACAAAACAGACTTTAAAAGAAAGACTAGTAAATGACAATAAGTGCATTGCATAATGATAAAGGGATCAATCCAATAATAAAATACATTTATAAATGTATATGTACCCAACATAGGAGTACTAAAATATATAAAGCAAATAGTAATGGACTTAAATAGGGAAATTGAAAACAATAGAATATTAGCAGTAAATTTTAACATCTCACTTACATCAATGCAAAAATCATCCAGACCAAAAATCAGTAAGAAAACAGTGGACTTAACCTTCACATTTTTCCATATACACTTAATATATATATAGAACATTTCATCCATAAGCACCAAAATACACACTTTTCTCAAGTGCCCCTGCAATATTCATCAGGACATATGAAATGTTAGGTCATGAGTCACGTCTCAACATTCTTAAGATTGAAGTCATATTAACTCCCATCTCTAGCACAATGGAGTAAAACTAGAAATTATTCACAAGAAAAGAAAGAGGGGAAAATGTGGAAAAATAACAAACAATATGATACTTAACAAACAATGCACCATCAAATAAGATAAAGGAGACATTTAAAAAAAAAGCTAAGGACAGAAGACAACAGAAATACAACACTTAAAAATGTATAGGATATAGCAAAAGCTGAGATGGAAGTTCACAGCATAGCTGTTATCTAAAGAAGCAAAAAATAAAAACTCTAACATTTGGAATGGATGGGCAATGGGATCCTATAGGGAACTGTGTGTGATTGGGTCACTTTGCTGTAAAACAAAAATTGAAGAAAAAATGTGAATCAACTGTACTTTAATTTTTAAAAAGAAAAAAAAAAAAAAGCAGAACATCCCAAATATACATTCTAAATATATACCTAAAGAAACAGGAAAAAGAAATCCAAATAAATCCCAAAATTAGTAGAAGGGAGGAAATAATAAAAATCAGAGTAAAAGTAAGTGAAATTGAGACTACAAGAACAATAGAAAAGATTGGTAAAATTAAGAACTGGTTATTTGAGAAGATAAAGTTAACAAGCCATTTATATGGGACTAACAAAGAAAAAGAGACCATAAATAAATAATCAGAAGTGAAAGAAAAGAAATCACAACTGATACTAAAGAAATATAAAGATAACAAGAGACTGTTACGAACAATTACATGCCAAGAAATTGCAAAAACTAAAACAAAATGAAAATACTCTTAGAAATACACAAAATATTCAGACTGAATCAGGAGGCAATAGAAAAGTTGGACAAATCAATTATTAGTAAGATTATTGAGTCACTAACTAAAATCTCCCAACAAAATAAAATAAAGCCCAAAACCAGATGGTTTTACTAAAAAATGAAATTCGAAGACTTAACAACCATCCTTCTCAATATCTTCCAAAACTTTTAACACGAGTGAATTTCCCAGCAAATTTTGCAAAGCCATCATTAGCTTGGTATCAAAATAAAAGACACCACTTGAAGAAAGAAGATTGAAAACCTATATCCTTTATGAACATAGATGCAAAAATCCTTACCAGTGTTAACAAGCTAAATCCAACAATGTATTAAAACAGTCATACACCACAATCAATTATGCTTTATTCCAGGGATGCAAGGATGGTTCAACATTTTCAAATTAATCAAATTGGTACATCATATTAACAAAATGGAGGCTAGATACCATATAATGATCTCAATAGATGTAGAAAAAAATCAATATTCATTATGATAAAAATGTCTCAACAAAGTATGTAGAGTTTATTACCTCAATGTAATAAAGACCATGTATGATAAACCCACATCATACACAATGGTGAAAAGCTGAAAGCTTTTTCTCTAAGATCGAGAACAAAACAAGGATGCCCTCTATCATCACTTATATTCAATGAAGTTTTGGAAGTACTAACCACAGCACTTAGGCAAGAAAAAGAAATAAAATTAATCTGAATTTCAAAAGAAGAAGTAAAATGGTCACTATTTGAAGATTATATTATATTGTTTATTAAAAACCCTAAAGATCCCACCAAAATTTGTTAGAACTAATAAATAAATTTAGTAAAGTTCCAATATATAAATTCACTGTATAGAGATCAGTAACATGTCTATACACAAATAAGTTACTGAAAATAAAAATAAAGAAATAAATCCCTTTTGTAATCACAATTAAAAGAATAAAGAGGAATAAGTATAACCTAGGAGGTACAGAACTTGTACACTAAAAACTGTAAGATATTTATGAAAGGAATTATAAAAGATACATAAAAAGAAAAGATCCTGTGTTGCCATGAATTAGAAGAATTGATATTGCTAAAATGTTGGAGTTTCCATAGTAGCTCAGTGGTTAGCAAATCTGATTAGGAACCATGAGGTTGCAGGTTCAATCCCTGGCCTAACTCAGTGGGTTAAGGATCCAGCATTGCCATGAGCTGTGGTGTAGGTTACAGACACGGCTTGGATCCTGTGTTGCTGTGGCTCTGGCATAGGCTGGTGGCTACAGCTCCAATTGGACCCCTAGCCTGGGAACCTCCATATGCTGCAGGTGTGGCCCTAAAGAAGACAAAAAGACAAAAAAAAATGTTCATACTACCCCAATATAGATTTGCATCAATCTACAATTTTTATGCAATTACTATTAAAATACCAAGGCATACTGCATAAAAATAGAACAAATAATTCTAAAAATTATGTGGAATTCAAAAGACCCAAAATAGCCAAAATAATCTTGGGAGAGAAGACCAGAGCTGGAGGAATCAAGCCACCTGACTTCAGACTATATTACAAAACTGTAGTAATCAAAACAGTTTGGTATTGCCACAAAAAACAAATACATAAATCAATGGAACAAAATTAAGAGCCCAGAAAACACACACACACACACAAACATGTATAGAGAATTAATCTACGACAAAGGAGCAAAGAAATACAATATGGAAATAACATTATCTTCAATAATTGGTGCTGAGAAAACTGGACTGCTACATGAAAAGAATGAAACTAGACTGCTATCTTACACCATATGCAAAAATTAACTCAATGGATAAAAGACTTGAATGTAAAACCTGAAATAATAAAATTCCCAGAAGAAAATGTAAGCAATACTTTTATGGACTTTAGTTTTAGCAATGTTTTGTGGATATGATTCCAAAGGCAAGGGAAAAAAAAGCAAAAAATAAACAAATGGGACTATAGCAAGTCAAATTTTTCTGCACAGTGAAGGAAATCATCTTAAGAATGAAAGGCAACCTACTGAATAGGAGATATTTGCAAATCATGTACCTGATAAGTGGTTAATATCCAAAATAAATAACGAACTCATACAACTCAGCACAAACAACAAAAAATCAACCAAATTTAAAAAGATAGAGCATCTAAATAGGCATTTTTCCAAAGATACAGATAAGCAACAGTCACATGAACAGATGCCCAACATCACTAATTATCAGAAAAATGCAAATCAAAACCACAATGAGCTATTACCTCACACCTATTAGAATGATTACTATCAATAATACAAGGAATAAAAAATAGTAGGGGGATTGCAGAGAAAAGAGAATCCTTGTACATTGTTGGTAGGACTGTACATTGATGCATCCACTATAGCAAAGAATATGAAGATTCCTCAAAAATTTAAGAACAGAACTACCATGTGACCTAGCTATTTCACTTTGAGGATTTACCTGAAGAATACAAAATACTAATTTGGAAAGATATATGCACTCATATATAAAATCTGTAAGACCCACAATGAACAAATAAAGTGGAACCAAACTCATAAGCAAATATACTAGTGGTTACTAGAAGAGAAGGAGGTTGTATGGAAAGTTAAATGATGATGGATGGTAACTAGATTTGTGGCAATGATTACTATATAGTGTATACAGATGTGGAACTATAATTCTGTACAATAGAAACATATAATAGTCTTAAAAGATAAAAATAAAAGTTGTATGATTGAATAAGAATACAGTGGTATGTAAGCAGTGGGGAATCCACATTATATACTTTTCTTCTATACTAGGGTCTAGTTCTTGAAAACTATCAATCAGGATCATACACTTTGAATATAAGAGGATAATAACCTTGGCTCATTTTACCTAACCTAACATTATTCTTGACATATTTCTACATTGTAAAATTTGAGTGTTTAGCTTATATTTATTAGGTGTTAGATATTTTAATAATAATGATTCCACATTGAAAGGGGAAAAAAAAGATCTCTGAAGTCTAAGAAATAATCCATAAATTATTAGAAGAAAGACAATCAAAACACAAATTTGTAGAGTCAAATGGTGTTCATTTTCCTTTTTCTCAGTAGAAAACTAATGAATGATAACACACAACTCATATTATGGTTAAACAGATGAAAGCAATAACTGATATATAGTTTTAATAGAAAAAAAATGGTGCAAAATCTGATTTAAATAACTAGAGAGTCTTGTCTCCCAAAAGAGGGGCTTTTCATTTAAACCTGATGATTAAATATGCAAATATAAATATAAATTTATACTTAAATAATATTTTAACACACTTATAATCTGATAGGGAATTTTGACATTTTCTATGTGTATCATACAGATCTGCACTGTCCTGTAGGATACCACAAGCCACAGGAGACTGTTGAGGATATCAAACATGACTTTTCTGAATGGAGATATGCTACAAGTACAAATTATATTAAGAATCAAAGACTTAGTATGAAAAAAGTTATGCAACATACCACATTTATAAGTGTGTATGTGCATGTGCGTGCATGTGTATTTTTTTGCTTTTTTAGTGCCACACCCACAGCATATGGAAGCTCACAGGCTAGGGGTCGAATCAGAGCTATAGCTGTTGTAGTATACTATAGCCACAGTGTGCGATCTGGTCTCACTGGGGACCTACACCACAGCTCATGGCAATGCCAGATCCCCAACCCACTGAGTGAGGCCAGGGATTGAATATGCATCCTCATAGATACTAGTCAGATTCATTTCTGTTGCACCACAATGGGAATTCCCACATTAATATTTTTATATTGACTACTTGCTGAAATGATATTTTGTATTTACTTTGATAAATAACATTGATTAAATTAATTAATTTAACCTGTTTCTTTTTACATTTTTGATGTGGCTACTAGAAAATTTAAAATTACCTTTGTGGCTCCCAACACAGATTTCTAATGCAGAGCATTGTTATAAGATTTTTCCTTTTCCCGAATACATATGATGGCTCCAAATAGCTCCATCCAAGCAAGTTCACCAAAATCCAATACAATCCATATTAGAAAGAACTTAACAAAAAGTTCAGGTATAATAGCAAATTAGAAAGCAGTAAGAGAGAGTTCCCGTGGTGGCACAGTGGTTGACGAATCCGACTGGGAACCATGAGGTTGCCGGTTCGGTCCCTGCCCTTGCTCAGTGGGTTAACAATCCGTCGCTGCCGTGAGCTGTGGTGTAGATTGCAGACGCGGCTCAGATCCCGCGTTGCTGTGGCTCTAGCGTAGCCTGGTGGCTACAGCTCCAGTTCGACCCCTAGCCTGGGAACCTCCATGTGCCTCAGGAGGGGCCCAAAGAAATAGCAAAAAGACAAAAAAAAAAAAAAAAAGAAGAAAGCGGTAAGAACACATTCATAACAGTGCTTAGTGATGAATCCATAAATATTAATTTGCCTTCTCCAACAATTTTATGCAACACTGATTGATTCATCCATTCTATAGCTTAAAAAAGTAAGACTTAAAGAGATTAAGAGACTTTTTCAGAGTTATAGAACTATAGTTAACTAGTGGCAGTGCAGGAGCGCTACATTATTTTCCAATAATCTAAAGTATATATAAATTCGTTCATTTAACAAATACTTCTTGAGGCACACTGTGTGGGTCATGGTTATTTTTTTCTCCTTTTTATGGCCATACCTATAGCATTTGGAAGTCCATGGGATAGGGGTCGAATTGGAGCTTTTGCTGAGGCCTATGCCACGGTTACAGCAGCACTGGATTGGAGGTGCATCTGTGATTTACATCGCAGCTTGTGACAATGCTGGATCCTCAATCAACTCACTGAGCCAGGCCAGGGGTGGAACCCACATCCTTAGAGAGAAAATGTTGGGTCCTTAACCCACTGAGCTATAGCAGGAACCGAGTCACAGTTTTAAGTTGTGAAAGGACCTAAAAGAATGTACATGACATGGTTCCTTCTTTCCAGGAGCTTAGAGTGGAGGTAAATAAGAATCTTTGCAGTAGATATGTCCACAGATACACTCTAAGAATGGTTTGGGGGAGTTTCTGCTGTGGCTTAGCAGGTTATGAACCCAACTAGTATCCACAAGGATGCAGGTTTGATTCCTGGCCTCACTCAGTGGGTTAAGGAGCTGGCATTACATAGATTACAGATGTGGTTCTGATCCAGTATTGCTGTGGCTGTGGCATAGGCCAGCAGCTGCAGTTCTGATTAGACCCCTAGTCTAGGAACTCTGAATGCTGAAGGCATGGCCCCTGAAAAGAAAAAAAAAAAAAAGAATGCCTTTGATTAGAAGCTTATAGTTTTGACTTCTCCTCAACTGGTGTATAATTGGAGGACATGACAAAGGCAGATTATTATGACAAGAGTTTGATGGAAGTGATGAAAGTTAAATGGCTGCTTCATGAGAAATTCATACCAAGGACGCTCTGTGCATTTCACCAAAACTAAGTCATGATGGATATCCCTATAACTATTAAAGCCTATTCCTAGCCAGGCTTATTGATGTGACCCACATTGTATTGTAGATTTTTTCATTCTTGAAATATTACACGTTTTATATCAGTGTTTTTATCAGCTGTCTTTTTGATGTGTGTCTTTCTGTTTCTCTCTTCCCCAGGCCTCATTGTGTGAAACTACTGGGAAAATTAAAAGCAAGCATTCAGCAGCAATTTGTATCATGGAGAGAGAAGGAAATGCCCACTCAGCCTTTCTTGTCAGAAGTTTAATAAGAACAAGCTCCTTAGAGGACTCGGCTCATTATTTCACCATAAATTCAGAAGACGGTAGATGGTTACTAGAAACTAAGCATGGTAATTGCTATTGGTCCATGGGAAATGTTAAAGCCCGAGGGGGACAAATGGGCCCCAAAATCTCTCTTTCAGGGCACAGGTATCCCTAGCCTTGACCATGATTATTTCTAGCACTGAAACTCACTAATGAGGCTCTAGAGATCTTCCCCAGCACTCTTCACAAAGGGAAAGAAATTTCAGCATCTCTAGAATTCCTTGGATTTTAAAAGCAATTTTGTGCTAATCTGTTAGTATTGACTAATTCCCTGAAATTAAAAAAATGCAAAGCATATAACTACATAAAGTAATATTTGAAAATAAGAAAATATTAAAGAATCATCAGGAACACTTGATTCCCCCATATAATAAGTATTTCTATTATCTCCATGTCTATGCATAATTTTTACCTTAGTATACTTTCAATTTATTCATATATGTATGTTTAACATATAATAACATCATATTATTACTAAAATAGTATATTAATACCAACATACTATTAAATATTAATGGTATTTTATACTATTAAATATACCTCTCTATGTCAAAGTGCTATTTTCACACAGATTATCATTATGGTGAATAAAGTAATATGCAGCTAGCTACTTATTTCTCACTTGGTTGCCATTCACAATGTTTCTAAGTTTGATTATGATGTATAATACTGTGGGGTTAATTTTATGGACATAGGTCATGGAAAATGGGTTATTAGGCTTTTGAAGTCTGTCACCAAATTGTTATTAAGCTGGTGAGCAATGGTGCTGAAAGAACAACAATGGAACACACTTGTGGCATATCCTCCAGCATTCACTAATAGTATCTAAACTTGCTTTAATGTGACTCTTTTGTTCCAAAAAAAAAAAAAAACCCTTAAGGTACATATATTTTGTCTTTCTATCACTTCCTTTGGTATTTCGTTGTTCATGACCCTTGCCCTTTTCTATATTGGAGATTTCTCAAAATCAGCATTTCTCTATAGGTAAGGACATTCTTTCATCTATAACACTTATTGCAACAATTGTGCCCAAACCACTATTTGCAATTGTTACTTTATTTGATTTTTAGTGCAAAAATATTTACTTAAGACATTGATTTTGTCTCTTTAACCACTGGGTTTTGTTTCAAAAGTTATTCCTGATACAGGTCTGTGATTAAGATATATTTAATTGTATTTATCAAGCTATCAAAATGTTTCAAAGTGAAGTATTTTAATAAAAATATTATCTATTTTGGTCTTGGAAACTTTAGGACTATAGTTTTCTCTACAAGGCCAAATATATAAATTTGTCCTTTCAGATCTTGCTATGAAGCCCTAATTTCCACTTATTCAAATATGTGGAGTCCAAATGCAAATGAAGAATAAGCATGATCTCACTGAGGTCCATCACTTCTCTCTGCTGATAAAGGAAACAACATGCAAATGAAACAGATTTCAACCCATGTTGCATATGTAAATGTTTGCATAAAATATGGATATTTAAAAAACAGATGTGTTTTAGGTTAGTCTTAAGCAAAACTGTAACAGCAGTGACAGTTAAATTCTGAAATATCACACAGTGCTTTCCAAATCTTTTCTCTCCAACAATAGCAGATCCAATAGAACATAGCTACATTTTTGTTTTGTTTTGTTTTTCAAACTGCCACCTTCTTCTTAAACTCTACTCTGTGTAAGACTGGAAAAATCCTAAGTGATCATTTAATTCAGAAGATGTTTGAGAGCACTAAGAGTTTAAGTCATATAGACCATAATGACAGCTGGCATAAATGGGAATTATGAGAAAACAGAGATAAAATTTGGTGCTCAGTATAAGCCATTTAATCCTCTTTATAATCTAATCCATTATGTTTCTTTCCTAGCAGAGTTTTCATATAAAGCCTCACTTTTAATTGTGGAATTCTTTTTTTTTTTTTCCTAACTTGTTTAACCTTCTTCTAAAGGGAAATCATTTAGAATCTTTAGAAAGGTAGAGAAATTTTGATAAAAGCAAAAGATATCCTTTATTCTGAAAGCAGACCAAAATGCCCTAAACACCTTCTCAACTAAATCTTAAGAAAAATTAAAATAGATAGAAGAAGATGCCATTCTCCTATCCTCACCCTTGAAATCTATTTTCTTGGCATTTTGTGTGTAATAGTGTATACATTAAAAAAAATATTTGGGATCATAAACATGTTTTCACATCTTGTCTTTATCTTCTTCATATATAAACTTATGGATATTGAGCAAACCACTCATATTTTCTGTTCTGTCTCAATTTCTATGTATAAAATAAGAAAGTGTAATGGGTCAGTTTTTCAGTGCAGAATATGGAAGATTTTACTATCTAAATTATTGTTAAAGATATTCATAAATTACCTGAGGATATGGAATAGTGGAAAAAAATTAGATAAACTATTCTTATAAATACTTCAAAAATTTATAAATGAATAAACTTTTTCAACAATGTGAACTTTCTTAAAGGCTTACAGTGAAACGAATCTGTATAGAATTTTCTTGAGCAGAGAAATCACCTACATCCTAATGTATACAATGGAGAATTGAGTCTGTGAAAAGAAATCAGATCAAAAGGTATAAAATTTCTGAGTACACTGATTCGAGTACCTATAATTTGAATATTGAGTTCTATCAACCTCAAGTTTCCCTAATAGGCTCCTAATTTTAAATAGCTTCCCAGTAAGTCCAGAATTAGATACTATTGCAAATATCACATAATTAGTTAATGAAAACATCCTCAAATTTACTTACCTCACACTGTAGTCTTCCCCAGATCTGATGGTCTGAACTGAAGATCAAATACCTACTGTCCAGAGAAAAATCATACAGAACTGAAGTAGGAATTTCTCAGCAATTTTTAAGTAAGTGTGGGTAACTAAGAGACATTAATCAGAACTTTCGATCTGAGAGCTGGTATTCAGAATGGAAGCAAAGAAGAGAAGGAAGTATATGAAGGCACAAATGGCTATGGATTCAACAACCAAAATGTTACATTAGCTTGGTTAGGGGCCAGTCCCAATCAATGTGAGGTACTTTCAAACAGACAAGAATAAGCAAATAGATTAAGAACCTAGAGATGGTCAAACCAATTCCTTAAATGGCTAATAAAGATGGAACAAGGAAAGTTGGCACCAGCTACATTATGTAGGCTGGCACAAGAAAAAATCAAGCAATTTAAATGAGAGCTTGAATTATCAGTACTCTCATTTGGAAGAATAATTAACATCAGAATATCAGTCCCTGGGGCACTTTATTCCTAATCTACTGTTACACAGTTTATGAAAGTGTGAGAAGTTCATTCATCTTTTTTTTTAATTCATAAAATTGTAATCTTTAAATTTTCAAACAAATTGCAGTTATTAAGTGGTCCTTAGATAAATCAGGCTGTGGGATTCTGCACTTAATTACCTTAAAAGAAAAAAAAAAAAAAAACCTTTTTTCATGGCATTATTTTGGACCATTCTTCACTTTTTACATTTCAAATCCTTATGCATTCCTCTTTACCACGGTTAAGGAGAAAAATCCAGCCTAAGCAGTACTCTCTTGGTAAAGATGCTACATTTTATACCTACCTTAACTTGTAATTAGTTATAAGGCAACTTTTAGCACTGAAAAACATTCAAAATATATAAAATATATTCAAAATATATAACTGAAACATCTAAAAACAATAAGAAAACAAAATCTTTGAGTTATTTAAAATATAAAGCTCCCTTCCCACTCTTTTCCAATATTCTCACAAGTGCCTACACTCTACCCTTGGGGGAAAAAATATCTTTGGCCAAGGGGCTGTGTTGTATGTTCTCACTCTGCATTATCTGTTGACTCTTTATTATGCAATTCATATTTTATGCTCCGTGCCTTGTAGATAAATAAATGTTGGAATTTAGATTTTCCGAGCCTGAAGTCTATGTAATATATATGTACAACTGATCCACTTTGCTGTAAACCTGACTCTAATACACCATTTTAAGTCAACTATGTCCCAATAAAATTTTAAAATGAAAAAGCTAATAAATGCCCCAACCAACATAATATTGCCATCTAATTGTTTGACACATGACTTTAATAACCGTTTTTCCAACAATTTCTGGCTGCATATTCTGTGATTATACTTTTTGTTTTGTTTTGTTTTTCAGGGTGGCACCAATGGCATATAGAGGTTCCCAGGCTAGGGGTCCAATCAGAGCTGTAGCTAATGGCCACAGCCACAGCCACAGCAATGCAGATCTAAACCTTGTCCGTGACCTACACCACAGCTGAGGGCAAAGCTGGATCCTTAACCCCCTGAGAGAAGCCAGGGATCAAACCTGTGTCCTCATGGATGCTAGTCAGATTCGTTAAGCGCTGAGCTGTGACAGGAACTTTTATGATTGCACTTTATAAGACAATGGTGTTTTCTATAAAGAAAAGAGAAAGATAATTCAATTATTCTAGTATGGTTGGCTGAGGGTTTTTTTATAATTAATTTTGATACTTTATAAAATTTCTGTATCTTCTACATTTTCAGAATTGTGGTCCAATTTGAGATAACTGCTATTAAATTAGTTTCATATATAACCTGTCTTCACCTGAGCTTGTCAGAAATTTGATCTTATAAAATAAAAACTGAGTTATAATGTTTCTCTTGAAGAATGTAATCCAGGGAACCAAAGGGAGAAAGAGAAGTGAGGGTTAAAGCAAGAAAAAGAGAGAGCCAGTGTTAAGATGATCTGTTGTGTTGGCGGTCACCATGACTATCTGGAAATTCCCTCTAAGAGATCCTGGAGAAGTCAGGTCAGATGCATCTTAGCATTTTTTTAAATCAACATTCTCATCTTGTGCATTGGTTCTTTACTCTGTTGATAGCATCATTTGATACCAATACGTTTAAAAATATGATGTAGTCCTATTTAGCTATTTTTTCTTTTTTCTCCCCATGATATTGGTTTCACTTCCAGAAATCCTTGCCCACACAAATCTCTAAATTAAGTGAACAAAATAGTGTTATAGCTGAGTAATATTCCATTGTATATGTGTACCACATCTTTATCTATCTCTCTGTCAATGGATATTTAGGTTGCTTCCATATCTTGGCTATTATAAATAGTGCTACAATGAACACTGGGGTTCATGTATCTTTTCAAATTGTAATTTTCTATATAAAGTGGAATATTACCCATAAAAAGAATTAAATAATGTCATCTGCAGCAACATGGATGGACCTAGAGATTATCATACTAAGTGAAGTTAGACTGTGAAAGACAAATATCATATGAGATCATTTATATGTGAAATCTAAAAAAAAGTTACAAATGAACTTATTTGCAGAGCAAAAACAGACTCACAGACTTCTTTAAAAAAATGTATGGTTACCTAAGGGGATAGGTAGGGGGAGGGATGGACTGGGGGTTTGTGATTGACATATGCACACTGAGGTATATGGAATGATTGGCCAATGAGAACCTCCTGTATAGAACAGAGAACTCTACCCTGTGTTCTGGGATAACCTATGTGGGAAATGAAGTTGAAAGAGAATGAATGTGTACACATGTATAATGGAATTACTTTGTTGTACAGCATAAATTATCACAAGATAATAAATCAACTATATTTCAATAAAACTATAAAAATGAAACCAAACAAGATTTCCCATTATGGCTCAGTGGTTAACAAATCTGACTAGGAACCATGAGGTTTTGGGTTCAATCCCTGGCCTTGCTCAGTGGGTTAAGGATCTGGCGTTGCCATGAGCTGTGGTGTAGGTCACAGATGAGGCTTGGATCCCTAGTTGCTGTGGCTCTGGTGTAGGCCAGCAGCTACAGCTCTGATCAGACCCCTAGCCTGGGAACCTCCATATGCCACGGGAGCAGCCCTAGAAAAGGCAAAAAGACAAAAAAAAAAAAAAAAAAAAAAAAAGAAAGAAAGAAAGAAAGAAACCAAACAAAACAAACAAAAACAGTATAATGTGATATACAGTTTTAAATACTATGGAAAAAGAAAAAAGAAAAAAACAGAGTAAAGGAGGAAATGAATTATTGAGGATGAGGTAGTATTTGCTGCTTTTAAAACTATTATCCACGAGTTTCTATTGTGGCTCATTGGTAATTTACCCAAGGATGAGGGTTAGATTCCTGCCCCACTCAGTGGGTTAATGATCAGGTGTTGCTGTGAGCTGTGGTGTAGGTTGTAGACACTGCTTGAATCTGGTGTTTCTGTGTCTATGACATAGGCTGTCAGCTACAGCTCCGATTTGACCCCTTGCCTGGGAATCTACATATGCCACGTTGTGGCCCTAAAAAAATAAATAAATAGAAATATTGACAGCATTTTAGGGGGGATATTTTAGCAAAGTCTTAAAGATGTAAGGAATATAGCCATCATGAAGATAATTGGGAAAAGAGAATGGCAGAGGGCAAATCCAATGGGACAATCCCAAGGTAAGATAGTGCTTAGCCTGTTCAAGAAAGAACAATACAACCAGGAAGCTGGATCACGGTAAGTGATGGAGAGAGTAGCAGAAGCAGGTATCAAGTGATAATGGTAAAAGGGCATATTGGAGGGGTCCTTGCAGTTAATCACAAGGACTTTAGATTGCACTCCCAGTAAAACAGCAAACTGTTTCAACCGAGAAGTGACATGATATGATTTGCCATCACATTAGCAGCTGCCTTGGAAATAGCACTTAGGAGACTAAGAAAACTGGAGCTTATTTCAGAAGTGGCTAGAGACTAGATGTTTTCTGAAAATAGAACTAAAAAAATGTGTTCACTAATCGGATGTGGGTATAGAGAGAAGGAAAATTTTCAGTGATACTCCAAAGAGGTCACATAGGGAAACTAGAAAGAATTAGCTGCCATCAGCATGCCTAGGAAAATCTACATCTATTCAGTGTGATGAATGGCATAATTGAAAAGACAGTAGACACCCAAGTGGTCATATCAAGTAAGCAATTGAATGGGTAGGTCTGGAGTTCAGGAAAGAAGTCTGAACTGGATTCATCATTCTATGGAAATTATATAAATAAACCAAGAACCTAGATGAGAGTATCAGAAAATAGATACAGAAAAGATAAGAGGGTCTATAACTGAACTGGAGGCACTCCAATATTACAAAGTAAGCTGGAATATATAAACTTAGGAAAAAAAATTAGAATGAAAAGTAGACAATGAATGAGTGAGGTAGGAATAAAACCATCTCTATCTGGTGTACTTGAAGCCAAACTAAACAGAAACAAACACCAACAAAACACCCACATCTTAACTGATGGCCAAATGCTATGGAAGGGTCAAATACAACGAAGACTGAGAATTAATCATTGAATGTACCCACAAGAAGGTCACTGAAGTGATCAGGTGTGAATCCTGAATAGAGAGCTCATGTGAAAGAATGGGGGGACTGGAATTCTGGTGGTCTAGTAGTGAAAGATTCTGAGTTTTCAGATGACTCGAATCCAAAACCAGTCCAAAAAATAAAAAATTGGAGGTCAGAAATGGCTGACATCAAGAAGAGAGAGAAAACTTTTGAAGAGTGTGATTTCAAAAGGGACAAAGGCATCACGGCCTATTAGAGAAAATGAAAAATGCATTAATTCATTTTGCAGGAAAATTTGTTCATGTGGAAAATTAAAAATATGTTTCCTGTATTATACAAATCTGTCTAGGTGGTTAAAGAGGAAAATGTGAATATAAGAGAATATCTTCATGACTTTAGTGTTATAAATGAATTATTCAATAAACAGAAAGCACTAACATTAACAAAATATTGATAATTTTATTTATATAAAACAGATTTTAAAGACAAGGCTGTGTCACAAATGCACATTGTATAATGAACTAAAATAAAAATAAATAACATTTACGGAGTTCCCGTCGTGGCGCAGTGGTTAACGAATCCGACTAGGAACCATGAGGTTGCGGGTTTGGTCCCTGCCCTTGCTCAGTGGGTTAACGATCCGGCGTTGCGGTGAGCTGTGATGTAGGTTGCAGACGCGGCTCGGATCCTGCGTTGCTGTGGCTCTGGCGTAGGCCTGTGGCTACAGCTCCGATTCAACCCCTAGCCTGGGAACCTCCATATGCTGCGGGAGTGGCCCAAGAAATAGCAACAACAACAACAACAAAAAAAGACAAAAACAAAAAAAACAAAAAACATTTACTTTTTACATTCTTATGCATCTTTAAAATATGTAGAAATTTAATAGAAAATGAGTAAATACCAGGCATTTTACAAAAGAGGAATTCTAAGTGACTGAAAAAACATTGAAAATTTACTCAACCTTATTAGAAATCCAAAAATAGATATTAAAATCATACTGGGTGGTATTCTATACCCAAGTCATATGCAAAAAATAAAAGCTTATTTAATACCAAATTTTGGTCAAATGCAGACTGCACTGATAGAGGGAGTACAAATTGATATAGCTTTTTTGAACTATAGATTGTAATATATTTTAAGGTGAGATAACTTTGTTTTCCATCATTTTTACTGTTAAGAATACCCCCTGTTTTTCTTTGATTTTTGTACGAGGACACAGGTATAGAAATGTAAATAGCAAAATCATTCCCTGTAGTCAAAAACTATAAACAAAACATATACCTAATAATCATAGAATGTATATATATATATATATATATATATATAAAAACTGGGATATAGTTGTTCAATGGAATGCCAAAGATTAAGGAAAAAATAATAAATATCTATACCAAAAAAGTGATTACTATCACAAATGTAATATGCAGCAGAGGAAACAAATGCCAAAGCAATATATTCAGTGTAACACTATTTTTTAAGTTCAAAAATAGGCACTAATGAGCTCTATTTTAGGGGTGTATATATATATATCTAAGTGATATTGCTATGAAGATTAAAACAAAAAGGAAAACTAGTTGGCCATCAGATAGCCAGATCATATCCAATCTCCTCAGACCAAAGCAAAGAATTATTCTGTGTGTATTGACACAGTTTAGCCAACCATCACAGTCTTCTGGAATGATGCTAACCACAGGAAGACAGAAATTCAGAAATTCCAACCAAACAGCACTGTAGATGAATGGCAGATTATGTGAGATTTAAAAAACAAATATTTCAGTTGATTTTTAGTGTTCTGTCAATTTCTGCTGTATAGCAAAGTGACCCTGTTATACTTGTACATACATTTTTTGTTTCTCATATTATCTCCCATCATGTTCCCTCAATTATGTGAGATTTGCTCTGAATACCCAGAAAATGAGACGTCAGTCAAAAACAGAAGGGAAAAGTGTCAAAAAACTTAGGAGTTTACAATTGATGGAATTTAGAAATGTTTACATATATCTGTTTAAATCAATCTTATATACAGTTTTAGTTTAGGCAGCTTCATGAGATGATAAAAATTTTCATCCAATATTTGGCTCTGGTAAGCAGCGTCTGCACAACAATAGCAATCCATTTGTTAAGAATGTGTTGAAAGAAGCAATATACAGGTAGCTGTAAAACAATGATGAAATAGATAGCAGAAATAATGGAAATGAGGCAACTATTAAAGATTTTCAATTTTATTTTTCCCTAATTTATTACATTTAGTCTTGCTTTTGGTTGGGAAGTGTTTCAGCTCCTATCCAGAATCAAACCTTTCAAATGGGCTGTGTCCTTTTTCTGATAGTCTAGTATTAGAAGGATTATTTTCTTAGTTATTAGTGGCCACAAACCTGTATTCAAAGCTTTTGAGAGACTACAGTGCACCAGAGAGACTAGTTATTATAATAGTATAATTCCCAGTGTCTGGGGTACACCTTGGATCCATGGTCCCAAAGACTGAAGTCAATCAAAATCAAATAATTTGAATAAAGACCTCACCGAAGTGGTAATTATCTCTTAGAAAAAGGACAAGAACAGTGACTGACTTAAAACACATGAACCTGAAGTCATGGTGTGTGAATACCACAGATAGTTAAAAAAAAATAAAATAAAAAAGAGGGCATGGCCTGTGAATACCACACAGAAGTACAGCAAAATCTGTAAGAACATCCGGCCAGTAGCTGGGAGTAGTGTTAGTGTCTCAAATGTTGATCACATCCTTCAGTTAAGCAGAGTAATAGGATTTGTTTAAAAAAAGAGAGAGAGAGAGACAACAAATGATATCACTTATGCTAAGCCCCATTTCACCAGCTTAATACCTAATTTGATTATAGTTTCAGCCTTTCCCAGGAATGGGATTTTAAACTAATCAATCTGGAATCATTTGGTCAACACTAGTGAGGTAAGCTGCCTGAGAGAGCTACAGGCCCCTAAAGGAATGTGACCTCACCCTAAACTACCTACTCTTACTTGCTATAATTCTTGCCTCAGCTCTTGCCTATAAAAATCTTTAATTTTGCACACATTTTCTGAGCTCCTTTCTATCAGCTAAATGATATTGTATGCTGCTTGATTCATGAATCACTGAATAAAACCAATTAGATATTTAAAATTCGCAGTTATTTTTTGTTATTTAACTGTAGACTGAGTTACTCAAGTAAAGGAGGATAGAGGAAAGGAGTAGGCATTACATGACTCTACAGTCTTTTGTTTTAGGTACTACATTTGTCTGCATTTTTTTTTTTTTTTTCTTTTTTTGGCTGTACCCATGACATGTTGAAATTCCCTGGCCAGATTTCAAAACTGCACAATGGCAGCAATCAGGGCTGCTTAGTGATAAAGCTAGATCCTTAACCCACTTCCCCGCAAGAGTACTGCTATCTTTAATTTTTAACTAGCGTTTTGCAGCAAATATTTCAATGAAGCTATTTTGGAGTTTTAAAGCTTTTTGCTGCAAGCCACACGGGAAGTTCTGGAGTTTTGAAGCTTTTTGGAAGCGTCTGTGTGCTAACAGAATTGCTATAACATTATTTTATTTTACTTTATTTTACTTTGGAGTCCTTGGTTTTTAAGCACACATCTTAAATGAAAGATCTTGTCTCATCAGAACCTTCCTTATAATGGCCTTGTACTTTTTGATTTTCTCACAAGATATCATCATTTGCTGTAGATACCCACAGCTTCTGGGACCACAGTTCTTAGACATAAATTAACAGGTGTGCTGGAAAGTGGCATGCTCAGGTCTTTGCAGCTCGAGGATCCCAATTCCTTAGTTAAGACTGGAGTCTCTGAGCACTGAACTCAAACTAATACCTAAACAGCATATAACATTAGGTTGAGGATTTTGTGATATTTTATAGTATACATCATTGCAGAGGAATTTTCTTGAGGTGGCAGTGGCCTTGTGTCAATTTAACCCATTCCATTACCAACTTATCATAACAAAGAGTCTGAGTAATAGGTGGACCCACTCTAACAAACTTACCTCATGTGTGCATTTAATAAATGAGCAGAAACCAAAGGGAGATTACTGTGAATTGACCAGTCAGTAGGCCTATGCATACCCTTAGCAATTTCCAGTGTGGAAATGGGGACTAAGAAATGGTCTGAATCTGCAGACTACAAAAAATGGGACTTTGACTGGGATTCCAATCAAATTCCATACTGCAGACTGAACTACCAGCAAACCCTAATGCGAAGTCTGAGGACAGAACCAAGGCCTGAGGATTCCAATCAAATGGGAAAGTGCAGACTGAACTGAGGGTTAGGGGCTTGGATTCGATGCAGAAGCTTCAGTTAGCTCAAGTTGACCTTCCCTGGACTGAAAAGCCATTTAAATCAGTAGCTTGACACAGACAGTAGCTCTCAAAATCAGGAGGAACTTAGAGTTCAAACTGTGGCACAGTGGGTTAACTTGATTGCCGTGGCTCAGGTCATTGCAGAGGTGTGTTCAATCCCAAGCCCAGGTGCTGTGGGTTAATGATCAAGAGTTGCTGCAGTTGCAGCATAGGTAGCAGCTGCTGCTTAGATTCAATCCCTGGCCAGGGAACTTCCACAGGCCTTGGATGAGGCCATAAAACAAACAAACAAACAAAAAACCAAAAGGAACTTTCCCACTATCCTCAGAAATAGAAAAAATTGGAGTTCCTGTCATGGCTCAGTGGTTAACGAATCCGACTAGGAACCACGAGGTTGTGGGTTTGATCCCTGGCCTTGCTCAGTGGGTTAAGGATCTGGCATTGTCATGAGCTGTGGTGTAGGTTGCAGAGGTGGCTCAGATCCCACATTGCTGTGGCGTAGGCCAGAGGCCACAGCTCCAATTCTGGGAACCTCCAAATGCCGCGGGAGTGGCCCAAGAAATTGCAAAAAAAAAAAAAAAAAAAAAAAAAAAAAAAAAAAAAGAAATAGAAAAAATTGTACTTGACCATTTTTTTTCAAAGTAAAGAGTGTATCATGTATCCACATAAGAAAATAGAAAACTATCAGAACCCCAGAAGACTTTCTATGCTCCCTTTCAGCTACTAATTTTCCCAATGAATAGGTTTGTCTTGCTGAGTCTGTACTTTATATAAACACTCTTTTTTGACTAGCTTCAACATTGTTTTTGAAATTAGTCCACTGCTGCTAGTAATATTTAAACATCTATTCTTATTGTATTGATTATTTCATGATTTATTTTTTCATTTTACCACAGGTGAATTTTGAGGTAGCTTTTGATTTTTTTTATCACATGGCTTTTGGTGAAGCTTATGCATACATGTCTGTTAGAAATTCACTCAAGTGTGTACCTCCTATGGCACAAGTTATGGATATGTTCAGTTTTAATAGTTGCTGTTACATACGATATTACAAAATAGTTGTTTGCTTGTTTTTTTGCTTGTGTTTTCTTTTCATTGTCTTTCCACTATTGTAATGTAAACTTATTGAGTGGAAGGTGCTCTATTTTTCTCATAGTTATGAAGAATGAATGAATGAATGAATGAGGAAGCCGTGTCTGAAAGATGCAGTATTCCCTCAATCGCATTTCTTAAAAACCTACAATCTAAGGAAATAATTTTAAAACATACCCTAAAGAAGTCCCTTATATCCCTGACCCTCACTGTTCTCATCAGTAAATTGGACCTCATAATAATTGCGTTATTTACAATGAAGTTGCTAGGGACAGGTATTTAAATTGCTAAGTTTTAAACAGATTGGCCAATATGATTATGATCTTAAAAATGAACATCTGACATAATCAAATAGGACATTGAACATGATTTGCCATATCTTTTCTGTCTTCAAGTCCTGGATCCATGTGGGTAAAGGATATAAACTATGAACTAACTTCTATCACCTGGCTAATTTATGCTTAACCTAGATGACTTTGTGACATATTTGAAAATTATTTTAGTATTCTCCCAACTCACACCCCTGTATATTTCTCCAACATCTTCGAAATGCTTTCAGACACCAGTCCTGTCATGGTGTTTCCTCTGGGCAATATCCTTCGCTCTCATCCACCAATTTTAACTTATCTGAAAAATGTTTTTTACTAATGTGTTAATAACAACAAAATTATACACTGAGTTTCTACATAAAATTTAAAAATCACCTAGCGATTGTCATGAGAATAATAAGTTTTCAAGAAAAATACATTCAGTGACTTTCCTATCACCTGACAAATTGGAACATATAGCTAGCTATTCAACTGTCTTCCTAAACTGCTGGATCAGAGTATTTCTCTAAAAAATAGAAAAAAATAATTTTCTTAGCCTTAAACAGTGAACTAGAGTTATACAGCAGTATCATACACCCTCAATGTACATCCTCCTGCACTCCTTAACATAGTTCATGCCATTTAAAATGACATGCAATTTATTTTACCTCTCCAAAAGGCAAACTAGCAGAGCAATATATTTTAATTTGTGTTTCTGGAAATCACTGAGCATTTATTTCGAATACATGTGAATGGGGCAGGAGAAATTGAAGATATTAAAAAAGGAAAGAAGAGATACAGGAAAGGATACCAAGAGGACACACTTTTTATAAATAATAGTTTTCTGCACAGTTAAGCCTACCTTCCAGTTTAATTTTTCATTGAGAGCATGGCCACACTGACCACAGAGGCTTCCAACGACCATCTGCATGGTAAAGAGCCAAGTGTTAAAAGGTATCCCCTGACACCCTTTGTTTACCCTTGAACCTGCCCAGTGCCCTCTTCATAGCTCCAGTCACATCCTTGTTCCTCAAACTATAGATGAGTGGGTTAAGCATGGGTGTGGGGATGGTGTAGAACACAGAGAAAACTTTGTCTTGCTCTGGCCTGTGGTAAGAGTGTGGCAGCATGTAGGTGTACATGGCAGCACCATAGAACAGGGTCACCACTGTCATGTGAGATGAGCAGGTGGCAAATGCTTTCTTCCTCCCCTCCACTGAGCTCATGCGGTGGACAGTGGTTAGGATTTGGGCATAGGAAGCAATCACCACTGAGAAAGGAATCAGCAGCATCAAAACACAGCACACGTACATCACTGTCTCATAGAGACCTGTGTCTGCACAAGCCAATCTCAGGACTGCAGGTGCCTCACAGAAGAAACGGTTAATCTCCCAGGAACTGCAAAAGGGGAAACTCATGGTGATGGGGGTTAGAAGGAATCCATCCAAAGAGGCCCCAAACCAGGAACCTGCTATAATCATCCAACAACCACGGCGGCTCATGAGGATAGGATAGTGGAGGGGGTTACAGAAGGCCACATAGCAATCATAGTCCATGAGGCCAAGGAGGGAAAATCTCAGCTCCCACAAGGGTGAGATAGAGGAAGTGTTGAGCTGTGCACCCCACAAAGGAAATGGTCCTTTGATCCAGAAGAAAGTCCATCAGCATTTTGGGCACAATGGTAGAGATGTACATCATGTCAATGAAGGAGAGGTGGCTGAGTAGGAAGTACATGGGGATGTGGAGGCGTGAGTCTGTGCAGATCAAGAATATCATGACTCCGTTGGCTATCAACGCGGTAAAAAATATGGTAGAGATGATGGCAAAAAGAAGGCCTGATATGTCCTTTCTGTTGAACAACCCCATGAAGGTAAAATCCACGGAAGATATGTTGTACCCTTCCATTGATCCCATGATACCACATCTGTGACCTAGAATTTCCATAAAAAAATGATTTTTGCAGGGAATTAGGAGAGCATAGAATTTGATGTTTAGGAAGTAAATTTCTAAAAGTTGGTAGAAAACATTTAAAAAATGTTTTTGTATTACTTTGCTACTGATACTTAGCAACTGATTTATCCTGGTATGTTTTTTAGGTAAAACTGATAATTTAAAATCAAGAAGTCTTTAAAATCATTGGACAAGATAATGTCAGCAGATGATATTGTACTACAGTGATACATGTTAACAACATTTAAGGGTGAACATCATGCTATAAAGTTGTGAAATATATCCTTGTCTAGAGTCTGTGGGCATCTGTGTGTGCAAACATACTACTTTGGATTCTTTTAAACTGGTATCCTTCTCCACCTATCTTTATTATCTTTATCACCTCCATCTTCACATGTCAGGACTAGCTGTTGATTATATTTATGTCTGCCATTTAGCCACAAATATGGGTGATACACCGTATTTCTGGATTACCGTATTTGAGCTACAAATCACTGTCTGGCAATGTTCTCTTGCTATATGTTAATTTACATGGCAGACAAAATTGAATGAAGTGAAGGGAGGATTGGAAATTACTCTTGCAAACCCAGATATACAAGAGGTTTTCAGTGCTCCAGAATTATTTTTGTTTATTTTTTTAAAAGACATTTCCATTTTAGGATGATGTGTAAGTAGCATTAGGATTATGGTAGGCATTAGCATTTATCATTAACAATTAAGATCCAGAGATACTATCATGAGGACATATATATTATATCTATTATTTTTGGAAACTGGAATTATATCATAGTAATTTGTAATTAAGAAAAACTCATTGACTGTGTTTTATACAATCTCAGATGATGATAAAGAAAAAAAAATCCACAACAAACTTTTTGAAAGTTAAAGATGGTTTTCCATATGTTTAATGTTAAATATGTCAGAGCAAGCTATATTGGTTTTCCAACCAATATGTTTGGAAGTTAAACTGATCAAACTAGTCTGTACTCCTCTAAATACATTTAAAATAAAAGCATTTGAGCCAAGTGCACAGAAAAATTACTATTAAGAACAATTATGATATTGCAGAGAGTTTACTTTGTGCCAAGTGCTTCATGTCTCTTGACACATTGAGTTTCACAGTAAACTTAAGTGATGAGTTATAAAACCCTCTTTCACTGATGGCATATTTGAGAGTAATATTCCCATGGTCATACAGGCTGTTGATGGCAGGGATTTTTGGACCAAGCAATCTCATATAATTTTTTGCTCTTATAGCCCAGAAAAATGACTAGACATTTATTGTGATTATAAAATAAAACATGCCAACAGTGTGAATCATTAAACATGTATAGTTAAATTTTTAATTATATGTAATCATTAATGTGACTAGTGAAATTAGTCAGAATCAGGCAATACCACATTAATTATAACCTGGACTGCTGATTTTGAGAGTAAACAACTCTCTTTTTCATATCTATCCTTTTTATTTGGATAATTTCAGAATCTTTGCACCAGGTCTCACAAATTTGCCTGACACCATGTACAACTTCATCATCATTTACAACCTGCCTCATTTTTCTTTTGCTGTTTGACTTTCAATTAATAGATCTCATTAAAATATGAATCTAAAGGAAAAATCCTGTGCAATTTATGGAATAGCCAAATATTAATATTTTAATTAGTTCCACACCTCCCACATTTAAGGTTTAATTTTTTCATGTTCTAAGTCACCACTAACAGAAGGAAAATTGTATATTGCTTTACAAATCGAATAACTCTCTTTGCTGTCCATTCACATTCATTCCTAAATCTTTAACATTTTTTTCTGGCGTACTATTTTTTTTTCCTACCTGGCTTTATAGTTCCAGTAATAACAAAGGCTTCTACATTTTGCAGCTAACTGGTCTTACCTTCTTGACTATACATAAAAACTCTAATTTATGAGAGTAAGCCCAGTTAGGTTAATTTTATCTGCTATCTCATTATGGGGGGATATTTTGAGAAGGATATGCTTGACTTTATGCTGGGCACAGATTGTATTGCTTTTTGCTATGATTTAGTACAAATGAGAATTACTGGAAAGTGTCTGAAATGATTCAGTGACTTTATCAAAAATTTGCTTCAGACATGATGTAATAGATACACAGTAAAACAAATTTTTGTCTTTTTTTTTTTAGGGTCACGCCCAGGGCATATGGAAGTTCCCAGGCTAGGGATCCAATTGGAGATACAGCCACTAGCCTACACCACAGCCACAGCAACACCAGGTCTCAACTGTGTCTGCAAGCCACGCCACAGCTCATGGCAATGCCAGATTCAGATCCTTAAACCCCTGAGCGAGTCCAGGAATGGAACCCACATCTTGATGAATACTAGATGGGTTCGTTATTGCTGAGTCCAAGGGTACACCCTAAAAAAATTTTTGAATCAGCAAAAATAAGTTCTCCTGGCTATGACATAAATCAATTCTGTGACACTGGCTTTTCTCCCTAAACTCTCTGAGCCTCAGTTTTCATTTATATTAAATTTAGATGATATAACATTCCAGACAGCTCTATAGATCAAATAAGAAACTCAGCATGACAGGTGAAAATATTTTATATAATGTAAAGTAAAATGCTAATACTATACACATACATATTTGCTCTTTCAAAACTACTGGTAAATGTGAGAAAAGTCCCAATTTCTCACTAAGCAATTTACATGTCCAAGTAAAATCTATGAATTTGAATTGCAGATACCTCTTGTATATCTGGTCTATAAACTCTGGCAGATACCTCTTGAATATCTGGTCTATAAACTCTGGCGCTCCTGGTGGAGATTATTCAGCATTTAGATTCTGTATTTTCCCCAAGATATTCCTTTTTGGAAGGAAATACTTTATTGTATAAATTCTCAGAAAAACACGTGCATCACATTTAAGTTTGAGAAAACCTAATGGCTTTGAAAAGCATAGTTATGCTTGGCCTGCAAATTGTGAGACCGTAACAAAAAACTAAAAGTTATTGGGCAAATTTGACATGATTTTATTTAGTGAAATTATATTTAAGCTTACTTAAATTACTTTTTATTATACTATACCACATACTAAGTTAAAGTGATATATTTATTGCATGCTTGCAAACAGTTGCAAACAGTATCTCCTATTTTTGTCAAGGAATACAAATTTGATTGAGAAGGGATAGTTGCAAATCATTTTTTCCTACCCAACTTTAAGTGAGAAGGATGCAACTTCTGCCTAAGACTTTAAATCAAGTGACAATGGAATCTCAAGGTTGTATCTTCAGCCCTCCCCTGCTTATAACACTGGTGAACTTTCTGACAAATTAGAGTGTGATCCATGCTACTTCAGTGCAACAGCCCCTTTACTAGGAATTTCTCTGTTCACTTGGATTAAAAGCTGTTTGTAAAACCTCCTCTGTTTGCCCTCTAGAAACACTCAGAGGCAACTTCTTCCATTTTTAAAATTTTTTTTTTTTTTGTCTTCCTAGGGCAGCACCCATGGCATATGGAGGTTCCCAGGCTTGAATCGGATTTGTAGCTGCCTTAACCGACTGAGCAAGGCCAGGGTTAGAACCCGCCTCTTCATGGATACTAGTTGGGTTTATTAACCACTAAGCCACAACGGGAAATCCTTTCTTCCATTTTTGACATCCAGGCTTTCATAATGAGAGCAGGACTACAGAGTCTTTTTGCATCCTTTTTTATATAAGAAAGTGCTTTTCAATTCTTATGTGCATTAATCTATATATTTCTTCTCAAAGTACTGAAGTTTCAGGTATTAATTTAGGATTCTCTTTGGCAATGTCTATTTTTAAAATGCAATATCTCCGTTTCAAAAGATTACTCTAGGCCAAAGTTTCCAGAATAGAATACTCTGGAAATATTTTTTGTTTTTGTATCACACTTGTTACACTGTCTGCTCATTATATACAAATTATAGCTTCAGTTGTATTTTCTCATGAGACGTTCTCAAGCAAGCCCTAACTATGCTTGTTCAATTTTGAAAATAAATGCAAACCTTTACATATGTCTCTACATCTTCTTTGTATTGTGAAATTGTGGTTAGCATTTCAAAAAGCTGGAATGATCAAATCAAAGGGAAATATATCACACAATTATTAGATAGTAAAATGCTAATGCAGTTAGTCAGTTTCATCAAATATTCATTACTGTCTGGGACACCATTCCAGGGACTCATTCAGAACCAAATCCTTTTGTTAACCATATACTTTGCCTGCCAGGACCCCTAAAGAAATCACATACTTCAATAAGCGCCACGACTAGGGAGACCCACTGTTTCTGATGGGAGTTTCTTCTGTGTTTCAATATGGCAATCACAAAAACATTGCTTGTAAATAATTTGCAGAGTGGATTCAAGGAACGCAGGTGCCCATGTATTTTTTATAATTTTTACAGAAAAGTGATATGTAAAATGCTTGCACCACTGACAGCAAGGCTATAAGTTACAAGACCTACTCAAGTCTGCCTATGTTCCCTTAAGGCAAGTACCTCCAATTCTTCAGCCTTCAGTGTCTTCATCCATAAAAATCAGTGCATGTTTTTCATTTAGCCCTTTAGTCCTTATTCCATCTAAGGTTTTCTTAAACTATTATTTTTTTTTTAAGAAAAAGGAGTAAATGTTTTACTAAAATTAAGCACAGAGAGGCATAAAGAAATATTTATAGAAAGGAAGATTTGTTCCACTCTTCCATTTCATTGCACACTTAAAATCTAAGATTTGTACCACATACTCTATATCAGCCCCAGAAATAATCAAGTACTCATTATTTTGTCTCTCGATGAACTTGCAGTTGGGGTGGAGGCCATGGAGCAGTCATTTCCTCATTGATCTTGTACCTGAAGTTTGCAGCCCATGAGTTGTTGATGAGCTTGTCTCTATGTTCTAAGAGTAAGCTTGCATAAATCCTGTTTACATCACCACAACCAACAACCTGGCACAAAGTCTAAATATCTTATCCGGTGACACCTAGGATAATCTATTCCTATTTGTAATACAATAACAACTATTATCCAGTTTTGTACGAATCATACAGTTATCCACAGATAGAGAGTTTAAAGATGGAGTTCTTTAACCTTGGAATATTTTACAAGGGATTCCTCCTAAGTAAGCTATTTTTAAAAACTGCATTATCTTAAGGAACTTTCTACGATAAGTGTTGCCATCTGATACAGAGGAATCATAGACAGAGATACCAAACCTCTACCATGAGACAATATCATAGAGGTATTTTGGTATAACACGAATCATTAGTATTTGATTTGAATGACAATAGTGAGTATGGGTTAGTGCTTATAAATTGGTCAGAAATATTTTTTTTCTTGCTGTTAATTGGTGCCCTTCATCTTGTAAATATCCAAGAACCAATACTGGCCCATCAAATATCACTTTCCATGAGTTTTATTTATAAAAAAATAAAATAATTGAAATGTTGATAAAAATAAAAGCTAAGTCTTTGTGTAAAAGTAAAAATCAGTGTTGTTTATGTAATATATAATAAATATTTTAGTAATCCCTGAAAATATCTTTCATCTAAAAGATTCAGTTTAAAAAACTGTAAAAATTATGTGACGTTATATAGCGAAGGTCTTTTAACATTTAATTTTCTTCTGGTATTCTCTTTCTTTGCCTTCAGAGGAGTCACCTTCAAGGGTTTTGCATTCTCTAAGGTCAGATGAGTAATAAAGTGAGGAAGCCTTTGCTACAGGATTGTAATTCCCATCTCCTGATGCTACAAGTTCCATTAGGATAAGACATCTCAGAGTTCCCGTCGTGGCACAGTGGTTAACGAATCCGACTAGGAACCATGAGGTTGCGGGTTCGATCCCTGCCCTTGCTCAGTGGGTCAAGGCTCTGGCGTTGCCGTGAGCTGTGGTGTAGGTCACAGACGCGGCTCGGATCCTGCGTTGCTGTGGCTCTGGCGTAGGCTGGCAGCTACAGCTCCGATTCGACCCCTAGCCCGGGAACCTCCATATGCCGCAGGAGCGGCCCAAGAAATGGCAAAAAGGACAAAAAAAAAAAAAAAAAAAGAGGATAAGACATCTCAAAGTAGACTAAAATATACAAAATTCTAATCAAGACTGATGGTCATTAATAGGGCTAGGTGGTTAACATTTAATTTGTTTTTCATTTCACATATTACTTTTACATTTACTTTTTTGATTATTTTAGTCATAACAAATCCTTCATGAAGTTACTCATTTATTATTTAGTAAAGCCTTAGTTATATTCAAATATATATATATATATATATATATATATATATAAAGATGGAATTTGACCCATTTTTCTAGACTACGGAATACTCCTATTTATTTATCATGATATTCTACTAAAAATATTAACCACAAGCAATTTTTTTGTATTTTATTTTCTTTTTATGGCTGCACCTGTGGCATGTGGAATTTCCTTGGCTAGGGTGACCTACGCCACTGTTGCAGCCACACCAGATCCTTATCCCACTGAGCAAGGCCAGGGATCAAACCTGCATCCTCGCAGACACCATATCATGTTCTTAACCCACTGAGCCACAACGTGAACTCCTCCAGATGCAATTTTAACAATATTAATTTATTTATTGATTAAAGACAATGAGAGAATTCTAAGGACAGCAATAGAAAAACCAAGAGTCGTGTACAAGTTAACTCCTATAAGACTATCAGCTGATTTTTCATCTTTCATGACCTACGATGATGTTAGCTGTTTTTCATGTATTCTTTTTATTATGATGGGATATGTGGGGATATTTTATATGTATATAAAATGTATACTTCCATTTATTGATGAAACTATTTAATATATTAATGAAACTATTTAATATAGTTTTGGAAGTCATACAACAGCAATCGAAAAATAAATAAATAAAAGTAATCCAAGCTGGAAGGAATTCCTTCACATGTACTCATGAACAACTAAGTGAAAATGTTTTTAATCTCTTCTATAATATCACCTTTGGCTTTTTTCATTTTTTGGGGGGGTGCAACTTTTGGAATATGGAAGTTCCCAGACTTGGGGTAGAATCAGAACAGCATCTGCCAGTCTACAACATAGCCACAGTTGCCAGTCCATAATATAGCCACAGCTGCAGAATCCAAGCCACTTCTGCAACCTATACCATAGCTCACAGCAATGCTGGATCCTTAACTGACTGAGTGAGGCCAGGTATTGAAACTGTGTCCTCATGGAAACTAGTCAGGTTCCTTATTTCTGAGTCACAATGAGAACTCCCAATGTTTGGCTTTTTGAAATTAACCTATGCTGTTTTAATTAAAAGCTTTTATATTTGAAGATATATTTTATATTTGATATATATTTTATATTTGATATATATTTTATATTTGAAGATATATTTGAAAATATAAAGCAGAATCTTAACATAAATATTTCTAAGAATGTTTTTTTTTCAGACTGAAAAGTTTTTTGAGGGCTATCCACTTGTTAAAAAGGGACCATCTATTTGCAACAGAGGATCTTTTACCTAGTGGCATATTCAGAAAATTCAAAACATTCCAAAGGAAAGATTTTGATAAATGAGATGTGATAATGACACTATTTAATTGGCATAAATTATTCAAATATAATCCCAAACTTTGATCTCAGTTTATTACCTAAAACAAGAATTTTGCTCAATAAATTAGGAGGATCCGCTTCAATTTCCATCATATTTCTTGAATTAAATATTCATTTTATGAATTTCTTAATTGAACATTTTATTTATTTATTTCTAAGAATGTATATAATAGTGCTGAAGAGTGGGGAATTATGGAATCAAAATCAGAAAGGAACGTATTCTGAATCACAGCAGAGATTTCAGATGGCCTCAGGTGTATGTAAAACCCAGTGCTGAGGAAGAAAAACACCACACGGATGTAGAGAGACACAGGTAGAAAGGATTTTTTTTACTCTCTGCTCCACTTTGAAACTTGAACATCTCTTTCTCTCACTGTTATGGCCTATGACCACAAAGTGACAATCTGGCGGTCCCTCCACTCCTCTGTGATCATGAACCCTCAGTCTAAACAAGATGCCACTGTTCTTCATACTATCCTGCCCTGACCATTTCAGCAATGAAATTGTAATTCCTGCCTTTGTGATAGAAATTTGTGGTGACACCTTTACCTTCCTTATTATGTCTTATATTTGCAAATTTTCTACTGTAAGTTTCCAACAAGAAGAGAGTGAAGAGGAGTTCCCATCATAGCTCAGTGGTTAATGAATCTGACTAGGGATCATGAGGTTGCAGATTTGATCCCTGGCCTCTCTTGGTGGGTTAAGGATCTGGCATTGCTGGGAGCTGTGGCGTAGTTTGCAGACAAGGCTTTGTTGCTGTCTTTGGTATAGGCTGGCAGCTACAGCTCTGATTAGACACCTAGCCTGGGAACCTCCATATGCAGTGGGTGTGGCCCTAGAAAAGACAAAAAAAAAAAAAGAGTGAAGAAAAGTTTTCCACTTAAGTGCCTCACAGTATTGTGGTGAAAGCCTTTGTCAGCTGATGCTATATATGTAAAGCCAAATTCCAACTTACTTATCACTGGTAAATTCTGTATTCTATTCATTTGTTCCTGTTTTCTTGAACACTTTCTTCCATTTTCTAAGAAACCAGCAGACAAAAGAGTCTGTAAGAAAATGTGTGAAAAATAACATTTTAATCAAGAAAATTATGATAAAATATTTCAAGATATTCCTATATTGATTGTATAAGTTGGAAATGCTTCAGATTTACTTTCTTTTTTTTTTTTTCTTTTTAATATTTTCTAGGGCCAGACCTGTGGCATATGGCAGTTTCCCGGCTAGGGATCGAATCGGAGCTATAGCCACTGGCCTACAGCCAGAGCCACAGCAACATAGGATCCGAGCCACGTCTGTGGCCTACACCACAGCTCACAGCAACGCCAGATCCTTAACCCCCTTAGCGAAGTCAGGGATTGAACCTGCAACCTCATGTTTCCTAGTCAGATTCGTTAAACACTGAGCCATGACAGGAACTCCAAATTTACTTGCTTGATTATGCCCTGTGGCATATCAAATTTCCCGGGCTAGGGTGAACTTCCCCACAGCTTGAAACAACACTGGATCCTAAACACAAAGAGGAAGGCCAGGGATCAAAATTGCATCCTCACAGAAAACGTGAACTCCTCTTGATACAATTTTAATTTTCCCCCTTTTTGATTTGTACACAATTGATAATAATACTTATAATCCTGATATTTTCTAGACTAATTTTACTACTCAAGCAATTTCGAGGGAAAATATGCAAAATTAAACAAACCTAGCCATATTTCTAAAAGGTATTAAAGTTAATAATGTTGTTTATAACTATTACATGACTATCACAGTCATAAAGGACAGGATTTTTTTGTAAATTATGTACAAAACATTGCAGACAGTACTGTAACACCTGAGGCAAATGTCCTTTGCATGTCTAATAGTCTCTTTTATTGTAAATTTAGATTCATTTGAATATGAAGATGCTAAGATCCTTCAGAAGTAGCTATCACATTTGGAGTTGGTGCTTCTGATAATATGGTTCCACACTATAAGCCCTTGAAAGAGGAAGCAGCCTATCATCTAGGCTAGGCTTATATGGTATTTCAAATTTCGAACACTTATACACTGGTAATTTCTAAAAATACATGATATTTTTTCATTTGTGTACATGTTGAACACATGAACAAGTCTCCCGAGAGATCAAGAAACGGATTTTCATTGCTTCTTATTTCTTGGGAAAGGGGGTAGTAAAAAAGAGGAGTGATCACAAATAGAAATGCTACATTTTTAAATTCTCATAAATAGCAGTCAAAGCAAACCTAGAAAAAAAGAGATCTAAGGATGTTGTGATAAGAAGATGTTGAACACATCTCTCCCCAAGAACACATCAAAAAATTCATCCACATGTGGCACAACATTTGCTGAAAACAAACTGGAGAATGACAGAAAGGTTCTTCTACAACCAAGGGTATAAAGAAATATCCACACTTAATCAAGTAGGAAAGGAGGTGATGTGATTAGATTGGGATCTGCATTCCTAGTAGAGGAATGGGATATCAGAGACACTCCCTGGAAAGTGCAGGGTTGAACCACATACTGGGCACCCTATCCCTGATAACTGAAACTGTGAAATCAAATACCCATTGTTTGATGGTTCCAGAATTTCAGTTTTGTAAGATGAAAAGATTCTGGAGATAGATGTTGGTAATGGCTTCACAACAGTATGAATGTACTTCATGCTACACAACTGTGCACTTTAAATTGTTAATATGGTAAATTTTATGTTATCTATATTTTACTTCAATTTAAAAAAATAAAGAGTAGAGTAAAAGATATTCTGGTTACACAATTATATATCAGTAGAAATTTATTTAACCAAACGACTCCCTCTCTGTTTTTAACAACTGCAAGAGAACAAAGGCAAATGGCAAGAGAAATTATGGATATATAAATAAATTTAAATGTACTAGGTCAATATAGTCAATCTTCTTGCCTGAGATGAAAGAGTAAAAGTAGACCCTTATGCATGTTATGACAACCCCACACAGTCATTACAAATCACTGGTCCCTTCGTAAACCTCTCTATAACAATGATGTCTGGATATTTCCTTCTAAAAAAAAAAGATGTGTGCATGTGTGTGTGTGTGTGTTTACAGGAGAGAGGAATGGAAATTTAAAACCTTAAAAAATAAGCTTAATAGAAAGCTTTGAATTTTTCTCAGAATATAAACTCTTCAGCCTCGTAGAATATTTAAGTGTGTTTCACCAAGTATGAATTATACAGTCCACATTCTTGGACCATGATTAATTAATACAGAAAAATAATCAGAATGTAGACATAGCACAAAGCCTCAACCAAAGATGAACGGATAATGGAACTGTGGATTACATACAAAGAAAAATTATTAGCTTTAAATAGGAAGACTATTCTAACATATGCTTTAGGATGGATGAAACGAGCACATTATACTAAGTGAAATAAGCCATTCACAAAAAGACAAATACTCTATGATTCCACTTGTATGAATTACTCAGAGTAATTAAATCCATAGGGACAAAGCATAGAATGATACGGCAGCATATTTTGGCTATTTTAAGATGTATTTAAGTAATATACTCATTTATTTTTTGTCGCCGATGTGTCAAAATATATTTTCTGAAATTGTCATGTCTTCCACAACTTAATGAATTTATAAAATAGGTTTTTGGCTGTTGTCCGTTATACAAAATTCCTTAGACAATTTAATCCTGAGTATGTACAAAAGGTGTTATGAACCAAGTAGGCAAAAGCATATAGTAGTTTAGGAACAAAAAGTGTAGGAAAAATTATCCAAGATGAAGAAGTATTTATAAAAAATTAAGAGAAAATAGAGATATAATTTTATGTTATGATTTCCAAATAAACTGAAATTAATTTAATAATTGAAATAGGTTGACAATTAGACCACAAAATAGGGGTCATATCACAGAACTGCCAGACTTGATACCACACAACAGAAAAAAAAATAATAACATATAGAACATAAGAAAGAAACTTTTACCTTTAACCCAGCAACAAATGTTTCACCCTAAAATGGATCATTCATAATGGATTTGCTGATGTAATTGCAAAAAAGACAAAGACAAGGGAATTAAAGTCTACACTGTAACAGCAAATAAAAGGAAATTCCACTATCAATAATTAATTGATGCTAAAATCACAGGTCATTTCATTTATATTTTGTGGAATTTTTCTTTACTTTCCAGATATATAGTATATTGGTTTTCATTTCATATATATTATAGACTATTGTTTATTTTTGATTTTTACGTGTTTACAATTATGCAGCATATTATTTATATGCTTATTTCAAATTACACTGACTGACTTCAGATAAATTACATCCATATTTTACTTGCCAAGGATTCCTTGAAGCTATATTGATAACTTTAGTAGTTAAGGAATCACAAACCTATATAATCAAAAATTTGATTCTCATCAAATATCTTGGATCATATTCATTCATTAAAATAGAGTTGCTAATTTTATAGAGAATAAATTGAAAGGCTAATATAACACAGTGATTATACTTTAATTACACAGGTCATACTAGAATGATTTTGGAGTGAGCAATCTAATGCATAAAACCCAGAAAAAAGGTTATTTTATAGAAGGTTGGATCTCATTCAGTGACATTAAGATACAACTGAAGTAGATTTTTATTGTTTTCCAGAATAAAATGTTTAAAATACTAATCTCCTTACAGCTTCCTTTATCTGTGTGTTTCTAAGACTGTAGATGATAGGATTTAAAAATGAAGGAACTATGGTATAAAATGCAGAGAGAATCATGTCCTTGATAGTTTCTGATGTTACTGATGGCCTCAGGTACACAGAGATGATGGAACTGAGAAAGATAGACAACACAAGTATATGAGGGACACAGGTGGAAAAGGCTTTTCTTTGCTCCCTAATTGAAAACTTTAGCATAGCTCTAAGTATGTTAATATATGACACAGTAATGAAGATAAAGCAGATCCCACAAACCATAATGGCAGATAGAAGAAGTAAAATGAAGTTACTGGAGGTGTCAGAGCAGGAGATCCTCAGCAGAGAGGGGACATCACAAAAGAACTGATGGATCACATTGGACCGACAGAAGGTCAATTGGAATGTTTTACCTGTGTGCACACCTGAATAGGCAAGCCCACTGAGCAGGGAGACAAGTGTCATTTGGATACAGACTTTTCTGTTCATAATAATTGTATAATGGAGTGGCTGGCAGATGGCCACATAGCGGTCTTGAGCCGTAATGGTGAGGAACAGAATCTCCACATAGGCAAAGTAAATGACCAAGAATACCTGGGTGGCACAAGCAGCCACAGAAATGGTTCTGTTACCAGTGAGAAAATAGACACAGGCATTAGGTACAGTGACAGTAATGTAGCACATATCTAAAATAGACAGATTTCTGAGGAAGAAGTACATGGGTGTGTTAAGTTTCTGGTCAAGTGTGGTGGCAGTGACAATGAGAAGATTACCCAACAAGGTAGCCAAGTATATGAAAAGGAACAACATGGAGTGCAGGACCCTTAACTTCCATGTATCAGCAAAGCTTATGAGGAGAAATTTAGTCACCATGGTAGAATTGCTCATATTTTGGAAATGATGGTTGACCTGGAAAGTAAAAAAGAAAAAACAAAGGGTAAAATATGATATGCAACTTCCTTAAAAGATAATTAATGAAATTAAATATTTTATTTGAAAGTGGTTTGTATGTGGGGAAAGTCTGTGATTATTCTTTTGGGGATCTATTCAGCTTATGATCACTACTGTGTTTTTAACAAGTGCTAAGGATAGGGCTTGTCAATCCTATCCTCTGATTATAATATGTAGCTTTATCACTTTATTTAACAGCATCAATTATACATCAACATCAGTTATTTCATCAATTCATAGATGGCTAGACATAAAAATTTCAGAGTCGATTCTCAATGATAGTCTTTAAGATTATTTTATATTTTTTGTGTGTGTTTTATGCCATGTTCTGTTGGATAATGACACACAGTTGCAGTGTAGCTTAATGTTCTATAAAATGGTAATGGTGGATCAGCAGGAGTCCATAATTTCTTCAAATCCACCTTCAAAAATAAGCATACAAACTGAGATTAAGGAGTTCCACATTTTTGGGAGTTCCCAATGTGGCTCAATAGTAAAAACCCTGATTAGGACCCAAGAGGATGTGGGTTTGATTCCTAGCCATGCTCAGATGGTTAAGGATCTGGTGTTGCTGTGACATATGTTGTAGGTTTTTAGGTCACAGACGCAGCTTGGATCCTGCATTGCTGTGGTGGTAGCATAGGCTGTGAGCTGTAGTTCCGTTTTGCTCCCTAGCCTGTGATTTTCATATACCATGGGAGAAGCTGCTCCCTGCCCCCCCCAAAAATTTCCCCACTTTTATTTTGAGCATCATTTTAAAGTATCTTTTCTAGAAATTTACTCTATTTATCTCAAAGTATTACTCAAAAATTTGGAGGAAAATAAAATTCATAGTATTTATTTCAAGAGACACTGGTCTAGATGAATTAAACTTTAGTAAAGAAAGTTTGTATACAGTAATGTGAAAAAAATAGAGACTAAATTTTACCAGTATACCATTTGCAATTCATTGTTCTACACTCCTATTCAACCTTAGGTAAATATTGTTAAATCTTGTATAGTAGAAGTTAAACAACTGTAACCGTATTTCTGTGTTTATCTTTTGAATGTAGTTTTCATCTTAGAAATTTAACTTCTTGGAGTTCCCGTCGTGGCAGAGTGGTTTACGAATCCGACTAGGAACCATGAGGTTGAGGGTTTGATCCCTGCCTTTGCTCAGTGGGTCAGGGTTCCGGCGTTGCCGTGAGCTGTGGTGTAGGTCGCAGAAGCGGCTTGGATCCTGCATTGCTGTGACTCTGGCGTAGGCTGGCAGCTGCAGCTCCGATTCGACCCCTAGCCCGGTAACCTCCATATGCCGCAGGAGCGGCCCAAGAAATGGCAAAAAAAAAAAAAAGAAATTTAACTTCTTATACAATCGCATGGCTATTTAAATTTATTATAAGATTCCATTGGTTTATTTTTGTTTTTAGTGTTATTATATCTAGGATATGGATCAAACAAGATGTTGCTATTTTTTATGTCAAAGATCATTCTGCTTAAGTTTTCCTGTAAGAGTTTTATAGTACCTGCCTTACATTTAGGTCTTAATTACATTCTGATTTTATTTTTGTGTACAGTGTTAGAGAGTGTTCTAATTTCATTCTTTTCCATGTAGCTGTCCAGTTTTCCCTGCAGCACTTATTGTAAAGACTTGTTCTTCCTCCACTGTATATTCTTATCTCCTTTGTCATAGACTAGTTGAAATGGGTTCATTTCTGGGGTTTCTATCCTGTTCCATTAAACTATATTTCTCATTTTGAGCCAGGACCATACTACTTCAATGCTAGTTTTTTGTTTGTTTGTTTTTTGTTTTGTTTTGTATTTTTAGTATAGCCTGATTCCTCCAGTTCCATTTTACTTTTTCAATATTACTTTCTCCTAATAAACTCAAAAGTTTTTGCACAGCACAGAAAAACACTAAAAATCGAAAAAACAAAAAGACAACACACAGAATGGGAGAAAATCTTTGCAAAAATGTAACAGAAAAGGGCCTAATACCCAAAATATACAAACAACTTACACAATTTAACAACAAAAAATGCAAACAACCCAACCGAAAAATTGGCAGAAACCTAAATAGACATTTCTCAAAAAAAAAACACCTTATGGATGGCCCACGGGCATGTGAGAAAAATGCTCAATATCACTAATTATTAAAGAAATGTAAATCAAAACTACAATCAATTACCCCTCATAGCAGTCAGAATGGCTGTCATTAAAAAGTCTACACATAACAAATGCTGCACAATGTTGGGGAAAAGGGAACTTCTCTACTGTTGATGGGAATGTAAATTGTTACAACCACTATGGAGATTCCTCAGGAAACTAAATATAGAACTACCATATGATCTGGCAATCCAACTCCTGGGCATATATTGAACACAATTTAATTTCATAAAAGATATATGCACAGCTATGTTCTTTGTGGCACTCTTTACAATAGCCAAGACCTGGAAACAATTTAAATATCCACCAACAGATGAAGGGATTAAAAAGACATGGTACACACATAAGGTGGAATACTACTCTGCCAGAAAAAGAACAAATAATGACATTAGCAGCAACATGAATGTACCTAGTGATGCTCATACTGAATGAAGACAGAAAGAGAAAAACAAACCACACGGCTTTGTTTACACGTGGATTCTAAAATATGGCACAACTGATCCTATCTACAATATAGAAACAGATCACAGACATGAGAGCAGACTTGAGGTTGCCAAGCAGGATGGGGGAGGAAGTGGGATAGACATGGATTTTGGGGTTAGGAAATGCAACTATTACATTTTGAATAGTTAAGCTATGAAGTCCTACTATATAGCATAGGGAAATATATCCAATCTCTTGGGTAGAACATGATGGAAGATAGTATGAGTAAAAAATGTGTATATATGCATTACTGGGTCACTTTGCTGTACAGCAGAATTTCACATAACACAGTAAATCAACTATAGCCCAATAACAGAATGGAAATTAATAGAAAATGAATTAAAAAATAACAAAAGTTTTCATAGTGGCTCAGTGGTAATGAACACAGCAAGTATCAATGAGGACATCTGTTTGATGCTTGGCCCCACACAGTGTGTTAAGGATCTGACAATGCCATAAGCTGTGCTGTAGGTCACAGCTGCGGTGCAGATCCCACATTCCTGGGCCTGCGGTGTAGGCCAGCAGCTGCAGTTCCAATTCAACTCCCAGCCTGGAACTTCCATATTCCACAGGTGCAGACTTAAAAAGCAAAATAAATAAATAAATAAATAAATAAATAAATAAATAAATAAATAAGATAAAGTTACTATTAGGAGTTGCCCTTGTGGTACAATGGGTTAAAAATCTTACTGTACCATGTCTGGTTACTGTGGAGGTGTAGTTTTGATCCCTGGCTTAACACAGTAGGTTACGGGATCTGGAATTGCTGCATCTACAGTGAAATTCAAGCTGTGGTTTGGATTCTGCCCCTGCCCTGGGAACTTCCAAATGCCATGGGTGGTACCATTTTAAAAAATAGAATTACTATGAATTTTGGTACTGATCACATGAAGTTTTTTTTTTTTTTTTAACATAACAAAAATCTGAAAATTTTACATTTTAATCATAACTTACTTATTATTTACCTTTATTTCTCCCTAACACATTATTACTATTTTAGCAGATTAAAAAATTATTAGTCAGTTGATTTACAGTTTTATCATTTTAACATCACATGTGCAAATTAGTAATACATGCTATAATTTGGTAAGTTTTCTATATAGAAAAATATTCTTAACACACAAAAAATAAGTATTTCCAATAATATGAACAATTACTAATGAAGACTTTGTCTCAATGCTTTTACCTACAGGTAGCTTAGGTTTTCAGCTAGAAAGTGGTTTGTCTTGGTCTTGTTGAATTTTTTTCATTGCTTTTTTCCCCATTCTCATTGTGATAATTTATTTTAAATGTATTATCTGTAATTTCTATTGTAATTTTAGCTCCAAAAATTATGTCATTTCTGAAATAGTTTTGAGTAATTATAGTTCTGCCAGAAGTCTATCTGGTTATTTCATCTATATTCCTTAAATGTTTCTTTCCTAAACATCATCTCACATTGTGAACCAAAATCTCCCCACCCAGAATCTACTTTTCTCATCTATTTTTTTCTAGAGCATATCATAAAATACATGTTTCTCCAAGTTTGTGTTATTCTTAGCAAGTATTTATATTTTACATTGTGCAGAAATATGAAATTTTAGTGCTTTTGCAAAATGTATACATAATCTTATATGATGTTACATTTTCCATTTTTCCCCTGTGTAAAATTAGATTGACCTTCTGAATCCCAAAATACATCCAGAACTTTTTATAATTTTGCTTACAGGTGCATGCATCATATTCTAAGATAACTGACTGCTAGCATTCTTCTCAATGCTGTTTTAGAGATAACTAGCTCCAAAAGGAATTATGTTTTTTATCAGTTACCTTAAATTAATAAATTTCATATAATTCAAAAATAGTAAAACTCATGCCAACATGAGAGAAGTATAAGTTGTGTTAATGTAGCTATAGATAGATAGATAGATAGATAGATAGATTGATAGATAGATAGATAGATAGGTAGGTAGTCTTTTCTAGGGCTGCAGTGCAACATATGGAGGTTCCCAGGCTAGGGGTCTAATCGGAGCTGTAGCTGACGGCCTATGTATGCCACAGCCACAGCAACACAGGATCCAAGCTGCATCTGCAACCTGCACCACAGCTCACGGCAATCCTGGATCCTTAACCAACTGGGCAAGGCCAGGGATCGAACCCACAACCTCATGGTTCCTAGTCAGATTCATTAACCACTGAGCCATGATGGGAACTTCTAATCCAGCAGTAAAGTTTTTAAAGTGATCATCCACATCCATTTCAAAGTTATTCCAGACACTGGCATTTCAGTGAATGAAACAAACTGTTGCTTTATTTTAAGTACTTGATTCCAATAAGGATAAATTATAATTCTTAAAAACACAAATGAATACTTTTTAAAGCTCAGAAAATAATGAACTGTAAAGAAAATATTAATAGAGAATCTACGACCCCACCATTTTCCAAAATATTAAGTGAGAAGGTAAGACATGCTTTTGAAATCTACAAGGCGACATAGAACTAAAGATACATTAAGTCACCAACTATTTTTCTTTCCTGTGGAAGTTAATAAATTACTCACTAGCTTGAACTGACCTTAATAGATGCACTCTCTTGTTTGTGTAACAAAATTACAATTTGAAAATTCCTTTCTTCACTAGACTATTTTGCGTACTTTCAGTTCAGACCACACATTATCTCAACAGATAAAATATGAATGTAATTTCTTGATAAAACTGTCATATTTTAATAAAAATGTGGTTTAATTATATTTTAATTACACTTAAAAATATTATTCTTTCTTAGAATATATACAAAGAAAATGAAAAAGAACATCCTTCAATTTGCTATAACATAAATGAACCTGGACAGAATTATACTATGTACATAAACCAGGTATAGGAAGATAAATGAGATATGGTATCATTTCCATGTGAAATCTAATTAAAAAATACATTTCATAGAAATAAAGAATAGGGAGTTCCCGTGGTGACTCAGTGGTTAACGAAACCAACTAGGAACCATGAGATTTCAGGTTCAATCCCTGGCCTCGCTCAGCCAGTTAAAGATCCAGTGTTGCAGGTTACAGACACGGCTCGGATCCCGCATTGCTGTGTCTCTTGTGTAGGCCGGCAGCTGTATCTCCAATTGGACCCCTAGCCTGGGAACCTCCATATGCCCTGGCTGCGGCTCTAGAAAAAGGAAAAAAAGACAAAAATAAAAGGGGGGGAAGGAAAAGAAATAAAGAATAGAAAGGTGGTTGCCAGGGCTAGAGCAGGGTGAAGTGAGTTAAAGGGTACAAACTTTTAATTATAAGAAGAAGTTTTAAAGATCCAGTGTACAGCATAGCGACTATAGTTAACAGTGTTATTGTATACTTATAAGTTGCTGAGAGTAGATCTTAAGAGTTTTCATAGAAAAAAAAGCCAACTACATAAAATGATTTATGTATGACTTACCTTGATTTTGGTAATCAATCTACAATGGATATGTATATCAAATCATCTGTTTGCACAGATAAATACTAGCTATAATCAGGCTAACTTATTATTTGTTTACCTTAGTATTGATTCCTCCTTCAGCTCCTCTGGAACTTCTGTATACATGGTTATGAGGATTTTCCAAGAATATGATATATAAAGATTTGAAAATAAGAATTTTAAATCAATGGTAACAATACAAAGAAAAAAACTGCTAGCTATGATTCATTTTTATATGTTAAACATGATTCAATCACACTTCCTGATACAACTATTTTAACACTAGGAATTATAGCAACTACTATAAAACATTTGATACGAATTCTCTGTGCTTGTTCTTATTCTTTTAGTGGGCCAGTTTATTCATTTAATGAAAGTATTCATTGTTTCAGAGAATAAAATCTGTTGGGTCATTTCATTGATACTCTAAGCACACTTTCAATTATGACACAGGTCCATTTCTAAAACAAAAATAAAACTACAAATCAAAGCAAAAATGCCATGAAAAAACAGAGTATGACCAGAAAGTAAGGAAATTAGAGGACATTGACAAAAATAGTAATCACAAAGGACTTACTCTTGAGTATTGTATGTCCTTAACCTATGAGGGAACAAATATTTCTTCCATTAATTTTTCCAAATCAAGGTCTTTAAGATGGTTTAGCCAAATTTTCTTATGCAGATCAGCTTTGAGAACCTCTTCATATGATGAAAGTACCATTTTTAGGTTGTGGAAGTAGGCCAATCACTTTCTGTTTTGTCTAAAGATATGGACATAGCTGTTTCATCACCTTTAAATCTTCTGGGAAAATGATCCTTGTGACTGAGTTTTGGTCAGTTGCCCAAGGGTGATTTTAAGAAGGCAACAATCTCTAGAGCACAGGTGACTGAGATTCAATTAAAATGAGACACAATTAGAGAATGCAGGCAAGGGTTGATGAGCTAGGAAGAATGTTACCAATAAATATGTATAAATAAGTAATTATTTAGTAAAATAATATAATTAGGGAACACACCTGCATCTTAAATATTAAATATTTTCTTTGGGTGTAGCTCTGTGATCTCAGGAATATTATTATATGTTTTAACAACCACAGATAATTTTACGTCTGCCTTGGTCTGGGCAATTGATATGAACTCAATCACTGACTTGGTAAAATATGCTTATTTATATCTGTCATGTTCAAGTGAGAGAAATTCAGATGAATATGTCAAAGTTCCATTGAGATGGATTGAGAGATAAAGTGACAGATATTAAATAGCATAATAAATGAAAATAAAATTAAACTTTAGTCATTTACTGTGTTGGAACAAATAAGATGTAAAGTTGAGAAAGCATGAATGGACTCTTCTATTTTGATGTCCATTGTTTAAGGGTCAGAAGAATCAGCACAGATGTGGAGGTCCTAGCACTTCCTAGGGAACCCAAACAAAATGTTCTTGCAGTATTGTGGGCCTGGACCTGAGAGAGGAAGTGAAGGAAAGAGCAGGATTAGAAAGTATGGAATACTTAGAGTAGAGAAAATTTTCTTAAAGATTTTTCCACGTTTTTCCCCAATAAGGAATCTGATAAGGGTCAATTTAGCTGAATATCCCATTTACAGAGATCTAGAAATAAATAAATTAAGGCCAAAATATAGATAAGGACTCCTTTTGAGGTTTTACAGACTGAAATGAATTATCTGTGTATCATTCTGGTGCTGAGATGACAATTTTTTGCTGTTTTTCCAAGTAAAATCTTGTAATGGTCAATAATCATCCTGAAAGACCACATTTATATATTTTATCAAAAGTTAGACGCCTCAAAATACTGACAATCAGAGTTCTCGTCATGGTGCAGTGGTTAAGGAATCCAACTAGGAACAATGAGGTTGCGGGTTTGGTCCCTGCCCTTGTTCAGTGGGTTGAGGATCCGACATTGCTGTGAGCTGTGGTGTGGGTCGCACACGTGGCTCGGATCCCACATTGCTATGGCTGTGGCGTAGGCTGGTGGCTACAGCTCTGATTCAACCCCTAGCCTGGGAACTTCCATATGGCGCAGAAGCGGCTCAAGAAAAGGCAAAAAGACAAAAAAAAACCCCAAAAACTGACAATCATGTATGTTAATCATAGCCTTCACTTTTTAGATGTTAATTTAGCATAATGTCTGTAGATTAGTACACATTATTATTATTATTATCATTATTATTATTTTGCTTGTTAGGGCTACACCTGCAGTATGTGGAAGTTATCAAGCTTGGACTTGAATCGTAGTGCAGCTGTCAGCCTATGCCACAGCCACTTCAACTCCAAATCCCAGGCTCATCTGTGACTTACACCGCAGCTTACAGGAATGCTAGATCCTTAACCCACTGAGCAAGGCCAGGGATCAAACGCGCATCTTCATGTATATTTGTCAGGTCCGTTACCACTGAGCCACAATGGAAACTCCCCCATGATAGTTCTTTTTAAATTTTTTTTTCTTTTTTCTTAGGGCCACATCCACAACATATACAAGTCCGCAGGCCAGGTGTATAATCAGAGCTCTAGCCGCAGGCCTACACCACAGCCACAGCAACACAGCATCCGAGGCTTGTCTGCCTACACCATAGCCCAAGGCAATGATGAATCCCTGACGCACTGAGTGAGGCCAGGGATTGAACCCACATCCCAACAGAGCCTAGTCAGATTCATTTCTACTGTGTTGCAATGGCAACTCCTCCCCATAATATTTTTAAAGATGAGTTTTATTGTCTGTGTTTTTATAAGAATGTGGAACCAAGGCTTAGTGAGTTCAATGATCTCCCATAAGGTATTAAGGGGGAAAAATGGTCATTATAGGGGCTTTAAATTCCTGGCTTTCTAACTACAACACTTACTATACTATGACATCTTATTTTTTACTTCCTTTATTTTACTAAATATTTATAGGATCTATTCAATTATAGCTATACTAAGACTGTCAAAAGGGAAGGGAAAATTGGGGACTTCCTGTTGTGGCTCAGGGGAAACAAATCAGACTAGCATCCATGAGGATGCAGGTTCAATCCCTGGCCATGCTCAGTGGGTTAAGGATCTGGCGTTGCCCTAAGCTGTGGTGTAGATCTCAGACGCAGCTCAGAACCTGCATTGCTGTGTCTGTGTCTTTGGCCAGTAGCTCCAACTCTGATTCAACTCCTAGCCTGGGAACTTCCATATGCCAGAGGTGCGACACTGAAAAGACAAAAAATAAAAATTGAACAAAAATTGAATAGACTATTTACATTAATTTTATTTTTTATTTTTTAAAAACATTTTTACAGTTTTATTGAGGAATAATTGATAAATAAAAATTGTACAGTCCTAGGGTTTACATCATGACACTTAACACTGTAAATCCAATTGATCATGTAGGCCAAAATAAGCAATTTGTACTTAAGACTTTAACAATTAAGTTCCTTTGTTTCTATACATATATAGAGAGAGGTAGATATTGAGAGAACAATCAACACTTAGCATAAAATATACAGCATACCTTTTGTAAATTATGTTGTAAAAACATACACACACACATAAATTTACACATACACTCGTATATATTCCCCATTGTACATGAAATTGTCTATTTTCTCTCTTTGTATAGATGTGTCTATCTATATATCTGTTTGTATGTATCTATCTTCATTTGTTCTACTATCAAGCTTAATATGTGTATTATTTGAGGATTTTGACATTTTTGCCCAAACCATCAGATTGTTACAGAAATACTTTTCTATTTTTTTTGTTTTTCATTTATTTAAAATTTGTATGCCTTTTGAAAATATAATGGAGTATAGTTGACTTACAATGCTGTCTTACTTTCAGATGTTTAGCAAAGTGAATCAGTTATACATATACATATATCCACTGTTTTTCAGATTCTTTTCCCATTTATGTTATAAAAGGTTGAGGAAAGTATCCGGTGCTATACAGTACATCTTTGTTAGTTGTCTATGTTATATATAGTAGTGTATACATTTTAATCCAAACCTCCTAATTTTTCCCTCTTTCCTATATCTCCCCTTTGGTTCCCTAAGTTTGATTTTGAAATCTTTGTGTCTGATTCTGTTTCGTAAATAAATTCTTTTATATCATTATTATTACATTCCACATATTAGTGCTCTCATGATATATATTTGTCTTGCTCCACCTTACTTATTCATCTAGTATGATAATTTTTGGGTATTCTACAAATGACATTTTTTATGGCGAATATAACACTATATATATGTATCTCATTTTCTTTATTACTTAGCTGATGGACATTTAGTTTACTAATAATGAGTGATGTTGAACATCTTTTCATGTGTTTTTTGGCCATCCTTATGTCTTCTTTGGTGAATTGCAACATCCTTGTCATGTTCCTGATCTCAGCAGGAATTCTTTCAGTGTTTCACCATTGAGAATGATGTTAGGTCTAGGTTTGTCTTATATGGCCTTTATTTTGTTGAAGTAGGTTCCCCCTAGGCCCACTTTCTTTTTTTTTTTATAATTTTTTTATTTTCCCACTGTACAGCAAGGGGGTCAGGTTATCCTTACATGTATACATTACAATTACATTTCCCCCCCACCCTTTGTTCTGTTGCAACATGAGTATCTAGACAAAGTTCTCAATGCTATTCAGCAGGATCTCCTTGTAAATCTATTCTAAGTTGTGTCTGATAAGCCCAAGCTCCCGATCCCTCCCATCAGGCAGCCACAAGTCTCTTCTCCAAGTCCATGATTTTCTTTTCTGAGGAGATGTTCATTTGTGCTGGATATTAGATTCCAGTTATAAGTGATATCATATGGTATTTGCCTTTGTCTTTCTGGCTCATTTCACTCAGGATGAGATTCTCTAGTTCCATCCATGTTGCTGCAAATGGCATTATGTCATTCTTTTTGATGGCTGAGTAGTATTCCATTGTGTATATATACCACTTCTGCCGAATCCAATCATCTGTTGATGGACATTTGGGTTGTTTCCATGTCCTGGCTATTGTGAATAGTGCTGCAATGAACATGCGGGTGCATGTGTCTCTTTTAAGTAGAGTTTTGTCCGGATAGATGCCCAAGAGTGGGATTGCGGGGTCATATGGAAGTTCTATGTATATATTTCTAAGGTATCTCCAAACTGTTCTCCATAGTGGCTGTACCAGTTTACGTTCCCACCAGCAGTGCAGGAGGGTTCCCTTTTCTCCACAGCCCCTCCAGCACTTGTTATTTGTGGATTTATTAATGATGGCCATTCTGACTGGTGTGAGGTGGTATCTCATGGTAGTTTTGATTTGCATTTCTCTTATAATCAGGGATGTTGAGCATTTTTTCATGTGAGGCCCACTTTCTGAAGTGTTTTTATCAGAAATGGGTGTAGGACTTTGTCAAAGGCTTTTTCTGTGTCTATGGAGAGGATCATATGGGTTTTATTCTTTAGTTCGTTAATGTGGTGTATCACATTCATTGATTTGTGGATATTGAAGTACCCTTGCATTCCTGGGATAAATCCCACTTGATCATGATGTACAATCCTTTTAATGTATTGTTGGATGTGGTTTGCTAGTATTTTGTTGAGGATTTTTGCATCTATGTTCATCAGTGAAATCGGCCTGTAGTTTTCTTTTTTTGTGGAGTCTTTGTCTGGTTTTGGTACCAGGGTGACGGTGGCCTCATAGAATGAGTTTCGGAGCAGCCCTCTGCAAATTTTTGGAATAGTGTCAGAAGGATAGGTCTTATCTCTTCTCTAAATGTTTGGTAGAATTTTCCTATGAAGCTTTATGGTCCTGGACTTTTGTTTGTTGGAAGTTTTTAAATCACAGTTTCAATTTCAGTTCTTGTGATGGGTCCATTCATCTTTTCTATTTCATCTTAGTTTAGTCTTGGAAGATTGTACCTTTTTAAGAATTTGTCTATTTCTTCTAGGTTTTCCTTTTTATTGGCATATAGTTGCATATAGTAGTCTCTTATGATCCTTTGTATTTCTGTGATGTCCGTTGTTATTTCTCCTTTTTCATTTCTAATTTTATTGATTTGCATCTTCTCTCTTTTTTTCTTGATAAGTCTGGCTAAGGGTTTATCAATTTTGTTGATCTTTTCAGAGAACCAGCATTTCATTTCATTGATCTTTTCTAAGGTTTTCTTTGTTTCTATTTCATTTATTTCTGCTCTGATATTTATGATTTCTTTCCTTCTACTAACTTTAGGTCTTGTCTGTTCTTCTCTACCTAGCTGCTTTAGATGTAAAGTTAGCTTTTTTATTTGGGCTTTTTCTTGTTTCCTTAGGTGGGCTTGTATTGCTATAAACTTTCCTCTTAAAATGGCTTTTGCTGCATCTCATAGGTTTTGGAGTGTCGTATCTTTGTTGTCATTTGCTTGTAGGTAATTTTTTTAATTTCCTCTTTGATTTCTTCAGTGATCCATTGGTTGTTTAGTAGCATGTTGTTGAGTCTCCACGTGTTTGTGTTTTTTGCAGTTATTTTCTTATTGTTGATTTCCAGTCTAATAGTATTGTGTTCAGAAAAGATGCTTGACATGATTTCAATTTTCATAAAGTTACCGATATTTGATTTGTAACCCAAGATGTGATCCATCTTAGAGAATATTCCATGTGTGCTTGAGAAGAATGTGTATTCTGTAGCTTTTGGATGGAATTTGCTATAAATATCTATTATGTCCATCTGGTCTAATGCTTTATTCAGGGTCATGTGTACATTTGAATTATGATTTTCTCTGGATATATGCCAAAGAGAGGGGATTCTGGATCATATCGCAGTTCTGTGTTCAGGTTTGAAGGAACCTCTTACTGTTTTCCATAGTGGTTGTACCAATTTACATTCCCACCAACAATGAAGGAGGGTTCCCTTTTCTCCACACCTTCTCTAGCATTTTTTATTTATAGACTTGTTAATGATGGTCACACTGATTGGTGTGTGGTGGTGCAATTTATGACAAAGAGTGATCTGTCTTCTGTATTCCTTTAAGAGTTTTATAGGGTAGGGTCTTGTATTAAGGTCTGTAATTAATTTTTGGTGTATTTTTGTGTATGTTGTAATAGCATGTTCTAATTTCATTCCATTATATGTAACTATTCAGTTCGCCCAGCACCATTTATTGAAGATACTGTCATTTCATGTGCAATATTCACTCCTGCAGACATTCCTGCCCATGTTTTAGAGAATCTACCCAATATTTTAGTAAGCTAAAGAGTGATATTTATCATTGCCCCAGCTTTCTAGTGTGTTTAAAATGGATTAAAACAGGAGTTCCCATCATGGCTCAGTGGTTAACAAACCCAACTACCACACACGAGGATGCGGGTTTGATCCCAGGCCTCGCTCAGTGGGTTAAGGATCCAGTGTTGCTGTGATCTGTAGGTTGCAGATTCAGCTAAGATCTGGCATTGCTGTGACTGTGGCATTGGCTGGCAGCTATTGCTCAGATTGGACCCCTAGCCTGAGAAACTTCATAAGCCACAGGAGTGGCCCTAAAAGACAAAAAGACAAAAAAAGATGGATGAAAACAATATTTAGTGGTAAATGTGCACCCACATTTTTTAAATAGAAGAGTAAAAATACATACATATGCTTTCTTAAGCTTTTCCGATTTTTATAATAAAAGCTTTAATTTTATTAAATTTGTGTTAGAAATTGACAAGCAATGTGATATAAATTGGTGAAATCTAATACTTTATGCTTAAGAATATTCACATTTTGGAGAGTTTATTTCATTTTAAATATGTTAGAGACCATTCCACTTATAGATAACTCTTCAGCTAAAGGTTAACTGATATTTAGAAATAACAAATATATATTTTTTCCTTTTTAGGGCCACAGGTGTGGTATGTGGAATTTCCCAGGATAGGGGTCAAATAGGAGCTATAACTGTCAGCCTACACCACAGCCACAGCAATATGGGTTCTGAGCAGCATCTGCGACCTACACCACAGCTCATGGCAATGCTGGATCCTTAACCCACTGAACAATGCCAGGGATCAAATCCTCATCCTCATGGATCTTAGACAGGATTATTACTAAGCCACAATGAGAACGCTACAAAATTGAAAATAAAGTGATCAAAAATTAAATACAGATAAGTAGATTAGGAAAGACATAAAACACATTTTTCTCAGAACTGAATCTTCAATTTCACCTAACTTTGTGATTAACCATAATATACAAATTATAATCATCTAGTCATTGTGTTACTATTAAATACAAATAAGTGGGATAATTGTTAACATAAATATTCACTTCATTCTAAGCTGGTCATGTGAATTTATCCTTGTGATATTAAATGTTGTGAACTCCATTACATAAAATACAAGTATTCACATATCTAATAAAAGAAATACAGTCTTATGACTTCTGATAAACACTTCTTTAGATTTTTTGTCTAGGTTAAACATAGAGTGTTATAAACTATATTGGCAGTAATTACTGAATATATAATTATATCAAACAATGTTTTATAAATATTTATCTATATATAAAACAAGAGAGTGAATACATTGTGAATTATTTAAGTAAATTTTACCAAATAATTTAATGATCAAATACAGCTTATGTTGAACAAGAACTTTAGAACCTCAATGTCTAGATCAAATCTTATTGGACAATAGATATTTAGTAATAATATATTGAAACACTGAGAAATATTTAGCTATGTATGTTGCATATGGCCTATATCATGTTGAGGTACATTCCTTCCCTACCTAGTTTACTGAGAGTTATTATCATAAATGGATGTTGAATTTTGTCAAAGGTTTTCTCTTCATCCATTGAGATGATCCTATATATTTTATCCTTCTTTCTGCTAATGTATCTATCATTTGATTGGCATATGTTGAGCTATGCTTGACTCCCAGGGATAAATCTCACCTGACCATGGTGTATGATTATTTAAAGTGTTGTTGAATTCTTTTTGTTAGTGTTATTTGAGGAATATTTCATTTAGGCTCGTAAAGAATATTGGTCTATAATTTTCCTTTTTTTTTTAGAGTCCTTGACTGCCTTTTGTATCACAGTGATGGTAGCATCAAAAAAAGAGTTTGGAAATATTTCTTTCTTTTCATATTTTTAGAAGATTTTTAAAAGGATTCATGTTAAATTTTCATTAAAAATTTGGTAGAATTTACCAGTAATGGTATTCATTCCTGAGCTTTCAGGTGTAGGAGTTTTTTGTTTGTTTTTTAAAGTATAATTGATTTACAGTGTTGTGTTGATTTCTTCTGTAGAGTGCAGTGACCCAGTCAGACATATATACATCCATTTTCTCATACTATCTTCTATCATGTTCTATCCCAAGAGATTGGATAGTTCCCTGTGCTGTACTTCAGGACCCCATCTGTCCATCCATGCCTATGTAATAGTTGGCATCTACAATTCCAAAACTCCTGATCTATCCTGCTCCCTACTCCTGGCAAGCACAAGTCCATTCTCTATGTCAGTGATTTGGTTTCTGTTTTGTAGATAGGATCATTTGTGCCGGATTTTAGATTCCCCATATAAATGATATCGAATGGTATCCACTATTCTATTTCTGACATATTTCACTTATTTGACTTAGCATAAGATTTTTTTTTTCACTTTTTATGGCCACAACCACAGCCTATGGAGGTTCCCAGGCTGGGGTCTAATTGGAGCTACACCACAGCCACAGCAATGCCAGATCTGAGCCAAGTCTGCAACCTGCACCACAGCTCATGGCAATGCCAGATCCTTAAGCCACTGATCAAGGACAGGGATCAAGCCTGCATACTTATGGTTCCTACTTGGATTTGTTTATGCTGTGTCACAGTGGGAACTTCAGTTTGAGAATCTCTAGTTGCCTCCAGGTTGCTGCAATGGCATTATTTTGTTCCTTTTTTGGCTGACTAGTATTCCAATATACATCATTCTTTGATGGACATCTAGGCTGCCACCATGTCTTTGCCACTGTTAACAGTCCTACAGTAAACATAGGGGTGCATGTATGTTTTTGAATGGAAGTTTTGTCTGGATATATGCCCATGAATGGGACTGCTGTATCACATGACAATTCTACACTGAGTTTTCTGAGAAAACTCTTCTCTTGTAGGTAATTGAATGCAATTGTGTACATTAATTGAATATGTGTGTATATTACATTAATAAAATGTAATTCCAGTTTATTGGAATGTAAATGTTCATAGATACCTCAGGACCATTTAAATTTCATCAGTTACAATGTTTTCCTGTTTCACCTTAATTTTATTACGTTTGTCTTCTTCCTTTATTAATCTAGCTAAAGATCTACATATTCAAAATAATTTATTTTGTTGATAATGTATTGTGTTTTTTTAATTTTCCATTTCACTTCTATCTAGTCAAAAGTTTATGTTTATTTCTTCTAATTTTGGCTTTGTTTTTCCTTCTTTTGCAAGTTCCTTGAGACATAAAGTGAGGTAGTTTATTTAAGATCCCTTCTTTTTGCTTAATGCAGGCATTTATCATGATAATCTCCCCTCTTAGAATTCTTTTCACTGTATCCCATATGTTTTGGTATGCCATGTTTCCATTTCAGTTTGTCTCAACATTTTAAAACCATTTGTTTATGATTTCCTCCTTGAATCATTGCTAGTGCAGAGGTGTGTGATTTATGTCAGTGATTTTTTTTTTTCTATTTTCCTTCTGTTTGTTATTTCTGGTTTTATAACACTCTGGTTTGAAATAGGAATATTTTTCAGTCTTCTTATATTTCATGAGAGTTATTTTGTGACCTAACCTATGATGTAGCTTGCAGATTTGTCCATCTGCTATTGGATGGAATGTTTTGCATATGATTTTTGGTCCATTTCATGTATAGCTTTGTTCATGTCTGATGTTTCTTTGCTGATTTTCTTTCTGATTGATCTTTCTTAAGTTCAGAGTGGGGCTGTCATCTCTTGTTATTATCATTTTTCTCTATATGTTTCCTTTAGACATATTTGCTTTATATATTTCTGTGTTATGATATTTGGTACCTATATATTTACCATTCTTGTATCCTCATTATGAATTGATACATCTATCATTATATAATTTCTGTCCCTTGTGACACTTTTTAACTTAAAGATGATTTTGTCTGTATTGCCACTGTTGCCCTATTTTAAAAAAAAAAATGTTAGCATGGGTTATCTTTTTCTAATCTTTTACTTTCAGCAAACATGTACCCTTAAAGCTAAAATAAGTCTCTTATTTTAGGCCACATGCATTTGAATCTTTTTCTTCTTTTTTTTTTTTATGGGCCACACCTATGGGATTTGAATTTCCTGGGGTCAGGGCTTGAAAGAGAGCCACAGAGGCACACTTCCAGCAATGCTGGATCCTTTAATCCACTGCACCAGGCCAGGGATCAAACCTGCAACTACACATTGACCCAAGCTGCTGCAGCCTTTGGATTCTTAACCCACTGTTGCACAGCAGGAACTCTGTATTTGTTTGTTTATCCATTCAGTCTCTTTGTATGCTTATTAATATGACAATAGAATCTATTAAGTAATTATTGAGATGTAAATGCTTACTTTTAAAATTTTTCCCTAACTGCTTTTGTGTGCCTTTATTTCTTTCTGCCTCTATTACTGTCTTTATCATGTTATGTTATTTTTTGGTGAGGGCTTTGATTCGTTAATCTTAGTCTTATTTATCTACATAAAATATATAAATATGTATATATATGTATTAAATATGATATACATATGCATATGTAAATATGAATATTATATATGATGTATATATTTAAATTATAAATATTTATGTATGTATTTTTTAGTGATAACCTCGAGATGTACATAAATTATCTATACTAGAATGGTCTATTTTAAACTAAGAAAATTAATTGCATACAATATTGTAATTTTTCCCCCTTAATATTTAACGCTATTGATGTCACTATTTCAAATATTTTCTAATATTTAAACATTCCTAAATTATTGAATATTGAAAATAGTTCTTTTTAATAATTTGTGGTTTAACTTTCATACCTGTCCTAAAACAATTTATATGCACCATCATTACAGTATTAGAGTGTCCTAAATTTGGCTATATACTGTCCTTACCAGTAAGTTTAATACTTTCATGTGCTCAGGTTTCTATAGTAAACTTTTTTTTCCACTTTGTGTAAGTCCCTTTAGCATTTTCTTTAGGTCATGTCAGTGGTGTTAAATTTTCTCAGCTTTTATGTGTTTGGGAAAATATTTCTCCTTCATTTTTTAAATAGAGCTTCAGCTAGTATTCTTTATTGGCAGGCACTTTCTTTTTCCTTCTTTCAGTTCTTTGGAATTATCATCTCATGCTCTCCTAGCTTGCCAGGTTCTTCTTTCAGACCTCCACTGATAGCCTTAAGGGGGCACCCTTTGATGTGGTAGGTTGCTTTTCTGCTACAATTTTCAAGATAGTTTATTGCCTTTAACTTTAGACAAAATGAATCTAATGTGTCTATGTGAACATCTCTTGATGATAAGCTTATTTGGAGTTCATTGGACTTCATTAATCTGGATATTCTTATTTCCCTTCAGATATGGGACATTTTTTCTCATGACATCTTTAAATAAACATTTCCCTTTTCTCTTTCTTTAGTCCTTTTATGATTCTCAAAATAGTCAATGAGATATATGTCTAAATCACATAGAGTTTCTTCATTTTCTTTCACTTGTTTTATTGCTGTTCCTGTGACTGAATGATTTTAAATCATCTCTCTGTGAACTCAGGGATTCCTCTTTCTATTTGATCATATCTGCTATAGAAGTTCTGTATTAAATTTTCAGCTCAGTTGTTATATAATTTCACTCCAGAATTTCTGTTTTCTTCTGTTGTTATTTGTTTTTGTTGATCCAAAACAAAGACATAAAACTTTATCCATGTATTGTTTTCCTAATTTTTTAATTTATTCGTTATTGTTACTTCCCCCAACACACTTTTTTTCCCACTGTACAGCATGGGGACCCAGTTACACATATATGTATACATAATTTTTTCTCCTATTGTTGTGCTGTGTTGTAAGCATCTAGACATAGTTTTCAGTGCTACAGAGCAGGATCTCATTATAAATTCACTCCATGAGCAAGATTTTGCATCCATTGACCCCAAGCTCCCAATCCCTCCCACTCCCTCCCTCTCCCCCCCAGGCAACCACAAGTCTATTCTCCAAGTCGATGATTTTCTTTTTCTGTTGAAAGCTTTGTTTGTGCTGTATATTAAATACCAGATATGAGTGATATCATATGGCATTTGTCTATCTCTTTCTGATTTATTTCTCAGTATGAGAGTCCCTACTTCCATCCATGTTGCTGCAAATGGCATTATTTTGTTCTTTTTTTGGCTGAGTAGTATTCCATTGTGTATACATACCACTTCTTCCTAATTCAATCATCTATCAATGGACATTTGGGTTGTTTCCATGTTTTGGTTATTGAGAATAGAGCTACAATGAACATGCAGGGGCATGTGTCTTTTTTAAGAGAAGTTTTTTCTGGATATATGCCCAAGAGTGGGATTGCTGGGTCATATGTTGGTTCTATGTATAGATTTCTAACATACCACCATACTGTTCTCCATAGTGGCTGTACCAGCTTCCATTCCCACCAACAGTGCAGGAGGGTTCCCTTTTCTCCACAGCCCCTCCAGCACTTGTTATTTGTGGACTTATTAATGATGGCCATTCTGACTAGTGTGAGGTGGTATCTCAAGGCAGTTTTGATTTGCATGTCTCTAATAATCAGGGATGTTGAGCATTTTTGCAAGTGCTTGTTGGCCATCTGTATATCTTCCTTGGAGAAATGTCTATTCAGGTCTTTTGCCCATTTTTCCATTGGTTGATTGGCTTTTTTGCTGTTGAGTTGTATAAGTTGTTTGCATATTTCAGAGATTAAGCCCTTGTCAGTTACATCATTTGAAACTATTTTCTCCCATTTTGTAAATTGTCTTTTTGTTTTCTTTTTGGTTTCATTTGTTGTGCAAAAACTTAGTTTGATTAGGTCCCATTGGTTTATTTTTGCTCTTATTTCTGTTGCTTCAGGAGACTGACTGAGAAAACGTGTAATGTTGATGTCAGAGAATGTTTTGCCTCTGTTCTCTTCCAGGAGTTTGATGGTGTCTTGTCTTACATTTAAGTCTTTAAGCCATTTTGAATTTTTTTTTTTTTCATGGTGTGAGGGTGGGTTCTAGTTTCATTGATATGCATGCAGCTGGAATTGCACCACAAAAAATCAAATACCTTGGAATACACCTGACCAAGGAGGGAAAGGGCTTAACTATAAAACATTAATCAACGAAATTCAAGAAGATATAAACAAATGGAAAGATATTCCATGCTCCTGGGTTGGAAAAAATAATATTGTAAAAATGGCCATACTACCCAAAGCAATCTACAGATTCAATGCAATCCCTATCAAATTAACCACGACATTTTTCACAGAACTAGAACAAACAATCCAAAAATATATGGGACCACAAAAAAACAGGAATCACCAAAGCAATCCTGAGAAACAAAAACCAAGCAGGAGGCATAACTCTTCCAGACTTCAAGCAATATTACAAAGCCACAGTCATCAAAAGAATGTGATACTGGTACCAAAACAGACATACAGACCAATGGAACAGAATAGAGAACACAGAAATAAACCCAGACACCTATGGTCAATTAATCTCTGACAAAGGGGGCAAGAATATAAAATGGGAAAAAGACAGCCTTTTCAGCAAGTATTGCTGGGAAATCTGGACAGCTGCAGGCAGATCAAAGAAACTAGAACACACCTTTACACCATGCACAAAAATAAACTTGGAATATGCAAGTTCCCAGACTCAGGGTCAAATCAGTACTACAGCTGCCAGTCTACAACATAGCCACAGCAACACAGGATCCAAGCCCCTTCTGCAACCTACACCATAGCTCTCAGCAATGCTGGTTGCTTAACTCACAGAATGAGGCCAGGGATTGAACCTGTGTCCCTATAGATACTAGTCAGATTCCTTACATTTGAACCACAATGGGTACTGCTGATGTTTGGCTTTTTAAAATTAATCTATGCTGTTTTTTTTTTTTTTTTTTTTTGTCTTTTTTTTTTTTTTTGGTCTTTTGTTGTTGTTGTTGTTGCTATCTCTTGGGCCGCTCCCGCGGCATATGGAGGTTCCCAGGCTAGGGGTTGAATCGGAGCTGTAGCCACCGGCCTATGCCAGAGCCACAGCAACGCGGGATCTGAGCCGCATCTGCAACCTACATCACAGCTCACGGCAACGCCGGATTGTTAACCCACTGAGCAAGGGCAGGGACCGAACCCGCGACCTCATGGTTCCTAGTCGGATTCGTTAACCACTGCGCCACGACGGGAACTCCTTTTTTTTTTTTTTTTTTTTTTTTTTGTCTTTTTTTTTTTTTTTGGTCTTTTGTTGTTGTTGTTGTTATGCTGTTTTAATTATAGGTTTTTATATTTGAAGAATGGGTAAATATAAAGTAGAATTTTAACATAAATATTTCTAAGAATGATTTTTTTTTTCCAGAATAAAGATTTTTGTGAGGGCTATTAACTTGTTAATAAGGGTCACTTGAAACAGAGGATCTTTTACCTGGTGGCATATTCAGAAAATTCAAAACCTTCAAAAGGAAAGATTTTGATAAATGAGATATGATAATGACACTATTTTTAAATTTAGATGAATTATACCAATATAATCCCAAAATTTGATCTCAGTTTATAACCTAAAACATGAATTTTACTCAATAAACTATGGGGATACTCTTCAATTTCCATTGTATTTGTTGACTTAAACATTCATTTCATGAAGTTCTTTTTTTTTTTTTTTTTTTTTTGTCTTTTTGCTATTTCTTGGGCCACTGCTGTGGCATATGGAGGTTCCCAGGCTGGGGTCAAATTGGAGCTGTAGCTGTCGGCCTACACCAGAGCCATAGCAACCTGGTATCCGAGCAGCATCTGCAACCTACAACACAGCTCATGGCAACTCCTGATCCTTAACCCACTGAGCAAGGCCAGGGATCAAACCCACAACCTCATGGTTCCTAGTTGGATTTGTTAACCACTGGGCCATGAGGGGGACTCCCATTTCATGAAGTTCTTAATTGAATATTTTATTTATTTACTTCTAAGAATGTAGTTCTGAAGAGTGGGGGATTATGGAATCAAAATCAGAAAGGTTCATATTCCAAATGACAGCAGAGACTGCAAATGGCTTCAGGTGTATGTAAAACCTGGTGCTAAGGAAGAAAAACACCACAAGGATATAGAGAGACACAGGTAGAAAGGGCTTTTTTTCGCTCTGCTACACTTTGAAACTTGAACAGCTGTTTCTCACTGTTACGGCATGTGATCACAATGTGACAATTTGGCAGTCTCTCCACTCCTCTGAGATCATGAAGCTTCAGTCTGATTAAGATGCCACTGTCCTTCATACAGTCCTGCAGTGACCCTTCAGCTTGAAAGAGTAATTCTTGCTTTGCAATAGTAATTTGTGGTGACAGCTAAACTTCCTTATTATGTCTTACATTAGCAAATTTTCTAATGTAAGTTTCCAAAAAGAAAAGAGTGAAGAAAAGTTTTTTCCACTTAAGTGCCTCACAGTATTGTGGTGAAAGTCTTTGTCAGCTGAGTTGATGTGTGTAAAGCCAAATTCCAACTCACTCATCACTGGTAAAGTGTGTATTTTATTTAATAGTTCCTGTTTTCTGGAACACTTTCTTCCATTTTCTTAGAAACCAGCACATAAAAGAGACTACATGAAGATTTATGAAAAATTACATTTTTATCAAGAAAATGATGATATAAATATTTCAAAACATTCCTATATTAATTGTGCAAGTTGACAATGCTTAAAATTGACTTTCTTGATTATTTCTAATTTTAAGGGAATTGATATATTAGTGAAATTTCTGATGCTACATATGCTCATATATAAACAATACATGCATATATAATTTTGTGGTTTTTCCTCCCCCAAATAAAATTTTAAATGGACAACACCACAACCAACAACCTGGCACAAAGTCTAAATATCTTATCCGGTGACACCTAGGATAATCTATTCCTATTTGTAATACAATAACAACTATTATCCAATTTTGTACGAATCATACAGTTATCCACAGATAGAGAGTTTAAAGATGGAGTTCTTTAACCTTGGAATATTTTACAAGGGATTCCTCCTAAGTAAGCTATTTTTAAAAACTGCATTATCTTAAGGAACTTTCTACGATAAGTGTTGCCATCTGATACAGAGGAATCATAGACAGAGATACCAAACCTCTACCATGAGACAATATCATAGAGGTATTTTGGTATAACACGAATCATTAGTATTTGATTTGAATGACAATAGTGAGTATGGGTTAGTGCTTATAAACTGGTCAGAAATATTTTTTTCTTGCTGTTAATTGGTGCCTTTCATCTTGTAGATATCCAAGAACCAATATTGGCCCATCAAATATCACTTTCCATGAGTTTTATTTATAAAAAAATAAAATAATTGAAATGTTGATAAAAATAAAAGCTAAGTCTTTGTGTAAAAGTAAAAATCAGTGTAGCCTATGTAATATTTTATAAATATTTTAGTAATCCCTGAAAATATCTTTCATGTAAAAGATTCAGTTTAAAAAACTAAAAATTGTTGCGGGGATTAGGATGGTGGAATAGAAAGACTGGAGCTCAACTATACTCCTAAAAACAACAAAATTCACAACTAAAGACTGAGCACATTTCACCAAAATGGACTGGAAACCTTAAAAAAGCTACCCTACTCCAGAAGAAAAATAGGAGGCCACATCAAGAGGTAGGAGGGGCAATTTCACCATATAAACAACCACATACCTCCCAGGTGGGAAGCTCCGCAGACTGGAAACTAACTGGTTCACAGAGACTCCCCTACAGGAGTGAGAGTTCTGAGCCACACATCAAACTCTCATGTGTGGGGATCTGGCACAGGGAGAAAGAGCCCCAGAGCATCTGGCATTGAAGGCCAGTGGGGCTTGTGTGCAAGAGCTCCAAGGGACAGGGGGAAACGGAGATCCCATTCTTAAAAGGCGCACACAGACTTTCACGTGCACAGAGTCCCAGGGCAAAGCAAAGTCTCCAAGAGAATCTGGGTCAAACCTGACTGCAGTTCTTGGAGGACATCCTGGGAAAACAGGGGTGAATGTGGCTTGTTGTGAGGGAAGGACATTGAAAGCAAAGCTCTTGGGAATATTCAGCAGCAGTGCCTTTCTCTGGAAGTGGCCATTTTGGGAAAAACTGGCCCCACCCATCAGCCAGCCACTGAAAAGCCCCAGGGCAAACAACAACCCAGGTGGGATCACAGCCCCACCCCTCAGTAAACAGGCTGCTAAAGACCCCTCAGGCACACAGCTGCCTCTAATCTCATTCAGAGACTAAGCCCCACCCACCAGAGGGATTAGAACCAGGGGGCAGGGATCAGCCCCTCCCATCAGGAAGCCTACAGCAAGCCCCCATACTGACTTCAGCCACAAGGGGGGCAGACACCAGAAGTAAGAGAGGCTTCAACTCTATTATCTGTAAGAAGGTCACCACACCAAAAACCTATAAATATGAAAAGACAGAGAACTAAAACTCTAGATGAGGGAGAAAGGGAAAAACCAGAAAATCAGCTAAGCAATGAGGAGATTCTCAGCCTCCAGGGAAAAGACTTTAGACTGTTGATGCTAAAGATGATGCAAGATATTGGAAATAAACTGGAGGCAAAGATGGATAACTTACAGGAAACACTGAGCAAAGAGATACAAGATATAAAACTTAAGCAGGAAGAGATGTAAAATACAATAACTGAAATAAAAAATTCACTAGAAGCAGCCAACAGCAGAATACAGGAGGCAGAAGAACGAATAAGTGAGGTGGAGGACAGATTAGTGGAAATTACAGATGCAGAACAGAAAAGAGAAAAAAGATTGAAAACAAATAAAGAGAGTCTCAGAGAACTCTGGGACAACGTGAAACACACCAACATCTGTATTATAGGGGTGCCAGAAGGAGAAGAGAGAGAGAAGGAGACAGAAAAAATATTCCAAAAGATAATAGCCGAAAACTTCCCTAACATGAGGAAGGAATCACTCACTCAAATCCAGGAAGTACAATGAGTACCATACAAGATAAACCCAAGGAGGAACACCCCGAGACACATACTAATCAAACGGACCAAAATTAAAGACAAAGAGAAAATCTTGAAAGCAGCTAGGGAAAAGAAACAAATAACATACAGGGGAACCCCGATAAGGCTATCAGCAGATTTTTCAACAGAAACTCTGCTGGCCAGAAGGGAGTGGCATAATATACTCAATGTGATGAAAGGAAAAAACCTCCAACCAAGATTACTTTACCCAGCAAGGCTCTCATTCAGATTTGAAGGAGAAATCAAAACCTTCTCAGATAAGCAAAAGCCAAGAGAATTCAGCAACACTACACCAGCCTTACAACAAATACTAAAGGAACTTCTATAGGCAGATAGAACTTCTATCTACAAGAGAAGAAGGGAAGGAAAAAGAGCAACAAAAACAAATCCAAAGTAATGAATAAAATGGCAATAAGAACATACATATCAATAATTACCTTAAATGTTAATGGACTAAACGCCCCAACCAAAAGACATAGACTGGCTCAATGCAAACAAAATCAAGACCCATATATATGCTGTCTTCAAGAGACCCACTTCTAGGGACACATACAAATTGAAAGTGAGAGGATGGAAGAAAATATTTCATGGAAACGGGGATCAAAAGAAAGCTGGAGTAGCAATACTCAGACAAAATAGACTTTAAAATGAAGAATATTTTCAGGGACAAAGAAGGACATTATATAATGATCAAAGGATCAATCCAAGAAGATGATATAACAATTTTAAATATCTATGCACCCAACACAGCTTCACCACATATATAAGGAAACTGCTAACAACCTTAAAGGGAGACATCGACAATAACACAATAATAGTGGGGGTTTTTAACACCCCACTTACAGCAATGGACAGATCAACCAGACAGAAAATCAATAAGGAAACACAGGCCCTGAATGATGCATTAAACCAGATGGACTTAATAGATATTTATAGGACATTCCATCCAAAAGCTACAGAATACACATTCTTCTCAAGTGCACATGGAACATTCTCTAAGACTGACCATATCCTGGGCTACAAATCCAACCTTGGTAACTTTAAGAAAATTGAAATCATATCAAGCATCTATTCCGATCACAATGCTATATGACTGGAAATCAACAACAAGAAAATAACTGCAAGAAACACAAACACGTGGAGACTCAACAACATGCTACTAAACAACCAAGTGATCACTGAAGAAATCAAAGAGAAAATTAAAAAAATACCTAGCAGAACATGACAACGAAGATACTCCACTCCAAAACCTATGGGATGCAGCAAAAGCTGTTTTAAGAGGATAGTTTATAGTAATACAAGACCACCTCAGGAAACAAGAAAAAGCCCAAATAAAAAAACTAACTTTACATCTAAAACAGCTTGAGAGAGAACAGACAAGACCTAAAGGAAATAAATCATAAAGATCAGAGCAGAAATTAATGAAATAGAAAAAAAGAAAACCATAGAAAAGATCAATGAAATGAAAAGCTGGTTCTCTGAAAAGATCAACAAAATTGATAACCCCTAGCCAGACTTATCAAGCAACAAAGAGAGAGGACTCAAATCAATAAAATTAGAAATGAAAAAGGAGAAATAACAACGGACACCACAGAAATACAAAGGATCATAAGAGATTACTATATGCAACTATACACACATAAAACGGAAAACCTAGAAGAAATGGACAAATTCTTAGAAAAGTACAATCTTCCAAGACTAAACCAAGATGAAATAGAAAAGATGAATGGACCCATCACAAGAACTGAAATTGAAACTGTGATTAAAAAACATCCAACAAACAAAAGTCCAGGACCAGATGGCTTCACAGGCGAGTTCTATCAAACATTTAGAGAAGAGTTAACACCTCTCCTTCTGAAACTATTTCAAAAAATTGCAGAGGAAGGGATTCTCCCAAACTCATTCTATGAGGCCACCGTAACCCTGGTACCAAAACCAGACAAAGACTCCACAAAAAAAGAAAACTACAGGCCGATTTCACTGATGAACATAGATGCAAAAATCCTCAACAAAATACTAGCAAACCACATCCAACAATACATTAAAAGGATTGTACATCATGATCAAGTGGGATTTATCCCAGGGATGCAAGGGTTCTTCAATATCTGCAAATCCGTCAGTGTGATACACCACATTAACAAACTGAAGAATCAAAACCATATGATCCTCTCAATAGATGTGGAAAAAGCCTTTGACAAAATCCAGCACACATTTCTGATAAAAAGCCTTCAGAAAGTGGGCATAGCGGGAACCTACCTCAACATGATAAAGGCCATATATCACAAACCCACAGCGAACATCATTCTCAATGGTGAAAAGCTGAAAGAATTCCCACTGAGATCAGGAACAAGACAAGGATGCCCCCTCTCGCCACTACTCTTCAACATAGTTCTGGAAGTCCTAGCCATAGCAATCAGAGAAGTAAAAGAAATAAAAGGAATCCAAATTGGAAAGGAAGAAGTAAAACTATCACTATTTGCAGATGACATGATAGTATACCTAGAGAATCCTAAAGACTCTATCAGAAAACTGTTAGAGCTTATCCATGAATTTGGCACAGACGCAGGATACAAAATCAATACACAGAAATTGATAGCGTTTCTATATACTAACAATGAAAAAACAGAAAAGGAAATTAGGGAAGCAATCCCGTTTACCATCGCATCCAAAAGAATAAAACACACAGGAGTAAACCTACTTAAAGAGACAAAAGACCTGTACTCTTAAAACTACAAGCCACTGATGAAAGAAATCAAAGATGACACAAATAAATGGAAAGACATACCATGCTCTTGGATTGGAAGAGTTAATATTATCAAAATGACTATACTACCCAAGACAATCTACAGATTCAATGCAATCTCTATCAAATTATCATGGACATTTTTCACAGAACTAGAACAAAATATTTTAATGTTTGTTTGGAAGCACAAAAGACCCAGAATAGCCAAAGACATCCTGAAAAAGAAAAATGGAGCTGGAGGAATCAGGGTCCCGGACATGAGACTATATTACAAAGCAACAGTCATCAAAACCACATGGTACTGGCACAAAGACAGACATTTAGATCAGTGGAACAGGATAGAAAGCACAGAATTAAACCCATGCACTTACAGCCAACTAATCTATGACAAAGGAAGCAAGACTATACAATGGAGAAAGGACAGCTTGTTCAATAAGTGATGCTGGGAAAACTGGACAGCCACATGGAAAAGAAAGAAATTAGAATACTCCCTAACACCACACACAAAAATAAACTCCAAATGGATTAAAGACCTACATATAAGACCAGACACTATCGAACTCCTAGAGGAAAACATAGGCCAAACACTCTCTGACATAAATGACAGCAACATCTTCTCAGATCCACCTCTCAGAGTATTGACAACAAAAATAAAAATAAACAAATGGGACCTACTCAAACTTCAAAGTTTCTGCACAGCAAAGGAAACCCTAAACAACACAAAAAGACAACCTACAGAATGGGAGAAAATCTTTGCAAGTGAAATGACTGACAAGGGATTAATCTCCAAAATTTCTAAACACCTTCTGCAGCTCCATACCAAAAAAACAAACAACCCCATCCAAAAATGGGCAGAAGATCTAAACAGACAATTCTCCAAAGAAGACATACAGATGGCCAAGAAACACATGAAAAGATGTTCAGCGTCACTCATCATTAGAGAAATGCAAATCAAAACCACTCTGAGGTACCACCTTTACACCAGCCAGAGTGGCCATCATCCAAAAGTCTACAAACAGTAAGTGCCTGAGAGGGTGTGGAGAAAAAGGAACCCTAGTGCACTGTTGGTGGGATTGTAAATGGTGCAACCACTGTGGAAAATAGTATGGAGATTCCTCAGAAAACTAAACATAGTACTACCATTTGATCTAGCAATCCCACTCCTGGGCATCTATCCAGAGAAAACCACGACTCGCAAAGACACATGTACTCCAATGTTCATTGCAGCTCTATTTACAATAGCCAAGACGTGGAAACAACCTAAATGTCCATTGACAGAGTAGTGGATCAATAAGATGTGGTACATATACCCAATGGAGTATTACTCAGCCATCAAAAAGAACGAAATACCAGCATTTCTTGCAACATGTATGGGCCTAGAAACTATCATGCTAAGTGAAGTCAGCCATACAATGAGACACCAACATCAAATGCTTTCACTGATATGTGGAATCTGAAAAAAGAACAGACTGAACTTCTTTGCAGAACAGATGCTGACTCACAGATATTGAAAAACTTATGGTCTCTGGAGGAGACAGTTTCAGGGTTGGGGGTATCTGCTTGGGCTGTGGGATGGAAATCCTATGAAATCAGATTGTTATGATCGTTATATAACTACAGATGTGATAAATTCATTAGAGTAATTAAAAAAAGAAAAAAATAAATAAAATAGATACTCATGTTGCAACAGAACAAAGGGTGGGGAAAAAATGTAATTGTAATGTATACATGTAAGGATAACTTGATCCCCTTGCTATACAGTGGGAAAAACAAAACAAAAACAAAAACAAAAAAAACTGTAAAAATTATATGACATTATATAAGAGAAGGTCTTTTACCATTTCATTTTCTTCTGGTATTCTCTTTCTTTGCCTTCAGAGGAGTCACCTTCAAGGGTTTTGCATTCTCTGACATCAGATGAGTAATAAAGTGAGAAAGTCTTTGCTATAGGATTGTGTTAATTCCCATCTCCTGATGCTACAAATTCCATTAGGATAAAACTTCTCCAAGTAGGCTAAAATATACAAAATTCTAATCAAGTATGGTGGTCATTAATAGGGCTAGTTGGTTAACATTTAATTTGTTTTTGATTTCACACATTGGTTTTACATTTAGTTTTTTGATTATTTTATTCATAACAAATCCTTCATGAAGTTACTCATCTATTATTTAGTAAAGCCTTAGTTGTACTGAAAAATATGTATAAAGATGGAATTTGACCCATTTTTCTAGACTACAGAAATGCTCCTATTTATTTATAATTTTACATTACTAACAATATTAACCAGAGTTTTTTTTTTGTATTTTTTTCTTTTTATAGCTGCCCTGTGGCATATGAAATTTCCTGGGCTAGGGTGAACTTCCTCACAGCTTGCAGCAACTCCATATCCTCAACAAAATGAGCAAGGTCAGAGATCAAACTTGCATCCTCACAGACACTATGTCATGTTCTTAACCTGCTGAGCCACAACGTGAACACCTCCTAATGCAGTTTTAACAATTTTAATTTTCTCCCATTTGATTTGTACACAATTGATAATAATACTTACAATCCTGATATTTTCTAGGCTAATTTTATTAATCAAACAATTTTGAGGGAAAATATGAAAAAATAAACAAACCTAACTGTATTTCTAAAAGGTATTAAAGTTAATAATGTTGTTCCTAAAAAATATTACAGGACTATCACAGTAATAAAGACAGGATTTTTTTAATGCTATATACAAAGTAGTGCAGACAGTACCCTAACACATGTTTAAACTGACATTTGCATATCTGATTAGTAATCGCTTTTGTTGTAAATTAAGATATGTTTGTATGTGAAGATGATTGCTTCCTTCAGAAATAGCTAAAACAAGTAGAGATGCTGTTTCTGATAATATTGTTCAATACTATAAGCCTTTGGAAAAGGAAGCAGTCTCTCATCTAGATTAGGTTTATATGGTATTTCAAATTTCTAACACTTACACACTGGTAGTTTCTAAAATTATCTGATATTTTTCATCTGTGTACATGTTGGACACAGGAACAAATCTCTCAGTTTGATAAATTGATTTTCATTACTTTTTACTTCTTGAGAAAGGGTGAAAAATAGAGGAGTTGTCATAAATAGAAATGCTGCATTTTAAAATTCAGTAGCAATTTTATTTAACCAAATAAATCCCTCTCTGTTTTTAACAACTGCAAGAGAACAAAGGCAAATGGTAAGAGAAATTCTGGATATAGAAATAGATTTAAATATACTTGATCAACATGGTCGAACTTCTTGCCTGATATGAAAGAGTAAAATTAGACTCTTCTGATTGTTACGACAGTCACATCACAGTCATTGCAAATCACTGCTCCCTTTATAAGCTTGTCTAAAACAATGATGTCTGGATCATTCCTTCTAAATAAAAAAGATACATCTATGTATTCATATGAAACATAATAAAAAACATCCCACTATTCCCACTCTTGTGTGTGTGTGTGTGTGTGTGTTTTCACAGGAGAGAGGAATAAAATTTATACATTAAACAATAAGATTAATGAAAAGTTTTGAATTTTTCTCAGAATATAAAATCATCAGTGTCATAAAAAATTTCAGTGTATTCTACCAACTACAACTTATACAGTCAACATTCTTGGACCACAGTTAATTAAAACAAAAAAATAACCAGAAGTTAGACATAACACAAGGCCCCATCTAAAGATAAATGGATAAAGAAAATGCAGCTTACATACAGAGAAAAATTATTAGCTTTAAATAGGAAGTCTATTCTAACATATGCTTTAGGATGGATGAAACTTGAGGACATTATGCTAAGTGAAATCAGCCATTCACTCCACTTATGATTCCACTTATATGAATTAGTCACATTAATTAAATCTGCAGAGAGAAAACAAAGTGTTAAAGCGTACATTTTGGCTCTTTTAAAGATGTAACTTAAGCAATATACTCATTTTTTTTGGTCACCATTTTGTCAAAATATTTATATTCTGAACTTGTCTTTTCTTCCATTACATAGTGAATTTATAAGAACAGGTATTTTGCTACTGTCTGTAATACAAAATTCCTTAGAAAATTTAATACTGCGCATGTAAAAAAGTCTTTATGAACAAATAGAGCAAAAGGGTATATGTAGTTTGGGAATACAATATAGGAAAAATTAATCTCTCTATCCAAGATGAAGAAGTATTTATGAAAAATGGAGCTACAAGTATAGATAGAATGTTATGTTATGATTGCCAAATGAACTAAAATAAATTTAAAAATTGGCATATGTTAATGATTAAGCAACATATTGGAGTCATATCTACACAACTGCCAGACATGATACCACAAAGGAGAAAAAGAAAATCGAATGACATATAGGAGAAAAAAAAACCAGAAACATTTACCCTTAGGCCAGCAGCAAATTTTGCCACCTGAAAATGGTTCAGAATGGAGTTGCTAAAGTAATTGCAAAAAAGATTAAGACAAGGGAATTGCAGTCTACCTACTAAAACCAAAGAAAAGGAAATTCCATTATCAATAATTAAGGAGACTAAATCACAGTTTAATTCATTTATAATTTATGGAGTTTTTCTATACTTTTGAAATATATTGTATATTAGTTTTAATACAACATATATCATAGATTATCACTTATTTTTAACTTTCACGTAAGTGTCTATAATTAAGCACCATATAATTTATAAACCTATTTCAAATTTCATTGACAGATTTCAGGTAAATTGCAGCCATATTTGACATGCTAAGGATTCCTCTAAGGCATTATTGATTATGTTAATACTCGATGAATCACAAAACTATATAATTGAAAATTTGATTCTCATCAAATATCTCAGATCATATTCATTCATTAAAATAGAGTTGCTAATTTTATAGAGAATAAAAAAGAAAGGCTAATATAATGCAGTCATTATACATTAATTATCCAGGTCACAAAAGAATGATTTTGGAGTGAGCAGTCTAATACATCAAACCCAGACAAGAGATTATTTTATAGAAGTTTGGATCTCATTCAGTGACATTAAGATACAACTGAAGTAGATTTTTTTTCTTTTTTTTGTCTTTTTGCTATTTCTTGGGCCGCTCCCGCGGCATATGGAGGTTCCCAGGCTAGGGGTGAATCGGAGCTGTAGCCACCGGCCTACGCCAGAGCCACAGCAACGCAGGATCCGAGCCGTGTCTGCAACCTACATCACAGCTCACGGCAACGCCGTGTCCTCAACCCACTGAGCAAGGGTAGGGACCGAACCCGCAACCTCATGGTTCCTAGTCGGATTCGTCAACCACTGAGCCACGATGGGAACTCCTGAAGTAGATTTTTATTGTTTTCCAGAAAATAATTTTTAAAATACCACTCTCCTTACAGCTTCCTTTATCTGTGTGTTTCTAAGACTGTAGATGATAGGACTTATAAATGGAGGAACTGTGGTATAAAATGCAGAGAGAATCATGTCCTTAATAGTTTCTGATGTTACTGATGGCCTCAGGTACACGGAGATGATGAGAAATATAGACAACACAAGGATGTGTGGGACATAGGTGGAAAAGGCTTTTCTTTGCTCCCTAATTGAAAACTTTAGCATAGCTCTAAGTATGTTAATATATGACACAGTAATAAAGATAAAGCAGATCCCACCAAACACAATGGCAGATAGAAGAAGTAAAATGAAGTTACTGGAGGTGTCAGAGCAGGAGATCCTCAGCAGAGAGGGGACATCACAGAAGAACTGATGGATCACATTCGACTGACAGAAGGTCAACTGGAATGTTTTACCTGTGTGCACACCTGAATAGGCAAGCCCACTGAGCAGGGAGACAAGTGTCATTTGGATACAGACTTTTCTGTTCATAGTAATTGTGTAATGGAGCGGCTGGCAGATGGCCACATAGCGGTCTTGAGCCATAACAGTGAGGAACAGAATCTCCACATAAGCAGAGTAAATGACCAAGAATACCTGGGTGGCACAAGCAGCCACAGAAATGGTTCTGTTACCAGTGAGAAAATAGACACAGGCATTGGGTACAGTGACAGTAATGTAGCACATATCTAAGATAGACAGATTTCTGAGGAAGAAGTACATGGGTGTGTTAAGTTTCTGGTCAAATGTGGTGACAGTGACAATGAGAAGATTCCCTAACAAGGTAGCCAAGTATATGAAAAGGAACAGCATGGAGTGCAGGACCCTTAACTTCGGTGTATCAGCAAAACTTATGAGGAGAAACTCAGTCACCATGGTAGAATTGCTCATATTTTGGAAATGATGGTTGACCTGGAAAGTAAAAAAGAAAAAAACAAAGGGTAAAATATGATATGCAAGCTTCATTAAAAGATAATTAATGAGGAGTTCCCGTGGTGGCGCAGTGGTTAACGAATCCGACTAGGAACCCTGAGGTTGCGGGTTGGGTCCCTGCCCTTGCTCAGTGGGTTAACGATCCGGTGTTGCCGTGAGCTGTGGTGTAGGTTGCAGATGCGGCTCGTATCCCGCATTGCTGTGGCTCTGGTGTAGGCCAGTGGCTATAGCTCCGATTAGACCTCTAGCCTGGGAACCTCCATATGCCGTGGGAGTGGCCCAAAGAAATAGCAAAAAGAAAAAAAAAAAGACAAAAAAAAAGATAATTAATGAAATTAACTTTTATGTGAAAGTGGTTTGTGTGTGGGGAAGGTCTGTGATTAGTCTTTTGATCTATTCAGCTTATGATCACTACTGTGTTTTTGACAAGATAGGGTTTGTCAATCCTATCCTCTGATTATAATATGTAGCTTTATTACTTTATTTAACAGCATCAATTATACATCAACATCAGTTATTTCATCAATTCATAGATGGCTAGACATAAAAATTTCAGAGTTAATCTGGTGTTGCCGTGAGGTATGTTGTAGGTTTGTAGGTCACAGACACAGCTTGTATCCTGCATTGCTGTGGTGGTGGCATAGGCTGTGAGTTGTAGTTCCAATTTGCTCCCTAGCCTGTGATTTTCACATGCCATGGGAGAAGCTCCTCCCTACCCAAAAAAAGAATTTCCCCACTTTTATTTTGAGCATCATTTTAAAGTATCTTTTCTAGAAATTTACTCTATTTATCTCAAAGTATTACTTAAAAATTTGGAGGAAAATAAAAATAGATTTCATAGTATTTATTTCAAGAGACACTGGTCTAGATGAATTAAACTTTAGTAAAGAAAGTTTGTATACAGTAATGTGAAAAAAATAGAGACTAAATTTTACCAGTATACTATTTGTAATTCATTGGTCTACACTCCTATTCAAACTTAAGTAAATATTGTTAAATCTTGTAGAGTAGAAATTAAATAACTGGAAGTGCATTTCTGTGTTTATCTTTTGAATGTAGTTTTCATCTTAGAAATTCAATTTCTTATAAAATTACATCACTATTTAAATTTACTATTAGATCCCTTTGGTTTATTTTGGTTTTTGTTGTCATTATTCATATTCACTTCTAATGACTAATGAATATTGTCTTTGTTCATTGGTTTATTTTTATTTTACTGTCATTATATCTGGGAAGTGTATCAAACAGGATGTTGGTATGATTTATGTCAAAGATCATTCTATCTAAGTTTTCCTCTAAAGTTTTATACTACCTGCCTTATGTTTAGGTCTTCAAAACATTTTGAATTTATTTTTGTGTATAGTGTTAGCAAGTGTTCTAATTTAATTTTTTTCCATGTAGCTGTCCAGTTTTCCCAGCAGCAATTATTGAAGAGACTTGTCCTTGCTCCACTGTATATTCTTAGTTCCTTTGTCATAGATTAGTTGACCATTGGTGTTTGGGTTTATTTCTGGGGTTTCTATCCTGTTCCATTAAACTGTGTTTATGGTTTTGAACCAGAACCAGGACCATACTGTTTTGATAATGATGGTTTTTTAGTATAATCTGAATTAAGGGAGCCTGTTTTCTCCAGTTCGATTTTTCTTTTTCAATGTTGCTTATTCCTTCTTAAAAGCTTATGCACAGCAAACATTAAAAAACAAAAAAGATAACACAAAATAAGAGAAAAACTTTGCAAAAGATGCAACAGAAAAGGGCCTAATACCCAAAATATACAAACAACTCATAAACTCAACTGCAATAAAAATGCAAACAACCCAATTGAAAAATTGGCAGAAGACATAAACAGACATTTCTCCATAGAAAATATGGAGAGCCCACAGGCATGTGAGAAAAGTGCTCAACATCACTAATTATTAAAGAAATGTAAATCAAAACTACAATCAGGTACCCCCACACATCAGTCAGAATGGCCATCATTAACCAGTTTACACTTAATAAATGCTGGAGAGTGTTAGAGAAAAGGGATGCTTCTTTACTCTTAATGGGAATGTAAATTGTTACAACCATTATGGAACAGTATGGAGATTCCTCAGGAAACTAAATATAGAAATACCATATGATCTGGCAATCTAACTACTGGGCATATATTGAACACAATTTTATCTTGACAAAGATATATGCAACCCCATATTCTTTGTGGCACAATTTACAATAGCCAAGACCTGGAAACAACTTAAATATCCACCAAAAGATGAATGGATTAAGAAATTGTGTTACATTCATAAGGTGGAATACTAATAAGGCATAAAAAAGAACAAATAATGCCATTAGCAGCAACATTTAGGTTGCTTATTTGAGCTTTTTCTTATTTCTTGAGGTAGGCTTGTACTGATATAAACATTCCTCTTAGAAATGCTTTTGTTGCATCCCATGGGTTTTGGGGTGTTGTATCTTTGTTTCATTCGGTTCTAGGTTTTTTTTTTTAATTTTATTTTCCCACTGTACAGCAAGGGGATCAAGTTATCCTTACATGTATACATTACATTTACATTTTTTCCCCACTCTTTGTTCTGCTGTATTTTTAATTTCCTCTTTGATTTCTTCAGTGATCCATTGGTTGTCTAGGAGCATGTTGTTTAGTCTCCACTTGTTTGTATTTTTTGCTTTTTTTTTTTCTTATTGTTTATTTCCAGTCATATAGCATTGTGATCAGAAAAGATGCTTGATAAGATTTTGATTTTCTTCAAGTTACTGTGGCATGATATGTAGATCAATATTAGACAGCGTTCCGTGTGCACTTGAGAAGAATGTGTATTCTGCTGATTTTTGATGGAATATCCTATAAACATCTATTAGGTCCATGTGGTCTAATGCTTCATTCAGGACCGGTGTTTCCCTATTGATTTTCTCTCTGGATGATCTGTCCATTGCTGTAAATGGGCTGTTAAAGTCCCCCACTATTATTGTGTTATTGTTGATTTCTCCTTTTAAGGTTGTTAGTAGTTGCTGTATATATTGTGGTGAACCTATGTTGGGTGCATAGATATTTAAAATTGTTACATAATCTTGGATTGATCCTTTGATCATTATATTGTGTCCTTCCATTATATAATAAGAAGACATTTTTCATTGTAAGGTCTATTTTGTCTGCTATGAGTATTGCTACTCCAGCTTAATTTTGTATTCCTCTTTGCATGGAGTATTTTCTTCCATTCTCTCACTTTCAATTTGTATGTGTCCCTAGAAATGAAGTGGGTCTCTTGAAGACAGCATATATATGGGTCTTGATTTTGTATCCATTCAGCCAATCTATGCATTTTGGTTGGGGCATTTAGTCCATTAACATTAAGGTAATTATTATGTATTTTTTATTGCCATTTTATTAAACTGTTTTGGATTTGTTATTATTGCTCTTTTTTTTCTTCCTTTCTTCTCTTGTTCTCTTCTCTTGTGGTTTTATGACTATCTTTAGTGTTGTATTTGAGTTGGTGTTTCTTATTTGATTGTGTATCAGTTGTAGATTTTTGGTTTGCAGTTACCCTGAATTTTTGATATAGTAGTCTGCATATGTGTGAGAATGTTTTAAGTTGTTGGTCTCTTATTGCAAGTGCATCTCCGGTGTCCTGCATTTGTGCCCTCCTCTTCTCACTATTTCTGATTGTGTTAGCATAATTGTGCTTGGATAATTGCATATCTTTACTGTATATATGCCTTTGCTGGTGAGGCTTGTCATTTGTGGTATTTGTGTTTCTGGTTGCAGCCTTTTCTGTTCTTTAATATTTGTTGTAAAGCTGGTTTAGTGGTATTGAATTCTCTTAGCTTTTGCTTATCTGCAAAGCCTTTGATTTCTCCTTCAAATCTGAATGAGAGCCTGGCTGAATAAATAATCTTGGTTGGAAGTTTTTGTCTTTCATCACATTAAGTACATCATGACTCTCCCTTCCGGCCTGCAGAGTTTCTGCTGAAAAATCTGCTGATTACCTTGTGGGGGTTGCCTTGTATGTTATTTGTTTCTTTTCCCTAGCTGTTGTCAATATTTTCTCTTTGTCTTTACTTTTGGTCAGTTTGATTAATATGTGTCTCAAGGTGTTCCTCCTTGGGTTTATTTTAAGTGGTACTCATTGTGCTTCCTGGATTTGAGTGAGTGGTTCCTTTTCCATGTTTGGGAAGTTTTGGGCTATTATTTCTTCTAATATTTTTTCTGTCCCTCTCTCTCTTCTCCTTCTGGCATCCCTATAATACTTATGTTGGTGCATTTAACGTTGTCTCAGAGTTCACTGAGACTCTTCAATCTTTTTTTCTCCTTTCTGTTCCACATCAATTATTTCCACTAATCTGTCCTCTACCTTGTGTATTTGTTTTTCTGCCTCCTGTATTCTGCTGTTAGCTGCTTCTAATGAAATTTTTATTTCAGTTATTGTATTTTGCATCTCTTATTGCTTAAGTTTTATATCTTGTATTTATTTTCTCAGTGTTTTCTCTAAATTTTCCATCTTTTCCTCCAGTTTCTTTCCAATGTCTTGCATCATCTTCAGCATCACCAATCTAAAGTCTTTTTCCTGGAGGCTGACAATCTCCTAATCACTTAGCTGCTTTTCTGGGGTTATTTCTTTCTCCCTTATCTGTGTTATAGTTCTCTGTCTTTTCATTTTTACAGGTTTTTGGTGTGGTGACCTTTTTGCAGACAATGGAGTTGTAGCCTCTCTTACTCTGGTGTCTGCCCCCCTGTGGCTGAAGTTGGTATGGGGGCTTGCTGTAGGCTTCCTGATTGGAGAGACTTGTGCCTGCCCACTCATTTCTGGAGCTGATTCCTATCCCTCTGGTGGGTTAGACTTTGTCTCTGGGTGAGATTAGAGGCTGCTGTGTTCCTGGGGGGGGGGGGGTCTTTATTTAGCCTGTTTACTGATGGGTGGGGCTGGATTGTTGTTTGGCTTGGGGCTTCTCAGGGCTGATGAGTGGGGCCAGATTTTCTCAAAATGGCCACCTCTGTAGAAACGCATGCTGGTGAATATTCCCAAGAGCTTTGCTTCCAATGCCCTTCCCCTAAAACAAGCCACATTTGCCCCCTGTTTTCCAGGAAATCCAGCAAGAAAATTCAGTCAGGTCTGACCCAGATTCCTATGGAGACTTTGCTTTGCCCTGGGATCCAGTGCATATGAAAGTCTGTGTGTGCCTTTTAAGAATGTGGTCTCCTTTTCCCCCAGTCCTGTGGAGCACCTGTACACACACCCCACCAGACTTCAATGCCATATGCTCTGGGTCTCTTTCTCCCAGTGCTAGATCCCCAGCCATGGGTATTTGATGTGGGTCCCAGAATTCTCACTCCTGTAGGTGAGTCTTTCTGATATAGTTATTTTCCAGTCTGTGGGTCTTCCCTCCCAGGAGTTATGGGGTTTCTTATATCATGTAATCACCCCTCCTACCACTTGATGTGGCCTCCTCTTTGTCTTCTGGAGTAGGATATCTTTTTGAAAGTTTACAGAGAATTTGGTTGAAGGTTGCCAAGCATTTGGTTGTAATTTTGTTGTTTTTATGAGAGAAATTGAGTTCCAGTCCATCTATTCCTCCATCTTAATCCTGTCTCCCCCCATAATATTTTAAAAGGTTAGTTTTATTGCCTGTGATTTTTATGAGACCTGGGAACAAAGACTTAGTGAGTTCAGTGATCTCTCGAAATGTATTAAGGGGGAAAATGTGTCATATATAGTCATTAAATTCTTGGCTTTCTAACTAGTAATTATTATTTACTTCCTCTACATTAAGCATAGAGTGTTATCAAATATATTGGTAGTGATTAGTTAATACATAATGATATCCACCAATGTTTTATATATATATTATAATATATATATAGTTTTATACATTTACATAACAACATAGTGAATACTTTGAATTACTTATGTAAATTTTATCAACTAATTTATTGGGAAAATAAGTGGCTTAATCTTTTGTCTCCTCTTACTCTTCTTTTACACTTTAGGTGACTGAACAAAAGCATATTCTGGTTTTAAAAGTAAATCTACATTTTATGTAATGCAAAGATACACTGTTTGCAAATGACTACTTGCTCTCCAAGATTTTTGTTTGTATTCAACAAAAATCTACCATATGAATTACACAAAAGATTAAACTCGAGTTTATCAAATCTATCAAAGAAGAAATCTTGTTAAAATATTATATTGAATAAGACCTCTAGAACCTCAATGCCTAGATCAACTCTTATTGGACAATAGATATTTAGTAATAATATAATGAATCATTAAGAATGATTTAGCTATTTGTGTTGCATATGGCCTTTATCATGTTGAAGTTCATTCCTTCCATGCCTAGTTTACTGAGTGTTATTATCATAAAAGGATGTTGAATTTTGTCAACGTTTTTTCTGCATCCATTGTGATGATCATATATATTTTATCCTTATTTCTGCTAATGTGATTTATCATTTGATTGACGTATGTTGAGCTATGCTTGACTCCCAGGGATAGATCTCACCTGACCATGGAGTATGATTATTTAAAGTGTTGTTGAATTTATTTTGTTAGTATTTTTTGAGGAATTTTTCGTATAGGCTCATGAAGAATATTGGTATATATACTTTTTAGAGTCTTTGCCTGCCTTTTGTATCACAGTAATGCTAACATAATAAAATGTGTTTGGAATTACTTCTTCCATTTCAAATTTTTAGTAGATTTTGAAAAGGATTCATGTTAAATTTTCATTAAATGTTTGCTAGAATTTACCAGTGATGGTATCCATTCCTGAGCTTTCACCTGAGGGAATTTTTTGTTTGTTTTTTAGAGTATGGTTGATTTACAGTTTGTGTCAATTTCTGCTGTAGAGTGCAGTGACCCAGTTATACATATATACAACCATTTTCTCATACTATCTTCCATCATGTTCTATCCCAATTAACTAGATATTTTCTTGTGCTGTACTACAGTGTCCCATTGCCCATAGACCACAAAGTAATAGCATCTATCATCCCCAATCTTCCCATCCATCCTGCTCCATACTCCTGGCAACCACAAGTCCATTCTCTAAGTCTGTGTTTTTCTTTCTCTTTTATAGATAGGATTGTTTATGCCATATTTTAGATTCCCCATATGTGACATAATACGGTATCCACCCTTCTCTGTCTGACTTATTTCACATAGTATGAAAATTTTTTTTTTCTTTTTGCTTTTTAGGGACACATCCATGGCATATGAAGGTTCCCAGGCTAGGGGTCTCATTGGAGCTACAGCTGAGAACCTATGCCACAGCCACAGCAATGCCAGATCTCAGCCACATCTTTGAACTACACCACAGCTCACAGCAATGCAAAATTCTTAACCCACTGAGCTAGGCCAGGGATCAAACCTGTAAACTCATGGTTCCTAGGTGGATTGGTTTCCACACTGCCATAAGGGGAACTCCAGTATGAGAATCTCTAGTTGCTATCATGTTGCTACAATGGCATTATTTTCTCCCTTTTTGGCTGACTAGTATTCCATTATACATCATTCTTTGTGGACATATAGGCTGCCATCATATCTTGGCCACTGTTAATAGTCCTGCAATGAATATAGGGGGTGCATGTATGTTTTTGAATGAAAGTTTTGTACAGATATATATCCATGAGTGGGATTGTTTTATCACATGCAATTCTACATTGAGTTTTATGAGAAAACTCATCTTTTGTAGGTTATCAAATGCAATTGTTTACACTACATTAATTGAATATAAGTGTTTACATTACATGAATGAAATGTAATTCCAGTTTGTTGGAATCTAATTATTCACAGATACATCATGACCATTTACAATTCATCAGTTACAATATCTTTTGTTTCATTTTAATTTTATTATTTTGTCTTCTCTATTAATCTAGAAAAAGATCTATATTTTCAAAATAATTTATTTTGTTGAAAATATATTGTGTTTTTTAATTTTCTATTTCATTTATGTCTGGTCCAATGCTTATATGTATTTCTATTAATTTTGACTTTGTTTTTCCTCCTTTTGCAAGTTCCTTGAGGCATAAAATGAGGTAGTTTTTTAAAGATACTTTCTTTTTCCTTAATTCAGGTATTTATCATGATAAATTCCCGTCTCATCATTGTTTTCACTCTATTCCATAAGTTTTTTTATCCCATGTTTCCATTTTAGTTTGTCTCAATTTAAAAATATATATATATTTTTGATTTCCTCCTTGAATCATTGCTAGTGCAGAGGTGTGAGATTTATGTCAGTGATTTTTTTTTCTATTTTCCTTCTGTGTGTCATTTGTAGCTTTATACCATTGTGGTTCAAAATATAAATATCTTTCAATCTTATATTTCTTGAGACTTATTTTGTGACCTAATATATGATTTAGCTTGCATATTTGTTCATCTGCTGTTGGATGGAATGTTTTAGTTATGCCTTTTAGGTCCATTTCAGGTATATCTTTGTTCATGTCTGCTGTTTCTTCGCTGATTTCCTGTCTGGATGTTCCGTGTGGTGTTGTCTTCTCTTATTATTATGATTTTACTTTCTATATTTCCTTTAAACGTATTTGCTTTATATATCTCAGTATTCTGATATTTGGTACATATATATTTACTGTTCTTATATCCTTTTTATGAATTGATACATCTATCATTATATAATTAATTTCTGTCCCTTGTGACATTTTTTAACATAAAGTTGATTTTTACAAGGAAAAGAAGCATAATTACACAGCAAATAAATACTAACCTTACAAAGAGTAATGTGTTAGTGCATGAAAGTGTGAGAAGGGCAGGGACATCACAGAAAAAACGGAGTATTTCCCAAGCACCCCAATATGGGAAAGACAATGCAACAGCAATAACAATTACACCATCAAGAAAGCCAACAATCCAGGAGGGAACAGCCATGAGACAACAGATCTTCTGGCTCTTGAGAACAGAGTACCATAATGGGTGTCAAATGGCAATGAACAGCTCATAGTCCATTGCAGCCAAAAGGAAATATTCACCTCGAAGAAGGGACACATATAAGAATATCTGGGTTCCACAGCCAACCAAAGAGATGGGCTTCCCTCCAGAGAGGTAGTTGAAGGCCATCTTGGGTACAGTGGTGCAGATAAGCATGAGGTTCACGAGGGACAGTTGGCTGAGGAACAGGTACATGGGGATGTGGAGCTGAGTGTCCAGGTAGATGAGGAAAATCATAACAGCATTTCCCATGAAGGTCACTGTGAAGTTGCCCAAGACCAGACAGCAGAGGAAGATGTGTGTGGGGCTGTGATCAAATATTTCCAGCAGGATCCATTGAGTATTGAAACTGTTTCTCCCATGCCATGATAAATATATTCACTGTGGAGAATACAATATGTGAGAAATGACTATGATTACATTATGGAAATATCAATGATTTCAAGCCTAAATCACCATATCTAATACAATGGCACGAGTCAGCAAATTTCTTTCAGGGGATTTTTTTTGGCTACACAGTAGCATATATTTAATTTTCTATTTTCATATCAATTTTTCTTTCTTTCTTTCTTTTCTTTCTTTCTTTCTTTCTTTCTTTCTTTCTTTCTTCCTTTCTTCCTTTCTTTCTTTCTTTCTTTCTTTCTTTCTTTTCTTCCTTCCTTCCTTTATTGCTTTCTTTCTTTCTTTTCTTCCTTCCTTTATTGCTTTCTTTCTTTTTCTCCTCTCTTAAGTGTCAAAGGCACTGGCTTCCTTTCTTTGTTTTGCATTAGCTTTCCCCTGTCTTGGAATAATTCAGAGAAATACCTAGTATTTTGGTCTTGGCTTTGGAAAAATTAATCCATGTGGTCCTGCCAAAATTACTAAAATTGTGCATTTGCAAACAATATTATTATGCATTATTTTACCCATTTTGTAGTAATGCCTTGCAAAAGTAATCATATTAGCCTAAAATTGCTTGAAATTTTCCTATTCTATTAGTTTTAAAGTCAATCAAATGGCAATGATCATGTAATCCACACAAATATGTGTGGAACATATTTTACATTAAGAATACTGAATTTTTTTAATGCATTCAAACTATTTCAACCAATCTATGTGTACTCAACTCTCTAGTAGGATGTGTGTGTGTGTGTATGTGTGTATATATGCATATATACATAATTATGTGTGTGTGCATATATATATATATAGGATTAAGAAATTCCATGCTACTAAATATTAATAAAAATTTGGTCTGTGATGTGTCTGCTTGTTTTTATTTATTTATTTATTTATTTATTTATTTATGGTTTAACCATGGCATATGGAAGTTCCTTGGCTCAGAGTTGAACTTGAGCCAAAGCAGTAAGGACATCAAATCCTTAAATTCTAGGCCACCAGGGAACTCCACATCATATACTTAATATGTGACCTTTTTATAGAAAATAATGAAATAAATGTCTAAGGCATATATTTTGCTACATATATATTTTCTTTCAATATATAATCAGTAAATGTGCATTTTGATTTTATTAGGGATGGTTATGTATTACTTGGCAATATTATGCTATTGATATTTTCATGTGTTTATTATGAAAGTGAAACATATTTATAAATATATATATATATAAAATATGTACTATATATTGCACCAGGTATATAATATATACATACATAATATACACCAGATCACCTCTTGGTTTTTAGTTTTTCCATTTTTTTTCTTTTTACAATGTAAGTTTCCAAACAACCTTACTTCATGCTTGAGTTATAGAAAAATATATGAGCGATTTCTCTTTCAAGTTGTGCCAAATTGTACAATTCAATAATCTTTAAGAGATTAAAAGTGCCAAGAAAGCTGTGCAGTAGCCAAAAGAACTCAGATACTTCTTTACCTGTATTTGACTTCTTGTTTGCCTTTCTGTCTAATCAGGGCTATACAGTGATATTGTATTGTACTGTCAGTCTCATTCATATGGCTGACATCACCTGAGAAACTGAAATATCAGTTTTGTACTGCTAATTGTACAATTCACTCTATGTCCTGACCTCCAGATCAAATTTCTTTGGAGTCATTAATAAAGGAGAGATTGCTTAAGTGGTTGCTATAGTCATTTAGCATTGTGTTGCCCTTGTCCCCATTATTAACAAATGACAAGACCTGACTCTATAATTAGGTCTCATTTGCTAACAGAGTTATGCTCACAGCACCATTTCATAACCTTGTGTGCCTTAATAAACTCTGTTGCATTTTATTTTACTTTTTTTTCTTTTTATTTATTTATTTATTTACTTATTTATTTTTACAGCACACCTGTGGCATATGGAATTTCTCAGGATAGAGGTCCCATTGGAGTTGCAGCTGCAAGCTTACACCACAACCACAGCAATGCAGGATCCCAGGTGCATCTGTGACCCACAGCCCACTAAGTGAGGCCAGGGATAGAAGCTGTAGCCTAATGGACACTATGTGGAGTTCTTAACCATTGAGCCACAATAGTAACTCCCCTGTTTATTTTAATACTCTGACTCTTCACAATCTGTACACATAAGTAAAATCCTATCTTTACTTAGTCAATATTACAACCTTCATTAAGAAAAGCAGTGTGAGACAGTGAATCAAGACTTCTTAGTCTCTATTACTCTCAGGATTTTGAACAGTGAGATATGTAGTTCTGAATTATTTTCAATAGAGCAACAAAATATTTAAAAGTTAGTAAATACAGAGGTGAAGCCTATATTGTCCTATAATTTTTCCATGGTTTCCTATTGTTTCAAGCTAAACTTTAATAGAATATTCATAGAAGGACATAGGAATATTATTTTATTATGCATATTGTATAACCTGGCTTTTTGTCAAAATCAGTGCCACAAACTCTCCTCACTGCCCTTCTGCAGGAAACTAGAGTGAAAAATGTTTTGTGGTTGTCATGGCACTTATTTTCAAACATAGTCAACTCAGACTCCTCCAAATGAAACTTATGTTAAGCAAAGCCTTGGTCATTTGCGATATAAATAAATGTGTATATATATATGTGTACATATATGTGTGTGTGTGTGTGTGTGTGTGTGTGTATAGAGAGAGAGAGAAAGACAGAGACATAGAGAGACAGAGAGAGACAAAGAAAGACAGAGGACAAAATCTTCATAGAGATGTTAAAGGTATTCACTGAAGAAATAATGTACCTTTTTTCACTATATATATTTTGTATAAAAATTTCCTCAAGATTATTAATTTCATGACTTCCCATTAAATCTGCTTTGGTATGGACTAAAGAGCCATTGTTTACCACCAATACCTTTAAAAACCTACAACATATTTGAGGCTAAACAGCTAATGTATCTATTTATTTTATCCTTATATTTAATGGCTGGAAGGGAAATTGAAGGAAATGGAGTGAGCAGAAGAAAGGAAGAAAGTCATGTTGGCTGAGTACATGCAATGCACAACCACAAAATATTGAAAAGCAATGAATGATGAAGGCAACAGTCCTGAAGCTGGAGAGAAATTGAGAAGAATAAGGAATAAGAGAGAGAAAAATGAGGCATGGGTGTGTTGATTAAATGCAGTTTGGTATCACTGAGCCCAAGTGTCTGCCCTAGATGCTCCCACTTGCAAACCCAGACAGAGAGAGTAGGCACTTCACTGTAGATAAAATGGCATGCAAAAAAATGTCCTTGCCTCCTGATAGAAACTTCAAACCACTTCTCAGAAAAATGATTGCTGATGCATTTCTTAAAAAGCTTATTAGTGCAGAGTTCCTGTCATGAGGCAGTGGTTAACGAATCTGACTAGGAACCATGTGGTTGTAAGTTCGATCCCTGGCCTCACTCATTGGGTTAAGGATCTGGTGTTCCCCTGAGTTGTGGTATAGGTCACATATGTGGCTTGGATTCCGCATTGCTTTGGCTCTGGCATAGGCTGGTGGTTACAGCTCTGATCAGACCCCTAGCCTGGGAATCTCCATATGCCATGGGTGCAGCCCTAGAAAAGCAAAAAAGATTAAAAAAAAAAAAAGAAAAAAGCTTATTAGTGCTTCCGGAAAAAAAGAAAATTACTTGCATTTTTACCTCCTGACATTATGGATTAAACTACTAATCCTCTGACACAACTTTTGGGTCTTCCCATAGCACTAGTGGATTGTGTACTCCCCTTCCCAAATTCATACAATGCCTAATTTTTTTTTCCAGAACAAGATCTCAACTTATTGACCCTACTTTTAAATTTGAAAGTAATTTAAACCTCTGTGTCAAGCCATCTGTTCTCAATCTCCCAATTCAATCTCTGTGCATTTTTACTTTGGGATCCCAAAGTTACAAGACATACATCTGAGTTTGAGTCTTTTTTCTGGGGGGTTTCTTTTATTTGCAGTATCTTCCCTCTTCCACAATCCTTTACCTTTCTAAATCACATTATTCAAGTTCCAGCATACATGCATCTTTCTTCACTCTTCTTTTTTAATTCTGTAGACAGCAAGTTCTGAATATATTAAATTTTTGGAAGATGTGTGGCCTCTACCTCTATTCTATATAAAAGGCAAATATTATGGACCCTTAGATAAGATGAACCTGAGCTTCAAATCTTACTGTACCACCAATCTGTTAATTAACTTCTCTGAGATTGTTTCATTTCTCTTCTCAGAATGCTGTTATAAGATATAATATAATTTTTTTATAAATTCTTCTTCAGGATACTTATTTCACACTGTGCATTCATTAGATGACCATTACTTTCACTGGACTCATCTTTTTTTTTTTTTTTTTTTTGTGGTGAGGGATTAATCTTGCAGTAACCTCCTTTGTTACTTCCTTACAATTATTTCTAAAAATATTTCATTTTTCTTATTAAATTTTTGTTTACTAAGCAATATGTTTATTTTTTATGCAATTAATACCTAAAACTATTTACATAACAAGTAGAGTCCATAAAACCCTAATAACTGATTAAAAGCACCAACACTGAAGAGTCTCGAAATGGCTTTTAAAGTATCATTTACTGTACTGCCATAAATAACACGTTATATTTACTTAACTTTGTCACAGATATTATTTAATTTGATATTAAAGGCCCTGTATCAAATATATGAAACATATTACACTTATTTACAGAAAATATGTGAAACAAGTAGTAGGTCAACAGGAAAAATTACCTTCCTATGTAGAGATTTCAAAAAGACAAAACTTCTAATATATAGCTTTTGAACGAAATCAGTTCTGTCTTGTTGACTCCAGAGGAACTGAGATATTTTGAAATACAGATCATCTCTGTCACACTTACCTTCTACATGTTCCTAAGAAGACATGGAACTACTTACTAAGGAACTAAAATTATTTAAATTTCTAGAGAAAAGCTATTTAAGGCAATTTTGCTAAGTCACCTGGCATTTCGATTTGCAAGCTTTCCAGACTATCCAGTCCCTTTTCTTTAATTATAGTAATATATGTGAATCACTAACTTTTTCTCCTTGGGCCTCATATAAAATGTTTTATATATTGAAATATTAATCTTCTTCATATTTAAGATAAATATAATCATTTGTCACTTTCTAGATAAAAGAGTTTCCTAATTTTTTTCCTATTATATCCTGTCTAATTCATGTATTATGAATCTATATTCTCTGTATTTTTACCTTCTATAATTTCATTCATGTATTAAAACTATATGTGCAAAATGAGTAGTTATATTCACATTTTAGCAGAAATTAATAGAACAATATGAATAAATATCACAGAAATAAAAAAAATCCTAAAAAAAATAAAATGAGACAAAGGCAAGATGTACATAAGTCTTGTATTGATTCAGGGAATGACTGGCCAAGGGGCACCTGCTGTATAGCACAGGTGACTCTATGCAATATTCTGTGATGATCTATGTGGGAGATTAATCTCAAAAAATGGGTGTGTGTATATGTGAAAAAAAAGGATGATTATGAATGCTATGATAGACATAAAACATTCTTTACCAAAAAAATATTCTTTTAAACATAATAGCCATGGTAATGTTATCATTTCAACAATGTCTTTCTTTTTTTTTTTAGATTTCGTGGGAATTTTATTTTTTTAATTTCCCCAATACATTATTTTTTTTTCCTACTGTACAGCATGGTGATGCAGTTACACATATATGTATACATTTTTTTTTCACATTAACATGCTCTATCATAAGTGAGTAGACATAGTTCCCAGGGCTACACAGCAGGATCTCATTGCTAATCCATTCCACAGGCAACAGTCTGCAACTATTAACCCCAAACCCCCAATCCATCCCACTCCCCACATCCCACTTGGCAACCACAAGTCTATTCTCCAAGTCCATGATTTTCTTTTCTGTGGAAAGTTTCTTTGGTGTCATATATTAGAGTCCAGATATAAGTGATATCATATGCTGTTTGTTTTTCTCTTTCTGACCAACTTCACTCAGTATGAGAGACTGTAGTTCCATCCACGTTGCTGCCAATGACATTATTTTTTACAGCCAAGTAGTATTCCATTGTGTATATATAGCATTTCTTCCTAATCCAATCATCCATCAATGGACATTTGGTTTGTTTCCATGTCTTGGCTATTGTTAATAGTGCTGTAGTGAACATGCAGATGTATGTGTCTTTTGCAAGGAATGTTTTGTCTGTATATATGCCCAAGAGTGGGATTGCTGGGTCATATGGTAGTTCTATGTATAGTTTTCTAACGTATTTCCATACCGTTCTCCATAGTGGTTGTACCAGCTTCCATTCCCACCAACAGTGCAGGAAGGTGCCCTTTTCTCCACACCCCTCCAGCACTTGTTATTTGTGGACTTATTAATGATGGCCATTCTGACTAGTGTGAGGTGGTATCTCATGGTAGTTTCGATTTGCATTTCTCTGATAATCAGGGATGTTGAGCATTTTTGCAAGTGCTTGTTGGCCATCTGTATATCTTCCTCGGAGAAATGTCTATTGAGGTCTTTTGCCCATTTTTTCATGGGGTTGTTGGCTTTTTTGCTGTTGAGTTGTATAAGTTGTTTGCATATTTTAGAGATTAAGCCCTTGTCAGTTACATCATTTGAAACTATTTTCTCCCATTTTGTAAATTGTCTTTTTGTTTTCTTTTTGGTTTCATTTGTTGTGCAAAAGCTTGTTAGTTTGATTAGGTCCCATTGGTTTATTTTTGCTCTTATTTCTGTTGCTTCAGGAGACTGACTGAGAAAACATGTGTAATGTTGATGTCAGAGAATGTTTTGCCTCTGTTCTCTTCCAGGAGTTTGATGGTATCTTGTCTTATATTTAAGTCTTTAAGCCATTTTGAGGTTTTTTTTGTCACCGTGTGAGGGTGTGTTCTAGTTTCCTTGATTTTCATGCAGCTGTCCAGTTTTCCCAGCAATACTTGCTGAAAAGGCTGTCTTTTTCCCATTTTATGTTCTTGTCTCCTTTGTCAAAAATTAATTGACTGTAGATGTCTGGGTCTATTTCTGGATTCTGTATTCTATTCCAATGGTCTCTATTTCTGTTTTGAAACCAGTACCACACTGTCTTGATGACTCTGGCTTTGTAGTTATTGCCTGAAGTTTGGGAGAGTTATGCCTCCTGCTTCCCCCACCCCCCTCGGGATTGTATTGGCAATTCTGGTTTTTTTTTTGTTTGTTTTTTTTGGGTTTTTTTTTGTGGTTCCATATAAATTTTTGGATTGTTTGTTCTAGTTCTGTGAAAAATGCCATGGGTAATTTGATAGGGATTGCATTGAATTTGTAGATTGCTTTGGGTAGAATGGCCATTTTTACAATATTAATTTCTCCAACCTAGGAGTATGGAATATCTTTCCATTTCTTTACATCTACATTAATTTCCTTGAATATTGTTTTATAGTTGTCAGCATACAAGTCTTTTAGCTCCTTGGTCAGGTGTATTCCCAGGTATTTGGTTTTTTGGGGGTGCAATTTTAAAAGGTATCATATTTTTGTATTTTTTTCCTAGTATTTCATTGTTAGTATACAGAAATCCAACTGATTTCTGAATGTTAATCTTATATCCTGCTTCTTTGCTGAATTTTTTGATGAGTTCAAGTAGTTTTGGGGTTGAGTCCTTAGGGTTTTCTATATAGAGTATTATCTCATCTGCATGCAGTGAAAATTTTACCTATTCTCTTCCTATCTGGATGCTTTTTGTTTCTTTTGTTTGTCTGATTGCAGTGGCTAGGACTTCCAGTAATACGTTGAATAACAGTGGTGAGAGTGGGCATTCTTGTTTTGTTCCAGATTTTAGTGGGAAGGCTTTCATCTTTTCTCCATTGAGTATTATATTTACTATGGTTTTGTCATCAATGGCTTTATGTTAAGTTATGTTCCCTCTATACCCACTTTGGTTAATTTTTTTTATCATGAATGGATGTTGGACTTTGTCAAATGCTTTTTCTGCATCTATTGATTCGATCATGTGGTTTTTGACTTTTCTTTTGTTAATGTGGTGTGTGAGGTTGATTGATTTGCATTTGTTGAACCATCCTTGTGCACCTGTGTTGAATCCCACCTGGTTGTGGTGTACGATCTTTTTGGTATATTGTTGGATTCAGTTAGCTAAAATATTGTTGAGAATTTTTGTGTCTATATTCATCAAAGATATTGGCCTATAGTTTTCTTTTTTGGTGGTATCACTGTCTGGTTTTGGAATTAGTGGGATGGTGGCATCATAGAATGTCTTTGAGAGTGTTCTTTCTTCAACCTTTTGAAAAAGTTTAAGGAAGATGGGTGTAAGTTCCTCTTTGTTATGTCTTTGTATGTTTTGCCAGTGAAACCTTCGGGTCCTGGACTTTTATTTGTAGGGAGTATTTTTATGACATATTCAATTTCAGTTCTAGTAATCAGTCTGTTCAGTTGATCTATTTCTTCTTGATTCAGTTTTGGCAGGCTGTAAGTCTCTAGAAAGTTGTCCATTTCTTCTAGGTTTTCAAATTTGTTGGCATTCAATTGTTCATACTATTCCCTCATGGTTTTTGGTATTTCATCAGGATCCATTGTGATTTCTCCCTTTTCATTTCTTATTTTGTTTATTTGGGTTTTTTCTCTTCTCTTCTTAGTGAGTCTATCCGGAGGTTTGTCAATTTTTTTACTTCATCAAAGAACCAGCTCTTGTGTTTATTGATTTTTTTCTATTTTATATCTTAATTGTGTAGATTTCCTCTTTGGTCTTTATGATTTCCTTCCTTCTGCTGACTTTAGGTTTTGTTTGTTCTTCTTTTTCTAATTCATTTAAATGGTGGGTTAAGTTGTCGATTTGAGATTTTTCTTCTTTTTTGAGAAGGAACTGCATTCCTATGAATTTCCTTCTGAGCACTGCCTTTGCAATATCCCATAGATTTTGAGTGGTTGTGTCTTCATAATGATTTGTCTTGAGGTATTTTTTTAATTTCCTTCTTGATTTCCTCATTGCTCCATTGGTTTTCTAGTAGCATGTTGTTTAGTCTCCAGTAGTAAGTTTTTATAATTTCTTTTCCTGTGGTTGATTTCTACTTTCATGCCATTGTGGTCAGAGAAGATACTTGAATTAATTTCTATACTCTTAAATTTGTTAAGGTTAGCTTTGTGCCCCAATATGTGATCAATTCTTGAGAATGTTCCATGTGCACTTGAGAAGAATGTATATTCTGATTTTTTTGGATATAATGTCCTGAAAATATCCTTTCTTCTTTATGTTTAAAAAATTAGTGATTGAGAATGCAATTTCCATTGATGTACATTGTGTTAATTAATAAAATATTTGCCAAATAAAAATAATTACATTAAATATAAAGTACATAATTAAATTAAAGTAAATATAAATTAAAGTATTTGACTTTGGGCTTTCTTTACACAGAATTATGCTAAAATTCGCTATTACCAAACTGATGATTCAACTGATTTCAGCCTTGGAGTCATTTGACTTGAGCTTCCTAGAGTGGAGATTTCCATATTATTTTCATGTTTTGAAAACTTGGCTTTTGTGGCCAAGCTTTCTTGATTCTAGTTCTGATTGTGTTGTCATGACCTCCACTTACTATAATACTTATTTACTTTTTCCTCCATGGAATTATCTGAGGCTCCAAGATATTCAGACTTATTTTTCTCTTTCATTCATATTATGTTCATTGTATCTATATGTCTTCACTCAATTTTTTTTTTTTACTGAATATCAGATGCTAACAAATGCTAACAAATGCTTTAAATTTTCAATATTCTTTCCTCATGTTATATTCACCATGCCTAACTCTGAATCATTATCACTCCATGAATCCACCATTATTTTATATTAACCTCAACTTTCAAGTCACTCTCCATCTTATTAATTGCGTCCCCCACCTAGGAGCTATATAGGAGAGGAATAGTATCCTAAATGGGAAATATTTAAGTTTTCAAAAGTACTGCGCAATTGCATGTGAGAATGCTTGAACTATATTATCTTTAGCTCATAAATAGAGCATTTTCTTTCATCACATTCATAAAGATCATTTTAGACCTCTTGGTTTTTTTTTAACTTTTGAAAACCTATTTTGTGAGAAAACGTTCCTCACTTTTATGTTAATGTACATTTCATTACAGACATGTGTAGTTTTCCTTTGTGACTCAGATTCTCCCTTCAAAGTATTTTTAAAATTATTGTTCTCTGTGAAAGCAAAATGAGAGGAATTAAATTTCATATCTCTATGTAGATTTCTTTTTTTTTTTAATTTTATTTATTTATTTATTTATTTATTTTTGTCTTTTTACCATTTCTTGGGCCGCTGTCGCGGCATAAGGAGGTTCCCAGGCTAGGGGTCCAATTGGAGCTGTAGCCACCAGCCTACGCCAGAGCCACAGCAAGGCGGGATCTGAGCCGCGTCTGTGACCTACACCACAGCTCACGGCAACGTAGGATCGTTAACCCACTGAGCAAGGGCAGGGATAGAACCCGCAACCTCATGGTTCCTAGTCGGATTCGTTAACCACTGCGCCATGACGGGAACTCCTATGTAGATTTCTGATACTCACATAATCAAGTCTTGTGTTGGATTCTTTTTCTATACTAATTCATAATGCCATATAATATCATTTACCAAACTTTCTTACATGAATATATCTATCTGAAGTTATTAATTGAATTAATTTATTCATTGCAGAACACATGGTTTTTATTTCTATGACTTAAAACCAAATCTTCAGGTCAATGAAAATGTCATTTGTTTTGTTTTGTTCTTTAATTTTATTAACGATTATTAAACACTGCTTAAACTTTATCTCTCATCCAGCGATTTTTTTTAGTTAAACAATAAATAATTTTGTGATTAAATCACATATGTTTTGGATCCTATTGTTCATTGCTAAAAGCAACTTTGTTATTTGGATTGATTACGTTATTCTAAATATTTCTGAGAATTTATTTTGTACAAATGGCCATGAGCAAGTTACTGATTCCTAATTTATCTGCAAATATAAATCAATTGGATATCAGCAGATCATTCCCAAGGATGCCAATATCAGACCATGTCCCAAAATGAAGTTCAGAAAATTCTTGTCTGCCCATATCATTTGCATAATTTAACATTACTAAGCTTCTGAACCTTTGCTATTCTTTTTAATATGTTGACCTAAAACAAACAGGTTGTAAGATATGTTTACTCTGGATCAGCAGAGAATTTCAGATCAGTGTCTGCAATGATGGCAAGCTGCAAACAATTCACTGCACAATAAAGGAAGGAGAACATTTTATAAAGAAGAAAAAGAATTTGGGAGGGCTATAGTAAGTCAAGTCCATGGCTTTCATTAGTAGAATCCTTTACAGAAAATAAGAGAAGCCTTTCTTTTTCTTTTGGGCTTTACTATCACTTCAGGGCATGAAAGTTCCCCATTATGTTCTTCTGATTCTATTTAATTGAAGTTTCTTTTTATTAATTTTTTTAAAGGCAAAATGGTATTTTATTGTTATTTAATTTTGATTTCCCTCATGTTTATTTAATCTGAGATCACTTCAATGACCTATAAGGGATTTATTGAGTATTTTAGATTTTAGTGATTGATTTGCTTTAAAAATGGAAACTATTTCTATATTCTTCAATGTCTTTTAGTAAATGAATTTTCTTAACTTTAACATAATTTAATAATATTTCCTTAAACTATTTCTTGTGAATAAATCATAAAAATATATATTACTCTATATTATGTTCAAATAATTACATAATATTACTTATTTAAGTATTTAAGCAATCTGAAGTTGTTATATATGTGTGTGTATATATAAATAGCAATGTAAATGTATTTTTCTCTATATATATTGCACAATTTTGTCTATACCAAGTAATAGCAATTTTTTCCTTTTATAGG